>NC_091638.1:42116815-43332296 GCF_027580195.1 Bos mutus
ACCTCCCCCAAGGTGAAGAGTCACGGCTGTCTTATTGACCCTCTGTCTCTATGTCTGGCATGAGGTTGACCTGCACTGAATAATTATTGAACGAAAGCAAACAACGTTGTCTATCACACACAGGCAAAGAAGTCTTGTCAGGAAGGTCAGCACCAAGCAAGAATACTCTCCGCCAGATGGCCGATGGGTTCAGATAAACCAAACTCAGCTGGACCACACCCATTGTTGGCCTACAAACTCAGTGATCTGGAGAACAGATCTTGCCAAAAGAAGGAACACTTTTACCGGTACATCATTAAGAATATTTTCTAAAAGATTCCTAGGACCATGTTAGAGCTCATTTTTCAGCTTTGCAACATTGAACTTGATAATAGTGAAGAACAAAGAGTGATTCCATGCTCAGAGTGTTCAAGACAAAAGACTTCCAGAGACTCTGGTAATGCCCCCACTGACATTCATAGCTGGTGATAATGTACATCACACCAGCTCTATTCAAGACAATTTAGCAACATTACCGCCATCAGAACACCCACCGAGAGCAACATTAATCACAGATGCAATGAGGCTGGGAAGTAAGTAACCAGAGTGTCTGCTTCATGGAGAACGGGGAACAAAAGAGGCTCCCAGGTACGAGCGGCTCGGTGCTGAAGCATCCATACAGCTAAAGCAGGACGTTATCAGCAGAATCCCTGGAGTTTTCGGTAAAGCCCTGCTTCCAAACAAGCAGTACCATCAGGAAACAGAACAGCTTAGGGGTCACCAGCACTGACTTGGGAACCAGAGCTGATTCCAAGCTTACTCTGCCAACCATGAGCACAGAGGGACCTGAACCACACTCTGCTTATCTGTGAAACGAAACCCAAAGATCAGCTACAACATATATGGAGTAAGAACATGTGTTCTAGAAACAAATTGCCTAGATGTGACTTTGTCTCTTACTAACGACATGCTGAGGGCAGTCGGACAAATCTGTCTCTCTCTCTATAGGCCTCAGTTTCCTCACTGATAAAGTAGGGACAATAATACCTGCCTGAATATTACAAGGTTACAAGGTGATACAATCCTTTCTGTTGTTTAGTTGTGTCCGACTCTCTTGCAACCCCACGGACTGCAACTCACCAGGCTCCTCTGTCTATATGATTTCTCAGGCAAGAATACTGGAGGGGTTGTTATTTCTTTCTCCAGGGGATCTTCCCAACCCAGAGATCGAACTCACATCTCCTGCATTAGAAGGCAGATTCTTTACCACCAAGCCATCAGGGAAGCACAATAGAATTATTAAAAGCACTCTATTCAGTATGTAGAACAAGCGAAAGGCCTAGAAAAGAGTAGCAATTGCTGCAATTCTTATTTCCCAGGCCATTCTACAAACTTAGCGATGCTCCTTGACATACTAATTGAAACTAGTTCTCATATATACCTAGTAAGGAAGAATTTGGTAGCAATGTCACAGGATGAAATGAAATATTCTATATACTCTTAGGACCCCTGAGACAAAAGCATTCAGAATCCCTTACCAACAGAGTTGCTTAACCGACATCTTGCATCTTGTGCCATATAAGAGTGAGTAGGGATGAGCAGGAAAATGTAATCCTACTTACTGGGGGTGGAGAAGGCAAGGCACTCAAAGATGTGTAACAACTTCTACCAGTCACAAATTAGATTTCATTCAATTCCAGGAGTTCACACACTTCAAATAATGCCTGCCTTTGGGTACTAGTTCTTGGGTTTCCCTGGTGGCTCAGATGGTAAAGAATCTGCCTGCAACGTGGGAGGCCTGGATTTGACCCCTGGGTTGCAAGATCCCCTGGAGAAGGGAACAGCTACCCACTTCAGTATTCTGGCCTGGAGAATGCCATGGACAGAGGAGCCTGGTAGACAGTCCATGGGGTTGCAAAGAGTCGGATACGATTGAGCAACTTCCACACTTGGGTACTAGAGTACTGTTTAGATCAGATTGCCCAAGGATCCTGACGTACTGATACCCACTGTCCTGTGGGGCTTCCTTGGGGCATTCCTGCTCCCATCGGACTAAGACATTTCTCAGTCACTGTAATGGCAGAATCCCTACCAGTCAGGCACATCTCCAGTCTCTCTCTGGAGGTTCTTCCCAAGTTCGTCTTCCACTCTTAATGATGCCGCTAAATCTGGAGCCTCAGCCTCCAATCTCAGGACAACTGGCTTGCCCTGACTGAGCAGGGGCATCTTACGCCTTTGACACAAAGGGACTGAGAGCCTGGTCTCTGCAGAGCACCGTGCTGGGGGCTGGGATCGAGCCGTAAATGGCAGGTGTGTCTTCTGCCCCCAGTGAACTCCCAATCTAGAAGGGGAAACTCCTGAGTAGTCTGGGAGTAGGGGGTGGTATGCGGTGCTATGGAAGCAGACGTGTGCCTGAACCAGGGGTGGAGGCTCAGAGAGGCTGTCCAGGAAAATAATACCAAAGAGAGAGCTAAAGGGGAGTAGGAGACAACCAGCAAAGGAGCATGAGGGGTAGTACAGGACAGAAGACTGTTGCAGGGAAAGGGAAGAGCATGTTGGACATCCAATATCAACAGGGCAAGTGATGCCTTCTGGGTCTTCAAAATCAGAGTAGAATGAAAGTCTGCTGCTGCTGCTGCTGTGTTGCTTTAGTTGTGTCCGACTCTGTGCGACCCCATAGACGGCAGCCCACCAGGCTTCCCGTCCCTGGGATTCTCCAGGCAAGAACACTGGAGTGGGTTGCCATTTCCTTCTCCAATGCATGAAAGTGAAAAGTGAAAGTGAAGTTGCTCAGTCGTGTCCGACTCTAGCGACCCCATGGACTGCAGCCCACAGGGCTCCTCCATCCATGGGATTTTCCAGGCAAGAGTACTGGAGTGGGGTGCCATTGCCTTCTCCAAGAATGAAAGTCTAGTATACAGAATAAGAAATGGTCTGAAAGGACCTCCTGATAGAGGACCCTGAAGGTGATGTTAGAGAGTTTTGACTCAAACTCACAGAAAACAGAGAATGGAGAAACTTTAAGCTGAGAAAGCACACAGTTCATACAGTCCACCACCTCTGAGGTCCAGCAACAGTCTGGGGACAGGATGTCATTCCCAGCATCCACTGGACACACACCCCTCAGCGCCCGCTTCTCAACAATACGCCCAGTGCTAGGATGCTGGTGAAGAAAGCCCTGACTGCCTTCATGAGCCTCCTGCCCTGCTCACCTGAGATGTCTCTGTCAAAGAATCAAGATGACAGACATGGGTGGGAGCCTTTAAGAACCAGAGCTGAGCGCAGTCATGGCTCATTCACAGCAGACTCCCAGGGACACAGAGTGGGATAAGAATAGAAAAGCTGGTAGGGGAGGTCCCCGGAGGACCTTGGCCTCCATGAAAGTAACACTGAACTGGCAGAAGAAGAAGGTCCCTGCAGGGACACTCGCTGGCTTTCCCTCAAGGGAGGGAAAGGTAAGAAAGGAACAAAAATGCCTGATTCTTAAATAAAAAAGGCCAACTCACATCAAGTCCCCTGCAGCCTTATTACAGAACATTTAGAGTTTTTTCTTTTTATTTCAAAACACTCTTAAAAGATAATTAACCTAATTTGGCATGTTATAAAGTCATTTTAAATCTCCACTTGGTGAATGAAATAATATATTCGGCGGCATGTGTGTGTTAGCGATAACTCGGTCTATCAAGGGCCAGAGGAGCTCAGTCTGGAGGCGTGTGCCTCCTTCTGAACCCCAGGGGCTGGTAATTATCTCCTGCCAGCCTTGCCACCAGCAATACGGCTGTCTGCAACGTGGTCTGGCTTTTAAAATAATACCAGTTTGTCTGTAGGGGCTCCTATCCCTGGGACCCAATCTGAGGATTTATAATGAACACAAGCAGGTTTAAAAGGGGAGGAAACAGCTTTTTCCTAACCTTATTGTCATTAAGATATAACTAAATAAAAGATATTTTAGCTCCTTTAAGGTTTATTAATTAAAAAAAAAAAGGAGAGGGGTCATTTAGTCTTTTCTTTGTTATTTCATGTGTTTAAAAACTAAGCTGATATTAAGAAACAAGCCGTCGGGGGGCCATGTGATGCATAAATTGCAATTAAAGGATTCCCTTAATTAATTTTGACAGAGGATTTCACAACAGAAATCCCAAGCCAGTCTTATTTTCCCCAGAAAAGCACTGTGTATGGAATCTGTATTTGCAGAGCCTTCTGCTGAAGACGGAGGTTTGGAAAACAAACAAACAAAAAGGTCCTCTTTAATTACCTTAATGACTAATAACAACAGGAGCAAATAAGCACCTTCCCAATGACATCAGGAAGTGGTACTCAAACTGTCTCAGCTGGCGTGCATGTGGCCCCAGAGGTCACCACTGTTCATTAGCTTTACTTGTGATAAGATCTGGAGCAAAAATGGGAGCTAAATAAAGAGCCACCAACTGGATTAATGAGAAAAGTAAGGCCTTCCAAAGAGAGTAGTAAACCAAGCCCCAGAGAGGCAGAGTCTGTTGCCCACTGTATTCAGACTCTCTGATTTCCTCCCGAGTAGAGCCCCTGTTGTCTTTATGGTGGCACTGCCCTTTCTGTGCCCAGCATGGGTGGCATGCTGTGGGTTCCTGGTGAGTGTTGCTGCACCTACATGCTGTTCTCACTCTCCAGCATCTCAGCCAGGTAATATTTTCCCATTCCCTGTCACCGGATTTCAAGAGGGAAGCAATCTTTATTCATTCTCTCGCAAACACTCTTGCTAAACACACAAACAAACAGAGCCACTGGCTCTACCAAAGCGTTTTACAACCTCACTCCAACAGCTTTGAATTCCCACAGTAAGGTCCAGTTGATTCTGTTCCCCTTTTGCTCACTCACTCAGGTGTTTGGGGACTTTGTACTGTGATAGAGCCGAATGGTCCTTGCCCTTCAAAAGCTGACGGTTCTGATAGCCACACCAAAGCGGGGCCATTTGCAGGGGAACTAGAAAAGCGATTCCTGTGTGTGCGTATGCTTTTTATCCCTAGACCATGAATCATCCACTTTGCAATTCAAAGATGCACCTTGAATGTCTTATCCTTCAGTCTCTGGGCAAGTATAGGTGATGTACCATGGACTTGGCTGTTTGTTTATAAAGCTCACTCGTATCCTCCCTGCCATGGGCACTCCATCCCTAAGTCTGGGCTCCAGTGTTTTCCATACTGTAGTATATATGCAGGTTACATGAAGAGCTTCTTTGACTCAGCGGGATCAGGGAAGGGCCTGAGATTCTGCATTTCTAGCAAGCTTTCGGCTGTCACCAGTCATCAGGCCCACACTGGGAGTTGTCAGGGATTGCTCCACACCGAGAGGGCACTAAACTCTCTAGTGATTGCTCAAGTAAACATAACATCTTGTTTCCTTTTTCCCTTCTGTGCATTTCTTTTATTCCCCTTTGCAAAACTCTTGATTTTGCCCGTGTTGCCCCATCCCCATAAAAACCAACACAGCAGTCCAAATTAGTTCCACTTGAGAATGCAGCCATAAAGTAGATTCACTTCACTCTTTTCCCATTTGTCATTTCAATCACCAAAGACATGCAAATTAAAAAGAGAGAAAGAGAGAGAGACAATAAAGTACCTAATGTCCCGTGTTCCCCTGTTTATCTGAAGGTGTTGATTACCTAGAGGTAATTTTTTTCTTGTAAAGTAATTTATTTTAAATAATAATAAAAAAAAGGTCAGGCAGCTATTTCATTTATCACTATTACAAAGGAGTCTAACCCAGTGATGGAGAAAGAGAAGGAGAAATTAATTACAAGTCAAAAGCTGCAATAACACTCCTTGTAATTGTGACAAAAATTTTAAATTAACATTTTTGTCACCGAGAGAAGTTTGATTAATTTTACAATTGGAGATGCTATCGCCTGAATATTGGGGGAGATTGGAGGACACAGACGTTTGCAGTTGGAGATGTAGCTGGCTTCTTTAGGACTCAGAATGTATCTGTGAGGCACCTTCACACTTTATTAACAGCTCAATCAGTGCCATGCTGGAAATAATTAGCCAAGAAACCATGGAGTAACTGGCAAACCGTGTGAAAAGAAATACAAGCAATGAGATCCTCTGTAGCTGTAACAAAGCCGACCTTGTTTTGTTTTACACAGTACCCTGGGAAGAGTCTGGTGCCCCTACAATCTGCCCTCCAGGAAATAAAACAAAAGAGCCTGCAGCAGACACGCTTTTCCATCGGCAGGTCCTTAGAGATGTTACACTGGGTGGGAAGAAGGAGGACCTCAGGTCTAAAGAATAGAAATTAAGAGAAAGAAAAAGGTTTATTAAAACATGTTTTAAAATGAGCCTATTATACAGAGTGCAGGAAGTCAGAAAGAGAAAAGCAAACAGCATATACTAACACATACATATAGGATCTAGAAAAATAGTACTGATGATGAACCCATTTGCTGAGCAGCAGTGACACAGACATAGAAAAGAGACTTATGGACATGGCTGGGCAGGCGGGGGTAAGGAGAGGGTGGGAGAGAGTACGAAGAGAGTAACGTGGAAACATACATTACCATATGTAAAATAGATAGCCAATGGGAATTTGCTGTATGACTCAGGGAACTCAAACGTGGGCTCAGTAACAACCTAGAGAGGTGGGATGTGGAGGGAGGTGAGAGGAATGTCCAAGTGGGAGGAGACAGGTAAACCTGTGATTTACACAGAAGCCAACACAATACTGTAAAGCAATTATCCTTCAATTAAAAATAAATAAAATTTAAAAATAGTACATTAAAATAAAGCTAGCTGAAAACGTTCTCACAGTGATGAATTTATCAATGATCTGTGTAGTATACTGACCTCTAATACAACATTTGACAGTTTAGGGCTTATTATTTTCCAGGCACATAAATTATAAAGCTTTATCTGTACTAATTCCTTCAAACTCCACCATGACCCTTTAGATTGTATGAGTGAGTGAGTGAGTGAAGTCGCTCAGTTGTGTCCGACTCTTTGCAACCCCGTGGACTGTAGCCCACCAGGCTCCTCCGTCCATGGGATTCTCTGGGCAAGAGTACTGGAGTAGGGTGCCATTTCCTTCTGCAGGGGATCTTCCTGACCCAGGGATTGAACCCGGGTCTCCCGCCTTGCAGGCAGACGCTTTAACCTCTGAGCCACCAGGAACCATCCTCATTTTATGGACCCTGTTATTTTGCAGCACAAGAAGATTAAGAAGCTTACTATGGATTGCATGCCTAGAGATTGAGGAACAGATATCCATTTCCAAGCAAGTTGGCTTCAGAACCTACAATCTTAACTAGGGGTCAGCAAACCATGTCCCACAGGCCAAACACAACGTGGCACCTGTTTCTGTAAATGAACTTCTATTGGAACACAGCCATGCACATTCAGTTGCATCTTGTCCAGGACTGGTTTTCACTATGACCACAGAGTTGAGTAGCTGCAGCAGAGACCTTCATCTCATAAAGCCAAAAATGTGTGCTATCTCCCTCATGAAGAAAAGGTCATGGACTCTTGCTCTTGCCCATGATGCCCTACTGCCTCTCAGAAGATGTCTGCATGAACTCAAAGCCTCTAGAAAAGACCAAACAGTGACAGACACCCCAGGCCACTTAAAAGAGCAAGTGGCAGGGAAACGCGAAACTAGTGGGGTGGAAAACTTACTTGCAAAGCATGTATGCTAACTCTTCATTTATAAAAGGCCCCCCCCCCACAATGGTACACAGTATTACATTAGAATTTGCTATAATGCCTATCATTCAACTTGTGGAAGAAAGCAGGAAAGACATACAGTTTCTACCTCTTGATCCCTATGGTCAAGAAGATGGCAGTTTCTAGCATGAATCACTGAGCCGTTATCAAGTGAGCAAACCTCAGGAGGAAGAGCATTCATTTTCTTTCCAGGGAGATCAAATGGACCTGCGTGGCAAGTTACAAGTTGAGATTACTGCTCTTATTGATGTTCTTTGGGTCTTTAGAGAGTTTGAGAGCATGTTGGTACTTTCCAAATCCCACAGGATGAAAAAAGAAATACGAGACAAAAAAACAGTACTAAAACTTACCCTAGAGTCTGAGTTTTTCAACTGTGTAGTTTGAGAGACAGTCATTATACAAATAGAGAGAAGAGGAGGGGTAAAAGAAAAGGGTAAGAACGATTAATAACCATTAGTGGTGTCTGGTGTCGACTAACACTCAATAGAACTGTGATCTCCAACCTTTACGGCACCAGGGACCAGTTTCGTGGAAGACAATTTTCCACATCCCAGGGATTGGAGACGCCTGCAATAGAGGTTTGTGGTTTAAGATGGGAGCCTTTATAAGGCAGTGAAGGAGGAAAATCTGAGAGAAAGCTGACAATGTCAGTTTAAGCACTCAAGAAACGTTCACAACAAAAGTTCTTCTACATAATCAAAAGGGAAAACTCAGAAGCAACCTAGATGTCCATCAACAGGTGAATGGATAAGAAGCTGTGGTACATATATACACAATGAAATATTACTCAGCTATGAAAATAAAGGCATTTAAGTTGGTTCTAATGAGGTGGATGAACCTAGAGCCTATTATACAAAGTGAAGTAAGTTAGAAAGAGAAAGACAAATATGGTATACTAATGCATATATATGGAATCTAGAAAGATGGTACTGATGAATCTATCTACAAGGCAGCAATGGAGATATAGACATAGAGAACAGACTTTTGGACACAGTAGGGGAGAAAGAAGGTGGGATTATTTGAGAGAATAACATTAAAACATATACATCACCATATGTAAAGTAGATAGCCAGTGGGAATTTGTTATACATATACACAGGGAACCCAAAGCCAGTATTCTGTGATAACCCAGAGGAGTGGAATGGAGATGGACGTGGGAGAGAGGTTTAAAAGGGAGGGAACAAATGTATACCTATGCCTTTGTTGTTATATGGCACAGACAGTCATGATATTGTGAAGTTTTATCCTCCAATTAAAAATAAAATAAAAAAATAAAAAAGGGAAAACTCACATGAAAAAGTAGAAATTGAGATAATTTCCAAATTAAAAAAGAAAAATCCAGGAAATGCAAAGTCCAGTTAAAATATATGTAAAATTTTTAATAACTAAAACTATTGCATTGACCCAAGAGTAGACAGGTGGGAAAAAAAATACAAGTTAATTAAATCTTAAAATATATACATCATCAATACAGGGAAAAGGAGGCATTTAAATCAGTTGAGGAGATATTTCATAAATGGTAGCTACATTAATTTTTTGTGGGAGGGAGGAAATATATCCTTCTCTTATAGATCCAAGTTAATTCCAAGGTAAAAAAAAATATTGAATCCTATAATAACTAAAGGAGAATGTAGTTTACACTTCCCTCTAATTTATTCACTTTCTGTGTGAGGTAATCAGAAAGCAAAGGAAGAGACCATGAAAACAGATTTTAGAAATACTTGGCCACATAAAAATTAAATCAAAACTTAATTGTTAAAATATAAAAGTCAGAGAAAAGCCTTTGAACTATCCATTATGTTAAGCACAAGATAATAAAAAGATATCTTAATTACAGTGGACAATACATAAAATAATATAAAGTAGAAATAATAATAATAAAGGAAACACACACAAAAAAACAGTCAACCTAAGAGGAAAACACTTAAAAATGCATAGTTATCAAAACAACAATTTTAAAACATTTTAGAAACAAAAATTTCCTAACAGTTAGATACCTATTTTGACCTATAAAATTAAGCAAGATTATAACCACTACAAGTGCTCAGATGATAAAGATCAGGCTCCAATGCAGGAGAACCAGGGTCGATCCCTGGGTTGGGAAGATCTGCTGGAGAAGGAAATGGCATCCCACTCCAGCATTCTAACCCAGGGAATTCCATGGACAGAGGGGCCTGGTGGAGCACAGTCTGTGGAGTCGCAAAGAGTCGGACACGAGGGAGCGACTAAGACACACCCCTCCACGTGCAGTGTGCAGGTCAATTTAATCCAAGGGTCCCCCTGGGTCAACAGTGGATGATGTAAGCTCCTAAAACTTTTAAAATAAATAGGTTAAAACAGCTAAATTCCACTTTGAAGATTTTATCCTGGGAGAAAAAAATATCACAGATGTTCAGGAAGAGTCGAAGGCAAGTATAGTTCTGCATTCGTGCAGAATAGTACACAAAGTTAACAGGGGGAAAAAACCCTGCAAATGTCTAATAATAGACCTAGATTAAATAGGCTTTGGCACATCAATCCTCTAGAATAATGCTCAGTTTTAATCTTCTCTTGCAAAATATTTAAAGACAAGGCAATATTCCGATAAAATGTTGAGTGAAAGGTAATAACAGCATGATATATACAATATGATCTGTGTTCAGAAAAAAAAAGTTAATGTATATTTTTACTTTATATTTCTTTGTTCTGTGTTTTCTCTTTATATATATTTTATTATATATTATTAAAGTATATAAAATATGTATACTCTCTATATATAAAGAAATGTAAAGTAACTAAAAATTATATTTTTCCTTTTTTTTTAAGCAAACTCCAGCAGATAGTGAAGGACAGGGGAGCCTGGTGTACAGTAGTCCATGGGTTTGCAAAGAGTCGGGTATGACTTAGTGACTAAACAACAACAGATATATATTTCAAATATATAATATTTGCAATAGAAAGATGAACTAACATTTTTCTTGTGCTTTCCTATGTTTTCTAAACTCAGAAAGCCTACAATAATTTTGCAATTAATATTGATAAATGTATTAAATGTTAACTTTGAAAAAGGATATGGAAACAGGCAAAGCTGACCACTCCCCCAGGGACTCAGGGTAGGGGCAGGAGGACTCTGGATGGCTAGAGAGAGCATCAGTCCAGCTGTAAGGACGATTAGTGAGGACCCTGCCTGACTTTACCATAATGAGGTGTTGCCTGAAAGAGGCAAGAAGGTAGCAAGATGCCAACGTGATCAAATCCAGGGCTTAAAAGGGCCTGATTCAGACACAGGCCCCCTCAAGAGGGAAATCATCCCCAGACATTTTCAGTGCATGAGCAGAGGCTGCCCTCATGACCTCCTTGGAGCTACCAGTCCATCTGCTCCAGACCTCAGGATCACAGTGCCGCATATGAATCCTTATCCCTGCCTGGAAAAAGCAAACCGACATTGTGAGACAGAAAGCATTTCTTAGAGAGCACATACGATGATTTTTTCCTTCACAAACCATCAAAGGTAAAGACTCCATTAGAAGAGGTATCACCGAATCTGATTCTCTCTCCCTTTTCTAAAAGTAGCAAGAAATGTTAAAAGGCAATGTGACAGAAAGCTTTTAGCTTCGATTCATATACACTTCATTCCTCTGATGGGAAGTGAGTTCCACCTTTGAAGGTGTGGGCTTCACGCAGAGAAGAGCTCAACTGATTCTCTGCCGCTACTCCACTTAGTCAAACCGTTTCTTTCTGCTTTGACAGGAGAGAGGAAGAATACCAGGGTATTACCTAACAGTTGATTTGGGCTTATCTGCAGAATAATAGTAATAGAGTCCACACCCAAACGATGCTTATATTATTAATAGCACAATCCTTAAAATATAGTAGAAACTTCATAAATAGATATGAATAAATAATTCCATGACATCCAAACTTTCTGGAAGACAACTGAGATTTTTGTACTTTCTTCAATTCCTTTTGTGTATGGTGACTGCAGCCATGAAATCAGAAGACAGTTGTTTCTTGGCATGAAAGTAATGACAAATCTAGACAGTGTGTTGAAAAGCAGAGGCACTACTTTGCCAACAAAGGTCCATATTGTCAAGGATACGGTCTTCCCATTGGTCACGAACAGTTGTGAGAACTGAACCATAAAGAAGGCAGAACACCAAAGATTTGATGCCTTTGAACTGTGATGCTGGAGAAGACTCCTGAAAGTCCCTTGGACAGCAGCAAGGAGATCAAACCAGTCAATCTTAAGGGAGATCAACCCTGAATACTCACTGGAAAGACTGATGCCGAAGCTCCAGCATTTTTGTCCTCTAATGTGAACAGACAATTCATTGGAAAAGTTCCTGATGCTGGGAAAGATTGAGGACAGAAGGAAAAGGGGGCATCAGAGGATGAAATGGCTGGACAGCATCATCAATGCAATGAATACGAAATTCAGACAAGACTGGGTGACTGAACAGCAAAAACAATTAATTCCCTTTCTATACGCTTAACTGGTCAACATGTATCTGGAATTTTACTCATTTTGAACATTCTGGAATCTTTTTTAATTAACTTATTTATTTTAATTGGAGGCTAATTGCTTTACAATATTATAGTGGTTTTTGCCATACATTGACATGAATCAGCCATGCATGTTCAGGTGTCCCCCATCCTGAACCCCCCTCCCACCTCCCTCCCTATCCCATCCCTCAGGGTCATCTCAGTGCACCAGCCCTGAGTGCCCTGTCTCATGCATTGAACCTGGACTGGTGATCTATTTCACATATGGTAATATACATGTTTCAGTGCTCCTCTCATGTTTGGTTTTCTAGACAAGAAACACTGCTTATCAACAAAAACCTTCTACAGCCAATGAATTAGGTTCTCCACTAGACTCTGCATGTTCACTGGAAGGGCATGTCACTCCCACAGAGCCCATCCCACCCAACAACCAATCAGGAAACAGAGCCAGAGAGCAAGCATTACTGGCTGTTGGTGGACTGAGTTCTATGTTTCATTTCTCCTGAGTCAGGGATTCACCAGATCAACCTTTCTTTCCACTAGTCCCCCACAAGCAAAGCAAGGGGAGAAGAACATAACTCATACATGTGTGGAATGTGGTCTTTTTTTTTTTTTTCTTTTATGTTGAGTTAGTTCCCTCCTCCTATGTCATGGCCATATATCTCAAATATTATAATCTGTTTGCTGCTAAGTTGCTTCAGTCTTGTCTGACTCTGTGAGACCCCATAGATGGAAGCCCACCAGGCTCCCCTGTCCCTGGGTTCTCCAGGCAAGAACACTGGAGTGGGTTGCCATTTCCTTCTCCAATGCATGAAAGTGGAAAGTGAAAGGGAAGTCGCTCAGTCGTGTCCGACTCTTAGCGACCCCATGGACTACAGCCTACCAGGCTCCTCCATCCATGGGATTTTCCAAGCAAGAGTACTGGAGTGGGGTGCCATTGCCTTCTCCATATAATCTGTTTAGTTATTAATAATTAATGTAAGTGACCTAACTGGGGAAAATGGATTAGATGCTATAGTGCTTTTGAACTGGGAGGCTATCTTTGCCCCATTGTATATTCTTGCCTCCTTTGCCAAAAATAAGGTACCCACTGGTGCATGGGTTTATTTCTGGGCTTTCTATCTTGTTTCATTGGTCTATATTTCTGTATTTGGGCCAGTGCCATACTGTCTTGATGACTGTAGCTTTGTAGCATAATCTAAAGTCAGAAAGGTTCATTCTGCCAGCTCCCTTCTTCTTTCTCAAGACTGCTTTGGTTATTCAGGGTATTTTGTGTTTCCATATGAATTGTGAAATTTTTTGTTCTAGTTCTGTGAAATATGTCATTATTAATTGGTAATTTGATAGGAATATCATTGAACCTGTAGATTGCATTTAGTAATATAGTCATTTTCACAACATTGATTCTTCCTATCCAGGAACATGGAATATCTGTTTATGTCATCTTTGATTTCTTTCATTAGTGTCTTATATATTTAATTCTTTTTGTTACAGTGGTGAATGGGATTGATTCCTTAATTTATCTTTCTGATTTTTCATTGTTAATATATAGAAATGCAAGTAATTTCTGTCTATTGATTTTGTATCCTACAACTTTGTGAAATTCACTGATTAACTCTAGTAATTTTCTGATACTATCTTTAGGGTTTTCTATGTATTGTATCATATCATCTGCAAACAGTGAGAGCTTTACTTCTTTTCTGATCTGGATTCCTTTTATTTCTTTTTCTTCTCTGACTTCTGTAGCTAGGACTTCTAGAACTATGTTGAATAATAGTGGTGAAAGTGGACACCCTTGTCTTGTTCCTAATCTTAGGGGGAATGCTTTCAGTGTTTCACTATTGAGAATAACGTTTGCTGTAGCTTATCATATATGGCCTTTACTATGTTGATGTAGGTTCCTTCTATGCCCATCTTTTGAAGAGTTTTAATCATAAATGGATACTGAGTTTTGTCAAAGGCTTTTTCTTAATCTATTGAGATTGTCATATGGTTTTTGTCTTTCAATTTGTTAATGTGCTGTATCACATTGATTGATTTGTGTATATTCAAGAATCCTTGCATCCCTGGAATAAACCCAACTCGATCATGGTGTATGAGCTTTTTGATGTATTGCTGATTTCTCCTTGCTAAAATTTTGTTGAGGATTTTTGCATCTATGTTCATCAGTGATATTGGCCTTTAGTTTTTGCGTGTGTGTGTTTCTTTGTCTGGTTTTGGTATCAGGGTGATGGTGGCCTCATAGAATGAGTTTGGAAGTATTCCTTCCTCTGCAATTTTTTGAAGGAGTTTTAGGATAGGCATCAGCTCTTCTCTAAATGTTTGATAGAATTCTCCTGTAAAGCCATCTGGTCCTGCGCTTTTGTTTTTTGGGAGATTTTTTTTATCACAGCTTCAATTTCAGTGCTTGTAACTGGGTTGTTCATAATTTCTATTTCTTCCCGGTTTAATCTTAGAAGATTGAACTTTTCTAAGAATCTGTCCATTTCTTCCAGGTTATCCATTTTCTTGCCATATAGTTGTTCATAATAGTCTCTTATAATCCTTTGTATTTCTGCATTGTCTGTTGTAACCTCTCCTTTTTTCATTTCTAATTTTGTTGACTTGATTCTTCTCTCTTTTTTTCTTGAGGAGTCTGGCTAAAAGTTTGTCAATTTTGATTATCTTCTCAAAGAACCAGCTTTTAGTTTTATTAATCTTTACTATTGCTTCTTTCATTCCTTTTTCATTTATTTCTGCTTGGATCTTTATGATTTCTTTTCTTCTACTAATTTTGGGGGTTTTTTGTTCTTCTTTTTCCAGTTGTTTTAGGTGTAAAGTTAGGTTGTCTACTCAATGTTTTTCTTATTTCTTGAGGTAGGATTGTATTGCTATAAACTTTTCCCTTAGAACTGCTTTTGCTGCATCCCATAGGTTTTGAGTTGTTGTGTTTTCATTGTCATTTGTTTCCAGAATTTTTTTTTTTTAATTTCCCTTTTGATTTCTTCAGTAACCTGTTGGTTATTTAGAAATGTGTTGTTTAATCTCATGGAGATGTGTTTGTGTTTCTTACAGTTTTTTCTTGTAATTGATATTTAGTCTCACAGAGTTGTGGTTGGAGAAGATTCTTGGTACAATTCCAATTTTCTTTAAGTTTACTGAGGCTTGATTTGTGACCCAAGATGTGGTCTATCCTGGAGAATGTTCCATGTGCACTTGAGAAGAAGGTGTATTCTGCATTTGGATGAAATATACTGAAGATATCAATGAAATCTATCTCATCTAATGTATCATTTAAGAATTGTGTTTCTTTATTAATTTTCTGTTTTGATACTCTGTTCATTGGTGAGAGTGGGGTGTTAAAGTCTCCTACTATTATTGTGTTACTGTAAATTTCTCCTTTTACGTCTGTTCGTGTTTGTCTTAAGTATTGAGGTGCCCCTATGTTGGGTGCATATATATTTACAATTATTATGTCTTCCTCTTGGATTGATCCCCTGATCATCATCTAGTGTCCTTCCTTATCCCCTGTAATATTCTTTATTTTAAGATCTATTTTGTCTGAAATGAGGATTGCTACTGCAGCTTTCTTTTGCTTCCCATTTGCATGGAATATATTTTTCCATCCTCTTAGTTTCAGTCTGTATGTGTCTTGAGGTCTGAAGTGGGTTTCTTGTAGTCAGCATATATATGGGTCTTGTTTTTTATTCCATTCAGCCAGTCTGTGTCTTTTGGTTGGAGCATTTAATCCATTTACATTTAAAGTAATTATTGATATGTATGTTCCTATTTCCATTTTCTTAATTGTTTGGGGTTGATTTTGTAGATCTTTTTTCTTGTCTTGTATTTCTTCACTATATAAGTTCCTTTAACATTTGTTGTAAAGCTGGTGTGGTGGTACTGAATTCTCTTAACATTTGCTTGTCTGAAAAGCTTTTTAATTCTCCATCAATTTTGAATGTGATCCTTGCCAGGTATAGTAATCTTGGTTGTAGATTTTTCCCTTTTAGTAATTTAAATATATCTTGCCATTGTCTTCTGGCCTGCAGAGTTTCTGCTGGGACATCAGCTGTTAAGCATATGGTGTTTCCCTTGTGTGTTACTTGTTGCTTTTCCCTTACTACTTTTAATATTCTTTCTTTATGTTTAGTCTTTGTTAGTTTGATTGGTATGTGTCTTAGCATGCTTCTCCTTGGGTTTATCCTATATGGGACTCTTTGTGCCTCTCGGACTTTGTTGACCACTTCCTTTTCCATGTTGGGGAACTTTTCAACTATAATGTCTTCAAATATTTTCTCATACCCTTTCTTTTTCTCTTCTTCTTCTAGGACCCCTATAATTCGAATGTTGGTGCATTTGATATTGTCCCAGAGGTCTCTGAGGCTATCCTCAGTTCTTTTCATTCTTTTTACTTTATTTTGCTCTTCAGAAGTTATTTCCACTATTTTATCTTCCAGCTCCCTGATTCGTTCTTATGCTTCAGATAGTCTGCTGTTGATTCCCTCTAGAGTATTTTTAACTTCAGTATTTGTGTTGTTCATCTCTGTATGTTTATTATTTAACTCTTCTAGGACTTTGTTAACTGATTCTTGCATTTTCTCCATTTTGTTTTCAAGGTTTTTGATCATATTTACTATCATTATTCTGAATTATTTTTCAGGTAGTTTGCCTATTTCCTTTTCATTTATTTGGACTTCTATGTTTCTAATTTGTTCCTTTATTTGTGCAGTATTTCTTTGCCTTTTCATTATATATTTTTTTAACTTAATGTGTTTGAGGTCTCCTTTTCCCAGGCTTCAAGGTTGAATTTTTTCTTCCTTTTGGTTTCTGCCCTTCTAAGGCTGGTCCAGTGGTTTATGTAAGCTTTGTATAGAGTGAGATTTGCACTGAGTTTTGTTTGTTTGTTTGTTTGTTTGTTTTTCCTATAATGAGCAAGGCTGAGAGGGTCATAATCCTGTCTTCTGATGGTTGGGTTTGTATTTTTGTTTATTGTTTAGATGAGGTGTCCTGCACAGGGTGCTACTGGTGGTTGGGTGATGCCGGGTATTGAAGTGGTTTCCTTTGTGTGAGTTCTCACTATTTGATACTCCCTAGGTTAAGCTGCAGAGAAGACAAAGGCAACCCACTGCAGTACTCTTGCCTGGAAAACCCATGGATGGAGGAGCCTGGTAGGCTGCAGTCCATGGGGTCGTGAAGAGTTGGACACGACTGAGTGACTTCACTTTCACTTTCATGCATTGGAGAAGGAAATGGCAACCCACTCCAGTGTTCTTGCCTGGAGAATCCCAGGGACTGCAGAGCCTGGTAGGCTGCCAACTATGGGGCTGCACAGAGTCAGACATGGCTAAAGTGACTTAGCAGCAGCAGCAGGGTTAGCTGCATGGCTCAGGAGTGGCAGGCAGCAGAAAGGAGAAACCCCACGTCCAAGGTAAGAGAAACCCAAGTAAGACGGTAGGTGCTGAGAGAGGGCGTGGCGGCTGAGTGGCGAGCGGTGCAGGAGTGGCTGGCAGCAGTTGGGCGGCACAGGAGCAGGAGCAGCAGAGAGAAGATACCCCACGTCCAAGGTCAGAAGCAGCGGCAGTGAGGCCATACCCCTCGTCCAAGGTAAGGAGCAGCAGCTGTGCTTTGCTGGAGCAGCCAGGAAGAGATACCAGACGTCCAAAGTAAGAGAAACACAAGTAAGATGGTAGGTGCTGAGAGTGGGCATCAGAGGGTGGACAGACTGAAATCACAATCACAGAAAACTAGCCAATCTGAACACATGGACCACATCCTTGTCTATCTCAATGAAACTAGGCCGTGCCATATGGGGCCACCCAAGACACACGGGTCATGGTGGAGAGGTCTGACAGAATGCAGTCCACTGGAGAAGGGAATGGCAAACCACTTCAGTATTCTTGCCTTGAGAACCACATGAACAGTATGAAAAGGCAAAAAGATAGGACACTGAAAGATGAGCTCCACAGGTCAGTAGGTGCCCAATATGATACTGGAGATCAGTGGAGAAATAACTTCAGAAAGAATGAAGGGATGGTGCCAAAGGAAAAACAACACCCGGGTGTGGATGTGAGTGGTGATAGAAGCAAGGTCCGATGCTGTAAAAAGCAATATTGCATAGGAACCTGGAATGTTAGGTCCATGAATCAAGGCAAACTGGAAGTGGTTAAACAGGAGATGGCAAGAGTGAACATCAACATTCTAGGAATCAGCGAACTAAAATGGACTGGAATGGGTGAATATAAATCAGATGACCATTACATCAATTACTGTGGGCAGGAATCCCTCAGAAGAAATGGAGTAGCCATCATAGTCAACAAAAGAGTCCAAAATGCAGTACTTGGATACAATCTCAAAAACGACAGAATGATCTGTTTGTTTCCAAGGCAAACCATTTAATATCTATGCCCAACCAGTAACGATGAAGAAGCTGAATGGTTCTATGAAGACCTACAAGACCTTTTAGAACTAACACCCAAAAAAGATGTCCTTTTCATTATAGGGGACCAGAATGCAAAAGTAGGAAGTCAGGAAACACCTGGAGTAACAGGCAAATTTGGCCTTGGAGTACAGAATGAAGAAGGGCAAAGCCTAATAGAGTTTTGCCAAGAGAATGCACTGGTCATAGCAAACACCCTTTTCCAACAACACAAGAGAAAACTCTACACATGGACATCACCCGATGGTCAACACCAAAATAAAATTGATTGTATTCTTCACAGGTAAAGATGGAGAAGCTCTATACAGTCAGCAAAAACAAGACCGGGAGCCACTGTGGCTCAGATCATGAACTCTTTATTGCCAAATTCAGACTTCAATTGAAGAAAATAGGGAAAACCACTGGACCATTCAGGTATGACCTAAATTAAATCCCTTGATTATCCAGTCAGAATATAGAAGTCAGAAATAGATTTAAGGGCCTAGATCTGATAGATAAAGTGCCTGATGAACTATGGACAGAGGTTCATGACATTGTACAAGAGACAGGGATCAAGACCATCCCCAGGAAAAAGAAATGCAAAAAAGCAAAATGGCTGTCAGGGGAGGCCTTACAAATAGCTGTGAAAAGAAGAGAAGCGAAAAGCAAAGTAAAAAAGGAAAGATGTACCCATTTGAATGCAGAATTCCAAAGAATAGCAAGGAGAGATAAGAAAGCCTTTCTCAGCAGTCAATGCAAAGAAATAGGGGGAAACAATAGAATGGGAAAGACTAGAGATCTCTTCAAGAAAATTAGACATACCAAGGGAACATTTCATGCAAAGATGGGCTCAATAAAGGACAGAAATGGTATGGACCTGACAGAAGCAGAAGATATTAAGAAGAGGTGGCAAGAATACACAGAAGAACTGTACAAAAAAGATCTTCATGACCCAGATAATCATGATGGTGTGATCACTCACCTAGAGCCAGACATCCTGGAATGTGAAGTCAAGTGGGCCTTAGAAAGCATCACTACAAACAAAGCTAGTGGAGGTGATGGAATTCCAGTTGAGCTATTTCAAATCCTAAAAGATGATGCTATGAAAGTGCTCCACTCAATATGACAGCAAATTTGGAAAACTCAGCAGTGGCCACAGGACTGGAAAAGGTCAGTTTTCATTCCAATCCAAAAGAAAAGTAGTGCCAAAGAATGCTCAAACTACCGCACAATTGCACTCATCTCACATGCTAGGAAAGTAATGCTCAAAATTCTCCAAGCCAGGCTTCAGTAATACGTGAACCGTGAACTTCCAGATGTTCAAGCTGGTTTTAGAAAAGTCAGAGGAATCAGAGATCAAATTGCCAACATCCATTGGATCATCAAAAAAGCAAGAGAGTTCCAGGAAAACATCTATTTCTGCTTTATTGACTATGCCAAAGCCTTTGACTGTGTGGATCACAATAAACTGGAAAATTCTGAAAGGGATGGGAATACCAGACCACCTGACCTGCCTCTTGAGAAACCTGTATGCAGGTCAGGAAGCAACAGTTAGAACTGGAACAACAGACTGGTTCCAAATAGGGAAAGGAGTATGTCGAGGCTGTGTATTGTCACCCTGCTTATTTAACATATATGCAGAGTACATCATGAGAAATGCCGGGTGGATGAAGCACAAGGTGGAATCAAAATTTCCAGGAGAAATATCAATAACCTCAGATATGCAGATGACACCACCCTTATGGCAGAGAGCGAAGAAGAACCAAAGAGCCTCTTGATGAAAGTGAAAGAGGAGAGTGAAAATTTTGGCTTAAAGCTCAACATTCAGAAAATGAAGATCATGGCATCTGGTCCCATCACTTCATGGCAAATAGATGGGGAAACAGTGGAAACAGTGAGAGACTTTATTTCGGGGGGCTCCAAAATCACTGCAGATGGTGACTGCAGCCATGAAATTAAAAGACACTTACTCCTTGGAAGGAAAGTTATGACCAACCTATACAGCATATTCAAAAGCAGAGACATTACTTTGCCAACAAAGGTCCATCTAGTCAAGGCTATGGTTTTTCCAGTGGTCATGTATGGATGTGAGAGTTGGACTGTAAAGAAAGCTGAGCGCTGAAGTATTGATGCTTTTGAACTGTGGTGTTGGAGAAAATTCTTGAGAGTCCCTTGGACTACAAGAGATCCAACCAATCCATCCTAAAGGAGATCAGTCCTGGGTGTTTATTGGAACGACTGATGTTGAAGCTGAAACTCCAGTAGTTTGGCCACCTGATGCAAAGAGCTGACTCATTTGAAAAGACCGTGATGCTGGGAAAGATTGAAAGTGGAAGGAGAACGGGACAACAGAAGATGAGATGGTTGGATGGCATCACTGACTCAATGGACATGAGTTTGGGTAGGCTCTGGGAGTTGGTGTTGGACAGGGAGGCCTGGCGTGCTGCAGTTCATGGGGTCGCAAAGAGTTGGACATGACTGAGCGACTGAACTGAACTGAGGGTTAGTTCTCTGGTAGTCTAGGGTCTTGTAATCAGTGCTCCCACTCCAAAGGCTTAGGGCTTGATGCCTAGGCTCTCAGTGTATCCATATCCACATCTTCACTCAAGCTGGTAGAGGGAAAGAGGAAAGGGGGGAGGGGAAAAAAAAACCCAACAACTTAGTGGGAACTTCTCAGAGAATGCTCCAAAACTCAGCAGTGCTTCTGGTGCTGGTGATCAGTTCCTCTACAACCCGTGAGGCAGAGCAGAATCTGAATCTATATTTTTGACAAGGCTTCCCCCAAATGATTAAGGGAGTCAGTCTGGCAGCATCTAATTTATCTATATATCCACAACATGAAGTCCAATGCTTATCATAGAAAAGTTGTCCCATAAATATTTATAGAATGGAATTCATGTTCACTAAGGATGTTATGTGTCTCTTTAAAAGACACAAAGGCAATCTACTCATTGGGAAGGAGTTTTAGAGTAAGTATTTTAAATCAACTTATCAGTTTATAACGACAGTAAAATGACCTGCTTTTCTGATTTCTCTCCACTGTGATTCTGCTACTTACCATTCTCACATGCTCAAGAAGAGATAGAAAAGACAAGGAGACTGAGGTTCTGAGAGTCATCAGTTTCCCCAAATCACACAGCCAAAGATTGGTCAGAATCTACAGCCTGTGCTTGTCACATTTCACCTTGGGAAGGTCATAGCATGGACAGTGAGCACAGTAATACTCATCACCGCGGGGTCCATCCAGTTTTAGCACCACCTATAGCTGTGTGATTTTGAGTGAGATTCAACTACTCTGAGCCTCAATTCCCTCATCTGTTGCTATATTTTCTAGTATGAAGGCATTAGGGGAGATAGGATCATACAGAGCAGGGTAAATGTGACAACTCTGTTGAAGTGTTTTATAAACTCCAAGAATTGTATACCTAAGTCATGACTATGAGTACTATTAGTCTTTTAGTCAGTTTTTCACTGCTTACTCACATTTCCAATACTGTTTTTTTTTTTAATCTCAAACAATTTTTGAAGACATGCACCTATATAGTTCAGTTAATTTATCAGAAAAAGTGGGGCAGAGAAAGAAAAAACATCCTCTCTCCTAGAAACACATTATTTAAAAAATCATTAATTGGGATTGGTTTCTGTCTCCAGAAACTTAAGTCTTCTTAATGACTATCATCTCCATCTCTTTGTGTCTCCATTAAATTATTGCGTAAGTCTGAAACTAGTCTACATATATTAAAAACAATCGCTCACATTCCAGTTACAGAATCAAAAACACATTATTATCTGTAGGATAATTCAGAATATAGAAACTCACTCTCTCTGATTTGTCCTGTCTTTTCCCTACCTTTGACTTTCAATTGTTTGAGAAGTATGTGAATACATCTTAATGAATATTTTGAATCTTAATTAGTTTAATTAGGCAGTATGAGTCCTTGAAATAACAAATTCCACATGCCCTATCTTAGAAACCAGCTATTTCAATTTCATGGCATTAATAATTTTACTAGTTCAGTTTTCTCCTTCAGGGGATACTAGTTTCTGATTTGCATGTTTCTCTCATCTGCCCAGTATAATTTTCCTTTAAATTCTCCAAGTGTGGCCAGGTTTTTATCTGGACAGAGGTAGAAAGTGAGTTGGGTTACTCTAGGTCTTTGAGAGGAAGCTGGGACAGTATGGAGAGCCATCAGATCACGCTGCAGTCTGACCCCAAGTGAAATAGAGACAGAGAGGTGGTCCTGCAACCTAAGGTAGGTTCAGCAAAGACCGTGGGGAGTCTTAGGGCCAAAACTGGTAGACAACTATCTCTTCTCCCAGGAATCGGTCTGCCTAGGGTCCCCAACACTTTCAGTTATTAGCCAGAAGCAGTCTGTAGGGGGAGTGGTCTTGTTAGGAACCCAGGGTGACTTTCAATGGCAGC
Source organism: Bos mutus (assembly GCF_027580195.1). Lineage (NCBI taxonomy): Eukaryota > Metazoa > Chordata > Mammalia > Artiodactyla > Bovidae > Bos > Bos mutus. The sequence continues at coordinate 42,139,785 of NC_091638.1, forward strand.
AACTGGGATCCTCAATTGGTTATGCTTTCTGCAGCAGAAGCTCTGCAAGGAGCTTATGTCCACCACGGTGGCCTCCTATGAATCAGACATCTGACTGAAGGGTTTTTGAAGGTCATTTCTCTGGTACCACACTTAATTGGCCCTATGATAGAAGAGGAAAGATAAAATGGGGGAGAATATACAACATTTGGAAAGGGGCTCAAGGAAATAACAACATCATCCAGGGATTCTTGAGGGTAGGTTTTGTAAACCTAAAAGTTTGTGGGATTTTTTTTTTTTAAATAGCTTTCACTGTGAAGCCATCAGAGCTGATAAGGTTCAACCCCAGAGGCAGCAAGACCTTCCAAGTTAAAACAGTAAATAATTTGATTGAGATAAAGATTAATAGCTGAAATCATGTGAGTCAGTCAGAAGTTCCAGAGAGCATCAATCTCCAAAGATTAATAATGGCAAAAGACAAGACTGTGATAATCAGTTTCACAGTGATGGATCATGGGAGAGTTTAATGAGCGAATTTCAGGAGGAGAATTTCAATGGTGTCAACTAGACAGGGGAAGCGCAAATCACACGGCCAAGCCTGCAAGTGGGCTGTCTGCCTGGAGGACACAGGCGGGAATACCATTTTCTCCGTCTGTGTGCTAAATGCTGAAATATCACACAAATTGGTGTCAGGAGGTTGAATGGAATCTGCTGCAGCAAAACGTGACTGGAGCAGAGAAACTGTGCTCACCACTCTAATTTAGAAGGCTGGAGAGCTGAGCTCACAGAATGTAATCTCGTCTTAATGTGCCCAAGGAGACTGAGAATCATCTGTCATTGTCTGAGGGGCACACAAACTAATGTCATTTATGGGACTGTGTCATATTGCAGGGAGTAGGGGGCCATTGTCCTCAGCTCTTCTTTGCCAGCCCCTGTCTGCACAGATCCAATTCTTCTAACACAATCTGGGTCCCCACCAGGCAACAGACTCCATGCTAGTTGTGGGAAATAGGATGACAAATGAGCCATGCTCCTGAACCTCAGAGGACTTACAGTTTAAAAAAGGAGAGACAGACATGTGCATAAATTATAATAAAATGGAATTTGTCCTGGAAACAGCTGGGAAGGACAGCATGTTCTGGAAGATGGACTTTAAAGACAGATGGGTCCATATTCTAGCTTTCCTTCTCCCATGCACTGGCTAGAGGGCTGCACCAACCACATCTGAGCCTCAATTTCCTCATTTTCCAAAGGCAGAAAATCATAGTTTTCACCTCATTAAGCTATTTTAAAGCTCAGAAGAGATAAGACAAGTGCATTCTTCACGCAATGCCTGATGCAGTGAAGTGTTCTAGAAATTGTAGGAAACAATTGTGACATAAACTGGTAACACTTTGATAGTATTGTTATCAACATACACAAAATTAAAAGGCAATATAAAGTAAGGATAAATGAATTATTACTCCAAAGAAGGATGGGACCAGGATGTGAAATAAGATTAGAGTAAAGCTTGAAAGAAGAAGAGAGAAAGATGTGAGATGGGCCTGAAAAAAAAAGAGGAGTTTTCCAGATTAAAAAGGGAGAAAAGTTTAAAGACAGAAGAACTGTTAAGAGCCAAAGCAGAGAGTATGAAAATCCATGATAGTTTTAAAAATGGCAAGAACTTCAGTGTGACTAGGGTATGTTTCAGTGTGGTCTACGGGCTGAGGTACAAAGAGCTGACTGGATCAAGACAGTGAAAAAGTTCTAAACACCATGCGGAAGAGTAGAGAAGAAAATCTTAGAGGAATTCAAAAAGAAACATAACATTTCTAAAGCATAGAGGTGATCTTCAAAGTGAAAAAAATTAATAAGTAAAATGCACAGGAAGGAATTTGCTGTCACATAATTTATTGGAGTTTGATATGCCCTTTGTCAAATCAAGTCCCTCCAAATGAAATTATATGCTGCAAAAGCATAATTTAAACAAGTATCTTAGAATATGAGTATTAGTCCCAAAGACCAAGTAACAATGGATAGTTATTTTTTTTAATGCCTAATTCTGCCAATATTGGCTGTGTGTGTAAGATCAATGACTATTACTAAGTGCCAAGGTACCTGTAACCATTCATCTTCCTCCATAAAGATGCTGCCCGGAATGACCACTGTCTAAGGAGCACCTCTTATGTACTAAGGCTTTTGTGGCTTGTGAATTCATTACTTATTTCCCATTTTGTGGATGAGGCAACCAAGTTTCTAAGAGATGACGGAGCTTGCCCAAGGTCACAAGGACAGTAACAGGATGCCTGGGCTGGGGACAGAAGCAACCTAACTTCAGAATGCATCGTGTAGACCCACACGTTACTTCCCTCCACTCATTGAGAAAAGAAGAGAAACCCCAGCAGTGACAGTCTCTTCTGTGTGGAGCAAGAGAGGCTTCAGACTCTTGTGGTTTCCACTCTATTCACATTGGGCAAATTACATTATAAACGAATCCTGATGAAACATTCAGCTCTCCCCTCCCTAGGAGCTAAGAAGCCTCACTGCAGTCCTGAGGCCTCATAGAAAGGACCTTCGGAGAAAAATCCAGGGGCCTTGATTGCATTTGTTTTTTAATTAATCTAAGGTGTTAATTTTCAGCTGGAGGAAAGTTAATTTTTCCTTTTGTTAATCTAATGGCCACAGGCAGCGCCAGTGCTATTGCAGCAAAAGTCTGGAACGACTGTCAAGCTCCCTGGTGATCCAATAAATGCAGTGGCAAATAAAACAACTTCCCTGGAAGGCACAGGGATTTAAATAATTTCCGCAGATGGTCTCTGCTTCTCTCAGTGAAGAGAGAAAAAGGCTAATTGCAACCTAATCAGACCACACTGACATCCAGGCAAATGCATTCTTTTGATCCTTTCACTTTTCTTCTCTGAAAACTAGAAGGAAAAATAAACAGTATCTTCCAGCTGCAGGGAAGTACCACAGGTTTGGGGTTTCAGAAAGTGACGATGTGTTTTCCTCTCCCTGGGAAGCTATTCTATTCCCTGGCCTCCTTTCCTTATCCTTTCTTATAGAACTGCTTTGTAGGCTGGGACTCTTAACTAGAACAAAGATTACTATATGTAAAATGAATGAAAGCTATAGGCTACCTGGTTCTACTGAAGGAAACTCAGAATCTGTCATATCTGTAACTCAAGTAATTTAAGGAATGTGAAACAGAGAAGCTTGCGTGCAGCCAAGATGTTCCAAGTGCACTGGGGTAATAAGCCCTGATGAAGCTCTTATAACCATGTCTCTTGCTCCAAAGCCCTTTATGAAGGTTTGAGACGTTCCAGAGAGAGCCCCCAGGTACTGGTCAAAAGCCTGTCCAGGAACCTGCACTTTAGACTCCAAGAAACGTGATGAGAAAGCAGCAGAGGCAGCTGGAATATGACACTGACTCCAGAGTTAACGAGTGTTAGTTTACTTGATGTTACATCCCTCTTTTAAAAATATTTTCTTACTACTTAATATTATCACTTCACATATCAACTCACATTGACTGGTGGTAGCTACATGGACGACCATGTTGAAAAAAGTACTGTGAGACTCAGTGAACAGGGAGCCCAAGACCTCAGTGATGTCCACTTGGACATCAGATAGGGGGATAGGGACATCTGGGCCAGGCACTGCTCTCCATGTACCACGTGATTATTTCCAAGGTTGCCAGTGATGATAGACCCCAAACCTGATGGGAATTTTAACTCCTAAAACATCACCTGTCCAATGGATCTATCCACTAAACCATTTTGGACAAAGGAGTATCAGTCGAACTTTAAATTAAAAAAAAAAATCCCTAACATTTTCTTCCAAAGCAATTCTTTCCAAAGAAAGTTGTTTCTCACAGTGAGCCTCTTTCAAAGCCTTTCCATCTTGAAAAGAAAGGAGATTGAAAAGTTGCAGCATTGGTTCTGAATCTGTAAATGAAATACACAATCAACACTGTATCAAAAACCAGGGGGAAAAACTCATATGGACAGCAAGGGGTTACAGCTTTGTGCAGAGAAAATTTTTTTCCCAAAGTGGGTGAGAAACAGATGCAATGAATTCAGCCCATCCACTTTTTAATGGCTTGCATTATTAAAAACATTACTTATGCTTTTTTGTATGACAAAGAACATGAGTAATAATTTTGATAATAACTTTGCCTTTGATACACAAAGGAACTCAGTGTGAAAGTTTTTAAAATACTATCTTTGGGGCAAAACTGCAGATTAGCAACACACTGGGAAATGAGCTATTCAATTGAGGGAGAAGTCAGGAGTACCTTTTTTAAAAAAAAAAATTTTTAATTTGGAAGCCTAGTAGAAAGCTAGTAGAATGCTTAAACAGTCAGATGTCCATTACAATATCTGGTCAATAGAACAAGATGTCAAATTCCTGATTAGGAGAACTTTTTGTTAAAATATTACATATATATGCATGTATAGTTTATATACTATTTCTTAAAACATGCCGTCTCTATAATAGTTTTTCAATCTACCAAATACATTTGGAAGATATTCAGATGGCTTGTGGTTCAAACCACACCAATGGTTTGCAGTTCCATATAATTAGTAGATAATTAACACTTGAACTTTAATGACAAGCTTGAACTTTTATAAATATATCTTCTCCTGAGTTCTTTACCAAGTGACAACTGGCATTTATTCATTCAACAAGAATATATTGGGCATCTACTGTGTGCCTGATATTGAATCTAAGGGTCAACAATAAATAAAATAGACAACTTTTCCTACCCTTGTGGAATCTACATTCTAGCATGAGGAGGCAGCTGCTGAAGAAAAAAAAAAAACATAGTGATTATGAATATGTTGTATACTAGAAGTGCTTTGCTATGCTATGCTAAGTCACTTCAGTCGTGTCCGACTCCGTGCGACCCCATAGACGGCAGCCCACCAGGCTCCCCCGTCCCTGGGATTCTCCAGGCAAGAACACTGGAGTGGGTTGCCATTTCCTTCTCCAATGCATGAGAGTGAAAAGTGAAAGTGAAGTTGTTCAGTCGTGTCCGACTCCCAGCGACCCCATGGATTGCAGCCTACCAGGCTCCTCTGTCCATGGGATTTTCCAAGCAAGAGTACTGAAGTGGGGTGCCATTGGAAGAGGATAAATCAGGATGGGAGAAATCAGAGGTACCAAGGATGGGATATGGCGTCTAACTCGGGGAGAAGGGAACATTTAATTAGATTTGAAGGAAGTGAGAGAGTTAACTGCATGGTCCCATTGCAACTAGTGCCAAGCCCCTGATCAAGGTGGGGAGGCTGTGAGTGGAGGAGATTTAGGGGGCTGAGGAGACCAGGATGTCCACTTGGGCTCTGCCAGGTTCAAGAGCTACTAGACTGGAGATGTCAAGAGACTCAGATCTACAAGTCTGGAGTTCAGAAAGGAGAACTGGGCTGGAAAGATAAATATGCATGTTCTTGGCATAGAGATGGCATTGAATGCCACAAGGCCATGTGAGATCTCTAAGGAAGTGAGTGCAAATAAAGAAGGAATCAGGGTCAAACATGAAAGCCTGGTGCTTTCCAACACTGGAGAGGAAAGAAAGAATAGCAAGAATGGAGGAGGCTGTGCTATCCTGGAAGCTAGTTGCAGACACTGCATCAGGGAGGAAGAAATGTCATATGAGTTAATATCAAGGCCACTGACTGACAAGGCAAAGCAGACCGATGTGGAAAACCAGCAGTGCGTGGAGGGTCTGGCTACCAATGTAATTATGTCAGCGTGGAGTCTGCCTCGCAGACCCTCTGGTTCTATGCCTCTCACTACTTTGCAAATAGGTCACAACCCCATCTCCCCAGCGCAAGGTCACAACCTGGCAGCTCATCTACAGGACTCAGCTGTAGAATTTTGGTGTCATTTTCTTTGTGCTTGGGCAGCACAATGTTTAATAAATTGGAAGACAAATTAATGCTGTGAAACTTCATATTTAAACATTACAGATTTCTATGTTCTCCTGAGAAACTTTAAGCTCTCAGTGTTCTGACCAAATTCCCATCAAACAACTGACTGTCTGGAGCTGAGGGATGTGAGCATCCAGGTCCCCATGGCACCAACAACTTGTCAGTGGGTGTACACACACACACACGCACACACACACACACACCTGCTAGCCTCTCTGACATACAGAACCGGATTTGCAAGAGAAACACTGCAGTTTGCAATCTTTCTCTCTTCAGAACTTTCTGAAATGGAATCAGATCTCAAAGGTTCTGAAGGTACTCCATAGAGCTTCGACTATATGAAGGATAATCTTTAGAGAGTTCTGTGTATCAGTCTCTGTAAAACTTTGTTAGCTTGTGACAGATTTCTTCCAGACCAGCAGGGAACACCAGTTCCCAGAGATGTTAATAAGTGTTAAGTGGCAAAAAGATTTCACGTTTAGACAAGAGTGGCAAACATCAAGTTAGACTTAATTGTCCTTTTTGCTTTTACTGTGGGACATCTTAGAAGTTTCAAATGCTAATGTGTGCTAGGACTCTTCAAGAGTCATGTCCTGTACACAGTTACTCAGACCTGTCTGGCCAAGGACAACACCTTGCAAGAGGAAAAATCTATAGGGTACTCTGGGCATGACTATTCTAGACAGGGACTCCCGAGAAGCCCAGGACCATGTCTTCTGACTTCCAGATGTCAACACCTTGAAAGGTATCTAACACACAGGTGTTTGACAATTTGCTAAATGCATTACAAATTGAAGGGGCGGGACACATCACCCAGGCAGAAGTAGTGGGATTCTAAATTTCATTTCATAACTGGACCACAGAAGATGGGGCACTCAGGCCCTGCACAAAACCAGCTCTTGGGAACCTAGGACGTGAGCCTCCTCTCAGCTACATGAATTAGACAGCCGCCACCCCCAGGAAGCCAGGGAAGGTGCTGGTTCCAAAGCCTTCCCTGCAACTGACGGAGTCAGCTGGGCACAGAGCACACAACCCAGCTGCGCCACCTGGCACCTTCTGATCGTCCCCCCTGGGGCTGGCACACCACGGCATCACTCGCTAGCCAGGGTCATGGTGCTTTAAGCTGGGTAACGGGCTCTGGCAGTAGATGACAGTGCCCAGCAGTAGATGTCTGGCATTCCAGCTTCAGTATGTGGGAGTCTGTTTGTGGAGGCATGAGCTTAAATCAAACCTGCTGTGAAGATGAAACGACTGGGAAGGGCACTAGCCTGGGGTTGGGCCGAGTGAGCCCCCAAACATCTGCCTCTCTGCCTGGTTTTGTCCTTCTTGCTTCTCCTTTAAAAACTGTCATTTATTCATCACTCACACTGTGTGCAAGGCGTTTCCTTTTCAAGATAGCCTCATGAAGCAGGTTATTAACCCTATTTTACAGGCAAGGAAGCCAAGCCTCAGAAAAAGTTTACCCGTCTTATTTGAAGTCACACAGCTAGAAAGTTGCAGGGCTCGGATTTTTGCCTCGGGTCTGACCTGATCCTAACCCACCTTCACATACACTAGAAAAGACTTAGGAAAATCTCACAGTGGCTTGACAAAAAGTCATTGTGCAAAGTCCTTCACAGGTCCACACCTCTACCCAGACACAGAAGATTTTGAGATTATTTTTTCCAAACCGGCCTTGTATGTACTTTGCTATGTGTCTGGTGGTACTTCTGATTTTAGTGATTTTTTTTTTTTTTTAGTTTTTTGCACTGAAAATGTATTGCCTTTATAAATTTGAAGGAGCCCAAAATTATATGTTATTTTAAAATAGAATAAAATTAAAAAGCATAAGATTTGTTCTTGGATTTTTTTTTTCCCTCCTCACAAAAAGGCGATTATCGAGGTTCTCAGACATTAAAACCACATTACCACTCCCCTGTGTGGTCTCATTTGGGAGATGAAAGTATCCTGAACTAGACAGGGATGGTGGTCCTACATCACTGGGGGTGTACCACGTGCCACTGCTTGTACAGCTTAAAACAGTTAACTTTATGTTGTACAAATCTCTCCTCCAAGAAACAACACCCCACATTCTGGACCGCAAGATTAAAAACAAACATACTTTGCCCTATAGAATCGATTCTACGTTTAACAAGGTCTCTGCCAAGCTGCAGACATCCTGCGGGGCCGCTGGGCATTTTCCGAAATTCATGGACAATGGTAGCTTCCTGAGTTGCCAAATGAGTCGTTGCCACTAGAAATATGGCAGCAGCGTCAGCTCATCTGGAGTGAGGGAGAAAAGCACCACAGTCAACGCACCCTGAGCTCGTGGGTTTTAGAGCACTCCGCAGTTCTCTCAGCTGAGTCCCCATGCCCTTTCTAACACACACAAACACACACACAAACATGGGTGTCTAGGTGGCTGTGCCATCTTAGCAGGGAACCAACCCTACTGATGCAGCAGAGGCATCAGGCAGTGTGGAGAGCTTAATCCCTGCCACTCGTGGGCACCTAACCATCTTTGCCTACAGGAGTCTCTTCTGGGCCCTGCTCAGCCAGCTAAACGTGTGTGTGCTCAGTCATCTCTGACTCTTTGTGACCCCATGGACTGTAGCCCGCTAGGCTCCTCTGTCCATGGAATTTTCCAGGCAAGAATTCTGGAGTGGGTTGCCATTTCATTCTTCAAGGTATCCTCCCGACCCAGGGATCGAACCCATGTCTCTTGTGTCTCCTGCGTTGCAGGAAGATTCTTTACCACTGTGCTGCCTGGGAAGCCCTCAATTGAATATGCCCCATTACATAAATGTGTCCTCATGACAGGCAACACTACGTGTCCGAATCACGGGCATTGCATGCAGCATTCAGGAGGGAGAGTGAAATGTGTGTTGTCATCTGCCACCCAGGGTTACCAAGAGACCAAGAACAAACGCTTAGACCATGGTCCACCGGAATTCAGAATGCAGCTTCAGACTGCGTGGTGGTTTTCTGCCATGCAAGTCTGATCAGCTCATGTGGGGATCAAGGCTACAGTGCTGTCCTCGTCAGCACTCTCCCCAGACTGTTTACACTTTACAAAGATCAAAAGCATACAGATAATGGAGGGGAATATCAAGAAATGGCCCTATACTTTAATTTCTTTCATAAGGTCAAGGCTTTCTAACGAGGCTCACAGAGGAGCAATACAGTGAACTAGAAACACACGTTAAAAGAACCTCTCCTCTATCAAAAGGGAAAAATAGGTCACTGGCCATTTTAATGGGATCATTTCAGTCCACTGGCCCCTGGTGCTAAAACCATATTAGAAATGGAAAAGTGAGGGGCTCTTTCATATTCACTAATAATGTCCCGACAGCAGTCACACTGAATTTAGTCTAAAATGGTACACTTCTGCAGAAGGCGGGAGAGGCCTACGAATAGAAATGGATCTTAGGACAGGTTTCCTTAAAAGACATCTTGAGACAAACTTTGTATGCAGGCGGTTTCTTTGGCAAATGGGTATCTGGGGCAGGAGTGAGGGGCTGGGAGGTGGAGACAGGGAATGGGGGAGGCGAATGCAAAGATGTGCTATCAGAGTGGCCCCCACCATGGGCACTGTGATGTCTGATCCCCGAGGATCTTCTGTGAAGCCTTCTGAAATGTGCCTTTGGAAATGTCCCGCTGGAGGTGAGAAGGGCAAGTATGTATCCCTGACTCTCAGCTCCCACTGGCCAAGGCTGACCCTAAGGTGCATTAACTTTCAGACCCCCAAGCTGTAACTACCAAGCAGCTCTGACAGTCACCCTGTGCCACAGGGTCAGAGAATCCCTACCTCAAACACAGGAGGTAGGTGGCGTGCACCCAAGCAAGACACTGTCTACTTATACCTGTGCAAGCCTGCTTTAAAGCCCATGAGAACTGGTTGTTGCAGCCATGGTAGAACCAGAGGTCAGGGGACATACCAGCTCTGAGCTGACTGGGGCCCATCGGCTACACTAGTTGAAATACACAGACTGGATACTGACAAAGCTTTACACGTGAAGCTACACACTCATCTAATCCCACCTCATGAGGCAAAGGTGTTCAAAATCGAGTGTCTGCTCAATTCTGAGCATGTTAACCATGGAACTCATATTATTAAAGGAACTGCTACTTCCTTGCCTCTTTACATTAACAAAAAAGAGATTCTCTACTTCTAATATCCGGTATTGGCTCCTGTATCAAAAGTATTGACATCATGGCTCATGTAATGATTTTGGACAGAAAAGGCGAATACTGAATGTTCTGCCAACATAGACATTTTTATTCTTTCCTCTTCCTCAGAATAGCCTCTGATTTGCCTCCTTTGCCACATTTCTACTCTCCTATCCCACACGGAAATATTTATGATTCAAAAATTCCAAAGTTTCGTCTCTATATTCATACAGTGGTAAAATACAACTACAGAAGACCTGCAGGCAGAGGGAACTCAGTCCCAGGTTATATCATAAACATCTGGGCTGAAGAGACTACTTGTTCATGAGTTTGACCTTTCTTTAATTAACTAACAAAATTATATTTACAAAAAAATAGTATTGAATAAGTCTGGTTATTTTGCAGTAAGAGGATAAAAGGATGATGCTTTCGTGATATTGTTTAGGGCAGGAAATTCTGAAGTGGCTGCAAGTGTGGGGAGGACAAAATAAGCACAGCTGCGTTAATATTTTGCGGCTTTTCCAGGTTTCTTGAATGGTCAGTGGCTAAATTTCCCTCCTTGCAATCTAAACCTGGTCCGCCAGGCCCCAGGTTCTCGGTGGTTAGTAAGTTCTCCCTTCAATACACACCCTCCAGCAATTGCAGTAGAGCTGTTTGCTTTTCCATCTAGGGATTTAAATTGTTCCCTGAGATGTACAGACACACAATCTGGCATAGGGGTTTGATTTAAATGTGCTGTCAGCTTTGATTTTTCACATTACCTGCTCATGCTGGCAGAGAGGGCCTACTAAACTAGCAATAAGTTTCAATCCAAGGAGGTCAAAACAAATGCAAGTCATGTGAGTAGCCAGGGGCTTCTTCTGATCAAGCTCAGCAAACTGAAGGGACCGGCCGCCCCATGCATACAGCAAAGGAGACGGTGGTCCTTTCCAGGGTTCAGCCACAGGATTCTCCTCTCATCAATGTCTCCCTTTTTAGAGAACACACTTATAAATTATCTACACAGAGATACAGTAGCTGCTATTTATATGTCCTCAGAGCAGATTTCTTGACCACAAAGAAAACAAGAAAAAAAAGAACCAGAGAATATTTACAATTCTTCTTTCAGAAACTGCCTGGTCAAACAGTCGGAGGTTCTAATGGTGCCCTGCATACAGATGCAGTCTGTAAGTTTTGCAGAATAAAATGCAATGGCATTCACTCCCAGTACCTGCATTATTTATTTTTTGCCAGGGCATGTTCTTCCCTTTTTGCGATAGAGGTTTGGCCTTTGGTTTCCTATTCAAAGAGATACAACTGCCCATAGCTCCAGCTCAACAAGGGTGGTGCATGGCACAGCTGTCTTTAGAAACTGTCTACCTGAAAACCACTATTAACAGTGATTCTTCCAAACAAGCAGCTGAAGAGGTATTTTTTTCTTATTCAACTCTCAAGCATCTGGGCTAGCTAGATTATAGCAGTCAAGATGGGCTGGGTCATGCTGCAGTAACAATAAAGCCTCAAATCTCAGTGACTTACAAGCACAGAGGTCTATTTCTCTGACACACCACATTTTTTATGTATGGCTCGTGGGGGAACTCTACTTATTGTAGTTACTCAAGGCCCTAGTGGATGGAAGTCTCATCTCAGTAGAGCTCCCACATTCCCTGAAGCTGGGGAAAAATAGAAGCACTTCATTGTCTTCTTCTGGCAACTAGATATTTCCACCTAGAAGAGATACATGTCATTTCCTCTCACATTGACTCACCCAAAGCAAGTCATAGACCTCATCTAACTGCAAGGTAGCAAGAAGTGTAACCATCCCTATCCAGGAAGGAGGCAGTAAAATCAAGTACCCGGGACCAGGCCTGACGACCAGCATGCAGCTCTGTGTTGGACTCATGCGTGGGGATCCTTGTAGCTTTGTCTCTGGATGGTGTGTAAAGTCCTCTTAGAAATCACTGGGCATTAGTTCATCTTTTTTTTTTTTTTAGGGTTAGCAGAAATCAACACAACATTGTAAATCAACTATACTCCAACAAAAATTAATCAAAACTATACTCTAGTAAAAAATTAGTGAAAACAAAAGAACCCACTGAGAAGAACTTTTCATAGAAATAAGTCAAGTCACTGTGTTACAGTCAAAAATGATTTAAAGCACGATCCAACAACTCAGTCCGGAGTAGTCTGGAAGTTCTTAAACCTCTTACTTTCTCCTTCCATTAAAAATGAGGCCTTTAACTCATACACAGAGAGAAATGACTCTAGACAGTCCTAATTCTGTTTGCCTTAGTGGTTTGCCGGTACAGCAATGCTCTCAAGACAAAGTTTTATTGTTTACTAAAAATCTGGGAATTAAGTCAAATGACGATTTGGTTAAGTGATGTGTCCCAGAAAGGAGCTGGGAGAATGAATGAGCAGAAGGGCCCTGCTGGACCTCTAAGGAGAGAAGGTGAAAAAGAAAGAACAGTCAGGTAGGGAACACCATGATAAAGCTTATGCCAGGTCCTGCAACACCCCAGGGAGAGCATTTCTCCTGTGGTTAATGCTTCTAACCTTCCATGATGTTAAAGAATCTCAGAGGGCTGCCAGGACATACGTGTAGAAGTAAACATGCCCCCCAAAAGAGACGTGTGTTTGTGGCAGAAGGCAAGGTCAACACATTTAGGAGACTGACATTGCCTGGGAAATCTCAGAGTGTGTGTGCATATAAAATGCATGTTTATTATATTATATGTATATTATACACTGTATATGTTATGTTACATACCTAGTATATTATACTAAACTCAACATAGTATTGGCTTAAGAATCCAGGGCTAATATTTCTGCTCTTCCCTAAGAGCAAAAGTCATCAAACTATACTTTATAGGACCAACTGGGCTATTTTTGAATTATCTGGGAGCAGAGAATAAGTTTACATTTTTAAATTGTTGGAAAAAATGCAGAAATTCACTGTATCTCATGTCATGTCTAAAATTCCCATCTAGTTCTTTACGAGGAAAAAAAAAAATGCTTGCGGATCTCACTCTAGAGTGAAGAAAGGAGACTGCCTCCAACACTTTCCCATAAACACTAAGGGAAAGTTCATTAAGGGAAATCATGCAACCATGGGAGTCACCTTTTGTTGGTCATGAAAATGTCATTCAGGTAGACTGATTGTAAGGAATGGAAGAAACTGGAAAAATGGGGCAGAGAATCAAGAGAAAGACAGTGGTATAAAGGGAATCACGTAAAAGTGGCTTTCACAACCAGAATGTATATTGACTTCTTATTGCTTATGTTTTAGCTTTGTGACTGAGCCTTGGATTGCTGGTCCGTGCAATGCAGGTAATTAATGTTACTTGATCTTCCCAGTCGGCTGCATTGGTGTATACATCAACCAGAACAACTGCTCAGAACCCCACCTGAACTTTAAATAGGGCCAAGCAAAAAGAGCTGTTGGTGGAGTTCAGTCTCCACACAGTTAGTAAAGGTGGCACCACTGTCTCGTTCACATGGTAGATTCAGGAAATGCTCGATGAGAATTGGTGTCACTCTCTAAATGTGAGGAAACCAGGTAATTAATCAAGGCTTGACATGGATATCCAGCCCCAGTTTACTAAGACAACTTGGCATCTCTGACATTAACAATTTGGTTCTCAATTAGGTGCCAAACTATACAGAGCAACAGAAAGGGCCTGGTCTCTAGAGTGAAAGAAAATAGAGAGCAGAGATCAATAAAGAACTTTATTTTTCTAAGTTTTTACTCCTTCCATGTATGTGCAACCATTCAACTATGATGAAGCATTTTCCACATTCAATGCCTTCTCAGTGACAGAAGAAATAAAATCCCTACTCTCAAGGAGCCTCTATTCTCCTGATGGCAAGAGACAACTGGTAAAGCAAAGGACCTGCAGTTGCACTCATCACACTATACTGTGCGTGTGTGCTCAGTCGTGTCTGACTCTTTGTGACCTGTGACCCCACCAACTGTAGACCTAGAGGCTCCTCGTCAGTGGGGTTTTCCCGGCAAGAATACTGGAGTGGGATGCCATAAACAAAGTAATAAATAAGACAGTTAATTATAGATGGTAATGTATGCTACGAAGATAGTAAATATGGGTTGAGAGTGATTGGATGAGGTCAGTTTAGGAAAGGTGACCTAACATTTAAGCATGACCTGAAAAGAGGAACAGGAGCCAGACATGTGACCAGCCGCAGGGAAAGCCTTCTGGGGATGGCAGTGCAAGGGTCCTGAAGTTTCAAGGGGTTGAAATGCCAAAAGGACATGAGGGAAGGGGAGAGAAGCACAAGAACAAGGCTGGAGAAATAGATGGGCGTCAGATCCTGCCCAGATTTGGCACTGACACAAAGCTTGCCTTGCTTTTGACTGGCAGCAAGAGATAAGGTTAAATGTCTACAGCTGAGCATCTGTGGTTTGATTCCTCATCTTGGAGGCTGGAGAAAGAGGGACCAGGACTCAGAGGGACTTACAAATACAGCAGGGTAGGGGTGGGGGAGAGTGGGTCTGACCAAACTGAGGGAGCTGAACCTCAAACTGAGCCTGAGGGGCAAGTGCAGGACCAGAGGTGCGAGAAGGGCCACGGCTGGGAGCTGAGAAGACAGAAATAGCGGCAGAAGGTAAGAAAAGACAGCAGAAGGCGAGAGGGCCACGGCTTCTATTGTCACCTGTCTCTCTGTGGGGCTGGAAGATGCTCTGGTTGGTATGATTGGAATTAAAGCACAAGGTGACTGTTGTGCATCTAGACACATGCTGGAGGCTGTGAGGGTCCGCTGGAGGCCGAGTCACCTCCTGTTTTCTCAAGCAGTTATAAACACGGGGTGTAAGCCACAGCTGAAGGACAATACAGATGCTGAATCAGGTGACGTACTGTGGCTCTGTTGTGGTGTAGCGGTCAGAGGAAGTCTCCTTTAATATGGAACACTCAGGGCAGAGAGGAAAGGAGAAAGAACTTAAGATGGGCTTTAGAAGTCATGACAGATTTGAAACGGCAAAGAGTGGGCAGGAAACAGACAAGCTGAGAAGTAGGGTAACAAGTAAGAACACTCCTGAGGGAGGCCACTGTGGCTTCCTTCTCTGGTAATTAGAGCAAGATGTATTTTACAGTAACATTTCAACAATACACTTAATTCCCTCCACCTACCACCTGGCTCAGATCAATGTCACCTCCTCTTTCTGAATAGACAGAGTTCAGAGAGACTCCAGACAGAAGAGGGGAAACTGGCTCTTGTGAAAACAAGGTGCTTTCTTCTTTGAAACCTCTTACAAAGGGGACACTGCATGATAATGAAAAGTATCACCATCATTATTATTTTCTTGAAATATTGGACTCTCCCATAACAAAAGCTTCATTCTCTGTTATCTGATTGTTGTTTGGTATCATGAAGACATTGAAATTCATTTACACCTTCAGCTCTTGCTACAGCGAGTGCCACCTGCTGCTCTCCCTCTGCGGCGGGTTTATCCTATTGTGCTATTTATAGGGACTCCGTGGTAAAGGTGGCAGGAATAGCAATGCCAAAGTTTCCTGCTTTTCTCCATCTGACAGCTGGCATGTTGTCTGACAACACAAAGAGAAAGAAGAAAGGTTGCATATCAAAATATTTTGAAGGCACTGCTGTCAAATGCACAGACACACAACGTGGATAATTAAGTTTCATTGCATTGTCCAAAATGAAATCTTTCTAACCTAGGGACAGTTTTCAAATTTTAATAATTTGGTTCTCGATTCTAAAATTTGTAGCTTTTCTTATTGCATAAATACACATAAAATTCAAAATAATTATTATGTTACCCAGGAAATCAAATCTGAGTATGAGGCTTTTTTAATTTTTACTCCTAATATGTGAAGTGAGTTGATCCAAGTAAAGTTGCATCATGTAAATTATACTCAGACTGACTCTGACAAATAAAAAATAAAATCACTTCCCACCAAAAAAAAAAAAAGCACATGGAAAACTCTACCTGGATAAGATGGGGCTTACTATAACTAAATCCCAGGAGTATTGATATTTAAAAGCACTGGATGCTGGACTCAACTGACTGGAAGCTGTTCCCTGGTTGAGTATGACCTATCTACTAGCCTTTGCATTCTAAAAGCTCCTCAATATGGAGACATCTTAGAACAGCCCCCTCCAAGTACTTCTGCTATTAAAACATCAATCTCTATAGCAGTATCTTTTGCCTACCTTGTGGCAAACTTTCCTTAAGGTAAAGGTCTTTTGTTAAGATGAATCCAGTCCCTATTTTGTCAGTTGTCACAAAGCCTAAGGTTGAAATTGTGAGAAGGTACAAGTGTTTGTACTGAACTTTTCACCTTCCTGACCATAACTTGTGTGTTCATTCAGTCATGTCAGACTCTTTGTGACCCTATGGGCTATAGCCTACCCACCTCTTCTATCCATGGGATTTTGCCAGCAAGAATACTTGAGTGGGTTGCCATTTCCTCCTCCAAGGGATCTTCCAGACCCAGGAATTGAACCCGCATCTCCCATATCTCCTGCATTGTAGGCAGATTCTGTACCGCTGAGCCACCCAGGAAGCCCTTTCACCTTCCAGCTACTAACTTCTACAGATCCTTCCCTTCTGCCACCAGCCCCAGCTGCCCTGATAAGGAATGAGTAGGCAGCCAGGAATGGTTCTCCAGAGGTTGTCCTGACCTTTGATTTGTGTCCCAAGCCTCCAGAAGATGCACCACACCAAGTAGATTCTCTCTTAGGAATTTAAAACAAACCACACAGTTAAGTTCCCAGGTGGTGCTGAGAACTTTGGAAGGGTTGGGATGCAGCGGGTGATGGCACACGCACAAAGTCCAAAGGTTCTTAAGACTTCAAGGCAAGTGGCTGAGGGTTAGAAGAGATCAGATATATAGGAAAAAAAATATTAGAGAAAGCGAGAGAAACAGAAGTGAAGGTCACGTCAGTCCCAGGAGCTGCCTTGGTCTGGACCTTATAGAAGTTAGGTTGTGTACCATCCCCTAGATTCCTGGGAGACTTCTGTACAGAAGAAAGATGGCCTTTAACCTTGAGCTAGTGGAGCAGGTCCCTGCTCCCTTCAGGGGCTTCCCAGGTGGCTCAGTGGTAAAGAATCTGCTGCCAATGGAGGAGCTACAGGAGATGTGGGTTTGACCCCTGGGTTGGGAAGATCCCTCGGAAGAGGAAACGACAACCCACTCAGCATCCTTGCTGGGATAATCCCATGGACACAGGAGCCTGGCAGGCTACAGTCCATGGAGTCATAAAGAGTCGGACACGACTAAGCACGCATGCATGCACTGTTCCTCAACTGGAAGATCCCTTACTGCTACGATGAGGGATAGGATGCCTGAATGAGAGTCACCTGGATGATGGTTAAACACACTCAACACTGGTCTCCCTCCAGACCTCCTGAAGCAGAAAACACTAGGGATGCATACCGGGGATCCACATTTTTACCAAGCACCACATACCCCACGGGAATCTAAGATCAACATTCCTTACAGAAATACCTTCAAAGGCATTTTGCATATAACAGTTAATGAGAATATGAAGAACAAAAAGTCAACTTTTAACTCTATTCAGTTTTCAGAACTTATTATGTTCACATTGTCCTTAAGTCTTTAAAAAAAAACACACTGCAAATGTGAGAGGTGGTTAAGTTAGCACACAGGCAGCAAACACTTGTGCTAATCACTACTTATTATTGCGTCAAGTTCCAGCTGTTTTCCTTAAGCAAACATGTGCCTATTAAAATCGGTATCACATATAGCTTCAGTTTCCCCTTCTGTCCCTACACTACTGTGTGTCATAAAGAAGCTGCCATGTAATAATTGTGATGATTTCAATGCAAATGAAGTGAGAAAGCTGATGTCAAACTACCTCCAGAATCACAGAATTACAGAGCTTAGTCTTTCAACAAATATTTACTAAAAACTAACTCTGTGCCTAGAACTCCACTGGGCACAAAAGACATAGAAATAATAGATGCCGCCTTGACCTAAAATAGTTATAACCTTGCCTTGGAGGCTGGGGAAGATAGACCTATAATTTATAACGCAATTTATTAAGACTACCAGGAGTGCTGTGAACACCAGAACAGACATACAGCAAATGCCACTGGGGACATTAAGGCAGTGGAGTGGACTCTAGTGGAGTGTGACAGGGGAGGGACAGGTAGGTGACCTTCAACTCCACTCAAACACTGTCTAGTACAATACAGACTGTATCTGGGTGGGTTCATTCTCTTAATTCTGGAATTGAGAGTTAGGAACATGTTGGTTTACAGATGAGCCATGTCCTGTAACCTCAGTTTATGAGTAATAAAATAGTTATTTTAGTCTACATTTGCCATCTGCTCTGTCTTATTTCTCAGGTTGGTCAAAATTCAAGAGGGGGTTATTATTTATTAGGGTCCCTCAAAGATCCCAGCACAAAGAAGCTAATAAGAAAACATTTTCCTAGAACTTTTCTACACTTCATGTCAACAAATATTTCAGCATCTGAAGACAGGGCTATAACCAAAGACGTACAGATCTTACCATTTAAGCTTAATGAAAGATGGTGCTAGTTGCAGAGAATCCACCTGCTGATGCAGGAGACACAGGAGATACGGGTTGGATCCCTGGATCAGGAAGATCCCCTGAAGGAGGAAATGGAACTCCAGTGTTCTTGCCTATAAAATCCCAGAGGCAGAAGAGCCTAGCAGGCAAATTTGTAGGAACTCTTTTGGATCAACTTACCTAACAGAACTATGAGAGGTGCTTGACCAGCATATTTCGGCAACCAATGGGTGCTCAAGCGACATTCATTGACTTTGCTGCTACGCTAAAAGGGGCTCCGATGTCACAGAGTAATGCTGAGCATCCGCTTACCCTGGGTCCTCCATGGCTGAGGTTGCCATTTGGTCAAAATGTTAGCAAACGCGAGCCTTGTCACAAGCCTTATCAGGCACTAAAAGTCAATTATCTAGAGTCCTCTCCCCACCCAGAAGGTGAATTGATATTAAATTGAATCCTTTTTGTGCTGTTATAAAATAAGCCCTTAAAAAACAATGAGCAAATGGAAAATAGAGTGTCTTTTATTGATTGTGATGTTTCCTCTTAACTCGATTCCGGCAGGGGAGCTTCTTCGATGGCACATGCGCGGAGAACAAGGGCACCGCCGTGGTCGATAGTTCCCGGGAAAATGGACGGCCTCGTCCACCTAATGGATCTCTCCAATTCCCTTCAATGGGATCCAACTTGGGATTAGTCACGCAGCAGATTTTTCAACAGTTCCTCTAGACTCTGCTTTCTTTCAAAGCAATTTGGTAAATGTCAGCTGAGAGATTCAGCTACTTTCATGATTTAAGGACTTTTTTTTTTTTAGTTTTTTAAGACTCTGAGGTGTTCTTTTGCTTTTTGTCTTTGAAGCCATGGTAGTTTTGATTTTTGTATTACTTAATTCCCCATATACCCCTCACCATCCCCTAATGTTTTAACATTCAGATCAGTTACTGTAGTACATTTGTCAAAATTAGGACACCAGTACAGATACATCTAGACTTGATTCGGATTTCATGAGGTTTCCAATTATGTTCTTTCTTTTCCAAGATTCAATCCAGGGAATGATACTGCATTTAGTCAGCCTGTCTCCTCAGTCTCCCCTGGTCTGTGACAGTTTCATAGTCTTTTTAATAACCTTCACATTTTTGAAGAGGAATTGGTCAGGTGTTTCATAGAACATCCCTCAGTTTAGGTTTGTCTGAGTTTTTTTCATGATTACCTTGGGGTTATGGGTTTTGGGAAAAGAGGCTGCAGATTTAAAGTGACTTGCTCACTGTGTTATATCAAATGGGGTACCAGCTATTAGTGTAACATCACTGGCAATGCCAACCTTGATCCCCTGGCCAGACAGTGTTAACCAGGTTTTCCCCTGAAAACCTTTTTATTTTTCTTTTCTTTGAAATCAGCCAAGTCAAAGCTATGGTTTTTTCCAGTAGTCATGTATGAATGTGAAAGTTGGACTATAAACAAAGCTGAGCACTTAAAAATTGATGCTTTTGAACTATGGTGTTGGAGAAGACTCTTGAGAGTCCCTTGAACTATAAGGAGATGCAACCAGTCAATCCTAAAGGAAATAAGTCCTGAATATTCATTGGAAGGACTGATGCTAAAGCTGAAACTCCAATACTTTGGCCACCTGATGGGAAGAACTGACTCATTGGGAAAGACCCTAATGCTGGGAAGGATTGAAGGTGGGAGGAGAAGGGGACGATGACAGATGGTTGGATGGATGTGAGTTTGAGTAGGCTCTGGGAGTTGGTGATGGACAGAAAAGCCTGGTGTGCTACAGTCCATGGGGTCACAAAGAGTTGGACAGGACTGGGCAACTGAACTGAACTGAAGCCTAAAATGCAGTTATCAGATTCAGAGGGTATTTCTAAACATTGTGTTGTTCAAGATACTAAAATGTAAAGTGTCGTTATTATGTTAATCTTCATAGTAGGCTGGGGAAAGCAGAGTGGAAAGTATTTGGAGGAGAAAAGAGAAAGGATATAAACTTACTTCAAGTTAAACTTTTATTTCCAAATTCTATAGTAAGACATTTCTTTCAGATACTAATCTACGCTGAACAACTGGTTGATTTCAGCAGTACAGGATTCAGCCTCAGAAGCTTCTGTTAGTTGTGAGCAAGGCAAGCTGAACCACTTTAGAGTTTTATGTTGAAATTAGCAATTGCTAACTGAAATTGTCAACTTCATACCCAACAAAAAGAAAAAGCAAGACTACAGGTCTGTGTAGTTCATTTATCTACATCTTGGTGGGGGGAAGCAGAAAGAACATTTTAATCTGTTTAAAGTCTTACCGAGGCAGCACCTAGTGCATAAGTTCCTGTGTGTTCTCCATGCTAGCAAAATCTGCCCTGTGCTAAAGCCTTGCTCCTCAAAGTGTGATTCACAAACCAGCTGCATGCGCGTCACCCAGGAGAAATGCAGAGGCTGAGGTCCCACTGTAGACCTACTGAATCTAGAGCTGCCTGTAACTAGATCCCTAAGTGCTGGAGAGGCATGCTGATGTTTGGGAAGTGCTGCTGGAGAGAATGTTACTCGGGAAAGCTTAACTGTGAAAGATAAACATGGGCCTAATCAAAAGCACGTGTATGGGCTTTCATCTCTCTACCTTCAAGCCAATGACAGTCTGTACATTTTCAAAGCACAGTTTGCTAAAGCAGTTGATAGTATTGCTTGGTCTGCGAATTATGCTATATGATTTACCTTGCAAAAGCAAAACTGTTCTCTTGAACAGATATGCTAGTTTATAGCTTGAGGTAGTCAATGCACAAAGAGATATGCTGTAACATAATCTTTCTTAAAAAAATAATGGGTGGAAAAATAAAGATCCAAACAGAATCTGACAAAACATGAGCCATAAAAATATATATAAATTGGAGTACATTAAAATCAAGAATTGTTTATCAGAAGACACCATTAAGAGGAAAAAGGAAACACATAGAAAGGGAGATGACATTTGTAATTAATATAATTGATAAAGTATTTGGAAGATATAAAGAATGAGTCAATAAGAAAAAAAGAAAGACTCAGCATTCAAAATTTGAAAAAACATTCTCGGTTTACAAATAAAGATCTGTAAATGGTGCTACACAAATACAGAGGAGTCCAATCTTATCAGAAATAAGGAGAGAAAGTTATGATGCCAAACCACTACTACTTAACCACTAGAATAACTAAACAAAAGTAAATGGAAAACCAACGCAAAGTAAACTCCAGGAGTTGGCAGTGGACAGGGAGGCCTGGCGTGCTGCAGTCCACGGGGTCAAAAAGAGTCGGATACGACTCAGTGACTGAACTGAACACAAGTAACTGACATGATCAAGGATTGGCAAGAATATGAAGCAATAGGAACTGTTTGTATTAATATAAATTTGTACAATTTGGGGGAAAAAATAATAATCTATTAAAAAGGAGACTAAAAAAGGTAAAGCTACTTATTTTGAATCTCACGTTATAACAGAGACAAGAGAGGCCTCTGGGCCCAGTGTTTTTATCGTAACTCACTTTCTCACTGTGCCCTGTTGCAGCTTGTACTCCTAGCAAATCTGCCAAACAGACTATTATTTTTAATCATACGTGTAATTCAAATGAGCCTCACTATATCCAGACCCCATTCCCCACATGACCTCTGAACCCTGGCTTCACATCTGTCCTCGGACACCCCTCCCACGCTCAGGAAACACCCTCTAACACTTGGACGTCCTGATGTGTAGGTCAATCGTGATTTGGGGAAGAATCCAGTCCCTGAGCTGAGATGCAGTGTTTTTCAAAGAGACATGACAAAGGTCACCCTGGAGACAACTTTTCTTAACAGATGATCCTCCTGGGCACCAAAGATGAGACGCCAGCATGGACCTCGACTCAAATATCCTGCCGACATCCTGCATTTTGACAGCTACAATTCTTCCTTTTTCAATTTCAATTCGTATTGATTTTCAAGATTCTCATTTCAGAGATGTATGCTATCATTGTACTACAGTGTTTAGCAATTTATCTGTGCCTGCTTTTATATGCCAGATTGATCCTTTCCCACTGAAGCTGCAGGCGGCCGCGCATCATGTTGCTACTCAGGTGCCATCTCTGCTCACAAGCTATTAAACTGAGACATTTCACCCTCTCACCTGAGGAAAAACATACCAGGGGAGGTGCATATCTGGTAATGAAGCAGAAGGCAGAGGTTGGCAATGAACTGCTTCTGAGAAGAAAAGCATAAATTAGGAGGAAGCCAGATCCAAGGTAGGCAAGGGGCACAGAAACATCACCTTGTGTTTCCATTAAAAAATGCCCAGAGTCCCCTCCGAGATGTCAGGGAGAGAAACCACATTAAATGATTAACTACTTGTTTGGTTCTGGTCATGGGAAGAAATGGTGAGCATTTTTTTTTTTTTTTACACGTGCAAATAAATAGAACAGGTTTTAGGAAGCAGCGTGTGTGCTCAGTCACTCAGTCGTGTCTGACTCTTTGTGACTCCATGGACTGTAGCCCACCAGGATCCTCTGTTCATTGGATTTTCCTGGAGCAAATACTGGAGTGGGTTGCCATTTCTTCCTTCAGGGGATCTTCTCAACCCAGGGACTTAACCCAAGTCTCCTGCATCTCCTGCATTGCAGGCAGGTACTTTACTGCTGAGCCACCAGGGAAGCCCCTTAGGAAGCAGGGAGAAAGAGAATAAAATGACTTTGGACAATGATATATTTCTTGCTGGGCAGGTTTTCCAAGAAAGAAATTCTAGAGTAAATAGTGGAACTTACTTGAATTAAAGTAAAGCACTCATACTATAAGAACATACTAAAAGAAAAATGCTTCAAAATTTAGAAATTAAAAGTATAACCAAAACATTTAGGGATTACCATAATTACTTATTTTTCCTCTTCAGCCTAATTCCAACTATTCCATTTGTAGTGACTGTGATAATTGTCTTTCCGTTTTGACAAGGGTAGCGTTTCTTTACGTCAACACTTTTCCTCACACTTTCTTCTGATTCCATCTGAAACTTCCCAAATTCCATAGAACACTGAAGGACTAGCAGTCATGGGCCTCCCTTCTCTCCACCTAACTTGACCCCCCTTGGCCAAATATTACATGGGACATACTTATACTTGTGGGGGGAAAAAAAATCATTGTTTTAGAAATTTCAATTCAACTGGGCTTGTTTGTGATATAGTTATACTAAAAATTCATTCGTGTATCTGAAGTTTAAATGTAACTGGCATGTTTGGAATATACCTATGTCAGGAAGACCCCCTGGAGAAGGAAATGGCAATCCACTGCAGTATTCTTGCCTGGGAAATCCCACGGACAAAGGAGCCTGGAGGGCTACAGTCCATGGAGTCACAGAGAGTCAGATACGACTTAGTGACTACATAACAACAACAGCACACTAAAAAACTATTTGTTGGTTATCTGAAGCTCAAATTTAAGTGGGCATATGTGGAACCTACTTATATAAAAATTATTCATCATTTACCTGAACTTCAACTTTTACCAGCATCCTGTATTTTATCTGACAACCCAGTGTAGGAGAGCAAAATGTTCCCAGCCAAATGTATCTCTTTGGCATGAGGATCAACTTAGGTTGATTATTTTTAAGAAAAGGGATAGTCAGGAAGTCTTTCTTTTTACTTCCCCCTTAGCTGGCTAGCGGAGAAGGCAATGGCATCCCACTCCAGTACTCTTGCCTGGAAAATCCCATGGACAGAGGAGCCTGTTAGGCTGCAATCCATGGGGTCGCTAAGAGTCGGACACGACTGAGCGACTTCACTTTCACTTTTCACTTTCATGCATTGGAGAAGGAAATGGCAGCCCACGCCAGTGTTCTTGCCTGGAGAATCCCAGGGATGGTGGAGCCTGATGGGCTGCCGTCTATGGGGTCGCACAGAGTCGGACACGACTGAAGTGACTTAGCATAGCATAGCATAGCTGGCTAGAGAATTTAGATAAAGGCTGTTCCAGGAATAGAGCCATCACCAGGCATATCTGCAAAATATATAGACTATATGAGTACATGGAAAGAAGGAAATTCAGGGTCCACTCAGTGTCTCCTGTTTCTGCTTGGCCCAGCATATATTTGATTCTCCATCATCATGTGAACTGCTTTCCCCCCTCTGAAGTCCCAAGCCATTACCCCCAAACATCCTCTTTTGTCTTTAGCTGAAGATGGTATTTAAGGGGAAGGGTTCAGCTATTTTGGCACGTTTAGTCAGTTTCCCTGGGTCTTTCCCGTGTACACGTTATTAATTTTTTATTTTCTCCTGTTAATATCCCTCATGTTCAGTTAATTCTCAGATCAGCCAGAAGAGCCTAGAAGAGTAGAGGGAAATTTCTTTCTCCCTGACACTTCATCATACCCACTCTTGCACACTCTCGGTTGCCTCATTTCCCTTAAGAAATATGCCTGCTGGGTTCTCATTCCATAAGGCAGCAATTAGCAAATGCCATCTTAGTGCCAACCAGCTGGGAGTTTGGGATAAACTAAGTTATTCTGAACTGCATTTTGTGTTGAGTCCTTATCCTGCCTTATCTTTGCTAGAGCTGGTGGGCTCCCTTAAGTGATAGGAGAGCACCACCCCTGAGGACAGACTTAGGGAAACTGATTATCCTGTTATTAGCCTATTATCCTGTTTATGACACAGAATGACTGAGGCATGCCACCTCAGGATGTGTCTGCTGCAACGTGAAGACAGTGCTTTGGTCCACAGAAGAGCTCACCTTGACAACCCAAAACACCTGAGAAAGAGTCTGTGAAATTGTACAGGGCACAGTAAATGAGGGCAGGAACTAACAGTGTGAATCCATCCTTGAAAGTGAAAGTCGCTCAGTCGTGTCCAGCTCTTTGTGACGCCATGGACTATACAGTCCATGGGATTCTCCAGGCCAGAATACTGGAGCAGGTAGCCTTTCCCTTCTCCAGGGGATCTTCCCAACCCAGGGATTGAACCCAGTTCTCCCACATGGCAGGCAGATTCTTTACCAGCTGAGCCGCAAGGGAAGCACAAATCCACCCTTGCTCTGACACTATTCCTGAGTGATCACTTCACTCAAAAGTGACCTGTCCATGAAATCAATGTCTTAAAATGGCAGGACATTCTAGATTACCTCCATCAGTAGGCCCAATTAATTACAAGGGTCTTTGAAAGGCAGAAGAGAGCATCATATAACCAAAAAGATGGCAGTATGAGAGGGCCAGAATCCATTGTTTCCGGCTGTGAAGATGGAGGAGGAGGTCGTGAGCTAAGGGCTTCAGATGACCTACATAAGTTGGGATAGGAAAGGAAGCACATTCTCTAGAAGAAACTTGGCCCTACCAAAACATTGATTTTGGATATCTGACTGGAGAACAGTAAGATAATAAATCTTATTTAATAGTAAAATTGTTTAAACTCAAAAAAAGAAGTGATCTGTCCATTCCCAGTGCTGTTTAGTTTGGGTGGGGTATGTAAGTGTGTGCACATGCCCAAGTGTATGTGTTCCTGGGGCAGTGAGTGGCCTAGAACTCCCAACCTCCTGTCTGCTCTTCTCTCAAATTCTTTAAGAGCCTGGAAATTATTCAACATGTCATTTCCCTTCCTCTTCTCCTGGCATCTTTTATTCAGAAGCCTTTTATAATCCACACATGCATGTCAAGAGAACATCTTGGGGCCAGATCCCTGCAGCCTTGAGTCTGGAAGAGACTGGCTCATCTGTGTGCATCTTTCTGACATGCTGCATCACCCATACAGCCCTTACAAAGGCAGTGACATTTAAATTCACTTCACAGAAGATTCTAATGATGTACGTCGGGGGACAGATCTGCTAATGGGCTGAAACTTGAAAAGGTTCCAGGTATTCTTTATGCAACTTTGAGCTCTGTGCTGCATAATGACCCCCTTTACAAATAAACCTGTAGGACCTTGGTGTCCGTGTCAAGTTAGAAAGGCAAAGACTTTACCTTTCTCTAACATGCATTAAGGTACTCAGTAGTGGGGAGATGGGGGGGAGAAGAAAGGAAATAGGTTTAGAAATATTGGCCCAAGTGAAAAGATTCACAGGAGACGTGTCTTGAGCTTAGTGTAATGAGATGACCCTGAAATGTGCAATTATAGGGCTTGAAGAAACTTCAAAAACATATCAAACCCAGTTAACTAGAAAGGCTGGATGGGGCCTTTTTCAGGCCTGGAAATTTGATTCTTTTGAGAGCTCCTGATGTCATGCACACAAATAGCAACATGCAATACTTCATGGTTTCAGATGTTTTCCTACCCTTTTATTTTCTCTGATTTTTACAAGTAAACTTTGAAACATGGTTATTCATCCCATGTTTTAAATGAGGAGAGATACTTAAAAGTGATTGGGCAGAATTTCCGTTGCCGCTGAACTCATAAATACACAGCCCAGATTGTCCAGCCTGAAATCTTTATCCAATGTAGCTTAGAGACACCAGCTGCAACCCAGGCACTATTCTTGACATAGGGTGAATAAGATATACATATTCCTGCCTAAAAGAGCTTAGCATAGTCACTCTCCACAGATATTAAATAAAACTCAGTATTATGAGACATACAAACTACTTCACATGTCTTCGAAAAGTGGAAACAAGCCACATGAAAATGTATTCAATATAGTCAATACATACTGAATCTTGAGTCATTTGTGGCCAGTTTAAAGAGACAGAGGAAAGAAACGGATATTAGAAGCAAGAGAAAAGAATCAGTGAGAGGAAATTCTAGTGGGATGAAGTAGGAAACAGCAGGTAGAGAGACACTGTTTCATACTCAGCCCTGCTTATTACCAGGATGGGAACCGTTGCCCATCTTCTTGCCTTTTCAGCTTTCACCACTTGGGGCTTCAGACATTTTGCTCTAGGAATATCCAGTTCTCCCTTCATGGTATTCATGCTGCAGGATATTCCCATGCAGAAGTCTCTACCAGCTCCTTTACCTCTATCATTCTTTTCTCACAACATAGATTTCTTTCTACTTACTGTGAATAAATCAGACCTCCTAAAACTGTAGACTCTGAGACTGAAATTCATTTCTGATTCATCTGTCTCCTAATCCACCTTGCACAATTTCTAGCACCTATTAGGTCCTCAATAAATCATCAGTGGATTAAGTTTAAATTCAGGTTTCTTCATTCCTAATTTACCACCTTGGGTGAACAAATCAGACCCTATTTAAACAAGACTAACTTTTATATCCACTAGGCCCAAAACTCTGTCCTATTCCAGTAAGTTGAATATGCTCACTGAGTTTTTATCAATGAAAGGTAACTCCACTAGCTTCTGAGGACAGAGGATGAGATGGAAGACACAGAAATTGCTCTCTAAGAACTTAGACTATGTTCCTCCTCACAGTGTGCTTCACATGTTACTTCAGAACTCACTAGATTAGTCCTCCTACCTGGGTTACCTAGGGACAAACTTGCCCACCAGGATTGCCTCCATCTTTTCAGCTGCCCATGAGCTTCACTGAAGGGTGAGGGGGGAAAGAATCTGTCAAGTGAGTCACCTGGATTTCATCCAGCTTTGTGCTGATGGGTAGACCATCTACCAAACGCTATGGCCTGAATGCTTATGTCCCCCAATAACCCTACCCTCACAGGTGATGGTATTAGGAGGTGGGACCTGTGGGAAGTAATTACGTCATGAGGATGAATCCCTCATGAATGGAATTAGTGCCCTTAGGGAGAGAGATCCCAAAGAGCTCCCTGACCCCTTCCACCAAGTGATGATGCAATGAGAAGTCAGCAAACCAAAAGAGAGACCTCACCTGACCATGCTTGGTAAACTGATTTTGGACTACTAGCCTCCAGAACTGTAAGAAATAAATTTCTGTTCTTCATAGACTACTCAATTTGGTATTGTACTAGACCAAGACACAAAATAAATGAAGAATGGACGATGGCATAGAGTACACATAAATATATCTGAGATAAGTACAAACATCAAAAGTATTATAATTTGTCATTTTCTTTCTTAATGAGAAAGATGACAACTTACCAAAAGAAATCAGTGGGGAACGTTCTCTACCTTGTATGATGCTTTCCAAATGAGAATATTGTCTTAGATAGAATTCACAATGTCCTCTAGCATGTCCAGTATATTGCTGATGTTCAGACAAAATTTTCCTCATGTGAGATCAGATGGGGGATGAAGATGAAGTACAGTTCTCACTTGTTTCTTACAGAATCTTGAATTTTTAAAAATTAGGACTTTCCATAGAAATCAAGATGACTATGTTATAATTGTAATCTAGAGTAATTAATCTCTTGGTTGTACTAAAGAAAGCCAGAATTTCAGATTTCACAATTAAGAAGCCCTAATGAATAAATCACTGGATCAATGGATGGCATCACCGACTCAATGGACATGAGTTTGGGTGAATTCCGGGAGTTGGTGATGGACAAGGAAGCCTGGCGTGCTGCAATTCATGTGGTCGCAAAGAGTCGGACATGACTGAGAGACTGAACTGAATGAATGACTATACTATGGTATATCCTTTCAATGGAATGTTATTCAGCAATAAAAAGAAATGAGTTATCAAGCCATGAGAAGACATCAGGAAACTTAAAAGCATATGGCAAAGTTAAAAAAAAAAAAAAAAAGCCTATCTAAATAGATCAGTACTTGCCAGATTTATGTAGGGGAAGATTGAATAGGTAGAGCACAGAGGACAGTGGAGGGCTGTGAAATAATTCTTTATATCTACTATAATGGTGGGTACATAATGGCTTTCCAGGTGGCTCAGTGGTAAAGAATCTGCCTGCCAATGCAGGAGATATGTATTCAATCCCTGGGTCAGGAAGATCCCTTGGAGAAGGAAATGGCAACCCACTCCAGACTTTTTGCCTGGGAAATTCCATGGACAGAGGAAACTGGTGGGCTATACAGTCTATGGAGTGCAAAGAGCAGCGTGTGACTGAGCAACTGAGCATGCACATGGATACCTGACATAGATTTGTCAAAACCAACAGAATGTGTAAGGAATGAACCCTAATGTAAATTACGGACTGTAATGTAGTAGTATCAGCAAATAAGTTGTAATTAATTGCTTTTTATAAAGCACACTAATCCAAGGTGTTAATAACTGGGGAATCTGTGGTGAGGGTGATGGGAGGAGCTTTGACAGGATATATAGGAACTCTTAGTGTTGCAGAAACCAGTAATTGAGAAACCAAGCACCACACTTGGAGAGTTGGAGAACTCAGGTTTATTACGCCGGTGGGTCCAGAGGAGTTAACAGTCCAAGCTCTGAGCCCCGAGCGAAGGGTTACAGAGTTTTTATAGACCTACTATAGTGGGCAACACTAGCTGCTAATAGGCTGGTTTAAACCAAAGGGTTTCGCGTGTGCGGGAACAGTGGTCAAGATGGGGAGGGGGATGCCTGCCCTTTACATGGACAGGCATGATTAAGCAGGTTTGCTGTGGCTAGGCAATTGCAAAGAGCAGGACAAGGGTGTATGAGATAAGCTCCAGTTCCTGGCATTATAAGTCCCCACTTTCTGAGACTGTGACCTCCGTGATCCAGACATTGCAAGGAGAAAGCTGAGTTACAGAGGCAGAAGGAGCAGGAGGTTATGTAAAATTTTAACTTTTCCTCTTCACTAGTACTTTCCACTCAATTTTTCTGTTAGCCTAAAACGAAAATAGTTATTAATTTTTATGAAAAAGCAGCCCTATAAGAAAAAAGCATATTGGAATGAAAGCCTTAAGAAATCAAAATAAATTATTACTGACCTGTTTTTGGAGGGGTAACACAGTAGATACGGGTGGCCTGTGGTGGTGTTCTTGTGTTATTCATGATAGATAGTGTGAATTTTGAGAGGCAGAAAGGTGAGTTTTAAAAGCTTGCAAAAAAATAAAAGAATAACCTTGCAAGCAGCACTGGATCATCACATGGCAACCAGAGATTTGAGATGGGAAATCAATTAAAAAGGCTGAGTAACATGAAGAAGAACGTGATAAAGGGTCATGATAAAAACCGAAGAATTACAGGTAAGGAAAATACTCTTATTAAAAGTGGGGAAATGTAAGGAACTCAGAGAAACATTTTTAACTGCTATATTTGCTTTAGTTTCAAACACAAGGTCACTGCAACTATAAAGCACTGTGCAGTCAAAGAGCTCTATCTGAATCTCTCATAATCTTTCAGGAGTGTAGGGCAGAGAACGATAGCAGGCTGTAACTCAACAACTTTTCAAAACTTTCTAGTACTTTCTCACCCTTAGTGATTTTCTCTCACCCATTCTCGATTTTGCCTTCAGTAGAAAGATTTTTCACATTCAGATGGTTTGTAGACACGGCTTGCTTTTGCTCATAGCATCAGGGCAGTAAGATGAACTAAAGCAGTTCTGATGCGGTTTCTTCTCCAAATTTATTTCCAGCTGTACAAAGAAGCCAGGTGAAGGGTGGGGAGAAAGTGAGTAACCAGAGTTAGCTTCTTTCTTGTCATCCTCTACATTAACTCAGATTCCCCAAAATCTTCCTGGGGTAGGGGTGGGGTTGAGTCACATCACCCATGGCCAATGACTTAATCATTCAGGGCGACATAATGAAACCTCTATAGAGATTCCAAAGTAACAGGCTTGGAAAGCCTCTCAATTAGTGAACACAGAAAGGTGCTAGGAAGGTCTCACACCGGAGCGCTCATGGAAGCTCTGTATCCCTTCCCCCTGCTCCTGAGTTGTATCCTTTATAATAAACTGGTCATAGTAACTAAAGCGCTTTACTGAGTTCTATGAGTTGTTTATAGAAAATTACTGAAGCTGAGGAGAGGGTGGTGGGAACCCCTGAATATATAGCCTATCAGAAACTTGTGACTTTCAACCGGCATTGAAGTAAAGGCGGGTTTGTAAGGCTGAGCCCTTAACTTGTGGGATAGTGCTAACCCTAGGTAGACAATGTCAGAACTGAATTGAGGTGGAGGACACTCAGCTGGCATTGGAGAATTGGTTGTTGGTGTCAGAAAACACCACAACCTTCTGCTTAGACAAAAGATACTGACTGTAGCCCTAACGAAATGAGATTGAAAAAATGAGACTAAAAAAACAAAGAGCTTAACAAGTGAAAAAGTTTTATTAACATCTGCACTGTACACACACATGGGAGTATCCAGTGACAATAATTCAAAGATGCGGTTAGAACATGGGCTTATACAGAATCTTAACAAAAGAACAATAAATTTTTAGAAATTTGAAAAGACAAAAGTAAAGGACTTTTTGCTTCAAGGGGTAACTGATCATGGAAAATCAAATATATAAGGAATCTAGTGGTAGATGACAGGCTACAGTCTAAGGGATCGCAAAGAGTCAGACACAACTGAGCAACTGAGCACAGTGGTAGATAAGTACCAGTGTCAGCAAGGTTTGCTCTGTGGATTCCCTTTATGTCATCTCTTGGCTCGTAAGTGCCTAGAGTGATTAATTTCTGTCCTTTTTGGTAGAGAGGGAAGGGGTACACCTGTACAAATTTATATCCTAATTTTGAGCAAATTAGGAAGAGCAGAGAGCTTTTCTTTATACCTGCCACTTCTCACTTGCCTTTGGCTCAAAATAATCCATATGCAAAAGTAGAATATTTGGGGATGGTATATTCTGCTACCTTTCAACTGGAGTATCAGTGAGGAATGGTCCTGTGTAATATCTTTTTAAATGTTACTGTGCTCAGACCAAAAAGCTGGATATTAAATTTACTGAACTTGCCATTGTCAGAAAGCATCCAAAACTCTCAGATAGCTTTGAACACAGAACTAGGAGGTGGAGGAAATTAAAAAAGAAAGAAAAGAAAGAAAGAAAACTTCTCTGGGGTCAGAATTAAAGTGGTATTCTTAAGAGCACATCCTTGTTCATGACCTCTGGCTAGACTAGGTCACACTGGTAAAGGAACACAGGTCGGGGGTGGGGGGGTGGCAGAGTAGAAACTGGGGAAACTTCTGGAAAACATTTATTAACTACTATGAACCAGAAATTGTTCAAAGGGATTTGTATGTTGTATATCATCTAAGCAGAAATCTGAGAAAATTAGTTTTCTTTATTTACAGAATGCCATCATTCCATTCCAGAGCTTCCTTGGTGGCTCAGTGGTAAAGAACCCTCCTGCCAATGCAGGAGACCTGGGTTCAATCACTAGGTTGGGAAGATTCCCTGGAGAAGGAGATGGCAACCCACTGTAGTATTCTTGCCTGCGAAATCCCACGGATGGAGGAGCCTGGTGGGCTACAGTCCGTGGTCGCAAAAGAGTCAAACACGACTGAGCACACGTGCGTGCACCATCCCAGTCTACCTGCAGTTTTTTAGGAATGACAATAAAGATAAACTAGTCTCACCCTTGATATAAGACAACTCAAGAGTTCACATAGGTATAGAAAATCCAGAATACTAGAATTTGCACTATCAATAAGATAGAATGTCACAGTTTATTCCCTCTATCTTTATCAGATAGATGATAGTCCTTATGTGTGGAAGGCAATGAAAATCTCAGTGAAGGGATTAAGTCTGAGATTCTTGTGGAAATGATTATATGACTTAGGCCAAATATAGAAAATGTGTCTGAATGGACATGTGGTATATTTGAAGGTAATTTGAGAGTACTTTTCTGCAGTATTAAGCAGAAAAAATATAATGTTTTCTACTTGTACTCTTTTCTGTTTTGATTTTTAATATTTTATTTGCATACAATTCTATTAATGCAATTTTGTATATGAACATCCTTCAGTTTTAACTTTTGTTGCAAGCATTACTATGCTTCCCAAAGCTGTATTTTTTTTTTTTTTTAATGTTGGCTAGTGGTGGCCCCGGAGAAGGCAATGGCAAGCCACTCCAGTACTCTTGCCTAGAAAATCCCATGGATGGAGGAGCCTGGTAGGCTGCAGTCCACGGGTCGCTACCAGTCTGACTCGACTGAGTGACTTCACTTTCACTTTTCACTTCCACACAATGGAGAAGGCAATGGCAACCCACTGCAGTGTTCTTGCCTGGAGAATCCCAGGGATGGCAGAGCCTGGTGGGCTGCCGTCTATGGGATCGCACAGAGTCGGACACGACTGAAGCGACTTAGCAGCAGCAGCAGTGGTGGCCCACAATGAATATTTGATACCTGAATGGATGAATCTACTTTCCAACCATAAAAGACTAGAAAAATAAACTGAGGTATATCCACACAGTTCAATGTGGGGCATTGAAAACTAGTATATTTATGCACTATTTTAAAAGAAAAAAAGTAGGAGGACTCACCCTTCCCAAATTCAAAACTCACTGTAAATAAAATAAGGTGTTGCTGGCATAGTAAGAGCCATGTAGATTAATACAATAGACTTGAGAGTCCTGAAATAAGACCATATACCTATGGTCAGTTGAATTCAACAGGGTGCCAAGACCATTCAATTTGAGAAAGAATAATCTCTTTCACAAATGCCATTAGGACAGCTAGATAAACACATGCAAAAGAATGATTTTGACCGAACCTCTTCCTCACACCATGTAAAATAACTCAAAATGGTTTAAACACCTAAATGTAAGAGCTAAAACTATAAAGCTTCTAGAAGGAAACACAGGGCTAAATTCTTGATGACCTTGGGTCTGGAAATGGATTCTTACATATGACACCAAAAGCACAAGCAAGAAAAAATCAATAAACTGTACTTCACAAAAATCTAAACTGTTGTGCTTCAGGAAAGTGATAAAGAACCTATAGAATGGGAGAAAATATTTGGAAGAGCTGTATCTGATAAGGATCTAATAACCAGAATAAAGATCTTCCAAGTGTCCACAAAAAGACAACTCAGAGTACACAAAGGACTTGAAAAGATATTTCTCCAAGAATGATAGACAAATAGCCAATAAGCACATGAAAAGATCCTCAATGTCATTAGTCATTAGGGAAATGCTAATTCAAACCACAAGACACAACCTCACACACACTGAGATGGTTATCATTTAAGAAAGAAAAAAAGTATTGATAAAAAAAGTAACAAATTGGAAACCTTGTACATTGATGGGAATGTAAAATGATACAGCTCCTATGGAAAGTAGCTTGATGGGCTCTCAAAAACGTAAACACAGAATTACCAAAAAGTCTATTCTTAGATGTACACCTAAAATAATTGAAAATAGGGATTTAAACAAAAATTTGTACATTAATTTTCATAGTAGCACTATTCCTAATAGTCCAAAAGGTTAAACAACTTAAATGTCCATCAACTGATTCATGGATAAACTAAATATATTATAGTTACACAACAGAGTAGGTTTCAGCCATAAAAAGGAATGAAGCACTGACTGATACGTGATATAACACGGATGAAGCTTGAAAACATTACGCAAAGTAGCAGAAGCTGGACACAAAAGGTCGTATGTCACGTGATTTCACTTTTCAAAAAAATATCCAGAATAAACAAACGCATAGAGACAGAAAACGGATAGGTAGTTTCTGGGTGCTGGGAAAATTGGGGGAATAGGGAGTGATTTCTCAATGGGTACAACTTCCTATTGGGTGATCAAAGATTTCGGAACTAGGCAGAGATGATAGTTGCACAACATTGTAAACATGCTAAATGCCACTGAATTATACACTTTAAAATGGTTGATAATTGCATGACATATTAATTCCCCCCCCCCAGTTATGCTTACAGAAACACCCAATACCCATGTTCATGGCTCACTGTTAAGAAAAGCAGGACACAAAGTAATACGTATAAATAGAATGCCTACAACAAAAGAAAGGAAGAAAATAATGCAAAACACTAACAGTGGTCATCCTGAGTTATAAAATAATGGGTGATTTGTTCTTTATATACTAACAGATTTTCTGTGTTTATCTCAACATGCTTTCCTCTTAAAATCAGAAACAGCAAAGAGACCTTATTTTAAAAATTAAATAAGCAGAAACCCTAAAGCTCTTTCCACTCTAGTATTCCTAACCTGAAAAGGAAGCTAGGTGAGGAGAAGGGGAGGAAGAGTAAGTAATAAGTAATAACAGAGGAGTTTCTCAGTTAACAGACTAGAATGAGGGGCGGGAGGTCACCCAGCAGAATACCAAAAAGTGAAGCTGAAAGAGCTTTGCAGAACCTCAAGAGAGACCCCTGCCTGCCACCACCAACCCAGACCACACTCCTTTACAACACCAGCTCTATAGTGGATCAGGCAGGAGTTTGAAGACAAAATTCAGGGAGAATAATCATGGGTTATCTGGGAAAACAGAAGGAATTTGGATGCTGTGGCTACTCTTTCAAGTAGTGGTTGACCAGGAAGCCCCATTTGGCAGTGTCTGAGTGTACATGGCAGAGATGTGACAATATTCTTAGGCTTCCCTACAGATCCCTAGGCTTCCTCGCCATTAGGTTGGTTCCCCATGTCTGGTTCTACCTAATGGACTCTGGGTGGAAGTGAACCTTCTAGACTGAGACATGTGCTATGGACAGCATACATCTTGGACAAGGTAGAATCAAGATTGCTGGGAGAAATATCAACAACCTCAGATATGCAGATGATACCACTCTAATGACAAAAAGCAAAGAGGAACTAAAGAGCCTCTTGATGAGGATGAAAGAGGAGAGGGAAAAAGCTGGCTTAAAACTCAACATTCATATAACTAAGGCCATGGCATCTGGTCCCATCAGATCAGATCAGATCAGTCACTCAGTCGTGTCCGACTCTTTGCGACCCCATGAATCGCAGCACACCAGGCCTCCCTGTCCATCACCAACTCCGGAAGTTCACTGAGACTCATGTCCATCGAGTCAGTGATGCCGTCTAGTCCCATCACTTCATGGTAAATACATAGGGAAAAAGTGGATGCAATGACATACTTTATTTTCTTGGCCCCAAATTCACTGGGGATGGTGACTATAGC
The DNA here is from genome assembly GCF_027580195.1 of Bos mutus. Lineage (NCBI taxonomy): Eukaryota > Metazoa > Chordata > Mammalia > Artiodactyla > Bovidae > Bos > Bos mutus. The sequence continues at coordinate 42,176,159 of NC_091638.1, forward strand.
TATGAAATTAAAAGATGCTTGTTTTTTGGAAGGAAAGTTATGACAAACCTAGACAGCATATTAAAAAGCAAAGACATCACTGGCCAACAAAGGTCCATATAGTCAAAGCTAAGGTTTTTCTAATAGTCATGTATGGATGTGAGAGTTGGACCATGAAGAAGGCTGAGCGCCAAAGAATTAATGCCTTCAAATTGTGGTGCAGGAGAAGACTCTTGAGAGTCCCTTGGGCTGCAAATTCAAACCAGTCAATCCTAAAGGAAATCAACCCTGAATATTCAGTGGAAGGACTGATGCTGAAGCTCAAGCTCCAATACTTAAGCCACCTGATGCAAAGAGCTGATTCATTGGAAAAGACTCTGCTGCCTGTAAAGATTGAAGGCAAAAGGAGAAGAGGGTGGCAGAGGATAAGATGGTTAGATAGCATCACCAACTCAATGGACATGAATCTGAACAAACTCCGGGAGATAGTGAAGGACAGGGAAGCCTGGCATGCTGCAGTGCATGCGGTCACAAAGAGTCAGACAGGACTTAGAGACTGATCAACAAAAAGCTACCAGACAGAGCAGGCCCAAATGCTTTTATTGTGTTAAACTCCTGCAATCTTGGTATTAATTTTCCTTATACAGAAATTGAAACTCAGAAGCAAGGTGCTGTCATAAAAAAAAACCACACAATATAAGCATCAGAGTAGCTGTCGGGCAGCAGGTAACAAGGGACTGGACGGCAGATGGTAGAAAGTTTGTGACTGCTGTTTTGTGGGGGCAGCAAATTTAGTGGGTCTGTGTCCATGCTGTCTTAGCAAGCAGACTACATGCTTATCATACAGAAAACATATGATTAGTGTGTGTTCATTGCAACTGGCTACATGTGGCAAGATGTTGCTAGAAAGATGAGCTAGGGGAAGAAGGGGTCAGTTTATAAAAATAAGTACAAGGAAATATGTAAATAAAATTTAAAAAATATATAAATATAAGGCCTCAACATTTGGGGTCTTACATTTCAGATGCCCAATTAAATATTTCAACTGGATAAAATGCTTCAGAGGAAAGACTCAAGGATGTAGCAGGATGAACAAGTCTAGAGACCTAATGCACAGACATGATGACAGTTAATACTACTATACTCGATGCTGGAGACATGCTAAGAGAATAGATCTCTCATAAGCATTCTTATCACACAAATAAAAGGTAGCTATTTGAGGTAATGTATTATCTTGGCTGTAGTAATCATTTTATTACTTTAATGTGTATCAAATCGCCATGTTGGACACCTCAAATGCATATAATTTTTTATTTTAAAAATACATACAATTTTAAATCCATACTAAGTTAATAGGTAGAAAATAGGTCATTTTTTAAAATTTGTGAAGATGTTTTTCTTAAATGTGTTGGTCAGTTATATCACTTCTTGTGAAATGCCTCCCTATACACTTTATTTTGTTTCTATTGAGTTACTAATCTTTGTCTTTCTGATTTATGAAAGTTACATGTTAAACACTTTATGCCCTTTTCTGGAAAAAAAAAGTGAGGGGGCTGTGGCTTTCCTACTTTTTGTATGGCACCCCTACCATAGCCTGGAGGTAGTAGCCATTAATTTGGGAGGAAGGAAAAAAAAAGGAAGTAGATTTGAGTACTGTATAATTACCGACACATAGAACTCAGTAGAAGCAATTATCGGAAGCCTACTTAATTCTCCAGGGAAATGTACTGCCAAAAGAAACTGGAAGCTGGAACTAAAAATCCTTCCTCTGACTGAAAATGACTCTTAGATCTGCATCTCCCTCCCCCACACAGGAAGTAGACTGAGGAATCTGTGTAGCTCTGCGGGAGGCAATGATCCCCCATGCATACTTTACACATGGTCAAAAAGAAGACAGGGAAAGGAAGAGAATCCCCCAGAATGTCTCTGGAGGCCAGGATCCACTAAAGAACAATGGGCAAGGGAACTCCTTTAATGGAGCTTAATCAAGGAATCCCCCTAATATAGGAGGATAGGATACCTTACAATGTCTGGTGGATTTCAGCTTACAGGAGACCAGGGGCTATTCGGTGACTCCATTCTGTCTTTTTCCAAATAGTAGGAAATTATTTGGAATCTCAGTAAGGGTGCTTATTATGAGTATCCTGCCTGCCCTTGATACTGATGAGTAAGGGAAGGCAGATTGATTGTTTGTTTAGTTTTTAGATCTCCATATAAGAGCTGCCATCTCCAAACCTGAGAGCTATTTTTACAGCACTGTCTACATGTTGTAGCCACACGTTCCGGGAAACAAACTCACTCAGAAGGACAATGCAGATAGTGGAGTGCAGTTTATTACACCAGCGGGCCCAAGGTAGAGTCTCCTCTTAGCCAAGGACCCCGACCAGTTTTTGTGAAAACCTTATATACTCTAAGTGTACGTGCCCAAACCCACCTCCCCAAATTTCCTGAAACTAGTCTGAACAAAAGAAAAGAAAGATACAATCAAAAAGTTAACCTGTGATTCATATGCCTTAAGCCTAGGTAGTGAACAGTGGACAATTATCATAGGCCTGTGGTCATATCCCAACAAGCCTAATAGAATGTATAATTCTATTCGGTTACACAGATAATTAGGGTATTCTTTTAGGCAACAGAGAATCTGGGTATGAGCCCTGGGGCTCTTCCTTCTGGGGGCCTGGTTTTCCAGTTGGTATGTTGTTTCTATAGATACTGGGCATGTAGCTCAAAGTCCACAGTCGGGCCCAAGATGGAGTCCTGCTTTCAAAATAGAGCCTGTTCTGTTTCCTCCTTCATAGAGATGCTGGAATTTGAGTTGGATTGCTTTCCAGACATCCATGTGCCCCTCCTGCATTTCCACCTCCACTTTCCCTCCCCGCTCAGCCCCCTCCCCCAATGCTGAGGTCAGGGCCATGTCGTAAATTTTACCACTGGACTATGAGCCAGTATGTCTTATCCATTTCTCTCTACCCCTGCACTCAAGACCTTGCAGGTCACATATTCCTGGCAGCATAGCTACGGGGGCCACCAAACTACAGTTGATCTAATACGAACAAGAGATAATCTTGGGGTATTAAGTTTGGGGGGATTTGTCTGTTATGGCAACTAGCATTAATAAGCCTGATCATATAATAGATTTGTTACATGATACAGGTATTTCAGTCAGTGTAAACAAAGGACAGGATCTGACTATGAGAAGCTAACTTCAGAGCCCAAAGCGGTGATGCGAAAATAAAGACTGATCTTGGGATTCAGCGTGTTCCCTGGAGCATCAAGTTACAGATCCAGCTCATCCTCCAACCCACCAAGCATCTCTGGGCAAGTCACCTGAATACTCTAAGCCAGTCATCCCCAAACTTTTTTGGCACCAGAGACTGGTTTTGTGGAAGGCAATTTCTCCATGGACTGTTGTGGGAGGGGATGGTTTCAGGATTATTCAAGCTATTACATTTATTGTGCACTTTATTTCTATTATTATTATTATATCAGCTCCACTCCAGATCATCAGACATTAGATCCCAGAGTTTGGGGACCCCTGCTCTAAGCTTCTGCAAATTATTTGTAGGAGAAAAAAAAGGGGACCACATTTCCCAAGGTTTTCCAGCCATAAATACAAACATCTAGGGTTCTTCTCCATCCATATAGGCTTATATGCATCTTCCCCCTTTTACAGTACAGAAGAGTCTGGAAGCTTACACTGGGGTTGGCTCACAGAAGTTTCACGAGGAATGATTCCTCCGCATCCTCAAAGTTGACTCTCAGTGGCAGGATGACCACAGTCGGCTGGGTTCCAGCCAGCCAGGAGGTATGTCTCAAGTCTTCAGTTACTAATGATGGTTAGAATGCAGAATATTCTGATTTGAAATCTAGATCATCCTTATGAGAGACATGTAAGAAGCCTCCTTCAGTGGAGTAGCAAAGAGAGAGATTCAGCAGCTACTGGAAGTACTTTGGGTTTTCTCGGCAACCGTGCTGTGGACATGGGCCTGCGGCTGGTGTGTCATTACTGGTGTGTGTAATGTGTGTCACATTACATTGTGACAACTGTGATCTCTAATTATAGTGCGCTGCTTACCCTGCAGCTGTTCCCCCAAGTTTCACCAGATGTGGGGTACTTTCATTCATCCAGTTTCACAGGGAATTGGTGTGTGTGTGATTGGTATTAGTCGATGTAAACGACTTCACTGCTCTCAGTGGCTGTCCTTCAGAATGCTAGTGGTGGTCTAAGAGCCGGGAAGGGATCCTGATTCTTTACTGCAGAAACCCAGATGGCCCGTCAGCTGGCTCCTTCTGCGCACACAGCAGACAGGCCCCTTTGTTGTATGAGCATGTCGACTACAGCTGCAGTTACCTGGTGACAGGATGAAATTACACAGACAGCAGTTTACTACCATACCCCCAACTCGGTAGTCAATTTCTGAGCGTAAGCCCCTCTTCCAGGGAGCATGTAATTTTCATACCTGTTTAATTTCAATCCTCTCTTGCTTGACAGAGTGATTTCTCACCCTTTATAGATGGTGCCATGCACCCCTCAATTGGATTTCTTCTCCCTGCTGGTAGAGTTTGTTCTTGCCTGAAGTGTTGAGAGAAACAGTCCTCTAAAAGCAGTTAATTTAATTGAGATTGCACATACACACACGTGCACACAAGTACATGGGGGGTTTTTTTCCTCCCTTTTTCTGACACACAAGAGAATTGTTCCTATATTTTTATTTCCCAGTTTGTTAACTATTTATTCGTGGCCTCACAAAGCAAGCTTCCACACAGATAAATATGAAGCCTATAACAGCTAAAATTTTTTTGGTGGGGGAGTGGTGGGGGCTAGGACTGGAGGCAATCTAAAGATACAATTGACCAATAGCCATTTTCTTCTGTACTGAGTCTATAATAAACAAGAAGTTGCCATAATTTCTAGTCCATCATCAAGTTCTTTCCTAAACAACTTCTTAAGATTTATAGAATCTAGGTTAGTGATTCAACAAAACTCTCAGTTTGTTGTTGCTTAGTTGCAAAGTTGTGTCCAACTCTTCTGGAATGCCATGGACTACATCCCCCTAGGCTCCTCTGTCCATGGGGTTTCACAGGCAAGAATAATGGAGTGGGTTTCCATTTCCTTCTCTAGGGAATCTTTCTGACTCAGGGGTTGAAACTGCACCTCCTGCATTGGCAGACAGATTCTTTACCATCTGAGCCACCTGGGAAGCCCAAAGCTCTTAGTACTCAGTCTGTCATCAGGTCTTAGCCCTGTGACTGGAAAACAACCAGCATCATCTAGGATGTAGATACCATAAGAAAGATCCTGAGAAAAATGATGCACTTGTACAAACCTGCATGCACACATGCCTGCACACACACTCCGCATTCTTTTTATGGAGTATACTCAAATCAGAGACAAAACCAAAAAAGATAACCCATCCAAAACTATCTCCTGACCTGGAATCCTCATTTTCACTAGCAGCACACATGTGTGTTCTCACAGCTCACCTTTCTTTTGTCTCTTCCTTTGAAAAGGGGGCACTGGTTGGAAAGAAGACCTCTCCATAAGCAAGGAGCTGACTGGACAAGTCACTTCATTTTCCTGTCTCTTTCTCTCTAACAGTATCTCTGTTTGTATCTTTGAGAATGCCAATAAAGAAATTTGTCTTTCTGGAAGATAAACTTCAACTTGTTTTAGTTTTACAAATCATTCTTTCTCTTTCCAGATGTCTTGCCCACCAATTATGTTTCCCAGTGAAGTAAAATGCATATAGCATGCCTAAGGAGGACTGCATGTGTCGGGGTCAGGGAACAGTAGCTTATGTTTGTGTAAATCAAATGCATTACGGGGCCCCATGAGATTCAGTCCCAGTACTGCCTCATAACAGAGACACGGGTCCATCAGCCAAAGCATCTGCAAAGTTTCAGTCTTGCAGCTCTCAAAGAATATGACTGAAACCCTAATTTACACGTGATTCTTAAAAAGTCCTCTTTAAGATGATTCTTAAAATCCTCTTTCCTGTTATCTCCAATTCATAAACTCTACAACTATTCCAGAACCTCTCCAAAATCATTTACTCTCAATTTTTAACCAGAAATGCTCTTAACTCTCTAGCCCACATGATTCTGAGAGAGAAACATAAACTATCGACATAGAAACACATATATACCTGTATGTATATATGTCAGATATACCACTCATATGTATATATATATGGCATGTACTCATATAAGTGCATTTCTCTATACATATATACATACACGTGTTTGTATATTGCAAGCACACACATTCAATCCCAACGTTCTGCATCACAAAAACTTAGAAACTGGGCCAGCAAAGTAATTCTCCTTAAAAATGCAGAAGAGAAACTGAGCCAGCACGGAAAATAGCTTCTTCAAAGGGATGGAGAATGACTTAAAAATAAATAAATAAAACAAACTCCTGTGTTAATAGATTTTTATCTCCACCATAACTACTCATCCTTCCCCCCTGCCCACCCCCCTCCCACCATGGCAGGGCAGGTAGGTTCCCTAGCTACTGTTGCTGAAGCAGCCCCCTCCCTTCTATATGATTTATACTGACTTAACACTGACTTAATATTGACTTTATACTTTATGCTGACTTTCTACTCTAACCTTCCAAAGACAAATCATTTATTAAGACATCAAAATAATTATGTAATTCCACAAGAAATGCCCTTCTGCAGGATTAAAGTGGAACTTAGACAGCCAATTTTCTGGACAACAAAGCGATATCTCAATTCTGCCTTGTCCTGTTTTAATTTTAGATAAGTGTTTTTGTTTTATGAATTAGCCTCTATATATTCATGGTTATATTCACAGTTGGATTTCTGGCTTATTTACAGATCCCTCACTGCCCATCAGGAGACCTCCAGAGGCACAGAAGGATCCATTGATCCATTATCCAACCTGAGTTACCAGTGGGTCAGATAAGGTGATTACTGCAGCATCAGACTGATGTCTAGTTAGGATTCCTTCTAAGTCTGCTTTAATAGAAGCACTCTCAAAAGCAATAGCAATGTATTCATATTGTAGCTCATGTTCACTTACACTGATGGCAAGAGCTTCCCAATTCTTTGGGCAGCCCTTTATCCTGGGGTGGGGGGTGGGGAGTCTCTGATTCATGTATCTATGACATTTAACCTATCATAGTCCAAGCAGGACAATGATTTAGACCAGCATCAGCTCAAAACATTATTATCTATGCTAAACCCAGCAATGCCACTCTTGTTGTTGCTGTTCAGTTGCTAAGTTGTGTCTAACTGTTTGTGACCCCATGAACTACAGCATGCCAGGCTTCCCTGTCCTCCCCTCTTGCCCAGAGTTTGCTCAAACTCATGTCTATTGAGTTGATGATGTCATCCAACCATCTCATCCTCTGCCACCCCCCTTTCCTCCTCCTTTCAATCTTTTTCAACATCAGGGTCTTTTCCAAAGAGTCAGCTCTTGGAAGTGTCACTCTACTGAACTCATGTTAAAATATACACAGGGAGGCAGTTTGCCTTCTCAAATGAATGTGTTTATCAAGCTCATTCATGCCAACATTAATGGAAGGCAGAGACTTCAGATCTGAGGACAAGTCTGGCAGAGGCCAGATATGAATAACAGTAGATGATCAAGGATAGAAGAGAATGCACATGAGCTGATTGTGAAGCCAGAGCCAGGTGGGGTCTTCACTGAGTGGCCAGGCCACACCTACAGGTCTGGAAACAACCTGCATCCACGGTGACCCTTGGGTTAGCTCAGTTGATTCAGCAGGGATGGAAGGTCCCAGTATGAACGCTTATCTGGCAAGCAATCTGATAGAGGAGTAGCCTTGGGGGACAGCCCCTTGGAAACAGCCTCTGTCCATCACTAGTTGTTTAATAATAGATACAAATGCACTGCCTCGTCTGAGCCTTAGTCCCTTCGTGTGCAACATGCATACAACATTCACCAACTACTTAATGAGCTTACGAGGATCCAGTTAATGCAGGGAAGCCTATATCTTGAGTACGGGCTCAGCCATGATGGCTCTGCTGTTACTCTGAATGGCCAGAAACTCTGACCTAGAACAGGTGGGTGGTCTAATCCCAAAAAGCAGTGTCACCCATAAGGTGTAGCATTGTTTCCCACCTGGGGAGCAGGTTAACTGCAGATTTCCAAAGAAATCAAGCCCTGAAGCTTGAAATTTTAGTGAGTTCTAACAGGGCCTTATGTATTTAAAGGATGAGAACCGCTGGGTTAGGGGAGACAATGGCTAGCCCACCTACAGTGCTGACTCTATTTTAAGCCATACATTCTTTTCTGATGGCTTATATAGAGTATACAAGACACACATGAGAAGTTTAGACATTTTGCAAATCCCTCTGTCTTTTGGAAGCTTTGGAGCATGGGTATACCTGTGGCGGATTCCTTTCGATGTTTGGCAAAACTAATACAATATTGTAAAGTTTAAAAATAAAATTAAAAAAAAATATATTCTGTTTTACTTTAAAAATCCATAATTTAGAACTCAAATACTATATTCACATAGAATTACTTTCTTTAAAGGGTGTCTATATTTCCAGGAACATGCCACAATCTTCTCTTTAAGGATCCAACATAGTGGCCTTCTCTAGGCTTCTTTAAAAAAACAAAACAAAAACAAGCTGGTTCTACCTTTTGCCTTGAAATCTCTTCTCCCCAATAGTCCATACGCTTGCTTGCTTAGTCACTCAGTTGTATCCGACTCTTTGGACTGTAGCCCACCAGGTTCCTCTGTCCATTTTTTAAGGGATTTTTTTCAGGCAAGAATACTGGAATGGGTTGCTATTTTCTTCCTTCAGAGGATCTTCCGGACCCAGGGATCAAACTCGCATTTCCTATGTCTCCTACATTGCAGGCAGATTCTTTATCCACTGAGCCATCAGAGAAGCCCCACGGTCAGTACATCTACTTATTATTAAGATCATGGTTTAGGACTTTCCTGGTGGCCCAGTAGTTTAAAACCCACCTGCCAATGCAGGGGGCATGGGTTCAATCCCTGCTACAGGAAGCTTCCACATGCCATGGGTCAACTAAGCGTATGTGCCACAACTACTGAGCCCAAGCTTGAGGACCCACAAGCCGCAACTACCCCACAAAAGAAGCCACTGCAATGCGAAACCTATGCACTGCCACCAGAGAGTCAGTTCAGTTCAGTTCAGTCACTCAGTCGTGTCTCTTTGTGACCCCATGGACTGCAGCACGCCAGGCTTCCCTGTCCATCACCAACTCCCAGCGCTTGCTGAAACTCAGGTCCATCGAGTCGGTGATGCCATCCAACCATCTCATCCTCTGTCGTCCCCGTCTCCTCCCGTCGTAAATCTTTCCCAGCACCAGGGCCTCTTCCAATGAGTCAGTTCTTCAAACCAGGTGGCCAAAGTAGTGGAGTTTCAGTTTCAGCATCAGTCCTTCCTGCTAACTGCAGCTAGAGAAAGCCTATGCGTAGCAATGAAGACCCAGCACAGCCAAAAATAAATAATTAAAAAAAAAAGAGAGAGATCATGGTTTAAAGGATGCCTGCTCAGACAGGCTGTCTTTGGCCTCTCAAAAGCAGGCAAACTTACACACTTAGAATTTTTCTTTGTTGCACATATCAGGTTTTGAAATTTTATTTAGGGTGTTTATCATCTTTCTCCATACCCTAGAATATGAGCTCCATCAGACCAGAGGCCTTAATTGTATAGTTTATTGATATTTTACTGGTATACTGGTTATCCTCATACCTAATATACAGGAGGCCTTCATATATTAGATGTATATAGGTTGTATTGATATATTTATTTGTATAAATATATATATATATACACATATATATATATACACACACACACACACACACTTTTCCAGTGAGTAAAGTTATATTGGGCAGAATTAAAGCTATTTCATCCTGTACATTGGAGGAGGGTCAGAAAAGTAACCTCTGAACACACGATGAACACTCCCTACCTATCTAGTCCAAGGCAAGTTGCCTCAGAAAGGTCATCTGAACCTTTAATATCTGGAGCATCTACTATCTAATATTTTTCATGGTAAGAGCCTAAATGAAACCAGGAGTGGAGTGGAGTGTTAAGTCACTCAGTCATGTCCAACTCTTTACAACCCCATGGACTATAGCCCTCCAGGCTCCTCTGTCCATGGAATTCTCCAGGCAAGAGTATTGGAGTGGGTTGCCATGTCCTTCTCCAGGGGATCTTTCCCGCCCAGGGATCAAACCTGGGTCTCCTGCATTGCAGGCAGATTCTTTACCATCTGAGCCACCAGGGAAGCCCAGATAAGACTAGGAGGTGGTGGCTAAATGATTAAATACTGAATGACAACTAAGGCTGGATCTGTTTCTGTTTTAACCTAACATACAATTCTCCCCTAGATGTTAAAGCAGACATAGAACTTCATATACTTCATTATTACTGCAGATACACTTCCTCTAATTTTTCCCAAAACCATAGCTAGGTTCCTTCCCACTTATTCTTACATAAACCCAGTTTAGTTTGAATATGGAGTAAACGGGTGATTGAGAATTTGACTTACAGTTCCAAATCTCGTATCTAATAATCATGGAGTCAGCAAATGTCATATGCTGGGAGTCAGCGAAACTGTAGACTTAATATAGATGTTCTTACAGTCTTAATTCTACTTAAACATTTTTGTGTTGGGGGACAATAAATTAAACACTTGTAAATATCAATATTAGAACAAACATGGATACTGAATGAAGTAAAATGAAAACTTCGTATCAATTCTTTTTTAGCTAAACACTGACCCTTCCAAATAAATTTGCACTTGGCAGACTGCTCTGGCTCCTCTCCCAGACCCAGACCCTCACCCTCAGCAGTAATTCTTACCCTCTTCAGCACTGGGACACTGTATGGGGAAATCTTGGAATCATTTAAGGGAGTGACTCTGCCCCAACTGTGGCTGCTGGTATCTCACCAGGGAGCTATACAGATTCCCAACACGGGGATGAGGTTATGAGGTCAGACAAATGTAGAAAGCAATGTGGTTCATTAGCAAGAAGGCAAAGTAATTCTATTTTTAGGGCAGTAGTGAGAAACAGGTATTTGTATTTGCCACCCTTAAATGATGTCAGATTTAGGCCCCTAACATACACCAGTTCTTTATCCGCCACCGCATCATTTCCGACAGAAGACACAGGCAGACACAAAAACAGATAAAGCAAACAGTGAGATCATCAAACAGCAGATGGAGGCATCAAAATGCAAATGCTGTACTTTTGGTCTCTAGTTAAGGTGGCCACACAGAACCTTTTGAGCTCCCAGGAAAATGCATCACATGGGATTTTACGCCCAGATGAATGAGTCTTCAGTTTTGGAACCAGTACCCAATGGCTGCCAGAGGTCAGGCCCCACGTGACCAGATCTCGTAGCCTGATAGCTGTTGCTACGCTCTTAGCCTGCACATGCGCAGACACCGCATAGCCTTTCTGATGACCTCCGGCAGTGGTGGCTGTGCACCAGGAGCTCATTACCCACCCAGAACAACTGTGCTAAGAGCCCTGAGTGCATCATCTCCTAGGACCTCTCACCAACCCTGGGAAGTGGATGCTGTTCTTCCATTTAAATAAACACTGAGCCTCAGTGATGCTAGTTATTGCTGTATATACCTACATTTCCTCTTTCCAGAGAGAGACCCATTTAAAGGCATGAGGAGGCAATGACTTCTCCTTTTTCTGCCTCTTAATCTACAATGTTCTGGGTTTGTATAGCACAGCCAGAAATCCCAATGAGTTTATGCACTTCACTATGAGGGACTTTTTTTTTTTCCTTGTGTGGGATGGGCTCAAGCACAGGTTTAGAGAAGCAACCCTTTTTGTCCTCACACAAAGGAGGGGCTAGGCGACAATGCTATGGGGAGAGTTTGGTCCTCCACAGATGGCTTCAGCAGTTGTTGAGTGCAGTTGGATATAAATAACATTGTTTAAGCCAGGATATGGCTTGGTGACACAGTTAATTCGGACTGCAATCACTTTGCCAGAGCAGCTTTCAAATCTGTTTCACGTGATTTCACAAACCTTTGAACTGCACAGGGTATTTTCACACCCGCAGAGGTAATAAGTGACTTTTGAGACCGCTTGCAAAGCCATTTGGCAAAATTCAAAGAAAGCGATGGAATGCTGGCTCTCTAGGGGCCCTTCTCCTGTTCCCCATCTGCTGAGTGGAGGGATGCCATTGAATGGGGGATGGGGGCTGCAAGTTCACAGACAAACTGAGGTCTCAGTGGATGTGTGGGTTTGCCTCAATTTTATCTGGGGATGAAAACAAACTTTATAGTGCCCTGGGTTTCATGGCAGCCGCAAGACGCGGTAAGAGGTGTGGAGCCCCCGTTCAGAGATCATCCTGTCATCCAGACACATAGCAAACTGTGTACAGATGCTACATGTGTGTTAAAACCCACACCAGGAATTTACCTCCTGGGTGTGTGAAGGGTGTACACTTCAGGGAGTGGAGATTTCTCAATTTTCTCCTCTGCTACCTCTCAACCATTGTTTAACACAGAATCTCTAAGTGTCCTAGACAAAGAGATGCCAACATCCCACATTGGATATTCTGACACAAAGAGAAACCCAGACACAGCTATTCAGAAATCCATAGTCAGCATAGCCTCAAAGAAGAGTTTTTAAAGTTATTTCTTGTGAACACTTTATGGTGGTGGATCCCATAGCATACAAAGGGACTGTGTCCCTCAGGAATTTACTAGTAGTCTATGAAGGATTTTATGAATAAATTACACAAATTGTAATATGCTGTGTCAAAAAGGACAGAACTCTTTGCTGAAAAATTCTGGTAAATAGAATTAAATAACATGTATTATACCTGGATAATTTAGATAGAGTTCATTTATGCAATTCATTCATGCAACAGGTATTTATTGCTGGCACCAAGAATAGAAGAGTGAACATCACAATTATGACCCTTTCCTGTGGAATTTATGGTGTGGACAGAGAGGTGGTTAGCAACAAAAAGGACAAAGAGGGATGGTAGCACATGCAGGGGTGAGATTCAGAGTCCCTTCTTATGGACTTTGCTCAGTGCTCCAACGGAGAAGGCAATGGCTCCACTCCAGTACTCTTGCCTGGAGAATCCCAGGGACGGGGGAGCCTGGTGGGCTGCCATCTATGGGGTCACACAGAGTTGGACGCAATGGCAACCCACTCCAGTACTCTTGCCTGGAAAATCCCATGGACGGAGGAGCCTGGTAGGCTGCAGTCTATGGGGTCGCGAAGGTCGGACACGACTGAAGCAACTTAGCAGCAGCAGCAACAGTGCTCCAATCTCTCTCTTCAGGTTATAGCAGTGGGCCTGACTTATGTTTAGAACATCACTCATTGTACCAACAAGGCAACGGCTAGAGAGGTTAGCCCAGTTATTAAGCTGTCAGATACTCACAAGGTCAGGTCAGTCTAACCAAATACCATGAACGCAGTGTCTTGATAAGCAGTGTGAGACAACAGGAAGCACAAGCTTGAGCAGCAGGGACCTGGATACTCGCCAGCTCGGTGTTCTCTGGGCAAGGCACCTGAGCTCAGTGAGCCTGAGATTCCTCACATGTAAATGCAACAAGTGTGCCAATTTTAGAGTGGTCTTGTCAGAATGAACCAATAAAATACATCACATCTATTCATTTCTAGTCACACAAAATAAGTAAACAGAGAGCTGTGATTCTTGCTGAGGAAACTCAATTCCTCATTCTTTATAGGGAGATAGCATGAAAGGTACCCATAGGCTTCCATAGAGGCAGGCTCTCTCTGGAAACCAGGATAGGGATTCTCCACTTCCTCCTCCTCTCCTGGACACAAACAGATATCTAGCCACCCAAGATGAATGACCCAAGGCAAGCCCACACACTAACGCTCTTCTGTCCACTAAAATATTAGAGAAGCCAGAGTTAACGTCTACAGTCTTCCTCAAGTTATATTCTTTTGATCAAGACAAAAAGATGAGCTATGTCAATGGGTCAGTTGTAAGTTATCTCAGGGAAGATATACTTAAAATAGAGATTGCATTTGTTGCCATCCTCAAATTGGGTTGGGGGCATTTTGTACCCAAACTGGATTCAATTTTTTTTTTTAAATGAGTCACTCAGTCATGTCCAACTCTTTGTGACCCCACAGACTATAGCCTGCAAGTCCATGGAATTCTCCAGGCAAGAATACTGGAATGGGTAGCCTTTCCCTTCTCCAGCGGATCTTCCCAACCCAGAGATCAAACCCAGGTCTCCTGCATTTCAGGAGGATTCTTTACCAGCCGAGCCACAGGGGAAGCCCAAGAATACTGGAGTGGGTAGCCTATCCCTTCTCCAGCAGATCTTCCTGACACAGGAATTGAACTGGGGTCTCCTCATTATTATTTGGAACTATTCTGTTGTTCCATGTCCCATTCTAACTGAAGAAGCTCAAGCTGGAATCAAGATTGCCAGGAGAAATATCAATAACCTCAGATATGCAGATGACACCACCCTTATGGCACAAAGTGAAGAGGAACCAAAAAGCCTCTTGATGAAAGTGAAAGTGGAGAGTGAAAAAGTTGGCTTAAAGCTCAACATTCAGAAAATGAAGATCATGGCATCCGGTCCCATCACTTCATGGGAAATAGATGGGGAAACAGCAGAAACAATGTCAGACTTTGTTTTTCGGGGCTCCAAAATCACTGCAGATGGTGACTGCAGCCATGAAATTAAAAGACACTTACTCCTTGGAAGGAAAGTTATGAACAACCTAGATAGCATATTGAAAAGCAGAGACATTACTTTGCCAACAAAGGTCCGTCTAGTCAAGGCTATGGTTTTTCCAGTGGTCATTTATGGATGTGAGGGTTGGACTGTGAAGAAGGCTGAGCACCAAGGAATTGATGCTATTGAACTGTGGTGTTGGAGAAGACTCTTGAGAGTCCCTTGGACTGCAAGGAGATCCAACCAGTCCATTCTGAAGGAAATCAGCCCTGGGATTTCTCTGGAAGGACTGATGCTAAAGCTGAGACTCCAGTACTTTGGCCACCTTATGCGAAGAGTTGACTCATTGGAAAAGACTCTGATGCTGGGAGGGATTGGGGGCAGGAGGAGAAGGGGACGACAGAGGATGAGATGGCTGGATGGCATCACTGACTCAATGGACGTGAGTCTGGGTGAACTCCGGGAGTTGGTGATGGACAGGGAGGCCTGGCGTGCTGCGATTCATGGGGTCACAAAGAGTTGGACATGACTGAGCGACTGAACTGAACTGAACTCCTCATTCTCCTGGAGAAGGAAATGGCAACCCACTCCAGCATTCTTGGCTGGAGAGTCCCATGGACAGAGGAACCTGTAAGGCTATAGTTCATGGGGTCACAAGAGTCGGACACGACTTAGCGACTAAACCACCTCCTGCATTGCAGGCAGATTCTTTACCAACTGAGCTATCAGGGAAGCCCTGATGAGCTTTTATATGTGGTATCTTTACCCTCTGACTTACTCTGATGAGTGTACGTGATGGAAACTGTCTCCCAAGGAAGGATGACCTCCAAACAGGACACTTTCATCCCAGATGGTAAACCAATGGCTGCATGTTGCCCATGTGTGTCTTGTGTGCACAAATCACCATGAGGAGTCTCAAGGTAATGGCTTTCTTATAAGGGTTTCTGCGGAGAAGGCAATGGCACACCACTCCAGTACTCTTGCCTGGAAACTCCCATGGATGGAGGAGCCTGGTGGGCTGCAGTCCATGGGGTCGCTTAGAGTCGCATGCAACTGAGCGACTTCACTTTCACTTTTCACTTTCATGCATTGGAGAAGGAAATGGCAACCCACTCCAGTGTTCTTGCCTGGAGGATCCCAGGGACGGGGGAGCCTGGTGGGCTGCCGTCTATGGGTTCGCACAGAGTCGGAAACGACTGAAGTGACTTAGCATAGCATAGCATAAGGGTTTCTGCAGTCCTCTTTAGGCCTTTTATCTCTGTGAGACAGGGATGTTTTACCCATCACTGTAGGCGCAATACCTAGCATGGACCTGAAAGTTTGCAGGTTTTAACCACTTTGCTAAGTGAATGAATGGAGGCTCATAAACAGAGAGAAGGCCTGATGATAAAACAAGCTATAACACAATGTACTTTGTGGAAGAATAACCAACTGGTGTCAGAGGTGGGTACAAGTGGCCAGAAAGCCTGCATAGAAGTCTCAGCTCAGCCAGGAGACAGGAATTTAACTGTGTACTTCATGGGAGACATGGAGCAAATGATACACAGGGTTTGTTGAAGTGGAGACAATACCAGTCCTAAGCAGGGTTTTGCCTGGGTTTGAGTCCCAGCACATGAGTTCAAGTCCCAATCTGAGATACACGATTTCACAAGGAGAGAGAGATGTCACTATCAAAAGTAGGAGAATCCGGGAAGGGTTAACAAAGGGGCTACTGACCACATACATGAATAGCTCACCACAAGGGCAGTAACCCAGGGTTAGGAAAGGCCCAGATGTCACTGTCTCTAGATGTCAAGGCAGAAGATGAGGCAGAGTTTACAGTAATCTTCCCTCCCTCCAAGACCCCGCTGGGCTGTCAAAGCCCAACTGGAAACAAGGTCCTGACAGAGCTCCCAGGCTACTGCATAGGGTTCAGCCTCCTGGGGCAGGGAGCAAAGAGAAGGGAGGAAAATGGATCTGGAGGAATAAATGTAGTCCTGTAAACACAGAGAGAGCAGGCCTTGGGCTTATAGCCTCAGGCAGCTCTGTCTCAGGAGATACTATTTCCGTTTTGTTTTGCTTTCATTGTATTTATTGTTAGCTTCTATTATGATAGATAGTACTGGTTTTCCATTTACTTACAGATAAAGTTTCCTTTTAGAATACATTTAAGTAAAAAAGTTCCATTTAAAGATAAATATGAAGTAAACAACAGTACAGATAGCAGGAAAAATAGCAAACAAACCATGGAAGTGGTATTGGAAAGATTAATGTTTGGAAAATGTCTCATACAAAGAGAACTGGGAGCTACTGACAATTTTGAGCAGGGAAGAGATAGGATCAAGGTTCTGCTTTGGGAAACTCCATATAGCTGTCAGCAGCAAGGCAGAAGCGAGGCCTTCAGGCTGTGACAATGGGCTGCAGCAGCTGGCATGGAGGCGAAGAGTCAGAGGAGAAAGGGTAGAATCAGCAGTATTTGTTCATTCATTTCACAGAGGGCAAGCAAGATACGAGGCAAAAGATAATAGCTGCTACCAAAATTCCCTTTAAAAGACATCTATTACCAGGGATCTTAGACATGATGTAAGGAAAAGAACGTGACAGCAATCAAGGGCTGCTAACAGGTAGAGTTTTTATGTAATTCATCTCCTTTGAGGCCATCTGCAATGGAAGGAAAACATGAATGTTTATATAATGGGTGTCTACTCCTGATGTTTCTCCACAACAGCTGGGTTTGTTTTTCAGATGTGTGGCAGAGAAATTGAGAAGGTCAACCAGGCTTGGCATCTAGCACCGGGAGGGCAATTTTCATGCCCTGGATCAGCATCATAGACAAAGTGATTTTATAGCACACAGATACTCTGGATGTTTATTTAGAGCTTGGAAGTAAGCTGGAAGATCTATTTCCTGAAAAGACTATTTAGTTAGAAAAATGAAGTCAAACAGACATAATCAGCCAAGTGTCACAAAGAATAATTTGAAACTAGAGGTTAGGAATAGCAACCACTCATCAAGTTTGAAAATAAAGCCTTGACCTGGTAAGGATTTGAGAGTAGTTTCTCACCTTAAACTGAATTTAAGAAAAAAAAAATTTGCACATACACACTGTGAATTTCTGGACCATGCTTCACTTGTATGAAAATTACTTTCAATTAAATTCTCAATTTCTGGTTCCCTGAAAGTTTTAAGCATCATGTTTTCAAATGAGCCAGTGAGTCACAGGAATTGAGAGAAGGAAGAGACCTATTAGATTATCAAGTCCATCCCAAAAGATAACCAGGGGACTTTTTCCTGCGATTCACTTTCCATTGCCTTGTTCAGCTCTGGTTTTAAATGACTTCGGCAATGGGACTCTTCATCAGTCTAAGAGGCCCACGGGAGCCCTTTCTCAGTCTAAGAGCCTTCATTTGAAAAAAAATATTCTGATATTAAGTCTTGTTATACCACTTGCCTCTCCCAGTGGAGCCCCACTTCTTCTCTGCCAATCTGTCCTTCAGCCCTTCCAGATGCTAGGAAGAAGCATTATCTTTCCTCATCAGTTACTTTGTCCTTCCCCTTCATCATTTTGTATTCCCTTTTTGTATCTGAAGATTTCTATGCTTTTATAGGTATCTCTGATCCCCATCACCATGGTAACTAAGACTTTGACAAGGCTATCATTTCAAAGACCAGTCACTTACCCTCATGCCCTTCAACTCCCATGCAGCATGGTACTTTCTAGAATCCTGAGCATTTCAGACCTGGATTAATTCCATGGGTGACTGGTCTGGGGAGCAGGACCTGCCACAGAACCCATATATGGGCAAAGGTCTGGGGTCAGTGTGGTAAAGGTCCCTACTTCTCTATGGTTTGGAGGATAAAGAAAATTTGGCTGTGTATATTTGTCCATTTAGAAGCATCAGAAAAACACCCAGAATTAAGAAGCATCCTTTTTTTTTTTTTTTTTTTTTTTTGCTGTTAACCGCTCTAAGCCTCTGGATCTCAATTTCTACATTTGCCAAAAGTGGGGGTAGGACCTCATGCCATCTAAAGGCAACTGCTGCAGTAAGTCACTAGAGCACAGTCCCAATTTGAAGTAGTCACGGTAACAACCCACCCCCTGCACCCCCCACACACATTTAGCATTGCCAGACTCAGCAAAACAAAACATAAAATGCTCAGTTATATTTGAATCTCAGATGAATAAATAAATTTTAATGTAAGTGTATCTTGTGCAATATTTGGGACATACTTACACTAAAAAATTATTCATTGTTTATCTCAGATTCAGATGTAGCAGGTGTTCTCTATTTTATTTGGCAATCTGACTCTCACCTCTGCCTACACATTATCTTGGCTGACGGCTGGCAAGTAGGTGGCCAAGTAGAGAAACATTATTTATACTCAATTCTCTGCTAGAGCCCCTAAAGCTTGGTTGAAGCTCTGCTGCTGCTGCTGCTGCTAAGTTGCTTCAGTTGTGTCCGACTCTGTGCGACCCCATAGACAGCAGCCCACCAGGCTCCCCGTCCCTGGGATTTTCCAGGCAAGAACACTGGAGTGGGTTGCCATTGCCTTCTCCAATGCATGAAAGTGAAAAGTGAAAATCAAGTCGCTCAGTCGTGTCTGACTCTGATTGAAGCTCTAGCCTCAAGTATTTCCAAATGTGTGCATGCCTACTTGCTTCTCACGGTTCTTGAATAATCCAATGTGACCAAATGAGGGAAAATACTTTAAAAAGTGTTAAGTACCACACATGTGTATTATTAAGCATGAAAGCCCACATCAGAATGTGATGACAAGGTGGCAACAAGTCTGTGGTTCCTGTACTGCAGTCCTGCACAATTAAAAGCCAGCCTTCCTCTGAGAATTCCAGCACTCTACACAATGGGGTGACCATGTCTCAGCTCTAACAATAATAAAACTACTTGTTCAGTTCCTGGAAATTTCCCAAGTTTCAGGCACTGTGCTAGATGCTATATGTGCATTGTTTCATTTAATCTTAGAAATAATCTTATAAAAATGAGACTACAGATTCCCATTTTACAGATGAAAAGGCAGACTGGAAGTGCAACATGATTCATCTGAAAATGGAAGCTTGACCATGAAAATGAAGGGACTGCTAAAGGATTTTCACAGATCATGACAAAGTGATTTTAAACTATATCTGAAAGCAAAGGTCCAAATATACCAAGAAACTCCTAAGGAAAAAGCAAGCCAAGGGACTTGTCCCACCAGATAAGGTTTATTTTAAAGTTACTGTAATTAAGACATTTGGTATTTGAAAGAAGACAAAAAGAGAAATGGAAGTAAAGAGGGAATTCAGAAACATACCAATGCTTGTAATGGGAACTGGACTATAACAGGGCTGATATGCAGACCAGTAGAGGGTTATTCAAAGAAGAGCTGATTACATGAAGAAGTAAAATTGAATCTCTATCTTAAAAAAACAAACACCAAGCCTGCATGCCCGAGTCTGCACGCATCAAAACCTTAAATATGAAGGACATGCCTTGAAAACCTTAATAGATGAAAAAAAATAAAGAACTATTTATCACTTCACCATAGAGAAAGATTTCTTAAACAAGATGCAAAATAGCACTAAAAAAAGATCGATCAAATGTGACTACAGTACAGTGAAGAATTTTTGCTTATAAAAAGAAACCACAAGGTGAAAAGATACAGGTTGGACAAGAGTATGATTCACAAGGGAGTCTCTCTGGACACCCGCTATTCTGCACAGTAGCTGTGACACATATGTGGCTTCTAAGCAATTGAAATGTGACTAGGATAAATTGAGACTTACCCTAAGTTTAAAATACACACCAGATTTCAAATCTTCATCCATAATTTTATATGATAATATTTCAGGTACATGTGGATAATATAAACTAAGGTAAATGAAATAACAAGTTATTAAAACCAATTTTACCAGTTTCTTTTTACTTTTTTAATGTGGTTATTAGAAATGATTAAATTACATATGTAGCTTTCATTGTTTCTATTGGGCAGCACTGATCTAGAATATATAATCAGTGCGGATGGAAATGGCAACCCGGTACTCCAGTATTCTTGCCTGGGAAATTAGAGGAACCTGGTGGGATACAGTCCATGGGGTTGCAAAAGCATCAGACATGACTTAATGACATGACAGCAAATAAGTTAATAACAAAGATCAAAACTTGATTTAAAAAAAAAAGGAAAAAGTTTAGAGATATTTCACAGAAGAAACAAATAGCCAACAGAAGATGGTCAATCTTAAATAATCCAAATTAATTATAAACTAAAACTGCCCTGAGACATATCTTATGCCACCAGGTTAGGAAAATGTAAGAACTCTAAACTATTAGTATTAGTTGATACTAATCAACTATTGGCAAGGGTATGGAGCAATGAAAGCTCTCATTCATTGCAGATCAGATCAGATCAGATCAGTCACTCAGTCCTGTCCAATTCTTTGCAACACCATGAATCGCAGCACGCCAGGCCTCCCTGTCCATCACCAACTCCCGGAGTTCACTCAGACTCATGTCCATCAAGTCAGTGATGCCATCCAGCCATCTCATCCTCTGTCGTCCCCTTCTCCTCTTGCCCCCAATCCCTCCCAGCATCAGAGTCTTTTCCAATGAGTCAACTCTTCCCATGAGGTGGCCAAAGTACTGGAGTTTCAGCTTTAGCATCATTCCTTTCAAAGAAATCCCAGGGCTGATCTTTAGAATGGACTGGTTGGATCTCCTTGCAGTCCAAGGGACTCTCAAGTATTTTCCAACACCGCAGTTCAAAAGCATAAATTCTTCGGCGCTCAGCCTTCTTCACAGTCCAACTCTCACATCCATACATGACCACTGGAAAAACCATAGCCTTGACTAGATGGACCTTTGTTGGCAAAGTAATGTCTCTGCTTTTGAATATTCTATCTAGGTTGGTCATAACTTTCCTTCCAAGGAGTAAGCGTCTTTTAATTTCATGGCTGCAGTCACCATCTGCAGTGATTTTGGAGCCCCAAAAAATCAAGTCTGACACTGTTTCCACTGTTTCCCCATCTATTTCCCATGAAGTGAAGGGACCGGATGCCATGATCTTTGTTTTCTGAATGTTGAGTTTTAAACCAACTTTTTCACTCTCCTCTTTCACTTTCATCAAGAGGCTTTTGGGTTCCTCTTCACTTTCTGCCATAAGGGTGGTGTCATCTGCATAGCTGAGGTTATTGATATTTCTCCCAGCAATCTTGATTCCAGCTTGTGTTTCTTCCAGTCCAGCATTTCTCATGATGTACTCTGTATATAAGTTAAATAAACAGGGTGACAGTATACAGCCTTGACATACTCCTTTTCCTATTTGGAACCAATCTGTTGTTCCATGTCCAGTTCTAACTGTTGCTTCCTGACCTGCATACAAATTTCTCAAGAGGTAGATCAGGTGGTCTGGTATTCCCATCTCTTTCAGAATTTTCCACAGTTGATTGTGATCCACACAGTCAAAGGCTTTGGCATAGTCAATAAAGCAGAAATAGATGTTTTTCTGGAACTCTCTTGCTTTTTCCATGATCCAGCATATGTTGGCAATTTGATCTCTGATTCCTCTGCCTTTTCTAAAACCAGCTTGAACATCAGGAAGTTCACGGTTCACGTATTGCTGAAGCCTGGCTTGGAGAATTTTGAGCATTACTTTACTAGCGTGTGAGATGAGTGCAATTGTGCAGTAGTTTAAGCATTCTTTGTCATTGCCTTTCTTTGGGATTGGAATGAAAACTGACCTTTTCCAGTCCTGTGGCCACTGCTGAGTTTTCCACATTTGCTGGCATATTGAGTGCAGCACTTTCACAGCATCATCTTTAAGGATTTGGAATAGCTCAACTGAAATGCCATCACCTCCACTAGCTTTGTTCGTAGTGATGCTTTCTAAGGCCATTTGACTTCACATTCCAGGATGTCTGGCTCTAGGTCAGTGATCACACCATCGTGATTATCTGGGTCGTGAAGATCTTTTTTGTACAGTTCTTCTGTGTATTCTTGCCACCTCTTCTTAATATCTTCTGCTTCTGTTAGGTCCATACCATTTCTGTCCTTTATCGAGCCCATCTTTGCATAAAATGTTCCTTTGGTATCTTTGATTTTCTTGAAGAGATCTCTAGTCTTTCCCATTCTGTTGTTTTCCTCTATTTCTTTGCATTGATCACTGAGGAAAGCTTTCTTATCTCTTCTTGCTATTCTTTGGAACTCTGCATTCAGATGTTTATATCTTTCCTTTTCTCCTTTGCTTTTGCTTCTCTTCTTTTCACAGCTATTTGTAAGGCCTCCCCAGACAGCCATTTTGCTTTTTTGCATTTCTTTTCTATGGGAATGATCTTGATCCCTGTCTCCTGTACAATGTCATGAACCTCTGTCCATAGTTCATCAGGCACTTTATCTATCAGATCTAGGCCCTTAAATCTATTTCTCAGTTCCACTGTATAATCATAAGGGATTTGATTTAGGTCATACCTGAATGGTCTAGTGGTTTTCCCTACTTTCTTCAATTTCAGTCTGAATTTGGCAATAAGGAGTTCATGGTCTGAGCCACAGTCAGCTCCTGGTCTTGTTTTTGCTGACTGTATAGAGCTTCTCCATCTTTGGCTACAAAGAATATAATCAATCTGATTTTGGTGTTGACCATCTGGTGACGTCCATGTATAGGGTCTTCTCTTGTGTTGTTGAAAGAGGGTATTTGTTATGACCAGTGCGTTTTCTTGGCAAAACTCTATTAGTCTTTGCCCTGCTTCATTCCATATTCCAAGGCCAAATTTGCCTGTTACCCCAGGTGTTTCTTGACTTCCTACTTTTGCATTCCAGTCCCCTATAATGAAAAGGACATCTTTTTTGGGTGTTAGTTCTAAAAGGTCTTGTAGGTCTTCATAGAACCGTTCAACTTCAGCTTCTTCAGCGTTACTGGTTGGGGCATAGGCTTGGATTACTCTGATATTGAATGCTGGTGGAAGTAAAAGTTGGTACAGCCACTTCTAGAAAAAGTTTGGCATTAGGCAGTTAATTAGGCAGTTAAGACTGAACATGCCCATAACAAAGAGCGAGTTAGCCAGTTCACAGGGTTATCTACCCTAGAAAACTCTTGCCTGTGTATGACGGGAGACATGCACAGCAATGCTTTTAACAGCCCCATTTAAGATACCAGAAACCAGAAATGATCCAAGTTTCTATCCACACCAGAGGGGGTTAAATCAGTTGTGAAAAACTATACAGAACATTTAAGAAGAACGAAATGAAGTTACATCCAGCTAAACAATATTAGCAATGCAAAGAGGTTATCTCCTAAAAATTAAATGATCACACAAAATTCAGTGGGCACTTTCTCTGAGGGTGGGAGGTGGACATGCCTGGGGAGGGAATCCTGGGGAATAGGATTCAGGTTCTGTTTTCTTAAACTGGGTGGTAGGTTCCCAGGGGCTTATTTAACTTAAATTATAAATATACAGTGTATGTCCTGATGTTTAAGTACACTATTTCACAATTTAAAGAGTTTTTGGCAAGGAAAAAAAACCAATTACTCTGTGCATGTGTGATATTAAAGCACAGCCTTTCACTTGCTTTTTAACCCTGAGCTCTTTCAAGTGGGACCATGTTCTGTTGATCTTTTCTCTACAGCTCGGCTCCTCCCTCATATCTTGTCCTACGTGATCTCTAGGTTACATATTTTACCTATGACATGAATATCATCCTTGGAGAAATAAAACAAGGAGAGCCGTTGTTGTGTTTGACTCATCTCAGTCACTTTCTCTGCGTGGAGCACAGACCAAAGGGAAGCAGGACCTGCAGTCCATAGTCACGGAGCTCAGAGGACCTGGGGGAGCTGGTGGCCTGAGGGGCCTAGCCCCTCTATTCTTGTAAGCCCTCTGCATCTCTTGCAACAGGACTCCTGGACTCATACTCTTGGAGAGAGGTAAGAAAATAAAAAGTGGCAGATTTACTGAGGTTTCTTTAGAATGGCCAGGTTTCCAGATGATTCTTCAGCTCTCAACCCACCCTGAGGCAGGGGTGGCGAAAGCAGGTTTGTCGACTTGCAAACCAGACCTCCAGCTTGATGCTGCAACCATTCAATGAGTTTTTTTTTTTTTTTTTAAAGAAGTCAAACCACCTTAGCATGTACTTTCCCTCGTCTCCTAATTTTACCCCCTTTCCCTTAAAAGTGTCAAATTGAATCTCTGTTAGAAACATTCAGAGTATCAGGCATAAGTCATCTTCCTTAGGTTAAAACAAAAATAAACCCATGTTACTTGTCTCTGGATTTTAATTCTGGCACCTGTATCATCTGTAAGCCATTATCACCTTGGGACCATCACTGCCTCCACCTGAGGGCAACTGAGTCTTTCCCCAAGCAAAAGTCCTCTTAGCAGGAAGAGTTTATGGGGCCTACTAATCTTATCCATACTAGGCTGTGGGTTTCAGAACCTTGATCTTCTGTCTCCTCTAGGTGAGCCCCACGTCCTGGCTTTAAACAACATGACCAATCAATACACAAACCTGGTCGTGACAAATCAATGCACAGACCGTTCTTCTCACTGTGGAGCGGAACAATTACTAAAATCTATTTGCCAGTAAATGTGCCTTGTCTTGTAAATCATTGGGTTGTTAACCTTACAATGGGGACATGCCTCTCTGTCTAATTCAATTAAAGTACAGACCAAGGTAATGCTTAAGAATACATTTCGGGCAGAGGGATATACTATTATTATATCCTAGTAAATTAAACAATAAATTTATTTCCCTTCTTGGAAAAAGAACACCACATGATAAAGACAGGTAGAGGAGAAACGGAGACAATGATGTAAAGAGCAGCTCAAGAGAACCGGAGACAAGAGAAGAAGAACCCCAAGGACATGGACCACGTTGCCTTTGGCCACCATCCCCTCTGACATTGCTAAGAGTTCCTGGGGGAGGTGAAGGATGGGGCAGATGGTCACTCCAAGTGTTAGGGGCTGGAGTTCTACCTTGTGACAAAGAAATCCCTCAGTTGTACCAAAGAGCTAAGAGTTCAGGACCTGCGCCTGTCTGGTGTGACTGTAACCAAACAATTTGATGCCCGAAAGGAGTAGAAGTTCTGCGTCCTGACACTGATGGTCTCTAGTCTGGCAGGGATTCTTCTCTCTCCTAAACGTTCTGAGGGTGAGTCCAGGGAAGCTTTGCTTACAGCATTCATTCTCTGTCAGTTTTCTTCCTGTTTCCCATTTCAGGGGTTCGGGACAGATTAAACTGGACTGATGGTTTGTCACTAGATTAGATAATAAGTATGTATACTTTCTTCACAAGGGACTCAAAATTAAGCTTCTCTTCCATTTTCTTTCTCCCAAAATTCCTCCAACCTGCACCACGTTCCAGCTACAGCCAGCAGAGCTTAATGCTATTTTCTATTGCTGCCCTAACAAACCAATGCAAACTTAGAGGCTAAAACAATTCGAGTTTCTTATTTTACAGTTTTATGGGTCAGAAGTGTAACTCAGGCTCAGTAAGCCAAAATCAAGGCGTGGGCAGGGCTCTCCAGAAGGGAGCCCGTGTCCCTGCTAGTTGGAGGATTCAGCTCCTTGCAGTCTGAGAACTGAGGTCCGGGTTTGCTCCCTGCATTGCTCAGCTTGTGCTGCTTTCCACTTCTTAAAGCCAGCAGCACAGGGTCACATGCTTCAAATCCCTCCTGCCTCTTCTGGCACTTCTTTGTGGCATCTCTCCCGATTTAGCCAGGAAAGGTTGTCTGCTTTTAAGGGTTTGTCTGATTACATTGGGTGCACCCAGATAATCTAGGGTAATCTTACCATCCCGAGATTTATTACCTCAATCACATCTACAGTGGCTTCCCTGGTGGCTCAGGGGTAAAGAACCTATCTGTCAATGCAGAAGCAATGGGTTCAATCCCTGATCTGGGAAGATTTCCCACTTGTTTCGGAGCAACTAAGCCAGTGTGCCATAACTATTGAGCCCAAGTGTTTCAACCACTGAAATCCGTGTGCCCTAGAGCTCATGCTCTGTAACAAAAGAAGCCAGTGTGATGAGAGGCCCATGCACCCCAAGAGAGTAGCCCACTCTTGCCACAGCTGGAGAAAAGCCCTCTCAGCAACGAAGACCCAGCACAGCCAAAATAATAATAAAAATGAATCACATCTACAAAATCCCTTTTCTTTTATAAGGTAACATGTTTCTAGGTTCCAGGAATTCAGCAATGGACACCATTGGTAGGCAGTGGGTGGTGTGCGTTATTCAGCTACTACCTAGGAGCAGGGCTTATCATACTGGATGGGCCACTGCTAAAAATGGAAGGAGAGAGAAGCCCTGTTTATTTTCTCCCTTTCCTTTCCCTCCTCTGTCCTGATACCTCCCTGCTCTACTCTGAAAGCAAAATTTGGCTACTCACCACATTACCATTCTCAAGCAGACCATCTGGTTGCAGAGCTCTCGGTGGAGACAGTCAGGAAGATGGGCTCCCTTTGCCACCCAGCGTCAACCCAGGTTTCTCTGAATGAAATGGTCTTTTCAGTATTTTCCCAGGGATCCAAGGGCATTGGTGCACATGCTACTACTGGAGACTGGCTTCACCCGGCGTTCAGCTTGAGAAGTTCTACTGACCCGAGCATGCTGGGAGCGACTAGGGTTCAGTGGTTTTAGGAGACCCCCGCCCTAGCAGATGATCCTCTGTCCAAAGGCTCTCCCCTTTCCCTACCTCTCCTTCTTTTGTGGCCACCAAAAACTCATTTCCTCACAATAGGAAAGAAGCTTGGCATCTCTGAGCTCTTATTTTGTCTGTCTCTTCTACTGCTTTAACCTGGGTCGTAAGCCCCTGCTTAACCCTGCACTCAGACATGTCAGTCATGAAAGGAATTCTGTTTTCAGCTTAAGATTCATGCACGCAGCTCCTTACCTGAAATTTGCCTCCCATGGGGAGATAAGGAAGTATGAACAAAAATAACGATTGTCTTGTCAAGATTTATAGGAACTTCATGGCCAGACCCCCATCGGTTAGAGTCAACTGACCAAGAACAAAGGGTTTTCACAACCCTCCTCTCATCCTTGCTGGCTCCCAGAGGCTTGCTGTTGCCTGGCACCTCCTGACTTTAACCCCTTCCTGCTTCCTCCTTTCCTAGCATAAAAGGAGTTGGAATTCAACCCCAGCTTAAGATGGTTCTTTGTGACTTAGTTCGTTGTCGTCTTGGCTTGCTGACTTTCCAAATGAAGCTGGTTTTGGCTCCCTAACACCTTGCCTTTCCACTTCCTGGCCTGTGGTGTGGGCAATCAGTACAAATGTGGGCTTGGCAGCCACAAGGGCAGCCACACCTGTTGTTTCTGAGGCCACCAAGTCCCCAAGGGGGCCTGCAGGCAGAGCTCTCACTCAGTATGCTCTGATAGTATCTGAATTGGACAAAAGTTTCCTTCGGGTTTTTTTCATAAGGGCTTATGGAAAAAATCTGAATGAACTTTTTGGCCACCCAATATATCACCATGAAAGCATTCTCTTTGAAGTCAGCAGTAAGTTGTATGATCTTGGGGAATTTCCTAGCCAAGCCCCATTTTACTCATCTATCAGGAAGATGTAATAATAGTAATCACTCGAGAAGGTTGTTAACAGAGATTCAGGGAGATGCTGCCACAAAACACAGAGCAGAGTGTCCTAGCATGGCATCAGGATGAGCAGCTTTGTGTTCACTGACGCCTGTGTTGTCCAAGCTGTCCCCCACCTGCCCTGTGACCTGGGAAAGTGGCTTGGCCTCCCTAATGCTGGTTCACTCTTCCCAGTAGAAAGAAAACAAGAAGGTCTGTACCCATTTCAGGGGCTGAGATGGAAATTTCATCAAGGTATTTACTTGCCCTGGTAGTTTGCTTCTTAGCCAAAATCTGGGTAAACACAGCAGGCACGATTATAGAATTGGTGGGAGTTACATGTACAATGTTTATGCTATCATGGTTTTTAGACCAAAGGTAGACAAACTTTTTTCTGCACAGGGCCAGATAAAGAGTATTTTTGATTCTGTAGAATATACAGTCTTGGTTACAACCTCTCACTTCTGTGGTTATAGCGTGGAAGCAGCCATAGACAATACAGAATGAAAGAGTGTTCCCATAAAACTTTATTCATTTATGAAAGCAGCTGGTAGACTGGTTTTGGCTCACATGCCACAGTTTGTTGACTCCTGTTTTAGGCAAATATCTAGAAGGTCCAGGTTTAGTTATATATAGTGATAGAATTCCTATTCTGCCTTATATGTTATTGTCTTCTACAGATACTTGTGAATTTACTGTCCTTAAAAGCATATTTCAATAACTATTTATATCTATGGGTATGCCTGGAAATCTTAAATTAAAATTCATGTAAAGGCTTGGGACATATTATGAAAGACAAAAATAAGTTAATATTAAAGGACCAGGCTGCTGCTGCTGCTATTAAGTCATGTCAGTCGTGTCCAACTCTGTGAGACCCATAGACAGCAGCCCACCAGGTTCCCCCATCCCTGAGATTCTCCAGGCAAGAACACGGGAGTGGGTTGCCAGTTCCTTCTCCAAGGACCAGGTGTTATGACAAATAATGAATTTCTTTGGAAGGTTTGAAATCTGTGGAGCTGTGTGATTTTAAACAAGTTTATTACCTTCTCTGAACTTTAGCTACCGCCTCAGTTTAATTCCAGGCTCTAGAAGTCTCTGTTTCATGAGAATTAAGTCAGCATACAAAAATCAGTGATATAAAGCTCTAACCTCAGTGCCTGGTGCGTGGAAGATGCTCAGGATCATCACCGTTAACCTCTCCTGTCACCACTAGACACCTTATCATGAGGAGAGTTTCTTACTTATAATAAAATTAGTCAAAATTTATAGAGGGAATCCTGAGGCAATTGACTAGCTGTGGGCTTTCCCAGTGGCTCAGAAAGTAAAGAATCTGCCTGCCAATGCATGACACCCAGGTTCAATCCCTGGGCTGGGAAGATCCCCTGGAGAAGGAAATGGGTTCCCACTTCAGTATTCTTGCCTGGAGAATTCCATAGACAGAGGAGCCTGGCGGGCTACAGGCCATGGGGTCGCAAAGAATCAGACACAACCAAGCAACCAACACTTTCACTTTCATAGAGGCACTCCTGAGGCAACTGCCTAGGTTTACAATGAATGGTGAAGTAGACTTTGGTGGGGGTGCTGATTAGCATTTTGAAAAATTGTCTCAAGGTTAAAAGTGAGTCAGTAAACCCATTTCGTTGACTTATAAATTACAGGCCAATGGGTTCAACAGTTGGGTTTAGATTTAATTATTAAAGGATTTTTTAAAAATTTTGAATGTATTTGAGCCACAGCCTATCAGGTAACCAGAGTTCACTGTTGTCTTGATGAAAAGCGGCTACACATTGCTAACATTCTGGCTCTGACTGGGTAGCTGACTTCTGGTCTAAATTTTTGATTCTCGGTTTTACCATTACAACCCCACCTTCTCAAGTCATGATCTCATTGCCATCAATATATCTGGAGAAAGAGTCCTTATCTTATCAAAAACCTATGGCCAGTTCCCAGAACTAACATCATCCGAGGCTGCCAACAAATGATGTAATGAGACAACAGCAAAATGAGATATTTACTTCCTTCCTTGCTCAGAGCTGCCAGGCCTCACATGTAAAGAGCTGTTTGAGACTCTGTTCTCTCTCTCTCTGTCTCTCTCTCGCACACATTCAGAGGAGATGTTCCTTTAGAACTATTTATTCATTTTGAGAATTACTGCTCACATTCTTGAGGGTCCAGGAGCCTTTGAGTACACTCTCATGGGAGCTCACCCAGCATGCTCTTCAACTGTGGAGTGATTTGACTTGGGGAGTGGCTCAGGTGGGGCGAGAAGTTTTTTCTTCCCTGATCAGCATCAGACAGAGATGCTGATGGCAAAAGTCAGGCTAGAAAGGGTCCTAGAGGGATGCTCCTACTACACAATTTTCTCTGCTTTGCCCCTAAAACTGCATTAAGGCTGAGCAGATGGTGCATTCGATTTGGATCCACCATCTAGCAAGCCAGATGAGGCCCTGGCTGATACTAAATACTTATTCAGGATCTTCTGTAGCCATACTTGGCATTGGACTCTCAGCTGCTGGGTGCTTAGTGGCCACTGGTGTCCTGGAAGCCACAGAACAGGCATTCAATGAACTCACTTTATCCAAACCAGAAAGTCAAGAGGACAGTAACATTGGTAATAATATTGTTAATATGAGCAAGGAGTAAGAAGACATTTTTTAAAAATATATAAATCATATTACATCACTTCCCTGCTCTGAAACCTCCAGCCTTCTCCCATTTACCTGAAGTAAAGCCAACCTTCCCATGAAGCCTGCAAAACCCAGCAGAACCTGGCCACCTCTTCCCTCCACCTCTCCAGTCTTACCTTTCTTCTTATGACAGTCTTATTGAGATAAAACTCACGTTCCCTCCAATTCACCCATTTAGAGGATACAATTCAGTGGTCTTTAGTATGTTCACAGATGTATGCAACCATCACCACCATTTTAGGTAGCTTCTATCAGCCAAAAAAATAACACTGCACCTATTAGCAGTCATGCCTCACTTCTCCTGACCTCACAGGCCCTGATGACCAGTGATCTCCCTTCTGCCTCTAGATTGACCTATTATGCACATTTCATATAAATGGGCAGTATGGGGTCTTGTGTGACCATCATTCATTTAGCATGATGTTTCTAAGGTTTGTCAGTGTTGTGTGTATATATATATCTCAATACTTCATTCCTTTGTGTAGCTGAATGATACTCCCTTGCAGGGATATACCATATTTTGTTTATTTATTCATCTGTTGATGACATTGAGGTTGTTTCTATTTTTGGCATTATGAATACTGCTGTTGTGAACACTTATGAATATCGTTATATGTGGGCCTACATTTTCATTTCTCTTGGATATATAGCTAGGAGTGGTATTTACTGAGTCATATAGTAACTCAGTGTTTAAACGTTTCATCAATTTGGGAAATTCTCATCCATTATTTGTTCATATGTTCTTTCTGCCCCTTTTCTTCTCTCTTTTCCTCTGGGACTTCCAAAATGCATATGTATAAGTAACTTGGGATTTCATCAAAATGAGAAGATTTTTTTCCTCAAGGATACCATCAGGAAAATGCTAAGGACTGTTTTCCAAGGTGGATGCGCTACCTTGCATTCTCACAGCCGCATATGCAGGTTCCCATTTCTCTACATCCTCACCTACATTATCTACTATCACATCCAGCCTCCAACGTCTATCCCCCACCGCACCCCCTGGCCCCCTCCACCCAGCCACTTTTCTCAGCATGTATCAGCATCCCTAATTATT
This sequence comes from Bos mutus, assembly GCF_027580195.1. NCBI lineage: Eukaryota > Metazoa > Chordata > Mammalia > Artiodactyla > Bovidae > Bos > Bos mutus. Next base: position 42,208,096 of record NC_091638.1, read on the forward strand.
TCACTAGGCAGTCTCCCCTCCTGGATTTGCCCCGGTGCTTAAAACAGACTGACACCAAGTGGACATGCAGTAAATATCAGTGGAATGAATAAAAAATACTACTAATGTTTTAACTAGTATTTAATAGCATTAAATATTGCTACTATTTATCAAAATCGCTAAGAAATATTAATGTTGACTACTAATAAGTATGTATACTGTTCATTATTCAAGCTAATGTTTCTGTAAATGTTTAGCCCATGCCATGCCCAGGGTAAGACTTTTCACAGGCCGCTCAGTTAATCTTTGCAAAGGTGTGACATCACAGAAGACTGCCTACTTCCATGTTCCTCATTTCCATCTATACGACCCACACAAACAAGGACAATAATGTCATAAAGTAATAACAATATTTATTTTTAAAGATCAACAAACTTAAACAGCACTCATTGTTCCACCCTTGGGACCTTTCTAGTGGGAAAAGTATTAGTCACTCAGTCATGTCTGACTCTGCAACCCCATGGATTGTAGCCCGCCTGGCTCCTCTGTCCACAGGATTTTCCTGGCAAGAGTACTAGAGTGGGGAGCCATCCCCTTCTCCAGGGGATCTTCCTGACCCAGGGATTGAACCTGGGTCTCCCGCATTGCAGGTGCATTCTTTACCGTCTGAGCCACCAGGGAAGACCTTCTAGTAGAAAACCTCACTGAACCACAGTGATTTTTGCCCCAGTCCTCATCTGCATCTCCCTGAAGAAGGAAATTCTAGTGGAAAGCAAAGCGCACTCACCAGGGAGATGTTTTGAATTCAATTTACCAGGGCAAGTAATACTGGTCGCTGCATCTGACATGACGCCTGCCCCTTCCTCCTCAGTGAGGCTCTGTGGTGACACTAGGTAGCTGCCAGTTCCTCTCGGGGCCCTGGAGTTATGCAGACAGGCTGCAGCAAATCTCCTGTTATCTTCTGATAGCTTCTCTAAGAGCTGGCCAATCACCTTCTCCTGTGTGTCAGCTTCTTGGATGTTGGTTAACTTGATTTTTTTTTTTCCTCAAAAAAGTTACATCTTGGTTTCTAGAGGGTCTCGGCTTTAAACCTAGTAATTTTCTATGACATTAACTTCCCATGCCCACTTCCTGAGGAGTATCCCTGAAATGTTCATGTGTGTAGTAACTAGTGTTCATCCCCTTGGTTCAAGGGTCTCTGAGTTTCTAACCACTATTTTCACAGCAACAATGTTCATTTCTACATCCTTTTATTAACAGTAACTCTGAAGAGTGTACTTGGGATGATCTATCTTTAAAAACATGCTCTGCAGGTTCTCTAGCATCCTCAAAACTCACTTAAGGGTTTCTGAAACACCAAAGAGATGGGGATGGGGGCTCATACTTTAGTCTGAAGCTGTCAGTAGAACCTTCTGGATGATGGAAACGTTCTATATTTTTACTGAACAATGCAGTGGCTGGGGCTTCCCAGGTAGTACAGTGGTAAAGAATTCGCCTGCCAATGCAGGAGGTGCAAGAGATGTGGGTTTAATCCCTGGGTCAGGAAGATCCCCTGGAGGAGGATATGGCAACCCACTCCATTATTCTTGCTGGGGAAATCCCATGGACAGAGGAGCCTGGTGGGCTACAGTCCATGGAGATGCAGAGCCTGGTGGGCTACAGTCCATGGAAATACAGTCCATGGGCTACAGTCCATGGAGATGCAGAGTCCATGGACAGAGGAGTCGGTGGGCTACAGTCCATGGAGATGCAGAGTCGGATATGACCGAGCAACTTAGCACAAACACACACGCAGTAGCCACCAGCTATAATTGGCCATGAGCCATGGAAAAGTGGCTAGTGTGACTGAGGAAGTATATTTTAAATTTAATTTTATATAGCCGCAAGTGGTCAGGGAGTCGGGTAGAAGGTACTGTGGTAGACAATTCAAGTCTAGAGCATCAGAGGGTCTGGATTTCTGACAGAGTTGCTTCACATTCACAGCTGCCTCCAGGGTGTTAAGCAACAGTGAGGTGTTTTTTCCTCAGCAACCTCTGGAGACCAGCTGGTCGTTATCAGTGATGATGGCGGTAACAATACAATGTATGTGGAACTTTCACACAATCTCACTTGCTGCTGCTGCTGCTGCTAAGTCGCTTCAGTCGTGTCTGACTCTGTGTGACCCCAGAGATGGCAGCCCACCAGGCTCCCCCGTCCCTGGGATTCTCCAGGCAAGAACACTGGAGTGGGTTGCCATTAATTGGGTTCAGTCTCCTGTCCTCCATGGGCTTATCGTCTCCAGGAGGAAACAGATAGATAAACTGGTAAGGAGGAAAGAGCCAAGTAACTGAGGCTGATGGCAGGGTTGGGAGTGTTGCAGGAGCTGGGCCATGTGCTGTGTGTGAGTTCCTGCCATAGGACGAGTATTTCTCTTGTTAGGGCCACGTGGCCGGATGGGAGTCCCTGCGGCGGCAGCTGCCTCTCCTGCTTCTCCCTTCCTCATGGTTCCTTACCTTCTCTTTGTCTTCTTTCTCTGCCTTCTCGCTTTGTAAAGCCTTGGCCCCAGTGGCACTCTCAGGCAGGACAAGCTGATTGCCTCTGGTCTAGATACAGTGCCTTCAGCGGGGGTGTGCGGGGGCCAATGTGTCATCCTCTGGTCTGTTGTTGTTCATTGTTGTTCAGTCGCTCAGTCTCGTGTGACTCTTTGCAACCCCGTGGACCGCAGCACACCAGCCTTCCCTGACCTTCACCATCTCCTAGAGCTTGCTCAGCCTGAGTTCCAGTCTCCTTCAAGTCTCACCTTAAATGCTGCTGCTTCTGAGAAACCTTGTTCCTCATTCCCAGTTTATGCCCTTCCTCTCTCCTCCCTTGGCGCTTTCCTCCTTACCAGTTTATCTATCTGTTTCCTCCTGGAGATGATAAGCCCATGGAGGACAGGAGACCGAACCCAGTCAGCCTTCCAGGGTCTCTCAGGTAGTAACAACATTAACGCTTAGGACCCCGGTAAGAATTAACATTTCCGGAGCGATGACAATGGGTCAAACATGGTTCTAAGCATTTTATAAGCTTTAACTAATTTCATTTTTACAGCAACTCTGTGAGATAGGTACTATTACTATCTTCATTTTACAGAAGAAGAAAGTGAAGCACAGAGAGGCAAATAAACTTGCTTGAGGCACACAGCTAGTAAGAGAAAGAGCTGAAAGTTGAACCTAGGCAGTTTGTGTATAAACGGTTACTATTAAGCACTTCACAAAACTTTTTAATATGCTATAGATTCCTGAACATGTTGACCTACTCATTCACTTATAATTTTATTGTGTAAAAATAAAAATGTCAAGTCTAAACCATGAGAGAATGCCTCCTGGACTAGACAGAGAAGTGCTTGACACTCTGTATACCTGTAGGCAGTTAGCAAATTCTCCAACAGTCATTGGAGATAACAGCAAGTAATCTAACTTCCTATTTGCACAGGAAGTGCTATATGAATTTCTCTTAGTAAGCAATTTTAATCTTCCATATGAGCTTTACACATTCCCCTCCAGTGAACCGTACATTTAGATACAGGATTAGGACAAATTCTTAAGTGTTTGGGGGGACAATTTTTGGTTGGTAAAAGTAGGATTCTGGGTGAGACATAGGAAGATGCTGTGAGAAGGACCTAATAGAGGCCTGTGGTCACATTGAACCCTGTCAATACCAGCAGTGTTTTGTTCTTTGAATGATAATAAACACATGCTTTAGTTAATCTTGATTCAGAAATTGGAAGGAAACTCACAACCACATGCCCTGGTGCCTAGGTTCAGGGAAGACGAGTGTGTCATGCACAGACTGGACACCCACTCACATGGAGGGCAGGTCGGGGGATGGCAAGTAGAAAAATGGCCTCCAAAGATATCTTTCCCTGATCCTTGGATCCTGTGACTATGGTAGGCTACATGGCAAAGGGAACTGGGTTGCAGATAGATTTAAAGTTGTGGATTGCTTATTATCCCACATTATCCAGATGAGCCCAGGATAATCACAGGATCATTCAGAGTGCAAGAGGGAGACAGGAGAGTGAGTCGGAGGAAGATATGACTATGGAATAAAAGCAGGGGAGAGAGACACAACAGGGCTGACTCTGAAGATGGGAGGAGGGAGCCACTGGCCAAGGAATGCAGGCAGCCTCTAGAAGCCAGAAAGTGTAAGGAAGTAGATCCTCCAGGAAGGAAGGTAGCTCTGCCAACATTCGGATGTTAGCCTAGTGCAGTGAGGCCCGTGCTGCGTTCTGAGACTGTAGGAAAATAAATGTGTGTTGTTTGAAGCCACTAAGCTAGTGGTAATGGGAAACTAACATGGTGTGAGGCGAGGCAGGAAGCTGAGACGGTCCAGCCTGGGAAGGTGACAGTCTGCAGGGCTCACTCTCCCCTGGCTGACCATGACAGACAGATCCAGCGTGCACTGCCAAGCACCCTTCCTGCCACCTGAGGGCCTTTCTCGAGGTTTGGGTGCAAAATAAAAAGGTACAAAGTGCATTTCCCGACACAGGTTGAGCCCTCTACATCATAGAGACAATTTAACACAAAATCAAAGCAACAATTACCACCCACCCTCCTCCTCTGATTCAGCTAGGTGGGATTCTTGAGACCTGAAGTGAGACCAGGAAAGGTTTCTTTCCCTCTTTCGCTTTGCCTAGTGGACAGCTTTGGGACACACTCAGGGTCCTCCCTAGTGGCGGCACGCCTTTTCTCCCCTGTGTCCTCACTCCAGGCCCAGTGAGATTGTGTGAAGAAGCCTGGGCTTGTGGACAGGGGAGGGCAGAGTCCGCGGAGGACACTCCCGCGGCTGGCCGGCTGCTCAGGGGAAAGGTTCAGACGCTTTTTTGACCGGGCACTGTTTAGAGATGAAGACAGACTTAATGGAGGAGAGTCTGCTGCTCTCTGACCTTGGCTGTGTGCTTTTCTCCATCTCCTGTCAAGTCGAGCAGGAAAAACAAACAATCGCTGATGAGCTGGAACATGAGAATGGAAAGGGCAGACGGCAATGAGCTGACTCCGAGGTGAGGCTGAATCGAGTCCTAGGAAACGCAGCTCTATTATAACCACGCGGGGGAAAGACAGACATATTTCCAGAGGGTTTTAAAGACAAACACGGTTTTCAGGTTTCGAGGACTGAGGTGTGAGGCCAGGCACGTTTGTGAGTTGTGTGATCTGGGGCCGGTTTATTCAGCCTCCAGGAGCCTGTCTTATCAGCGCCAGGGAAGTGGTTGGTTACTACCTGGCCAACTGATGGCGATGGGGTTTTCTGGGAAGGCTTCCCTGCAGCCAAGAACAGAGGCCCACTGCCTCTGGCTTAGATCAAGAGGGGTCCATGCAGGTGATGTGAAGATGCTCACAGAGCCTCTCAGCACCCGACAGGAGAAGCTCTGACCAGCTCATCTCAGATTCTGGTTCATTCCAGGTCCTACTTACCCAGAATCTGTGAAACCCTTTATTATTTATTTTTGGATTAATCTTTTAAAGGATTTCTTTCTTTTTATAATACTGAGTTAGTCAGCATACAACAAAGTGCTTAAAATAGAAGTGTGTGGCTCAGTGAATTTTTGCACACATCCATGTAACTACCACCCACAGCAAGATACCCACTGTGGGTCAGCAAACTCAGACCTGTAAGCCAAACTGCATCTGCCACAGTTTTGTGAAAAAGAATTTTATCAGAATACAACCTCACTATGGTTTGTGTCTTGTCTATGGCTATTCAGCTTCAAAGCCTGAAATCCTTACTAGCCGGCCCTTTAAGAAAAAAAAAAAAATCCGCCGACCCCTGACTGGTGGCTCAGATGGTAAACAGTCTGCCTGCAATGCAGGAGACCTGGGTTCGATCCCTGGGTCGGGAAGATCCCCTGGAGAAGGAAATGGCAACCCACTCCAGTATTCTTGCCTGGGGAAAATCCCATGGACGGAGGAGACTGGTGAGCTTGGTGGACTACCGTCCACGGGGTTGCAAAAGTCAGACACGACTAAACGACTAACACTTTCACTTTCACTGACACAGAGGCTGCCCTATGTCCCTCCCCTATTGATTTCCCCCCGGGAGAACCACTCTTTTGACATATGTTACTGTAGGTTAGGTTTTCCTGTCTTGAACTTCACATGCATGGAATACTGTAGTTTTTATTCACTCAGCATGACTGTGAGACTCATCCGTGTGCTGAGGCCCTTTCACTCGAGCATCACCACAAATGTGACAGTGACATTCCAGGCATCCTCCACCCTGTCCCACACAGCAGGCTGGCTGCTCTCACTGGCAGAAGGTGTGCCTGTCACTGGCTCCACAGGGCCCCCAGCGGCGCTCAGAGCCCCCTCTCTGCAACGGCGTTTCTTCTGTCTGTCCGTCTGTCACTGTCTCCACCTCCCTCTCATCTATTTCTGAACCACAGATACCACTGAAAATCTGACCAGAGCTGGGGATCGTCTTCTCAGGTAAATGCTTAGATAGTGAAATGCTCAAAGATTAACTTTTGTTCCTGTTGTTTGTTATTTTTTACTTTTGTTCTCCCTCTGTCAGTGACAGAGATGTCAGAAATCCATCTTGGATCATGAAGCCTTGTCTCTCTTAGAAAAACAAGGGGTGGGAGAGAAGACCTTGTTATTAGTTTTAGCTTCATCTGAATGGTTAGGTGAGGACATGTGCCCCTGTGGTGGGGGCAGACAGGGTGTGGCAGGGCGCTTCGTGTTCTGAGGCCCTCACTCAGGCGTTTGCGTCTCTTGGTAAATGAGGACAGGACACTGACTCAGCCCTCTGGTGGCTGCAGAGCCCTAAGGTTGGGAGCCTGGCTCTAAGGTTCTGCTCAGGTGACCCCTGCACGAGCAACACAAGCATCATCAAAACAGAACAACAATGGTGTCTTCTGCTTCGGGGGTGGGGGTGTGGGGTGTGGGTACGGGCTTCCACTGAGACTCGGGGGGTGGGGAGCATCAGCAGCGGATGGGCCACTTTCCAGAGTTCTGCTGACTTGGCTGTGAGAACTGGACACAGCCCTTGCTGCTGCTGCTGCTAAGTCACTTCAGTCATGTCCGACTCTGTGTGACCCCATAGACGGCAGCCCCCCAGGCTCCACCGTCCCTGGGATTCTCCAGGCAAGAACACTGGAGTGGGTTGCCATTTCCTTCTCCAATGCATGAAAGTGAAAAGTGAAAGGGAAGTCGCTCAGTCATGTCTGACTCTTCGCGACCCCATGGACTGCAGACCACCAGGTTCCTCCGTCCATGGGATTTTCCAGGCAAGAGTACTGGAGTGGGGTGCCATCGCCTTCTCCAGACACAGCCCTTAAGACTCAGGAAACTCACGGTTCTTGGTTTACTCAGGAGTAAGGGAAACTTAAGAGAATGATAGTGAAACGTCAGCCAAAGAGGTGTGTGAGTAACAGAGCAATTATCAGTAAGTAAGAGATGTGATCTTGCACCTTAAATTTGTGAGGCAATTCATACCGTTTATACATATAAAGGGCTTCCGAGGTGACGCTACTGGTAAAGAACCTGCCTGCCAATGCAGGAGGGGTAAGAGATGCTGGTTCAATCCCTGGGTTGGGAAGATCCCCTGGAGGAGGGCCTGGCAACCCTCTCCAGTATTCTTGCCTGGAAAATCCCCAAGACAGAGGAGCCTGGTGGGCTATAGTTCATGGGGTTGCAAACAGCTGGACGCAACTGAAGTGACTTAGCAAGCACACATAAACATAAATCCAAAATTTCACACATAATATAAATGGGTTCATGAACCCCAAGCTAAGAAACTAAGTTCAATACTCTATCCTTTCTGCTTCAGTTCCCACTGAAATAGGCAGAGCGTTTCTGTGCTTAAATCCCCAAGACAATGCTATTTGGCTAAGTTAATATTTTTAATTAGGCCATGCAAATCCCACTCTCTAGCCATTGCATGGATTAGTTGTCCTTGGGTCAGGCTCTCAGTCTTGGGCTGGATCAACCATGATGGAGTGGGGGTGCAGGGGAAGGGTGAAGCCAAGTCCTGTGACTTCGAACATGATCCCCTGGGCAGTAGCCCTGGGAGTGGGGCAGTGTCCCATAGCAAGAGGCGTGAGCAGAGCAGGCACTGTGACTCTCATATTCGGTCCAAGAGGCTTGGAGATGACTGATGGAGACTGCCTTGCCAATGCAACACTGGAATCAAGTAGGGGGTCAGTAAATGGTAGCCACAAAGGGGATGAAGGAGAGTTATCATTACTCAGGATGTGAGCCAACCCCTAGAGAACTACTTCCTTCCAGGGGACTTCTCACTGCTCTTTCTCTAGGTGATTCAATGTCACCAGTAAGTGTTGAGACCAGATATTAAAGGTACACAGGTTGACAAGCTTGTGGAATGTGGGCATTTGATGAAGACACACACTGAAAGAAATTAGAAGAGGGAAATTAAAAGTACCCCTCAAGTCATTAAAATACACGTAAGTTTGAGAGTTTTGAAAAATGAATCACTTTAATAAATACTTAAAGACTAAATAAAGATATTGCACAGCAATCTGAATAGGAATTTTGTCTGAGTGATTTGAAATTTGTTCATCTCATAAATTTATGTAATTAAACTCATGTCACAGTTTGCTCTTGCATGGCACAACAGAAGTGCAGAATTTTTACTCCATTGCTAGCTAATTAGGATGACGTGGGAGTCTATTTCTTATTTTCAATTTTTTTTTTTAAATTTTGTTCTCAAGCCCCATTTCCTCTTTCAAAACCTGATGTCTTATGTAATTATAAACAGGCTTCCCAACTCAGAACTTGAATATATTTGGATCTATTCTCTTTTCACCCTAAATTAGTTTAGGTGTCATTAACAATTTAAAAAGATTTAACAAAAGAAGCTGTGACCTGGCTTCTGGAGACAGGGTGGAGAAAATCTGTTTCATTCAGGACTCAACTAAGAGGAACATATACTGGTTCCAGGATGAAAGAGAAGTCCAAGAACTTCTGGATTTTATTTTTATCTTCTTGCATTGAGGGCTTTCTTTTAGAGGAAATAAAATCTTCTTCCAAGGATGATAAGATGTTCTAGAAAAAGCCCAATGATCATCTGTACTCAAACCTACCATGCATGCCACCTGAGACTTGGATTCCTCATCAGTGATGTGAAAGGATTAAATAGATACATCCATCCGTTCACTCACTTATCCTGCTAGTATTTCCTGTGTGCCTAGAACATTCAGGCATCCCTTAATGAAAGATAGTTTTTGGTTTCAAAGACCTCATTCTCAGGGAAGAGAACATAGCAGAGAGGTTAAGAGCCCAGATTCTGGAATTAATAACTTAGTTGGTCCTCATAAACATATGAAAACTGGGTGAATAAAAGGGCTTCCCTCATAGCTCAGTTGGTAAAGAATCTGCCTGCAATGCAGGAGACCCCGGTTCAATTCCTGGGTCGGGAAGATCCCCTGGAGAAGGGATAGGCTACCCACTCCAGTATTCTTGGGCTTCCCTTGTGGCTCAGCTGGTAAAAAATCCACCTGCAGTGCAGGAGACCTGGGTTGGATGCCTGGGTTGGGAAGATATGTACTATGTACCATGCACCAACCAGGTACCAGGCCCTGTGCTAAAGCTTGAGGAGGAAGCTACAGAGCAAACGGGTGTCATGTGCTTAGCAGAGTTCCTTACAGATCTGGGAAGAGAAAAGCAGGGTATGGACCTCTAGGAAACCAGGTGACTGGGAACCCCTGGTGACCAGGAAGGAGTGCTTTGAACACCCCATGGCTCCCACTGATGGAGGTCACCGACATTTACTCACTCCCTTGATAAAAAGAAAAAGATTCCTTGTGCATCATTGGTCCCCTAATTCTGGAGTGATCCCAGAAATCCTCTGATTTGAAACCCACCATTATGTCACTGAAGTAGTTTCAACAATACCCAAAGAATGATCTTTCTCACTTAAGAAAATCAAAACAACCTGTATTTGTCTATCCTTTCAACCAGGGCTGAAATGATGTATTCAAGGTGACATGTTTTGAGAGAATTTATGCTGACCCGTGTTTGAAAAATAGGCTACTTCCCTGCCGTGTGGTGATCATTTCAGTACCTCCTTGGTGGTATTTCAAATGATGGCCTCGCCAGCACCCCCAGAGCCCTCATGAGAAGCCCTGGAGAGAAAGGCTTTTCTCCGTGCAACCTGGCATGCAGAGAAGCTTCCTTCCAGAGAAGAACGCATCTCTGTCCAAAGAGGAGAGGGCTCACACACATTTTCCTCTCCTCATAGTTGAGCTAGAGGGAAGATGGCTTAAATTGCTATGATTTGTGATCAGGAAATGAATATGTATTTTTATGGCAGTATTCATTATACAGAGAACAAGTTTTGCTTAAAGCAATCCCTATATCACTTGATATGAATGTTATATTGTATTTTGCAATATACAACTTCTTGAAAAAAATATTTTACAAAGAAATTAATACTGGGAACTTTTAATATACACTTCTAGCACTCATTGATGGAACCAAACTATTTCTATCTTTCTCCCTGGAGCCAGTTTGACAGTGAGCTGACAAACAGGTGACAATGCTTTGAAAGAGAAGGCTTTTGTGCCCTATTTCATGTATACCCTAGTTAAAGCATGGAGCCTAAAGTTGAATGAGGGAACTCATGGAGAGCAGCAATAAGCTAAAGGCAGCAATTTTGCCCCAGGGTAATAGAAGATCAGGGACTTCCCAGGTAGCACTAGTGATAAAGAACTCACCTGCCGATGCAGGAGATTAAGAGACATGGGTTCGATCCCTGGGTCAGGAAGATTCCCTGGAGGAGGGCATGGCAACCCACTCCAGTATTTTTGCCTGGAGAATCCCATGGACAGAGGAGCCTGGTGGCCTACAGTCCAAGGGTTGCAAACAATCACAGATGACTAAAGTGACTTAGCATGCACACACGCAACGGAAGGACAATGACATTATCGTTAGAATGAACTGATGAGATGATTAGATATTCCTGAAGTAGATGCAGATTGGAACATGGGGAAAATTTATGTGAGGCAACATACTTCCCCAATCACAGCAATGGTCGGCCTCAGCTTCTGTCTCTTGCTGGAACTAGTTGTCTATACCACAGCTCAGGTAAACAGTAGCGGTCCCTGAGGGCTACTGCTTGGAGAGGGAAGAGGTAGCCACTGACCCAGGGTTGGCCCACCTATATCCTGGCCAGAGACTATCAAGATGTCCTGGTACAAAGGAATCTGCCCATTAGCCAAGAGGTTTTCTCCTTTCTCAGTAGAATCTGGAAAAATTCTTAGAGGCTTGGAGAAGGGGTGGTGAGTGGAGGGGGAGCAGACAGATGGTCCCATCAGCAGCAGGGTAACAGACTGAAGACCCACTTTGTTTAAGTAATGACGCTTCTTCACTCTCGCCTTTTGGTCGGGCTCACTGTACCCTCACTCCAGAGGTGGCTTGACCTGACCTGTAAGAGTCCCGCATCCCTCTGGCCACATTGATTAGTTCCAGATGGGCATGTGACCCAAGTCTGAGGCTTTGGTTAAAACTATCAGGAGAAGAACTTCTCTTCCACTAAGGATAATGTAAGTCTGGAATTTTTAGGGTTTCAGTGAGTGAAGGGAGTCTGTCTGAGCACTAAGCCAACACAGATAAAATGTGGAGAGGTTGGTTCTGGTTAACATGACTTGAGATCCTTGTTATTTATTCACTAAGTCATGTCTGACTCGCTCTTCTGTCCGTGGGATTTCCCAGGCAAGAATACTGGAGTAGGTTGCCATTTCCTTCTCCAGGGAATCTTCCTGACTTATGGATAGAACTCACGTCTCCTGTGGCTCCAGTCTTGGCAGGTGGATTCCTTACCACTGCGCCACCTGGGAAAGATCTAACCAAATCCAAAGTGTGTTGAGCTATGGACTTTAAACAAAAACTTCTGAACAGATGTAATTTTATAGTAGTCTTAGATTTACAGATAAATTGTAAGGATTGTCCAGAGAATTCCTTTATGCCTCAGTTTCTCCTGTCATCAACATCTCACAGCAGTATAATGCATTATGCTAATAAGCCAATATCAATACATTATTAACTGAAGTCCATGAGTTATCCAGATTTCCTAAGTTTTTACTTAATGTTCCTTTTTTCTCTTCCAGAATCCTATCCCAGATGCCATATTATATTTAGTCAACATGTATCCTTAGGGTCCTCTAAACTGTGACTGTTTCTTGGACTTGCCTTGTTTACGGCCACCTTGACAGTTGTGGGAAGTACTGACCTGATATTTGGTAGAATGTTGCATGGTTGGGATTTCTGACATTTATCTCATCATTAGACTGGGATATATGGGTTTGAGGGAGAAAGATCACATGGTCAAGCTCTACTTTCATCATATGACATCAAGGGTACATGCTAGCAACTTATCTTTGTTGACTTCTCATTGTTGAAGCTAATCTTAATCACCTCACTTAAGTAATATTTTTAGATTTCTCCCCCCCAAATTATTCTCTTTTTCCCCCCCATTCTATACTGTACTCTTTGGAAGAAAGTAATTTTGTATAGCTCACACTTATTGCATGGGACACTATGCTCTACCTCTTGTGAATGCAGCATCTACAAAAATTATTTGGAATTATTCTTCATAAGACATTTGTCTATTCTGCCTCAGTTCAGTCAGTTCAGTACACTTCAGTCACTCAGCCATGTCCAACTTTTTGAGACCCCACGGACTGCAGCACACCAGGCGTCCCTTTCCATCACCAACTCCCAGAGTTCACTCACACTCATGTCCATTGAGTCGGTGATGCCATCCAACCATCTCATCCTCTGTCGTCCCCTTCTCCTCCTGCCTTCAATCTTTCCCAGCATCAGGGTCTTTTCAAATGAGTCATTTCTTCGCATCAGGTGGCCAAAGTATTGGAGTTTCAGCTTCAACATCAGTCCTTCCAATGAATATTCAGGACTGATTTCCTTTAGGATGGACTGGTTGGATCTCTTTGCAGTCCAAGGGACTCTCAAGAGTCTTCTCCAACACCATAGTTCAAAAGCATCAATTCTTTGGTGCTCAGCTTTCTTTATAGTCCAACTCTCACATCCATATGTGACTAATGGAAAAACCATAGCTTTGACTAGACAGACCTTTGTTGGCAAAGTAATGCCTCTGCTTTTTAAAATGCTATCTAGGTTGGTCATAGCTTTTCTTCCAAGGAGCAAGTGTCTTTTAATTTCATGGCTGCAGTCACCATCTGCAGTGATTTTGGAGCCCAAGAAAATAAAGTCTGCCACTGTTTCTACTGTTTCCTCATCTATTTGCCATGAAGTGATGGGACCAAATGCTATGATCTGAGTTTTCTGAATGTTGAGCTTTAGGCCAACTTTTTCACTCTCCTCTTTTACTTACATCAGGAGGCTCTTTAGTTCTTCTTAGTTTTTCTGCTATAAGGGTGGTGTCATCTGCATATCTGAGGTTATCGATATTTCTCCCAGCATTCTTGATTCCAGCTTGTGCTTCATCCAGCCCAGCATTTCACATGATGTTCTCTGCATGTAAGTTAAATAAGCAGGGTGACAATATACAGCCTTGACATACTCCTTTTCCTATTTGGAACCAGTCTGTTGTTCCATGTCCAGTTCTAACTGTTGCTTCCTGACCTGCATACAGATTTCTCAAGAGGCAGGTCAGGTGCTCTGGTATTCCCATCTCTTTCAGAATTTTCCACAGTTTGTTGTGCCTAATTCATTTATTTATTCAATTGCTTCTTTATGTTAGTAGGGACTAGTTTTATACTTTGGTTTTTAATTTAATACTTAAAAAAATTTTTGCAGATCAAATTGTTCTAGCTTTGATCATTGTGACTCTTTCAGTCAGCTCCTGTGTCCCTTTGATTAACCTCATCCTTGAACGTGTGTGGGTTTGTACGTCTTGTGTTTTGAGCACTTTCTTACTTTCTGGCACCATAAGATGTTCCAGGCTCATTATTGTACATTCTCTGCCTCAGTTCTAGAATCAGTCATTTCTCCAAGGAGCCCTGGTTCCTTTTATTAGAGCATGATATTAGAAATGAAAATCTGGGCACTGGGTGTAGCTATGGATTTTTTTTTTTTAATTATGTAAGCCAATTCATCCAACCTCTGTTTTCTTCCCTTAAGTCTACTTTATTTGAATTTTCTGCCATTTGAGATTTAAAAATAAATTAATAGATATACAAAGTATAAAATAGAGCTCAGCCATCTCCCCTCACTTTATCAATTTCAATAAATAACAGCCCTCATCTAAATCCTCTCTTTACACTCAGACCATCCTCTCCCAGTCATCTCAGTAGAGAAAGGACAGAGCCAGAGAATTACACAAGCGATGAGTTTGTTCTGCAGCTTACCGAGCTCTCTCGTGCACTTCTCTCTGCTTTTCAATCTTTTATCTCATAAGCCTGTGTCCCACATTTCGCTTTCCCCTTACCTTCTTTAGGCTATCTCAGTCCAAGCCGCTTACACCAGAGCTGGGCTGGAAGTCTAGTGCAGCGTGGCACAGACGCAAGCACTGCATGGTTCTCAGTCTCATTTATAAGCTGGCAAGGCAGAGTGCCTGCCACACAGTACAATTCATGTCACCGTGTTAAGTTCCCTGAGTGAGGCCCTCATCCCTTAAAAGGTTATATTCCAGGTTTCTTAAAACCTTAAATCCTTTTACTGGTGGGACTTTCACACCATCCTGTTTTTTTTTTTTTCCCATCAAACAGATTTGCAATTACATATTTATTTTTGTCTATTCGTTCTCTGCTTATACCCCTCTGTACACTATGAACTCTACCAGAGAAAAGGAGGGTGTATATTATTTTCCATTCTACTCCCAGTCCTACCCATAATGCTTGGCACATGACTGGCACCCATAAATTCTTGTTGAATGCACATATGGATGAATGAACGAATGGTCAGTCTTGGACCTGTGATCCCCTTACAATCTTAGGATCTGGAGATATGCCTTACCATAGAATGTGACAGGGAGACATCAAGGGAACTCAGATAAGGGAGTAACTGATGCCATCTGAGGTTCCAGGACAGTCAGAAGAACTGTTAGGAACGAGGCACTAAGCAAGGGAATGGTGACCTACTCCAATAGTTTTGCCTGGAGAATTCCAAGGACAGAGGAGCCTGGTAGGCTACACAGTCCATGGGGTCGCAGAGAGTTGGATATGACTGAGCAACTAACACTTTCCCCTTCGAGTGAGGGCTTGGAGACGATGGGGGTTCACCAGGTAGACAAAGGAGCAGGGCCAGGAGCTCTGGGAAGGGCACTCCGGGCCGCCTGTTAGACATAAGCAAAGACAGAGAGGTCTCATAGCATTTTCATCAAGATGACAGGCTTGGGAGGAGCCCCACAGTGAAGGCAGAGGTGCAGGGCCTGGGCGCGGCAAAGGTGAGCCACTGGGGAGTACAGAGCATGGCAGTACGCGTTCTGATCTGGGTTTCAGAACACTGTTTTGGCAGGCGGAGGAAGGGTGGAAGAATGGAGGCAGGAGGCCTGCCTGGGGCATGGTATTGGGCCCAGTGGGTGTGGAAAGGCCAGCAGGTAGGGTGAGAGTCAGGGGCGAGTCCACGTGTTCCTGAGCAGGGGCTCCTGAACCCAAACAGGCACACACAAGGGCAGCTCTTAAAGCTCGCTGTGCATACTTCACCCAACTCCACGTTCGGTGATTTTCTGCTGAAAGCTTGATTTCAACCATGGTGGGAGTAACTACACCACGGAAATTGGCAAGGACTGAGGCTTTTTATTTCCTGGAAAGCCAGCACACTATTGTTAGAAAATCAGTTAGCAATCCCAGAGAAAAGGGGGAAAAAAAAAAAGCATATATTTGTGGCCTGCAGTCTTTACCTTCCTTTTGGGTCATTTCCTAAGTGGGTCTGCAGTGGTGGGGAATTTTGAGTAAACTGACTGCACAAGAGATGCTTGAGCCTCATCATCATGAGAAGAAAAAATTAAGGTCTATCTTCCTAGGAAGATGGACCTAGGACACGTGCATGAGTGCATCAGTCGCTTAGTCAGGTCCGACTTTTCGCAACCACATGGACTGTAGCCTGCCAGGCTCCTCTGTCCATGGGGATTCTCCAGGCAAGAATACAGGAGTGGGTTGCCATTTTCCTTCTCCAGGGGATCTTCCCAACTCAGGGATCAAACCCTTGTCTCCTTATGTCTCGTGCACTGGCAGGTGGATTATTTACCCACTGAGTCACGAGGAAACAGTCTATTATTTAATTCATTGAGCCTATGTTTAATATTTTTTGCATTGAAATATAATTTATAACTAATAACTTCCCTTATTCTCATAGATATGGAGGGGAGAAAGGCAGAAAGAGAATAGGCTTAGAGAAATGTACAGAAAAATAAAAGAAAGGAAGAAAAAAAAAGGAAGGGTGAAGAAGGACAGAAAAAAGAAAGAACAAAGGAGCATAAGGAGGCAGGCAGGCTTCTGTCCCTGTGGCTCTGAATTATACCTGGCATCATCAAAGCTCTCTAATCATTAAGATGACACAGTAGCCACATACAAGGAGACCTTTCTATATGCCACTCGCAATATAGAGCTTAAACTCCAATAAGCAGTGCTGTTACTACCCCTCCTGTATTTTCCAGATGAGAAAACTGAGGCTGGCCCACAGAGGCAAATAGCTTGCCATCTTGGTAAGTCCAGAGCCAGGTCTGCAGGGGGGAATTGAGCCCAATCGGTATAAGCCCATGGCTTGCTCTCTTGGCTACTATACACTTTGGAGTTAAGTCTTTTACTCCAAACAAAGCAAAGTGGGGTTCTCAGTGAATTCATCTTAACACCTGTTCTGGGCAAGCAGGCATTGTGAAGAATGCAGAAAAGTGCCCGTGTCAAGAACTGTGCATCTACAGGCAGAAGGAATGACAAGGTGGGGACTTGGGGACAACACCCCAGGCCCAACTGACGGGAGCTCTTTGAGACTGGGCTGGGTGTCTTTCCAACTTTGCGCCTCTGGTTCCTAGCAGGAGCCTGGCTCAATACACATTTACTCAGTGAATGGTGAGAACTTATATTTAAAGGAGGGATGAGATCTTTCTTGCCAGAGAGTAGTCTGGAAGTCCTCGCTAGAGTGGTGAAAAGCTGAGCCAAGGTTTGCTGTGTGTGAGGAACCGACAAGCAGCAGACCGGTCCATCTGGAGCAGACGGTCACCGGCTGCATCTGTCAGGACACACGTACTCAAACGCTGCAGGGACTCTGTCACCAGGCGCCCTTCCCTTCAGCTTTCTAGCCCAGATTACAGTAATGACTCCATTACCAGTGAGTCACAAATCTTCTGATGGATTCAGATGGTTACAGATAAAGCCTGTTCACAGGGCAATAATAAAGGAAGGTGGGTTAAGGGATATTTGTAAACCCTGATTCTTTGGCCAAATGGAGACAATAACTAACAGAATGGCGAAAGTAGCTTTGGGTGATTTTAAAAACAAATGCTTCCTTTTTTCGGGTCCTAAAGCTCTGAATCATCGTCCACTCACTCTTCTTTGCCTTCTCTGTGCAATCAATCAGTCACTATGTCTTATATGTTTGTAAAATACTGCAGCCACCCTTCTATTTCCAAAACTTGCCTGCACCGAAATTGAGCCATGGCGCGAAGTTCATGTTTGCATAAAAGCTCCCTTAGAAACCACTCGTGCCGATCTCTTGTGAGAGAGACAGGATGAATGAGGCCCATGGGGTGGAAGGCTTTCCTGAGATTACAGGTTCGGGCAGAATTAGGGCCACGACCGAGTGTTTTCACTCTGAGGTTTATTATCTTCGATGTATCAGCCAGGATTCTTGACTGTGAGCCACCAAAATTGACTTGGACGATCATAAGAGAAAGGAGATTCCATTGCAAAGGTGTCCGAATTGCAGGAGGAAGAGGGTCAGCCTCTGAGAACAGGCAGGAGCCAAAGGCGACCTGACTACCAGGGCTATAGCGTGCTGCCACAGTCTGCTCGGGACATGCTGCCTTTGCATTGCT
Source organism: Bos mutus (assembly GCF_027580195.1). Classification (NCBI taxonomy): domain Eukaryota; kingdom Metazoa; phylum Chordata; class Mammalia; order Artiodactyla; family Bovidae; genus Bos; species Bos mutus. Next base: position 42,226,003 of record NC_091638.1, read on the forward strand.
GCTCCTGCCACACTGCCACAGTGCCACTCTGACCTCCAGCTGCCCCCTCCCTGGCACCAGGCTCTTGAGGCAGTGCAGTGGGAGGAAGTAGACACTAGAGAGACTTCCAGGACCAGACATGCAAAGCAGATGCGACCCTTTCTCATAGGAATATGGGCAAGAGGAGTGGATGCTGACAGTCAGAATACCAGGACATGTTTTAAACACTGAGCTGAACTTTCCCACATGGGGCGCTCTTTTCAAATGAACCTTCTGCCTTTGTTTTCCAAATGGACTTTGAGCCCACCTGTCAGGCTACTTTATCCACCTCACAACACATGGCTCCAGTGGGCATAGAGGTAAAACTCCATTAACCACCATTCAACGCCTGGCTTCGTGCCCTCCCCACTTTATGCTCATCCCCAGCAGGACCAGGCCATTGCTGTCCTCAAATCCTGTTCTCTGCTTCAGGTGCATGCCTGCACACTCAGTCGCTTCGGTCATGTCCAACTGTTAGCGACCCTCTGGACTGTAGCCCACCAGGCTCCTCTGTCCATGGGATTCTTCAGGCAAGAATACTGGAGTGGGTTGCCACATCCTCCTCCAGGGGCTCTTCCCCACCCAGGGATTGAACCCATATCTCTTATGTCTCTTGCATTGACAGGCAGATCCTTTACCACTTAGCGCAGCCTGGGAAACCCCTGCTTCAGGTAGCGTGGTCTAATGGTTGTCAATTCTTCTCAACTTCACCTCTTTGCTCATGCTGTTCTCTTTACCTGGCATGCCCCCTCTTAGCTCCCAGGATCATCTAAATTTTACCTATGAATCAAGGGTCACTTAAAGTTCTACCTTTTACAAGACCTTCCAGAACAGTCTACTCAATATATGTGCTTCCTCCAAACACTACCTTTATCTCTCACTTGACAATCATATACTCTCTCAAACTTGGTGCCTGACCCAGAGAAGGCACTCAACATAAATCTGCTGAATGAATGTACTGAATCTTTACTGACCCTTCAAGGCCTTGCTCAACTGTCATGACCTCTAAAAAGCTTGTCTTGATCCTCAGGCACAGTTAGTCTCAGGTTCTTTGAGTTCCACAGTGAAAGTCAACATGTTAGTCGTTCAGTTGTGTCTGACTCTTGTGACCCCATGGACTGTAGCCTGTCAGGCTCCTCTGTCCATGGGATTCTCCAGGTAAGAATTCTGGGGTGGGTAGCCATGCCCTTATAGCCGTAACACTGACCACATGCCTACTAATCACCTGCCTGTCAGCCTCCATTAAACCATGAGCTTCTCATGAGTGAGACTTGCATCTTATTCTTTTTTGTACATACAGTATCTGATACATACTACACCTGAGCTGTCCGATATGGTAGCTGCTATGCATCTGTCACTAAATTGTTGTTAATAAAAATGAAATAAAATAAAAATCCAGCTCCTCATCTTCAATAGCCACATTTTGAGTTCTCAATAGCCACATGGGGCTAGGGGCTACAGTATTAAACAATGCAGATATAGAACTTTCCATCATCACAGAACCTTATAATGGACAGCCCAGGCATTCACTACATAATAAAATTACTCTTTGTTTGAGAGTTCACTATGCAGTATGCATTGTGCTAAGCGTTTTATGTACATTGTCTCATTTAACTCTGAGAGCTACACTCAGATGGAATAATAGGATTATCCCCATTTTACAAATGAGGAAACTGAGGCACAGAAAGGTTAAGTAATTTGGCCAAAGTCATACAACTCGCAGACAGCGGGGCCAGAGATTTCACTATTCCCATAGGCTAGTCCATGCCCCGTGATCACTGAACCAAGTCTGTTTTGTTCAGGGAAGTACAGTGCCCTGTGAACACTGATAAAACTGACTCACGAGTCCAAATTCAAACTCGAATTCCCTCCTGCGCTTACTGTGGGACCTTGGAAAAGTTGGTCACTTTTTCTTCTAAAATGGGAAAGGACATATTTATTTTCCAGGGTCATTGTGAAGACAGAACAAATCATATACATGGTGGGCCCCATACAGTGCCCAGCACATGCTAGGTTTCAAGCGAATACTAACCATGCTCTCGGTCAAAGTTTTACCCTCTAGGGTGTCAAAAACATTCTTAGTTGAGTTATCAGCACACAGTAAGCCTCGGTAAGTATTATTTTAGATGATCGATTCTTATTCTGGGATATTACCCTTTGCTCCTTCACAGTATTTTTTTAAATGTGATTTTTATAAAAACTTTTGACTAGAGGCCCACTCGGTTTATGTACTGTTATTACTGTTACGTGATGGGGGTGGAAGGTGGAAATAAATGTTACCTTCACAGCTAGGAAATAAGAGCACTACAGAAAGGAAGGAAGCACTTCTGCCAACATGAGCAGAGGAAAATGGTAGAGTTTTAATAGGAGAATTTCAAGCATCAGGCTCCGTGGAGTTATAGGGCCACCTTTTCTCCTAAATGACTCCATCCCCCGGATTGCTTGAAAGAAAGCAAAGCTGACTTGACAAGGGCTTGTAGTGAATAATGTAATAAATGCCACAGTTCACTCAGGCTGTTACCATACCAACTGGAAGGCCAGATGAACAAACATCTGAGACTGAATCAAATTACATAAAATCAAGAAGGAATAGATCTGCTGCAAGGTGTGTGGGTGATAAGAGAAAGGGATGGTTGGGTTTTCAAGGACAGAACACTTGGCCAATTTATTTTTCTAGGCTTTTTGTATCATTTTTTTCCCCAATGTGCTACATTTATTCACACCTCTAAGCCTTTATACCTAAATGTTGCAAGGAAAAATCTGAATTGGGAGAGCTTCAGCTATCAGTCTACCTCAAACTTGCTTAAATAACATCAAACATGGCCAAGATTACAGAAAGTCCAGGTGTTGACTAAAACTTCAGGCTGATTTGATCTAGTGATTCCAGCTCTGCTTTCCTGGAGTTCGAGATCTTGGAGCCCCGCTTCTCCATGTATGTGGGTTTATCTACAGGCTGAAAACGCGGTGGGCTGTCATTCTCCTGGGTCTCATATTTACGCACGGCCCTCTGGTAGGTTAGATTGTTTCTCATAAATATTTAACACTCTCCCCATCACTGCCAGGAGGGGTGGTGGGCTTGACACTAAGCGTAGTCATGTGTCTTTCTTTAGCCGATGGAATGTTGGTAGAGGTGATGGAGCCTAGGCCTGAGAAAGACGTGTCTACTTCCACTGGTGCTCCCACACCTCTGCGACTGTCTTGAGAAAAACACGTGTAGGCTAGCTTACTGGTCCTGGGATGGGATGGGAAACTTTGGTGTGGAACATGAACTAACTCAGCTGATCCCCAGACTCTAATTAATTAGTGCGCTCAGCTAATGTCAGGAGAACGGAATTGTCCCAACAAGCAAGGCCTAGATCAACTAAATAGATGTTTATTGCTCCATGGTGCTGAGGTTGTATATGGTTTTGCTATGTATATTTTTGTGGCAATAGCTCAGTGATAGAATAACACCCCAATCAGAAGAGAGAATCTCTTCTGAATTTTGTTTTTCCATACTATTCAAAGTTGTCTCATAAACTCCCCAGAAAACCTCTCTTTGACTCTCACTGGCCTAAGTTGGGTACATACTCAATTACTGGCAAGGGGGATGGATTCCCTCTGACAAATAAGGCATTTTCCTGGAGGACAGCCTATCCAGCACAAGGGGCCCTGGGGAAGGGTGTGTGTGTGTTAGTCGCTCAGTCGTGTCCAACTCTTCGCAACCCCATGGACTGTAGCCCACCAGGCTCCTCCATCCATGGGATTTTCCAGGCAAGAACACTGGAATGGGGTGCCTAAGATGTATGCAAGTGAAAGTCACTTAGTATTGTCCGACTCTTTGCAACCCCATGGACTATACAGTCCATGGAATTCTCCAGGCCAGAATACTGGAGTGGGTAACCTTTCCCTTCTTCAGGGGATCTTCCCAACCCTGGGATCAAATCCAGGTCTCCTACATTGCAGGCGGATTCTTTGCCAGCTGAGCCACACGGGAAGCCCAATAAAATCAATACTGCTGGAGCCATTAACTCCATATTTGGTTAGCTCTCCGGTGGCTGGTAATGACAATCTGCTTTATCTAGGTTAGATAGGAAAGGAAGGTCTACCACACAGGGCACAGATCTCCTCGTGCAACTCTGGAGAAGGAATGCAGAGATGAACCAGAGCCTAAAGTCCCTGGAATGTTTTGTTTTTTTTTTCTCTTGAATATCTCAGAGAGCTGTTTCATTCTACTTCCTCTCTGCAGCCCATCTTTCTCTGCTGTCCATCTTCATGTCATAATTTGGTGTCTGTGTTTTTCAAGTCGTAATTCTAGTCACCCTTAGAGACTGGTCTCCTATCTCTAAGTGCCATTTACGAATTCTGGGAAAAAGACTCTCTTTGACCTTATTTGGACCAGAAATCCCTGCACCCACAATGCTAGCACCAACCTGGATACCAAGGACCTACATCTGAAGAATGGGTGCCACTCCCTGAGAAAGGGAGAACAGTAAGCCAGGCATATGCTTCAAAAAGATCTCAATAATTTTTTTTTCTATTTAATAATGGTAATTCCTGCCCAAGCTCCAAACCACCCCTGCTGCTGCTGCTAAATCGCTTCAGTTGTGTCCGACTCTGTGCGACCCCACAGACGGCAGCCCACCAGGCTCCACCGTCCCTGGGATTCTCCAGGCAAGAACACTGGAGTGGGTTGCCATTTCCTTCTCCAATGCAGGAAAGTGAAAAGTGAAAGTGAAGTCGCTCAGTCGTGTCCGACTATTAGCGACCCCATGGACTGCAGCCTACCAGGCTCCTCTGTCCATGGGATTTTCCAGGCAAGAGTACTGGAGTGGGGTGCCATTGCCTTCTCCCCCAAACCACCGCAGGCCCTGTAATTCTTGTACCGGAAGTCTGGAAAATGATGTGCAATTTGGCATATTTAGAAAGGTCTCAAGATGATTCTAGTGATTAACAAATTTAAGGAAGCTTTTTCTTGGAATGCTTACAATATGGTGGAAAAGGAGGAAAATAAGACTTACAAAAAAATAGGTTAAGACTGGAGTTTTCAACCTAGAAAAGTTTAGACCAAGAATCATTTGATCATACTGGAGACTCAATCACCGATAACATCCAGCTGTTTTTTGCCTCCACAAACAGCAGTACAGAAGCATGAGGTTACATACAAGGAAGCACTTCTTAATAGGAAAAGAGCTGTTAAAAAACAGAAGAACTCTATGTCTCTGGGGCAGACTCAGTGTGCCTAAGAGAGCATAAGTAGACCCACTGACCTTTCAGAATACTATTCAATGCGGAGTCCATGAGCCCAAGGTCAGGATCAGAATCAAACCAGGCTCAGAAACAGAAACATAGAGGGGACTCAAGTTACCCAGAAAAGGAAAGAAGTAAGGGAAATGGTTCATTCTAGTCTTCTCTGATCCATCTACTCGGGTCAAGTTGTATACTCAGCTCCTTTAAAGAATGGGGGCCAGGATATCTATGTGGGTTCATTTCAGAGGCAAAGAAGATGGCAGAGACCCCAATCCCATCTCTCATCCCTCAGTCTTGGTCCCAAGGTAAGACACCTTTATGATCCAGACAGATGATACCTGGTGATTGATGTCATGTTGATGGCTACCATAGGGATGCTGGCTTGGTCCTTACTAGGGCTTTAGGTACTGCATGAAGAAGGGAAGCTAGACGTAGAATCAGGTCTCAGTAATCATCCAATCAAGCAGGCGATGACCAGAATCTACTGATTCTTATTTCTCTCTTTCCTCATCGTCAGAGGCCAGTCTATACTATTGTATGGTCAGAATGTTTGTGTTGCCTCCAAATTCATATGTTGAAATTCTAGTGCCCAATGTGATCCTATTACGAGGTGGGCCTTTGGGAGATAGTTAAGTCTTAAAGAGGCTTCCCACGTGGCACAGTGGTAAAGAATCCACCTACAATGCAGGAGACACCGGTTTGATCCCTAGGTTGGGAAGATCCCCTGGAGGAGGAAATGGCAACCCACTCAAGTATTCTTGCCTGGAGGATCCCATGGACAGAGGAGCCTACAGTCCATGGGGTCACAAAGACTCAGACATGACTGAGTACACATGTACTAGGTCTTAAGGGAGGAGCTCTCAGAAATGAGATTAATGAGATTAAAGCCCTTATAAAAGAGGCCCAACAGAGTTCCTTTAGCTCCTTCCACAAGTGAAGACACAGCCAGAAGTCAGCAGCCTGGGACCTGGAAGAGGGTTCTCAGTAGAACCGGACCCAACTGGCACCCTGACCTCAGACTGCCAGCACCCAGGCCTGTGAGAAATACATTTTTGTTATTTAAAGCTACAGAGCTGTGGTATTGTGTTAGAGCAGCCAGACTGGACTGCGACAACCCTCCTCTTAGCTATTACATCAAATGGGGCGGGATTTGTTGTCAAGGTGAGTCCCTTACAGGTCTGATGCTGACCTGTCAAGCTTCCCTCCTGCCTTCCCAGCCTCTCCAGGCAGGCAGCTGGTGAGCAACATACTGAGCCAGGCTTATTCTCCAACCACCCATGGCCTCTCACTCCTCACCTTCTCTGCCAGTTGAACAGTGGTGGACACTGAGGTCCAGATCTGTGAAAGAGAATGGCACCAGAGGACCCCACTTAGAAGTCAGATCTTTACCAGAGCTCAGCAGTCAAGCACCTGTAAATAAAGTGATAGCATGAAACATATTCCTATTCCTTAGGTAGATATCCCTCTTCAGAACTTCACAGAGGCTGGCAGTGGGAAAGCGATTGGCAAGGCAGGATTCCAGAATTCTTGGATCCCAGGGGACTATCACCCCATTAAAACTCCAGCAGGGTCAAACTTTGGTGAACACTGGAAATCCAGCACTCCAGCCGAGGCATCTTGGCAGCACTGCATGGTTCTTAATTGTACTTTCTTTTCACAATGTGTAAAGATGTTTGTTTTCAGATCCTCACCTCTCAAGGCAAAACAGAACTTCAAAGATTTCAAACTTCAAAGAACACAAGAAAATTAACCTGATATTTGGGAGCTGTAACCTGTGTTTCCTCTTGCCAAATCACCATGGATGGTTATCTCAATTTCATAAAGCAGATCTAAGAGATCTTCCAGGGGATTTTCCAGAGCCAGGGCCGGAATTCCATCTCTTATGTCTCTTGCATTGTCAGGCAGATTCTTTACACTAGCACCACCTGGTCAGCTTTCCCTCCAGATGTGCCCCAAGGATGTTTTCTCAAGAGAGCCCCACAAACATTCCCCAGAATATCTTTCTAGGTCTCCACAAGTTTGGGGAGTGTTCTGTCCCAGATTCTCCCTCCACCCTTGCTCATTCTCAAGACAGTTTAACAAATTAATAGCACAATTCCTATGAAAAGAAAACCCTTTGGGCTTTGTTTAGCTCAGAGGATCTTAAGTCTATCTTACCACAGAGCCCCTTTTATTTATTGTTAATGCAATTTCTATTAAGATTGTGTGAAGCAAGCAGTCTACCAAACATAGAAGCCCTGGCTGGCACTAATGTCTTTAGTTCAAATGAGAAGCATCCACCTTGTGTGGATTTCTGTGCTCCCGCCCCCTCATCCCCACTGCAGCTTTAATGGGATATTTCTTGGTCTCACTATAACATCTGGAGTATAGATGTTTACTGTTTTATCAAGTGCTCTTTAAAACTAGTTTTTCACGCCAAACTGACCTCATTATTAGGGGTTGGATGGTATTTCAGGCCAACTAGATCAGGCTCTGCTCTGGAGTTGGGGCATTTAAACAAGGCATAAGAAACTCTTCATAAAGACATACAGATCCAGATACAGACTCTGAAATCCATTTATAAGTGCTTGCTGCCTTATTTGACTACTTAGTTAAAAATACCATGTCTGAAGAAAATATATGTAATTTTCACTGTCAGTATCAAAAAAAAAAAAATGACAGTAATTGTAATTTCCATGAGTGGAACAATCTGTTATAGAAGAGATGTTAAGACTTGGAGAAGTCTAAATCCTTGATAGGGTGTGGCATACCCTATAATCTGTCACTTGGGCTTAAACCCTTTCCTTTAGATTTCACCATATTTATAATTCTATGCATGGCTCTAGACACCCCTGTTTTGAATGTGTCTCCTGGAACTGAAATCTGGTGCCATGTACTGATGAGACGAAGTGGGTAAGAGGTAATGGTTTCTGACTAGTGATCAATGGCGTAATCCTCTGAGCTATCACAGACTCCCTAAAAATGGAGGGTGGCAATGGTGATTTTTCTCAGCTTCAGTTCAATACAGCTATTACAGCTATATAGGCACTAAATTAGAGGCAAAAGCATACTTCTAGGCATACATCACAGTGTGCTCTTCGTGGTATAAGCGCTCCAGGCAGACAGAGAAGCAACGGCAAATCACTCGCTGACACCATGTTGGCAAGATAAGCTGGTGGTCAGAGATGGAGTGAGGGGAAATCATATCTGAAAATGGTGGGTTGGTAAATGGAGAGGGGGCGGCGAGAGATCAGAATTTACGGCAGAGTTTGCCCTGAAATATAACTCAGACAAAGAGTTTTCAAAATTGTCCATTTATTGTTTCTGTCAGCCTTTCTAGGTCGGCTGAAAGGAGGCCTGCTGATCCTGACAAGATCAAAATGACCCTCGAAGCCATTAGATAATGGGCTGAACTCACAGTACCTTGTCCTCACTACACGGCACCTTTCTGTCCAAACATAAGGCAAGACAAGAAAGCTGCAAAATCCATGCAGATGCAGAAGTGTGCGCCTGCCCAAGCTGAACTCCTGCAGAGAGAACTCACCAGCATCCTACACAGCATGGCCAGGGTCACTGCTTCCTCTATCTGAACCGCCGAAGGAGCACCCACAGCCTACTCTCAGCATCCTGTGAGGATAATGAAATGGAGGATGGAGCATTGTACCGAGTTTCTGCAGGCTTAAGAAGGCAATGGCACCCCACTCCAGTACTCTTGCCTGGAAAATCCCATGGATGGAGGAGCCTGGTAGGCTGCAGTCCATGGGGTCCCTAAGAGTCAGACACAACAGAGCGACTTCACTTTCACTTTTCACTTTCATGCATTGGAGAAGGAAATGGCAACCTGCTCCAGTATTCTTGCCTGGAGAATCCCAGGGACGGGGGAGCCTGGTGGGCTGCCGTCTATGGGGTCACACAGAGTCAGACACGACTGAAGCGACTTAGCAGCAGCAGCAGCAAGGAGTGCACACACAGTGAAGGCTGCCCACAGGCTTCCCAAAGATTTTGTAAGGGAACTGGGCTGGGACGGCTATAGGAGGTCGCCTGCAGCAGGATGGAGGGACGAGTGCCTTTCAGCTATGAAATCTGGGTAAAGTGGAACCAGCTTGAGGCCCGGCCCAGTCTGGCGTTTTAGTCAAAGGATTCACAATTGACCTACCCCGCCCCAATTAATTGAAAGCTGTTTAAATCTCAAGAAAACACTAAAAAGAGATTCCATTCGTTTCATACAGTGAAACTTTCACAAATCTTTCCCTAAGGTAGGACCATTTACATAATTTGCAGAGCCCAGTGCAAGATGAAAATGCAGGGCCCCATGTGCGCGAGTTACTAAAAATTTCCTGAAAGTGAGAGTGGAGCCCTTCTGAGACCTTTGGAGACCTGTGCTGCTTTGAGGTTTTTCCTTCCTTCCTTCTTTCTTTTGTCCATCCATTCATTCATTCTGTCTCTCTCTCTCTTTTTTTTCCTCAATCTCAAACAGAAGCGACCCAACCCCAAGCCTTTCCATGCTGTTTCCCAAACCAGGTCTGCAGAGCCCTCCCTGGTCTCTCTCCATGCTGGCACTGTCTCAGCTCCTTATCAAGTAACTGCACTTAGCCTCTTGCTTCCTTCCTTTTCCTGTTTACCAGGCCCAGATTCAGTGCTACAAAGGATGGTATTATTGAAACTAACTCAGTACAGTCTTCCTTACTGATAGAGGCATGGGGGAGAGATTAACTTCTGATATTTTATTAGTATTTATTAACAATTCATCACATGTTAACATGTGTCAGAGGCTGTCATCCATGAAATGCAACTATGCAACTGCCACTGACCTCTGGGAATTTCTATCCTAAAATAGGCAATGATGATGATGATGATGATAGAAAGCAGCTCTTGAGCACCTCCTGCATGCCAGGAAACACGCTGAATTTTTATACATACTAGCTCCTTTAGTCCTCACAGCCATGAGGGTACATGTTATTATCATCTCCATGTGCAGATGAGGAACTGGAGCTTAGAGAAGTCATCAACTTGCCTTTATTCAAGACCTGACCATCTGACTCCTTAGCGCAGGTTCCTGATACTATCAAATAAGCTTGCAAATGAATGAACAATTAGTTTTCCTCCCATACAATTTCTGTGCAGGGCATACAATTAGTCCTTAATATCTGCTGAATTAATAAGTGTGTTCTTTATTCAGTAAAGGAAGCAGCTTAGAGTGAAAAAAAAAAGGAAGATGGAAAAGAACTGGCCAAGTCTGGTCACTGAGAGACTTGAACTGTGCTCACTTTCCAATGTGCCTTCATCCTATGGTTTATGGAGTTTTAAGGAGCAACTGCTGGACGTCCACTTAGCTTTGGGGAGGTAGAGGCCTGTTTCGGCTCATTTTCATATCTCCGTGGGCCCAGCACAGTGACAACTAGTTGCTCCCCAAATGTTCCTTTGATTGAATTAATTTAAATGCAATGGAACTAAATTAACTCAGAGCATCTTTGGTAGAACCTGGCTTTAAGCTGAGAAAGCTCTAAGTGTGGATTAGACAGGCTTAATCACTCTTTAGAAGTGCACAGAGTAACAGTGGACAAAGCCCAAGCAGCCACGAATCCCAGGGCCTCAGTCTGGGGGAGCCAGAGGAGCCTTCGGGCCTCTGCCTGCCCGGCCCGCCGTCTGCTCATTCTCTAACAATGACGAAGGAATTAAAGGAAGTCTTTCAGTGCTGCCATGCTGCCACGGATGGGGATTAAATAATGTTCCTTTAAGCTACCTGAACTGGTGCATGGGGGTTCTGCCTCATCTTTATGGATGCCTTGTCATAATTTCTAGAATTATAGAAGCCATCCTGTGACTCCCTAGACTGCAAGGAAACATTATATGAAGTTTTTCTCCCTTCTCAGCTTAGAGCACATAAAATGATTTTTCACTACTCAGAATCGGAACAGATGGATTTAAATACATTGGCTCGTATCAGGTTCTGAGTTGGGCTGAGGAGAGGAGGTCACTGGGCTGCAGGTGTCAGCTCCCCAGGAGGCTGGGGTAGGTGTCGCACACAGGGAGGCTGACATGCCCTTCAGCCTATGCTGCCCGCCTCCCATCCTGAGAAGTCCCAGGATGCGGACAGGTGATGCTATTCTCAATACCTACTAGTTGGAGCCATCCCTCCATCCCTTTCCCCCGTGTTTCCCGATCCACACCCTGCCTTCTCACTCCTTTCCCCTTCCATTTTTCCCAGCAAAAATTTTTAAAGCAAGATCCAACCCAGGTTCCAACACAGTCCCATGAGATGAGGAGTGTCACTAGTTTTGATCACTCCTCCCCTCCACATACAAACACACTGTGCAGATACAGAAAGCAAAGCTCATGTGCTCTCACACCCAGGCCGGAGCAAAGCTGAGGCCCTCATCCCAAACACTGAAGTCTCTATTTCAATATATATACATATTTTTTCCCCAATCTGACACTCAGGCTCAAGTCTCAAAATCCCACACAGGCAAACTCAGCAAAGATAAAAGCGGTCTGTACCATCATTGTCTCTCCCAACTAGTGTGAGGAGAAATAACACATCAAGGTCACACAGGTAATACAAGATCACACGAGTAGCACCCTGTGGAACAGAGACTCAGCTGAACCCAAAACTATGAGTGTAATTACTCGGGTACTGTGCCTTCCGTAGAATTAATTCTTTACAAGACAGCCACTGAGCAGTAGTATATGTAAGTCTGATCTTGGAGGACAGTGAGTGGGACAATCATTTACAATCAGCTGGTTGATCCATCCTGTGGACTCTGCTCACCTCCCAACTTCCACGAGGCAAGATCCAGGCACCTGTTGGTACTTACCTCCTTCAGCCAGCCCAACACGTACAGAACCCAAAGAGTGTTTCATAAATTCTTTACTTCTACCTCTACTGAGTTCAAAGGATGGTCAGGCTTTGGCAGTAATGTCCAGGCTCTGTGACATGTCACTGCACCTTTTAGAGATGGTTCTTAGCCTCACCAGGGATTTTAGAGCATCCCCACAGGACCAGTATTTTAGCTACTGACCCTCTCTTTCACCTTCTCTGCCCATCTCACAACCTCCCTGTTTCCTTTTGTCTCCTTCTGTCCACTACCCAGATATCATCTCTTCTTTGGGAGCTGGCAGTCACTCTCTTTTCTACCCAGTTCTGTTCCTATGAAGAAGGAGCTTCAAATCAAGATACCTCTATAGTATCTGAGGTCTGGGTGGATTATTTTAAAGGAGCAACTTGCCATCTTTCCCTGTAAAGGTTAACTTCCAGGCAGGTTATCTTCTATATTTTATGTTTCCATTTTTCTTGGAGTTGCATTACAAACATTCTGCTCCATTTCTTTATCCATGAAAAGTGCCAGGCTCCAGAAAAAGGGAGGAGAGGGAAGAAAAAACAATCCTACTCAAGCATACTATGTATGTTTAACTAACTGAAATTGCATGTTTATTATTTTGTGACAATCCAACAACACTTTTTCTTCTTTTGGTAACAGCACCCCATTTTTTTATAGCTTAGGAAAAACATCAAGGTCTCCTGACATCACTTGAATCATGTTATGCCTGAAGCCATATCTTCCCAGGGAATATTCGGTTGTGACAGCAATAAAATCCTCTTCGGCTTTAGCTCACTTGAGTTTGGAAAAAGAGTCACCAATGAAATATTTCTTTCTCGAAATTGTAATGCTAGCCAGATCTTTCTGGCTGAGTCTCTACGGACATTTACAGGTCTTTAACTGTAACCAAACAGCCTTGAGCAACAAACCAAGATATTTTGGTGGTTGTTACTGTGGGGAGGAGGGTCCTAATAAGGCTCTTTACCTGTAATAAGCCATGAACATCCACAGAATGGCAACTTGCCACTCTGACTAGAAGCATATTTGTATCAGGCCCAGGGTGGCACCTTACTACATCCACATGCAGTGGCCAAAAGCCGAGCCTGAGAAACAGGGAATAAAATGAAAAGATTGCAGTCCTGGCTTCAGTGTACTCTCAGAATACACAGCATTGTTGTGAACAGTGGAGGAGAGTCTAGAGCGCTTGTCAGGATCAGGCCTCCAAATTTAAGGTAGAAGACCACCACCTTTGTGTTCATCCATTCTTTTGCTCTCCCCTGCCCTCCCTCTGGAGAAGGCAATGGCACCCCACTCCAGTACTCTTGCCTGGAAAATCCCATGGATGGAGGAGCCTGGTAGGCTGCAGTCCATGGGGTCGCTAAGAGTTGAGCAGCTTCACTTTCACTTTTCACTTTCATGCATTGGAGAAGGAAATGGCAACCCACTCCATTGTTCTTGCCTGGAGAATCCCAGGGATGGGGGAGCCTGGTGGGCTGCCGTCTATGGGGTCGCACAGAGTCGGACACAACTGAAGCGACTTAGCAGCAGCAGTAGCAGCCCTCTCTCTGTGTCACGCTTCTCTACTCACTGTAAGGCCAGGTCCACCTCTAAGAGGATGATTCTCAGGGTAAACAGCGAGGTATCTGGCTACCTATTTAGCCACTGTTCAAGCTTCTCTTCCTTTACATCAGTGCCTGGTTGCCAGGAGTAAGCAGTGCAGACGCAAGCAGCCTTAGCAAGCCCCATGGAGCCCACTGTTCAGAGGGCTCAGCTAGTCAAAACCAAGTGTGGAGACATAACTCGACTTGTCCTGCAGATAATTAAGTGTTCCTGAGCTCTTCCTGAAGGAACTTAAGTTTCCAAAGAAAACTTAGGAAAAGGACAGGAATCTTTCTAAGACACTTCAGATGGATTTTTCTTTTGTAAGGAGTGACTGCAAAGTCCATGATGGCATATTTGTCCAAACAGCCTATTCTGTATGCTCGACTTGATGACCTGAAGAGGTTGAGGGACAAAAATTTGTTTAAACAGCAATGGAAACCTTCAAATATATATATATATATATATATTCATATATACATATATTTTCAATCTAGGCTTAGGAGGATTACAGTTTGAATGAGGTCAGATTATAATAAACAGGAACAACATAAAGAGATTTTGATATGCAAGTATTCAAGGTTACATTTATTATTACACCTCCCCTCTTATTTGGTCAGCCTCTTCCCTACCTCAGACATCAGACAAATTATCTTCTCTAAGGGCGGCCTTTCAGAAAAGACCAAGTCTACTGACCACTTTCATACCTCCTCCTCAAAGTTATCTTTTTTAGTTCTTGCAACATCAACATTTAATGAGTATTTGTGCAATTATGTCACTATTGTTTCTATCTCCCTGTAATTTATATCTAGATTACTAGAATGTAACCCCCCTGAGGACAGGGAACGTGCCTATTTCTACTGGTACTGAGATGCCTCTGCCTAACACAGAGGGTGGCACGTGGCAGATATTCTTTACATGTTTGTTGGTTCAAAGAATGAGTGAATAGTTAAAAATGAATGGGTGGATGACTTTGGACTTTATTCCTGAAAACTCGCTGGCCAGTCATGGTAATGAGTCCTTAAGGAAAAGATCCATCTTCTGGGAGACTTACTCATTTATCATCATCTGTTTCCACTATAATTCAGGCAAGTGACTTGGCCAAATGCAAAGGCAGTCAAATGATAATGAAAAGTTCTTTACTGAACTTGTACTCATTGATAAAGTTAATAATTACACTGGATTAAGCATATCAAATATGTTTAAATCTATGAGATCATAATGATTCTTTAAAAAGAAAGAACAACTCTAATAAGTCATCATTTGAGGACACTGGTAGACTAACCCATTGTTTGAAAACTATCAATAAACAGGAAGATTCAGATGCTTATCTTGCCTTTTCTATATGATCTTTACAGTGACTGAGTACAGATGAGAGGAAGTTTTATTTAATATAAAGTGAAAGTGTTAGCCATTCAGTCGTACCTGACTCTTTGCAATCCCATGGACTACAGTCCACCAGGCTCCTCTGTCCATGGCATTTTCCAGGCAAGGATACTGGAGTGGTTTGCCATTTTATTGCCAGGGGTTCTTCCCAACCAAGGGCTTGAACCCAGGTCTCCTGCACTGCAGGCAGATTCTTTACTGACTGAGCTACCAGGGAAGGTTATATTATTTAATATAACCATTCCAGAAAATACATAATAAAAAACAATATTTAAATACGATTTTGGAAGCTTTGATTAATTGGTTGTGGCTATTATTTTTTCCAAAAAAAGAAATAACAATATTTAGTTTCCAGACCCATGACAACAGATGGGAGTCTGTTTCTCCTCCCCTTGTAACTGAAGGATCTTTGTCTCTGACCCATTCTCAGGAAATGGAAATAGTTCACCACTTTTTCTCCAGTATTTCCTGCCCAAACTCAGGAAAGCCTGAAACTTAGAAATGGGGACAGGGCACAGAGAGCGCTCCAGGAGAAGCGCTCTAGTTCTTGCAGATGAAGTAGGAAAGGAGATTCTTAGGGGTTAGAGATAATACAGGGAATCCCCCAGTTTTCTTTTATTGTTCTCTGTTCTCCATTCTCATACATAGACTGTGTTGGTCCACAGGTGCCTAAAACTCTGTGAAAATGGATGTTTCTTCACTGATCAAAAGCATCTGAAGAACGTAGGGAGCAATCCCTGACTACTAGGAGAGAGAGTGTGTGTGTTTGTGTGTGTGTGTGTGTGTGTTTTCCTGTCTCTCATTATATACATGGCCCCAGACAAGGGTGTATTCACAGGAAAGGTGCAGCAGAGTGTGACAAGTAAAGTCCCAGTTTTCTGAGCAGAAGATGGAAAATGGGGAGACAAATGGAACAATTAAATGCTGGGAGAACATGTGGAGCTGAAGCTTGGGAGAATAAACCCATGAAGGTGGATTTGAATTCCGGACTCATCTCAAGCAGCTCATGCATAGACCATATCATAGACAGCAAATCATAGTCAATCACTGAGATATTGAATGGTCTGCTGGGTGGTGCTATGCAGTGATCTGAAGCCTTCAAAAATGGACTCAGCATTAAAACCACAATCTAGAAGGCTGGCCGCATTGAGTGACCTGAACTTACCTAGTATAAAAGCCTGCAAGAACAAAACCTATCAATATACTTCATAGGGTTTAAACAAGACACACAGTCTCATAACATTAGATTCAAAATGCCTGGGATATGATGAAATATCAACCAGCATATTAAGGACCTGAAAAATCTCCACAGAATAGAGAGTCCAAAAATAAACCAACATAAATATGGCTAGTTGACTTTTCATGAAAGTGCACAGGAAATTCAATGGAGAAAGTATAATCTTTTCAACAAATTGTGTTGGGACAATTCATCATATCATAGATACATAGATAAATAGACAAACAGACAGATATAAATATTCCCCAATCTAAACCTCACATATTATGCAAAATTTAACTAAAATGAACAATAGTTCTAAATGTAAAATATACAACTTTTAAAAGAAAGCACAGGAAAAATATACTTGACCTGGATGTAGATGAAGGATTCTTAGACATGACAACCAGAGCACAATGTAAAAAGAACTCACAAAACTCAACAGTAAGAAAATAGTCTATTTAAAAATAAACAAAACTTGAATGACACTTCATCAAAGAGGAGATACAGAGGACAGACGTCTTTTATTAAAAAGATTTTCAACATCATTAGCCATTGTTATTGTTGTTAAGTCACTAAGTTGTGTCTGACTCTTTGCGACCTCATGGACTGTAGCCCACCAGCCTTCTCTGTCCATGGGATTTCCCAGGCAAGAATACTGGAGTGGGTTGCCATTTCCTTCTTCAGGGGATCTTCCCAACCCAGGGATCGAACACACATCTCCTGTTTTGCAGGCAGATTCTTTACCACTGAGCCACCAGGGAAGCCCATCATTAGCCATTAGGGAAATGCAAATTAAAAAAAAAAAAAGACTTATGACATACAACTATACAGTTAAAGGAATGACTGAAATAAAAATTGGGTAATTCCAAATGTTGACAATAGTGTGAATTGGTTGGAATTCTCATACATTGCTAGTAGGAACGCAAAATGATACTGCTAGTCTTGAAAACAGTTTCACAGTTTTTATAAAATTGTACATTCAATTACCAGGTCACCCACTAAAACCACTCCTACATATTTACATTAAGAAAATGAAAACTGATGTCCACTAAAACTCTTGTACATAAATGAGTATTCATAATTGCCAAAAGCCAGAAATAACTCAAATGTCCTTCAGCAGAATGAATGTATACACAAACTGTGGTACATCCACACAGTGGAGTATTGCTGAACAATAGAAAGGAATAAACTTCTGAGAGAGCACCAGTTGCAAAACCACAGTGGTGAATGAAAGAACATAGGCTCAAAAGATTAGATACCACATTAATCCATTTATGTGGCACTTTCAGACAAAACTATGGTCATGGAGAATAGATCAGAGATTGAGATAATTCACGGCAGGGTTAGATATGACCAGGAAGGGCGAGCAAGAAGGAGATTTTGCAGGGGGGTTGACTGTTTGCTGTTTTGATTGTGGCAGTGGTTATAAGAATGTGCTATAATTCATAGATCTGTGTATTGAAACTAGTTATTTTACTTTATGTTAACATAAAAGATTAAAATGAAAAAAAAAAAAACAAAAAAAAAAACCTTTCCAAATCATCACCTTTCTCATTAACAGGCCCCTTAGTTAGTATCTTAGAAATGCTTAATATTTCTCAGCAGGTTAATATAAACAATGGCTTTTTTATATTAATAAATATAAAATCTACTCCAGTATGTTCTGATGCTTTTCTCTAAACTTTCTTAATGAACATGTGGTATGTTTAAATTGTCCTACCATAGAGAAACACAAATTTAGACAGATGCTCCTCTCTCTCCTCAATGCTCATGAAATGAATCAGTCTCTTCAGTGATATCATCTTCATAATAATAAAAATAGGTAGTGGAGAATCTTTAAATCACTGGGAAGCACTCTATTAGAACACAGCAAAATGTCTGAGCACACTGTCATTTCTCCACTGGCTAATATAAATTCTGGCCGGAATGCCACAGAATAACAGTTAAGAGGCAGAGATTTATCAAAATCCTGATAATGCGTACATCTCTTCCAGAGCAAGAGGCCTGCACCTCAAAGATGGGACAGAAAGTCACTACTGCCACTGTGAACTCTTCTGAAGGAATAAAGTTCGGAAACTCTTGTAAACTTTAAGTGAAAAGTACATCAGTCCTGAATATTCATTGTAAGGACTGATGCTAAAGCTGAAACTCCAATACTTTGGCCACCTGATGCGAAGAACTGACTCATTAGAAAAGACCCTGTAGCTGAGAAAGATTGAAGGCTGGAGGAGAAGGGGACGACAGGATGAGATGGTTGGACAGCATCACCGACTCAATGGACATGAGTTTGAGTGAACTCCAGGAGTTGGCGATGGACAGGGAGGCCTGCTGTGCTACAGTCCATGGGGTTGTAAAGAGTCAGACACAACTGAATTGAACTGAACTGAGCAATTGTGGTAGTGTTAATGCATTTTCCCATATTCTTTGCTACTCCTCCCTTTAAGAGTTGGAGGCTATTTCTCCTCCCCTTGAATGTGGGATGGAATTAGTAGATCACAACAGATAGAATAAAGAGAAGGTGACTTTGGACACTAATGCATAAAAGCCACTGTGTTTCCTGTTGGTGCTTTCTCTCTCACTTTCTCACTTTCCCTCTCGGATCACTCACTCTGGGGAAAGCCAACTGCCTTATCCTGTGGACGTCATGGAAAGACTCACAAAGGAACTGAGGCCTCCTGCAGGAGTCAAGTGAGTGCACCTTCTTGGAAGCGCATCTTCCAATCATAGTCTTTCAGATCTTTCAGAGTCTCTCAGTTGTTCCAGGTGAAGCTCTTTAGGTCACTGAAGCACTGTTGCCTTCCTCACCGTAATTTCACGAGAGACCCTGAGGCAGGACCATCCAGCCCGGCTACTCCTGATTCCCTGGCCCTCAGTAAACTAGGAGATATTACGTGTAAGTTGTTTTAAGCTGCTAATTTTGGGGGTAACATGTTATGTAGCAACAGAGAACTAATACAAGTGTGCTAATGTGAAATTGCTTTTTGATTCAGAGAGAAAAAGGCAGGAAGAGTGATCATAGTTCACGTCAACATTTTTACCAAGTCAAGTAACTTTCAAGTTACCTGGACTTCTTTCCCTGGAGGCCAGGAAATACAGGACGCTTCCTAGAAATAATATTTTTATTACTCATCTTCCTACATAGACATCCTCAGGCTGATGCCATGCATGGCAGTTGGGGAAGCTATACTGAATTTCTCAGCCACCTCCCACCAGGGATTCCCAAACTACTACTTCATTAAACAGTCTTTTAAATAAGATAAGTGGTATAAGATATCCCAGAATAAAGCCTAGAAAAGGAATATACACAACGTAGGCACTCAATAAATATATTTTGGTATTAGCAATAGGCTGCTATTTTTATTCTCTTAATTAGCAGATACTGAGCTCATGTCCAAATCAAAAAGACCAAACCAAAACAAAAGCCTAGAACTAAGGTTAAACCATGCCCCTAATTCTCTTCATTCATACATAGGGACTTTCTTTTCAGATACAAACCCAGAGTTTAGAATATGCCATGAAACAACCGCATAAGAAGTTACTTGAAGGGAAAAGTGTTTGATGTTCCTGTCTTCTCACACTGAAGATGGAAAATCCATCCAGCAACTCGCGAATCAGTGAACACTTGACAGAAAAATATGCTTTGGCAACATTGCTTGTTACATTCTTTAAAAGCAAAATTGAAAACATAGGATCACAAGGGTCAGATGGCTATTATCGGAAGCTGGCTCTTACAAAACGTAATACATACCATTTCCCCCATATAAATTGCATTGCTTTGTCCAAATCACCCAATGGGGCCCAGGATAAGGTGTTTTTCTGATGTAGATAACCACCTAGGTTCCCAAAAGCACATCCATTTTAAAGTGAGGGCCTGAAGAACACCAACAGTGGCAGAAAAATGATATTTTTCTGTAACCTCAGCATCAGAGAGAATTGTTCCACAAGAAATAGTTTAGAGAAAAAGAAAAGCTTATTATTAAACACATATAGCACTATTCAGCAAAATCTGCTGCTGATGGCAACTTCCAAAACCAGAACTTTTAGACAATCTCATTCTATATTAGGATTTTAAGAAACTCTGAACATTTATAGATCAAGGTATCATTATGACTTTTTGGTAGATGGATCTATATGTCAACAAGAGGAAATATTTTTAAAATACCAAGTAAATAGCAACTATCAAGGAATGAGGGAAAGGAGATTCAACAAAGCATGATCGAATTGAGTAAACACTTGACATGGACCTGCATATGGGGTTTAACAAGGTCTCTAAGGGCAGGTAATCATAAAACCCTGTAGCTCTAATAATTGGCTGATGTACGCATTGAACACAATGTAACATGCATGATCAACTCTAAACATACATAATGCCATCTTGGCATCAATAGTCAGCATCTAGCTTTAAAACAGAAACTAGGTCTAGACTCTGGAATATGGTGCTGTGATTTTGAAATCATGGAAACTACTCTGTGTCTCCTGTTTGATTCAAACAAGTTTGTAGACGTTCAGAAGGGGAACACGGTCGAGGGGCAGGGTTCTCTCTTGAGAGTGTAGCCAGCTCTTGGTGTTCTGTGCTGCAGTGACCATTTGCCACGGAGGACCATGCTTTTCTTTTCTTGGGAGAGCATGAGGGATAAGACACTTTTGAACAGTTTCTGAAAAAAGTAGGGAGTGCATCTTAAATACAATAATGGAAACCACAAATGTAAAGGGAGAAGGAAAGACACATGTGGAGCCAAGAAAAATAACTGTTTAACAAATCTGTTTATCTACAAGAGACAACTAGAACTCCATAGCACTGAAGGGAAAGGGAGGAAAATGGATCATGATTGCCAAATCCAGACTTAAATTGAAGAAAGTAGGGAAAACCACTACATCATTCAGGTATGATCAAATCAAATCCCTTATGATTATACAGTGAAAGTGACAAAGAGATGCCAGAAGAACTATGGATAGAGGTTTGTGACATTGCACAGAAGGCAGTGATCAAGACCATCCCCAAGAAAAAGAGATGCAAAAAGGCAAAATGGTTGTCTGAGAAGGCCTTGCAAATGGCTGAGAAAAGATGAGAAGATAAAGGCAAGGGAGAAAAGATAAGATATACCCATTTGAATGCTGAGTTCCAAAGAATAGCAAGGAGAGATAAGAAAGCCTTCCTCAGTGATCAATGCAAAGAAATAGAGGAAAACAACAGAATGGGAAAGACTAGAGATCTCTTCAAGAAAATTAGACATACCAAGGGAACATTTCATGTAAAGATGGACACAATAAAGGACAGAAGTGGTATGGACCTAACAGAAGGAGAAGAAATTAAGAAGAGGTGGCAAGAATACACAGAAGAATTATACAAAAAAGATCTTCATGACCCAGATAACCGCAATGGTGTGATCACTCACCTAGAGCTAGACATCTTGGAATGTGAAGTCAAGTGGGCCTTAGGAAGCATCACTACAAACAAAGCTAGTGGAGGTGATAGAATTCCAGTCGAGCTATTTCAAATCCTAAAAGATGATGCTGTGAAAGTGCTGCACTCAATATGCCAGCAAATTTGGAAAACTCATCAATGGCCACAAGACTGGAAAAGGTCAGCTTTCATTCCAATCCCAAGAAAGGCAATGCCAAAGAATGCTCCAACTACCACACAATTGCACTCATCTCACAACACTAGAAAATTAATGCTCAAAATTCTCCAAGCCAGGCTTCAACAGTACATGAACCGTGAACATACAGATGGTTCAAGCTGGATTTAGAAAAGGCAGAGGAACCAAAGATCAAATTACCAACACTCATTGGATCATCGAAAAAGCAAGAGAGTTCCAGAAAAACATTATTTCTGCTTTATTGACTATGCCAAAGCCTTTGACTGTGTGGATCACAACAAACTGTAGAAAATTCTTTAAGAGATGGGAATACCAGACCACCTGAGCTGCCTCCCGAGAAATGTGTATGCAGGTTAAGAAGAAACAGTTAAAACTGGACATGGAACAACAGACTGGTTCCAAATTAAGAAAGGAATACATCAAGGCTGTATATTGTCAGCCTGCTTGTTTAAATTATATGCAGAGTACATCATGAGAAATGCTGGGCTGGATGAAGCACAAGCTGGAATCAAGATTGCCAGGAAAAATATCAATAATCTCAGACAGGCAGAGGGAACCACCCTTATGGCAGAAAGTGAAGAAGAACTAAATAGCCTCTTGATGAAAGTGAAAGATGAGAGTGAAAAAGTTGGCTTAAAACTCAATGTTCAAAAAATGAAGATCATGGCATCTGGTCCCATCACTTCATGGCAAATAGATGAAGAAACAATGGAAACAGTGATAGACTTTATTTTTGGGGGCTCCAAAATCACTGCAGATGGTGACTGCAGCCATAAAATTAAAAGATGCTTACTGCTTAGAAGAAAAGCTATGACCAACCTAGACAGCATACTAAAAAGCAGAGACATTAATTTGCCAACAATGGTCCATCTAGTCAAAGCTATGGTTTCTCCAGTAGTCATGTATGGATGTGAGAGTTGGACTATAAAGAAAGCTGAGCTCCGAAGCATTGATGCTTTTGAACTGTGGTGTTGGAGAAGACTCTTGAGAGTCCCTTGGACTGCAAGGAGATCCAACCAGTCCATCCTAAAGGAAATCAGTCCTGAATATTCATTGGAAGGACTGATGTTGAAGCTGAAACTCCAATACTTTGGTCACCTGATATGAAGAACTGACTCATCTGAAAAGATGATGCTGAGAAAGATTGAAGGCAGGTAGAGAAGAGAATGACAGAGGATGAGATGTTTGGATGGCATCACTGACTTGATGCACATGAGTTTGAGTAAACCCTGGGAGTTGGTGTTGGACAGGTGGGCCTGGCGTGCTGCAGTCCATTGGGTCACTAAGAGTTGGACACGACAGAGTGACTGAACTGAACTGATTTCACTTAATTAATCTGTTAAATGCTGGTGTGAAAGAACCTTTCTTCTCAAAGCAAAACCATGCCCCCCCTCTCTCCCTTCTCCCACGTGGAAATGGAAGTCCAGCTCCTTCTCCATTCCTGACAGTAGCATCTGCTAAGATCACCCTTTGCTTGGATTCATGCAGTACTTCTGTGCTTCATCTTCACAGAATCAGGTACCAAGCAGATGGTTTATAAACAGTTGTGAGAGTTGAATGCACTAGACCCACAGGTAAGCAATTACAATAAAAGTACTTAAGTACTATGGAGAATAAGAGCACGAGCTAACTTCTTCCACGTAAAGTTCCCAGAGTCACACAGATAGACAAAATTGAATTCCTCCTGAGCTGGATGGAGTGCTCTCTACTCCTGGAGGCAATATATTCTACCCTTAGATAGGCTTTAAGTTTTTAGAAAATATCTATATTAATCTTAAATTTTCTTCCCTGAAATGTCTACCCATGAGGTTCCATGACCCTTGGTGTTCTAGAACAAACTGCATCATGTCCATGACACACATTTGGCAACTGGAAGGCTGCCATCTTGTCCCCCATGAGTGGCCTTATCCCAGCTGACAGTCTCAGATGCCCAGCAGTTCCACTGTTGACATGCTTGCAGAAGTATTCCTTTAAGTGTGATCCAGACATTATCATCATCTGAGGAGCACATTATTAGTCATGCAAATCAGAAGAACTCCTCACTCAAGCCTACTGAATCAGATTCTATGGAAAGGGGCCCTAGAATCTGCCCACATTTAGCATGTGCCCAGATGATTCTTAAGCATACCACAGAATTCTCACCAGCTTCATCTCTCACCTTCGGACGGGCCCTTTTGAATTATCATTCAGGATGTTTTCTAATACTCCAGGTGTGGTATAGGAACTGTCTTAGACACACCCTGTAGACAGTTCAAATGGTTGTTTATGAAAGAAACACAGCTGAACTTTGGATACGGTCTACATAGCTGAGCTATAATTAGCTCAGAATGACACATGTCCAGTGGACTAGGCGATGTGATGAACGGCGGGATGCCTCAGTCTACCACGTGTCAGGCACTGAGTTCACGGTCTGTGTGGTTCTGCCTACTCAGTCTCCATGACTTACGTTATTTAGATAGAAGATGGAAGCTCTGAAAGCATAAGTAACATATTTGTTCAGAATCAAAAAGCCAGGAAATCAGATCCCTCCTACCCCAAAGCCCAAATCTTCTTCCCCATTCCCTACCTAAAAGTACCAAAGATAGCATTCTCGATTTGTGCAATATTATTGTCAATATGGTCCCTAAATGTTGAAATGTATGACACTTCCCTGGTGGCTCAGTGGTAAAGAATCCGCCTGGCGATTCAGAAGACACGGGTTTGATCCCTTGAGGGGGGGGTGGGAAGTTCCCCTGGAGGAAGATATGGTAGCCCACTCCAGTATTTCTCCCCAGAGAATCCCATGGACAGAGGAGCCTCTTGTGCTCCATGGGGTTACAAAGAGTAAGACATGGCTTAGCAACTAAACGGCAACAATGAGAGGAGGGCATTCAAAGAAAGTTATCGCATCTGACACTTTGTTTCTGACTTCACCAGATTTCTGAGTGACATATGTAAGGTGCAGGTGACACCTCTACAGTGTGATTGGCATTTACCTGCACTCCCTAGTTCAGTACTCTTAGCTTGCCCAGGTAAATGGCCTGTGATAATGTGGCACTTGAAATGGAGCTTGAGGAGCTCACTGTGAGCTTCAAAGGGATAACACAATGGTGCACAGGACTAGAAACGTTCCTCTCAACACTCATCTGTCTGCAATGTTATCTATAGTCACTTTATGCGGCAGCAGGAAGAAAAGCACCTAATGGAAGTAACCTTCGGAAGCAGAAGGCAGGAAATAAAACTGCTGTTAAAGGAGAGAAGACTGGTGCTAAGAAACAAGAGTTTTTAATTGGTTCATCTCCTGATACTCCAGGCCAATATTTTGAGCAAGGAGGGGAAAACGAAGTCACCACCTACACAGGCTATTCCATCCAACCTTCCATCTCATGATGGAAAACTCCAAACAGGCAAAGACACCTACACAGACAGCTCATGTCTTTATTTAGAAACTTCCATCCCACTGCCGGGAGAAAATTCCTAATCAAGACAGTCAGCAGCTCAGTGGAGATGAAGCTGTCAGATGGAAAGAGAAATCACACGATGAAGAGGAACTCAGATCCCAGTTCTTCAGGCTCTCATTTCTGCAGTGGGCATAAGAGGTTCCCCCTACAATATACCTGCCTCATCAAATCTGCAAATCAGAGCAACGTCAACTCAACCCAGGGTCTGCAAATGCTGCCCAAAGGTGACAGGGGACTCAAGAAGCCACCAGCATTTCCAAAAGACGTTGAAGACATGAATTTATTTTCTATCCAAAATTTCTTGTCTTGTTCTCCAGAGAATAACAAGGTTACCAAAAAAAAAAAAAAAATGTAAGGAGGTATGACCACTACAGAAAAAGCAGAAAACAAATAATACCCGGCGCTCCATTTATTTGAAGTCACAGCAATGTTACATTATAGTAAATGGACTTTGCAGTCTTCTTTCCAGCAGGACCAAATTGGAACTAAGAAGGAGCTGCAGTGAAGAATCTGTGCAGCTATTTCTGGGCACAAAAGCAGGCCGACAGCAGCAGAGGTCATGTTAAGACAAACAATCCACTCTCGCATGGCATACCATAATGTCACCACAATTAGATGGATTGGAGTTGGAGGTTATAGTTCGTCATAGATAGCCATAGGATAGCCACTGATAATCACACATTTTGTTCTACCGACAGATAACAGCAGCCCACAAATGAGATGCACTTCCTCCGTACACACACATTACATGAAATCAATACTTAATTACAGCAAAGCCTGCATGTGATGTTGGCGGTGGGTTCTGGGAAGGAGGCGGTATGAAGCTGCTCTGCTGGAGCAGTGAGTTAACAAGTTGAAAGAGGTGGGGGCATGATGGCAAGGCAGTACCCATCACCCTGACAATGCCTGAGTTCTAAGACACATCAATCACCATTTGGACATGAGTCTTGGGTCGGAGAAAAGAACTGAGGCACACATGATTAAAGTTAAGGGAAGAGCAGGCACTGATCCTCATGTGGTCATCCAAAGCTCATGACCTAGACCCCAAGTAGGGAGAAGTGGATTGAGTCTTTGGAATGACCCCAGGGAGAAGCTGTGTGGCCAAAGGGAAAGAATATAGAGCAGAGAATCAGGTGACATGGGATGGATTCCAGCTCTCCCTCCACTAGCAAGGTACAAAATAGTCTGCTGTTCAAGCTGCTTATCCATTCTGTGTAAGCCAAAAGGGGAGGGGAGAGGGGAGGCAGATAGGCAGAAAGGACTTTGCAGACTATGACCTCCAGGCTATTGTGAGAGATGATTTTTATTTTAAGAATTGATAAGACCCAGGTATGCAATATCATGAAGAATCAAGAATAAGAAGCAGCAGCTTCATTTATTAAGCCCCCAGTGCCATGTTAGATGAAGTCATACTGCAACCTACACACACAAATAAATAAAGGTGAACAAACCTGAAAGAGACATTGCAAGTAGAACCAAAGATACAGGCATAGGAGTCTAGAAAATTACTACCTGATTCATGAGCCACCAGGGAAGCCCTCGTCTATGCCATGCTCATGTAATTCCATACTGGAAAGCGTTCCACTTGAAAGCTGTACGTTCATCCAAGAATTTTTCTATCATTCATCCAAGAACTTTTCTATCGTTCTCTTTTAAAAATTTTTAGTTTATTGTGCTTAGTCACCTCTTTTTGAAATGTATTATTTTCCTATCTATACCACATTGAAAGAAGGCCTATGGGTCGATTGGTTTGAAGATGAGTTTTGTAGGTACAGCCCGGAAAACATTTTTTAAAGTAAGATTCAGAGATATAGGTAGGAGGAAGTTCTCTGGCTATCCAGTGGTTAGGACTCTGTGCTTTCACTGCTAAAGGCCCGGGTTCAATCCCTGATTGAGGAACTAAGATTCTGCAAGTTGAGCAGTGCAGCCAAAAATAAACAAACAAATAATTTTTTTTTTTAATGACATGGGTAAGGAACAAGAATCAGAGAAAACAAGAGGTGAGTTCTCAGGGGCTCCTTTATAAAATAGTTTAAAGGCTTGCCTTTGAATGGAGAAGTAGGCTATTTGTGGATGAGAACTCAGTTCTACAGTTGCCCTGACCTCACCACTTCACCACTGTACGACTGTAGGAAAGTGACAGACTTCCTGAGACCTCAGTTCCCACATCTATTAAATGGTAAATGTGAGCACGAGGAATTCAAAGGTGGTCTAAATTCTTACAGGTGGTTCTGACATTTCTCTATTGGCCCTTTGCTTACCTTAGTACAACGCCTTCCACAAAATTAACAGGCAAACCAATATCTTGATAGGCTGAGGTATACTCCCTTGACTGTGTTACCCACACCTCACCAAAACCAGAGAAACTCGTTTCATAACTGAGAAGCTGGCCTAGCATGAAAACCAAACTCTTCATGCAGTTCCCTGATGTTCAGTTCAGTTCAATCACTCAGTCATGTCCGACTCTTTGTGACCCCATGAACTGCAGCCTACCAGGCCTCCCTGTCCATCACCAATTCCTAGAGTTTACTCAAACTCATGTCCATTGAGTCGATGATGCCATCCAACCATCTCATCCTCTGTCATCCCCTTCTCCTCCTGCCTTCAATCTTTGCCAGCATCAGGGTCTTTTCAAATAAGTCAGTTCTTTGCATCAGGTGACCAAAGTATTGGAGTTTCAGCTTCAACATCAGTCCTTCCAATGACTATTCAGGACTGATTTCCTTTAGGATGGACTGGTTGAATCTGCTTGCAGTCCAAGGGACTCTCAAGAGTCTTCTCCAACACCACAGTTCAAAAGCATCAATTTTTTGGTGCTCAGCTTTCTTTATAGTCCAATTCTCACATCCATAAATGACTATGGGAAAAATCATAGCTTTCCCTGATGTTGGCCCACATGAAAGCCAGACATGGTCATCCGACACAAGTGTTTCTTAAAATCATAATGTTCCACAGATGGGTCAAGAAGAAATGTATCCTATAGTATCTTAGCTTTGCTATTCTCCTTCTTATGCATTTGCAAAATAGGGTATATTCAACAGTGGATGTGTTGCTGATTTAAACTAAATGTGCTCCCCAAATCTGGGGCATTATTGACAATATAGGCATTAGAGAATTACACCAAAGGATAGAGCCACCACATTGAATGAAGGTTTGAATTGTGTGAATTGAGAACAGTTTGACATAAAATATGTTGAAATTCTCTGTATATGCAAAATTTGAAATAATGAAACACTAACCCTCCTCCAAAGTAAAAATTGGACAACAATCACATAGTTTAATATCAGAGTTGAAGGAAGCAAGTGAACTATAAACTCAATCTATGCTAGGTCTATATGAGGACGCCCATTTTATCTGGTAAACAAAGCTCCCTCCTACCTTTCGATGGCATTTGCCTTGAAATAGGTCAATTCTGAATTATGCAAGGACTCCAGGGACATAGTCCTCAAATAAAGCATAACCTCTCTGTATATGTTGTTTATTTATCATGTAAGAACACAAAATCCAGACAGATGCCTGAAACCTAAGTACTCTGGGAACCAGCATCATGAAACAGACTCTTCTAGAAAGAAGAAAATGAAGATTTTGCTCCACGAGGTATGGCCTATGTCTGGTAGATACCAGCCTTCATCTGAAATTAAAGTTCATGATAGTCTTTTCACCCATCTAATCTGCCAAGGTCATATTCGTGAAGTGGCATTGGGCTCAGAACCCAGGGCATGTATGGGGTCTAGCACATGCTGCTGGGCCTTTGTGTTGCCCTTTGGGCTCTTGCAGTCACTAACAGAAGATTCTCAAACTCATAGGAACATTTGGAAACCACTTTCCAGTTTTAGAAAGTGCTTTCACACATATTAATGCGAACTGTTCTTGTTGTTCAGTTGCTCAGTCGTGTCCAACTCTTTGCGACCCCAGGGACTGCAGCACACCAGGCTTCCCTGTTCTCCACCATCTCCCCAAGTTTGCACAAACTCATATCCATTGAGTTGGTGATGCCATCCAACCATCTCATCCTCTGTCACCCACTTCTTCTTCCCTCAATCTTTCCCAGCATCTGGGTCTTTTCTAATGAATCGGCTCTTCACATCAGGTGGTCAAAGAACTGGAGCTTCAGCTTCAGCATCGGTCCTACCAATTCAGCATCAGCCTACTCAGGGTTGATTTCCTTTAGTATTGACTGTTTTGATCTCCTTGCTGTCCAAGGGACTCTCAAGAGTCTTCTGTAGCACCACAGTTTGAAAGCACCAGTTCTTAGGTACTCAGCCTTCTTTTTGGTCCAACTGTCACATCTGTACATGACTACTGGAAAAACCATAGCTTTCACTAGACAGACCTTTGTTGGCAAAGCGATGTCTCTGCTCTTTAATAAGCTGTCTATATATTGTTCTTAGTATCCACAATAACTCTGTGAGATAGGATAGATGGGGAAACTATGATGCAAAGTAGATAAGAAAACTGGAAGAAGTCACAAAACTAAGCTGCATAAGTCCCAGGTCTTCACACTCCATGTAGGACATTCATTACATCATCCCAAGCTGTGCTCTACTGTGAAATGGTCCAAGAAGAGACAATCATGTCTCCATTCAGGGATAGAAATATCTCTCCAAGGAGTAACACATCTTCACCCTCACACCCTGGACTGTTTGTTTGCTGTTTGGAATTGCCCTCATCCATCCTTTAGAAACCCAGCCTTCCCCCGTTAGATAGATCTCATAGGACAGTTGATGGAAGCACTTCACCCTCTCCTTCCAAGGTTGAGCATATGAGCAAACAGGCCAACCAACTGCCTGCTCGCTTCCAGGAATCTCAATTTCAACCAAGAAAAGAACAGGATGAAAAAAGGTTGGGGGTCATTCAGGGAGCCCCAGCACTCTGGAGCTACACAGTAATTCTGGCTAAGTAGACTACCTTGGTTCACTGTCCATTTCCAAGCTCACTTCTTCAGTCTCCCACTGATTCTGTGAGTACTCCTATTCTATGCAACAAACTTCTCCTTGGTTAAATTAGCCAAAATCCATTTCTGTTACTTGAAATCCAAACAACAGCTTGACCCAACCAATCTGTGTCTTTCTGTGTAAATTGGTACCCTCAGGATGACTGATGAGAGCCCAGTGTGTGTGTGTGTGTGTGTGTGTGTGCATGTGTGCACAAGAACATGCTTTTACTCTTAAAAGTTCAGATCACATGTCCAAGAGAAAATGCTTTGCAATTTTTATTTCTAATACCTGATATTCTGAATAATTGTTAAAAATAACATGCTAAAAAATTTTATATGAGCATTTTAAATGGGGATTTAAGATTGTTTCTTGTTGGGATGAACAAGAAGTTCGGCTGAATTTGATGTCCATTAGCACAATTGCACTTATCTCACATGCTAGTAAAGTAATGCTCAAAATTCTCCAAGCCAGGTGTCAACAATATGTGAACCATGAACTTCCTGATGTTCAAGCTGGTTTTAGAAAAGGCAGAGGAACCAGAGATCAAATTGCCAACATCCGCTGGATCATGGAAAAAGCAAGAGAGTTCCAGAAAAACATCTATTTCTGCTTTATTGACTATGCCAAAGCCTTTGACTGTGTGGATCACAATAAACTGTGGAAAATTCTTCAAGAGATGGGAATACCAGACCACCTGATCTGCCTCTTGAGAAATCTGTATGCAGGTCAGGAAGCAACAGTTAGAACTGGACATGGAACAACAGACTGGTTCCAAATAGGAAAAGGAGTACGTCAAAGCTGTATATTGTCACCCTGCTTATTTAACTTATATGCAGAGTACAGCAGAAGCTGGAATCAAGATTGCCGGGAGAAATATCAATAACCTCAGATATGCAGATGACACCACCCTTATGGAAGAAAATGAAGAGGAACTAAAAAGCCTCTTGATGAAAGTGAAAGAGGAGAGTGAAAAAGTTGGCTTAAAGCTCAACATTCAGAAAACGAAGATCATGGCATCTGGTCCCATCACTTCATGGCAAATAGATGGGGAAACAGTGGAAACAGTGTCAGACTTTATTTTGGGGGGCTCCAAAATCACTGCAGATGGTGACTGCAGCCATGAAATTAAAAGACGCTTACTCCTTGGAAGGAAAAGTTATGACCAACCTAGATAGCATATTGAAAAGCAGAGACATTACTTTTCCAACAAAGGTCCGTCTAGTCAAGGCTATTGTTTTTCCAGTGGTCATGTATGGATGTGAGAGTTGGACTGTGAAGAAGGCTGAGTGCCGAAGAATTGATGCTTTTGGACTGTGGTGTTGGAGAAGACTCTTGAGAGTCCCTTGGACTGCAAGGAGATCCAACCAGTCCATTCTGAAGGAGATCAGCCCTGGGATTTCTTTGGAAGGAACGATGCTAAACCTGAAACTCCAGTACTTTGGCCACCTCATGCGAAGAGTTGACTCATTGGAAAAGACTCTGATGCTGGGAGGGATTGGGGGCAGGAGGAGAAGGGGACACCAGAGGATGAGATGGCTGGATGGCATCACTGACTCGATGGACGTGAGTCTGAGTGAACTCTGGGAGTTTATGATGGACAGGGAGGCCTGGCATGCTGTGATTCATGGGGTCGCAAAGAGTTGGACATGACTGAGGGACTGAACTGAACTGAACTGAGCCCTTGATACATTGTTTCATTGTTCATTTCTCTTTTTTTTTTCATAACCAAAAATCAGTGCAATTACATTTCTGTGATAATTGGACTACGGGATACATTTTTGGAGATGGCTATTATTCCACACTGCTATCAAGTTTCTGGTAACACACAAGATCTGCCCTTTTGTGTATGTGTTCAACAACAACAATAGAAATGGATAAAAGTATTTCTCCCAACTTTGCAAAAGTTGAAGCAGTTACTTAGAAGTTGTGGCTCAAAAACCCCCAAGATTTCTGTTAAACTTAAATTGACTTTATCACATCTTCCCACTCTATAGCTTACTCTCTTGATGGCATGCTTTTCTCCATGATCCCAGTAATTCCAAAGCAATTACATTTCTAAGAAAAGAAATGCAATAAGCAAAGCAAATTCATAAAGCGGGACTCTGAATGCATTTCTGCCATCTTTGGTTTGATGTCTGATCCTAGAAGATGTACCCTGAGCAGCAGGGAGATCATTTGTAATCTTTATTATGATGACAGCAACAAATCTGAAAAATGCCCTACTGCTGGAGATGCTTGCTGAATTCTTTGCAATTTTTCAAAAAATACTGTATTGGGTATCATCACACGCACAGCAGGAGCATCAACATGTGCACAACATATGCACAGTAAACCCTTCTCAGGTTTATGACCATGTGCCTGGAGGGTCTTAGGCTGGAAATGGGCAGAAGTATTTAGTTCCCAGGGAGGTGATCATGTTGATAAGCTGCTTCCCCAGGTTCATTTTTAAGGTTTCATCTGAATCTGAATGAGTTTGTGTGTTTTTGTTGACACTGAATATTTCTGAAAATAAAATGAATGGCGAGTAGAGAAGGGAGGAAGGATACAAGAAGGGAAGAGAGGGAGTGAAGGAAGGAAGAAAGAGAGGGAGGAAGAAAAGAAATACCTTCTCTTTCAACTTATGACATATGGGCTAGTCAGTTATCTATATAACTATTGTCACTGGAAAAATGTCAGTCCCAAACAGACTTCCCCATCCCTCAGCTGCTGCCATATTCTCTTCCCTGATTTACATCAGCCATTTTTTTTTTCTTTTCAGGAAACACAAACGCATGTTAATATTATTCCACAAAGAGCATCATTAGGAAAGCAAATATCAGGCTTTGCACAGGACAGACTTTATCGCACAACCCAGTGGAGATGGATTTTAAGCTTTGGTTTTGGGGAATTATCTCTGCTATTCTTTCCTCTCATTAATGCAGATGTTAAAAAATAAGCTATATCTACAAAACACACTTTTGTAAAAGAGGCATGCAGACTTAATTAAGAATTTAACTGTGGATGTTACTGTAAAAAATTATAATTATACCTAATGTGAAAGATTTTAATTTTTCCCCTGTCTAGTTTATTCATTATTTAGGTAAAATTATGATAATCAGGTATTATATGCCAGATTACCCAAATGAATGGAATGAATGTAGAATTTAAAAAATTATCATATACTCCAGCTTTTCATTCTACCAAATTTGGGAAAAATGTAGGTCATACATATTAATAAGGCTCTATCACCATTTAAACTTGCCAGCCAACTACAGGCTATTATTCTGAAAATACAGTTCTGCATTCAAGCGACCTTGATACTGCTAACAAGTCTGCCAAAAGAGTGTATCTTTATTGTTTACAAGTGCATATATCCTCAGTCTAAGCCCAGGAAGGATCTCTGCAGGCACCACTGTCTCCAGGAAGGCTCCCTGTCCCCCATGCCCTGAATTTGGGAACCCTCACGTGTGCTCCCACAGCGAACTGTCCTTGCTCCCTAAAGAGCTCCTCATAAGGTAGAGAAGCGTTTCCACTTCTGATGGTGGAATGTGAATGCAGAATGCAATGGCTGTGTCTCCTTCGTGCTCTATCCCAGTATGTAGCAAAGACATTCATTAGACGTATGAGTCATTGAATGAGTGGACGAATGGATGCAGCAAATACTGAGCACTTTTTAGATACCAGGTTCTATCTCTTAGGATACAGCTGTAATTAAGACAGGACCTCAATCTATTGGATTTCCAGTAGAAGGTCAGTAGGATTCCAGGTACTGGATTCCCAACAGAAGATCACAATCTATTAAGGGGTGTCCCTGTCTCTAGTGGTAAGATTTCAAGATGTGGGCATGAAACTATGAGCGTTGCCCTCCCACCTTTAGAGTTCTTTCCATGCCTCTTGTGCTAATACTTTTACTCAATAACTGTACACTGGTCAGTTTACAATCCAGTGATACTCTTCTCTTGTTTTTTGTAACTCAGTGTTCCTTGGGACCCTCCCAAAGAAGAGAATTCACTGGGCTAAGGCAGGTTCTGGCATTTCTGGTATTCCAGACCAAATTGCCCTCTAATGTCAACCACACTCATCCATCCTACCCCAGTTTTGGCAATAGATCATGATCTAATTCTCTGAGTCCCTGTCTGGGTAAGACATTTAATATCATTCAATTGTGCAATTTGAAGAAATGCTCTCCAATTATCGACATACGCCTATGTAAAATATAAAACCGCATTTGGTAACGCCTGTGCCATGTGAATGGAACCATATCTAGTACTTGCTCATCCCTATCCCAATGAAGCGAGACTTACTCTTCATAGCTCTACCCATTGCTGGCAGAAACAATCTGCCATTCACCCTTCGCCCACCTCCAGTTTCTTCTCCATATCATGGCCAGAATATCCTTTACAAGGTATGTGAATTCAGAAAACCTACTCTCTGACTCAGAACCCTATGAAGACTTCCCATCGCACTCGGAGAAGTCCTTAATACACGCTGGGAGGCCTTGTATGAGCTGTCCCCAGTCTCGCTCTCAACCCTCACTTCCTACCACTCCCTCTCCAAACACAGGCCATTCCCAGACCTTTTCAGCATGTTGCCATCTCAGTATTCCCTCTTCTCAGAACATCATTAAGCCCAGCTTATTCCTATGCCTGTCCTCAGTCTCTGCTCAAATGACTTATCTTCAGAAAGGCCTCTCCTCGTTACCTTATACAAAATGGTCTCTACCACAGTCTACCTGCCTGTGAGCTGTATTTTTCTTCCAATCACTTGAATTATGTGCTTATTTGCTTTTGTCTATCTCTCCTCCTAGAGGGTGGGTTCCAGTAGTGAAAGCACTTAATCTTGTTAGCCTGTCTTGCTTAGGACCTAGAACAGTATCTGGTGCTTCACTACTGCTGCTGCTGCTGCTGCTGCTAAGTTGCTTCAGTCGTGTCCAACTCTGTGCGACCCCATAGACGGCAGCCCACCAGGCTCCCCTGTCCCTGGGAGAACACTGGAGTGGGTTGCCATTTCCTTCTCCAATGCATGAAAGTGAAAAGTGAAAGTGAAGTCGCTCAGTCGTGTCTGACTCTGTGCGACCCCATGGACTGCAGCCCACCAGGCTCCTCTGTCCATGGGATTTTCCAGGAAAGAGTACTGGAGTGGGGTGCCATTGCCTTCTCCACTGGTGCTTCACAGGTACTCACTAATATATGCTGAGTGAATTAGTGATACACTTTCTGTATGCCACATTGCCTGACCTAGTTACCCTTCAGCGCATCATCTCCTCCTGGGTTTCCCAATACTGAGTTCTCCCACATCAGTCCAAGTCAAGTGTACTGACAGCACTGCTGATTGCCTATACCTGCCCCATCCAACAGTGCAGCCTTCAGCCACATGAGGATATTGAGAACTGGAAAAGTGGCCAGTCCTAACTGAAATGTGTTGCTCATCCGTTCAGTGTGTGTAATGGAAGCTACTTTGGAGAAAAGCTACAGAGGGTAATCAAATGACTCAAGAAAGGGCCTTAGGTGTGCAAGGCACTGAGAGCATGCCGTTCCTTCCTCATCTCCCATCAACTACAGAGTCCAGCCATCCAGACCCCATACCACTTCAGCCCACACCTTAAGTTTTAGCCTCACCTGCACCTAACAAGTCCAGGCTGTGTTCCGTACTATGGCAACAATAAAACATTTTTGTAGTCATAAAATAAAACATGTTGGAATATCTACCTTATGTGACAAGTTGTGCTAGGGACTAGAAACTGGAACAAAAGTTTTAAAAACAAATCCATAGAAAGCAAAGAGAGGAGCGCTGCAGTGTCCTTATTGATGGTGAGGGGTCAAAGATGACCATGTCACATGTACTGCTTGTCTCTCTCTTCCTCAGGCTCTTTCACTGATTCCCTGGCTTTCTCCTTCAGTCATAGCCCATCGTCAGGCATAAACTGCTCATCCCAGACTACAGGATGGCTCTCAAAGGTTGTACTTTGAGAAATTTGCTGAGAGCTGAATACACAAGGTAATGAATTATCCTTTTATTGCTTATAAATCAATTTTGTTTATATTGCTTTATATAAAATATAAAGGTCCAAAAAGAAAAAAAAGGATTCCTTATCTACAAACAGACACCTGTAAACAAGTAAGCACTCAGGACTGACTGGCATAATGTATGGGAAGCCCTTACATACCCAATGGACTTAGGAATGCTAGCCATTTCAGTATTGTTAAAAATGCAAAGACGGAACAACAGTACCAAAAGGAAAAAGAGTTCCTCTGCCATCATTGCGTCTTTTTTCTCACATGCTCAACTTTCCTCCAACTTTCAAGCCATTCCATTTTTGTTAGTTATTTTTAGGCATTTAGGACAGGTGCTCTAAGTGCTGGCCAAGCTGGACATTTCGTATTGGCACAACAGAGCTATTACCACCGACAATCCAATTGAAATGTCAATACTTTAGTTAAAACTAATGAAGATATTTCTACTGTGGATGAGGCTTCTCTCTTTTTTCATGCTGTGCAGATTTTCAGCTCTGCAGTTGAAATCTGAATCCTTCCCACCTAAATCCTGATGTACCTTCCCAACTAAACCCACATGAGCTGGAATTGCATTTCTCAACCATGTCACAAAAGAAAAAGACACAAGGGTCAGTGAAACCCTGAAATGGTTAATTTAGAATGTTGTTCACAAAGTGCACGGCTCTGAAGCTTTAAAAATTTCCCTGGAGATTTCAGACAGGAGTTTCAGCAAGTCTGGCATTTCGCTTCATTCTCAGCCTCTTTCTCAGCTCCTAGTCCTGGGGCTTGGCCAGGAACCCATTGAGCTGAAAGAGAGATGAGGGAAAAAATGGCAGAATGTTTCTGAGATTCATGTAGAGGGCCTTCTCGACTCTCAGAAATGTCATTAGAGTCCCCCAGGAGACTCAGGTGGTATCTCCATCTAATTATTCTTTTATGATTTTATAATCACAGAGACATTTCTTAACCGTGTTGTACAGCAATTTCTTGAAATGTCTTCTCTCCCTGCGCTTACATGAATGAATTTCTTTCACATAGTGTAGGAGATTTTTTTTTTTAATGTTCTTTGTTTCTTTCCTAAGTCCAATGTGCAGTAAATTATTGGGTAACAGCTTTGCTTGGTAAAGGAAAAAACAAACAAATAAACTTGAAACTTCTAGCTTTTATGCCCAAAATAGACACCTAATAAATCACAACTGCATTGTGTCTCCTGGGATGGTAACTCAGATGTAACAAATGTAACATTAGGAACAAGTCAGTATTATAATCACTAAAGCAGCCAATCACATTATTCTTCCAGACTACAAAATAGTCTATATTCTGATGGTAACAAATGCCAACCAAAACTCTCTGCATAGCAGCATGAGGCAACCTGCCAGCAGGAACACCACCTGGCTGGTGAAAATGACCCAGGCTTTAAATAATGGGGAAAGCCACTGCCTCCCGAATGTTTTCTTATATCTGAAGCTTGGTTTCCCCATGCTAATTTCCTTGATTTAATGTCTTAGGTAACCAGTGTTCATTAGCATCCTTGCTATTTTGTGAAGCTTTTTTCTCTTGCTACTTTATTTTCTTTTGTGACCTTGGGGTGGGGTAGAGGGTAGGAGATTTTCCAGAACACCAATCTTTTGATTTAATTTATGTTTCTCGGTGGAAAGAGTCCATTTCAGCCTCAGGCCCAAAGGACTGTGGTGATTTTCCAGTGCAGATCAGGAAAACCCCACAAGATTTCATGTAACAAAAGCTCAATATTTGAAAGTCCACTTTTTTGGCAACTCAGTGGCAATTATAATGGAATTTAAATGCTGGAACCACTTTTAGTGCTTTGACTTTCACTTAAAGTTTAAGCAACTGATACTGATTCAGTAAAATAGGTTTAATATTTAAAAGAGTCAATATTTAGACTCCTTAAAAGAGAGAGATATGATATAAATATGATAAACGAATTAGACATGCTGCTGCTGCTGCTGCTAAGTCGCTTCAGTAGTGTCTGACTCCACGTGACCCCGTAGACAGCAGCCCACCAGGCCCCCTCGTCCCTGGGATTCTCCAGGTAAGAACATTGGAGTGGGTTGCCATTTCCTTCTCCAATGCATGAAAGTGAAAAGTGATAGTGAAGTTGCTCAGTCGTGTCCGACTCTCAGCGACCCCATGGACTGCAGCCTATCAGGCTCCTCCGTCCATGGGATTTTCCAGGCAAGAGTACTGGAGTGGGGTGTCATTGCCTTCTCCCTAATTAGATATACATAGTGCATTTCCAAACATAATAACTTCTTCGGCACATAGAATTTCACAACATATCAGTGTTGGAAATCATACTGGAGAGAAATTGTACATAATCTAAAGTTACTTTTCAAAATAATTTCATTCATATTGAGATAAGTTATGATGTTTAAGAGAAAAGGTGATCTTTTTAAGGACTAATTTTTTGTAATACGTTGAGGAGTAGAGACAGGAAAAGTTATGCACAACTGAGGACTTTGCTCTGTCCTCATAAGCCATTTATTTCCTCTCTAACTGGGTAAAAAAGTCAAAGCGAATGGGTTGGATATTAAAACAAGTATGATAAAACACTACAAAGTATCCATCCTTGTTAATTGCAGCATCCCCTAAGCAGTAGGAGGCTTGAAGCACCAGAAAGCTTAAAGTTAGGCCTGAGATGAGATGCCACAAAAGGAGATGAGTGCAGACAGGCATGGCTAGACGTGGAGAATGTGGAAGTCCCTAGACCAAAAGGAAAATAATTAGAATCAACCTAAAATAAACTGATAGTGGAGCATGGGTGGTTCAGTGGTATAATTCTCGCCAGTCACCCAGCCACAGCGTCTCCTTTAGGGCCTCCCTCTTGGCTCAGATGGTAAAGAATCTGCCTGCAATGCGGGACACCCAGGTTCGATCCCTGGATGGGGAAGATCTCTGGAGAAGGACATGGCAACCCACAGCAGTATTCCTGCTGGGAGAATTCCATGGACAGAACAGGCTGGTGGGCTACAGTCCATGGACTCGCAAAGAGTTGGACATGACTGAGTGACTAACACTATCAAACTGATGGTAGGAGAAAATATTGGAATGCAACCAAGGCCATCTTAAAATGCCTAAATTCTTTTCCTTTCATTCTTGCTTTGATCAATAATCTAATTTTTCAGAGCCTTCTTACAGACTGTGTTTATCACCTCTTTTACTCATGTGGTAACAAATAATTTATATAGCCAAGAAAATAAAATGTTCTGGTGGCTCAGTCATCAGGTTCCTGAGGAGAAAGAGTGAGCCAGCTTGTCTACCTACA
Source organism: Bos mutus (assembly GCF_027580195.1). NCBI lineage: Eukaryota > Metazoa > Chordata > Mammalia > Artiodactyla > Bovidae > Bos > Bos mutus. Next base: position 42,265,486 of record NC_091638.1, read on the forward strand.
CGACCTATTTAGAGCCTAACACACCAACGAGTGATCAACACTCAGTGAGAATCTACACTATGCCAAGAAATTTAAAGCCGTGGTTTTTCATCAAACTCTCAAAACTATCATGTGATACAAGTACTGTCATCTCCATTCTACAAGTTAACTGGAGCTGAAGGAGGTTGGGTAATTTGTTCAAGATCATGCAGCTGGTAAATAAGAAAAAGCCCTTCAAGATGTGTCCTATGGAATGGCCATTTAGAGTGAGATACATTTTACAGTAACACTACAGAATCCTAAACTGGGAAATTTTCTCAGGTTTCTAATGTTTTCAGAAATCTATGTTTCAGTTGGGTACTCCAGACCAAAAAAGGCTCCTATATTCAATAAAGCAGTATTTCTTTTGAGTCAGTAGAAACTAGCATAGTGCCTGTTGCCCTTTTCTAAATTTACTCAATTTCTGCTTTTTTTAAAAAAACAAAAAGTAAACAAGAGTCCTACAAAAAATATGAGTTCAAAACCATACCTGCCCTTTCTTTCTTGTTGATTACAACTTTTCAAAAATGAATCCATTCCTACAGGTATATTTGCAAACTGACTCTAACATCCAATGAGCACATAAACCCTGCTTGAGGAAGGTTCAACTTCACTCTTTATTTGTCCTTGGAGCTCCGTCAAAGTCAATGTACTAAACTTCACTACAGATCCACACACCTGACAATTACCATTGCCATAAGGATTTCTGGGTAACAGACCATAACACAACCTGAAAACCCGCTGTTCCAAGCAAACTACAAATTTAATTTGTCAGTTTCTAGGGTCTGCCTCGTTTGTGGTCATCATACAAACATCGAATCAAGATTGCATTGTGTTATACTTCACAGTGGACAGCATGCCATTAAAATACAATAAAATACTATTTAACATGCAAGCAATGTTATAGAAGAATATTTAGCAGCATCCAAAAATGTTTGCTCAATATTGATAAAAAGAAAAAAGAGGCCTTGAAAGAATTTTTAAAGCTATGCATATCACTGAAATGGATCTGGAAGGATGTACACTAAGTTATTACTAGTGATTGTCTGTGTTAAAGAAGAATCATTATTGTTCAGTTGCTCAATCATGTCTGACTCTTTGTGACCCCATGGACTGTAGCCCATCAGGCTCCTCTGTCCATGGGATTCTCCAGGCAAGAATACTAGTTTAGTGGGTTTCTTTTTCCTTCTCTATTTTTTTTTAATTTGAAGACTATGCAAGCCTTCCAAAGTGAGAAATAATAAATCATTTATGAATTTAATTACCCATTAACATGTATATATGTACACACATGGATATCTGTATATAAATATAGATGTATACATACATAGATATCTGTATATAAATATAGATGTATACATATATATAATATTTTGTCCTCATAACCAGGGGAACTATCCTTTTATTTGACTATGAGATAGTAAAATGGGTATTAACTCACTGTACATGCACATAAAAAAGATTGAAGCAATTTGCTACTATCAACAGCTCCCAAGTGGAAGAAGCCAGATTGGATGACTTCAATCTTGTGTTATTTTCATAACTTCTTCATATAGTGATGTGATTATAATTTTAGGGGAGTCAGTTTTTTTGCAAGTACATTCATGCCATTTATTGTAACTTTTTACCAATATGGAGACATTAGACGTTATGTGGCATAAAGATTCCACCTCTCTATCAATTCTGACACAGGATAATGGGAGACATCACTAATCAATCATAGCACTCCACTCTATTGCCACAAGGCACAACTTTAGAATCTTTCTCAACCTACTTCTCTAGACACCCACTTACTGATAGGGGTTGGCATATGAGTAGAATTTTGTCACAGGCACAAAAAGGACCATGAGGGCACGCGTAACAGGGATTTGGCATATCTGTTATATTAAACTGTGCATCACCAACAGTTACATATACATACAACAGCTCAACTACTGCCTTCAAATTCATTCATCTTGTCACTTAATGTGCATTAGACATTGTGGAAAAAATAGACAGGGATTATGCATAAATTCTACCTTCAAGGGGCCAACATTCTATTAGGAAAGAAGACTAAGATTCAAAAACCTGGTACTGCAAAAGTGAGAATTCTAAGCATCAGATATCGGTACTCTGCTCAAAGAAAGCCAAAGGAGTTTGGAGAAGGGCAAGACTGCCTCCAGCTAGAAGGCATACTAAGAAAGCTTTCTGGAGGAGTGAGCATTTGAGCTGGGCTTTGCAGAACAGGTATGACTTGACCGTGGAAGGAGGAGGAGGACCGAGGAGTATTCTAGACACAGAAACAACAGCAGGAAGGCATGGAAGCAGGAAGATGCAGGGAGGGTGAGGGAAATAGTGAAGAGTTTAGCTTAAACTATGGATCACTTCATGCTTAGAAACAGTGGGAAATTAAGGAGAGTGAATTGGAGTCAGAAAGTAGAGGGTACTAGACCCCAAGGTAAGGAGATTAGGATTTACTTCATGGGCAATGGGGAGTTAGTGATGGCCCTGAGAAGGTGGACACCATGATAAAAGCTGTGCAAAGGAACACTTCTGGCATCATCACACACCTGGGTGAAAACATGCCCAGAACTTAAAGAACTCCCAAGTTCAGGCTTGAAGATCCCAGCGCCTCTCTTAGGTAGCCTGGTAGGATAGCAGATATAAATAATTCTGACCAGCTTCAGTGCTCGCTTCTCTCTCCTTCAGTCAGAGTCTGTGATGTCCTGAGCAGGAAGGATCTCGCTGCCACTTAAGGGAAGATAAAATATGACCAGCTCAGTAATGGAAACCAGGAGCACAAGCACAGCTTCCTTCCTCAGGTGCAGGACAAATCCATCAAGAAGTCTCTCTGCTTCACCCGAGCTGGAGCCCAATTTATCTGCCAGCTCAGGGCTTCACCTTCCTTACAGAACAGAAAAAGAATGAAGAAGAGGAGAAAGAGGAGGAGTCAGGAGGTTGGGGTAAGGCTGTACTTCCAAGAGCTTTGGGACAGAGGACAGGCTCCAGAGAATTAGAAATGAGCATTCACTAAACACTTTCTATGGACTAGCACTTCACAGGCACTATCTCATTCAATCTGCAAATGACATCACAGGGAAGATACAATTATCTGTAAACTACAGATAAACCCAAACTCAGAATAGTGCCACAGAACAGAGCCAGCTGAGAATTTCTCTATGAGCAGAGAGAAATCACTTGCCCAAGAGCCCAAGTCCAAGTAGTTAAGTTTGATCTCAGGTCTGCTTGACTCTTCAGGCTGCATTTCTCCTGCACCACTCAGCCTGGCAACTGAAAAATCAAACATCTCTACTTGCTGGGATCCTGGTTATGACCAGGAAAGGGGGCAGGGGCAGTCATTTCCCTTCACTCACTGACTTTTACTTTTTCCCTCAGCTCTCTTCTCTGCATTGATTTGGGGGTTTGTCCTCTTTGAACAATGTGTTTCTTTCCAAGGAGTTTTCCAGACCAGCATCAAAATGACTTGTCAAGCTCCACTCCTGGGTCAGCTGCTTGACGTACTATAGCCACCTTGTTCTCCCCTGGAAAGTCTTTGAGCCACTGACATTTACATTTCTTGTCTAGATTTCTGACACGGGTATGACAGCTATGTACACCACTGTATTTCTTTTCTGTGTTTTCCTTTCCACTCCACCAAAAGAAGTTTCCTTAATCCATTTCTTGGTGTGTGCAAGGAAGAGCTGGCATACAGGCTTATCACTATTATTTATTGCTGGCCTCCTCCATCCTGCATATACTAAGGGATAAACCACCATTGCTAAAATATCAACGCTCCATCTCAGGACATGGAAGATGGCAGAGAACAATGGGCAGGGGAATGGTAACGCAAGCTAGGGAAATGAATAAGTCCGGGAACAGGCCAACCTCAGACCCAGAAGCCCAGACAGCAGGCGTCAACCATCCTACACAGACAGGGATTGTCTTTTTATTGTTACTGTGGTTAATCCAGTCCTATCCTAGTAACCTCTAATCTTTGGGATCAAAGTGTTCCCTGCCTGGCAATTCTTATATTTTCTCCAGCTAAGAAAGAAAATTCCCTGTAAAGTCTTCAATGGGGAAATTTTTATGAAAGGCTATTGGATCAGAATAAAAGGACATTTCACTCTTAACCACAGGATGTCTTGTTAGTGGCATGGGTCCTTAACCACAATGCAATAAAGGCCACAGAGACTTAAGTATTTCTATGTTCCTTCAAAATGAAATGATCCTTATTGATTTCTTTGCTAATTCATTTAGTTAATTCATGCCCTTTGTAAACATTTCACAATCACATACATTACATACATTCTACTCAGCCCATAACTTCAGTTACGACTAGGATGAATACTCCTAGTGATATGTTATGAATATAAAGTGTATTTTTAGAACACAAAGGGATATATACTATAACTAATTACTATAATCTGTTTCCATGTATTTGACTCTATATCAAGGTCATATCTCCAAAACAATAGTCTTTCGGTTAAAGATAATAGAGTAAGACATTTTAATTCTATTCTTTCCCACTAAGCCTATCAAAGACATTAAAAAAATTAAAATGGAAGGAAAGTATACCTCAATAGTAATGATAGAAGTAAATACACAAAACTCCAAACTATACGTTGTGAACCACAAACCATGAACTCAGCCATGTGCTTTGCAATGTGGCCCAAAATGTGAAAAATCACGATGGCTACATATAACCTCCCTAGGAATTATGGAATTCTGTCGACATGCTGGTGACTCAGGTCTGAAAAGTCAGTCTAAGAATTCATAGAAACAATGAGAACTAGGGACAGAAGCAGACCGAAGGAGAAGGGGGGCTGTCCTGCACTGTTCCATTCTCCATAGCTGGAAAGCTAAGCAGGTAGAGCTTAAGCAGGTTCCCATCATCTTTTATTGTTAACAACACCTGTCTATATAAACAAGGTGGCTTGATCACCCGGGGGCCCACTTCATGCCTGCTGCTGCTGCTCAGTCGCTTCAGTCGCGTCCGACTCTGTGTGACCCCATAGACGGCAGCCACCAGGCTCCCCCGTCCCTGGGATTCTCCAGGCAAGAACACTGGAGTGGGTTGCCATTTCCTTCTCCAATGCATGAAAGGGAAAAGTGAAAGTGAATCGCTCAGTCATGTCTGACTCTTAATGACCCCATGGACTGCAGCCTATCAGGCTCCTCCATCCATGGGATTTTTCCAGGCAAGAGTACTGGAGTGGGGTGCCATTGCCTTCTCCAAGGCATGCCTACTCCCCTAGTGCAATTGTAGATAGAAAGCCTCCTTTCACTACAGAGTGAATGATAATTTAAACAGTGAATTTTGTGGCATTTCTACTTATTGCTAAGAGAGCCTACTGGAGTTGAGGAAAGACAGCATTAGCCACTGGATTACAAACAGAGGATTTTGCAACTTTCAAGGATTCCCTTTGAGTCACAGTATTGCTAAAATCACTGAAACCCAAAAGGATACATCATTCAGCAGAGGAAACAGTGGTGAAACCTGAATAATGGCAGCTGCAGTTTACCCTCCCCATTCATCACCACATGTTCTTATTTATAAACAAATACTTGGTTGGCACTTTTTTTTTTTTGCATTTTTCTATACAACACATTATAATTCAACATCTGTATACACTACAAAATGATCCCCACAAGTCTATTTATCATCCATCACCATACAACTGACCCTTGCTACCCATTTCATCCACTGCCTTCTGGTAACCACTGTCTACTCTTTGTATCTGTAAGTTTTCTTTTGGTTTTATTTTGTTTGTTCTTGTTTTATTTTCTTTGTTATTTGTTTTGTCTTTTAGATTCAACATATCAGTAAAATCATATGGTATTTGTTTTCCCCCATCTGACTTATGTCATTTAGCATAATGTCTTCAAGGTGTTGTCATAAATGGCAGGATTTCATTCTTTGTATAGCTGAGTGGTATTCTGGTGTGTGTGTGTGTGTGTGTGTGTGTGCCACATCTTTTTTTATTCACTCACCTGTTGATGGATACTTAGGTGATTTTCACAACTTGACTATTATAAATAATGATGAAGTGAACATAGGGATGTCCAAGAGAACAAGCTCTAATGAGCAAGAATATTTTCTTAAAATAAAGATTGCAAATCTATATCAAAAAAAGACACATCATAACTCAGGAAAAATATATGGAGATATCCTGAAAATGCTTCAAACATATAGAAAGAATTCTATGTATATATAGGCCAAAATGGAGAAGGAAATGGCTACCCACTCCAGTGTTCTTGCCTGGAGAATCCCAGGGACAGCAGAGCCTGGTGAGCTGCCGTCTATGGGGTCGCACAGAGTCGGACATGACTGAAGTGACTTAGCAGTAGCAGTATAGGCCAAAAAGTAGCAGTTTATATACATTTAGTTTCTCATGATAATCAGCTGGAAAACGGGACAATATATATGAAATAATCATTTGCAGACGCTGCAAAACAGGCAACGCAGATTGGGATCCCTGAGAGGGGGAAATAAATAAGGTGATCTCTACAATTGTTACGGTTTTCTGCCTGAAGCAATTTCGGGCAGACCAAGAGTAGAGACCAACAGTAGAGAAAGGATAAGCAATTATAGGTTGACGCCCTTATTAAAATGTACATCAGGGCTTCCCTGGTGGCTCAGTGGTAAAGAATCTGCTTGCTAATGCAGGAGACATGGGTTCAATCCCTGATCTGAGAAAATCCCACATGCTGCGGTGCAACTAAGCCTGTGTGCTACAACTATTGAGCCCCTGCCCAGAGCCAGGGAGCACGGAACTACTGACCCCATGCACCCTAGAGGCCGTGCTCCACAGCAAGAGAAGCCACCACGATGAGAAGCTCAAGCACCAAGACTAGAGAAGCCCCTATTGCTGCAACTGAGAAAAGCCAGAGCAGCAGTGAAAACCCAGCACAGCCAAAAATAAAATAAATAAACAAATATTTTTTTAATTACAACTAAAAAAATACAAGTCCGATATTCAGGAAGATGAAATGCCTGGAAACCATGGGTGGAGCTTCAGAAAGAATTAAGGTACACAATAAAAGGGCTCTAGAAATCTGCATAAAGGTTACCTTGAGTCTTTGGTAAGTACAGTTGCGCATAAATAGAGTGAAACTCCACAAGACAGAGCAACGATTGACTAAATTGTGAAGGCAGAACAATTGTCAGACCTCACATAGGACTGAGAGTTATTCTAGCTTCAGTGAGCTGGAACAAGGTGTCCACAGTGAACATCTGGACAATTTTGTGGACACCCAGAGGAGTCATGATTTAGTAATAGGGCTGATCTATGTCTAGTCTACTGTACATTAATCCTCACAAATCCTAAAATGAAGACTCAGTGACCTCAAAGTAATAGAAAAATATATGTCTTTCAATGCAAATTTCAAAGTTCTTTACAGGAAGACAATACAATTAAGACATTCAACTAGATAACATATTAAAAATGTGCAGCATCCAATCAAAAATTACTAGGATAAAAATCAAAAGAATGGGATCCACAATCCCATTGCTGCTGCTGCTGCTGCTAAGTCGCGTCAGTCGTGTCCGACTCTGTGCGACCCCATAGATGGAAGCCCACCAGGCTCCCCTGTCCCTGGGATTCTCCAGGCAAGAACACTGGAGTGGGTTGCCATTTCCTTCTCCAATGCATGAAAGCCAAAAGTGAAAGGGAAGTCGCTCAGTCGTGTCCGACTCTTAGCGGCCCCATGGACTGTAGCCTAGCAGGCTCCTCCATCCATGGGATTTTCCAGGCAAGAGTAATGGAGCACAATCCCATTAGCTTAGGAGAAAATTAAGCTGATAGAAACAGACACAGAGATAACAGAAATTATGGAACTCTCAGGCAAGGATGAGTTAAAAGTTGAAACAGTTGTTATAGCAATATACTCATATTTATAGAAAAATAACTATAATGAGAAGAGAAATCAAACATATAAAAAAGCAAATGAACTTTTAGAGATACAAGTACAATATCTGAAATAAAAATGTATTATTAGATTTTACAGTAGATTTGACCTGCAGAAGAAATTATAGTTTATCTTAAAAACAAGGCAATACAATATGAAGTAAATGAAACTCTTTTTGGTAGCTAACCTTGTTACTACAATATTTTATAACATAAATAAACATTTTATTAAAATTGTTTAAATTACTGCTATAGTTTCTATTTCCTGACTGGATCCTGACTGGTACAGCAAGGTTGTTGAATACAAAGTCAAGACACAAATATCAACTGTTTCTAAAAACAGATAATGAACAAATGGAAAGTGAAATTTTAAAAACAATATATAATAAAAATTTGAAATCATACACTGCTAGAACAACTGGGTTTTAGTATGGGAAAAATGAAACTTTGTCATTAGCATACACCAGACATAAAAATTACTCGAACTGGATCATAGACTTAATCATAAAAGTTAAAATCATAATATTTTCAAAAGAAATCATAGGATGAAACCTTCACACAAACATGGGATAAACAAAGATTTTCTTTTAAAAGAAACAAAAGACAATGAAGAAAAGCTGGTCAATTGAACTTTATCAAATTTAAAGACTTTTTCAACTCTAAAGTCAAAATTTTTAAATGAGAATGACAGCCACAGATGAGCAGAAAACATATATACATATGACTATACATTGGACAAGGAACTAGTATGCTAAATATATAAAATATCTTCCTTTACCATTCAGTCATATAAATTAAATAAAACAATTTTAACATCAACAAAATAGTTGAACATACAGTTCATAAAAGAAGGCATATGGATGACCAATAAGCACATGAAAAGCTCAGTATCTTTACACACACACACACATATAAAGATAAAAGATACACAGAGAAATATTAGAACAGAATATGATCACATTTTACATATGTCAGTTCTAAAAATGAACCCCTGAGTAACCACTGCCAGGAGAAAACCAGCAGATGACCAGCACCCCAAATACCAGAGGCCCCCACTGTGTCTATAGCAATCACAGACTCACAGACTTCTTATTGCTCATCAACTTTAACTCACTCCCTATGCCAATTTTAACTACTATGATTATTTCCTTGATTTATTTTATGAATTAACTTTCTATGCTAGCAAGTCTAGACAATATCATCTAATCTGGCCTACTTTTTGAACTTTACATAAATGGACTCATATTATAGGTATTGTTATTTTTCTTGCTTTTTCCTTAATAGTATGTATGTTAAGACTAATCCAAATCATTTCCCAGGGCTATGATTAGTTCATTTTCTTTCAGTATAGTATTCTATAGCGTAAACCCATTACAACTTATTTATTGACCCTACCATTGATGGTTATTTGAGTCGCTGCCTATTTCTAGCTCTTTCACATAAGCTCTTATAAAATTATCATATATATATATATATATATATATATATATATCCTGTTATATTTATGCATGAATTTCTTTAGGATATATTCCTAAGAATGGAATTTCTGAATCATAAGAATATGTATTTCTTAAACTTGGGTACAGAATGCCACTGTTTTTCTGATGCAGTTGTACTAATTTACATCCTCAACACTAGTGTATAAGAGTTCCAGTTGTTCCATATCCTCTCTAATAATTCATATTATCAAGCATTTACATTGTAGTCCATCTAATCGGCTTATAGAGGTATCGCACTGTGGTTCTAAGTTTCATTTCCCTATTTTTTTTTCATTTCCCTGACTAAATGCTGGACATTTTTTTATGTTTGGTAGCCATGTTGATATTCTCTTTTGGGAAGTCTTTTTAAAGCATCCATACTTGTATTTGGATGCCTGTCTTTTCAGAGAAGGCAGTGGCACCCCACTCCAGTACTCTTGCCTGGAAAATCCCATGGACGGAGGAGCCTGGTAGGCTGTAGTCCATGGGGTCGCTAAGAGTCGGGAACGACTGAGCGACTTCACTTTCACTTTTCCCTTTCATGCATTGGAGAAGGAAATGGCAACCCACTCCAGTGTTCTTGCCTGGAGATTCCCAGGGACGGGGGACCCTGGTGGGCTGCCGTCTATGAGGTCGCACAGAGTCGGACACGACTGAAGCGACTTAGCAGCAGCAGCAGCAGCCTGTGTTTTTCTTGTTGGGTATTTTTGAGTGGTGGTAAATTGAATGACTTGTGTTTTTTTTTAATTTCCCATTTGCTATTTTACAAACTACTTAAAATTTTTTAAAATAATAAAAACACATAGAGACTTGCTCTAGTCTACATGGTATTTCATTGTATAGAGTACCTTAAACTCTTTAATAACTCTTCTAATGATGGAAATAAAGGCTATTTCCAATTTAAAAGCACCATAAACAATAATGTAATAAACAGTCTCGCACAAACACAGTGTTGGAGGAGCATGGCATTGATGAGAACCCAGAAAAAATTGGCTTCTTCTTTCCCACCATGAACAGGCTTCCCTGAGAGTCCTATCTGTATGCTGGTTCAGGCTGATAAGGGAACAAGGAAGGAAAGAAGTAAGACTAAACAAGAAAAATAGAAGATGATCAAAGAATGAAGGGAGTCTTTGGTTTCATCTCCATTTTTTTAATTATAGAATTTATTTTATAAATTAAGCATCATTGTTCCCTCACCTCTCCCCATTCCCCACCACAGTTTAAAGGCAAGGGCTGTAGTTGGCTATTAAGATCCAAGATTTTTACTTCTATTTGTTAAAGATTTTTTATGAGAAGCAAAGAAATATATGCTCATTATAGAAAATGTAGACAGTACAGTGAAAATCTATCCAAATCCATCTTTTTCTTTTTAAGAATCTCACCGAGACCAAGGCATACAAATGAATGTTTGTGGAACAAACGCTGCCTGACTATCCTCAGCCTAAATCCCACTGGTGATCGGTTCTTCTCCTCACTTGCTCTGTAGGTGGAGTCACCAGGCATGGCTGGCTTCCACCCCAGACTCACCTACATTTCAGTTAGTCCTGTAGTTTATAACTTGGAAATCTGTCTACCTGCTAGAAGAAATTTGGAATGAAGGCTCTGTGTCCAGGTGCCAAAGTCAGGCCTCATTATATACACTTCACAACTCTGCCTACTTAAAAAAAATATATTTTTCCTCCCATCTGGAAGCTCCAGATGAACTGTCTTGACAGCTTCTCCTCCTTACTGAAATGTTCAGAGAGCTCTCAGCCCTCTCCAGGAAGGAGAGAAACAACTTCCTGGTAGGAACACAGAGTCAGAACTGAAGTTTGAGCTTAAAACACACAACTTTCAAATTGCTCACAACTTTCAAATTGCTCAGAGTTGGGCAGCCGGCAGGTGCCAGGACGTGCTCAGCAGATGGTGTCCAAGGACACAGCCTTCCTTCTCTTTCTGGCATGGGGAGGGTTTTCCAGCTAGTTAGACCACAGCTAGGGTTTCCAAAGGTACCTTAGACTTTTCCACAGGAAGAAAAGCTCCGTTCTTCCTCACCACTTCTCCATGACCGTGAGTCAGAGACCTCACCTCTCCAGCCCTCGCGCTTTCCCCTCCCCATCTGCGAGCCAACGCCACCTCCTCTTCCCTCACCACCAGTTCTGAGCAACTGGTCTCAGACTGCAGAGCCAGGAGAGAAACGCCTCCATGCAAGCTCTCCTCCTGGTCTAGAGTCCTTCCAATTCCAACTCCACTTTGTACCTTTTTCTTTAAGGTGAAACTGAGAACACCGAAGGGTAAAAATGCATGTCCATGAAGGACAGTTCCCTTCCTTGCCCTGTGACCCCCAGAGTGGCCTGTGGTTTGGGTCTTCTACATTAGTAGCCCGTTGCTGCTTTTATGAACTGATTTCTAGAACACTGCTTCACCTTGGCATACATCTGGTATCTTCTGAGATACTGGTTCCAGCCTCAGTGGTAATGTCTGCTGTTTGAATTTTAGCACGATAACCTGTATCCTAACAATTACAATTACAGTCACAATGATGTTAGAAACAGCCCTCTCTAAGTGTGTGTAAGTCTAAAGTTTTCAATGACATCTTGGCTCTGGAACCAGACAGAGGAGTGAAGGTGCAGAGGATGCTAATATAAAAGGGTCGTAACTTCTAGCTGGTGATACAACTTGTTTGTACAGAATATATATGTAGTAATATATGTAATTGTAATGTCTATAATACACATACAATTTTAATATGCACAAATGTAAATACTGTAGACAAACTTAATCTGATCCCCCACTCCTCCATCACCATTAGCGGGAATAGTGGCAGGGCTGGGGGGTTGAAGAGGGAAACTCAATATGCAATCTTGCTACTGAATCTAAAAATTAAACCATCTCTTCAGTTCATTCTCTCTTTCTGAAAATGCCAGGCCCTCAGAGGCTCCTTCCCTAAGTAGGGATGCAGGTGCCCTGCACGCTAGACACCTAGATGTGAGTTTTACAGGATATCAGGAGATCATGAAACTCAAGGTTTGGGGCACTGGTTACAACACACCCAGATGAATTCTGGGGCCATCCAAGATATCCTTGTCTAAGTGCCTCAGTGGCCTGAACGAGAACCCCCTTTCTTCAGTTAAGGCCTTACTTATGTGACATAACTGCCTCCTTCCCTCCCTGAAGCCCAGAGTGAGGAAATTTACAACATCCTGTTCCAGTTGCTCTTTTTTTGTCTTAGCTCACTTCTTCCTACAATTTGCTGGCAAGGAAAGGGACAGGCTATTGGCCTTTTACTATCCTTACATCCTCCTTCCCTAGAGGCAGCCTAGTCACCTGAGCATCAGGTTATATTTGCTCCCCAGTGTGTGACATGGTTATAAACTGGATCCTCCATGCTTACTTCCCTCTCCAGTACTCCAAAAGAAGCCACAAAAATTTTAAATATTATTGCAAGGAAATTATCCAACCTGCAACTTGCCTTGCTGTGCAATCTGCCTTTGTATCTCATAACCTAAGGATTATCTTCTTGTTTGTCTCTGATCTTTTCCCTCAGATCAGATCAGTCACTCAATCGTGTCTGACTCTTTGCCGACCCCATGAATCACAGCACGCCAGGCCTCCCTGTCCATCACCAACTCCCGGAGTTCACTCAGACTCACGTCCATCGAGTCAGTGATGCCATCCAGCCATCTCATCCTCTGTCGTCCCCTTCTCCTCCTGCCCCCAATCCCTGCCAGCATCAGAGTCTCTTCCAATGAGTCAACTCTTCACATGAGGTGGCCAAAGTACTGGAGTTTCAGCTTTAGCATCATTCCTTCCAAAGAAATCCCAGGGCTGATCTCCTTCAGAATGGACTGGTTAGATCTCCTTGCAGTCCAAGGGACTCTCAAGAATCTTCTCCAACGCCACAGTTCAAAAGCATCAATTCTTCGGCGCTCAGCTTTCTTCACAGTCCAACTCTCACATCCATACATGACCACTGGAAAAACCATAGCCTTGACCAGACGAACCTTTGTTGGCAAAGTAATGTCTCTCCACCCCAGGAACATGCCAGACTGGAGCCAATGAGAACAAAGATTAGACTCCCAGAAAGACAACAGGAAAAAGCACATCAACTGCTTCTATATTATGTTTACATAGTATACTTTATTTACAAAAGAGCATGGAATATGTATACAAAGTATACTCCTTTGTATCAAGCAACACTTTAACTGAGTTACATAGAGCTTCCCGGGTAGCTCAGTTGATAAAGAGTCTGCCTGCAATGCAGGGTACCCCAGTTTGATTGCTGGGTTGGGAAGATCTGCTGGAGAAGGCTACCCACTTCAGTATTCTTGGGTTTCTCTGTTGGCTCAGCTGGCAAAGAATCCACCTGCAATGCAGGAGACCTGGGTTCAATCTCTGGGTTGGGAATATTCTCTGGAGAAGGGAAAAGCTACCCACTCCAGTATTCTGGCCTGGAGACTTCCATAGACTGTATAGTCCATGGGGTCACAAAGAGTCAGACACAACTGAGCCACTTTCACTTACATAAGACAGTGCCTGTAAATTGCTTAGAAAAAAAATACCTAGTCAATAAATACGCAACAAAATATAGTTATTAATTGTTATTTATCACTCACTGTGTCATTCCACCCACTGAAACAAGTAAGGCAATTTGACCAGGTGGTATTCTCTATCTTACAAACTAGAAAAATGAAGGTCAAAGGCACAGCTATTTTCTGTAGGTGAAATAAAGACGAAGCAGTGGGGCCACATTAAAATACAGAGTTTGTGACCTCCTCTCCTGTACTCAGAGTTTTAATCTTCCTTTATTAATCAAGTTGCACTGCTTATATGAAAATTTCTAAAACTCTTAGATCAAAGGTCAGCAACCTTTTGCTATTAAAGATAATTTAATTATTAAAGATAATAAATATTTCAGGTGTTTCAAGCCCAAAAGACTCTGTCTCAAATATTTACCTCTGCTATTATAGCACAAAAGCAGCCACCGGATGTTCATGGACAAATAGCTGTGGCTGCGTTTCAATAAAACTTTATTTACAAAAACAAGCAGTGGGCCAGATTTCACCAAATGACTATAGTTTGCTTAGCGCTACTTCAAATTAATACCAAGTGCTTGGCACATAGTGAGGAATCCAAAATGAGTTTAGACAGATAAATGAATGAAACAATGATTTGTCCTGCTTGGAATTCCTTTAGCTCTAAAAGGTTCTACTATCTAATTTAACAGTACATTTCATGTTCTTGTATTATTCAATATAATTTCATATCTCTTATTTTTCCATGAATAAAATCATATTAAACATGGATCTTGTTACTTTGCAGTCAGATAGGGCTGGAACTGAGACCCAACTTTTCTATTTGGGCAAGTTAATTTACCTTAAATTTCTGTTACCTCATTTGTAAAACAAGCATAAGGACGCTTACTAATAGTGGTCTGCATGCATACACGCTTAGTCGTTACAGTCGTGTCCAGCTTTTTGTGACCCAATGGGTCATAGCCTTCCAGGCTCCTCTGTCCATGGGATTCTCCAGGCAAGAATACTGAAGCGCATTGCCATACCCTCCTCCAGGGAACCTTTCCCACCCACGGATCAAACCTGCATTTCCCGCATTGCAGGTGGATTCTTTACGGCTGAGCCATCAGGGAAGCCAGAGGTCTGAGGCTCAGAAATTATGTAAGCACAATGCCAAGTGAGTGGTAGATAGGAATTAGACTACATTCTTGTAGACAGGGACTTCTTTTTCAGTGTTTATCCAAGCTTTCCTACTTTTATTCTCCCTCATTTGCTTTTTATGTGGATGGGAACTGGAAATGGTGGTGATCCTAGTCTGTAGACCAGGAGGCACATCACAGGCTGAGTTGGCTTAGATGCTGCTGCTTCTCTCTAGTGTCCAGCTTCTGAGGCTCTGCCGAGGGCCAGGGAAAGGTCCCATTCTCGACCTGAGCTCAGTGTTCATAGCACCTGTACTACGAGCTACCGATAATAACATGTTTAAGACCACCTACGTCTGAAATGCACTGTTGAAGATTTTAACACTTCACAATCTAGATTAAGCTCTTCAACTGATATACATAAGAAAGCTTCATACCTTCTTCAGGGTGAACAAATGCTTGAAGTGGAAATATGACCAGTAGAAAGGGAAGAAGTCCCCACAACAGTCAAAACACCAGGAAGATCCTGGGGGTTAGAAGTCATGAGCAAACAGTCCTAGCACTGCCTCTCACTTTCTGCCTCACGTAGAGCAAGCCAAACCTATCCTTTCCTCTGCACCTCAATATTCTCCAAATCTCAGTAATCTATTTTCTATCTTCATAACTCTTATCATGTCTACATGGCCCCATACTATTATTTTTTCTATACTTCAACTGAATCAACTAACTTTTACTTAGCCTTGTCCTTCACAATAATACCTATTATATAATATCACAGGTATGTTAATATACTATATAATAAATATATACCTATTGAAATATAAATTATACTACTATAATAAAAAATACTCCTGCACTATATCATCTAAAACCATCCCAGCTACCACCAGTGGCAGGTATTTCCATTTCTGGAAACATTGGCTCTGGGGATGAATATCTCTGTGTTTTCCACATTGCTTGATTCTCTCATACCCCCGGCAGCACCTGGCATCACGTTGGGCACACACACGGTATGTGCAGCCCTTACATTTGTATGGTGCTTTATAGCTTTCAAAGCACTTCGACACACTTGGCAAGGAGAACATACTGGAGAGAACCTCCCTGAAGGTTTGTGTAAACTTGACAATGGAGAGGAATACCTGGAAGGTCCTAGAAAAGGAACAAAACCACCCACTGGGAAGCCTCTCCTGATCACACAGCCCTGTTTTATCCCTGTGAAGGGTATACTAGGTTCTGGGTGAGGGCAGTGGTCTCCCTGCAAAGAGCCAACTCCTTTAGAGAGTGTAATTTCTAGTTCTCCTGCCATAGCCTTGAGGTTTTTCTCATCCCTGAAATCAGACCTTGCTCTTTTGTGCTCACAACATACTCACAGAAAAAGGTTATCTGGCTGAATTACTAGGAGAAGGAATGTAACGGAATTCCAGGCAACTTCAAGGCATTATTAAAGCAATATTTTTTGATATTATTACCAAGCCTAATGCAATGTTGAATCTGCAGTTATGGAGTTCATTCTAAAGCACTTGATTGTGCCCAGAAGAGAAACAGTCTTACAAGTAATTTTCTCAAGCATGCTTGAAGAAAGGGCAGTGCATGGCTCAGTAAATACAACAGCCTGGACAGTTATGAGCTATCATGCTAAACTGAATTGACCTACTACTGTAACTTGAATGAATGAGTTCTGTCTATGAGATGCTCTCTGGCAGGCCTCAGAGCCTTCGTTTTTATGGGTGTTTTGTGCTTATCAACATTGTCTGATATCTAAGAGGAGACTATGTGAACCACATAACTTCCAGTTTAATTTGTTCAGATTTAACTATTTAGTACCATTACAATTAATTAACTTTTAATATTATTGTTTATTTACATAGAAGTTAGCTATTCTCTGTATTCATGACATAACTGATAGTAAATTAGGGTGCGAAGATATATTTTGCAGAAATCCCTCCATCTTCTTTCACCAGTTTAAGGTCAGATGTCTTTCATTATGTAATCTAAAAGTCTTGAACTATTCTACTCTTCAAAGAACATCCCAAACTCCAAACAAACATGACTGAGCTGTATCTCTGAGTGTCTTCGTCAGGGAGCCTTTCCGTGAAGTCACATACTGTACAGAGAAAGCTGAGTTTTTAGTAAAAGATTTTGGGATCACATGTGTTGGTCATTTTGCCACTAATTTATGTGAGTTGAGTTTTGCATCATCTATGACAATTCATCAACTGACTGCTAGAAATTTAAATGCAAAGAAGTAGTCATATTATTTCATTTTATCCTCACAATAGCATTACAAAGAAAGTCTTGATAGTCCCTTCTCTTAAAAGAGGAAGGGACTGAGGTTGAGGGAGGGTGAATAATTTTTTCTGCAGTCACACAGTACCTTGAGCCAGGATTTGACTCAGGGTTATTTGACTTCATAAACAGAAGGTCTTAAGTGGGCTAAACTGCATTGACTCAGATACTCAATGAGCGTACCCTTGTCTATGAATTAGTCCCCATGAGGTTTCATTAACGACAGTCCTTAAGCAGTCTCATGGGCTTCCCTGGTGGTTCAGATGGTAAAGAATCTGCCTGTAATGCAGGAGACTCAGGTTTGATCCCTGAGCCAGGAAGATCTCTGGAGAAGGGAATGGCTACCCACCCACTCCAGTATTCTTGCCTAGAGAATCTCATGGACAGAGGAGCCTGACAGGATGCAGTCATGGGGTCACAAAGAGTCAGACACAACTGAGTGACTAACACTTTCACTTTTCACCAGCAGTCTTATATAAAAACAAGAAACTCCACATTGGGTGGGGTACATAAGAACTTGGCAAGACAAGCAGAATATGAAGAGTTTAAGGGAATCAGCTTCTAGATCCTCAACTCATAATAGGTCTGTGTCTCAGTGATACTGCAGGTTTGGTTCCGAACCACTGAAATAAATCTAGTCACAAGACTTTGTTAGATTACCAGTGCATATAAAATTTCTGTTTACATCACACTGTAGTCTATTAGGTGTGCAACAGCATCATGTCTAAAAACAATGTGAAAGTGAAAGTCACTCAGTCACATCCAATTCTTTGCAACCCCATGGATCGTAGCCCCTCAGGCTCCTCTGTCCTTGGGGATTCCCTAGGCAAGGATACTGGAGTGGGTTTCCTCTCCCTCCTGCAGGGGGTCTTCCCAACCCAGGGATTGAACCCAGGTCTCCCTCATTGCAGGTGGATTCTTTACCAACTGAGCCACCAGGGAAGCCCAAGAATACTGGAGTGGGTAGCCTGTTCCTTCTCTAGGGGATCTTCCTGACCCAGGAATTGAACCAGGGTCTCTTGCATTGCAGGCAAATTCTTTACCAATGGAGTGACCGGAGAAGCCCTAAAAACAATGTACATACCTTAATTTAAAAACAGTTCATGGCTGAAAAAAAATGCTCATCATCATCTGAACCTCCAGTGAGTCCTAGTGGTAACATTATCACTGATTACACAACACCATAACAAATGAAAACACAGAGCAATGAAAAAACGTGAAATATTGTGAAAATTATCAAAATGTGACACAAAGACAAAGAGTGAGCAAGTGCTCTTAGAAAAATGGCTCTGATAGGCTTGCTCAAGGCAGGGTTCTAAAGTACACAGTGTCTGCAACGCACAGTCAATAAAGAGAAGAGCAGGAACACCAGGTCTGCCAGTACCAAGACTGATCTGTCTGAGAAGGCTCCTCGGGGGTCTCTTTTCCCAGTCCTTCCCTTTACACTCGAGACAGAGATTGTCAAACCTTTTCCAGAAAAAGCTGCTTTTTAGCTCTCTAAGTGAAAAAGAGAGAGGTCCTGCTCCTTCTGACCTCCAGATTCCGTGCTAAAGAACCTGCCCACTGAAGAGGGGCCATGGAGTGGTGACCAGATTTTCCTTGAGGGAACTGAGCTACATGTTTCTGTAAGAGATGGACTGAGCCAAAAACCCATCTGATGGAATTAATGTCACTGTTTTTTATATTAAGAAGGTCAATGCCATCTTATGTGAGTGTAGGTCACAGAAAAAAATGCATCTATTTCACCAATTTCATTTTCCTTCTAGGGTGGTCACTTCTTGGGATTTACTGACCACATGTATGTTTGATTCCTATGTAAAATCATTTGTGTGAGTCAGAAACACCTGCATAGGCACTATTCTCTCCTAAAATTACTCTTGTTAGTTTTGGTTTTTTAGGATTAAAACACCCATTGGGCGCACAAAGCTAATTTAAGTAGTTTATTTTCATTCCCCCACACAGCTCATTGATTTTCTGTCACTTTTTTCCAATTAGGAACTCGAACCTCTTAGAATCATTATTCAAATCATAACATTTATTAAAAGTGTTGGGAAATGTTTGCCTTTTATCTATTCATCATAAGTATTGGTAGAAATGGACAATTTAAACAAAGGAAATTGCTCCATTTTTTTCAGCTTTGGTAATTTTTGCAAACTTTAAACTATATGCTAATATGGAAAAGAAACTAAAGAATACTGACACCAGTTCCTATAATTCACTTAGGAGACCCAGATACCTTTAACTGAAACCAAGTAATTATTGCCCAGGTTGATACTACTAACTTGCTGTAGAATAGACAGCTCAGTTCAGTTCAGTTCAGTTCAGTCGCTCAATCGTGTCCAACTCTTTGCAACCCCGAGACAACTAGTCATGGCAAATTAAAAATGTAGACCATCAATTGCAACGATGCAGTTGGTTAATAGTGAGTACTAGTTTGCCATTGGTAAGACTAAAGTGTGGTCCAGTGCAAAAGATGAGCAGGTGGCTACAGGCTGATGAAGCATCTCATCCGGGCCAGGTGAGCTCTTTGTGGGTGTCCAGAGCTTAGGCCTTCCATGCTCTTATGTAAATTACACGAGGGTGTAAAAGCAGGCCTGCCTACTGGGGAGATGGAGAACAGCATCTATCTAGAAGGTATCCTTTTGCAACGTGGAAGTACTGACCAGGTGGGTCCTGGGACAAGAGCAGTAGAAATCACTTCCCACCTTCTGGGAGGGCTAAGGTCTCTAGTGGCTGGGTTTGCTTTGCTAGGGCTATTCTTCTTTGAATTGTTCTTGCTGGCTGTCTTAATGAAGTGGGTAGGACAAGACTGAAAAGCCAGGATGTTGATCTGGGGATGTAGAATCTTATTATTCCTAAATGGCATTCCTTCATTAGACTCAGTTCAGTCTATGGGAAGCAGTTAGGAGTCAAACAAGCTTGATTTTGAGTCTG
This sequence comes from Bos mutus, assembly GCF_027580195.1. Classification (NCBI taxonomy): domain Eukaryota; kingdom Metazoa; phylum Chordata; class Mammalia; order Artiodactyla; family Bovidae; genus Bos; species Bos mutus. Next base: position 42,285,720 of record NC_091638.1, read on the forward strand.
CTGCTTACTAGCTTAGTGAACTTGTAAAAGTTATTTACCCTTTCTGAACCTCAGTTTGTTCACTTGGAAAATTATGATAATAATATCAACTAGCCCTTAAGGTTGCTATGAGAAGTAAATGGAATATTGCACATAAAGTGTTTAACACAGTGCCTGTGTGATGTAAGGATTCTGAAAGGGGTGGTTATTATGTTATCTTGTTTTCCACGTGCCATCATCCTGACCTGGGCTGGCACCTTCCCATGCTTTCTTCTAATTTGTCTGGACCCTCTCAGAAACCACAGATACACACATCTCCTATTTAGCCCAGATTGTTCATTAAGGCCTGCTATCATTGCTATTACACAGCTGTCTTTACCTTTTCCCCTACCAACCTCTGTTATTTCTATTCATAGAGGCAACAGTGTGCTTGTTTATACATTTTTCCAGCATTGTTGAGCATCTGGATGGACCAAACTCTGGAATAAATGCAGAGGTGACCAAAGCATACAGAACTCCTGATCTTTTGAAACTGATAGTCCAGCAGAAGACACAGAACAGTCAACAGCGATAACAATCAGGACAGGAAATAGGAGTTGCCATGGGAATACATTGTAGGGCCATTTATCTCATCTTGGGTGGTATGGATGGGCAGTCAAGGGAACTTAGCTTCCTTCCACAGCAAAGTCTTGCACCCCCAAGCCCAGCCAGCTATCTCCAAAGTACAAGTCTCTGGTTATCAAAGGGGCCAGGTAAGCAAATGGAAGATGTGCCAATATCAGTGTGTTACATGTGTAGTTGACAGCACCCACTCAGATACAAATCGTGGGGTCAATATGGCTGAGGACAAAGAGTTGATCTATAGGCAAATACATTTTACAACTTAACCTCAAGTACTCATGGGAATGCCCTGGGTGATAGGGAATGATGTATTCTAATATACCATTTTATTTTTTTACAACATTTAGGCTTTTATTTATTTATTTATTTTTAAATTTAATTTTATTTTTTAACTTTACAATAGTGTATTGGTTTTGCCATATATCAAAATGAATCCACCACAGGTATACATGTGTTCCCCATCCTGAACCCTCCTCCCTCCTCCCTCCCTATACCATCCCTCTGGGTCGTCCCAGTGCACCTGCCCCAAGCATCCAGTATCGTGTATCGAACCTGGACTGGCAACTTGTTTCATATATGATATTATACATGTTTCAATGCCATTCTCCCAAATCATCCCACCCTCTCCCTCTCCCACAGAGTCCAAAAGACTCTCCGACATACATCACAGCAGGATCCTCTATGACCCACCTCCCAGAATATTGGAAATAAAAGCAAAAATAAACAAATGGGACCTAATTCAACTTAAAAGCTTCTGCACAACAAAGGAAACTATAAGCAAGGTGAAAAGACAGACTTCAGAATGGGAGAAAATAATAGCAAATGAAGCAACTGACAAACAACTAATCTCAAAAATATACAAGCAACTCCTACAGCTCAACTCCAAAAAAATAAATGACCCAATCAAAAAATGGGCCAAAGAACTAAATAGACATTCCTCCAAAGAAGACATACAGATGGCTAACAAACACATGAAAAGATGCTCAACATCACTCATTATCAGAGAAATGCAAATCAAAACCACTATGAGGTACCATTTCACACCAGTCAGAATGGCTGCGATCCAAAAGTCCACAAGCAATAAATGCTGGAGAGGGTGTGGAAAAAAGGGAACCCTCTTACACTGTTGGTGGGAATGCAAACTAGTACAGCCACTATGGAGAACAGTGTGGAGATTCCTTAAAAAACTGGGAATAGAACTGCCTTATGATCCAGCAATCCCACTGCTGGGCATACACACCGAGGAAACCAGAATTGAAAGAGACACATGTACCCCAATGTTCATCGCATCACTGTTTATAATAGCCAGGACATGTAAGCAACCTAGATGTCCATCAGCAGATGAATGGACAAGAAAGCTGTGGTACATATATACAATGGAGTATTACTCAGCCATTAAAAAGAATGCATTTGAGTCAGTTCTAATGAGGTGGATGAAACTGGAGCCTATTATACAGAGTGAAGTAAGCCAGAAAGAAAAACATTTAGGCTTTTAAATCAACATTTCTCCCGTCCAAGCATTAACCAGGCCTGACTCTGCCTAACTTCTAAGATCAGACAAGAGTGGACGTATTCCAGGTGGTATGAGCGTTGACTAAGCCAACATTTCTGCAAGTAATGTGAGATAGGAACTTTTTTTCAAACACAGAGTCAATATCCCCACACCACCTGCTGAATCATCAGCTATCTCTTGCCTGTTCATTTCAAATGCCAACTTTATCATATACAAAGTTTCCATTTATTGAGTGTATTTCCAGGCTCTCTGTTTTGATCCATTTGACAATGCCACACTTTTCCGATTGCTATAATTCTATAGTATGTTTTGATAAACAGTAGGGCAAGACCTCTGTTCCCTAATTTTTTCTTGGATGTTTGAAATCCATATTAAATTTCTTTACAAAAAAGCTGAGTTTCAAAGTCTATTGGTTTATATATTTCTTAATGTTAATCTCTAGTTTATGTACTGCTTCTCAGCATCTATGATGTCCAACACTATTATTTCATCTCAGATTCTGTTTGTTTATATAATAAAAATGGGGGAGTAGAAACACTATTGGTTGAGTAATTGGAGGACCTAGATTTGAAACCAGGACTTGCCGTCCACCAGGTCTATGACCTGGGAAACAGCATTTCCTCTTCCTGAGCCCCAGTCTGTCCATTTATAACACGGAGATAAGAAAAACCTGTCTTATGAGGTATTGTGAGGATTCTATAAGAGAAAGCAATGAAGATTTTATCAAAGCTCCTGTGTCACACTTGCAGAGCTACTAGAAGCTGCACACATGAAAAACAGGCTTAAATGTTTTAAATGCTATATAGTGTTTAATATCATTATTGGAGAAACCGGCTTAAATATTTCACAGCTGAATACGAGCTTGTCCTGGAACTGGGAGTCAATGTAGTCCTTGGTTTTTGGGCAATGGATATTCTGACAGCTTCACTGTATCCTGTGGCTTCTACTTTTAAGATGTTTGAGTGGTAAGCCCCAGGTCCAAATCTTTAGCTTTTCTCCCCAAGTCACAAAGGAAATCCCCGAATTTCAAAAACTGCTATCTGCCAAACTCAAATGGGCTATAGCTCTACCTGGGATGTCTTACAAGATTCCGAGAACACATAATGCAACACGTGGACAGGGCAAACCAAGGGGGCCAGAGTTTGCATCCCAAGAAAATTACCTTATGAAATGATCATTAGGAAACCAGTCATCTCGGTCTGTAAATAACTCCATGTACAGTAATGTAGTTGTCACTTCGTATTTGCTACTTCTCAACTAGAAGAAAAGGAAAATGCAAAAGTGTGAAAATAAGTCCATAAATATCCCTTAAGAGACTACTGAAAATTTAATTAACTGAGCAATTGAGCCAGACTTCTTTAAATTTAGATCTGAAATGTGAGGGGTTCCTTCAGAGCTTTCTTCTGGTTGGAATGGGGCAGGGCTGGCAGTGGGTGTAAAAGCAAAACAAAATAAAATGCTCTACTAAACTTTAACTCAGTAATGTTTCATCATTAAGGAAGTATTAAAAGGAAGAACAGTTCTGCCCTTTATAATCAGCGGAGCACACCAGAAAAACTGCACCCCAATGGGTCTATATTTCTCCAAGAAGTAGGATAGGGCCCAGTAAACAATTCCACTACATTAAAGAAACATCATGACCCCTACTAAGCACAAAGCACTAGGCAGTGTAGGAAATAAAATAGTGCCTAATGTGTGGCCCCTACCCTCCCAGATCCCAGAGTCCAGGGGCAAGTACAGATGTGCGGGTGCATGTGGATCACAAGGTCCACATGGCTGAGTCCCCAGGCTCAAGGCAATGGTCCCATGGGGAGGAGAGGGCAGAGGATGAGAAGATCTTCAACCATTGGGCCACATAACAGAAGTGGGAGGGGTGCTGAATCAAAGGGGTCCCGATGCAAGATGCACCCTGCTGCCACCTCGGGCTCTTCCCAGAGGCACACGGGGCCAGCCACGCCCACTGACAGCAGGGGAGGCAGGGTGGGAGAGTGTTCTGTCTTCCCTTCTCCTTTGGGAAGCAGGTCAGGGATGTGAACTCGGAGTTGGCTCTGCAGGTCAGGTCATCTCCCTTCCTTCCCTTCCTCTCTCTCCTTTTCCCTTCCCTTCCCCCTTCTCTTTCTTGCTCCTTTCCTTCCTTCTTCCCTCCTTCCATTCCTCCTTTTCTATCCCCCTCTCCTTCCCCCTAGCCTCCCCATCCTCATTCCCTTTCTATCTTCTTTCCTGCCACATCCCTCTCTCCCTTTCTTCCTCTCTGCTTGTTCTCTCTCACTCAGAAGCCCACATACCCCACTCACTCTCTGTCTGTGTCTGGCTTTTTCTTCAACATATCCAACAAACATACCACATAATAAACAGGCCACACAATTTCTATCTAGGGAAGGAACCATAGGTGCTTGAGGTTAGATTTTTGCCTATGCTGTCTTTACAGTACAGCTTTCACTATAGTCTTGTCCTGAGCTGGGAGGGATTTCAAGGAACTAGCACAGAATAATACAACAATGCAGTACTTTGTTTCCCCCCGGATAGATAGCTGTGTTGGCTCCATTGGGGGTGGAAGACGAAGGGAGGTGGTGCCAAGGCAGCAAACCCCTGTCTGGAGAAGTTCACGTGTTGGCTGATACAACATGAGAGTGTGTCTTAGAGGAGCTGAGACGTGAGGCACATTTTGGATACAGCACAAACAATTTTCTATCTGGGGAAGAGCAGACCTTGAGTTTTAAACCAAGGAAGGTTCATCTCTTCACTCCATCTCTGCCCTCCTGGAGCAGCCAGACCTTGAAACCTAAGGCACCTTGAATTGATCCTTGTGCTGCTTGAAATCATCCTATAAGCTCATCATCTTTCAGCCCTGCACTAATGTCAGGTTAGAGGACTCAGAAGCAGTGCCAGGAACACATTTATTCCCAGAGATTCTGGGCCAATATTGCCATAGAGATACTAGAAATTACCGCAGGATCTGGATATCTCACAAAGAGGCACCCGTCACCTCTTTGCAAAATATATCTTTGGGATGTTTCTAAATTGAATACTTTGAGCATCTACTTTAAGCATCTTTGGGATATTGGTGTCAATCTTGTGCCTCTAGGAAGCGGTACATTTCTTTAGGATTTATTATCATAGTTTGGGACAGCTGGCAAGAAATGTCTCCGCCAGTTTGTTGACAGCATTGAGCGACTAAGAGGCGTGCTCCTCAAGGAGGAGGCAAGCACACACAGAGCTCTAACTCTGTGCTGGGCACCGGGTGTTTTATGCTTCGTCCTCACATGAACCCCTTTGAGGGAGGCACAACTGGCATTCTCCTTTTATGGGCAAGGGAGCAGAGGGCAGAGAGGGGAAGCATTTTGTGCCTTGGAGCACACAGTCAGCCAGTGTAAGGCAGAATGCCAGGTCCATGAGGACAGAGATCTTTGGGGTTGTTTTCTTCCCCTGCTATATCCCAGGCTTCTGCACGGTGCCTGGCACATAGTAAATGCTCAGAAAATACTTTATGAGTTAATAAAGCAAGAGTGCAACATAAGCCCAGCAGTCTGGCTCTAGAGTCTGTACCCTTGTTACTGAGGGGGTCAGAATATGCCACCCCAAAACATGCCATTTTGGCGTAGGAGTTATTCTGAACTGAAGGTGACTGAAAAACAGATGTGGGGAAAGCACTCTACTCTCCCTGTCTCAAAGCAGGGCATAAACTTCCCTTTGTGAAGATGTGTCCCCTTCCTTCTCCCACACCAGGAACAGGAGACAACTTTTACTACTGGAGGCAGTTTCTACTTGAATCTGCACAAACAATTATCACTGACATCTCATCTTCAATTAGTTTCCCCCATATATTTACTTTCTCACACCTTACTGCCCCAGAAATCCAAACTCTTTTCCTTTGGCTTATCACTTCTTCACAAATGTACGGCTCTTTGTTTAAACAGTGCATAAGCTCTCAGGCCCTACTGTTTCTTTGGGTTTTCATGTTCTTTCTATGAGACCCTCAACATACACACACAAATGACAATGTACATCAAATAAAAATTATGTGCTTTTTATTCCGTTACTCTACCTTTGTTAGTTTAATCTACACAACCCTGATAATAAACCTAAGAGAGTTTTCCTCTCCAAAGCACACAATGCTATTTTTCTCTTCTCTGTCCTTCCTGTGTCTCCCCATCTTTTTTCTAGGCTGCTGCTGCTGCTGCTGCTAAATCACTTCAGTCATGTCCGACTCTGTGCGACCCCATAGACGGCAGCCCACCAGGCTCTGCTGTCCCTGGGATTCTCCAGGCAAGAACACTGGAGTGGGTTGCCATTTCCTTCTCCAATGCATGAAAGTGAAAAGTGAAAGTGAAGTTGCACAGTCGTGTCTGATTCTTTGCGAACCCATGGACTGCACCCTACCAGGCTCCTCCGTCCATAGGATTTTCCAGGCAAGAGTACTGCAGTGGAGTGCCATTGCCTTCTCTAGTGATTCTCAAACTTGAGCTTACATCAGAATTGCCTGAAGGGCTTCTTTGAGCACAGACTGCTGAGCCTCACCTTAGAGTTTCCGACCAGTATATCTAGGATGTATATTCTAGTATATCTGGAAATTTATGCTTTTAACAAGCTTCCTACAACTGCTGAGGCTACTGGTCTGGGGACCACACTTTGAGAACCTCTGCCCTAAGCCAAAAAATAATTCCTTTAAAGCTCTACATTTCTATGCAAACATTCTTTCCCTTTTTTCTACCAAACAAGGAAAGCTTATTGTGCTCATGATGCTGAGGGAAAGAAAGAATAACTGAAAATTTCCCCATCTCCATTTCAGCAGAAGCATAGACTAAAGCAAAAGGAGATATTGCTAGAGTAATAGCAAAGACCCATAACTTACAATGAGAGAACCTAAATTCAAGCCTTGGCCACTGGTCAAGTCAGTTGACCTCTCAGTTCCTCATTCTACAAAAGGAACATGTGGATAAATCCTGCCTTTTCTACATCCCCAGGCAGTTGTGAGAATTAAGGGATAAAACAAGGATAGCACTTTGCAGACTCTAAAGGACTATAGAACTAGTGTGTGTTGTTATGTAGTCAGCTCATAAAATCATAATGTTGGTCTTGAAACTAGAATTAACTCTGGTGGGTGATGGGTGAGTTCAGAAAGAAGTGTGGGCTCTCTTTATATACTGTATGGCTAAAACAGAATGAAACCATGAGATGTTTCCAAGTAGAACATGAAAATTAAAGCTATATACTTCCAGATGAAATATGCTTCATTATCACAGGCCAAACATAAAATAAATAGGGCAGAAATACAGCTATCCATTCCCATAAAGAACAGGGAGGAAATTTGGTGAACAATTCCTGAGTAACTTTAAATGCCTCTTCTATCTTTTTACTGCAGAGCCAAGAAGGGCAGAAAATTATGACAAACTAATTATTATGATGGATGGGGAGCCAGTCCCTAACGTTAGCTACACTGCTGGAGCAAAGAACAGTGCCACAGCTCACATACTTCAATAGGCAAGACACTCTAGATGATAATGGGCAATACAGATTAACAACATTATGTTAAAGCAGGATAATTACTCTTTTTCATTTCATGTCTTTCCCAAGAACCTGGTCCTGTGTTACATTTTTCTGTTCCTTGTTTCTAAGGTGCTATCTGTGTATATCAGGCAGGCTCCTCTCCTGCTAATTAAAGGTGATGTTGTGCTTGCTTTTCCTGCGGTCTCCAACAGCAGGGGTCCAGGGACCAAAGATTGATGAAAGCACTGCGAGGGAACCGCCCTTTCCGAAAGCAAGATGAGGTCGTGGCAAGATCAGGGATACAAAGTGAAAAGCTCTGCAGAAAATGAATTCTGCTTTTCTTTCTTTTTAAAGTGCTTTTCTGAGAATTTTAACAATGCATTCAGCAAGCTGGAGTGAAGGTGATGAGCTTTGAATTAAGAGGTGGGCATTTTTTACTTTGGTTGGAGATAAATTTCAGACAGCATCACATAATTAAGGAACCATTTAGTGACATAAAATAATAAATCCTCTCGTTCCTTCAGTCAGGTAGTCAGTCAGTCATAACCAGTATGTATTAAGCACTTGCCATGTGCTTGGCACTGGGGGACACCAGGGGACACAATAGTGTGGTGGACAATACAGACACGAGCCCTACGATTCCAAAGGGGGAGATAAAACAAAGATAGACAAATATGCAGAAAGGTTGCAACTTATACAAAATGCTATGAAGGAAACAAACACAGGGCTGAGATGGAGACTGACAGAGGGGCCTCCTTTAGGTAGGACACTCACAGATGGGGGGATTAACCAACACTAGAAGGACTAAAATGAGCTATGGATCCAAAGGAGAGGAGAATGATATCAGAAAGAGAGCAGCATTTGCAAGGTACAAAGCATGGAACACAGCTCATTTGCAGATCTAAAGGTCAATAAAGCTGAGGTGAGCAACCAGGAAGAGAAGCAAGGCACAGCTGCTGAGATACACAGGAACCAATTTTGGCAAGACCTTGTGGGTCCTTCTATGAGCAGGTGTGAAGTATGACACTTACTCTAGGTATAACAGAAACACATAGGAGGTTTTGGCCAGGAGGAGTGACGTGACGTTTTTTCTAAGTAGAATGGAGTAGCCCTCACAGTCAACAAAAGAGTCCAAAATGCAGTACTTGGGTGCGATCTCAAAAATGACAGAATGATCTCTGTTCGTTTCCAAGGCAAACCATTCAATATCTCAGTAACCCAAGTCTATGCCCCAACCACTATTGCTGAAGAGGCTGAAGTTGAAGAGTTCTATGAAGACCTACAGGACCTTCTAGAACTAACGCCAAAAAAGATGTGCTTTTCATCACAGGGGACTAGAATGCAAAAGTAGGAAGTCAAGAGATACCTGGAGTGACAGTTTGACCTTGGAGTACAAAACTAAGCATAGTAAAGGCTAACAGAGTTTTGCCAAAAGAACACACTGGTCATAGCAAACACCTTCTTCCATAAACACAAGAGATGACTCTACACATGGACATCACCAGATGGTGAATACTGAAATCAGATTGATCATATTCTTTGCAACCAAAGATGGAGAAGCTGTATACATTTAGCAAAAACAAGATCAGGAGCTGACTGTGGCTCAAATCATGAACTCCTTATTGCCAAATCTAGACTTAAACTGAAGAAAGTAAGGAAAACCACTAGACCATTCAGGTATGACCTAAATCAAATCCCTTACAATTATATAGTGAAAGTGACAAATAGATTCAAGGGATTAGATCTGATAGAGTGCCTGTAGAACTATGGACAGAAGTTCATGACATTGAACAGAAGGCAATGATCAAGACCATCCCCAAGAAAAAGAAATGCAAAAAGGCAAAACGGTCATCTAAGGAGGCCTTACAAATAGCTTAGAAAAGAAGAGAAGCAAAGGGCAAAGGAGAAAAGGAAAGATATACCCATTTGAATGCAGAGTTCCAAAGAATAGCAAGGAGAGATAAGAAAGCCTTCCTCAGTGATCAATGCAAAGAAATAGAGGAAAAGAACAGAATGGGAAAGACTAGAGATCTCTTCAAGAAAATCAGAGATACAAAGGTAACATTTCATGCAAAATAGGCACAATAAAGGACAGAAATAGTATGCACCTAACAGAAGCAGAAGATATTAAGAAGAGGTGGCAAGAATACACAGAAGAACTCTACAAAAAAGATCTTCATGACCCAGATAACCACAATGGTGTGATCATTCACCTAGAGCCAGACATTTGGAGTGTGAAGTCAAGTGGGCCTTAGGAAGCATTATTCGACAAAGCTAGGGGAGGTGATGAAACTCCAGGTGAGCTATTTCAAATCCTAAAAGATGATGCTGTTAAAGTGCTGCGCTCAATGTGCCAACAAATTTGGAAAACTCAGCAGTGGCCACAGGACTGGAAAAGGTCAGTTTGCATTCCAATCCCAAAGAAAGGCAACGCCAAAGAATGTTCAAACTACCATAAAATTGCACTCATCTCATATATAGCAGAGAAATGCTCTAAATTCCCCAAGCAAGGCTTCAACAGCATGTGAAATGTGAACTTCCAGATGTTCAAGCCAGATTTAGAAAAAGCAGAGGAACCAGGGATCAAATTGCCAACATCTGCTGGATCACAGAAAAATCAAGAGTTCCAGAAAAACATCTACTTCTGCTTTATTGACTATGCCAAAGCCTTTGACTTTGTGGATCACAACACACTGTGGAAAATTCTTAAAGAGATGGAAATACTAGACCACCTGACCTGCCTCCTGAGAAGCCTGTATGCAGGTCAAGAAGCAACAGTTAGAACCAATCATGGAAAAACAGACTGGTTCCAAATTTGGAAAGGATTACATCAAGGTTGTATATTATCACCCTGTTTATTTAGCTTATATGCAGAGTACATCATGTGAAATGCTGGTCTGGATAAAGCACATGCTGGAAACAAGACTGCTGGGAGAAATATCAATAACCTCATATATGCAGATGACACCACCCTTATGGCAGAAAGCTAAGAGGAACTAAAGAACCTCTTGATGAAAGTGAAAGAGGAGAGTGAAAAAGCTGGCTTAAAACTCAACATTCAAAAAACTAAGATCATGGCATCCAGTCTCATCACTTCATGGAAAATAGATGGGGAAAAACAGGAAACAGTGACTGCCTTTCTATTCTTGGGTTCCAAGATCACTACAGATGATGACTGCAGCCATGAAATTAAAAGACACTTGCTCCTTGGAAGAAAAGCTATGACAAACCTAGACAGTATATTAAAAAGCAGAGACATTGCTTTGCGGAAAAAGATCTGTCTAGTCAAACCTATGGTTTTTCCAGTAGTCATGTATGGATGTGAGAGTTGGACTATAAAGAAAACTGAGCATCAAAGCATTGATGCTTTTGAACTGTGGTGTTGGAGAAGACTCTTGAGAGTCCCTTGGACTGCAAGGAGAGCCAGAAAGTCCATCCTAAAAAAAAAAAAATCAGTCCTGAGTATTCATTGGAAGGACTGATGCTGAAGCTGAAGCTCTAATACTTTGGCCATCTGATGTGAAGAACTGACTCGTTGGAAAAGACCCTGGTGCTGGGAAAGATTGAGGGGAGGAGGAGAAGAGAATGACAGAGGATGAGATGTTTGGATGGCATCACCAACTCCTGGACATGAGTGTGAGCAAGCTCTGGGTGTTGGTGATGGACAGGGAATCCTGGCGTGCTGCAGTCCATGCGGTTGCAGAGTCAGACACAACTGAGCAACTGAACGGAACTGATTCAATGGTGAAAGAGTACGCAGTGGACGCGGTGAGCCACTAGGGGGCAGTAGTTCAAGTAAGAGATGCTGATGGCGGTGGTGAAAATGCAGGTAGCCAGGGAAACTGAAGGTAAATTTGGTGACAGGCTTGATGGGACCTGTTGATGGATTGAGTAGAGGTGGGAATCATGATACAGGAGAACCATAGATGACCTGAAGGTTGCTGCCTTCACTGATGGGTTGAATGGCAGCATCTTTTATTGACCTTGGCTAGAAACAGATTCTTGGGGAAGAAACTAAATTTCCAGGGTGGAAATTTCTCACTGATCTTGGAGTCTGAAGACACTATCAGTGCTCTGACAGGGTGTATACATTCCTATGGATCTTAGGCCACTCTCATTCCACACAAAACAGTATCATGAGAAGCTAGAAATGGCTGGAAATGCAGTTTGCTGGCTGGTCCTAGGAACGTGTCCCAGGCTGACTTACGAGGTGCCTCCCCACAACTCGCAGCAGCCACCTTTCACAAAGATGCCACCCACAGTGGCGGTGCAGTATTTCAGCCCAACATCCTGGCAAAAACATGGGAAGCAGACACGCAAAACTCTGGGCCATGTTTCTACCTCAGAAACTGTATTAATAACAGTTTTTAATACTTTATCTCACATTATAACTTACAGTGTATTTTAAGACAGTACCTCTAAAACTTCAGTGTGCAGATAAATTACTTTGACATTTTGTTAAAGATTCTGATTGAGTAGATCCAGTGTGGGGCCCGAAATTTTGTGTTTCTGACAAGCTCCTGAGTGCTGCTTAGGCCAACAACCTACAGATGACACTGGAATAGCACCACTGCGAGGGATTGGGGGCAGGAGGAGAAGGGGACGACAGAGGATGAGATGGCTGGATGGCATCACCGACTCGATGCATATGAGTTTGGGTGAACTCCGGGAGTTGGTGATAGACAGGGAGGCCTGGCATGCTGCAATTCATGGGGTTGCAGAGTCAGACACGACTGAGCAACTGAACTGAACCGAACTGAATGTACCTTATTTTTCACAGTCTTCAGGAAAGCTTAACCATCTTTATTGTACAGATGAAAAAACTAACATTCAGAGAGTTTTAAAAATAAATGTTGTCTAAACAAATAGTCAATAAGACCTAGAATGTAAACCACAGTTCAGTAAGACTAGTTATAATTAGAAAATTCTGTGAGCTTATAGAGATTTTGGTGATGCTGGTGGTAAAGAACCCACCTGCCAATGCAGAAACATAAGAGATGTGAGTTTGATCCCTGGGTCGGGAAGATCTCCTAGAAGAGGGCATGGCAATCCACCCCAGTATTCTTGCCTGGAGAATCCCATGGACAGAGTAGTCTGGTAGGCCATAGTCCATAGGGTTGCAAAGAGTTGGACATGACTGAAGTGACTTAGCACACACAATCCTTATTTAGTCAAAATGTCATTTGGCAAACAGGTAAAAGAAAGAACTATTTAAATTATAAGTGATCCATTTATTTGCCTGCATATCAATTCAGGAAAAATAAAATAATGTGTGAAATTAACTATATTTAACAGATATCTTTGTGTGTGTATAATTTTAATTATTTTAACTGAGATATAACTTACATACATTAAAATGCTCAAGTGTGAAATGTTTAGCTGCATTTTATTCATTTTGAAATGAGGCAAAATTTATATATGTTAAAATGTATGGATCTAAAGTATAGTTCAGTTCAGATTCAATTTCTCAGTTGTGTTCAATTCTTTGCGACCCCATAGACTGCAGCATGCCAGGCCTCCCTGTCCATCACCAACTCCCAGAGTTTACTCAAACTCATGTCCACTGAGTCAGTGATACCATCCAACCATCTCATCCTCTGTTGTCCCCTTCTCCTCCCGCCTTCAATCTTTCCCAACATCAGGGTCTTTCCAAATGAGTCAGCTCTTCACATCAGGTGGCCAAAGTATTGGAGTTTCAGCTTCAGCATCAGTCCTTCCATTGAATATTCAGGACTGATTTGCTTTATAATGGACTGGTTGGATCTTCTTGCAGTCCAAAGGACTCTCAAGAGTCTTCTCCAACACCACAGTTCAAAAGCATCAGTTCTTTGGTGCTCAGCTTTCTTTATAGTCCAACTCTCACATCCATACATGACTTTGGAAAAATCATAGATTTGACTAGATGGACCTTTGTTGGCACAGTAATGTCTCTGCTTTTTAATATACTGTCTAGGTTGGTCATAACTTTTCTCCAAGGAGTAAGCATCTTTCAATTTCATGGCTGCAATCACCATCTGCAGCGATTTTGGAGCCCCAAAATAAAGTCTGTCACTGTTTCCCCATCTATTTTCCATGAAGTTATGAGACCAGATGCCATGAGCTTAGTTTTCTGAATGTTGAGTTTTAAGCCAACCTTTTCACTCCCTTCTTTCACTTTCATCAAGAGGCTCTTTAGTTCTTCTTCACTTTCTGCCATAAGGATGGTGTTATCTGCATATCTGAAGTTATTGATGTTTCTCCCAGCAATCTTGATTCCATCTTGCGCTTTATCCAGCTGGCATTTTGTATGATGTACTCTGCATATAAGTTAAATAAGCAGGGTGACAATATACAGCCTTGACGTACTCCTTTTTCCTATTTGGAACCGTTTGTTTCTTGTCCAGTTCTAACTGTTGCTTCCTGACCTGCATACAGATTTCTCAGGAGGCAGGTCAGGTGGTCTGGTATTCCCATCTCTTTAAGAATTTTCCAATTCTCTTTAAGAATTTTCTAAAGTATAGCCACCCCCCTAAAACAAGATATAGAGCATTCCCATCATCCAAGACAGGTCCATCATGTCCCTTTCTAGTCAGTGATAAATTTAGTCTGTTGTTAGACTTCATATGATTGAAACTGTATAGTTCATACAGTCACCTGGTATCCACAGTTTCTGCACTGGCAGATAGTGTACTTTATTTATGATCCATGGTTGACTGAATCTGCAGATGTGGAACCTAGTAGGAAGGAGGACCAACTGTTGGACCTTGAAAATCCACAAACTTTTGGTATCCAGGCTGGTCTTGGTCCCAATCCCCCCTTGGATATCAAAGGACACCCGCACTTCTCTGTTCTGACTTCTTTCACTCCACATAACATTTTCAGGTTCATAAGCAGTATTTTTTATCCAGAACTATGCCAACTCTCATTATACAATACCTGTAGTTTGCTTTCACCATGACTTCATGGTTCTCCCACAGTGAGAGTTTTCCCATTTGAGACTAAAATGATAGAAATTGCCCATCTAGCAACCACTGAACATTTGATTGTAATAATAAAGTCTGGCCAAACGTTATTGTTGAGTTTAAAAAAACACCTTTGAAGCTAGTTTATTTTCTTTTGCTGACTGGCTTTGTGAGTTACTTAATTGCACATTCTGGATTTTCTCATAGTGCCTCTTAACACTGAACACTCTAAAACAAGAAATTTTCTCAAGCAAAAATGAACAGCGATAGTGGCAACGTCTTTAAGACAAAGAAGTATTATTCAGTATACTTGCATTCAAACATGCAATTTTCCTCAACCTACTTTTTTTATTCTTGGCAGCAGTCCTAGCAAAGGTAGACATTTTATTGAGAAAAACACACACACAGCCAGAATCAGATTCCAGCCGCCTGCCAGCTAACCTCGCTAATAAATGTTCCTCTGTTAGCTACACCGGCCAATAGATAATGAGGCTGTTGATCAGCTTCTGACCTCTGGGACCCAAGTCTAACTGAGTCTTCTTACTACCTTGGTTTCTGTATCTCTGAGATGTAAGAGTTCCAGAAATTAGATTGCAGACCACGCCTTTAAGATTGGGACTTCCCTGGTGATCCAGTGGTTGAAAATCCACCTGCCAATGCAGGGCACACAGGTTTGATGCCTGGTCCGAGAAGATCCTTAAGTCTATGTGCTACAACCACTGAGCCTGTGCACCTGGAACCTGTGCCCTTCAACAATGGTAGCTACCACAGTGAGAAGCCTGCGCACAACTACAGAGTATCCCCCACTTGCCACAGTAGAGAAAGCCCATGCAGCAAAAGAGACCTCGCCCAGTCAAAAATGAATAAATAAAAATATGTTAAAATAAAATAAGGCTGAGGCCTAAACTCTAATGCTCCAGTCAACATCTGCAGCTCCTTTTCAGCAGGGATGTCTATTCCATTGCACACACTGATGGCAGGAGTACTTAGTGCATGTAGGGAATAGGCAGGAGCACCTGCATTTGGTCCCTCCCATGCACCTGATGTCAGGGCCTATCACTTTGAAAACTGGGTTTGAGAGAAATTTTTGTTTAGGTAGGAATTTGTTTTCACTTCAGTTTTTATTTTTCATCTCTGAGAATGGGTGGTAAAATCATATTTCTCTGTTTATCATGTAAGCTTGGGGATAAACTGCTATAGAAGCTAGTTAGGTAATACTGAAGAATTTTAGGAGAGTAGAAAATGTGAAACTGTCTGTTTGTAATTGGAAGCTTGCCCTAAAAGGCACATAATGGCATGTCCAAGGGGATAAACATTCTGCCTTTGTATTCCCTATACCTAGCCCAAGGCTGGGCATAGAGAGATATTCAATAAATACTTGTGGAATCAAGGGCGTTTTGTATGTCCAAAATAAAGGAAAATAGCACAGGTCTTTTAAAAGGAGCAATAAGGCAGACACTCCTCTCACTGACAAAGTACAGAATAATTATGGAAGAAGCAGGAAGACAGGAAAAATACACTTTGTGGAAAAAATGTTTATGTCAAGAAAATTTCTAAGTGAGTCTAATGCTTTGTAAGACAAAAAAAAAATCAAGCTATAAGGTTTATGCTTTTTACTCAGTTTCAAATTTAAACATTCATAGTATATGATTTTATCATGTATAATTAGAGTGACAGTCACATACAGATTTATTCAGTACTGTTGAATGGAAAAGAGCTCCAACAGTCATTCACTAATATTAAAACCACACTTAGGTATTAGAGGCTTAATCAAGAAATGATCACCTTTCTCATGAATACTGTTGTTGATGGTGCAAGTTGTCAAAGATGTGAAGAAATACTATTTTGAATAGCAAGTTGTGTTTCTAACTTTAAAAAGTGATAGTTTCATCTGCCACATTTTGACTAACTTTGCTTGATCTAGTCCTGTGTTTTTCCTGCATGGCCAATGTATCAACTGAGGCAGGGACATGGTGGAGAAGGAACAAGGGGGAGCACATGCCTTGTGTCTGTTTCTCCAACACACAAGCAAACCCTTACCAGCTTCCAGGCCCATGCATTTTATTTTCTCTCTCCCTGAAATGCCCCATTCCCAGCACTTCATGGGACCAGCTCACTGTCATCCTTTAAGTTCTTCCTGGAGAACCCCATGGACAGAGGAGCCTGGTGGGCTACAGTTCATAGAGTCACAAAGAGTCAGATGTGACTAAAGCGACTTCATACGCACATATATATGTAAGTTCTTGCTCTAGTGTTTTCCTCAGAAAGGCACTCCCTGACCACTCTCTGTCTACAGTGGCTGTGTTTAGTGGCCCTCCACCTCATCACATTCAACTGTTCAGTTATTCTCTGTTGACTTGTTAATTGTCTATTTCCTTCATTTGAATGGAAGCTCTCTGAGGCCAAGGACTGTCTCAAGAGTCAGCACACAGTGGGCACCCAATAAATATTTGAAGAAGAAATGAATAAATGTATGAACTCACCACTTCTATTTATAAAACACTTTAAGTGCACACAATGTGAAGAATCAGCATAAGGCTATTTCTAAACCTAGCCTCCCAAAGCTTAGTGGAGACAGAAGGCAATTAGTTGCAATCTTGCAGGTTCTTTGGCTATTTCTTTCCATTCCCATTGGTGATGGGATAGTTATACAGTAGAGAGCAGCTCAGACAACATGGGTTTGGCTCACATGAGAAACTCAGGTGGAAATAAAAGGGCTGCTTCTCTGCTGTTTCTGGCAGAGTTCATATAAGGTACTATGCCATAACTCATAGTGACGTCTAATAGTCTGTAGTCAACTCTGTAGACACCTCAGAGGTTGAGAAGCCAGAAGATGTGCTACAGAAGGTTAAAGTGAGGTGCCTGTGACATTAGCCTTTTATTCAAAGTGCCTAGAACATCTAAATACATTCATAGTAGTTTTTTCTTTTTGCTACATTAATTCTCATAGTAATTCATATTCATTATATAAAACTGAAAAAAATTCCCCAAAGCATTAAGATATCCAAAGAAGACTATCATAACATATTTCCATAATGTAGTGTGACTTTCAGAGAAGGCAATGACAACCCACTCCAGTACTCTTGTCTGGAAAATCCCATGGATGGACGAGCCTGGTAGGCCACAGTCCTTGGGGCTGCTAAGAGTCGGACACGACTGAGCGACTTTACTTTCACTTTTCACTTTCATGCATTGGAGAAGGAAATGGCAACCCACTCCAGTGTTCTTGCCTGGAGAATCCTAGGGACGGGGGAGCCTGGTGGGCTGCCGTCTATGGGGTCGCACAGAGTTGGACACGACTGAAGTGACTTAGCAGTAGCAGTAGCAGCAGTGTGACTTTGCAATGAGAACATCTAAATTTCAATACCATTTTGGCTACTTATTGGTTTTGTGATTAGGACAGATTGCAAATGGTCACAAATTTTTCCCATCCCTATATGCAAGCCCCATGCAACATGACTATGCCACTCTTATAATCAAGAGGTGAGATCTATTTCTCCACCCCTTGAATAAGAACTTGGTCCAGCATGGTTTACTTTATGTAACCAATAGGATATTAACAAACATAACACCAGCAGAAACTTGAAAAATTCTTGGGTATCTGGATTTGGCCACTCATGGGAATTCCTCTACCACCATGTCAACAGGCCTAGGTTGGCATCCTGGAGGATGAGTGACCACTCAGAGTGAGGACCAGCTGTCCCAAAGTCCCAGTGAATGCCCAGAGGTGAGAGTCTGGCCATCTTTGACCATTCAGCCCATGCCAGGTCATCTCAGTCCAGAAGAATCACAGTCAAGCCAAAGAATTATGCCAAATAGTGTTCATTGTTTTAAAACACATATATTTTGGTAGCAGAAACTAAATACTACAATGATTCTGGACAAATCACTTAATCTCTTTAAGCCTCAGTTTCCTAATCTATAAAAAAAGATAAACAAAACATACTTCCCATAGGCTTTGCTTCAAATACTAAATGAGAATAAATCTATCTAAAGAAACAAAAGACGTATATATAGAAAACTATAAAACATTGATGAAGGAAATCAAAGACAAATAAATGGAGAAATATGCCATGTTCATGGATTGGAAGAATCAATATAGTGAAAATGAGTATATTACCCAAAGCAACCTATAGATTCAATGCAATCCCTATCAAGCTACCAACAGTATTTTTCACAGATCTAAAACAAATAATTTCATAATTTGTATGGAAATACCAAAAAACCTCAAATAGCCAAAACAATCTTGAGAAAGAAGAATGGAACTGGAGAAATCAACCTGCCTGACTTCAGACTATACTACAAAGCTACAGTCATCAAGACAGTATGGTACTGGCACAAAGACAGAAATATAGATCAATGGAACAAAATAGAAAGCCCAGAGATAAATCCACACACCTATGGACAACTTATCTTTGACAAAGGGGGCAAGAATATACAATGGAGAAAAGACAATATCTTTAACAAGTGGTGCCAGGAAAACTGGTCAACCACCTGTAAAAGAATGAAACTAGAACACTTTCTAACACCATACACAAAAACAAATTCAAAATGGATTAAAGATCTAAAACTCCTGGAGGAAAACATAGGCAAAACACTCTGACATCAATCACAGTAGGATCCTCTATGACCCACCTGCCAGAGTAATGGAAATAAAAGCAAAAGTAAATAAATGGGACCTAATTAAACTTAAAAGCTTTTGTACAATGAAGGAAACTATAAGCAAGGTGAAAAGACAGCCTTCAGAATGGGATAAAATAATAGCAAATAAGCTACTGACAAAGAATTAATCTCAAAAATATACAAGCAGCTCATGCAGCTCAATACCAGAGAAATAAATGATCCAATCAAAAAATGGGCCAAAGAATGAAACAGACATTTCTCCAAAGAAGACATACAGATGGCTAACAAACACATGAAAAGATGCTCAGCATCACTCATTATCAGAGAAATGCAAATCAAAACCACAATGAGGTACCATCTCACGCTGATCAGAATGGCTGCTATCAAAAAGTCTATAAACAATAAATGCTGGAGAGGGTGCAGAGAAAAGGGAACCCTCTTACACTATTGGTGGGAATGCAAACTAGTACAGACACTATGGAGAACAGTGTGGTGATTCCTTAAAAACTGGAAATAGAACTGCCTTATGATCCAGCAATCCCACTGCTGGGCATACACACCGAGGAAACCAGAATTGAAAGAGACACATGTACCCCAATGTTCATCGCAGCACTGTTTACAATAGCTAGAACATGGAAGCAACCTAGATGTCCATCAGCAGACAAATGGATAAGAAAGCTATGGTACATATACACAATGTAATATTACTCAGCTATTAAAAAGAATGCATACGAATCAGTTCTAGTGAGGTGGATGAAACTGGAGCCTATTATACAGAGTGAAGCAAGTCAAAAAGAAAAACACCAATACAGTATATTAATGCATATATATGGAATTGAGAAGGGTGGTAATGATGACCCTGTATATGAGACAGCTAAAGAGACACAGATATAAAAAAGACTTTTGGACTTGGTGGGAGAAGGCGAGGGTGGGATAATTTGGGAGGATAGCATTGAAACATGTATATTACCATATATTAAATAGATCACCAGTCCAAGTTTGATGCATGAAACAGGGCACTCTAAGTCGGTGCACTGGGACAACCTGAGGGATGGGATGGGGAAGGATGTGGGAGGGGGCTTCAGGATGGGGGACACATGTACACCCATGGCTGATTCATGTCAATGTATGGCAAAAAAACCTACAATATTGTAAAGTAATTAGCCTCCAATTAAAATAAATAAATTTAAAAATATATATAAATAATATAAAAATGAAATGAGATAATCTTTGAAAAGATTTAACATCATTCCTGGCACATAGTAATGCTATATACATTTTTATTGATTTATTCCAAGCTTCTTAGAAAATGAAGAGTGCACTCTATTATTTTCTGTTCTGCATTGTTGATATAATATTATACTATACTGTGTGTTTAGTCACTCATTCATATCCAACTCTTTGTGACCCCATGGACTTCAGCCCACCAAGATTCTCTGTCTATGAGGATTCTCCAGGCAAGAATACTGGAGTGGGTTGCTATGCCCTTCTCCAGGGGATCGTCCCAACCCAGGGATCTAACTCAGGTCTCCCACATTGCAGGCAAATTCTTTACTGACTGTGCCACTGGGAAAGCCCTAATATTATATTACCTAATATTTATCCACAACATAAAACCATTTCCCCATTTCTTATTACTTAGGGTGCTTCAAAATTTTAAATTTTTCTTAATAACCTCATCAGGATCTCATAGAAGCACCCCCTCTGCCATACTGAAATGGAAGATGGTTTTTCCAGGGCATTTGGGAACTTCATGGAAGTTTCTTCAAGGAGAAATAAGGAAGAGTCTTCCCATGGAGCAAACCGAAAAATTCTAGTTTATCCAACAGAACAGTTTGTTTTTAGCATTCAGTTTGAGAGATCTCCAGGGCCTAAAAGTGATGCTCTGAGCAGATCTATGCTCTTTCTGGCAAAGAAGTCCCTGTTGCTTCATATCACATGTTTTTGTTCTGAGAGTAAGAAGCTCCTGCTTATGGCAACTCTAGAATGAAGAGGGCTGTTTACCAAAGTACTGGAGATGGCTCTACAGATTGTTAGAAAGCCCTTCCCTGGGATGAGGTCTGTATCATCCTCCAAGTAGACTCTAGCAGTTGTCAGAACCCCTGACAGATGCCTGCAGATCTTTGTTGGTCAGTAGCTCAGAGCTAGGAGAAGGCAATGGCACCCTACTCCAGTACTCTTGCCTGGAAAATCCCATGGACGGAGGAGCCTGGTAGGCTGCAGCCCATGGGGTCGTGAAGAGTCAGACATGACTGAGCGACTTCACTTTCACTTTTCACTTTCATGCATTGGAGAAGGAAATGGCAACCCACTCCAGAATTCTTGCCTGGAGAATCCCAGGGATCGCAGAGCCTGGTGGGCTGCCATCTATGGGGTTGCACAGAGTCGGACATGACTGAAGCGACTTAGCAGCAGCTCAGAGGCTGAGTGGCTGGGGCTAAAAGTCACAGCCACAGCATACCAGGCACACTAACTTCTAGTGATTCTAGTGACCACACTTTCAGAGGTCCTGTGGGAAGACTAGCTCCTCTGGTGTAGGCAGTTGTCTTAAAGAGTTCCAGAAAGTGCACTTCAGCTCCAGAACCTTATAAAAGAGCTTCCTGAGGTTTGAAGCTGCAGGAAACAATCAACTGTTGTCCAGAAGAGAAAAAAGATGAGGATCCCCATAAGGAATGGAAAACTCTGAGCTTCATGACAAAGACCAAACGAGCTGGAGATTATTTCTGGTGTGTGTCTCTAGCCTTAGGATTAAAGATAATAGGGATGATGAAACAAAATCATACATTCCATGCATTTATGAATTGGTAAGGCTGTTCTTACCACAGTCTGTGCTAAATCATTTTAGTATCTACTTCTTAGCAACTTGTTATGCATTCCAGCCATGCTATCTGCTTTGACCTACTTTCCTTACTTTGTAAGGGAAAAAACTGCAGGAACTAGACTCAGTCAATATCCAAGTTCCAGCCAATTATTGAGCTGGCCAAACCACAATTTCTGCAACCAATTTTTGCCACAGACCATTAAGAAAAATACAACTTCTTATTCTTATTTATATATTGCTGTCATTCTATAGGCTTTATAGAATTTTGTTGGTAAATCCAGTACAGTGAAAACAGACGACAATGGATTTACTCAGCAACTGCTTTTCTTAGTTCTCTGTAGAGAGGAACTCCTCCAGAAATATCAACATGCTTGCCTAGGTCACAAATCCAATGACACAACTTCTACTGTCAGTCTTAAGGCACTTACATGTCCACTTATTCGAGCAACAGACACATATGTTGATATTTTAATTTATTTGAAAATTATCCTATGTCTATTTTCAAAAAATACCCAAGGCAACTTACAATGAGAGATGTATAAGATAGTGCAACCAAGAAACAACAGAAAGGAGATATCAAGAACCATGCCAAGAGAGCAGAAGTATACACACTACAACTACACTAAGATGGGGGCATGTGGATGCTATGTGCTAAGTTGCTTCAGTCATATCCAACTCATTGCAACCCTATGGACTGTAGCCTGCCAGGCTACATGTTAACTTTATCTCTGACAGCACAGGAATCATTGTGATCTGTTGGAATAGTCAAAGATTTGGATTAAGACAAATAAGAGTTCAGATCACTTAATGAGAAAATTCAGGTAAGTTACCGACTCTTTTTGAATTTGTTTTTTCTACCCCAACACTTATAACAGGCATGGCATAGAATTGTTATGAGGAGTAAAATGACAACACAGATGTAATAAAAAATAAATACAAGGGTGATAACCATGTACCATGTGCCAGGCACTTTGCACATATCACTTCATTTCCTTCTAACAAGGATTCTAAGATTCTTGACTAATTCCAGTTTCAATCATTTGAAAAGTGACACATAGAAAATCTAATGAGATGTCAAAGGTCACAAACAAGTACAAACAAAGTCAGTATTTGGAGCTGGGGATCTGGCTCTAAAGTCCGTGCTCTTCACCCTTCTTCCGTACTATCTCTCATTAACTCAAATGAGATAGTGCAATAAGGGAATGGGAGGTATTCCCATCACTCTCTTCAGTTTCCTGGTAGCCAAAGAAAAGAGGGAAATATTTTACGTATAATAAATGTATAGTATATACATTGTAGTATAAATCATATAATAAAACAAACTACCCTTAGGACGGGCTTTCCCCCGTGGCTCAGCAGTAAAGAATCTGCCTGCAATGCAGGAAATGCAGGAGACCTGGGGTCAATCCCCAGGTCAGGAAGATCCCCTGGAGAAGGGAATGGTTACCCCCTCTAGCATTTTTTCCTGGAGAATCTCATGGACAGTGGAGCCTGGCAGGCTACAGCCCGTGGGGTCACCCAGAGTAGGACACAGCTGAAGCGACTTGGCACGGACGCTCGCATGCACACACCCTCAGGAAAGACCTCACTGCCATTACTGGTATTCAGTTACTATGTCCTGGGATGCTTGATCACCAAATAGAGTCCTGGATCCCAACCTTGACCTAGTAAAGATGTATCTTTGGGCAAGGTGGTGGTGTGATGACCTGAACCAACAAGTTCCACAGGAGATTCTTGGGGATGTTAAAGACTGTCAACCCCCGAACTCTGCCTTTTCCCAAAACTTGATCTCATTGGTGAGTTGAAATGCAAGTGAGCTAATCCACACCCACAGCTTCACTTACTGAAAATTATCTTCCTCAACTTCTTCACCCACCAGACTTCCCCAGGGGATGTCCATTACCTATTCTGGCTGCTGGTCAGACAACATGCATCAGCAAAAATCTGCCATCATTTAAGTTACTTTGGGGCATAGAATTAGGTTATTTGGGGAGAAGGAAATTTAACAATTTCCACCATATGTTAAAACAAGAAATCCTCTCACCAGAAAGGGAATGATTCAGCTCAGCAGTGCCTGAAGCCATCAAGAGCCAACACCAAGGGAGTAGTCTACAGACAGCTGTAACACCAAGATGAGAGATTTAAGCATCGTTTATTCTGAATCAGAAGCTTGTATTATGCACTTGAAGATTTTCTAAGTCCTAAAGGTAAAAGCAAATAGTTCATCCATTGTTTCAACTTACAGACTCCGGCTTTCAGGATATCTATGTCCAAAGGAATATAGCTGAAAGAAACTGAGTCAGCTCTTTCTCTTAGGAAATTATTCAAAGGAAATGGGAACAGCTGTACTTTATGCAACTCTGGACAATAAGGTCACCAGTGACACTGCTAAGCAGTGGACCTTATAAATATCTCTAGTTCAAAGAGGAAACTGAGCCCCACCCCAACATATGCACACACACATGTACTAACACTCACACACATACACACACAGTACTGTGGTCAATTTAAGCTTTAAAATATTAAAAGTGGACAGTGAGTTTAAAAGCTGTTGTGCATTTTGAATTTATAGCAAAAAAGGTTGCTATTTTAAAAGTTACCAGCAAGTATAGGTCACCCATTAAGATCTGCTTCACACCTTAAGCACAAGGTTATCCAACCTAACACAGTGGGTGGCCAATCAGCAACTTCAGTTCAGTTCAGTCACTCAGTCGTGTCTGACTCTTTGCGACTCTATTTCTCCCGGCAATCTTGATTCCAGCTTGTGCTTCATCCAGCCCAGCATTTCACATGATATATTCTGCATATAAGTTAAGTAAGCAGGGTGACAATACACAGCTTTGGCGTACTCCTTTCCCAATTTGGAACCAGTCTGTTGTTCCATGTCCAGTTCTAACCGTTGCTTCTTGAGCTGCATACAGATTTCTCAGGAGGCAGGTCACATGGCCTGGTATTCCATCTCTTTAAGAATTTTCCATAGTTTGTTGTGATCCACACAGTCAAAGGCTTTGGTGTAGTCAATAAAGCAGAAGTAGATGTTTTTCTGAAACTCTCTTGCTTTTTCAATGATCCAACAGATGTTGGCAATTTGATCTCTGGTTCCTCTGCCTTTTCTAAATCCAGCTTGAACATCTGGAAGTTCACGGCTGATGTCCTGTTGAAGCCTGGCTTGGAGAATTTTGAGCATTACTTGGCTAGTGGGTGAGGTGAGTGCAATTGTGTGGTAGTTTGAACATTCTTTGACATTGCCTTTCTTTGGGATTGGAATGAAAATTGATCTTTTCTAGTCCTGTGGCCACTGCTGAGTTTTCCAAATTTGCTGGCATATTGAGTGCAGCACTTTCATAGCATCATCTTTCAGGATTTGAAATAGCTCAACTGGAAGTCCATCCCCTCTACTAGCTTTGTTCATAGTGATGCTTCTTAAGGCCCACTTGACTTCACATTCCAGGATGTCTGGCTCTAGGTGAGTGATCACACCATCATGGTTATCTGGGTCATGAAGATCTTTTTTGTATAGTTCTTCTGGGTATTCTTGCCACCTCTTCTTAATATCTTCTACTTCTGTTAGGTCCATACCATTTCTGTCCTTTATTGTGCACATCTTTGCATGAAATATACCCTTGGTATCTCTAGTTTTCTTAAAGACATCTCTAGTCTTTCCCATTCTATTGTTTTCTTCTATTTCTTTGCACTGATCACTGAGGAAGGCTTTCCCATCTCTCTTTGCTATTCTTTGGAACTCTGCATTCAAATGGCTTTATCTTTCATTTTCTCCTTTGATTAGGAACTTAGTAAATCTTTTTTGGATAAACGAGTAAGTGAATAGATGAACTAGTGGATAGCACTTATGTGTCTAGACAAAACCCTAAAGTATAAAACAAAATTGAGAAATCTATATAATCTCTAGGAAGAGGGTATCAGTTCTTGGTGTTGTAAGAGAAACTTGGGCTTCCCTGGTGGCTCAGATGGTAAAGCGTCTGCCTGCAACACAGGAGACCTGGGTTCGACCCCTGGGTTTGGAAGATCCCCTGGAGAAGGAAATGGCAACCCACTCCAGTACTCTTGCCTGAAAAATTCCATGGACAGAGGAGCCTGGTAGGCTATAGTCTATGGGGTTGCAAAGAGTCAGACATGACTGAGCGACTTCACTTTCTTTCACTTTCAGATAGGATTAGTGGTAAAAAACCTGCCTGCCAATACAGGACAAATAAGAGACACAGTTTCAATCGCTGAGTTGGGAAGATTCCCCTAGAGAAGGAAATGGAAACCCATTCCAGTATTCTTGCCTGGAGGATCTCATGGACAAGGGAGCCTGAAGGGCTACTGTCCATGGGATTGCAAAGAGTCAGACAAGACTGAAGTGACTAAGCATAGCACATATAATCTCTAGGAAGATTCTTTACCAGTTCTTGGTATTGTAAGAAAAACAACTTGGTCTAGATATTTTCCTTAATTATGCTGAGCACAGAGTTATATTTGAGGGATAACTATGTAAACTCTAAAGACTTTTTTAATGTAGAAAAATAAGAGAAAATGCCTTCACCATAAAATATCACCAGCAGACTTGAAATACAAAAATACATTAGCAACTTGGCAAAAAAAAAAAACAACAACAACAACAACCACTAGATTCTCAATACCATACTCTTTACATTTTAAGTGAAACTATTTTGTGTTTTTCAATATTTAATTTGCTTTTGTGACTATTCTTTCCTTCTGCTATCTCTCCCTTTTTCTTCATTCCTCCTCTACTGTGCGTGACATTAAAGAGAATGAAAATTAGAGTTTTTACATCAAAACTGAGACACAACCATAAGGGAAATTTCCATTGTATCTATTCTATATCAAAAGTTTCTCTTATACTCTCTCTATACTTGGTGACATCCACTCATTCAACAACTCATTATACTTAGTGGGTATCTCAACAAATATTCACCGAGTACTTACCACATGGCAAGCAGTGTACTAGATACTAGAGGTGGAGCAGAAAACTCTTCCCCCACAAGATCATGGAGGTCATAGACATTAAATGATCACACATTAGTAAGTTCATGGAGATAATGATTCAGATCATGAAGCCAAGTATAGATCAATTCTTTTAATGATAACACCACTTGATGAAGAAATATAGACTTGATCCTAGATTTGTGGGCAACTACTCTAGGGTTTTCTAGGATTCTCCTCTAGAAATGAGGTAAGATCTTTCATAAATGTTAATTGGGGCCATGCTGAGGAGAAAAGCTTTAAGTGAGGCAAGGATAGATGCTGAATGACCAATGAGGAGTCTGTTTCAGTATTATTATCCAACAGATACCATATTCCAGGTGACACAGGATTGTGGCCTGGTCTAGAGAGGCAACAGTAGAGATGGTGAGAGTTAAGTAATGATGACAATAACCAGGACTCCCATTTGCAGTGCCATTCTCTGTGCTTAGACATTGTCAATGATTGACTCATTTCAGTCTCACAATCCTGATAACGAGGTACTATTTTCATCTCAATTTTATTATCAAGGAAACTGGGGCACAAGGAGGTTCAGTAAGCTGTTTGAGGCCATACACCTAGCACTTAGCAGCAATAAGAACTCATAAAACCAGTCTCCAAAGCTCAAATCCTTAACCACTCTATGAGCTTGCTAAATTAAATTAGATCTTCTTCTGAATGCTCAGTCAGGTACCTGGTTTTCATGGTCCTGGCAATTTATTTATTCCCTACCCACTCCTTCCACTACTATTCAACAGGTTAAATATCTTCTTATGTATCGGTTCAAGAGGGCATCTTCAGTGGGAATTCTACCTTGTACTTTATTTTCTATCCTCTTCCTAGCATCAAAAATGAATGTGTCTTAAAATTGCATGTGTTGACCTATTCTGAAAATTGGCCTGGAATTTCTTCATATGAAATTCTTTTCTGCACAAACCAGGGTCATATAACAGAGCTCAGTTGTGAATTCTGATGCTTATATTTGAAAATATTTGTTAATGTTTAGAATAAATATGATTCATCAAATTACAAGAGATAAGGAAGGACACTACATAATGATCAAAGGATCAATCCAAAAGAAAGACATAATAATTGTATATATCTATGCACCCAACATAGCAGCACATGAATACATAAGACAAACACTAACAGACATAAAAGGAGAAATTGACAGTAACATAATAATAGTAGGAGACTTTAATACCCCACTCATACCAATGGACAGATCATCAAAACAGAAAATTAATAAGGAAACACAAGTCTTAAATTATACATTAGATGAGATGGATCTAATGAGATTATATTGATATCCTCAGGACATTCCATCCAAAGGCAGAAGAATACACCTTCTTCTCAAGTGCACATGGAACATTCTCCAGGATAGACCACATCTTGGGTCACAAATCAAACCCCAGTAAATTTAAGAAAATTGAAACTGTATCAAGCATCTTCTCTGACCACAATGCTATGAGACTAGATATCAATTACAAGGAAAAAAAAACTGTAAGAAACACAAACACATGGAGACTAAACAACACGTTTCTAAATAACCAACAGGTTACTGAAGAAGTCAAAGGGAAATCAAAAAATTTCTAGAAACAAATGACAATGAAAACATGACAACTCAAAACCTATGGGATGCAGCAAAAGCAGTTCTAAGAGGGAAGTTTATAGCAATACAATCATACCTCAAGAAAAAAACAAACAAACAAAATCCAATAGACAACCTAACTTTACCACTAAAACAACTGGAAAAAGAAAGAAACAAACAAAAAAAATACAAAATTAGTAGAAGGAAAGAAATTGTAAACATCCAAGCAGAAATACATGAAAAAGAAATGAAAGAAACAATTGTAAAGATTAATAAAACTAAAAACTGGTTCTTCAAGAAGATAAACAAAATTGACAAACCTTTAGGTAGACTCAACGAGAAACAAAGAGAGAAGAATCAAATCAACAAAATTAGAAATGAAAAAGAAGAGGTTACAACAGACAGTGCATAAATACAAGGATTATAAGAAAAGATTATGAATAACTATATAGAAAGAAAATAGATAATCTGGAAGAAATGGACAGATTCTTAGAAAAGTTCAGTCTCCTAAGACAGAACCAGGAAGAAATAGAAATTATGAACAATCTAATTACAAGCACTGACATTGAAGTTGTGATAAAAAATCTCCCAAAAAACAAAAGCCCAGGTCCAGACAGCTTCACAGGAGAATTCTATTGAATATTTAGAGAACTAATGCCTATCAAGAGATGGGAATACCAGACCACCTGATCTGCCTCTTGAGAAATTTGTATGCAGGTCAGGAAGCAACAGTTAGAACTGGACATGAAACAACAGACTGGTTCCAAATAAGAAAAGGAGTTCATCAAGGCTGTATATTGTCACCCTGTTTATTTAACTTATATGCAGAGTACATCATGAGAAACGCTGGACTGGAAGAAACACAAGCTGGAATCAAGATTGCTGGGAGAAATATTAATAACCTCAGATATGCAGATGACACCACCCTTATGGAAGAAAGTGAAGATGAACTAAAAAGCCTCTTGATGAAAGTAAAAGTGGAGAGTGAAAAAGTTGGCTTAAAGCTCAACATTCAGAAAACGAAGATCATGGCACCCGGTCCCACCACTTCATGGGAAATAGATGGGGAAACAGTGGAAACAGTGTCAGACTTTATTTTTCTGGGCTCCAAAATACTGCAGATGGTGACTGCAGCCATGAAATTAAAAGATGCTTACTCCTTGGAAGGAAAGTTATGACCAACCTAGATAGCATGTTCAAAAGCAGAGACATTACTTTGCAACAAAGGTTCATCTAGTCAAGGCTATGGTTTTTCCTGTGGTCATGTATGGATGTGAGAGTTGGACTGTGAAGAAGGCTGAGCACGGAAGAATTGATGCTTTTGAACTGTGGTGTTGGAGAAGACTCTTGAGAGTCCCTTGGACTGCAAGGAGATCCAACCAGTCCATTCTAAAGGAGATCAGCCCTGGGATTTCTTTGGAAGGAATGATGCTAAAGCTGAAACTCCAGTACTTTGGCCACCTCATGCGAAGAGTTGATTCATTGGAAAAGACCCTGATGATGGGAGGGATTGGGGGCGGGAGAAGAAGAGGACGAGGGAGGATGAGATGGCAGGATGGCATCACTAACTCGATGGACATGAGTCTCAGTGAACTCCGGGAGTTGGCGATGGACAAGGAGGCCTGGCGTGCTGCGATTCATGGGGTCGCAAAGAGTCGGACACGACTGAGCGACTCATCTGATCTGAATGCCTATCCTTCTAAAACTCTTACAAAAAATTGCAGAGCAAGAACACTTCCAAACTCATTCTACGAGGCCACCATCACCCTGATACCAAAACCAGACAAAAACAACACAAAAAAGGAAACTACAGGCCAATATCACTGATGAACATATATGCAAAAATCCTCAACAAAATTTTAGCAAACAGAATTCAGCAACATATGGAAAACCTCATGCACTATGATCAAGTTGGGTTTATTATAGGGATGCAAGAATTCTTCAATACATGCAAATCAATCAATGTAATACACCATATTAACAAATTGAAAGATAAAAACCATATGATAATCTCAATAGATTGAGAAAAAGCCTTTGACAAAATTCAGCACCCATTTATGAACAAGACTCTTCAAAAAATTGGCATAGAAGGAACCTACCGCAACATAGTAAAGGCCATATATGTAAGCCAACAGCAAACATTATTCTCAATGGTGAAAAACTGAAAGCATTCTCCCTGAGATCAGGAACAAGACAAGGGTATCTACTTCTGCCACTATTATTCAACATAGTTCTTGATGTCCTAGCTACAGAAATCAGAGAAGAAAAAGAAATAAAAGGGATCCAGATTGGAAAAGAAGTAAATCTCTCACTGTTTGCAGATGACATGATACTGTATATAGAAAACCCCAAAGATAGTATCAGAAAATTACTAATCAGTGAATTAGGTAAAATTTCATGATACAAAATCAATACACAGAAATAATTTGCATTTCTATATACTAACAATGAAAAATCAGGAAAATAAATTCAGGAATCAACCCCATTCACCATTGCAACAAAAAGAATTAAATATCTAGGAATGAACCTAACTAAGGAGACAAAAGAACTGTAGACAGAAAATTATAGGACACTAATGAAAGAAATCAAAGATGACATGGACCACATCCTTGTCTATCTCAATGAAGCTAGGCCATACCATATGGGGCCACCCAAGACACACAGGTCATGGTGGAGAGGTTTGACGGAATGCAGTTCACTGGAGAAGGGACTGGCAAACCACTTCAGTATTCTTGCCTTGAGAACCCCATGAACAGTATGAAAAGGCAAAATGATAGGACACTGAAAGAGGAACTCCCCAGGTCTGTAGGTGCCCAAATTGGAGAAATAACTCCAGAAGAATGAAGGGATGGAGCCAAAGCAAAAACAATACCCAGTTGTGGATGTGACTGGTGATAGAAGCAAGGTCCGATGTTGTAAAGAGCAATATTGCATAGGAACCTAGAATGTTAGGTCCATGAATCAAGGCAAATTGGTAGTCAAACAGGAGATGGCAAGAGTGAATGTCGACATTCTAGGAATCAGCGAACTAAAATGGACTGGAATGGGTAAATTTAACTCAGATGACCATTATATCTACTACTGTGGGCAGGAATCCCTGAGAAGAATGGAGTAGCCATCATGGTCAACAAGAGAGTCCGAAATGCAGTACTTGGATGCAATCTCAAAAAAGACAGAATGATCTCTGTTCATTTCCAAGGCAAACCATTCAATATCACAGTAATCCAAGTCTATGCCCAAACTACTAACACTGAAGAAGCAGAAGTTGAACGGTTCTATGAAGACCTACAAGACCTTTTAGAACTAACACCCCAAAAAGATGGCCTTTTCATTATAGGGGACTGGAATGCAAAAGTAGGAGTCAAAAAACACCTGGGGTAACAGGTAAATTTGGCCTTGGACTACAGAATAAAGCAGGGCAAAGGCGAATAAAGTTTTGCCAAGAGAACGCACTGGTCATAGCAAACACCCTCTTCCAACAACACTTGTAGACAAGACTCTACACATGGACATCACCAGATGGCCAACACCGAAATCAGATTGATTATATTCTTTGCAGCCAAAGATGGAGAAGCTCTATACAGTCAGCAAAAACAAGACCAGGAGCTGACTGTGGCCCAGATCATGAACTCCTTATTGCCAAATTCAGACTTAAATTGAAGAAACTAAGGAAAACCACTAGACCATTCAGGTATGACCTAAATCAAATTCCTTATGATTATACAGTGGAAGTGAGAAATAGATAGACAGAGTGCCTGATGAACTGTGGATGGAGGTTCATGACATTATACAGGAGACAGGGACCAAGACCATCCCCATGGAAAAGAAATGCAAAAAAGCAAAATGGCTGTCTGGGGAGGCCTTACAAATAGCTGTGAAAAGAAGAGAAGCAAAAAGCAAAGGAGAAAAGGAAAGATGTAAGCATCTGAATGCAGACTTCCAAAGAATATCAAGGAGATATAAGAAAGCCTTCCTCAGCAATCAATGCAAAGAAATAGAGGAAAACAATAGAATGGGAAAGACTAGAGATCTCTTCAAGAAAATTAGAGATACCAAGGGGACATTTCATACAAAGATGGGCTCGATAAAGGGCAGAAATGGTATGGACCTAACAGAAGCAGAAGATATTAAGAAGAGGTGGCAAGAATACACAGAAGAACTGTACAAAAAAGATCTTCACAACAAAGATAATCACAATGGTGTGATCACTCACCTAGAGTCAGACATCATGGAATGTGAAGTCAAGTGGGCCTTAGAAAGCATCACTATGAACAAAGCTAGTGGAGGTGATGGCCTTCCAGTTGAGCTATTTCAAATCCTGGAAGATGATGCTGTGAAACTGCTGCACTCAATATGCCAGCAAATTTGGAAAACTCAGCAGTGGCCACAGGACTGGAAAAGGTCAGTTTTCATTCTAATCCCAAAGAAAGGCAATGCCGAAGAATGCTCACACTACTGCACAATTGCACTCATCTCACACACTAGTAAAGTAATACTCAAAATTCTCCAAGCCAGGCTTAAGCAACACATGAACCATGAACTTCCAGATGTTCAACCTGGTTTTAGAAAAGGCAGAGGAACCAGAGATCAAATTGCCAACATCTGCTGGATCATGGAAAAAGGAAGAGAGTTCCAGAAAAAAACATCTATTTCTGCTTTATTGACTATGCCAAAGCCTTGGACTGTGTGGATCACAATAAACTGTGGAAAATTCTGAAAGAAATAGGAATACCAGATCACCTGACCTTCCTCTTGAGAAACCTATATGCAGGTCAGGAAGCAACAGTTAGAACTGGACATGGAACAGCAGACTGGTTCCAAATAGGGAAAGGAGTACGTCAAGGCTGTATATTGTCACCCTGTTTATTTAACTTCTATGCAGAGTACATCATGAGAAACACTGGGCTGGAAGAAGCACAAGCTGGAATCAAGATTGCTGGGAGAAATATGAATAACCTCAGATATGCAGATGACACCACTTTTATGGCAGAAAGGGAAGAGGAACTAAAAAGCCTCTTGATGAAAGTGAAAGAGGAGAGTGAAAAAGTTGGCTTAAAGCCCAACATTCAGAAAACGAAGATCATGGCACGTGGTCCCATCACTTCATGGGAAATAGATGGGGAAACAATGGAAACAGTGTCAGACTTTATTTTTGGGGGCTCCAAAATCACTGCAGATGGTGACTGCAGCCATGAAATTAAAAGACACTTACTCCTTGGAAGGAAAGTTATGACCAACCTAGATAGCACATTCAAAAGCAGAGACATTACTTTGCCAACAGAGGTCCGTCGTCAAGGCTATGGTTTTTCCAGTGGTCATGTATGGATGTGAGAGTTGGACTGTGAAGAAAGCTGAGCGCTGAAGAATTGATGCTTTTGAACTGTGGTGTTGGAGACTCTTGAGAGTCCCTTGGACTGCAAGGAGATCCAACCAGCCCATTATAAAGGAGATCAGTCCTGGGTGTTCTTTGGGAGGAATGATGCTAAAGATGAAACTCCAGTACTTTGTCCACCTCATGTGAAGAGTTGACTCATTGGAAAAGACTCTGATGCTGGGAGGGATTGGGGGCAGGAGGAAAAGGGGATGACAGAGGATGAGATGGCGGGATAGCATCACCAACTCGATGGATGTGAGTTTGAGTGAACTCTGGGAGTTGGTGATGGACAGAGCGGCCTGGCGTGCTGCAATGCATGGGGTTGCAAAGAGTTGGACATGACTGAGCGACTGAACTGAACTGAACTGAACCGATGGCCACTTTTGCCCTAACTAGACAGAGATGAGTACAGTCAGTTGTGATTTAACATGGCACACATTCCTAAAAAATCACCAGACTATGCAAGATTGTGCAATAACATTCAAAGGACCTATGGAGAAGTGGCTTTGAGGACAACATTTAAAAGCTTGGCCAGGGGCACATAAAATGGTTAGGAGCCTAATAAAGAGGGCCACACAGTTTTGCACATGTTAAATGGTTAAGAAACATATAAATACCACAACAAATTGGGAAGTTTACCTTAAAAAAGACCTGGTGTTTACCAGAAAGGTGTTTGAGTTTGAGTGAACTCTGGGAGTTGGTGATGGCCAGGGAGGCCTGGCTTGCTGCAATTCATGGGGTAGCATAGAGTCGGACATGACTGTTGACTGAATTGAACTGAATGAAAGAAATAAAACATGACATAAACAGATGGAGAGATATTTCATGTTCCTGGGTAGGAAGAATCAATATTGTGAAAATGACTATATAACCACACAGAATCTACAGATTCAATGCAATCCTATCAAATTACCAATGGCATTTTTCACAGAACTAGATAAAAAAATTTAATAATTCATAGGGAAACAAAAATACCCTGAATAGACAAAGCAGTCTTGAGAAAGAAGAATGCAGCTGGAGGAATCAACCTTTCTGACTTCAGATTATACTACAAAGCTACAGTCATCAAGATAGTATGGTACTGGCACAAAAACAGAATTACACCCATGCACCTATGGGTACCTTATTTTTTACAAAGGTGGCAAGAATATACAACGGGGCAAAGACAGCCTCTTCAATAAATGGTGCTGGGAAAACTGAACAGCTACATGTAAAAGAATGAAACTAGAACACTTCCTAACATCATACACAAAGATAAACTCAAAATGGATTAAAGGCCTAAATGTAAGACCAAAAACTATAAAACTCTTAGAGGAAAACATAGGCAGAACACTCGTTGACATAAATCAAAGCAAGATCCTCTGTGACCCACCTCCTAGAGTATATGGAAATAAAAACAAAAGTAAACAAGCGGGACCTGATTAAACTTATAAGCTTTTGCACAGCAAAGGAAACTATAAGCAAGGTGAAAAAACAACCCTCAAAATGGGAGAAAATAATAGCAAATGAAACAATTGACAAAGGATTAATTTCCAAAATATACAAGCAACTCATACAACTCAATACCAGAAAAACAAACAACCCAATCAAAAAGTGGGGAAAAGACCTAAACAGACATTTCTCCAAAGAAGACATACAGATGGCTAACAAACACATGAAAAGATGCTCAGTATCACTCATTGTTAGAGAAATGCAAATCAAAACTACAATGAGACATCTCTTCACACCAGTCAGAATGGCCCTCATCAAAAAGTCTACAAACAATAAATGCTGGAGAAAAAGGAACACGCTGGCACTGTTGGTGGGAAGGTACGTTGATACAACCACTATGGAAGACGGTATGGAGATTCCTTAAAAAACTAGGAATAAACCCACCATAGGATCCAGCAACCCCACTCCTAAGCACATATCCTGAGGAAACCAAAACTGAAAAAGACACATGTATCCCATTGTTCATTGCAGCACTATTTACAACAGCCAGAACATGGAAGCAACCTAGATGTCCATCGAGGGATAAAGAAGTTGTGGTACATATGCACAATAGAATATTACTCAGCCATAAAAAGGAATTCATTTGAGACAGTTCTGAGGAGATGGATGAACCTAGAACCTATTACACAGAGTGAAGTAAGTCAGAAAGAGAAAGATAAATATCATATTCTAACACATATATAGGAAATCTAGAAAATGGTACTGAAGAATTTATTTGCAGGGCAGCAGTGGAAAAACAGACATAGAGAATAGACGTACGGACATGGGGAGAGGGGAAGAGAGGGTGAGATGTATGGAAAGAGTAACATGGAAACTTACATTATCATATGTAAAATAGATAGCCAACAGGAATTTGCTGTATTGGTCAAGAAACTGAAACAGGGGCTCTGTATCAACCTAGAGGGGTGGGATGGGGAGGAGACAGGAGGGAGGCTCAAAAGGGAGGGGATGTATGTATAGGTATGGCTGATTCATTTTGAGGTTTGACAGAAAACAACAAAATTCTGTAAAGCAATTATTCTTCAATAAGAAATAAATTAATTAAAAATAAATAAATACGATTCATCGATCTTGGGTCATGAATGTGGACTGAAGAGAAATGTTAATTTACTGGGTCACCTCACTGTGGAAGCCTGAACAGAAAGCTCAGTTTTGAAGTTATGACCCTATTACTGAGTTTACCAGTTTAGACTGAGTCCTATTAGAATGGACTTGATGGACCAGAGGCTGGGCTGACAGTGAGTCAGGTCAGATATTTGCAGACCCAGAGGGCAAGGAGATTCCTAGGAGCTGCCAGGTACCTTCAGTGGTTCTGATGAGGTTAGAGAGGAAAGTGCTAGACAGGTCTGCTGGTCAGGAGGAAGGGTAGGGAAGGGAGAGAAAGCTCAATGTGACAGGGTGGCCTGGCTATGCAGGACCCCATCACTGAGATTC
The DNA here is from genome assembly GCF_027580195.1 of Bos mutus. NCBI lineage: Eukaryota > Metazoa > Chordata > Mammalia > Artiodactyla > Bovidae > Bos > Bos mutus. The sequence continues at coordinate 42,322,581 of NC_091638.1, forward strand.
ACTCCCCGAAACTTATTAGGGGACAGGTTAGGGACAGAAAGATGGTCAGACCTGAGCTGGCACTAAAACTTGAAGAAGAGAGTGTAGCAGAGTTTTGTGATAGGCTAGAGACACAAGCATAAAGCACACCCTTAGGATAGCAGCTGGAGTACAGATGAAGCTTGGTTGTACTGAGCACGGTGGTTCATTCAGGCTGCCGGCACTTTCCTGTGCCAGGAATCAACAAAAGATTTTGAGATTCACAAATTGAGCTATTCACCATTTCTGTGTAGGAGGAACTTGTCAGACTAAGTGGAATAGCTGCCCCTTTTGGAGAACAGAGGCATATGATTGTGGCAAGAGTAACATTGAAACAGGTTTGATTCAGTGTCACCTCCTGCCTGTCCTCAGGTCAAGATTATTCTCACACTCTGCAGTCAGGTGGCCCTCCTTGGAGATGAGAAGGAATTAGGTTCTAGGTTCCAAATATTTTCCAGACCTTCTGGACAATGCCTGTTACTATGCAATGAAGTCAGATCAGAAGCTCAAAGCCGCTCTTTCTATAGACGGAAATCTGAGTCCTCGGAAGAATCATGTCTCTTGCTGGTTCCCAGCTCTTGACCCCTGAAGTGACCCTGTCTCAGATTCAACTCCTCCCGGCCTGTCTCCATCTCTGGCTCCTGCTTCTCTGAGAGCCCCAAACTTGACAAAGAGGCCAGGCCATGCTTATCCTCTGACATGGTTTTCCTCCATCACCCTGGCTCCTCACGGCCATTGGCCCCATCTCACCCCCACCTTCTGCACCTGCTTTTGAAACTATCCGGTGGGCCTTTTCTTCAGCCATGCCTAATGCCCTCACCTGCTTCCCACCCTGGCTGTACACTGCATTTCTGCTTCTCTACAATATCACACCTGACCTGCTAAAATCCATTCCAGAGCTAAGAACGCTTAGTGTTCCAGAGCAGGGCAGTGAGACTGCTGCACCTGGGGGAATCTCTTAGCATCCTGATATTAGACTTCTTAAGACACTGGAACTGGAAGGGACTGTTTGGCCCAATATCCTGAAGCTCAGAGTCAAGAGAGAACATGAGGCAACATTATTCTAGAACTCCCACACACACCGTGTTGTCTCTGTGAATGGAGCTACTGGCCCAATATCCTGAAGCTCAGAGTCAAGAGAGAACATGAGGCAACATTATTCTAGAACTCCCACACACACCGTGTTGTCTCTGTGAATGGAGCTACTGGGTAGAAGTTCTGACAATTACAAGTGAATCTCTTGTTCAGAATTGACCACTTACTGTTTTCATTCTTGTCCCTACCCTGCCAACTCCACCTGAGAGCCAGAGTGACCTTAAAAGATGAAACACTTCACAGGTCAGTCACCTACTCATAATTCCCAACGCCCTTCCGTAACACTGAGAATAAAATCCAGACTCCTTCCCACAGGCCTGCCGGTGCTGGTTGCCGCTGATCATCCCCATGCCATCTCCTGCCCGGGCTTCCCGACACCACTATGCCTTCTTACTGTGCTGCAGCCACTGTACTCTCTGTCCCCTCTGCCCTCTGACCTATCTTCTGTCCCCGCCTCTATGCTGGGAACACTCGTCCCCCAGATGTTGGTTTCTCTCCCCTTTTGCTGAACTGCCCTCCTCAGAAATGTCTTCGTCTGTAACCTCCTCCCTACACCCCCACCCCCTTTCCCCGTTACTAGCTTCATTTTTCCATGGAACTCTGTACTGGCTGAGGTGATTTCACATATTAGGTTTCCTTTGTTTGTTTGTCTCCCTCTACTACCAAGTACATTTCCTGAGGGCAGGTGTCAGTTTTCATTCAGCGCTGTATCCCAGCACCTGGAATAATAACTAGCAATCATAGTAGGTACTTGGGCTGAAGCTCCCCTGATGGCTCAGCGAGCAAACAATCTGCCTGCCATGCAGGAGACGTAGGAGATGCAGGTTCAATCCCTGGGTCAGGAAGCTCCTCTGGAGAGGAAATGGCAACCTACTCCAGTATTCTTATGGGAAAATTCCATGGGTAGAGGAGCCTGGTGGGCTACAGTCCATGAGTTTGCAGAGTCGGACACAACTGAAAAACTAGCACTTTCACAGTAGGTACTCAAATATTTGTTTAAAAAATAAAAAAAAAAATCACAAAATGACCACAGGCTTCTCTTCTGGAGTAAATGTGTTATGATAAGATTTCAGTTTACAGGTTCTAGAAGTAAATCATACAAAAAACAAAAAACAAGAGGAAAAAGTTCCATTTGCCCCTGTAGTTGTTTTAATAAGAACTAAAATATGTAGTCACTAAGTTGTATCTTATACATAATATTTTAACTCTATACTCCGTAAAAAGAAAATTGTTACTGCCAAAATTACAGGAATGTGGTTTTGATTTAAAATAATGTAGAAACAGTTCTAATAAGTTGTTAAATCTAGTTTATTTCTGGAACTTCAGTGAATTTTTCTTTTCACGAAATTATTACTTAAAGTTCTAGTTAGTGAATTAATGTCAATAATTTAAATGAATTTCTTTTTGTGCAATTATCTTGGATTGGAAGGCAATAAAACAGTTGGAATTACTTTTAACAAATTGCACATTCTTCCCCCTTCATATACCCTACTGTTAACGTTAGGGAAAGTTACTGCAGTAATTTCATACTTAAAGTGGAATTATTTGGTTTAAGGGGAATTACAGAGCTGAAAAGAATCCACATGCTTGGTCACTTTCACCTTTAAGAAAATAAAAACACCAAGAGGTCGTAATTCCTTAATAAATGATATTCAATCATGCTCTATATTTGGATTTTGTTTTAAAGAAATTAGATTGGGGAGAAAGCATCCCAGAGACAGAAGCTGAACTTTGAGAAGATAAATAAATTAATGCATAATGCATTTTTGAACTCATGAATAGCTAATCAGTTCCTTAACCTGTGGAAGTATTGGGCATTTTTCCCCTTGGAGAGACAGGGTTAGCTAGTGTCTTGGAATGTAAAGGCAGTTATAGGACAGGGTTCATGATTAAAAAAGAAAAAGTATTCCTCTGAAATTTCTGTGTTAAACTAGTGGACAATTTAGTGAAATTGGAAGATAATATTAAAATATTATGGGCAACAGCTGAGAAACTGATGTATCCTTAGGCTGCAAACCATGCTCTGGAAATAGCGAAAATTAATGACGACAAAGTCAATGAGCAAATGCAAAGGAAAAGGCTTGTAAAACTGATTTATCTTCTATGAAAAAGCAGAGCAGATTAGACATACCTTATATACTTTGAGGATAATGACACTGATCTTTTTGAATTCAGAATCAAAATACATTAAAGCAAATCATGAATATAAAACAGGAGGGTGAAACAGACTTTACAAATGGGGCTCTTGTTTGGCTACTCAGCCCATGCCCGCTTTTGGTGGACACAGATTTCTCTTGTTAATAATCGTTCATACCACTGACTTATAAGGGGCACATCTACTCTGCCTACCTTCAAAATGAAAGCCATGTAGAGAATAGGGGGGTGTAACAGAATGATGAATGCTAGTTAGAATCGTACAGTCTGGAGCCAGAATTAGCCTTTCCTGAATCAATCTGTTCACATCATTTAGCATATGTTTTATCATTGTTGCTTAGTTTCTAAGACATGTCCAATCTTTGCGATCCAATGGACTGTAGCCCACCAGGCTGCCCTGTCTGTGGAATTTTCCAGGCAAGAATACTGGAGTGGGTTGCCATTTCCTCCTCCGGGGGATCTTCCCAACCTAGGAACTGAACCCACTTCTCCAGCTTAGTAGGCAGTCTCCTGCACTACAGGCAGATCCTTTACCACTGAGCCCCTTGGGATTAACCCATACATTATATTAAGGTATATATATATAAAGGTATATATATCTTTATATATATATATATATATATAAAAGGTATATATATACCCTCATATATATATATATGAGGTAAAAATATATATATACAAGTGTCTTTCAACACAAAATCTTGCAGGAACACACAGATATCAGCCAAATGTAAATAAATCTAATCCTACATCTATGAGTATTAATAGTGAGACCTAAAGTCACTTAACTTTCACAACTCTATGAGGAATACACTAATTTTAACCATATTTTGCAAATGAAGAAAACAAGACACAGAGTTCAGGAACTCTATTCAAGACAGACACCTGATATCTGGCAAAATCACACCTGAATCCAGGTACTTTGACTCCATATTTCATACTCTTAACCATGACACGATTATACAATCCCTATGGAAATTCTTGTACTTATTTATCTGTCATCCTTTTTCCATGAATAAACTTAGATCTCTCATGAAAAAGCCATGGAACCCTGATGCACGGATATGAGCACGGGGGTTGGGGTGTCTCTGCTGGGATAGGAGTTGTGTGCCCACCCGCTATTTCTCACCAAAACACTTATCAGGCCTTCCCCACGCAGTGCATTGTCCTCAAATAATCCATCAGTAGTTACAGTCTTTTAAAATCACATTTTTGATCTCCAAAAGACATTCTTTTTATCAAAAAGCTGTTTGTTTTCACTAATATATATGGAATTTTCACCAGAGACTTCTATTTTCAACTGTATGTCTTGTTTGATGTGGCTTTTATGCACACACTTAAAAATCTTAAGAACCCAGTTATCATTTCTACAAAGACAGTTAACCTCTCCACACAAAAAAACTATGACCTGATAGTCAGAGACTGTGGCCCACACACTGGCACCACAAATGGTATTATTCAATATGCCCAAAGAACCTGGACACCCTTTGGATCTGTTATAAGTGTACTTAAGCCAAATTTACTGAAAATGTTTGAGATGTCCTTCAGTTGCATTTGACCAACACAACTTTACATTTTTCAGCAATATAAATCAAGTAGGTCCCTGAAACTAATGTAGACACAGATTAAAATGGAATTTCCTAATGTGTAGCATTCAGTATCTATTTTACACCATTAATTAATTATTCTTGAGGGGAAGGGGTGGAGGGAAAACAACAACAACAGACCTTTTTAAAGCCATGCACAAAAGAGGAGAGCCACTGCTCGAGGTCCTTCTTTAAAATCCTTCACTTCTATAGCTCTGGCAGCAAACCTCAGCACCTGTGCTTAGGCATTTATGTAATTCTGGGAGGACAGAGCACATATTAGCCACAGCTACTGACTTTGATAGATCACCTGAGCTCTGTAGAATGCGAAAGTATATTGCAAGGAGAAATGCAATGTTGTCTGTGATAACACTTTCAGGTCTCCAGAGAAAGCACATACTTTTTTTTTTTTTCCTAATTTTATTTTATTTTTAAATTTTACATAATTGTATTAGTTTTGCCAAATATCAAAATGAATCTGCCACAGGTATACACGTGTTCCCCATCCTGAACCCTCCTCCCTCCTCCCTCCCCATACCATCCCTCTGGGTCGTCCCAGTGCACTAGCCCCAAGCATCCAGTATCGTGCATCGAACCTGGACTGGCAACTCGTTTCTTACATGATATTTTACTAAAATATGGCAAAAGCCTAGGAGTGAGACTGTCAGAATAGCCAGGGTCATTTCAGTTCCCCCAAGTGGCAGACAGTGGTAGATGGTGACCTATCTGCCTTCATGCTTCTGAAAACCATCCACATACAGACCACTGCATGCCACTGATCATCTGGTCTGTAGAGGGTCATCCGGCTGCTCTGGTCTAAAGGGGATCTACCATACCAAGCTTGTTTGTTTTACCATTTGTTTTCATACTAAAGCCATACCATGAGCACGACACTTTCCATCTGGCCATGGTACAAAGATGAATGTATACGTATCAATTGGTAATTAACAATAGCATATAGCTAACTCCACTTTCTCATCTTGTTCGGGAACACTTTTACACTTTAATAATATTGAAGAGAGAATGTTGTACTTACTAAGCTCAAAATATCAATTCAAGTCCTAACTCATCCACTAATTAACCGTGTGACCTTGAACTTGGCCTCTTTGAAGCTAATAACCCTAGCTTCATCTGTGTTCCTGGGGAGAATGATTCAATGAACTAATACTGTACTGAAAGTGTTTTAAAATGGTAAAGTGAAAATTTTCAATAATAGTGCTGCTATTGGGCTTCCCCCCTGGCTCAGTGGTAAAGAATCTGCCTGCAGTGCAGGAGACCCGGCTTCGATCCCTGAGTCAGGAAGAACTCTTGGAGGAGGGCACGGCAACCTACTTCAGTATTCTGGCCTGGTGAATCCCACCGACAGAGACACCTGTCAGGCTACAGTCCATACGGTCACAAAGAGTCAGACATGACTGAAACATGCATTGAAAAAATAGTGATTAAATATAAAAGTAATCCAAAATATGCCCTTTATATAGTTTCACACTTTAATATGCATACACACATATAAGTGAAACATGAATTTACAATATAATCTCTACATGTCTACTCACTTATCTGTCCTGAACCTGTTCTGAACTTGAGGTCTTACACGTTCTGTGCATGCATAACCAGGCCCATCCAGGTTATTGTAGAAAACTTTATTTTCAGAATAATCAATACTCATTTTTCTTCCTAACTCTGCTATTTAGCTGAGCTAGAGATAATCATCACAGGAAAACATTTTTTCCTTAAAACACAATTCATTATGTTCAAAAATAGCACAGTCCATTTTAGAACTGAGTTAATGATAGATTTTCTTGATCAGAATTCCCCCTGTAGTAATTTAGTAGGAAAATGTTTACTTCTGGAAAATGCCTGTTTCCCAGGGATTATTAATCATACTTTATTGGGAAGTAATCAGTAACATAGTTTGCTTTCCCACCCCTTTCAGAAAATTTAAATGCTGAGATACTCATTTTTGCTATGAAAATCTAAGTAATTACCATATTTACTTTTCATTTATGGGGGAATAATCTGTTTTAATTAAGCCTAACTGAAGAACTTTTATCAGATGTAATTATCCCTTTCGATAAATATGTCTCCACTAATTACATTTAACCGTGGGATTTATAGCTCTTAAGTCATTTAGTAGGAAACATAATAAATCTTTAGTTATACATGCTAAATTACTATAAATTAATTCAGATCATTAACATAATAAACAAATTAGGATAATTTTGCTTAATTAGCTTGGGTGGTTAACTCAAAATCCCATGTAAACTTCATGGTAATCTTGATTTTCACCATTATTTCTGGAATGACACATTCTGAAACAAAATTTTTGAAATATTTAAATATGAAGCAGATTGTTTCTCTTAAACCTTCATTCTTTTAATAACTGATTATTTTCTAAAGAGGGAAATAAAATTGACTGCCCTTTAGTTTTTGAACTTTGTAAAAATTGCATAAAACTTTACAGTCTAAATATATGTCAAGTAAAAATACTTCCTATTTCCTCACTAAGGAAGCTAATTTTCATTTTTCTTCTTTAATAAATGTATACCAATTTTTAAAATCTTATATATATATATATATATATATAGTATATGCATCTGATACATTTTAGGTGCATCTCTAAGATGGCTGAGCCTTAATTTAGACTAAAGAAGGAAAAATATGCAGCAATGGGAAGGGAATACTAGCCTAGGAAGCCCTTGAAGAAATTTGGAACAAATCAAAGGAAGTCTGTCTTTCCCCATGAGTGTAAAACTCGTGGAAATTTATTATCCCAAGAGGTGGTGCACACCAAAAATGTAGTTACCCCCAAAATAGTCCAGCTCCACTCAGAGATGCTAGCTCTCACAGATGCCAGACTCAGGAGGAGATAATGGAGGAGCAGTATGCCTTGCTCTATCATAATTCTGCCAAGTACCCACCCTGTTCCTTTCCCTTGTTTTCACCCCGGAAACTCCTGGGACACTTCAGGACCCAGCTCAGGGGTCACCTTTTCTAAGCAATATTAGAGAATGCTCTGTTAGGTGTCTTTGACAACACTCTTCCGTTCGTTTCTGATTTTCTCTGACGTTGGATGATGAACTTCAGACACAGGTGGCCCTTCCTGACAAGATACTCCATATATCAGGGAAGACAAAGTGAACAAACTTTGCCACTGTTCCTGGAAGAACTTGCAAAAACCCAACCTGCCTGCTCCTGGCTCCCTTTCTCCCTGGTGTTTTAGGCGTACAATAAATATATTTGTTTAACTCCTTCATTCAGTTATTCATTTAGGAAACAATCATCAGGCAGTGCTTTTTACCTCTTTCCCATTAAATGACATTATAGATTCTCAGCTTCCCTTATAGTTCAGTTGGTAAAGAAACCAACAGAAATGCAGGAGACCCCAGTTCAATTCCTGGGTTGGGAAGATCCGCTGGAGAAGGGATAGGCTACCCACTCCAGTATTGGGCTTTCCTTGTAGCTCAGCTGGTAAAGAATCCACCTGCAATGTGGGAGACCTGGGTTTGATCCCTGGGTTGGGAAGATCTCCTGGAGAAGGAAAAGGCTATGTACTCCAGTATTCTGGCCTGGAGAATTCCATGGACTGTATGGTCCATGGGGTCACAAAGAGTCGGATACAACTGAGCAACTTTCACTTTCACTTTCATAGATTCTTAAAGAGCATTTAATCCTCTCTAGAACATCACTCAGCTTGATATTTAGAGGAATAATATGCATATTTAGTTCCTCTTCTTAATGAGGTTGCTGTTCATTACACTATTCCATACTCTTTATTTCTGGAGTGTTTGAAATTTTACTTCCTCAAAAAGACTTTCTTTGTCTCCCCAGTATAGGATGGGGCCTTTTCATTTTAGATTGTCCTAACACTCTATTCACCTCCATTAAAGTACTTTTCATATTTGCTTAATGCCTTTCACACTAAACTGAAAGTTTCATGAGATCAGGGACCACGTCTATCCTGTTCACTGTGCCATTACTAGTACCTAACACTGATTCTCCCATAGTAAGCACTCAATGATGGCCAGTCTGAAATGAAAAAGATCAAGGAGGAACTACAACAATTTGACAATTTGTATGGAAACACAAAAGACCTCAAATAGCCAAAATAATTTTAAGAAGAACAGAGCTTAAGGTATCATGGTCCCTGATTTGAGACTATACTAAAAAGCTACAGGCATCAAAACAGTATGGTACTGATACCAAAACAGACACATAGATCAATGGAATGGGACAGAGTCCAGAAATAAAACCACACACTTGTGGTCAAGTAATCTATGAAAAAGAAGCAAGAATATACAATGGATAAAAGACAGTTTCTTCAATAAATGGTGCTGGAAAGACTGGACAGCTACATGTCAAAGAAAGAAATTCAAATATTCTCTAACACCATACATAAAAACAAACTCAAAATTTATTAAAGACTTCAGTATAAAACTGGATACTATAAAACTCCTAGAGGAAAACACAAGCAGAACTCTCTTTTACATAAATGACAGCAACATTTTTTGGATCCATCTCCTAAAATAAAGGAAATAAAAGCAAAAATAAACAACTAGGACCTACTTAAAAGCTTTTTACAGCAAAAGAAATCATTGACAAAAGGAAAAGAATATCTACTGAATCAGAGAAAATATTTGCAAGTGATAATACTAATAAGGGATTAATAGCCAACATATAAAAAGAAGCTCATAAAACTTAACATCAACCTGACTTTAAAATGGACAAAAGAACTGAATAGACATTATTCCAAATAGGAAATACATATGGCCAACAAGCAGATGAAAAGATGCTCAACAGTCCTAATTATCAGGGAAAATCAAACCAAACCCACAGTGAGATTCACACCTGTCACAATGACTGTCATCAAAAGAACACAAATAACAAAAGTTGGTGAGGATGTGGAGAAAAGGGAACCCTTGCACACTATTGGTGGGAAAGTAAATTGGAAAACAGCATATAGGAAAACTGTGGAAAACAGCATATAGGTTTCTCAAGAAAATAACATATGATCCAGCAATTCTACTCCTGGGTATATATCTGAAAAGAACAAAGATACTAATTCAAACATTACATGCACCTTAAGGTTCATAGCAACATTATTTATAAATGCCAAGATATGTAAGCAACCTATATGTCCATCAACAGATGAATTGATAAAGGTAACATGGCAGAGATATTTAATGGAATACTACTCAGCCACAAAATAACACAATTTTGCCACAGCAACATGGATGGATTTGGAGGGCAAGTCAAATGAAGAAAGACAAATACTGTATGATATCACTTAAATGTGGAATCTGAAAAACACAACAAACTAGTGAATATAACAGAAAAGAAGCAGACTTATAGCTACAGAGAACGAACTAGTGGTTAACAGTGGGGAGAGAAAAAGAGGGTCAATATAGGGGCAATGAATTAAGAGGTGCAAACTATTAACTATAAAATAAGCTGAAAGGATATACTTACAATACAGGGAATATAGTCAATAGTTCATAATAACTATAAATGTAGTACAACCTTTAACAATTGTGAATATATTGTACACTTGTAACTTGTAGAATATTGTACAACTATACTTCAATAAAAAAATATTCAACTGCAAAAAAAGTAATTATTAATAGACAAGGGAAAAAAGATCAAGGGGAAAACTGAGTTATTTCATTATACATATATATCATTATTACATATTATTAAAATTGAAAGTGTCAGTCACTCAGTCAGGTCCAATACTCTGCAAGCCCACCAGGCGCCTCTGTCCATGGAATTCTCCAGGCAAGAATACTGGAGTGGGCTGCCATTTCCTTCTCCAGGTGATCTTCCTGACTCAGGGATCTAACCCAGGTCTCCCACATTGCAGGAAGATTCTTTACTGTCTGAGCCACTAGAAAAGCTCAGCATATCGGAGTGGGTTGTCATTATAATATTATGTTATGCATATACATAATATTATATATCATAGCTAATGTTATAAAATGGTTTGTGTCAGGTTCTCTTTCAAGTACTTTACATGATTCTCTACATCTTCTTAACCCCATAAAGCAGGTACTACTGTTACTTCACAGATAGAAAATTTATGTGAAGTCTATAAGATACTATTGCTATTTTATAGATGAAGAAATCAAGAGAGAGTATTAACTTGCAATCATCACATAGTTAGAACCCTAACCCTAACTGGCAAAACTGATATTCCAAATCACAACCACTACACTATATATATTCCCTGTCCCACTAGCCGCAGGAGAGTAGACAAGAAACTAACTCTGATTTTGAAAGCTTGCTGGATTTTCCAAGTATTATCATACTGCACATTTGAGTAAAAAAAAAAAAGACAGCTGGACCTCTACCTCACAACATAGACAGAAAAATCAATTCATGTTGGAATAAAACACAGACATGAAAGCAAAAACAATAGACCTCATTAGAAGATATAGAAGAATATGTCCTCTTCTTTCTTGGAGAAGAAACAGAAAGCATAAAACATTTTTAAAAATTAGTAACTTGGAATAATTCAAATCAAAAACTTCTGCTTATCAAAAATACTGTAAAGGAAATCAACAGGCAAGCCACAGACTGAGACAAAATATTAACAAAGCATAAATTTGACAGGGAAGTTGTATCCAGAATATATAAAGAACTCCTACAAGTCAATAATAAAAAGATAGGGGCATCTCTGGTGGCTCAGTGGTAAAGAATCCACCTGCCAAGGCAGGGGACATGGGTTTGATTCCTGGTCCAGGAGGATCCCACATGACATGGGTCAGCTAAGCCCGTGTACCACAACTTCTGAGCCCACATGCTCCAACTTCTGAAGCCCATGCTCCTAGAGCCCATCTCCCCCACAACAAGAGAAACCACTGCAATAAGACTACACACCACAACCAGAGAGTGGCTGCCACTCGCGGCAACCAGAGAGAAAGCCCACGTGCATCAGCAAATACCCAGCACAGCAATAAATAAATAAATGCCTTTAAAATAATAATAAAAAGGCAACTCAAAAAATCAAGCAAAAATATTGAACAGATGCTTTATAAAAGAAAGTATATAAATAGACAATAAGCAGATAGAAACATACTAAATAGTACTGGTTATCAAGGCAACACAAATTAAAATCATTAAACACTAAAACTCACCCACCATAAATTTAAAAGACGGGTAATATGAAATATTAGAGAGGATATGGAGCATTCAGAACCCTCACACATCGCTAGTGAGAGTGTAAAATGGTACAGCTTTGGAAAGCTGTTTAACAATTTCTTCAAAAGTTAAATATGCAGTATCTTAGAACACAATTCCATTGCTTGCTTTTTACCCAAGAGAAGTCAAAATACCTGTCTACAAAAGCCTGTACACAAATGTTCATAGCAGCTTTATTCATAGTAGTTTGGACACAAGCCAGATGTCCATCATCAGGATACTGGGTACATAAATTGTGGTATAATTGTATAATCAGACACTCATAATAAAAAGGAATAATCTACAGATCTTTGTAACAACATGGATCAACCTCAAAAAATGTGTAGCAAATTAAATAAAAGGATATTCTGTATGACTTCATCCATATGAAACTGTGAAATAGGCAAGACTAACATTTAGTGATAAAAATAAAATGAGTGCCTCTTCTGGGGAAGAGGAGGAAGAAATGATGGGAAAGGGGATAAGAGAACTTTCTGGGGCGGTCAGTAAAAGTTCTGTGCCTTGATACACATTCAGTAAAACCTACTGGGTATATACTTAAGATCTGAGGATTTCACTGTATATAAATTATATCACATTTTTATAAATGGGGGGAAAACAGCCAGAGAAGATCCATGATGATTTTAATAACCAGATACAGCTTTTGCACAGATAACATCAGTTTTAAAAATGAGTGTGAGGAAGTGAAAGGACAAGAATAAATAACCGTTAGTCTGCAAGGAAAAAATGCCAGTATTGTTCTGAATATAGTGGCAATTTTTATTTTTATTTTAACCCAGATGATTACATTAACATTCTTTTGACATTTTATGATAAAATAATGTTAATTGCTTGCCTCCAGCTAAGAGAAAATATTATACCCTGTGTCAGAGAATTACATCTTCCTTTAGAAGAAAGATGGACTCTGGGATCAGATATCTTTCCTGCCTTTTTCAGGGTGATAAATGCTCCCAAAGACCCCAGATAGGGGCCACTGATTTACTGCCAAAGTTCACAGAAAATGAAGCTCCAATCCTGTCCATAGCACAAGTTTACAAGGTCTGACTTGAAAGGACCCACACCCCTCAGCAAGCGGCCTTCAAGCCTAGTGTTCCCACAATGATATGCATCTATGCAGGAAGGTTCACTTGTCATCTGTGTGGTGGAAAGCATCTGTCACCCGTGACTCATGGACATCAATACAGTCATCACCAAGCTGAGTGGAGACATCAATCTATCTCCTCCTTTGTTCTAGCATCCAGAATTTGAGTTTTGCTGAACCAAGTCCTCTTTTCCAGCTTTCTTTGTACAGTTTGGGAATTTATGATTCATGGGGAAGCTTTTTCTTTGCTAATGAAAAGGAAACAGATGCTGTTGTTCTACTTTCTGTTCTGAATGTGGCATGTTTGGAGTTGCAGCAGCTGTACATAGCAGCAACCACGAAGAAACAGCCAATAAGGATGATGCAGTAGAGTTCAAGAGGAAGCTAGTTTTTTCATAGCGTGAGACAGCCCCTGAACCAGTTCTAGACTATGTGCTCTGAGAGTCCTTGTTCTGGTGGGTGGAGACGCTAGTTGGGAAAGTTCAAGGACCTAGACACATAGAAACGATAGCCCTAAAAGCATGCAGAAACGGACATAAAAGAAATCCATAGCTCCAAAGATTAACTTTGTTCTGAGCAGGCCCTACATTAATATCAGATTTAAAGGACTAGATGAAAAAAGAGGAAGCCTAAAATGTCCAGTTTCCTAGAATTTAAGAAAAAAATTTGATTTCTAACTTGGATAAATGACTATATTTCACCTTTTAGAGCATGTGTATATGTGTGTGTTTAAAGAAAGAAAGAGAGAAACACCAAGGTATTTGGTACTCTGTGATTCTTTTCTAAATTTCTGAGCTTTTATTCTATAATACATTGCACTTTGCTGTATTCTGTCCAGGGGGCATCCATTAATCACTGTCCCATTCTTGGCACTGACAGTGTAGACAATGCATCATGTCAAAGATGCTCCTGTTAATAATTAATGATAATTTCCATAATGGCAGGGGTGACACACTGTATTATACCCACGCTCAAGATAACCAGGCCTGCCCTCCACTCTTGTTACCCACAAGTGCCTAAAGGGCAGCCTCAGAAAACACAGCGGCCCACATCTATTGCTGCCATTAATCTGCCATGAGGTAAATGGTGGTATAAAAGGTATTGTGTACGAACTGAAGAGTAACCGGAAGGCCTGCTCACTCCATTCTCCAGCTCTTTTTGTCTGAACCAGCTTTCATGCAGCCCCAGCTTTCATGCAGCCCCAGCTTGCATCAGAATGTGTCGCACCATCAGCTTCTCCACCTTCTCCTGCCACAGACATTCTAAATTTGAATATCCTAGAGTGGTAGACACTGTTGATTGCCTATCCAATGTTAAGCATCCCTTCTGTCTTGCTAAAACAACACCAACTTCGTACAGGGCACTGATATGTCCAGCTAAATACTCTCTTTGCCAGATTCCCTTGCAGCTATGGCTTGCTATTTGACATGAGACTGATAAATGAGAGCAAGTGTAAGTCTCTGATTAGAGTTCCTAAGAAAACTTGCTTTCTGGATGCTAGAACAAAGGAGGAGATAGATTGATGTCTCCACTTATGTATATGGGTATATACATAAAATCCAGAACCCCTCCTCCCACTTCTTCCTGACTTAAATGTGGGCATGGAAGTGTAGAGCAACAACCACTGTCTTATAGTCAAATAAAATTACCAAAAAGCTAAGAATAGTAAAGCATAGTAGCAAAGCCTGCCCACCTCTGTGCCACGCATCGCCATACACGATTTCATATGAAGATCAGCCCCTATTGGTTTAAGCCACTTCCATCTGGTGCTTTTCTTTCCTGAAACCAATACATTTCTAAGTGATACAGGTAGTTGTAAGAACCTGTACTTTAAAAAACTGCACAAATGACCAGCTGTCTAATAAGCATTTGCAACTTAATATGTCTAAAACAGAATACTTTATTTCTACATGATATCTTCTTTCCCACTATCTCCCCTTCATGAGATCTGCTCTTCTTCCAGCATTCCCCCATAGGAAGAAGCACTATACCACTTACCTAGGTGCTTGAGCCAGAAACCTAAGGATCATTCTTGACCTCTCCTACCCAACACCCACTTCATTAGCAAGAGCTATTAACACTATTTCTAAAGCATGCCCCAAACCCACCTACTTCTCTCTCTCTCCCCACTCCAACCCACTTCTTGAGTCCAGGCTGTCACCATAGCCTCTTAAGTAGTTCTTCCCCAGCAACCAATGGTTTTTAATGATACATGTCATACCATGCCATTCTCTGATTAAGACCCACTAAGAGCTTCCCATGCACTTGGACTAAATTCCCACCTCAACCAGGAAGGCTCTACATCACATGCCCTTGAGATCTCTGGGATCTCAGCTTGTACCACTTACCCCCACACTCACTGGGCTTCAACCTCTCTGGTCTTCTCTTCCTTCCCAAACACACCAAGGGCATGTCTACCTCAAATTTTACACTGTGTCCCCTCTACCCCGGGCGCTCTTCCCCTACAACCTGAACATTTGAATTATTTCAGATTTTAGCTTAAATACCAGGGGGCTTCCCTGGTGGCTCAATGGTAAAGACTCTGCCTGCCCACACAGGAGACATGGGTTTGATCCCTGGGTTGGGAAGATCCTCTGGAGAAGGAAATGGCAACCCACTCCAGTATTCTTGCCTGGGGAGAATCCCATGAACGGAGGAGCCTGGCAGGTTACAGTCCACGGGATTGCAAAGAGTCAAGCATGACTTAGTAACTAAACAACACAACTTAAAAAACCACCTCCTCAGGCTTGCTTTCTCTGTTGTCTCTATCTAAAGCATTTAGTCCTCCACTTATTCTTCCTGTCATCATTCTCCTTTTTGCTTCATAGCACTTATCATAGTCTGACATTTTATATATGTTAATTGATTTATTTTTTGATTCCTGCCATTAGAATTTATGCTCCTTGAATTCAAGGAGTTTATCTGTCTATTCCTTAGTTAACCTCTAGCACTTAGAATTATTATCTGTTAGATTTTTTAAAAATCTAACACATAATAAGCTCTTTTCTAATACATGAACAAATTTTTTGAATGTATGAATGCATCATTGTACATCCACAAGTTGGAACCACTTAGATAAAATATTCAGATTATTTAGTTACTTTCTGTTTTTATATTGAATGTCCTCATCATAAGAAACACAGTCCTCATTGAGTGAATGAGGAATGCAAATTTCAGTCATGGCAGACATTTATAATTTCATTCATCTCCCTAATGTGATCCTGACTCTTCTGGTAGCTTGTCCACTCTTTTTAACAATAAGAAATGACATTTTGCCTTGGATTCTATTGTATTTTGCAAAAAATTTGTTTTCCCCATTAAATGCACACTGAATTTACCCTATTTTTACTTATTAGGAAAGCATCAAGATCTAGTTATTTTCATAAAACATTCAGAGGTCAAAATTCCTGAACTTACAGAGTGATAACTTCCCAGGACTCATTCTTAAGTCTATCACACCATTTGCCAATAAGAACAAAAATCTAACAGAAGGCTTGGGGAGAAGTACAGTCATTTAGTTTGAAAGATAAATTACACCAATAATGTATACTATCACACACTGAAGGGTCACCAACCTGCTTTAGTTCAACTTTGTTACCAAATTACTCACCTTAATTACTGCCTTCTTCTTTTTCTTATCTCATTTTTCCTAGTCATATTAATGGTTGCATAATAATAGTAGACAATGTTCACTAAGCTTAACTCTAAAAGTAATGGCTGTTTTAAATCAGAGTTAATTAGTATGTCAAGAAGTTCAGGTACTTATGGGGCCATGTGATTTTTTTAAGGCACTGGGGGAAAAAAAGTCACTTTACCAAATGCTACATTCATGATTCCACAATGTATTTTTAATATTTTTCTTAATATTGTCAGTGAAGACTGAGTAATGCAGTTCTTCAGTGATCATTTGTCATTGCTAAGTACAGGTGAGTGAGATCTCCCTAATCCTGCAATCACAGTGGAAAATAAATCTAACATTAATTTATGAATCTCAGTGCCATTTGTCTTCCAGGTTTAATAGTGAATCATGGTTTATACTATTTATAGTTCACCACATAAAAAGAAGGTTGTCAGGAGCAAAAGATCAGAGTAACATAATTCTCCTCTCCCATACTCTCGTCACTGCTCCTGGAGAACACTCGGTAGTTTGAAGGGAGTTAGAAGGCACACTGCCCTTGGATGTGCATGAGAAATGTTCTGGGACTTCAAGGGGAAGAAGCGAGTACAGTGAGGGATGTCTCTGAGAACCGCATGCATATGGAATAAGCGTCATGAATAAAAGACCTGTTATCCTGGGTATCATGGCCTGTGAACTTGTCCATCTGTGGGTCCTCTGAGAGTGCCCATGACCTCTCCCCCAATCCTCCACAAAATAACCAGAATTTCAGGGCAGTTGAGAAGAAAGAGCAAAAATAGTTCGCTTTTGTTTCACTGGTTCCTTAAATACACTTCTGCTTGAGAAATAAGGCCTGTCTATTTACAACCAATATTAGCAAAGACACAAAAGTTAAAACAGGAAGAACTGGGCAACAAAAACAAAGAGGGTCCCTCAGTTCATGGATAGAGCCATTAATTAATCCATTAGCAGGGCAGCAAAGAGATTGTGGGTAGTCAGCCCTGGACTAAGCCTAGCAAGGGCAGTGCTGTGAGTGCTGACGAGAGAGCAAAGAGATGTCCATCATTCTCAGGACCTTCTGGGAAATCTCTGATGAAGTCCGACCTCAAGTTGAGAGATACCAACCTATCATATTAATAGTATTGCCTATTTTCAACTACATTGAGTTCCTAATAAGGTAAAATTGTAAACATTTTCAATCTACTAGTATTTACTGAGCACCTACTCAGTCCAAAACACTATGTACTGCATAAAGATACCTGGGCTCCTATGACTCCCTTGCTGTCCCCTATAACAATAAGCCACACTGATCATGGTCTGTGGTTTGACTGTCCACCTTCCATGCAGCCTGCCAACTTGAGGAATGAGACTTTGTCTATCTTGATCCCACTACCTCTCCAATGCTTAGCACATAGTAGGTGCTCAAAATATGTGTCTGAATGAGTGACTGGGGAAAGAAATGAAAGTGAAAAGTGTTAGTCACTCGGTCTTGTCCAACTCTTTGTGACCCCATGGACAGTAGCCCATCAGGCTCCTCTGTCCATGGGATTCTTCAGGCAAGAACAGTGGAGTGGATTGCCATTCCCTTCTCCAGGGGATCTTCCTAACTTGGGGATCGAACCTGAATCTCCTGCCTTGCAGGCAGATTCTTTGCCATCTGAACCACCAGGGAAGCCCAAATGAGTGACTAGAAGTGCATAGAAGAGTTTAAGAGGAAAGATACAAACATGTGAAAAGCTGATTGACAAGAGAAGAGCTGTTCCCAAATAGCATGTGAGGTGCTGAATGAAAATTAAGACCAGGGCTTGAGGGAAGAGAGATCACTGCAGGCTGGAGTGGGGACTCCCTCAGGTTGTCAAACTCTGACACTGAGTCCGTTCCTTGCTTTTCCAGGATGGAGACAAAGGCAAGTGTCGAATGAGGGAGAGGTGTGTGAAAATGGAGGGATTAGTTGGGTAGAAAGGAGGTGTCCTGTCAGTACCATCTCACTTGCTATTGTGTTTCTAGTTGTTCACACTGCACATGTGTAAGTTGCACCACAGTTATTTTAAGGAAGTGTCGCAGACTAGTACTCAGTTACCATTAATCAACTGAATTAATAATTAAGGACAAGCACTTAACACTTATGCTCCCATTTCATCTATATGCCCATCTTTGAGGTATCGTATCTTCATTATGAAGGTGAGAATACTAAGCCCTGGAGAGGTCATGCAAAATAGACCAACCACAATCTAGAATAGCTGACTTCCAAAGCATTGCCTCCATATTTAACCCCAAGTAATGACCGGTAAAGAATCTGCAGTGCAGGAGACCAGGGTTCAGTCCCTGGTTTGGGAAGATCCCCTGGAGAAAGAAATTCCATGGACTGAGGGGCTTGGTGGGCTACAGCCCATGGGGTCCCAAAGAGTTGGACATGACTGAGTGATTTACACTTAACAATGACCTGCTGCTAAGTCACTTCAGTCGTGTCCAACTCTGTGCGACCCCATAGACGACAGCCCACCAGGCTCCCCCATTCCTGGGATTCTCCAGGCAAGAACACTGGAGTGGGTTGTCATTTCCTCCTCCAATGCATGAAAGTGAAAAGTGAAAGTGAAGTTTCTCAGTCGTGTCCAACTCATAGCAATCCCGTGGACTGCAGCTTACCAGGCTCCTCTGTCCATGGGATTTTCCAGGCAAGAGTACTGGAGTGGGGTGCCATTGCCTTCTTCTAATAATGACCTAGTCAGATGTTAATTCTGTTGAACTCAACAAGTTAAGTGAACAACTCTTAGACGGTAAGATGAAATCAAGCTACAGTTTTTCACAATATGAGGGACCCTTTACAGTACGGAGGGCTTCCCTGGTGGCTCAGCTGGTAAGAGTCTTCTTGCAAATCAGGAGACCTGGGTTCTGTCCCTGGGTTGGGATGATACCCTGGAGAAGGGAACAGCTACCCACCCCAGTATTCTGGCCTGAAAAATTTCATGGGGTCACAAAGAGTCAGACAAGACTGAGTGACTTTCACTTTCATTTTACGGTATGGAAGGGCTATGGACTATTAAGAAGACTGGGAAACAATGAACTATCTGAAAATATCAAAAGGGGATACAGTAATGACTCCAAAATCACAGGGTTTCAAGATGGTGCAGGGTTTAGGAAGGTAGGAAGCAGCAAGGATGAGAGGGGAAGATGGGGTCTAATCAATGGTATAAGTCCAGTCTGGCCAACTAGACCCTTGTTAAAATTACCCCCATCACTGCTCTGTCTGACAGTTCTCATTTAGAGACATACTCCTCAGCATAAGAAATGTTTTTTCGCTATCATCAATTGCCATCATGCTCCTTCAACTATACTTCAAAAACATGTATCAGTCACCTATTGGGAGAGAAAGAAGCATGCCAGCTCTAGAGTACAAAACTGAATAAATCTAGGTCCCTGGCCCCAGGGAGCAGATGGGAAAACAACTCCGTATAGTGGAGTTTATACTTACTGGGGGTCACCAAAGTGTTATGGGAACATATGGATGGAAGTACTTAACTTTGCTCTCCTTATCTCTATTTCCAGCTCCATCCCTCTGCACCTACCTGACTCCCCACCAGTAGGGTGAAGAGCCCCTCTGTTTCACTGTCTGTGGTAAGCATAACAGCCCCCAAATGTGCCCTTTCCCTAATCTGTGGAACCTGTGAATATTATGATAGCAAAAGAAGACATTGCAAATATAGGGAGATTATCCTGAGTTATCTGGGAAGGCTCAATCTAATCTAATCACACAAGCCCCTTAAAACAGAAGTTTCCTTGGTTGAAGTTAGAAAGATGCAGTAAAAGGAGAAGGCAGAGAGATTCAAGATGGAAAGGACAAGATGAGGAATGCAGGCAGTCTTAGGAGGTAAGAGGCTCTCAGCTGACACCTAGCAAGGAAACTGGGACCGACAAGCCCAAGGAACTAAATTCTGCCAGTAATCTCAATGAGCTTGGAGGTGGATTTTTTATCCCCCCAGAGTCTTCAGAGAGTCTGTAGATTTTGTCCTTGTGATAACCTAAGCAAAGAACCAGCAGAGTTCTAGTGCTAGACTTCTCACCCATTAAACTGTGAGATAATAAGTTGGTGTTTAAAACAATCACTACATTTTTGGTCTTTCATTATTGCAGCAACAATAGAAAACCAATACATTAACAAAAATGTTCTTCAACCCTCTTCATTGTTGTTGATGTTCAGTCCTTCAGTCATGTTAATTCTTTGTGACTCCATAGACTGCAGCACACCAGACTTCTCTGTCCTTCATTATTTCCCAGAGTTTGTTCAAACTCATGTTCATTGAGTCAGTGACATCATCCAACCAGCTCATCCTCTGTTACCTGCTTCCCCTCTTGTCCTCAATCTTTCCCAGCATCAAGGTCCTTTCCAATGACTCAGCTCTTTGCATCAGGTGGCCAAAGTATTGGAACTTCAGCATCTGTCCTTTCAATGAATATTCAAGGTTGATTTCCTTTAGGATTGACTAGTTTGGTCTCCTTGCTGTCCAGGGGACTCTCAAGAGTCTTCTCTAGCATAACAGTTTGAAAGCATCAATTCTTCGGCACTCAGCCTTCTTTATGGTCCAATTCTCACATCCATACATGGTTACTGGAAAAACCATAGCTTTGACTACATGAACCTTTGTTGTCAAAGTAATGTCTGTGCTTTTTAATACACTATCTATGTTTGTCATAGCTTTCCTTCCAAGGAGCAAATGTCTTTTAATTTCATGGCTACAGTCAACATTCACAGTGATTTTGGAGCAAAAGAAAAGAAAATCTGTCACTGTTTAAATTTTTCCCCATCTATTTACCATGAAGTGATGGGATCAGATGTCACAATCTTGGTTTTTTGAATGTTGAGTTTCAAGCCAGCTTTTTCACTCTCCTCTTTCACCATCATCAAGAGGCTCTTTAGTTTCTCTTCACTTTCTGCCATTAGAGTGGTATCATCAGCATATCTGAGGTTGTTGTTATTTCTCCAGGCAATCTTGATTCATCCAGACTGGCATTCACATGATATACTCTGTACAGAGGTTAAATAAGCAGGGTGACAATATATAGCCTTGACTTACTCCTTTTCCAATTTTGAACTAGTCAGTTGTTCCATATAAGCTTCTAATTCTTGTTTCTTGACCTGCATACAGGTTTCTCAGGAGGCAAGTACGGTGGTCTGGTATTCCCATGTCTATGGAAAGAATTTCCAGTTTGTTGTGATCCACACAGTCAAAGGCTTTAGAGTAATCAATGAAGCAGAAGTAGATGTTTTCCTGGAATTCTCTTGTTTTTTCTATGATCCAGTGGATGTTGGCAATTTGATCTCTGGTTCCTCTGTCTTTTCTAAATCCAGCTTGTACATCTGGAACTTCTTGGTTCACATACTGCTGAAGCATAGCTTGAAGGATTTTGAGCATAACCTTACTAGCATGTGAAGTGAGTGCATTTGTACAGTAGTTTGAACACTCTTTGGCACTGTCCTTCTTTGGGACTGGAATGGAAACTGATCTTTTCCAGTCCTGTGGCCACTGCTGGGTTTTCCAAATTTGTTGATATATTGAGGGCAACACTTTAACAGCATCATCTTTTAGGATTTCAAATAGTCCAGCTGGAAGTCGATCGCCTCCACTAGCTTTGTTTGTAGTAATGCTTCCTAAGGCCCACTTGATTTCACGCTCCAAGATGAGTAACCACACACTCTAGGTGAGTAACCACACCATTGTGGCTACCTGATTCATTAAGACTTTTTCTTGTATAGTTCTTTTTGCATATTCTTGCCACCTCTTCTTAATCTCTTCTGCTTCTGTTAGGTCCCTTCCATTTCTGTCCTTTATCGTGCCTATCCTTGCATGAACTGTTCCTTTGATCTCCAATATTCTTTTTTTTAATTGAAGAATAATTGCTTTACAGAATTTTGTTGTTTTCTGCCAAATATCAGCATGAATCAGCCATAGGTATACATATGTCCCCTCCCTCTTGAACTTCTTGAAGAGATCTATATTCTTTCCCATTCTATTGTTTTCTTCTACTTCTTTGCATTGTTCATTCAAGAAACTCTGCATTCACTATCTTTTCCTTTCTCCTTTGCTTTTTGCTTCTCTTCTTTTCTCAGTTATTTGTAAAACCTCCTCAGACAACCACGTTGCCTTCTTGCATTTATTTTTCTTTGGGATGGTTTTGGTCACTTCCTCCTGTACAACATTATGAACCTCTGTCCATAGTTCTTCAAGCACTTTGTCTACCAGATATAACCCCTTAAATCTTTTTGTCACTTCCACTGTATAAACATAAGGGATTTGATTTAAGTCATACTGGAATGAATCTAGTGTTTTTCCTACTTTATTCAATTTAAGCCTGAATTTTGAAATAAGGGCCTCATGATCTGAGCCACAGTCAGCTCCAAGTCTTGTTTCACTCACATGTGTTTCGGCCTGTACCCAGGGTACTGAAACATCAGTCCAAGACAATTCATGGTGAGAAGGGCAGTGTTTTACAAGCAGAATGGTTCATTAGTGATCAGTTGACACCATTTTATTAACCTATATTGACTGCTTTTTAAATGCAAATTGAACGCTTTAGTGAAAACTAAATTGAAATATTACATTGAAATTAGTCTTGATGAAAATACATCGCAGACTGATGCTCGGATCATCACCTGCACAGCTATAAATTACTAGTGAGTCACTTGATTATTGTCCCTCAGTTGAACAAAGACAATTTAGTGTTTCAGGAAAACCATTAATTCATTAGGAGACATAGGAAGCAACTCTAAATAAAAGGGCAAAGGGGTAAAATGTGATATTTATTCTTTAGAATAAACTAACACTTTAATATATCAATGATGCTTCCTTAAAACTGTCACCTAATTTATTTGAAAGGCTAATTAGTAAGGAGGTCAGAACTATCTGGAATGTGTAAAGATATTAAATTTTCTGTTACAATATATGAGAATACTATATGATGCTAGTGATCTTATGGGGGAGGTGTAAAAATAGATATCATATATCATACAGTTTGATTAAACCCACTTTGCACTAAATATTCATCATATATTAAAATTGTTGAACAACATAGCCTGTCTAAGCTTAAGTATGTTGAAAAGTCTCATGTTATCCCACAGTCCTTGACTCCAAGGAGAAATCAAAGCTCCTAGTGGAGATAGAAACATAAAATATATATATCTGTGTATTATTATTATTATTACTGATGTAATTATCTCAAGTGATATGGTCACTGTAGGTAAAGAAAATCTCTAAGAAAGTACTGATTTATCTCATCATGACAAGGTGTTCTCCATACTTGAGTAGAGTGATATATTTATCTGTTTGCTAAAAATGAAGTGCTAATTGGCCAATCTGGTTAAACTCCCTGGAGAGAGAACTAGATGAATGGAAGGTTGTTAAGAGGTGTAAACAGATCAGAAAAGGTAAACCAACCTGTAAATTAAAACCCAAGTAATTGTGGGAGAGAGAGAGAGGGAAGAGAAAATAATTTACAGGAGCAGAAAATGTTGTGTGTTTGTGTGCCCTTCCACTTACAGAGATGGGGATGCTAGGGAAGGCACTGAATCCCTGGCTGGGCAGCGATCTGACTGCAATAATTGTACTGTGGTGTCTATGGAATAGATCTGCATCAGGCCATAAACTGTAGAACTTAACTCCTTGCAACCAACTAGAAATGTTTGAGTGCCTACTCCAGTAACCCTCAGACCAGGTTGTGAGGAACTAAAAAATGAATCAGAAGTAAATCTTGCCCTCCAATGGTCTGAGCAGAAAATATAACAGATGTAAAGAGGACAGAGGTTTTCAAACTTTTAGCAAAAGTGATCTCACATAGAATTCCAGCAGGTGAAACAGACAAAAATGTTGTTCTTCTTATTGAAGTAGAAAGCCAGAGTTGTAGATTCTAGCTCTGTACGTCATCATTTGAAAACAGTCACTCTGCTACAGCCAATCAAGGTAGAAAGTGACTTGTTCCATAAAGGAACAAAAAGGTTTCTATGAGAGCACAGTGCTGTGAGCATGTTCACCTAAGGTGCTTGAGATAGCACTATACAATAGAGCTTTCTGAACTGTTGGAAATGTTCTCTATCCTCACTGTCCAAAAGAGTAGCTACTATCCAGATGTAGCTATCAATCATCAAGCCCTTGAAATGTGGCCAGTGTGATTAAGATTTCTTTTTTTAATTTTAAGTAAATAGTCACCTATGCTTAGTGGTTACCATATCGACCAACACAGGCTTAGAGAAAGTCTTCATGTATATATGGAGAAAGCAACAGGGGCTTAGGACACAGGCAGCACTCAGACATTCAGAGGGAAACCAGGAAACAACACTCCAAGTAGACGCAACTGAATAAGGAAAATAGGAACACCATTTCCTAAAAGAAATATTACTTTAAAAGAATGCATGTTTCTTGAGGTGTGCCTGTATTGCTATGAACTTTCCCCTTAGGACTGCTTTTACCGTGTCCCACAGGTTTTGGGTTGTTGTGTTTTCATTTTCATTCGTTTCTATGCAAATTTTGATTTCTTTTTGATTTCCACACTGAGGAAACCAGAAGGGAAAGAGACACGTGTACCCCAATGTTCATCGCAGCACTGTTTATAATAGCCAAGACATGGAAGCAACCTTGATGTCCATCAGCAGATGAATGGATAAGAAAGCTGTGGTACATATACACAATGGAGTATTACTCAGCCATTAAAAAGAATACATTTGAATCAGTTCTAATGAGGTGGATGAAACTGGAGCCTATTATACAGAGTGAAGTAAGCCAGAAGGAAAAACAGAAATACAGTATACTAACGCATATATATGGAATTTAGAAAGATGGTAACAATAACCCGGTGTACGAGACAGCAAAAGAGACACTGATGTATAGAACAGTCTTATGGACTCTGTGGGAGAGGGAGAGGGTGGGAAGATTTGGGAGAATGGCAATGAAACATGTAAAATATCATGTAGGAAACGAGTTGCCAGTCCAGGTTCGATGCACGATGCTGGATGCTTTGGGCTGGTGCACTGGGACGGCCCAGAGGGATGGTATGGGGAGGGAGGAGGGAGGAGGGTTCGGGATGGGGAACACATGTATACCTGTGGCAGATTCATTTTGATATTTGGCAAAACTAATACAATTATGTAAAGTTTAAAAATAAAATAAAATTAGAAAAAAAAAAGAATGCATGTGCTATAATTTTGAATTTTTATCTTGGGGATCTTTAGTTCCTTTTTCTATCCAACAACGTAGAATTGCCATGGATTTGGCTGATTAACACTCAAAGGATACTAGCTCCAAGGTAACTAAACAGTCATTGTTTTAATATTTGCCTAAAATACAGCAAAAACAAAGAGCAGGACCCAAGAGCCATACCCAGGAATGAGAGGCTTCCTGTCTAAGAAAGGCAATACTGGGTACACCTACCTTCTGGTCTGCCATTTCATCATGGGCCCATGGGTTTACACTCCTTTACTTCCAATCTCATACAGATGACCTGGAACACATCAACTATATTTTTCAATCAAATCATCTTTCCCACAATAATAAATATCCCATATAATTGAAAGGCACCCAATCTGATTCGGTTAAGATTTATTTGTTAAAATTGACTATTTTTGCCCAATATATCAGTATAGCATCAATTAAGTAAAATCAAGATGACTCTTAGTTTCAGAGACTCTAGTCAATCAAGACTGTTGTTGTTGTTCAGTCAATCAGTCGTGTCCGACTCTTTGCAACCCCATGGAGTGTAGTCAGCCAGTCTCTTCTGTCCATAGAATTCTCCAGGCGAGAATACTAGAGTGGGTAGCCAGCCGTTCCCTTCTCCAGGGGACCTTCCTGACCTGAGGATTGAACCAGGATCTCCTGCACTGCAGGCAGATTCTTTGCCATCTGAGCTACCAGGGAAGCCCCAGTCAAGATTAATGAACCATAAATTATGCAGATAACTGAAAAGTTATAGAAGAAAACCATAGGATAATTATTCCCCTGCCTTGCAATTGTCCCTACCCTGAAAATTCTTAACCAAAACAAGCCTGACTCTCAAAATGAGCAAGTTCAATTCTGAAAGGAGAAAGGAAACATGAAAATATTTGTGAATCAACAAAATTTTATTGTACCAAATTGTCAAGGTCTCAATGGTAAAAGACTATTTATTTAGAATTTAGAGCAGTCTTGGTACTAAGCACTTTTTAAGTCTTTTCATTTCACTCTCACAACTCTGTGTGGCATGGACTATAATTATTCCCATTTAACAAACAAAGAAATTGAGGCTTAGGGAGGAAGAGTTGGAACCCTGGCTGATCTGACTCCAAATTATATCTTCTTTCCTTTAGTGTCCCATACACAACATTATTTTCTGCTTGATTTCAAAACTATTTTCAGCCTTTGCTTATAGTAGAGGAAGCAAAATATATCATTTATTGAGTATTTACTGCATGTACTCTGATATTCACATTCATTCATTCATTCAACAAATATCTATTGAATGCCTTCTCTGCCCCAGCCCTATTCCGTGATTATCAACGCAAGTCCCAAGGAAACACCTTGGAGTCAGGTCTTAGTAGACAGAGACACATAGCAACAAACCATCAAATTAACACCAAAGAAATAAAGTTAAAACACAAACAAGTAGGATAATGTTAAGGTTTATAAATAGGAAGGGGAAAAGGTACATGGCAATAATATGATAAAGAGTAGATAGACAACTCAAGACCTCTCTGAGGTTATATGTTCACTTTTGCTTTCGGATTCTAAAATCTAAAGAATGAGAGAAAACATTCCACCTAGAGAAATCATGCTGTTCAAAAGCTCTGAAATGACGAGGCTGGCAGGGGTGTGGTAACAAGAGAAGAAAGAGTATGAGATCTGTTTGGACTGAGAAGCGTGAGCCACGCAGGGAGTTTGTTTGGATTCTAGTCTTAGTGCAGCGAGAAGCCACCGGAAGATTCTAGGCACTAGAGTCACAGGGTAAGATTTACATTTATAAAAGCTCACTTTGGCTGTAAGGTGGGGAAAAGATTGTAAAGGGTATGTGTAAAAGCAGAAGCTGTTGCAGCTGCCCAGTCAGAGACTGTGGTGTTGGAAAGCATAAATGGAGACTAGCGGAGAGATTCCTGAGGACATATTCTGCAGGCAGAGCTGAGAGACTTGTGGATTGGACTATGGCTGGGAAAATTGGGACGACAACGGGGGAAAGAGAGGAATCAAGGATTACATCTAAGCTATTGACCTGAACAGCTAATGGGTGGACAGGGTACCCTTTGTTGAAATGAGAAAGACTGGAAGAGGAGAAGCTTGGGGGGTTGATGACAACGAAGAATGAAGAGTTTGAGAGGAAAAGAAAGGTTCCTAGGTTTTGGCTTGAACAACTTACTGCACCTTCACAGCAACCCTGTATAGTTATTCCTGGATTTCACATGAGGAAATTGAAATTTAGGCAGGTTAAATAACATGTCCAAGGACACTCAGCAAGGAAGTGCCAGGGCTTGGATTTGAGGTAAAATGTTTGATTCTAGAACCCACAACATGCAATCCTACACATCAGTTCAGTTCAGTTCAGTTCAGTTCATTCGCTCAGTCGTGTCCGACTCTTTGTGACCCCATGAATCACAACACGCCAGGCCTCCCTGTCTGTCACCAACTCCTGGAGTTCACTCAGACTCACATCCACCGAGTCAGTGATGCCATCCAGCCATCTCATCCTCTGTCGTCCCCTTCTCCTCCTGCCCCCAATCCCTCCCAGCATCAGAGTCTTTTCCAATGAGTCAACTCTTCGCATGAGGTGGCCAAAGTACTGGAGTTTCAGCTTTAGCATCATTCCTTCCAAAGAACACCCAGGGCTGATCTCCTTCAGAATGGACTGGTTGGATCTCCTTGCAGTCCAAGGGACTCTCAAGTCTTCTCCAACACCATAGTTCAAAAGCCTCCCAATACACAATATGGTACTGCTTTTGTCTCAATGAGTTCCTCTCTCCCCATTTATAAAACTAGGTAAATAATATTCACCATGTAACAGTTTTAAGAATCAATGTGGTTAAATGGGAAATTCTCCCTGTACTACAGAGTTGCTCATAACAATAAAAAAATTACATTTCCAGCCACTAAAATCTGGCATATATTCTTGATTCTGTTAACTCTGCATACTCTGGCTTTGACCGTGGCCACACCCTAGCCTAGCAGATTTCTGCTGTCTTACTTGGTTTCCAGTCAAAGAGCTTTCCAAGTTCTGCTCCTAGAAGCCTTGAGAGGGACTGAGAAACTCTACCCTAACTCTGGGACTGTGCCCTCCTCTCAAGCATCACTGGAGAACTTTGAGATTCTCCTGCCTTCAGGATGCCTTTCGTGATTTACCTTCAAGAAAACGATGTATCATGCTAAGCCTGGGGTTGAAATCTACACAAATGGGGATGCTATCACGTAGACAGCTGCAGTGACTTGCATCCTCAGGAAGCTCTCTCATGCCACTCTACAAACTCTTGTGAGAGACACTTTTAGCCTGCAGCTCAGAGGGTCCTTGACAACTGTCCAGTCACTGTCCCTTTGAGCTAAGGAGTGACGGGACAGGGAGGGGAAACACAGGGAAAGAGAAGGTCACCATATGTGAGCTCCTACTGAGTCCTAGGCCCCATGGTGAATGTTTTCACTCATAAACTGAACTGAAAGCTGCTTTAGTCATGTCAGACTCTTTGCGACCCCATGGACTATACAGTCCATGGAATTCTCCAAGCCAGAATACTGGAGTAGGTAGCCATTCTCTCCTCTATGGGATCTTTCCGACCCAGGGATCGGTCGGATTACAGGTGGATTCTTCACCAGCTGAGCCACTAGGGAATATCTCCCTTAACTCCTAAAGCAATCTTGAAAGGCAACAATTATTATTCTCATTTAATAAACCAAGGTCCTAAAGCTCAGTGTTCGTTTCACTTGCCAAAGTTCACACAGCAGATCAGAAGTGGAGTCACAGTTCTGCCCTACATATATTTGACTCTAAAATACAATGTTGTGTTTTTCCCCTGCTAAGCCATAATGCTGAAGTATAGAATCAAGAAAGAAGGGGAAAAGGAGGACAAAAGGGTCTCAGAGCGTGCACTCAGAATCCTATTGAAAATATGAAGTCACAAGTCCACGGTGACTGAAAATTAATTTTGTTTTCAGCTCAGGCATATCAGAAAAAAATTTAGTTTCAGTTATTGTTATACATGTAGAATGTAGGTTATCAAACTGCAGTGAAAACATCGGCCAAAAAAAACAACCAGACTTTTTTATTCCCCAAGGCCATGAGAAGGAAGATGACTGCAAATTTAGTTTGCATAACTGTAGAGAAACCATGTTAGCAAAAGGAGAAGGAGAGAAGCTTATTCCATTGCTAAGAGAATCAACTCTTCCCTCCAAATGAGAATGCCAGGTGAGAAATGGGGACTTACATGGCTACCTTTCACTATGATGATTTGATTTATGTCAGTAAATTCTATACCTTTCTGGCTCCTAAATTCAGAGCAGTGCAGTTAAGCTGATGCATATCAGAGCTGACTCACTTTCTCATTCTAAGTTGATAATTTAAATGCTTACATTAAAGTTTCTATGTTAACTTTCAGGGTTTTAAAAATGAAGGAAGTTTCTATTCTCCATCAGGCTCAGGAGCAATGGGAATTAATGCGATATTGTCTTTAATGAAACGTAGTGGGGACTTGTGATTCATGTTGGTTCCCAATCCTTTCCATCTCTTTAAAATGCCATAAAATGAAAAATACAACAGCTGTTTCATATTAAAGAGAAATGCAAATGTGCATTAATGCAGCTCAAGAAATATTTTATATGTTCGGAGAATTTATTATTTTTTATATGAGTGGAATCAATCTACATTTTCCCCATTTAATAATATGGCACTTATTTCAATGGCTTTGCCAGCTACTTAAGCCAAATGCACAAAAAAGAATGGTCTAGGATCTAAGTCAAAGGTATCTTTCTTTTCCTTAAAAGAATAAAATAAACAATGAAATTTCTGTTGCAGTTTGCCCACCAAAGATAAAAAAGCACCACATTCTCCTTATACCTAGATTAGTAGATTAACTAATTTCAGTTGTATATTCAATAATCTTATCAGAAGAGTCAGTTGTTTAGGCTGTGTTCAAACCTAGGTACTTCTTGTGCTGATAATTACTGTGTTTGGAGAAGGTCTCCTGGTGATCAGTAATGCTTCCTCATTATTATACTCCTTCTATTACCTAATTTAGATGCAGATATAAATTATTTAAAACAAGAGAGGTTTCCCTTGCTAATTAATGGCAGGCTGACTAACCAGCTCCCATCAATGCCTAAGGCTTCACTCTATGCACAATTCTCCAACCAGTATAATAGCCCACTTCCATGGTTTCGCTGGGTAATTTTAATCAGTCACTGTGTATACCACAGAAACCCAACAGCTGTGTACTTGGATGACCTTATTATCATTAGTGGCAAACTGGTTGTTGAACAGGGAATTTTTCATCAGGAAAGACTACATGATCTCATAAACTCGAGAATGGCCAGGTTCTTTTTTTTTTTTTTCTTTTTCCTAGCTGTAATTTACAACTTAGGAAATGAACGTGTTTAGACTGAAATTCACCCTTTAATGAAGAGAGATGTATCTGAAGTTTCTAACACATTTTCCATATTCCTTTATGCTCTTCTAGGGAATAAGAATTTTGTCATCATTGAGAAAATTTCCCAGTGAATGAATGGGAGATTGCTGTGACTTTTGCTTTTGGCATTGGAAATATCAAAAGTTGCCTCCTGGTGGTCAAGGGATCAATAATTCTCCAGAATCTTGGGGAAATAACTCAAATAATGGACCCTAAAAGGAGATCTTTAGCTCCTTATGGTGCAAGATGCACATTCTTTGGTGCTAAGAGAAAGTCAAATAACTTGCTGAGGACACGATTCCCCACAAGACCATGTTTCAAACAAGTCAGTGGATATTAATTCTACAATTTTGGCACAGTCCAAATGGTATTTTCCTATCAGGTGTCTGTCATTGTTTTAGCATTTCAGACTTTTAAGTTTTCCTATATTCAGTTCAGTTCAGTAGCTCAGTGATGTCCGACTCTTTGCGACCCCATGAATCACAGCACGCCGGGCCTCCCTGTCCATCACCAACTCGCGGAGTTCACTTAGACTCACATCCATTGAGTCGGTGATGCCATCCGGCCTTCTCATCCTCTGTTGTCCCCTTCTCCTCCTGCCCCCAATCCCTCCCAGCATCAGAGTCTTTTCCAATGAGTCAAGTCTTCGCATGAGGTGGCCAAAGTACTGGAATTTCAGCTTTAGCATCATTCCTTCCAAAGAACACCAGGACTGATCTCCTTTAGAATGGACTGGTTGGATCTCCTTGTGGTCCAAGGGACTCTCAAGAGTCTTCTCCAACACCACAGTTCAAAAGCATCAATTCTTCGGTGCTCAGCTTTCTTCACAGTCCAACTCTCACATCCATACATGACCACTGGAAAAACCATAGCCTTGACTAGACAGACCTTTGTTGGCAAAGTAATGTCTGCTTTTTAATATGCTATTTAGGTTGGGTCATAACTTTCCTTCCAAGGAGTAAGTGTCTTTTAATTTCATGGCTGCAGTCACCATCTGCAGTGATTTTGGAGCCCAAAAAAATAAAGTTTGACACTGTTTCCACTGTTTACCCATCTATTTCCCATGAAGTGATGGGACCAGATGCCATGATCTTCGTTTTCTGAATGTTGAGCTTTAAGCCAACTTTTTCACTCTCCTCTTTCACTTTCATCAAGAGGCTTTTTAGTTCCTCTTCACTTTCTGCCATAAGGGTGGTGTCATCTGCATATCTGAGCTTATTGATATTTCTCCCAGCAATCTTGATTCCAGCTTGTGCTTCTTCCAGCCCAGTGTTTCTCATGATGTACTCTGCATAGAAGTTAAATAAACAGGGTGACAATATACAGCCTTGACGTACTCCTTTCCCTATTTGGAACCAGTCTGTTGTTCCATGTCCAGTTCTAACTGTTGCTTCCTGACCTGCATACAAATTTCTCAAGAGGCAGGTCAGGTGGTCTGGTATTCCCATCTCTTTCAGAATTTCCCACAGTTGATTGTGATCCACACAGTCAAAGGCTTTGGCATAGTCAATAAAGCAGAAATAGATGTTCTTCTGGAACTCTCTTTCCTATATTAACTTAAATTTAATATGTCACCAAGCACTTATCTTCTAAGAAATATTCCTAGTAAGAGAACGTGCTCTTCTTTCTTCTGTAAGGCTGACTTCTCTAGAAGAGACAGCAGTTTTGTCATAATTCATCCCTTCACTCTGTGATAATTTCCAAAATTTCATTCTCGCTGTTAACAGCTATATGACATTTATATCCATTTCTTTGTTGGACTTCTCTATTGGCTCTCTAGAGTCCACACACTACAACTACTGAGCCCATGTGCTACAACTACTGAAGCCCGTGCACCTAGAACTCATGCTTTGCAATAAGAGAAGCCATGGCAATGAGACGCCCGTGCACAGCAACAAAGAGTAGCCCCTGCTCGCCGTAACTAGAGAAAGCCCACGTTCAGCAAGAAGACCCAGCACAGCTAAAAATATAATTAATCAACCAAAAAAAGTCAAGCTCCACCAGACACAGCACATAGAAGAAGGTAGGAACCCAGCCTTACAGCTAGAACCGAGGCCCTGGGCACATGACCCCAGCTGAGTATTCCAGATGAGACTTCAATTATCAAGATGCAGAGATAAGCCTTTCTCACTATACCCAGGCCAAATTTCTGGCCCACAAAATCATGAGCATAATAAAATGGTTGTTGTCTTCCGCCACTAAGTTTTGGGGTGGTTTCTTAGACAAAAGTGAATAACTGAAACATAATGTTCTAAGGAAGACAGCACAGCTAAAAATAAATAATTCTTTTTTAAAGAAAGGCTATAAAAATGTTTCTTTGCAATCCCAGAGTAGTGCTAAGTGGAATGATGACCCAAAGGTATTTAAAGATAATGTGTACATGCCCAGGGCTTCCCAGGTAGCTCAATGGTAAAGAATCCACCTGCCATGCAGGAGATGTGGGTTGTCTCCCTGGGTCAGGAAGATTCCCTGGAGGAGGAAATGGCAACCTACTCCAGTATTCTTGCCTAAGAAGGCCCATGGAAAGAGGAGCCTGGAGGGCTACAGTCCATGGGGTGGCAAAAGAGTTGGGCACGAATTCGCAACTAAATGACAATACAGATGCAACTAGGAACAGAGTGAGTGGATAGAATGTACAAGCTTCTTTCCCTTCCTGCATGCATGTGGAGGAGATTTCCACACCTGTTACACCAGCCTTGATTCTCTGTGATGTTTATAGTCTTGTCTCTTGTGGGCATACCTGGAAAAAACTATGAAGGATGTAAAAATGAAACCTCAGCCTTCTCCGACCTTCCCTGTTGGTGGCTCCCTTTCTCTGTCTTCATCCTCCATCTCACCCCACACTACTGTAGTCTAAAGGCCCTGGGCCCAGCTGGATAGTCACTAAGTGATGCTCCACTCAGGGCTGCTTTCCAGGGCCAACAGACCCATCTCTCACCTGCTGGGAATGTCAGCTAAGGAAGGCTCCCAGCAGTATCACTCACTGAACATTACCTCAGCCTCAGGGAACTATCTCACCTCATGTAATGCTCACTCCCTGGAAGCAGCCCACAGTCAACGATCGGCTAATGCTGGGATATAAATATCTGGCTCCTTGGCCTCGACGGAGACAACTCTGAAGGGCCACCCCAGCTCTGGAGCTCCTGTAGGATTGGCTGAAAGCTCAGCTGCACATAAGCTTCTCTCTCTGCCCAATCCTGCCTTCCTGGCCTCCTTACAGGTGATTTTCTGAGAACACCCCACAATGAGCATTCTGCATCCAACTTTTCATCTTTAAATGTATTCCCAGGGAACCCAATCTAAGATAGGAATTACCCAGAGTAGTCTGAGACTGTTGTGTCACAAGGAAGGGTGGCCGAATCATTCCCCAAAGAGGCAAGAGTTACAACCAGGAAGACAAGCAGTTACATGCAAAAAGCTACAGACTGAACTCAATAACCCAAAGTCAAATGATGAGGTTTAAGACACAGATAAAATCAAATTGTTAAGGACAAGTTCAAAGAGCAAAGGGAGTACAACTGTCTACATCTTATTCTAGCATCTCTGGCTGCTGAAAACACTCACTAAAGGGTACTCTAGTGAACCTCCATTCTGAGGCTCCTATAGCCTAACCACATGGTTGTAATCATAGAATGGGACCCATGCCTCTCAGATCACCCTTCCTCAGAGTTCCATCTGAAAGTCCAAGGCTGAGTGGCCTGACTATACCTTGTGTCTGCATCTCAATACTCTGCCTCTCTTGTCACTGTCTTCCACAGTCTGGGTCATGAGTCAAATGAACTGCCATACTCCTGAGCACTCTGGAAGCTCAGTTTATCGCCAAGAAGTTACCTTAGATTCTCAATGATGCTTATTATACATGAAGATGCTTTTTTTTTCCTTACAAGTCTCCTTTAAATATGGATACATATTTTTCTGGAGCACTTGTTTCCTTCCCCTTATCAGGAAGGAGAGCAAATATTCCCCTGCCTCCTTCCCCAAAACAACCTTTACTTCTCTATAACTAAGAGGAGGCTCTTAGTTATAATAGCTAACATTTACTGGACACCTACTATGAGCTAGGCACTGTTCTGAGTAATACTTTTCATGTAATACTGACAGTGACCTTGTGCAACAGTTATTATGAGGATGATCTCCACTTTGCAGATGAGAGAACAGAGGCACAGAGAGGTGGCCCTAACTGCCCCATGGCTGCACAATCAGGAAGTGACGGGGGCGAGATACAAGCCCAGCCAGCGCTCTCAATCAGTAAGCTCGTTTGCTTTGCCCTAGTCCTAGCATCCCCTGACATCTTCTTCACATTCCTGCATATGTTGGGGATTTTCTTTGCACTCTGAGTGCTACCACTGCCCATAATGTCATATCAATCTCCCCACTAAGGACTCCACCAAAGCCCTAGCTTCCAAGTTCTGTGCACTCATGTGTTTCAATGATATTCAACATGACTACCAGGGTCATCCTCTTCTCAAAACTTCAGTTCTGAAATTTCCCTCTAAGCACTTTGAATTCTCCACTTGTCCTGCTTCTCCATTGCTTTTAAACTCCTATCTGGCATTACTCCTTCCTTTCCTGATACAACCCATGCCTTGTCCATACATTTGGCCTTACTTCTTTCCTCGATGAGCCCATGTTCCCTGTCTTCTTGTCAGTTACTCCTTTATCAGCACTGGAAACTCCATTACCTTCCTTTTGACGCAGATATTATGATAATTTGGAGAAGGCAATGGCACCCCACTCCAGTACTCTAGCTTGGAAAATCCCATGGATGGAGGAGCCTGGTAGGTTGCAGTTCATGGGGTCGCTAAGAGTCGGACACAACTGAGCGACTTCACTTTCACTTTTCACTTACATGCATTGGAGAAGGAAATGGCAACCCACTCCAGTGTTCTTGCTTAGAGAATCCCAGGGACGGGGGAGCCTGGTGGGCTGCCATCTATGGGGTCGCACAGAGTCGGACACGACTGAAGTGACTTAGCAGCAGCATTATGATAATTCTCCTAATTCAACTGGAGAAGGGTAGAAAATAGACCTACGGGGCACACCAAAGGTTTCCAAAACACACACCACACACACACACGCAACATGAGTTCTATTAGGCTAGACCCCAAAGTTCTCAAGTGATTTCATTTATCTAGACAGCAAATTCATTTGGAGGGCTTCCTATGTACCAGGTAAAGTTCTAAGGGATGAAGAGTCTGTAGCGAACAAGACTGACAGGGTTCCCACCATGGTTGCCTTATGACATTCATGGGCTACTTCTTTCATAAAAAATACAAAAATTATATTTTACGATTGTGTTTAAAAATAAATTTAATCTAGGGTAAATTCTTTATTTTATATTCGTTATTATGATGTTCTTTTTCTTCTATTTTTTAAAAAGTAAATTAAAGGATTTTCATGAGCCCCTTAAAGTATCATGTATCCCAGGATCTACTCAGTGGGTAAGCTGGTCAGCTCTGGTCTCCACCATCTGGAACTTACATTCTTGAGGGGGAGACAATAACAAAGAAGTTACAAATAAATCAAAATGAAAGTATCAGAAAGTAGAGTGAAGACAATTGAACAAGATATTTTAGAAAGTGGTCAGGAAAATGGGGCTGTACAGAGGGAGTGTCCAGGGCAGACTCCCTGAAGGGATCACACTTGACATGAGAACCTCGATGACTAGAAGGAATCAGTCTTCTGAAAATCTAGAGGCCTCACAGGAGGAACAGATGATACACAATCCCTCAGGCTGGAAAGAGTTTGGCGCATTTCAGAAAAGTAAGACAGCCAGTCAGCTTGAAGCACAGTAGTTGGGAAGAGGGACAAAATGAAGAGGCAGGCAGGGGCAAGGTCACACCATGCCTCATGGTTAAGAGTTTGGATTTTGCTCTAAATTAGGGAGTTACATGGTTTGATTTTGAGAGTGAATTACGGGGAGAAGCAGGGAGACTGCTGGCTGCTGTAGGCTACCCAGATGAGAGAAAACGCTGCTTTGCACCAGAGAGACGAGTGGAGATGAAGAAAGCATAATGAATGTGAGATGTCCTTGGAACTTGAAGTCAACAGGACTCAATGAATTGATGTAAGAGGTGAAGAGCAAAGAGAGGAATCAAGGATAACTTGAGGACTTTGGGCTTGATGGGGCTGTCAGTCACCAGCACTGGCTTCTGTAAATGCTCATGGGAGTTAGAATTCACATAGTGCTCACTACATGTTTGCCAGGCATTCATTTAATCTTCAAGATGATCCTATAAAATAGATACTGTCTCCACATTAGAAATAAGGGGGGGGGGGGAAGTAAAGATATTAAGGAACTTGACAAGATCACCCAGCTGGTGCCCTGTGGAGTGAAGATAATGGACTCCAGTCTCCAAGTGTTGTAACAACTCACCTACACTGTCTCATTAGCCTCATGCATGTGAATTACAGACCCATATATCCAACGTCTTAATCTCCAGATGGCTCACAGGAACCTAAAACTCAAAGTACTTTAAGTTGAGCTTACCTTTCTCCCTACCTTTCTCCTTACAAGCTTCAATAAATTATATCACCATCCACCAAGCTGATCAAGTTAGAAATGATGCCATTCTTGACTTAGCCCAGCAACTTTTCATCCCCAGCCAGCATTCAGTCATTGATGCTGTCCCGTCTCTTCCATCTCTTTGGTACCTTTCAAATTTATTCATTTCTCTATCCCAACCGTCTGTTACCTTATTAACCTCCAATGTGGTCTCTGACAATAGTAAGTCAACATATCTGTGCTAGAAAGACTCCAAAGCCGTGAGAACAGCATCAGTTCCATTGCTGGTGATGTCTCCCATGGGAATAATGAGCCAGTGGGCGGCTCTGGGACCAGAATTTGCCAGCCTTGCCCTAGCATTCTAACACAGTACTTACCACACAGAGTGCCCTTAATAAGGGATGCTAAATGAATGAAAAATTGACATGGATGTCTCACTTTCTCTGAGAAACTAAGCATAATGTTCTAGACCACAGAATGTTAATCAACAGCTGTGTATCAGGATGCTTTGTTGCAAAAGATACTAATAGAGCCCTTTATATCCACCAATCCAATCTAATTCAACGGTTTTTGAAAACTGCTTCTTGTTTCTCACCAGAGTCTTTTGACACGCGCCAAGTCTCTCAGGCTTCTTTCTCACCCCCACCTGGAAAATGACCCCCACCCTCTCACACACACACACACACACACACTCCCTCACTGTTCCATCCCAGGTTTAGGCAGCCTGACCATCTTAAATGTTGACAATCCACCCAGGGGACATTCTATATATTCATTTTATTTCCAATAATAAAGCTGTTCTACTTGTAATGTGAAGAAATAACATACAGGAAGAACCAGTAATGTGTAGAAATTCTAGCCTTTCAGTCCTGTAGAAGCTTAGATATGACTTAGGCTATAGATCTTCACCTCAATGTGGAGACTAATGTCTTCTCGGCACATATACTATCCACTAATCTCTTCAGTGATGTTCTGATCTTTAAATAGGGTTTTCTTCTTTGTTTGTCAGTCTATTGCCCCCAAACATGTCAGATATTTCCCCTGCGTACAATGGACATTTTATATATGACTGATCACTTTATTTTTACTTCTCAGGCAAAGCAAGCTTTTCATATACTAAATTGTTTGGCAGATATAAAAGAGGGTGCTATTTTTATTCTATATCATATTCTTAATACAATCAACAAGCACAGTGACTAATTCTAATTTAATTTATAAAGGTTACAATGGTCTGTTGGGCCACCTCCCTCAAGATTCAAGGAGCTTACTAATAATAATGCAGAGTTGTTGAACCATAATATCTCTTGGTCTGTAACACTAAAGACATTTTAACATTTGCAGGGCTCCAGTCTGCTGCAATTAATTCTGATCAGATGTCCACAGTCCAGAGTCATTATTAGTTGCAGAGTGTCAGAATGTGCTGGCCACTTTGAAGGTGAATCTTCAACGAATGCCCTTTATTGCCAAACAATGAGGAATTAACATTCAAGTTTATATAAAAGATAGGAATGGATAGGAAAAAGTGTTTCAGCAATTAGTCATTTTTTGCTGTTCTGGATTTATTTAGGAGTTGAAACCCAACTTGCTTATATAATTCATATATATCAAATAGCACAAGTGTTTTCAAGCTATAACTGAGTTGGCTAAAAAGGAGCCCTTCAGTTATTTGGGGAAGGAGAATGTATAAGTAGAGAGGTGAATGTGCTTAAATCTCTCTTTAACCAGGACATTAGCATCATGACTGGCATCAGAAGTGAGATGTCAGGGTTCCAGATTTCATACAGATCTTCTCCCTGATGTCTCCGGGACAGGTGGAGCCCAAAGTCCTTAGGGAGTTCAAGTCCAAGGACCAAGTTTGAAGTGGGGCCAGATAATGTCACACAGGTAAGGGGAAGCAAGCAAGCCACTGGATATGATTAGGCCAACAGATCTGATCATTTTGAAGAATTCTGATAAAGTTTTATTAGTCACTTACAAGAGGAGAAGGTCAGCAACACAGAAGTCACAAAATGCCATGAAAAATTACCAGCCCTATTCTGTACAAGGAAACTAGGTAAGGGGCAAGTAAGGAGCTGCTGGATATAGTTAGGCCAACAGATCTGATTATTTTTAAGAATTCTAATAAAGTTTTATTAGTCACTAACAAGGTGGTGAGAGAGGTTCAGGAACACAAAAGTGACAAAATTCCATGAAAAAATTATCAGATCTATTCTAGGCAAGGAAACAATAGCTGAACTGGCATGTACAAAGCTGATGGCACTGCCATCCTGTCCTCAGGCACTGGGATCTAGGATGATAGGGATATGGTGGGCGGGGGGGGGCAGTGCGGTCACAGAAGGTCCACATAGGGCAGAGGGAAGTAATCTCAACCAAAAGAAGAAAAGAAGAAAAAACACTTCACTTCAGTGGCTCAGTTGTGTCCGACTCTTTGCAATCCCATGGACTGCAGTACTCCATGCTTCCCTGTCCATCACCAACTCCTGGAGCTTACTCAAACTCATATCCATCGAGTCGGTGATGCCATCCAACCATCTCATCCTCTGCCATCTCCTTCTCCTCCCATCTTCAATCATTCCCAGCATCAGGGTCTTTTCAAATGAGTCAGTTCTTCACAGGAGGCCAAGGTACTGGAGTTTCAGCTTCACCATCAGTCCTTCCAATGAATATTCAGGACTGATTTGCTTTAGGATAGACTGGTTGGATCACCTTGCAGTCCAAGGAACTCTCAAGAGTCATCTCCAACCATAGTTGGAGGAGTCTTCTTAGTTGAAGAGTCTTCAACTCTTCATAGTTGAAGAGTCTTCTTCAACCATAGTTCAAAAGCACCAATTCTTTGGTGCTCAGCTTTCTTCATAGTCCAACTCTAACATCCATATATGACTACTGGAAAAATCATAGCTTTGACTAGATGGACTTTTGTTGGTAAAGTAGTGTCTGTTTTTTAATATGCTGTCTAGGTTGGTCATAACTTTTCTTCCAAGGAGCAAGTGCCTTTTAATTTCATGGTTGCAGTCACCATCTGCAGTGATTTTGGAGCCCCCAAAAATAAAGTCTGCCACTGTTTTCATTACTTCCCCATCTATTTGCCATGAAGTGATGGGACTGGATGCCACGATCTTAGTTTTCTGAAAGTTGAGTTTTAAGCCAACTTTTTCACTCTCCTCTTTTACTTTCATCAAGAGGCTCTTTAGTTCTTCTTCACTTTCTGCCGTAAGGGTGGTGTCATCTGCTTATCTGAGGTTATTGATATTTCTCCAGGCAATCTTGTTTCCAGCTTATGCTTCATCCAGTCCAGCATTTCTCATGATGTACTCTGCATACAAGTTAAATAAGCAGAGTGACAATATACAGCTTTGACATACTCCTTGGGTTGCTCTAATGAGGTTTTAATAAGAATTAAATGAGAGATACAGAAAACATATATTTAAGATTGTGTATATCTATAATAGTTTTAGGAGTAGGCAATAAGTATGTATTCATTGACAGGTAGCAATAGCATCAGCAGCAACTGCTGTATGATGTACTATATACATATAGATGTAGAAATATCGACAAAGCAACTATGGCAGCATGCAGGCAAGAGAGATCAATTTAAACAATGCAATTTATAATAATATTTCACAATATCTAGTTTTCCCTGTCTTCAGTTCAGTTTGGTTCAGTTGCTCAGTGATGTCCGACTCTTTGCGACCCCATGAATCACAGCACACCAAGCCTCCCTGTCCATCACCAACTCCCAGAGTTCACCCAGACTCACATCCATCGAGTCAGTGATGCCATCCAGCCATCTCATCCTCTGTTGTCCCCTTCTCCTCCTGCCCCCAATCCCTCCCAGCATCAGAGTCTTTTCCAATGAGTCAAGTCTTCGCATGAGGTGGCCAAAGTACTGCAGTTTCAGCTTCAGCATCAGTCCTTCCAAAGAACACCCAGGACTGATCTCCTTTAGGATGGACTGGTTGGATCTCCTTGCAGTCCAAGGGACTCTCAAGAGTTTTCTCCAACACCACAGTGCAAAAGCATCAATTCTTCGGCGCTCAGCTTTCTTCACAGTCCAACTCTCACATCCATACATGACCACAGGAAGAACCATAGCCTTGACTAGACGGACTTTTGTTGGCAAAGTAATGTGTCTGCTTTTGAATATGCTATCTAGGTTGGTCATAACTTTTCTTCCAAGGAGTAAGCGTCTTTTAATTTCATGGCTGCAGTCACCATCTGCAGTGATTTTGGAGCCCCCAAAAATAAAGTCTGCCACTGTTTCCACTGTTTCCCTATCTATTTCTCATGAAGTGATGGGACCAGATGCCATGATCTTCGTTTTCTGAACGTTGAGCTTTAAGCCAACTTTTTCACTCTCCTCTTTCACTTTCATCAAGAGGCTTTTGAGTTCCTCTTCACTTTCTGCCATAAGGGTGGTGTCATCTGCATATCTGAGGTTATTGATATTTCTCCCGGCAATCTTGATTCCAACTTGTGTTTCTCCCAGTCCAGCGTTTCTCATGATGTACTCTGCATAGAAGTTAAATAAACAGGGTGACAATATACAGCCTTGACGTACTCCTTTTCCTATTTGGAACCAGTCTGTTGTTCCATGTCCAGTTCTAACTGTTGCTTCCTGACCTGCATACAAATTTCTCAAGAGGCAGGTCAGGTGGTCTGGTATTCCCATCTCTTTCAGAATTTCCCTGTCTTAGTAAATGCTAATTTTGTTTGCACAGACAAAAAAATTTTGGTGTTATCTTTGGCTCCTCTTTCTTTCATACCTCATGGCCAGACTATCAACAAATCCCTTTGGCTCTGTTTTCAAACATATTTAGAATCCATCCATGGCTCATTACCTCTCCCAGTCCCCACCTCCTTCAAAGGTCTCTATCTCTCATCTGAACTTTTTGGTGGTCCCCAGACTGATCTCCCTGTCCCTGCCCTTTCCTCTTATGATCTCTTCCCATTTCAGCAGTGACAATGGTCCTTCTCAAATGTTAGACTGCATCCCCCACTGCTCAAAACCTTCCAAAGGTGTCCCTGTCTTGGAGAAAACTCTAGGTCCTCAAGATACCTGCCAGGTCCTGAGGACCTGGCCCCCTGCTAGGCTCCTGTTCTCATGCCCTACCACCTTCCTCACTTCTAATTCTCTTGCTGTGCCAGCCATGATGATCCCCAACCACTTCAGCTTGCTCCTGCCTCAGTCCTTCACATCTGTTCTTTGTGTTTGTTTGGGCCCTCCAATAGCAGATTTCGAGATGGAACTGATAACCAATAAATGGACTGAGAGGAAATGTGGGTGAGGGATAAAGAGGGTGGAGAGGGAGAAGGTGAGAAGGACCTTTGCCCATAATGCCAGGCTGGCACCTGTGAAGGAGAAGGAAAGTGAAGAGGATTGCCAAGGAAGGTTTCAGAGTGCAGTGTAGTCCTAAGGAAGCTTTGGGTAGGCCAGCGGGTTGTCTTTGAGTCACAGCTGCCTGTCAGAGGCATTCTCCATCTCATGGTATAGTCTTGAATTAGTACCCAATTTGCTCAGTCACTGGCTGGGAGAGGCTCAGGACAGGGTGGCCATCACTTGAATATGGTTGTGGATCCAGCAGGTGGCAGCCAGCTAGTAGTCAGTTATGTTCCCCAGTAGGAGACCTATGTCAATCACCTGTTCCCTCTACCTGGAATGATCTTTCACCAGATATCAGCATGGCTAGTCTCCCCACTTCCTTTAAGTCTCTATCCAAATGTCACCTTATCAGTGAGGCCCACCCTGACTACTCAAACAAAAAAGCGCCCTTTCCCTGACACTTCCTGTCTACCTTACCTGGGTTTATTCTTCCTTATAGTGCTTCTCTCCATCATGACATATAATATAATAACTTGTTTTCATCTCTTCTCCCACTGAAGTGCAAGTTTCATGAAGGCAAGAATTTGTCAATTCTGTTTGCTGCTATATTCCCAGTGTTTAAAATATTGTGAATAACATAACACATCGACCTTGCTCAATTTATTAAATATATGTTGTGAAAAAATAAAATTAAAAAAAAAACACAGGTTAATATCATCATTTTTCATGTATGCTTTGTCACTCCATTGAGTGTGACTCTTTGCAGCCCTTTGGACTGCAGGCCACCAGGCTCCTCTGTCCATGGATTTCCCAGTCAAGAATACTGGAGTGGGTTGCCATTTCCTTCTCCCATCATCAACGTACGTGCATTTAAATTCCCTGCTGATTTTAGAGCCTGACTGCCCCATATAACATTACTTAATCTTCTCAATGATAACACAAACAAATCTATTAATTTGCATCCAAGTTATAGAGGCTTAATATTAAGAAATAATGAAATAAAATATGTAGTCAAGCAGAACCCTTTAGATTTCTCCATCCATCTTCATTTACTGCCTTATATTTGCAAGCTATCTTAAGGACCCAGATATCTCTGTACAGAATCTTATTTTACTCCTTGATTTATATATTTTAGTGATTTCCAAAGTTTAGTTTGCTAAATCTTTTTAGTATTGTATACATATGCCATATGTCTTATACTTATGGGAAATACAAGGGCTTTTCAAAGGTAATTTTGGCATCTTTCATGCTGCGAGTTCTCCAGAAGCAGACCCTGAGATGAAGATTCATGTGAAAACTATTTATTTTCATGTGAAAATAATCATTCCCTAAATGACTTTATGGAAAGTATTCCTTAAAAAAACTGAGAGGGTGAGACTTCATAGTCTTCTCTTCATAGAGAAGGAGAGGAAGCAAAGGTGAAATATCAAACATCCATGGAAAATAACTGCCTTCACCCTGCAAGGAGGGGCAGGGAGTCTACAGATAGTGGAAGTTGCTCCTCAGAGTCATTCTTAAGAGTATTGCACCCCTGTACCACTCAGCCATTGGTGAGGGGCTACTCCCACAGCCCCTTCATGGATCATAGCCTTGACGTGGCGAAGGGGCTTGTGTAACTCACTGAAGCTTTGAGCCATACTGTGCAGGACCACCCAAGACAGACAGGTC
The DNA here is from genome assembly GCF_027580195.1 of Bos mutus. Classification (NCBI taxonomy): domain Eukaryota; kingdom Metazoa; phylum Chordata; class Mammalia; order Artiodactyla; family Bovidae; genus Bos; species Bos mutus. The sequence goes on from NC_091638.1 coordinate 42,367,435, forward strand.
ATAATGAAGAGTTCTGACAAAACGTGGCCCACCAGAGGAGGAAATGGCCACTCACTCCAGTATTCTGGCTGTGAGACCCCATGAACAGTATGGAAAGGCAAAAAGATATGACATCATGACACCGGAAGATAAGCCCACCATGTCAGAATGTGTCCAATATGCTACTGGGGAAGAGCAAAGGTGAATTCCCAGGCCCCTCCCCTTTTTTTTTTCATTAAACAAAATTTTTTTTCAGCAGTAACGTAGGCGGCAGCAGTCTGTGTGCAGTACTCCAGAAAGAGATCCTGTTTCTAGATGTTGGAAGGAAAAACACAGGGGGAGCCAGAATGCATGAAGATGGTTAAGGGACCAGGGATGGAAGATGATGCAGTGAAGGGATTAAGGGCATATCGGCAGAGTACTTACACTGCTGGCTGTGTTTGCTGAACCCCTATCTGGCTTACTGAGTACAGTTCAACTAAAAAAAAAAAAGGAAGGCAGGTGGGGGAGGCAGGATGATAGTAAAACTTAGAATACATTTTTCAATTTTTTTATTTCCCTTCTTACTCATGAGCACTTATTTATAATTGCAGTGGAATTTCTTTAAATCACCTCATATAATGATCCAAACATTGTGCTGGAGATCACGTCTCATTGGCTTGTAGAGCTGTGTTATAAGAGCATCAGTTCAGTTCAGTTCAGTCACTCAGTCATGTCTGACTCTTTGTGACCCCATGAATCACAGCACGCCAGGCCTCCCTGTCCATAACCAACTCCTGGAGTTCACTAAGACTCACGTCCTTAGAGTCAGTGATGCCATCCAGCCATCTCATCCTCTGGCGTCCCCTTCTCCTCCTGCCCCCAATCCCTCCCAGCATCAGAGTCTTTTCCAATGAGTCAAGTCTTCGCATGAGGTGGCCAAAGTACTGGAATTTCAGCTTCAGCATCATTTCCTCCAAAGAAATCCCAGGGCTGATCTCCTTCAGAATGGACTGGTTGGATCTCCTTGCAGTCCAAGGGACTCTCAAGAGTCTTCTCCAACACCACAATTCAAAAGCATCAATTCTTCAGCACTCAGCCATCTTCACAGTCCAACTCTCACATCCATACATGACCACAGGAAAAACCATAGCCTTGACTAGACGGACCTTTGTTGGCAAACTAATGTCTCTGCTTTTCAATATGCTATCTAGGTTGGTCATAACTTTGCTTCCAAGGAGTAAGTGTCTTTTAATTTCATGGCTGCAGTCACCATCTGCAGTGATTTTGGAGCCCCAAAAAATAAAGTCTGACACTGTTTCCACTGTTTACCCATCTATTTGCCATGAAGTGATAGGACCAGATGCCATGATCTTCATTCTCTGAATGTTGAGCGTTAAGCCAACTTTTTCACTCTCCACTTTCACTTTCATCAAGAGGCTTTTGAGTTCCTCTTCACTTTCTGCCATAAGGGTGGTGTCATCTGCATATCTGAGGTTATTGATATTTCTCCCAGCAATCTTGATTCCAGCTTGTGCTTCTTCCAGTCCAGCATTTCTCATGATGTACTCTGCATAGAAGTTAAATAAACAGGGTGACAATATACAGCCTTGACGTACTCCTTTTCCTATTTGGAACCAGTCTGTTGTTCCATGTCCAGTTCTAACTGTTGCTTCCTGACCTGCATACAAATTTCTCAAGAGATAGATCAGGTGGTTTGGTATTCCCATCTCTTTCAGAATTTTCCACAGTTTATCGTGATCCACACAGTCAAACACTTTGGCATAGTCAATAAAGCAGAAATGGATGTTTTTCTGGAACTCTCTTGCTTTTTCCATGATCCAGCGGATGTTGGCAATTTGATCTCTGGTTCCTCTGCCTTTTCGAAAACCAGCTTGAACATCAGGAAGTTCATGGTTCACGTATTGCTGAAGCCTGGCTTGGAGAATTTTGAGCATTACTTTACTGGCGTGTGAGATGAGTGCAACTGTGTGGTAGCTTGAGCATTCGTTGGCATTGCCTTTCTTTGGGATTGGAATGAAAACTGACCTTTTCCAGTCCTGTGGCCACTGCTGAGTTTTCCAAATTTGCTGGCATATTGAGTGCAGCACTTTCACAGCATCATCTTTCAGGATTTGAAATAGCTCAACTAGAATTCTATCACCTCCACTAGCTTTGTTCATAGTGATGCTTTCTAAGGCCCACTTGACTTCACATTCCAGGATGTCTGGCTCTAGGTGGGTGATCACACCACCGTGATTATCTGGGTCGTGAAGATCTTTTTTGTACAGTTCTTCTGTGTATTTTTTTTTTAACTTTACAATATTGTATTCGTTTTGCCATATATCAAAATGAATCCACCACAGGTATACATGTGTTCCCCATCCTGAACCCTCCTCCTTCCTCCCCCGCCATACCATCCCTCTGGGTCATCCCAGTGCACCAGCCCCAAGCATCCAGTATCGTGCATCGAACCTGGACTGGCGACTTGTTTCATATACGATATTATACATGTTTCAATGCCATTCTCCCAAATTCTTGCCATCTCTTCTTAATATCTTCTGCTTCTGTTAGGTCCATACCATTTCTGTCATTTATCAAGCCCATCTTTGCATGAAATGTTCCCTTGGTATCTCTAATTTTCTTGAAAAGATCTCTAGTCTTTCCCATTCTGTTGTTTTCCTCTATTTCTTTGCATTGATTGCTGAAGAAGGCTTTCTTATCTCTTCTTGCTATTCTTTGGAACTCTGCATTCAGATGCTTATATCTGTCTTTTTCTCCTTTGCTTTTCGCCTCTCTTCTTTCCACAGCTATTTGTAAGGCCTCCCCAGACATGGAGCCACACAAACCAGATGAACTTCTTTTTCTGCATTCAGTTGTTGATATTAAATACTATATTCTCCTATTACTGCAAGGCAACCTCAAGATCTCAGCCAACTACTTGAAACTACAGAGGCTTTTCTGAACAACTGCTCAACTCTGAGCCAGATGGCAGGGTCAAACATTTTAGCCAGGTTAGTCAAATTTTGGCACCAAAATTTGGAGAAGTGTCCATTCTCCACACTTGGAATTCTGTTCACAACAGCTCTTTTATGGCAGATGAAAGGATAAAGCTATACTGAAAACTGTCATCCACGAAACAAACAATGCCACTATAGGCTAAAGCACAGCAGCCGGTGACATCAGGCATGGTAATTTCTGAATGTTTCAGTATTCTTTTCTTCGGTTACTGTGCTAACTAGATTCTTTAAAAATTTCCTTTCTGCAGTAAAAGTCCATTATTCAACAACTGTGTGGAACATGTTCCAATTCATGGTTCAGTAATTTTATGGGAGATTCCCACAAGATAGCCTCTGTTTGAGCAAGTTCCTTTGGTCTTCTCAAAGTCTATGACAATTTTTCCACCATTTAACATAGTATCACCAAGAGATGAAAACTAACAGTTGTTGGATGTCAAGTATCATAGTAAGTATTTCTTTAATGACATTACAAGGTGGTATTACTAAATGCTTTTTATAGGTGATGAAAAGTTCAGAGAGATAAAATAACTTATATAGTCACATAGCAAGTAAATATGAAGCTCAAATTCAAACCCAGGGAGGCCTGATTCTTCCCGGATTGCTGATACAAAGGAAATAATCTCAAGTGGATCTATTCCCAGGAAGTAGCACTGAGCCTCAAATATTCCTTGTCTTAGGCAGTTCAGGCTGCTGTTCTGACAAAGTTCCACAGACTGAGCGACTTGTAAATAGAAATTACTGCTCACAGTTCTGGAGGCTGGAAGTCTGAGATCACGGTCGGGAAGGGCCCTCTTCCCCAGATGCAAACCTTGCACTGTGTTCCCACGTGGAAGAATGTGTGAGACAACTTCCTGAGATGACTTGTATAAGGGCATTAATCATGAGACTCCACCTGCATGACCTAATCATCTCTCAAAGGCCTCAACCCCCAGTATTATCACAGAGGGGATTAGGGTTCCAACATATGAATTTGGAAGGACACAAATGTTCATAACATTCACTGTTTCGAGAAAGATCACTGATGACATGCACCTGACTGGATTTCAGAATTGCTATGAGCAATGACTGCTATGGGCCCTCTGTCCCTCTCCTTTTGTGACAGACATATCTACTGTAGTTATACTGTGCCTTTCTGACCATAGCATGTTGAGAGTGTGTAGGTACAGATTCTGTAGTTCACTGGTCTTCAGATCAAGAAGAATCTGTACCTAAGGAGCCACATTCAATTAGCCAATTCAATCTCACATCCAAAGAGACTCATCTACATCCAGATCTGAGTTCAGTAAAGAGATCCATGATGGTCAATGCTGCAATATGATGTAATTTGGGACAAGGAGTCCTTAGAAAAGAGTGAATGCATTTTGCTTGTGGAAGGTATGTAAATTCTTTGTCACCAGAGGGTGGGCTTTGGTAGCTTTAAGACAGCCATAACCTTTTTGCTACTACCCTATTGAGTAGTGGTTCTCCTCTCCTGGAAGCTGATCTGGCTTTAGGGTCTTGCTCAACCAGTTCAATGCAACAGGAGTGATGTTCTGGGTCTTCTAAGATTAGGTCATGAGAAAGATTACAGTTTTCACCTCTTAGAATGTTTATCCTGGGTGAAGTCGGGCCTCAGATAAGAAATATGACCACACTGAGACTACCCTGCTGCTCAAGCCTGACATGCGGAAAAGTCTTGGGGAGAGAGAGAGTGAGCAAGTCCTGGCCAACCCCAGATATTTCACCTATCTCAGCTCAAGCACCAGATATGTGACTGAAGAAGCCCTCTTAAACATTCCCGCTCCACCCGACACAACGCATAGAAGAAGTAAGGAACTCGGCCCACAGCTAGAACCAAGGCCCTGGGCTCATGATCCCAGCAGAGCTTTCTCAACCATTTCCTGCCATTTCAGTGCCCTAGATGAGACTTCAGTCATCAAGATGCAGAGATAAGTCTCTCTCATGATGCCCGGGGCCAAATTTCTGATCCAGAAAATCATGAGCATAATAAAATGGCTGTTATTTTCTGCCACTAAGCTTTGGAGTGGTTTATTGGACAAAAATGGATTACTGGAACATATTGTTCTAAGGACTCCCAAAGAAAGTGATGGAGTTGCCCCGTCAGTTGTTCGAAATGACTCCTTCTTTAAAAATCAATATTGTGTTCAGTATCATTTGTCATTAATCTTATTTTTAAAGTATCACAGGTTCATTAGAATATATATAAAAGTATCAAAAAGTAAGTGAAAATCACCTATAATCCCACCACCTAGACATACATTGACATTTTCAGTGTGTATCTGTGATTAGGATGACACTATATATATGACCATCATCTATAACTGCATAAAACCATACCCAAATTAAAGGCTTACAATAACAAAAATTTTATTATGTTCACAAGTCTGTGGGTCAACTGGGTGATTCTGAACACAGCTGGTGGACCAAAGGAAACCGAATGTGTTGTAGACAGGCAGGTTAGTTTCTAGAGCCCAAATTGGGATGTCTCTGCTGTTCATGTTTTCTTATTCTCAAAAGGCTAGCCTAACCCTTTTCACAAGGAGATATAAGAGCAGGAAAAGCATGAGAAGATGAACTATGAGATCTCTTGAGGCTCAGACTTGAAACTCTTATGGCATCATTACTTCTGCCCCATTCTATTGGTCAAAGAAAGCCAGAAGTCCATCCAGATGCAAATGGGTAGAGAAAGTGACTCCAATTCTTGAGCTGAGTGGCAGCAAGTTCACATGGCAAAGGTGCATGTGTGCAAGGATAGGAGGAACCCATGGCTATTATTACTATTATTATCTACAATAAATACTATACTTGAAATTTTCTACCAAATATTTATAAACTGTTACGCTTGGAAAATATAGTCAAGAGAATTTGGGTAAGAAAACTGTCCACCGCCCTTTAAGACTGTTATGTCTCAGATAGAGGAATCCTTATCTAAAAAAGAAAGAAAAGAAACGCTGTTTCTTTTCTCTAAGGAAAAACTCCTTGCAGCTCCCAAAGCCAATTTTTTGAGTAAATAGATCAATTCAACTTCTATTTTTTCCTTTCCCAATATAATGGGTTCTTTAACTGCCCTGAGTCAACACCGCCTAATCATCTCATTGAGGCACCTGGTTACCACCCTCAGGGCTTCCCCATTTCTCTTACTGGATAACTGAGCGATATGATGATAGTGACAAGGTCCCTGGGCCTCAGGATGACCTTTGTTGCCATATGTTGATTGAGTGTTCATCGTAAAGACTTCTAAATATCCTAAACTGCAGTGCAAAGGCCAGCAACATTTATTTCTCAGAGAAATGGTTATCTTTATCCTGCTTTGGGCAAAAACATCCCCTGAACTGAGGTTACACGCCCTGAATAAATTAAATCCCAGAGATACATAAAGGTTAAATGAAAAAAAGTCAAAATAAGTAGGTGATCCTAGTAAGTAGATCAGTTTGAGAAACATATGGGAAGTGAGGGTAAGAAGTAGGTCCTTGTCCTCAGCCGCAGTGTAGACTTCTGTTCTCCCTGGACACAGCCATTAATCAAATAGGCTATTTTTAGAATATCCTAGAAATGAAAGTGCCCTTCTGGATTGTTACTGTCCTCTCATAGGTCAATGAAACATGACAGACATATCATGAAGTCAGTTAAGAAAGAAAAAAATCTGTGATATTCTTTATGTCTTAAAGCAAAGAAATTTGAACCAGCTGAGGTCTATAATTTGTCACGATTCCTTTGCAAACCTCTTGATGGAATGCCTTATTTTGATGTTTCATATTGTGTCCATTTTGATGTGACACGGTCTAATAGCTTGGTACTAAATGGCAACCAGAGAAAAGTGATAACAAGCTTAGGCCCTGGGATTGATCTGGTTTTAAGTTCCTACTCAGCCACCTACCACTAGCTATGTGGGCTTAAGTAAATTCAACGGTTGAGCTTTGATTTCTCCATCTGTGACATGATGATAAGTTAGGTAGAGAAACTGACCAGGGTGAGGCAAGGAAAGTGTCTGGCACTGTACCTGGCACATGGTGAGTGCTGAATGAATGTAAGCTCTTAGAGAAGGAGGCCCAGTGAGGTGCCATGAACCTCTGTCACAGGGGTGTCAACGGCGCAGACAACAACTGCAGGAGATACTTTCCACGTGTAGCACATGACATGTCCATGTATGAACTGGATTCATGGAACAGCAAGGGCTACTATAACGAGCTAACTAAATTTGTGAAATGCTAAGCCTCTGTAACTAGAGAACTTCTATCATTCTCTCTGGATGCATACAACAAAACCTGGAAACAGAGAAATTGAACAAATCCCAGCGCCACTTATTAAAATTCAGGAAAACAAACCAAATCTAGGTGGTATCACTCTGAGGAGTCTAGTTAACATCAGAAGTTACTTTTCCTCACTTTGCAAAACATTCTCTTTCCCTCACAGGGAAAGGAATAGTGTGCTCGCTGCCACTAACCAAGCAGAGTCTTCATTACAAACTTCTACAGGTAAGGGCCCACTCCCTCACAAGTCAACCGCGAAGAAAAGATAAAGTTCTTTAATCAAAGGGCAATTAATAACTCATGTCCACCTAGACCCAAGACAACATGTTGAAGAGTAAACAACATGTGGTTTTACATAATTTTGTAGAAAAGGTTATTATTTTAGTGAAGTCGAATTCATTTTTCCTCAGTTCATTCATAATATCTTACAAATATGTACAATTGTTATCTGGGAGATTTACTGTTAATTGAAGCTATATCTCTCAGGTATTATTCTCTCGTGTTGCTCCTTGATTTTAAAATAATACTGTAGTATCCACTAGGGTTTCCAATTTGCATCTTGTTATAACAACTATGATGTTTTTGGAGACTTAAACTGCCATATGATATCATGACCTAGCTTGGCCAAATGGTATAAAGTACTCAGATTAGAGGAGAAAGAGAAGATTAAAATCATGAGTATAGCATAAGGAAATTGCCAGTGTGCATGAAAAATCTTACAATATATGGAATATAGAGCAGATATCCAATGGTTAGGGAGACGCCCTGGTGCAGGGAGACTGCATAGGAGAAAATGGAAGCACTCATATCTTCTGCAGGCATTGATGAATGTTGGCGTTTGGAGGAACGCACCATAAGGCAGCAGTGGAAGCCACCTAAACTGCCTCCTCACCAGAGAGTGGGCTTCTTTCCAAGATACACATCCCAAATTATATATATATATATATATATATATATATATATATATATATAAAAAATCAGTAGGGAAATAGGATTTACTTTACCCAATGTACTTTACTGGCAGCTCTTTAAAACATACCTATTCCATAAAAATAAAGCAGAGCTGTCCTCTATCTGATCCAGACTTCAAGAGGGATGTGGGTCAAACTCCACGAGTTATAATATGGTCAGAAGGTTTAACGCTCCTAGAAAACAATCTAGGACCTTAATGATGATAAATACTTCAGCTCGTTTCTCATCAACGCTGAGGCTGGAAATGCTGTCAGCCAGCGTGGCCACCCCTAGATGGGGTGCAGAAGCAAGACTCACGGCACAGGCTTCCTACAAACATTCCATCAACTGTGTCCAGCCTACTCAGCAAGCCATTTCTTTGCTCACTGATCTGTATCCTATTTGCCATGTAGACCCAGCAAAACAAACATTTTCAGTGACATGATTGCAAATGTTTCTGTCACATAGACCCATTGCAAACAATCTCCAGTTTGGATTTATTCCTGGTAGGCAGGGCTCTGCTCCAGAACCCTATGAGGATTCCTCTTACTGTCTACATCTCAGAGGGTTTCTCTCTTACCAAAAAAAAAAAAAAACCAAAAACGAGATTTCTGCCACAGCAAAGCAGCAGCATGAGATTCTCCTGAGAATCAACATCCCACCTAAAATATTCACAACTAAGATTTCCAAAGGCTGATGAAGTGGTGCCTCAGCTACTGACATTTCCCCTACTACACAATCAAGAACATGAGGTCTTAGCAATATGGTCAGGATGCTTCACTCTTGCATTGTTATCGGTCTTCATTGTTTCACTGCTACTGAGAAATATCTTTTAATAAAAACATATGAAACTGTGAAACAGTTCTTTCAGCTCATTTTATGGACTGATCTGAGCTTGCTACTCGTAAATTATGGATGGTTATGTCCTATGGCGTTTTAGCTCTGCTCACTTTATAATTCAGTCTGACATTTGGATAGCCCTCGCCCTTCTGCACTAAAGTACTTTTGAATCACTTAATTATAACCATTATGTCTTGGGGGGAAATGTGTATCTGTAATGACTTGCCACTATTAAGTGGCCAACTGACGATAGTGAAAGTAAGTTTTTGATACAAAGGTAGCAGAGTCATCCTATGTAAAAAGAATGGTCTAAAATTTTAAAACTTTGGATGGCAAATTATAGAAACCTATTCAGATTGGTTTGTGCAAAATAATGGAAACCAACTGGGAGTATCCAATGCATCCTTGCATTGCAGCCAAGCATGGGGAACTGGAATACGAAATTTGCAAACCAGTGGGAATCCAAGTAATCAAACTTACCCTCTCTCAACATCTCTCTTTCCCTCCTTGAACCGTGTGATTTCTCATTTCACGCAAGATCCTGCTATGTATCTGCTTTATTCACATTTTCTTGTCTATGACTGTTTTCCATTTCCCCACTAACAGAACAAATAGGTTGGGGCCCCAGCTCCACAGATTGCATACTTTCCAGCTCCAGAAAGACAACCAATTGCAAATCCTTGGGGAGAGAACACAAGAGTACCAACTTGGTTCAGGTGAGCGAGCACCCCAGCTGTAACTGACTGTGGCTGCTTCATCAATGAAACATGCACATATTAATATTAAACCCAGTTAATCCTTAACCCTTTGGAGTTACCCCAAAGAGAAATGTCTATAAGGATGAAATTTGAGGCAGGTATACGTCATGAATGGAGTGATGGATTTTGAGGATCCTGTGGATATTCCCACTGACATGGAAGTCCCCTAACAGCTCTGTTTTCCTAATAGAAAGCCACCTGCAGTCTCAGTTACAATACATCCTGTGGCTGGGTGCCCACTTTTTAGCAGAGGGTCATTCTACTAGTGGGAAGATTCCATCTTCAGATATGTTTGCTTGTTGGTATTCAGTCCCTAAGTGTGTCCAACTCTTTGTGACCCCATGAATTGTAGCATGCCAGGCTTCCCTGTCCTTCAGTCTCATGGAGTTTGCTCAGATTCATGTCCATTGAGTCAAGGATACTATCCAACCATCTCATCCTCTATCACCCCCTTCTCATCCTGCCTTCAATCCTTGCCAGCATCAGGGTCTTTTCCAATGAGCTGTCTCTTCCCATCAGGTACCCAAAATATTGGAGCTTCAGCTTCAGCATCAGTCCGTCCAATGAATATTCAGGACTGATTTCCTTTAGGATTGATTAGTTTGATTTCCCTGATGCCCAAGGGACTCTCAAGAGTCTTCTCCAGCACCACAATTTGAAAGCATCAATTTTTTGGCACTCAGGCATCATTATGATCCAACTCTCACATTGGTACATGACTACTGGAAAAATGATAGCTTTGACTAGATGGACATTTTTGGCAAAATAATGTCTCTGCTTTCTAATATGCTGTCTAGGTTTCTCATAGCTTTTCTTTCAGGGAGCAAGAGTCTTTTAATTTCATGGCTTCAGTCATTGTCTGCAGTGATTTTGGAGCCCAAGAAAATAAAATGTCAGTATTTCCATTTTTTCCCCATCTATTTGCCATGAAGTAATACCTTCCTCTAAACATCTATCCATGCTCGGGTCTGGTCTTTGGAGTTCACAGAAGAGTTCAATACAACAGGTTTCATACAGCAAACATTTGCAGACAGCTGTCCCATCATATCTCCTCTTCTCCAAGTTTGACATTTTCACATCTTCCAAACTTCCCTTTGAATGGCACCATCCTGACAGCCCTTCTCTGCATGTTTTCTGGTTTGCCAAGGCCCCTCAATACATGGATATAGTCATTTAAATTTGTGGAACATCGAAGAGGATGATGTCTGACACTAATTCTCACCTAGGTGCAGTGTTTCTATTAACATGACACAAAACTGTTAGTTTTTTTTACAACACACTTCGGTGTGGAATTAAAAAGCCTAGGTTTCCTGGGCTCATACGTTGTCTCCTCCATCCTTTCCTAGCTGTACGAATTTGGGCAAATAATCCCATTGTGATTCAGTTTCTTTACCCATAAAGGGAAAAAAATATGCACAGTGCCTACTCCTAACAGTTGCTGTGAAAATTGTATACCAATAAATATAAAGAGCTGAAAATAGCACCTGGCACATGGCAACTGCTCAGTTAGTAGGCTTTGATTTGGGATGAACTAAAGAGAACTGTCTTTTATGTGACCTTCTCAAAAGGTTACACTTCATGTTGAAGGGCTTGCTCTCTTAGTTTACTTTACAGATAACCATTTTTGTGTCCTGATTATTTCACAACAAATTAGCCATCCTTTTTAGGCTTGTCTTATCCACGAATTTTATAATTATGACCTACTTGTCTTCAAGATAATGGAAATGCGAGTAAGATAGAACCAAGGAGAGGATTTGAGGCATACATGGAGTGTCCTTAAATTGTAAATGCTTAACTGCCTTCTTATTTGAGTTAGATACCGTTAGACCTGTTTTTTTTTTTTCCAGATGAGGATATTAAGATCCCAAACTAAAGTTGCTTGTCCAAAGACACAAAACTAATAAGTGATTAAGCCAAAACTGAAATCTAAGACTCCCTGTTACTTCAGTACTCTTAAGATACAACTGATCAAACAGCTAAAAATTTATATCAGTTTTATCTTACACACTTTACTAATCTTCCCTATAGGGCATAATGGATGAGTGAGAATGTCAGTTTAGGGATGATACTGATCTGCTTTTGAATCTCAGTTCCACCTTGAGTCATTGAGATGACTTTAAACTTGTTACTTAATTTCTCTAAGACTTGGTTTTCTCATCTGTAAAATGGGTACAATAATACTACCTAGCTCACCAGCTTGCTGAGAGGATGAAAGGAAGTAATGTGTGGAGCGTTCATCACAGTGCTTATGTATCTACCATGTGGGTTCTCATTCCTAATATTATCCATGAGGGACTGTCAAAGACATGACTAAAGACAAGACATGTTACTTATTTTTCTTATTTGAAAGCACATGTTTTCAAATTAAAAAAAAAAACAACTTGAAAATAAGGCTTTAAGGAGATTCAGGTATTTGAACTATACTACCATAGTTTCCAAAGTTATGGTACTGAACTCTCCCAAAATTAGAGTAGTGTTCACTTTTTGAGACAGAAGGCTTCTTATGATTTGTAAATTATTCTTTTTCTCCTCACACCAGGTCTGCAATTGAGATTTCTAATCTAGTAAAGTCTAATCCCCCAAGTATTACTGTCATTGCTGCTATAGGCAGAAGTAAGATGCTGTGGTACAGTGGCAAAGAAGAGTGTGCTGACCAGATCACCTCACAGATTTGGACAAAAGGTTGCTCCATGACCAGAGCTGTACTCTTAACTTTAGTCATCCCACAGTGAAGTTGTCACTGGTCGCTAGTTGTAAGAGCAACGAGTGAACAAATGTATGCTGCTGGCAATTACCACGCACATTACTGGAACTACAAACCCAAAGCCATGTCCTTACCAACTGTGGGTCTCCAGCACCCACTGGACACACAACAACTACAGATGGCAAGGGACTTATTGCTCCAAAAACTGTCTAGGTCTCAAGAAACAGAAACATTAAGAGAAACAATTCATTTCATTCTCATTAAGAGAAACAAGTCACCTGGACACAACGTGAGAATCAAGAAGCTCATAGTAATCTCCCCAATATTCATTACATAGACTGTGTGTGAACAAGGAATAAGCCCAGAGTAACATCTTAAGGAGACAATCAAGAGAAACTGGAGTAATAGCTATTTTTATTTGCCTATGAGCTCTTATTTCAGCCTTATGTCTGAAAAGTGAATATAACTCAACAGAAATAAAATTGTAATAGCATAAATAAAAATTTAATGTGAAGCTCACATGCAATTTTAATATTTATTTTGTGGAGATAAACAGTATTAGCACGTCTGAATAGAAAATGTATTATAAATTAAGCCAAGGACTCACAAACTAATCCCATTTAAAATATATTCATTCAAGGTGGCAGAAAATGGGGCAGTGTCAATAATTTTGGCACCAAGGACCTCCCTTGCATGAGTGGGGAGAAGCCCTTGAGAACTTTGTTACTCTACTTCCACGGATTGTTATTGTTGTTTTCAGTTGCTAGGTCGTGTCTGACTCTTTGTGATCCCATAGACTGCAGCACACCAGGCTTCCCTGACCTTCACCATCTCCTGGAGTTTGCTCAAACTCATGTCCATTGAGTCAGCGATGCCATCCAACCATCTTATCCTCTGTCACCCCCTTCTCCTCCTTCCCTCAATCTTTCCCAGCATCAGGATCTTTTCCAATGAGTTGGCTCTTCACATCAGGTAGCCAAAGTATTGGAGCTTCAGCTTCCTCATCAGTCTTTCCAATAAGTATTCAGGGTTGATTTCCTTTAGGATTGACTTGTTTGATCTCCTTGCTGTCCTGTGCCCTAAAGGGGGTCTTTGGAAAAAGGAACCCGATTCTAGGAGCTTCAGCTCTGTTGAGGGCCAGGGACAAAGGAATAATGAGAAGGAGAGGACATTTTGTAATTTGAGATTTCTTTTTTTTCAGGAGGCTGCTCTCTGCGGACAAAATCGAAACCCAACCTGCCAATTAAGTAGATAGAGACATGGGAGCACCCCACCCCCCAAGTATGCAAACCACTAACATCTAAGCGAGACATCAAATGGACATGGAAAAGGGTCCTTCCAGGAAAAGCAAATTATTCTAATGTTCTCGTAAAACAGACATGATAAAAATATAAGTATATTTAATGAAAAGGCAAAATAAGAGAGTAGGATTCTGCGCCTGGCTGTTTAGAATGAGTTTCTTGGACTGGCCTGGCTCCTACTAGAATGTCTTCCAATGACCAGAGCTCCACCTCCAGGAGAGAGTCTCTGTAAGAAAGACATGAAATCACTATTCTTACCTTCACTTCATGTCTGCTTCCTTTCTAGGAAATGACTTGCTATTTTCTATGCATTTTCCTTTATTTCTTTTTTTCTCTTTCCCCAACTAGGTTCCCCCCTAAAATGCCTGTGATCTTCACTATTATATCTCCTACTCTATAAGAGTTCCTGGAACCCAGCAAGTAAGCATTCATTAAATATCTGTCAACAGAATGAGAAAATTCTCTCTGGCACCTAGAAAGTAACATCTTAAACTGATTTGCTTTATCACGTGTGTGTGTCAGGTATGACCAGTAACCTGCAGCTCCCAGAAGGTGGGTGTAGGCCCAGTGGAAGTATGCCACTTGGCTCTGCAGTCAGGAAGGAGACGGCAGGCCTCTGCCACTCATCCTCCACCCTTGAGGGAGCTCCTAATGTGAGTGCAACTCAGGTTACCCACTGAATTCGACCGGGGCAGGGTGGAAGTGGAGGGGCATGGAAGGCCTTCATACTGCTTAAAACTTCATGGGTGATTCTGACTTGCAGCTGGGAATCAAGAAACACTGAGCAACCAGCTTCTTGGGAATTCATTGGTCAGGCCCAGCATCAAGTCCTGTTTGCAATGGGAAGAGGGACAACTGAAAGGGGAGGAAGCCTCAAGAGGAGAACCTTCTCGGAGACCCAGACCAGTCCACCTGGGCCATCTGCACCCTCTGCAGTAACAGAATCTGATGCGCTACCTCTGTGTGTAGCCCACACGCCCTCTGTTCTCCACAGCAATTGCTGCTTCATAATTGCAAAAGCATGGGCTTCTTATTGCTAACTGGGAACTGGAAAAGAGCATTTATGCAGAAATTCTGGACTTGTGGTAAACCAGATGTAAACCTTAAGAAGAATTAATCTCATGTGTGTGGCAAAAATTTGTGTGCAAATCCACAAAATGTCCACGGAAAGTAAATAATGAGTGTCTAATTTCCCTCTGTATAATTTAGCTAATTATGCAACTTTCAGACTATAACAGTGCTTGGGTAAACATAACGATATCTTACTTGCCACGAATTCCCTTAGTTGAGTTAACCAATTACTTTTCTAATTCTTCAGGTATCATTAAAGCTACTCTAATTTAAGAATAAGCAGATGTGTATCATAACAGAGCTCTAAATTTAACCCTGGTTACATAATAAATGTATAAAAGGGGGGAAAATCTATTCCTAATATGCTATTTAATTACATGGTTTGAGGAAGAAATAATACATGCTAATGATGAAATTAAAGGCTTTAAGATCTAATTTGATTATATTCTGTGAACATTGGTTATAACTTGGCTTGCGGCTAAATCTATCAAGATGACTTTTCCATTCACATGGGGCTGAAAGTAATTTTCAGGCAAGAGGCTAGAGTCATGGTGGATTGTTAGCATTGGATAACGTTTTATCAAACAGCACCTCATGCCCTGGATCTATTAGTGGGTAACAAGCATATACCAGGCTAAGATGATGCCCATAAATAGCGCCATTAGCTGCTTATATTGATATATAAGATAAACGTGTCTAATGAACCAATATCACACACTTTCCTACAGCAGCAGGGCTTATTTTACAAGGGGTTATTATGCTAATAGATTGTAAAATAGTATACAAGAATGTGGCTTTAATGTATTTACCCCTGTAGACAAAGCAGGGGGAAATGCTTTGCAAGCAATTATCGTGAATTATTACACTATCTAAAAAACAATTACTGGAGACTCATGTGTTTCAGTTTTCCAAGTTTATTACTGTTAGCATGCACGCAGTGAAAATAATTGAGCAAGCCACTCAAATCTGCACTTATAAACATAACACCCTGAGTGAAGGGACATGAGTGTTATATGCATCCATCTCGCTCTGCCCCCACCACACTGTTCCCCCAACTCCAGAAGGCCTTTTCTTCTTGAATGCACCAAGTACTTTTAAGAAAGGAATTGAACAATGGCTGTAATTTAGAAATGCAATTAGGTGAGCCACTCTTCCTTTTTTACCTCCAATTACCCACAGCAACCTGCACACAACTACCACCACCTCCTTCTCTTGGTCCCAGCTGTCGTTCTTGAATATCACATCAGGGTGATGTTTACACAACCAGAGAAGCTGAGTCTAAGAGAGGTCCCCAGAGAAACCTGGATAAACCACAGCACTTCTCCCCCTCCCTGCCTTGCTGACAACATCTGTTAGGCCGATTCCCTGGGGCCATATGCTTCTTCACTGAAAATTCTCCACAGACCTTGCATTCACCATAACTAGTCCAGCCCATCCTCTTCCCTGGCATGTCTCAAAAACGTGTGCTCAGTGAAAGGTGACTGACTCCGTGAGAGCAGGCTAAATGAGCAGGATCTTTTCAAAAGACAAGTCTGATCATGACTCCCTCCTCTACCCCTTTAAAACCTTTCATTATGGTCTGCAAACCCGGAATGTTCAGGTCTCTGCTCAACTCCAGGCTTTTCTTGATTTCTTGCACCAGAGGGCCTTCGTACACATTGTTTCTGATGCTCATAGAACTCTTCACTCCCCCTTGCACCTAGTTAACATCTAACCAAACTTCAGATTTCAACTCAACTTTCCCTTCCTCTGACCTCCCATAGACAAGATCCTGATCTAACTAATTAAGTTGCTGATCTAACTAATTAAGTTAGATCCCTCTCCCCAGCTCCCTTCCCACCCATGTTATTCTCTCAGCATATCTCATTCTACTCCTTCAAAGCCCTTAATCCAGTTGCATTTGGACTCTTACTTGTGTGATTACTTGCTTAACACTGGTTTCTCACACCAGACTCCAAGCGCCATGAAGGCAGGAATCCATCTGCTTTACTTGCCATTGTATTCCCTCTAGTACAGTTTAAAAAAAAAAAAAAAAGAGGGGATATATGTATACATATAACTGATTCATGTTGTTGTACACCTGGAAGTAACACAACATTATAAATCAACTATACTCCAATAAAATTTTAAAAAATAAAAACAAACTAAATACATAAGTAATGTGTGCAGGAACAAGAATAACTAACGTGGAGTGTGTGTACTTGAGCTCGATGGGAGAGAGTATAATATCGCTTGTAGTCATCATTGACAATACAAGATAATTATAATAATTTAGAAGGGTAAAGTCAAGAGAGATGAGAGAGTATGGAGGATTTTCAAGGCAGAAAACCTAGAATAAATTGGGGGTGTGGGGGTGGTGGTAATCAAGTGTCCGATATAACATGAACCAGGAATAGCTCAAGAGAGAGTGGAGAATTTGTCTAAGAGGGTAGAGAGACACATAATTTTCGATGGAGTATAGGGCACAGGTGCCAGACTGCAAGGACAAGGATGTAAGAGGAAACAGGTAAAGAAAAGAAAACATTTGGCTATGAATCAAGAGACAGAAATCAACCAACATTTACCAGCTACACAGTGTGGGGCGAAGAGGTGTTTCAAGATGGAAGAGATGGATCTATGATAAGCAGAGAGGAAGGAATTCATGGTGAGGCTGAGTTAGCAGCAGAAGACTGGAAAGTGGCTACGTGTCCAAGCAGCAGACAAGGATTTAGGTCCCTCAGTAAACCACGTGAGGCAGGATGCTGATGGAAAGGTTAGCTGTGGGAAGAGGCAGACTGCTTCCCAGGAAAGCACCAACCAAAGAGAGGGCAGGAAGCACAGAGGATCCAGCAGAGCAGGCATGGTGTAGCCTTGGTCTGTTTCAGGAAGTAAGAAGCAGGGGCTTCAGGTGTAAACCCAGTCTGCAGAAAGACAGGAAGCCTGGAAAATAGGCATTTCCTGCTTTGTCTGCAAAGAGAGGAGGGAAAAGCAAACTGTCCCACTCGCATTATGAAGATCTCTTCTGGGTTAAACCAGAGGAAAAGGACTTTTAGAAGCTGTGTGTTGGAAGCATCAGTTGCCACAGGAGTGCCGAGTTCCCCTGGAAGACCGCACTCAGCCATCTGTGTGCGGCAGGGCTGAGCATCAGTAATGTGGACAGCCACCCAGCTGCCCGAGGAGACCCAGCGCATCTCCACTGCGACATCAGGCGTGTTAGCTAGGACGTGTCAACTTGGTACCCTTGCTCTAATCGGATGATGAATGGCCAGCCTGTGAAGGAGAAGCCCTGGAAGGCTGGGCTGTCTGAACTGCACTCGGCACTGAGTGAGGCCTGCACGGTGCCCCTCAGGTGGAACCACCACTATCAGGGTACATTAGGAAAGGAGGGCACGCACTCCACACCTACACACAAGCTGGCAGCTCCAAAAACTGGAGTTTGGGGGAAGAAGAATTACTACTGACAGCCCTGGAGTTTTGTTTTGTTTTGTTTTATTTTTTTCCCAAACACACTTTTAATTGATGAGCCCATTATATCCCTTCCAAAAGCATTTTTAAAACTTAATAAATGACGGCTTGCTATGGAGCACAACGCAATCCCTTACACATTAAGCTGCTCTCGTGAATCACTGGTAATTACTGGGCATTTTCAAGCCCAGGGGATGTATAACTGTATTATTGTATTCCTGTGATTTTTATGAAGTCAAGACAAGGAAACAAATCATAGGAACTGAATTAATCTCTTCACCGGAGGTCATAATAATCAGCAGAAAGCTTAAAAACCCCATAAAATCATAAAAAACATCAGTATTCAATCATCAGATCTTTTTCTAACTACTACTTGGATTGTTTACTACCCAAAGGGATGGGGGAAGAGGGGAGGAGAAGATGAAAAGAGGAGGAATAAAATGATGGGAGGAAGAAGCTGAGGGAGAAAGATTGGGGAGAAGGGAACATGGGGAAAGGGAAATGAAAGAAGAGAGGGACAGACAGAGAGAAGGAACGAGGGAGGCAGGAAATTATATTAGCTTCCAGTGGCTGCTGTAACAAATGGCCACAAACTTAGTCGCTTAGACCAACACAGATTTATTCTCTTACAGACCTGGAGGTCAGAAGCCTAAATCAAAGTGTTGGCAAGACTGTACTCCTTCTGGAGGTTTCGTTGGGAGAATCTGTTTCCTTGTCTTTCCCAGCTCCTAGCAGCCACCTGCATCCCCTGGCTCACAGCCCTTTCCTCCACTCTCAGAGCATTTCTCCGCAACCGCTGCTTCTTTTGTCCCAGCTCCTTCTTCTGCCTCTGACCTCCTTGCCTTCCTCTTAGGAGAAGCCTTGTGATGAGACTGAGCCCCTCCAGGTCACCCAGGATAATCTCCTCATCTCAAGATTATTAACGAACTTGCTCATATCTGTAAAATCTCTTTTGTTGTGTAAAGTAATATAGTCACAGGTTCCAGGGGGTGGGAGGTGGACATCCTTGAGGGGCCATCATTCAGTCTGCCACAGGCATTTAAAACTTTGCCAACTGAACATGAAAAGTATGCCAACTGGAATCTCTACACCACTCTGATAGCAAATGACCTTCAAGTCATGTTGTGAAAATGGCTTTTTAGAATGTCTTTTCTAGAAAAGATGCAGAACGTGCCATGCTGTCTTTTTGACAATTTTTTTCAAAACACATTCACACCTATAATCTGATTTTCTCCTCCAAAGATACCTTGTCAGATAAGAAAGGCAGTTTATTCCTAGTTGCAAATAAGAAGACTGAAGGAGAATGGCTGGCTGACTTGTGTCCCACTTCCCCATCACCTAGGGAGCCACCAGCAACTGAAGA
This sequence comes from Bos mutus, assembly GCF_027580195.1. Classification (NCBI taxonomy): domain Eukaryota; kingdom Metazoa; phylum Chordata; class Mammalia; order Artiodactyla; family Bovidae; genus Bos; species Bos mutus. The sequence continues at coordinate 42,387,095 of NC_091638.1, forward strand.
GAACAATTGTCCACTTCTCTTTCCACTGCCTGACATTTATCAGCTATACTTTCTTTATAGCTTTTGTAAAACACAGACACACACAAGATAGAAAAGAAAGATGCAATCAAAGGCTCCTAAGTCTAACAAATCATTTGGAAAAGGATGAAGTATTTCACCCTCTCCCACCCCCACGCCCTGCCTGCCAAGCATTCCCGTCACTTGTGCATGGACACTGTGCATGGATATTTCCAGGGGCTCAGGCACACTGATAGTTAAACCACTGACAGGCATTACTCTTCAGGGTCTGTTTCCAAAGACAGCTGATGTATGTCATGGGGCCTGCACTAAGTTGGTCTCTTATACACAAGTAAGGACTGCTACGGGATGGCATACAGGTGCTGTTCAGGGTCAAAAGTCATTTTACAGGACATGTTTCCACAGAAGTCCATTGGCAAGGCACTGGCCGGGGAGTCTGAACCTCAGAGTCCTTTTCTTTTTTATTCTTCTCTTGCAGGCTTGTTGAACAGTGTTGGTTAAATCACCTTCCTTTTACATGGAGCTGGTCCAAGGCAAAGTGTGGCAGGATGCTCTCACGTGATGCTCAGGAGGCCAGAGGATGGAGCCAGGCTAGTTACTAGTTACTTAATGTCAAGCAATTTCCTTAATTTCCCTAAGCCTCAGTTTCCTCAGCTGCAGGAGTGGGAGAGTAAACATCACCTGCCCTGCAAGATCATTAAGAGGGTAAGGGAGGTGGTGTGTGCCAAGTACTCAGAAGAGTATTTATAATAGTAGCTCTTTGTCCAAGGATCTGGGCTCTCAGTCTGTGTTCAACTATCCAGCCTTCTCTCCTCCCACTCCATATGACATTACGACTAGATATACCCTCCCTCAGCAAAATCCCTTTGTTTCACATGCAGCCTTTCTCTACACACACACACACACACACACACACACACACACACACCCCATAACTCCTATGCCTATCAGTGCTCTCAATGTGCTGCTGGTTCACCTGGCACCCAGCCGGCTGGGCACAAAGTAGCACACAAAGGGGAATTAAGAGTCTACCTTCTCAGAGTCCTACATCCAGGCAAAGAGAAGACCCACGGGAAAATAGCTATAATGCAAGATAAAATGTTGGAAGGTGCTAAGACAGATCTATACAAATAATGCACGTAAAGTTTCAGAGAACAGCACTGGCTGAGAGAGGGAGAATGCCAGCCATAAAAGCCATATTCACTGGTCTTGACCCAAAGATGTGGATGTGATGGGGAAGAGCACAGTATGTGGTGGAGACACTTATAGGGGATAAACACTATTGATATAATTGCTGGGGCCCAATTCAGTCTTCTACTTTGCAGACTCAGAAAATGGGTTAATTCAGAAGCCTGAGGTGGGAGCCTTTACGCAGGGTAGATTCACATTAACCGCCCTCTGGAACCTGATGTACAACACCAGATAGTCATTACACTGCTTCCAAAGAGCAATTACTTGGGTTAGAGTACTCACATCAGTATGTCCATCGTATGTTTTCAAATCATCAGAAAGTTGATTGACCATGACAGCAGATCAAGGAGAGTTATGTAATGCACCTGCTTTCTGACATGACGCTAAGGTTTCCTCTGATAAGTCCTGATGACCAAGATGCCCTCTTGCTCTTTTTGCTCTAAGCCACCTCTTTCTAATTGACCCATCTTTGGCTTTTTTCTAAGTCAATTATCTTAATTACATCATAAACACCTTGCTGATCTGGAAACCAGCCCATTTGCTTTCGAATGTCTCTACTCAGCTTCATAACTCTCACACGGAAATAGAAAGCTGTTCTGTGTGGTTCTGGGAGATGTGGCTGCAAAGGCCTGACGGGAGGACACCCCAGGAAAGGAGCTGGACTTCACACAGTGGGTGTAAATGGGAAGACGATGTCACAGGTGCAAATGGCACTGACAGCATGCTCTGCTGGCCTTCCTGGCTATCCATCTGCTTTTCTGTAAGGAGAGGCTTGCCCAGAGCCCATGTCTTTCCCAGGGGCAGGCTGCTGGCAGAAGCATATTGGGGACATGTGTGACTCCAAGTGCTCCTAAATCAGAGGACCATTTTCTGATCCGTAGGTACAGTATCTGGGTTCACTCTGTATAAAACTCAGAAGAGCTCTGCTCTCAGCAAAGGCGGCGGGGATGAGGGAAAGTCCGTATCGGTTATGAGAGGGAATAATAAAGTGGCACCATGTTCTTGTTCCCTTGTGTCTTCCAGTCAAACTTCACCTCTTCAGCTCTGAACACACTTCAGACATGGTACACTCTGGGTGTCTTCCTGAGCCCTCAGAATTAACTCCTCCTTCCTCTGCACCAGGGGTCAGCAAGCATGTTTCCAGAAAGGGCTAAATAGTATGCATTTTAGGATTTGTGGGCCATATGGTCTCTGTCGCAACAACAATCAGTTCTGCTACAAAACGTGCTTCAAAAACGTGAATTCGTTCCAATGTGATTAACAGCGTGAGCATAACATGAATTTCATGTTTATTTGTGTACAATTTCCTCTGAGAGAAACACTAGGTGAAGGAAGAAAACTGCAGCCTGCTGAAACAAGATACACAGAGACACACAAAATACACACATGCATTCACCTCCAGCATCCGCCCAAGGGCACCACACTGCCCGCTTCCTGTGCCACAGAATTCTGCCAGTTTCCCATAAGCCTTCTCCCACTGCTTAACAGCTCACAAGCTGACACCTTTCTGCTAAACACCAGGTCTTTTTTAAGGTGAACTTCCAAATCTGTTGTGGTATTTATATGTTTCTTAACCATTTAACATGTGCAAAACTGTGTGGCCCTCTTTATTAGGCTCCTAACCATTTTATGTGTCCCTGGCCAAGCTTTTAAATGTTGTCCTCAAAGCCACTTCCCCTTAGGTCCTTTGAATGTTATTGCACAATCTTGCATAGTCCGGTGATTTTTTAGGAATGTGTGCCATGTTAAATCAGAACTGACTGTACTCAACTCTGTCACATTAGGGCAAAAGTGGCCATCAGTTCAGTTCAGTTCAGTTCAGTCGCTCAGTCGTGTCTGACTCTTTGCGACCCCATGAATCACAGCACGCCAGGCCTCCCTGTCCATCACCATCTCCTGGAGTTCACTCAAACTCACATCCATCGAGTCGGTGATGCCATCCAGCCATCTCATCTTCTGTCATCCCCTTTTCCTCCTGCCCCCAATCCCTCCCAGCATCAGAGTCTTTTCCAATGAGTCAACTCTTCACATGAGGTGGCCAAAGTACTGGAGTTTCAGCTTTAGCATCATTCCTTCCAAAGAAATCCCAGGGCTGATCTCCTTCAGAATGTACTGGTTGGATCTCCTTGCAGTCCAAGGCACTCTCAAGAGTCTTCTCAACACCACAGTTCAAAAGCATCAATTCTTCAGCACTCAGCTTTCTTCACAGTCCAACTCTCACATCCATACATGACTACTGGAAAAACCATAGCCTTGACGACGGACCTTTGTTGGCAAAGTAATGTCTCTGCTTTTGAATATGCTATCTAGGTTGGTCATAACTTTCCTTCCAAGGAGTAAGCATCTTTTAATTTCATGGCTGCAGTCACCATCTGTAGTGATTTTGGAGCCCAGAAAAATAAAGTCTGAAACTATTTCCATGCAAAGGAGTGACTATAGGTGTGTTCCAATAATACTCATTTATGAAAACAGGCAGTAGGCCAGATCTGAATTATGTTATTTCCCTATGTTACACGTGATCCAGGTGGTGCATTTAGCACATGGGTAGAGCTCAGTGACGAAGAATCTGCCTGCAATTCAGGAGATGCAAGAGACACAGGTTCCATCCCTGAGTTGGGAAGATCACCTGGAGGAGAAAATGGTAGCCCACTCCAGTATTCTTGCCTGGAAAACCCCATGGCCAGAGGAGCCTGGCAGGCTACATACAGTCCATGGGGTCACAAAGAGTCGGACACAACTTAGCAACTAGCAACAACATGCAGCTTCTAAACTCTGTTTACAGAAAGACAAAGGGTTTCAGTTTCACCTTATTTGCTCTAACACACCACAGCAAGCAAGCATGTTTGGCCCATTCTCCATTTCTGTAAGAAATATAAGCAACTGTGAATAGCATCTTGCCTGAACTGGCAAAATTACCATCTGGAGTCTGTAAATAGAAGTTAAAGGAATACCTGGGGGGAAAAAAAGGAATGTTCAAAACCCACCTGACCCCAATTATTGCTCTGGACCCCTTGTTCAAAGGCCCATGATCCAGCCAACTCCCCAAGGTCTGAGATATCAATGAGGTGGTCCACGGCATTTCCTTGCAGACCATCCTGGCCATGGCAGGCTCTTAGCAGAGCATGCCACTGGAAGCCCAAGGGAGGAGAAGGTTTTCTGCTCTTTGATATGCTTCCTCCCTGGCTGGATGCCTGGAGTGCAGTGTGTACACAATCCATGTTAAAAGACAGATGGAAATTGAGTTATAGCAAATAAATCATATGGCACTTCTTTTAGTGATGTCTTCCTATAGGGAATCTTCCTGTTGACTAAGTGTGGCCTTAAACCTCCTTGATTAGGCACACAGATGCTTGGTTGAGATTTGACTCCTGTGAGAAGTTTCTTATTTAAAGGCTCTCTGGAGCTTCTCAACATGCGGGGTTGTGCCACTTAGATAACCACCCAAATGTCACACACAGAGCAGGGCAGGGAATGTCCTGTGGAGGCTGTGAAGAGATCTGTGCACTGATAAATGCAATCACACTCATTCTGCAGACACACACCTGGGCCAACACACTTACAAATACACAGCTATACCACCAAAATTGCCGGCACCCCCAAATGTCTCACACTCTACCCTAACAAAACGTTCCATGTAAAGGTCGGGGCTTGTGCAAAGCACGTGATGACATGGACATTGTAGCTCGAGTATTTCGCTCACCATTCTCCAAATAGATGTCCTGTCTGAAAGTTAGAAAATGCTTCCTGAAGAGGCAGCAATCTGGAACTGCACTTTTAACAATTATGTGTGACATGAACAACAAAACCGAGTCTCAAATCCCGATCTGTAAGATTAGAATATGAATGCAACTTCATGAAGGTTTTGGGAGGAAAGCCCATGTGGCACAGTACGCTGAGCACTCGTGTGTGTGTGTGTGTGTGTGTGTGTGTGTGTTTGTTTTGGAGGAGGAGAATGACATATTAAGAAATACTACTTCTCTTCTCAGGGAACTTGCAAGTTTAAGGGCTGTCCACATTTTGGATGGCTTCTGGGCTAAATATATAGAGCTGACTAAACTGTACTGCCGAGTAGCCAGACCTGTTTATTGAGGGGAGATGATAACACAGGCACCTGTAGCTATGCAATTAATGTTGCTGTTGTTTAGTCACTAAGTCATGTCTGACTCTTTTGTGACACCTTGGACTGTAGCCCGCCAGGCTCCTCTGTTAATGGAATTTCCCAGGCAAGAATACTGGAGTGTGTTGCCATTTCCTTCTCCATGAGACCTTCTCAACCCAGGGATCAAACCCAGGTATCTTGCATTGGCAGTTGGATTCTTTACCACTGAGCCACCAGGGAAGCCCATGCAATTAATAGTATTGGAAAAAACAGAATTATCAAATCTAGGCAAACAGACTAACACAGACTAGGCACCAACGGTGTGGCAGGCACTTAACATAAATTATTTTATTTAATCCTCAAACCAAATGAGGAAACTGAGGCTCTAAGAAAGTAAGCATTTTGGCTCAGACCACCCGGCTCATGAGTGGCAGTCCTACAATTCCAACCAGGCAGGTGGGTCTGGCTCGGAAGACTGAGTTTAGTTTTGCCTGGGTGCCTCTCGCTTCCACAAAGCCAATCATGTAAAATGTAGGCAGTTCCACAAGAACAGTGCACATGAATAGAGATAAACAACACAGGACCAGAATTCTGAGGAGGCCTTTTGTGCGGCAGAGGCGAAACACAACCTATCAGTCATCAGAACTGGTTAAAAAATGTACGTGGAGCAGACCCTCTGAATAGGCACTATTGAAGCCCTCTCAAGATAAACAATGCTGATGTGCATACAGCAGAATCCCATTGCTTTTCTGAGATCACAGTGTGAAAAGGAGCCAAGCAGGTGGACCCTTGGATGTGTGCCAAGTCCCTTCCAGACGAGAAAGAAAAGACAAATAGAAAAGGCAAATTCTTCCACTTCAGAACTTTAAACAAAGAGCGGAGATTCACTGACTCAGGTCAGCTCCTCTGATGAACCAAAAAGAGTCATCCTTGATTAACATTCTTTTGCATCATCAAAAGGAGATAGGTCAAGATAAGGTAATGAGAAGGTAATCAATGGACCATACGTTGTGTTAAAGGGGTCATTTTCCCCTTGGAAAGGGGGGCAGCTTTCTCCCCTGAAGGGACCATACTATAGCTAGAAGATTCTGCCATCCCATAATTCTTAATAAAAAGCTTAATCTCACTGCAGTGACCTTTAAACCATCATGATTTTCTTTCACAACATGGAGGGACAACAAAATAAAGTCATCACTCCTTTCTCTTTTTTAAGCTAAATTGCTTTTTTCCTTGATTAGTGATGAATTACCAATTGTTTCATCTCTGCCTGGGGAGACTGAGGTAAAGAGCCTTCTGACTGCACATTAGAAGCCCTTGGGAGCTTTTACCTAATAATGGTGCCTGGCCCTGCAACAGATCAAGTGATTCCAAACCCCTGAGAAGCGTGAACCCAGGAACCTGGATTTTTTAATTCGCTCCCTAGGTGATACTAACATGCAAGAGGGTAGAGAACGCTCGATAATGCCAAGCACCCAGGCTTTGTCATGAGAACTGGGTCAGTGGTTTGGAATTTGAATTCTGGCTTCAACATCCACTATCTGTGTAACAATGTTCAGAATCTGACTTTTCTAAGAGGCAGCTTCCTTACCAATAAAGTAAAGGTTTCCAGGGTCAAATGACACGGAATATGCAGAAGACTTTCATAAGCTGTGAAAACACTAAAACTAGGAAGGATTGTCGTTATCAAGTTTATCATATAAATAATGTATGTTTTACAGATAAATACACTCTATGACACCTTTAAATCCTACAAGACTTGAGAAGGCCCTCTTGGGTTTTCCAATATGGATGTATGAATAAAAATGAACAAGATTTCCTTGAACTTTTAGTGGCAGGAAGCTTCAGAGGCTATTTCTCTGGAAGATAGAAAGGGCCATTTCCCTGAAGCTTGTGAGTGGCTGGTTTATCCTCAGGCTCACACTACCAAGGAGATTATCCTCCTGCAGAGAGCATGTCCGGTTGGGTCGCAGCAACCAGCCTGTGTGCCACAGCTGAGGCACCTGTACTTGCCACAAGCTCAGGATTGAGGATACTTAATTATTCCTGAAGAGTCACTTATTGATCACTGGGTAGGAAGAGAAAGCAGATGCTTTATCTAAACTACCTCTGATCAACTGATTTGACAGGTGCTGAAGATTAAGTGACAGGCAGGGGTTTGCATGAAATTAGAGAAACAAAATAAGTTATATATTACTGAATGATCAGCCGGAGTCTCCTAAGAGGAGTTAAAAAAAAATCAAAGATAGACTCAGTCCATGAGGCATGGACTCGTGGACTTCTCCTTTCAGGAGAAGTATTGAAATGTAGTAATCAACCAGGTCAGATGATAGTTTGGAATAAGAAAAGATATAAGAAGCTTGTTTGCTGTCTGACACAAAGACACTGTGTGGTATTTGGACAGTAACAACCAACATTCAGGTGGCTGTATGTGCTTTATAAAGTGAGGGACTTGGAGGCCCGGAGATGGTATTACAAGCTTGCAAGTGCCAGCAGGAGAGCCCCAGGCCTGCCAGCTCTCCTGTTCTAGGTACCGTGTTATTTCACAGAATGGAAGAGAGAGAAGGCAACAAAGGGAGGTATATTCAAGTGACCCTCATTCCCCAGACTATCATTTATTACACAATTTTGCATACCATCTCAAGGTGCCTTAATAGAGAATTGATTAAGTAAACTGTCATGCATCTCTAAAATAGAATACCAAGGAGCCAATGTGAAAAATGTTAGAGAAAATGTTCTTGACATGGGAAATGTTGACAATATATTAGGTTTTAAAAAGCAAGCAATGTTTTATGTGAGACCTTTCTATAAAAAATGAAGTAAATATATAATATTCCTATGACATATATTTACTGGATACCTGCCACAATTCTAGATACTGATAGAATAATTGTGGAAAACAAGAGCCTCTAATTCATGGAACTTAAAATTCTAGGGACAGGATATAGGAAATAAAGAAAAAAAATAACCATGTAAATATATAGTATGTCATATGATAAGTGCTACAGAGAAAAATAAAGCACAGTAGGGGAATAGGGATGACCAGAGAAGGAACTTCCCTGCATAAAGGAAGGCCTCACTGTCAACTGTCAGGAAGAAAGACACACTTGCTGATCAGGGGGTGATGACATGGCTGGTAGAGAGAAGTCTTTGACAGGCAGTAGAGTGCTAGGTGTATTCCAGGGACAGCAAAGAGTGGCAGGACAGACTAAGCAAAAAGAAAGTGACAGATGAGGACTCAGCAAGGTTGGAAGAGATCATGCCAGGACATGTGGTATTCAGATATCCTTCATAGATAATTATTTAGGGTACTCCCAGAGCAAGGGGGCTCAGACAGTAAAGAATCTGCCAAGAATGCAGGAGACCCAGTTTCACTTCCTGGGTCTGGAAGATCCCCTGGAGAAGGGAATGGCAACCCACTCCAGTATTCTTGCCTGGAGAATTCTATGGACAGAGGAGCCTAGTGGGCTACAGTCCATGGGGTCACAAAGAGTTGGACATAACTGAGCGGCTAACACTTTTCTAGAGTGAGATGGGCAGTCAAGGGAGGGTTTGGAGTAGACACATGACTTATACTATAGCAAACATGAAAAAGAGATGTTCAAGGTAATGATTTCTTGTGGCAAATTCAATGTTTTTCATGTTATTATTTTCAATGTTTTTTTTTTTAATCTCAGCAAACATACACCAAAGACTCATACCTACTCCTTCACCACAACATTCTCCTCCCATTCCACCTCTTTCCAAGTAGAATCTATTTACAGTAAAATCACACGATGGCATCAAAACAATCTGTTAACTTAAGATTTTTTTTTAAGTTTTTTAGCATTAGACACTTGTTTATTTATTCACTATGCATTGTGTACCCATTATACACAAATAAGATATTTCTATTGTAATTACATCATAATGGTCAGGATAAACAACTTCTAAACAACAAATGTTACATCTCATTAAGAGACTTAGAGTTGAGGATATAAAAAAGAAAGAAAGGAGAAGCGAGTCAACTCACCAAAGGAGAACAAATTCAGGCAATTTGGCATCACATATAGAATTTTAATGAAATTATGCCTTTTGAGATTATGCCTTACAAATAGCTGTGAAAAGAAGAGAAGCGAAAAGCAAAGGAGAAAAGGAAAGATATAAGCATCTGAATGCAAATTTCGGAAGAATAGCAAGAAGAGATAAGAAAGCCTTCCTCAGCAATCAATGCAAAGAAATAGAGGAAAACAACAGAATGGGAAAGACTAGAGATCTCTTCAAGAAAATTAGATACACCAAGGGAACATTTCATGCAAAGATGGGCTCGATAAAGGACAGAAATGGTAGGGACCTAACAGAAGCAGAAGATATTAAGAACAGGTGGCAAGAATACACAGAAGAACTGTACAAAAAAGGTCTTCACAACCCAGATAATCACGATGGGGTGATCACTCACCTAGAGCCAGACATCCTGGAATGTGAAGTCAAGTGGGCCTTAGAAAGCATCACTACAAACAAAGCTAGTGGAGGTGATAGAATTCTAGTTGAGCTATTCCAAATCCTGAAAGATGATGCTGTGAAAGTGCTGCACTCAATATGCCAGCAAATTTGGAAAACTCAGCAGTGGCCACAGGAATGGAAAAGGTCAGTTTTCATTCCAATCCCAAAGAAAGGCAATGACAACGAATGCTCAAACTACCGCACAATTGCACTCATCTCACACGCCAGTAAAGTAATGCTCAAAATTCTCCAAGCCAGGCTTCAGCAATACATGAACCGTGAACTTCCTGATGTTCAAGCTGGTTTTTGAAAAGGCAGAGGAACCAGAGATCAAATTGCCAATGTCCGCTGGATCATGGAAAAAGCAAGAGAGTTCCAGAAAAACATCCATTTCTGCTTTATTGACTATGCCAAAGCCTTTGACTGTGTGGATCACAATCAACTGTGGAAAATTCTGAAAGAGATGGGAATACCAGACCACCTGACCTGCCTCTTGAGAAACTTGCATGCAGGTCAGGAAGCAACAGTTAGAACTGGACATGGAACAACAGACTGGTTCCAAATAGGAAAAGGAGTACATCAAGGCTGTATATTGTCACCCTGCTTATTTAGCTTATATGCAGAGTACCTGATGAGAAACGCTGGGCTGGAAGAAGCACAAGCTGGAATCAAGATTGCCGGGAGAAATATCAATAACCTCAGATATGCAGATGATACCACCTTTATGGCAGAAAGTGAAGAGGAACTCAAAAGCCTCTTGATGAAAGTGAAAGAGGAGAGTGAAAAAGTTGGCTTAAAGCTCAACATTCAGAAAATGAAGATCATAGCAACTGGTCCCATCACTTCATGGGAAATAGATGGGGAAACAGTGGAAACAGTGTCAGACTTTATTTTTTTAGGGCTCCAAAATCACTGTAGATGGTGACTGCAGCCATGAAATTAAAAGACGCTTGCTCCTTGGAAGAAAAGTTATAACCAACCTAGATAGCATATTGAAAAGCAGAGACATTACTTTGCCAACAAAGGTCCGTTTAGTCAAGGGTATGGTTTTTCCAGTGGTCATGTATGGATGTGAGAGTTGGACTGTGAGGAAAGCTGAGTGCCGAAGAATTGATGCTTTTGGACTGTGGTGTTGGAGAAGACTCTTGAGAGTCCCTTGGACTGCAAGGAGATCCAACCAGTCCATTCTAAAGGAGTTCAACCCTGGGTGTTCTTTGGAAGGACTGATGCTGAAGCTGAAACTCCAGTACTTTGGCCACTTCATGCGAAGTGTTGACTCATTGGAAAAGACTTTGATGCTGGGAGGGATTGGGGGCAGGAGGAGAAGGGGACGCCAGAGGATGAGATGGCTGGATGGCATCACCGACTCAATGGACATGACTTTGGGTGAACTCCGGGAGTTGGCGATGGAGAGGGGGCTGGGGTGCTGCAATTCATGGGGTCGCAAAGAGTCAGACATGACTGAGCGACTGAACTGAACTGAACTGATGCCTTTTGATATTACATAGGTAGTAGTTTAGAGTATATATCAGCTGCTAAATCCAAATGCAAGGCAAAAAATCATGTATATCTGTTGTTTTTTTCCTTCAAGATTTCTTTCTTCCACTTAAGAAATAATTGTTTTGTTTCCAAAGTTTTAATGTTAGTCACTCAGTCGTGTCCAACTCTTTGAGACCACATGGACTGTAACCTGCCAGGCCCCTCAGTCTCCAGAACTCTCCAAGCAAGAATACTGGAGTGAGAAGTCATTCCCTTCTCCAGGGGATCTTTCCAACCCAGGGATCAAATCAGGGTCTCCTGCATTGAAGGCGGATTCTTTACTGTCTGAGCCACATAAATTTCTTTCTCGTGTGAATGTCAGCATCAGCCAATCAAAGGAAAAGGAAGAAACCCTTAGTGGCAACTGAGCAATATTAAATGTCCTTTTTCAAAACAAAGTAAAATTTAGAAGCCAGTGAATTTCAGCAAGACTAGAAGGGTGGTATGCACATCCCATCACCTCTGGAATTTCTAATCATTTTCACTGACTCCCAACCCACAAAAAAATTCTGCACACTAGAATTTTCCCAGCAGAAGCAGGAAGGTTATGACTGATATTTTCAGAACTTGGGGCTCAACAAACAAGAGAATTTTAGTCCAGAAGAAGCTTTGGAATTCACATCTCATCAGTTGTCACTAATGGAGGAAAAATACCAAGGAAATAAGATCTACAAGGGTCAGATGACAGAGACAGGAAGAGAGAGAACTGGGAGCCCATGCGTCCTCCAGGCTTTGAATATATTTACATTTTATCTTTCCCAGGGTGACTATGTAACCCAACAGCCAAACTCAAGCATAATTTAAGATTCTTTTCTCATATATTTATAGTCTCTCTTTCACTCATTACCCTTCCCATCACTCTCAATCTTTCTCTTGCTCTCTCCCGTCTAAAAAATCTTTTTTTTTTTCCCCATCAAGCATATAATACAGACTATTAAAAGAGCAGTCTTGTAAAGTATACCCCTAAGGAGATTAGCATATTTCTCAAAGATGAAAAAGTTTAAGCTAAGTGAAATAAGATTAACCAGAAAGAATATTTTCAGGGGGGAAAAAAAAATGCTTCCTACACTGCCTATTTTCACCAGTGAAGTCAGAGTAAAGACAAAGTCCCTCAAATGAATTATCTGTAAGAAATTACAACTGGTTTTTCAACTCAAAAATAATTTTCTTTTTAAAAAAGCATATTCTGATCTCCTGAGAATCATAATCTAGTCAAGTACTGCTGTGCAAATTCAGAGCCAGCATTTTTATTGGGACCCAGTATAATACTCATTGTCTTGGGCAAATGAAAAAAGAACAAAAGTAAAGTCAGCATATATTCAAGATAAGTAAAAGCCACATTATGTCTGAGAATCCTCTATGAATAAAGTTTGGAAAGGAAAGAAGGAAGAAGTAAGGCAACACACAACAGGTATTATTCAGGAAAAAAAAAAAAAAACACTTCAATGGTCAGCACTACACTCAAATTTTCTCAGCAATTTCATTTTCAGTAAAACCACATCATCTGTCACATTACACTTGTGTACTTAATTTGAATTTTATTCACTTTATGGATTGTTTGTATTTAATTTGTAAATTTGCTTTAGCTTTATCTTTGTATGGAAGCTACAAACATGAGGTGTTTATAAGCAGTTTAACATTTAAATGAATTTATATAACAATGTAATAAACATAAGTCAACACAGGCAAGAGTCTATAAAATTTTATTCCTTTGCAAAGGAGTCCAGTTTCTCCAAAGAAGACATACAGAAGGCCAACATACACATGAAAAGATGCTCAACATCGCTCAATATTCAGTTCAGTTCAGTCGCTCAGTCGTGTCCAACTCTTTGCGACCTCATGAATTGCAGCACGCCAGGCCTCCCTGTCCATCACCAACTCCTGGAGTTCACTCAGACTCACGTCCATCGAGTCAGTGATGCCATCCAGCCATCTCATCCTCTGTCGTCCCCTTCTCCTCTTGCCCCCAATCCCTCCCAGCATCAGGGTCTTTTCCAATGAATCAACTCTTCGCATGAGGTGGCCAAAGTACTGGAGTTTCAGCATCATTCCCTCCAAAGAAATCCCAGGGCTGATCTCCTTTAGAATGGACTGGTTGGATCTCCTTGCAGTCCAAGGGACTCTCAAGAGTCTTCTCCAACACCACAGTTCAAAAGCATCAAATTCTTCGGCGTTCACCTTTCTTCACAGTCCAAATCTCACATCCATACATGACCACTGGAAAAACCATAGTCTTGACTAGACGGACCTTTGTTGGCAAAGTAATGTCTCTGCTTTTCAATATGCTATCTAGGTTGGTCATAACTTTCCTTCCAAGGAGCAAGCGTCTTTTAATTTCATGGCTTCAGTCACCATCTCAATATTACAGAAATGCAAATCCAAACTACAGTGAAGTATCATCTCACACCAGTCAGAATAGCCATCATTAAATAATCTACAAACAATAAATGCTGGAGAGGATGTGGAGAAGAGGGAACCCTCTTGCACAATTGGTGAGAAGTTGATACAGCCACTGTGGAGAACAGTGTGGGGATTACTTAAAAAAAAAACTAGGAATAGAACTACCATATATTCCAAAAATCCCACTACTGGGCATATACCCTGAGGAAATTATAATTGAAAGAGATGCGTGTACCTCAGTGTTTGTTGCAGCACCTTTTACAGTAGCTAGGACATGGAAGCAACCTAGTTGTCCACTGACAGATGAATGGATACAGAGATGACGGGCGTGCCATAGCGCAGGCGCATGGCCGAAAGGAGCCACCCCACGTCCAAGGTCAGGGGCAGCAGCCGAGAGTACCAGACTGTGACGGTGCAGCAATGGCCGAGAGGAGCTACCCCGGGTCCGAGGTCAGGGGCGGCGGCCAGGAGGAGCTACCCCACGCCCCCACGCCCGAGGCCAGGGGTGGCGGCAGGAAGGAGCAACCCACGCCTGAGGCCAGGGGCGGCAGGAGATGAGTTACCCCGCTTCCGAGGTCAGGGGCGGCGGCCAGGAGGAGCAACCCACGCCTGAGGCCAGGGGCAGCCATGAGAGGAGTTACCCTGAGCCGTGGCTGCATGGGCGCAGGAGGGCCTAGAGGAGCTATCCCACATTGAAGGTCAGGAAGGGTGGCGGTGAGGAGATACCCCTCGTCCAAGGTAAGGAGCAATGGCTGCGCTTTGCTGGAGCAGCCATGAAGTGATACCCCACGCCCAAGGTAAGAGAAACCCAAGTAAGATGGTAGGTGTTGCAAGAGGGCATCAGAGGACAAACACACTGAAACCATACTCACAGAAAACTAGTCAATCTAATCACACTAGGACCACAGCCTTGTCTAACTCAATGAAACTAAGCCATGCCCGTGAGGCAACCCAAGACGGGCGGGTCATGGTGGAGAGATCTGACATAATGTGGTCCACTGGAGAAAGGAATGGCAAACCACTTCAGTATTCTTGCCTTGAGAACCCCATGAACAGTATGAAAAGGCAAAATGATAGGATACTGAAAGAGAAACTCCCCAGCTCAGTAGGTGCCCAATATGCTACTGGAGATCAGTGGAGAAATAACTCCAAAAAGAATGAAGGGATGGAGCCAAAGCAAAAACAATACCCAGCTGTGGATGTGACTGGTGATAGAAGCAAGGTCCAATGCTGTAAAAAGCAATATTACATAGGAACCTGGAATGTCAGGTCCATGAATAAAGGCAAATTGGAAGTGGTCAAACAAGAGATGGCAAGAGTGAATGTCGACATTCTAGGAATCAGCAACAATGGACTATTACTCAGCTATAAAAAGGAAGGCATCTGAGTCAGTCTTCATGAGGCGGATGAACCTAGAGCCTATTGTACAGATTGAAATAAGTCAGAAAGACAAATATTGTATGCTAATGCACGCATATATAATCTAGAAAGATGGTACTGATGCACTTATCTGCAGGGCAGCAGTGGAGATGCAGACATAGAGAACAGATTTGGGGACACAGTGTGGGAAAGAGAGGGCGGGACAAATCGAGAGAGCAGCGTGGTAATATACACATTACCATATGTAAAATAGACCGCCAGTGGGAAATTGCTGTGTGACACAGGGAGCTCAACCCAGTGCTCTGTTACAATGTAGAGAGGTGGGATGGGGTAGGAGATGGGATGGAGGTTCAATTGAGGGGGCCATATATACCTGTGGCTGATTCATGTTGATGTATGGCAAATACCAGCACAAATTTATCCTCCAATACTTTTTTTAAAGGAGTCTATATATTGATTTCCCTGGTGGCTCAGATGGTAAAGCATCTGCCTACAATGTGGGAGACCCGGGTTCAATCCCTGGGTTGGGAAGATCTCCTGGAGAAGGAAATGGCAACCCACTCCAGTATTCTTGCCTGGAAAATCCCATGGACAGAGAAACCTGGTAAGCTACAGTCCATGGGGTCACAAAGAGTCAGAGATGACTGAGCGACTTCACTTCATATATTGCTCAGTTTTGAGAAACACTGAGCTAAAATAACATCTACCCTGAATATCACTATAGCAGTCTGAATAACAGCCACCCATATATGTCCTCAGCCCAACTCTGGAACCTGTGAAGATGTAACTTTCTATGACAAAAAGGGCTTTGCGGGTATGATTAAGTTAAAAATCTTGTGACAAGATTCTGGATTAACCATGTGGGCCTGATGTAATTATTAACGTCCTTATAAGAAAAGACAAGAGATCAGAATGAGAAATAGGAGATTAAAGACAGAAACAAGAGGTTGGAGTAATACAAGGAAGGGGTCACAAGCTAAGAAATTAGGTGGCTTCTGTGAGCTAAAAGAGAAAGAAACAGAGTCTCTCCTGAAGCCTCTAGAAGGAGCACAACCCTGCCAAGGCCTTGATTTAGGACTTCTGACCTCTGGAACTCTGAAAGTTAATCTGTATTGTTTTAAAACATGACATTTGTGGCAATTTGCTACAGCAGCAATAGGAAAAAAATTCACTGATTAATCCATTTGCAGAGAATGATATTAAGACCAATACAATATGTGCCACTGCATTAACCAGGAAGCCAATGCACCACCCTAGCAAGGAGGCTCTAGGACCCTCAAATAGAGTCAGATATCAGTGGGAGAGTCAAGAGGGAAACAGAGAACTGCAAATGGGCTTCCCTGGTGGCTCATCAATAAAGGATCCACCTGCAATGCAGGAGACCCAGGAGACTTGGGTTGGATCCAAGGGTCGGAAAGATTCCCTGGAGGAGGGCATGGAAGCCCACTTCAGTATTCTTGCCTGGAGAATCCAGGGACAGAGGAGCCTGGTGGGCCACAGTCCAGAGGGTCACTAAGAGTCAGACACGATGGAAGCGACTGAGCACACACGCATGCAGATGAGGCCAGGCAGGGTGCCCCCACCAATGGGAAGGCCCTGAGTTGGAAATGGAACAGTACACAGCTGTAATACTAGGTTTCTTATTAGCCAGTGGTGCTGGTAGGAAAGGATAAGAAGCTGGGAGCCACAGGACACAGCTACCCAGAGAAGAATGTGGCTGGACAGGGGAGACAGTACTGGAGACTGACTACGTGGCCACCTTTGCAGTTTTGCTTTAGATCTGATCCTTGCCTCTGAATCTTTAAATCTGCATGCAAACTGTTTTCCCAGCATTTGCATTCCAGAGGAAGGGAAATTCCCCCAAAGATCTGCTCTAGAGAAGAAGGCAGATGCTGACAGCACTCAAAAGTCAAGGCAAATCAGAGTTCGCCCCTGCTGAAACTGACCCAGGCTGTAAGGTAGGGCCACTATGAGGCAGGGCTGAGCCCAAGGAGACCAACAGAGAAAGCACTTCTCTCCTTGCCCCTGACTGACAGACTGGGGGAGGAAATCAAGTTAAAGGGCAAACACAGCTTAGATGATGATGCAGAAAGCAGTAGGAACGGAATATCAAACAGCACTATTTTCTTATTTTATCCTCTAAGGAACTAGGAGAAGCAATTATTCTCTAAGGGGCTTGAATGATGCAAGCGAAAACCAAGCAAGATGTCACAGTGGCTGACAGGGAGGACAAGGGCAGCAAAGAAGGGTTTACTAAGTATAAGCTAAATGCTGTCTAGTAAGAAGTAATGGTATGTATTCTTTCTGCCCCTGGATTCTCTTTCCCATACTCTGGTCATTTTCACTTCTTCCTGGGCCCCCGACTCCTTCACTTCCTCTCCCCCCGCCCCACCACCCCTCTGTGGTAGGATTAAGTTGTTTCCAATTATCAGTCCTCTGATTCTCTGAGATTTAATCTCTTTCTGAGCACAGGCAGGCCAAGGCACACTAGTTCATTGCAGGGAAGTCCATCACAGCTCTATTGGTTTGAATGATAACAGGGTTAATGATGTTCGGTGTTGTCACTCAATACTTTCTCACTGCACCTCACATTGGTATTTGAACAGGAACCCATTAGAGGGCCTTTCAGTACCATTTTATTAGGACTATCACTTAATAATCCAAGATCAATTTACTACCTAAAAAGACAAGGATTCTAATTCTGTTTTAGAGCTTAAATTAATCTCACATCAGAAGCCTGTTTGAAGTAATGGAAAATCTAGCG
This sequence comes from Bos mutus, assembly GCF_027580195.1. Taxonomy (NCBI): domain Eukaryota; kingdom Metazoa; phylum Chordata; class Mammalia; order Artiodactyla; family Bovidae; genus Bos; species Bos mutus. Next base: position 42,404,965 of record NC_091638.1, read on the forward strand.
ATACTATAACCATCTTTTCACCACATAGAATATTTAGAATACAAATGTTGCACAGGGGATTCTAAACCTATCCTTAAGCTTCTTTCCACTCTTTAAAATACAATATCTGATTCTTAAATATTTATTTAAATTAATTTCTTATCTTCATCATAATTTTTCTCATTTCAAGAACAAGTTCCTTAAATTTTAGCTACACAGAATCCATAATAAATTTACATTTGACGAGAATAATGTTCATATCATAATATTTAAGGAAAAAGAAGACTGTTAAGATTAAAACAGCAGAATAGGTAAAACAGTTAGGAAACATCATTTTTTTATAGAGTGTTGGCATTGATTTCAGTTCAGTTCAGTCGCTCAGTCATGTCTGACTCTTTGCGACCCCATGAACTGCAGCACGCGAGGCCTCCCTGTCCATTACCAACTCCTGGAGTTCACCCAAACTCATGTCCATTGAGTTGGTGATACCATCTAACCATCTCATCCTCTGCCATCCCCTTCTCCTCCTGCTTTCAATCTTTCCCAACATCAGGGTCTTTGCAAATGAGTCAGCTATTTGCATCAGGTGGCCAAAATATTGGAGTTTCAGCTTCAACATCAGTCCTTCCAATGAACACCCAGGACTGATCTCCTTTAGGATGGACTGGTTGGATCGCCTTGTAGTCCAAGGGACTCTCAAGAGTCTTCTCCAACACCACAGTTCAAAACCATTAACTCTTCTGTGCTCAGCTTTCTTTTTAGCTTCAGCAATACATAAACCATGAAATTCCAGACGTTTAAGCTGGTTTTAGAAAAGACAGAGAAACCAGCGATCAAATTGCCAACATCTGCTGAATCATAGAAAAAGCAAGAGAATTCCAGATAAGTATTTATTTCTGCTTTATTGACTATGCCAAAACCTTTGACTGTGTGGATCACAATAAATGGTGGAAAATTCTGAAAGAGATGGAAATACCAGACCACCTGACCAGCCTCTTGAGAAACCTGTATTCAGGTCAGGAAGCAACAGTTAGAACTGGACATGGAACAACAGACTGGTTCCAAATAGGAAAAAGAGAACGTCTGCCGGGAGCCAGCGTAAGGAACTCCACCCTTGGCAAAGGTCATGAGGAAGGAGGCTCGACATACACAAAGGCGGGATAGAGCCTCAGGAGTCCCCCTGGAAATTCTCGAGCATCTACACCCAAAACCAGAGTCTGCCTACTTTACTGCTTTGTGCTCTCACTTACACCTCTGACTTTATGGGGGGCTGTCCCCCACCACCTCTCTCGGAGAAGGAGTTAACTTAGAGCTCCAGTTGATAAAAATTCCTGGGTGTGACAGGAGTGTTTCAACCTACAAACTCCTCTGAAGGTTCTCTAGCCTGCCTGACAGGCTTGTCTGTCCACATGTGATTGTTCACAGCCTCCCAACCGTGAGAGGCACGAGATGCTTTAAACCTTCTAAAAACAGATTCTTTTGAGAAGTTAGGAAATTATTAGTGTAGTATAGTGGGCTGATTAGAATTGTATTGGTGAAGGGTTTTTCATTTGTTGAGCCAATGTTTGCTGCTAAGTTTCCACATCCCCTGCCCTTATACACATTAATGAATATAACTAGCACATAGAAGAAATAAGTATCAACCTTGATATTAATCACGTTGGACCTTAGGCTAAGTAAATTCTTTCCTTAATTAAAACCCACTACACCCTCACCCTATAGGAATGTAACTTTATCTGGTGCCTTCGGAAGGTGGCATCTGTTTTAAGAATAATCACTCCTGGAGAAATAAGTGTTCTGGTTGACTGACCGCTGTCACAAGGACAGGGTAGTAAATTGTTAGCAGGCCCCCTGGCCAGAAGATGATGTAACACCCCTAAGACCTTTGTATACATTTGTATGAAGCACCTGATTTAGATAAAAGTCAGGACTGCTGACCCCACGTGACTTTTGTAATACATCTCTGTGTATAAAAGCGGACCCTGGAAAATAAAGAATGGGATCAGTTCCTTGAAAGACTGGTCTCATGTCATTCTTTCTTTCACCTTCTGGCTGAATTCCCATCTGGAGCGCGGAGGCCCGCCAAGGCTACTAATTTTGCCTGGGCTTCCAAGATCTGACCCAGGAGGCCTTAGTGTCTCCTCTCCCTCGGGAGAACGGGAAGATGCCTGTAGCCGACGAGGGTGGTAAAAACTTCTTGTCTTGAAGTTTTATTGCTTTTCTGCATAAACCAAGTTATTCAGCCTCTTTTCTCCACTGAATTTCCCTGCTGAGCTATCCTCACTTAACCACTCTATAAGCCTCTAGTTAATATTTAATCTAGCAGTTGTTTCCTGATTGAAGCTGACACCGTCTCTCCTTTGAGTTTCCCTGGATCCACCGGGGCTGGACCCCAACATACGTCAAGGCTGTATATTGTCACCCTGCTTATTTAACATCTATGCAGAGTACATCATGAGAAATGCTGGGCTGGATGAAGCACAAGCTGGAATAAAGATTGCCAGGAGAAATATTGATAATCTGATATATGCAGATGACACTACCCTTATGGCAGAAAGTGAAGAAGAACTAAAGAGCCTCTTGATGAAAGTGAAAGAGGAGAATGAAAAAGTTGGCTTAAAGCTCAACATTCAGAAAACTAAGACCATGGCATCCGGTCACATCACTTCATGGCAAATAGATGGGGAACAGTGAAAACAGTGGCTGACTTTATTTTGGGGGGCTCCAAAATCACTGCAGATGGTGATTGCAGCCATGAAATTAAAAGACACTTACTCCTTGGAAGGAAAGTTATGACCAACCTAGATATCATATTAAAAAGCAGAGACATTACTTTGTCAGCAAAGGTCCATCTAGTCAAGGCTATGGCATTTATTTAGATCATACCAATTACAAGATACAGCTCATCTACTTAAAGAATTAAATAGATCATTTGAAGTGGAGCAGACCTACAGTTCAGTTCAGTCGCTCAGTCGTGTCTGACTCATTGTGACACCATGTACTGCAGCACACCAGGCCTCCCTGTCCATCAGCAACTCCCAGAGTTTTCTCAAACTCACGTCCATTGAGTCGGTGATGCCATCCAGCCATCTTATCCTCTGTCGTCCCCTTCTCCTCTCGCCTTCAATCTTTCCCAGCATCAGGGTCTTTTAAATGAGTCAGTTCTTTGCATCAGGTGGCCAAAGTATGGGAGTTTCAGCTTCAGTATCAGTCCTTCCAATGAATATTCAGGACTGATTTCCTTTAGGACTGCTTGGAACTCCTTGCAGTCCAAGGGACTCTCAAGAGTCTTCTCCAACACCACAGTGCAAAAGCATCAATTCTTTGGTGCTCAGCTTTCTTCACAGTCCAACTCTCACATCCATACATGACCACTGGAAAAACCAAAGCTTTGACTAGACGGACCTTTGTTGGCAAAGTAATGTCTCTGCTTTTTAATATGCTGTCTAAGTTGGTCATAAATTTTCTTCCAAGGAACAAGTGTCTTTTAATTTCATGGCTTCAGTCACCATCTGCAGTGATTTTAGAATGCCCCAAATATAAAGTCTGTCACTGTTTCCACTGTTTCCCCATCTATTTGCCATGAGGTGATGGGACCAGATGCCATGATCTTAGTTTTCTGAATGTTGAATTTTAAGCCAACTTTTTTACTCTCTTATTTCACTTTCATCAAGAGGCTCCTTAGTTCTTCTTCATTTTCTGCCATAAGGGAGGTGTCATCTGCGTATCTGAGGTTATTGATATTTCTCCCGGCAATCTTGATTCTAGCTTGTGCTTCAACCAGCCCAGCGTTTCTCATGATGTACTCTGCATAATTTAATTAAGCAGGGTGACAATATACAGCCTTGATGTACTCCTTTTCCTATTGGGAACCAGTCTGTAGTTAGAACCATGTCCAGTTCTAACTGTTGCTTCGTGACTTGCAAACAGATTTCTCAGGAGGCGGGTCAGTGGTCTGGTATTCCCATCTCTTTCATAACTTTCCACAGTTTGTGGTGATCCACACAGTTAAAGGCTTTGGCACAGTCAATAAAGCAGAAGTAGATATTTTTCTGGAACCCTCTTGCTTTTTCGATGATCCTGTGAATGTTGGCAATTTGATCTCTGGTTCCTCTGCCTTTGCTAAATCCAGCTTGAACATCTGGAAGTTCACAATCCACATACTGTTGAAGCCTGGCTTGGAGAATTTTGAGCATTACTTCGCTAGCTGTGAAATGAGTGCAATTATGTGGTAGTTTGAACATTCTTTGGCATTGTCTTCCTGTGGGATTGGAATGAAAATTGACCTTTTCCAGTCCTGTGGCCACTGCTGAGTTTTCCAAATTTGCTGGCATATTGAATGCAGCACTTTCACAGCATCATCTTTCAGGATTTGGAATAGCTCAACTGGAATTCCATCACCTCCACTAGCTTTGTTCGTAGTGATGCTTCCAAAGGCCCACCTGACTTCACATTCCAGGATGTCTGGGTCTAGGTGAGTGATCACACCATCATGATTGTCTGGGTCGTGAAGGTATTTTTGTACAGTTCTTCTATGTATTCTTGCCACCTCTTCTTAATATCTTCTGCTTATGTTAAGTTCATACCATATCTGTCCTTTATTGTGCCCATCTTTGCATGAAATGTTCCCTTGGTATCTCTAATTTTCTTGAAGAGATCTCTAGACTTTCCCATTCTATTGTTTTCTCTATTTCTTTGCATTGATCACTGAGGAAGACTTTCTTATATCTCCTTGCTATTCTTTGGAACTCTGCATTCAAATGAGTATATCTTTCCTTTTATCCTTTGCCTTTCACTTGTCTTCTAGTTACAGCTATTTTTTTTTTTTTTTTTTTTTGGTAAGGGCTTATCAGACAACCATTTTGCCTTTTGCATTTCTTTTCCTTGGGGATGTTCTTGATCCCCGACTCCTGTACAATGCCACAAACCTCTGTCCATAGTTCTTCAGGCACTCTGTCTATCAGATCTAATCCCTTGAATCTATTTCTCATTTCCACTGTATAATCATAAGGGATTTGATTTAGGTCATACCTGAATGGTCTAGTTGTTTTCCTACTTTCTTCAATTTAAGTCTGAACTTGGCAATAAGGAGTTCGTGGTCTGAGCCACAGTCAGCTCTCAGTCTTGTTTTTTCTGACTGTATAGAACTTCTCCTTCTTTGGCTCCAAAAATTATAATCAATCTGATTTCAATGTTGACCATCTGGTGATGTCCATGTGTAGAGTCTTCTCTTGTGTTGTTGGAAGAAGGTGTTTGCTATGACCAGTGTGTTCTCTTGGCAAAACTCTATTAGCCTTTGCCCAGCTTCATTCTGTATTCCAAGACCAAATTTGCCTGTTACTCCAGGTGTTTCTTGACTTCCTACTTTTGCATTCCAGTCCCCTATAATGCAGAGAAGGCGATGGCACCCCACTCCAGTACTCTTGCCTAGAAAATCCCATGGACGGAGGAGCCTGGTAGGCTGCAGTCCATGGGGTTGCTATGAGTTGGACAAGACTGAGTGACTTCACTTTCACTTTTCACTGTCATGCATTGGAGAAGGAAATGGCAACCCACTCCACTTTTCTTGCCTGGAGAACACTGGGCAACATTCTCTTGTCCCTGGAGAATCCCAGGGACAGAGGAGCCTGGTGGGCTGCCGTCTAGAGGGTTGCACAGAGTCAGACATGACTGAAGCAACTTAGCTGCAGTAGCAGCAGCCCCTATAATGAAAAGGACATCTTTTTGGGGTGTTAGTTCTAGAAGGTCTTGTAGGTCTTCATAGAACCGTTCAACTTCAGTTTCTTCAGCATTACTGGTGGGGCATAGACTTGGATTACTGTGATATTGAATGGTTTGCCCTGGAAATGAACAGAGATCATTCTGTCATTTTTTAGATTGCATCCAAGTACTGCATTTCAGACTCTTCTGTTGACTATGATGGCTATTCCATTTCTTCCCTTCTAAGACCTACAGTGAGTTATGTCAATTGTCCAAACATGAGTAAGTCTCTTCCACAATAATTCCAACTATTGGCTGCCCAGACTTTCTGGACCACAGAAATGGAAAATACTCATCTTTAACAGCATGATTTTCCTCATTCTAAGATGGCAATCTACCTTGGTGTCTCTTCTTTTCACCCTTGGGTCACACCTCAGCCCTCTGCAGCATACCCATAAGTCTTTCCCATATCAAGACACCCCACAGTGATCTCTTTTGACCCTTGCGTGCACAATCTTGTTTTTAGTGTCTCCCCATTCTTGTCCTGGTACCCTGGTCATTCCAGTTGGTTACTGCTAATCCTGTCATAGAATGTGAAGAGCTGACTCTTTGGAAAAGATCCTGATATGGGATAGATTGAGGGCAAGAGGAAAAGGGGACAACAGAGGGTGAGATGATGGGATGGCATCACTAACTCAATGGACATGAGTTTGAGCACACTCAGGGAGATATTGAAGGACAGGGAAGCGTGGTATCCTGCAGTTCGTGGGGTTGCAAAGAGTCAGACACGACTGAGTAACTAAACAACAATACTGTCATCTGGAGTCCACAGCCCAAACCGGCATTCCAGCAGAGGTTTGGCCTTCTCCTTGGAGCTCTTGGTTAAGCATCAGAACTTCAATAAAAAAGGGATACAATTACGTTCAGTAGATGCATTCTGCAAATCAGTTTTGCCATTGAGAATGTCCTGACTTCCAATGAGTCCAAAATAAGGGATTTTTTTTTCCTCTGCTGTTTCTCTCTCAAGAGTCCAAATTATCTATTCAAGGCGTCCTGAGCTGTGAAAGTCAAAAGAAAACAAAACTAAAGTTGCCTATGAATCACCCCCAGGAATATAGAGCTAAATAGCCACATATCATCAGGTGCTGCTGCTGTTGTTTGAGTCGCTAAGTCATGTCTGACTCTTTTGCAACCGTGTGGACTGCAGCCCATCAGGCTGTTCCGTCCGTGGGATTTCCCAGGCAAGAACACTGGAGTGGGTTGCCATTCCTTCTCCAGGGGATCTTCTCAACCCAGGGCTGGAACCCAAATCTCCTGCATTGGCAGGCAGATTCTTTACCACTGAGCCATCGGGGAGGCCCTTTGATCAGGTGTACTCTTTGCTCAATTTAAAAACTACTGAAAAGCAAACTGAAAAAGGAATTGGAAAAACGAGCTGGAAAAGTTTCCAGGCCTAATGAAGTTTCTTTCATGGTCTCCTATCTGAGGAGAAACTGAAAATAGAATCATCCTTGTGAAGTACAGAAAAGATTATTTTAATCGTCCCTACTTTTGAAACAAAGCCCTAAATTTACCAGCAAGATCTTTACTAGGCCAGGTTTCAAAACTATTTCCTTAATACTCTTTTAATGCTCAGGACTTACTAGGGGAAGCAGTGCATTTTGATGGTGGAACAGCAGCGGAGAGAGAGAGAAGAGGTCCCTCGACATTCGGGGGAGGCCCAATAAGCCGGCAGTCCTAACGGTGGGCAGAGGCAAGACCCAAGCTCACTCTGGGGACCTTGGGCAGTAGTTTGGCTGCTACCTCGGCCCCCAGGCGAACAATTCACCACTGCTCTCAAGCTGCATTTTGTAATGAGACGAAAGAGATTTTACCCCCTTAGAAGCTGGGTGTTTTGGTTTCACACCTTCTCGTTTGGGTGTTCTTTGTTTGGCCATCAACAAGGACTGATTGAAAAGAAAAACTCACAGAGATTTCAATTACTGTTAATGTCGCCTAAGTGTTTTCACTGTCACAGTCTAGGGCTTTAGCTTTTTAATAAGTTTTCCGTAATTATTACAAGTTTTTGGTTTAATTCCAGCTGAGGATTTAATGGGACTCATTCTGACAAGATATAGGATATTGTCCCAATAGATGTTCGTTTGGAAATGGGCCACTTGCAATTTCAAGTGTGCAGAGCTGTGCAAGATTAAAAGCACTGGCAGTATAATTTCCACCTTGTGTCCCAGGCTCTGTGGATTTGTAGCTCATCCAGGCTGTCCATCTGGGGAGCAAACAGCATGTACTCCTTGATGAGAAACTCTGGCCAACCGACCAGCTGTGAAAAAATAGATTACTCTTGTCATTTTTTTCACTTCTAGGTAATTTGCTGGGAGTAAAAATATAATTTCTTAGAAGGTGTGCAGTTAAAGTCAAATCCTACGGATGCGTGTGATTTGTATTTAAAATTTCACTACACTTTTATTTGTTAAATTTAATTTTCAACAATATCCTGGTTGTGATAATATTTCCTCATTCATAGAAGATGGAAAGGTTGGCTTCTGGTATTTGTGCACTAGGCAAGCACAGGAAGTGGAGCTTGGAGGAGAAATAACGAAGAAGAAGGACGCGGCTCGCAGGCTGAGCTGAGCACAGGGAAATGTACTATTGCTCTTATCACAGATAAAGGAGATAATGTGATGGAATTAAATAACTGTTGGTAAAACAGTTTCTTCCTATTGACCCCAAAAAGCTAAAATTATAAATGCATCTTTTTAAACCTCTTACATATAACTTCATTTTTGTGAGAATTCAGAAAGTCACATTAAACGGATAATAAGGGTAATTCTGGATCAGTTGAACTAAGGAGCTGAGAGAGTGACTATTAATAACAGTCTGAATTGTGATGGAATATGTAATGTCTAGAGGTGTACTGTGTTCACCATGCTACATGTGTTCAGCCAGCCAAAGGGAATGGAAGGACATATGCCAAGGAGAATTAAACTGTTTTGTTTGCATCCAGTAGAGAGTTAACATTATAACTGGAAAAGTAAAGAATTTGCAATAATACTTCTGCACTCTCTCTTTCTCTTTAGTCGCTCAGTCATGTCCTACTCTTTGGACTGCAGCCCACCAGGCTCCTCTGTCCATAGGGATTCTCCAGGCAAGAATACTGGAGTAGGTTGCCATTCCCTTCTCCGGGGATCTTCCCAACTCAGGGACTGAACTAAGGTCTCCTGCATTGCAGACGGATTCTTTATCACTGAGCCACCAGGAATGGATATACTTCTGTACAGTGAATTATAAAATATGTAGACATGAACGAGTATTTCATGGTAACTTCCTATCTGGAGTTAAAGCATTACAGTGCTGTGCCTCATATAATCTTTTGTTCTGTCCCAGAAATTCTTTAAGAATAAAAAGAATTCCAAACAGGTGTTGGGTTGGTATTTTAAAACTTACTATATTAAAGTTACATATTATTTTATTTATTTTGACATTGGCTGTAGTTTATTGTACATTGGTATACACTTACACACATACACACATGCACAGATATAGGACTTATATTCAGTTTTTTCTTTTTCTACAATTAAATAAAGGAACCATTTTTTACAATTAAATAAAGTAGTGATTATTACATTTCAATAAAAAGAAGCCAACAAACCAATAAAAATAAGAGGCAAAGATTCAACAGAACCTCCACAAAGAAGATACACTAATAAGTAATGAAAAGCTCAACTTCACGAGTTATTAGGGCAATGAAAACTAAAACTATATTGAGATACCACTTCACATCCATTAGACTGACTTAAATTTAAAAGCCTGACATTACCAAGTGCTGATGAGGATACAGAGCAATAGGAATTCTCAACAGTGCTATTGGGAATGCAAAATAGTTCAATCTCTTTGGAAAATAGATTGTCTGTTTCTTATAAAGCTTAATTTCTATATGAGCCACCCATTCTACTCCTAGATATTTATTCAAGAAAAATGAAAAGAGATGTCCACACAAAGACTTGAATGAATGTTTATAACAGCTCTACTCATAATAGTCAAAACCTGGAAGCAACCCAAATGTCCATCACCAGATGAATGGCTAATTAAACTGAGGTGTACTCAAACAATAGAATATTATTCAGAAACAAAGAAGGAACAAACTACTGATGTACATAATGTCATGGATGACTCGCAAAACTTTTATGCTGAGCCACAGACTCCAGACAGCAAAGGAAACACATGAAAGAAATAAAATCAACTATATAGTCATAATACTAGGTGTGATAGAGCTGAATTTTCACATTAAAAGAGAGACAGACTGTCCTTTTAGGGTAAAAAACAAAATCCAACTGCACTCATTCAACCAAAATAAAACAGTTAGTGTTGAAAACCCCTTTATGTTAGAGCAAGGTAAGCAAACAACAGCAGTGGCAGAAATATAAGTATTAAAGGACAGTAATTTAATATAGAGGATAAACTGTAGCTATCAAAGGTATAGCTAATGAAGGGATTCAACAGTTATAAAGCTATCAACATAAAAAAAGCATCTAGAAAAAATATCAAAAATATGACAAATGAAGCGGAGTTTGATAAGCAAGACTAAAGGTGGAAACCTTTAACAGTTAACCATATCTGATAAAAAAAAAAATCATGAATACAGAGGAACTGAATGAAACAATAAATAAACTTGGTTTGTATGCATTTCTCAACAGAACATTGTCATTTCACTAAAATGTAAACTTTACAAAGCAAGAGATATATATAGATATAGATACAGATATAGATATAGATATAGATTTATCTGTGCTGGTCACTACTATATTTCCAGACCAAGAAAAGAGCCTGTAATGAAGCTGAGTTTCATAAATATTTGATGAATAAATATCTGCATTCACAAAATTTGATGCCACTTGATTAACAAAATCTTTAAGAACAACAACAACAACAAAAAATTTGGCCACATTGCATGAGCATGTGGGATCTTAGTTCCCTGATCAGGGATCATACCTGTGCCCCCTGCAGTGGAAATGCAAATTCTTAACCATTGGATCACAAGGGAAGTCCCTTATAAAATATTTTTAATGGATGTTTTAAAATTAGAATTTGTGCAAGCTACCTTCTCTGATCAAAACCAAATACTACTTGAAATACATTATGAAGGAGAGATTAAAGTAATATTCATCATGTGGAAATTAAGATGCACACACCTATATATAACTCTTAAGTCTAATAAGAAATCAAAAGTAAGATAAAAATTATCTAGAAAGCAATGAAAAAGAGAACTCTTTATACTCCAAATCCATTAGACACAGAAAAATGTATGCAAGCAACATAAAATGTCTTTATTTGAAGGTATGAAATAACATCATAGCAAAAAAAATCATAAAGGAAATCAAATTTACAATTAAAATGATATTGAAAAGTTACCAGGACTAGACAGGTTCACAGCTAAGCATAACTAGATATAGAAGAATTTATTCCAGGGTGGTAGAAACCATTACAGATCATAGGATAAAGACTATTTCTCGAAACAATGTTTCCTCAGTTCATGTTATCAAATAACTGAGTGCAATTCTAAATAGAAAACTGCAAACCAATATAACACATAAGTAAAGGCGAAAATGTAAAAGAACATATTAGCAACTGAATTCAACACTGGAACCTAAGGCTAACAATAATATGTAACCCACTAAGGTATATACTAGGAATGCAACAGTAGATGAATATTAAAAAAATCTGTGACTATAATACATTACACCATTAAATTAAAGGGGGAAAACACCATGATCATACCAATATTTACTAAAAGAGCCCAAGATAAAATTAAGCTGCCATTAGTAATACAAAAGCTCAATCATAATAAGGGTTATTTTTCAGTGACTGAAAAATATTATCCTAAATTATGCAACACTAAACCCACTTTAATTAAAGTCGGTAGCTAGACTCAACTGTCTGTTATTATATTTAGTATTTAATATTAACTTGAAGATTTAAAAGAATACAACACAGCAAGAAAATAAAATAATAGATATAAATATGGGGGAAAAGGAAATGATACCTGTTTTGGTTGATTATAGGATTGTATACCTTAAAAACCTAAGAAAGTCTAGTAAACTACTACTAAAATTAATGAAACATTTAGCAAAGAACTTGTTATCATGTAAATTACACTGAAGGCAATATCTCTGAATAAATGGAGAATCATGTGCTTGAATGGGAAGACAGAACTACCAACAAACTCCAAAAATTAATATATAAATTGAATGCAATTGAAACTGAGATGAGAGGGCTTTTTAAACTAGATTCACTTACCTTAAGTTTGTTGTTGTTCAGTCGCTCAGTGGAGTCTGACACTTTGCAACCCCATGGACTATAGCACGCCAGGCTTTCCGTTCCTTCACTGTCTCCCAGAATTCGCTCACACAAGTTTATTGAGTCAGTGATGCTATCCAACCATCTTATCCTCTACGCCCTCTTCTCCTTTAGACCTAAGAAGGAAAAAAAAAAGTTCAGGGACTTCTCTGGTGGTCCAGTGGTTAACAGTCCACATTGCAATGCAGAGGGTGTGTGTTTGATCCTTGGTGGAGGAACTAAGATCCCAAATGCTGTGGAGCAACTAAGCCCAAGCCACAACTATCACGCCTGCGTGCTCTGGAGCCCCTGTGCCACAAAGAAAGCTCCCAAATGACCTAACGAAGTTCTCCAGTGCCTCAATTAAGACCTAAGGGAACGAAATAATTATTTTTTTAAATCTTGAAAGAAAATTTTTTTTAAAAGTCCAAAAGAAACTAAGAAAAATATGAAGAAGAGATGACATGTCTGACCACATGTTAAAGCTTACTTCTGCTCTATCAAAATCAAAATAGTATCATAGCAGCACTGAAATATTCACTGGGAGATTAGTGTAACAGAGCATCCACAACCTGATCTCTGTATATTTAGAGAGGTTTAAATTAAAGACGCTTACTCCTTGAAAGAAAAGTTATGACCAACCTAGATAGCATATTCAAAAGCAGAGACATTCCTTTGCCAACAAAGGTCCGTCTAGTCAAGGCTATGGTTTTTCCAGTGGTCATGTATGGATGTGAGAGTTGGACTGTGAAGAAGGCTGAGTGCCAAAGAATTGATGTTTTTGAACTGTGGTGTTGGAGAAGACTCTTGAGAGTCCCTTGGACTGCAAGGAGATCCAACCAGTCCATTCTGAAGGAGATCAGCCCTGGGATTTCTTTGGAAGGAATGATGCTAAAGCTGAAACTCCAGCACTTTGGCCACCTCATGGGAAGAGTTGACTCATTGGAAAAGACTCTGATGCTGGGAGGGGTTGGGGGCAGGAGGAAAAGGGGACAACAGAGGATGAGATGGCTGGATGGCATCACCGACTCGATGGATGTGAGTTTGAGTGAACTCCAGGAGATGGTGATGGACAGGGAGGCCTGGTGTGCTTCGATTCATGGGGTTGCAAAGAGTCGGACATGACTGAGTGACTGAACTGAACTGAAACACATATCAGAAATTATTTCAGTTTTGCAAGGAAAGAATGGAAGGTTTAAATGGTATAGACCTAACTGGCTACACATCAGGAAGAAAATTCAGGAGGACTTCTCTCTTTATTTATTGCAACTTAAATAAAAATAAGATTCATATAAAAACTAAAATACAAAAAAATAAAATGCAATAAATCTAGGAGACTACATATTTAATCTAGAGGGTTAAAAATAGAGACAGAAAACCCAGAGATAATAAAAGGATGGAGGAATTCCTTGTCAGTTAAGGGTTTAAGGCTCTGTGCTCTCACTGCCAAGGGCACAGGTTCAATCCCTGGTGGGGAACTAATATCCCACAAGCCACGCAGGATGGCCAAAAAAATGTGGGCTACCCTGGTGGCTGAGACACTAAAGAGTCCTCCTGCAATGCAGCAGACTGGGTCCAGAAGATCCCCTGGAGAAAGGAATGGCTACTCACTCCAGTATTCTTGCCTGGAGAATCCCATGGACAGAGCAGCCTTGTGGGCTACAGTCCACGGGGTTGCAAAGAGTTGGGCATGACCGAGTGACTAACAATAGAAGGATAGGTGAACCTGCACCATAGATAACTGTTAAACATTTTTATGCAAAATGATAACATAAGCAGAGTCCACAAAAATATACAGAGGGATGTGAGGATATATTGGCAACAGAAATGAGAAATGGAAGATTAATATCTATAACACATAGAGATCTTTCTAAATTAATAGGAAAATATAAATATCCCAATAGAAAAATGGGCAAGAAATATAGAAAGATAGTTTATGCAGAGCAACCTCAAAAGGCCACAAACATATAAAAAGATGCTAAACCTCATTCAAAATAAGAGAAAACAATAATCAATAAAATGTTATTTTCTATCTAGTGAAAAGGCAAAGATGAGAGGAAAATGGATTTATTTCTCATTATTGATGAATATATTAATTGGTAGTTTTTTTAAAAACAGTCTAGCAGCACTTATATAAAGTAAAATACCTTGTAAATCAACTATATTTCAATCAATTTTTAAAAAGTTGAATAATTGAACCAATAAAATTTGAGCCATTATTGATTTTTAAAAAAAATACAAAAATATCTAAAGCCTTTGCCTTAGCAATCCTATACCTCAGAATCTCCCCTAATAAGAACATTACACAAAAATGCCTTTGCAAGAAGGTTTCCAACACCTGTGATTGCATTTATGGTCCACCTGAATGATTTGGGACAATCTCTCCACCTCAGGACCTTTATTTAATCACATTTGCAAGGACCACTTTACCAAATGTAGTATTATTATGGGTTCCAGGGATTAGGACTTGACACCTTTGGGGACTATTATTCAGTCTACTATAAACACTGTGCTAGAATAAATAAGTAAAATTTTATGGAGGATAATTTGCTAAACTATTTAAGTCCTTTAAAATGTGTATTGTTGTTCAGTCACTCAGTCATGTCCGACTCTTTGTGACCCCCACAGACTGCAGCATGCCAGGCCTCCCTGTCCTTTACCATCTCCCAGAGCTTGCTCAAGCTTATATCCATTGAGTAGGTGATGCCATCCAACCATCTCATCCTCTGTCATCCCCTTCTCCTCCTTCCTTCAATCTTTCCCATCATCAGGGTCTTTTCTAGTGAGTTGGCTGTTTGCATCAGGTAGCCAAAGTATTGGAGCTTCAGTTTCAGCATCAGTCCCTCCAATGAATATTCAGGATTGATTTCGTTTAAGATTGACTAGTTTGATCTCTAGTCCAAGGGACTCTCAATAGTCTTCTCTAACAACACAGTTTGAAATGTATGTATCTTTAATGAAAAAAATCATTCCTAGAGATTTATTCTAATAAAATAATTATTTCAATTAATACTTAACTTACACAATCATATGAACATGGATATTTATCTAAAGAATTATTTATAATAATGAAAATTCAGAAAAGGCATAACCTTGCTAGCATGGGAAGTAAGTGCAATTGTACTATAGTTTGAATATTCTCTAGTACTTCCTTTCTGTGGGAGTGGAATGAAAACTGACCATTTTCACTGAGCCACTGCTCAGTTTTCCAAATTTGCTGGCATATTAACTGTAGCACTTTAACAGTATCATCTCTTAGGAACTGAAATAGCTCAGCTGGAATTCCATCACTTCCACTAGCTTTGTTTGTAGTGGTGCTTCCTAAGGCCCACTTGACTTCGCACTCCAGGATGTCTGGCTCTAGTGAGTGATCACACCATCGTGGTTATCTGGGTCATTGGCATGATTTCATTCTTTTTATGGCTGAGTACTATTCTGTTGTATACATGTACCACATCATCTTTACCCACTCATCTGTCCATGGACATTTAGGTTGTTTCTATGACTTGGCTATTGTGAATAGTGTTACTGTGATCATAGGCGTGAATGTATCCTTTTTAATTACAATTTTAGACAAGAATTTTTAGATGGTTATTATAATTAGTCTAAATGAAGCAAGATAAAATGCGCTCACAAAAAATAAAGGAAATCAGAAAAATAGAAAAATTAAAAGAACCAAGTGGAAAACTGAGAGCTGAAAAATACAGTATCTGAAACAAAGTATTCAATTGATTCAATTGACAATCAAATGGAGATGACAGAGGAAAGCATATGTAAACTTGAAAACAAATCAGTAGAAATTGTCCAGTGGAAAGAATAATAGAGGGGAAAAAAATCTGAAAACAAAGAACAGAACCTAAAAGACATGCTAGATAAAATCAAACAATCTTAGCTATATGTGAATGAAATCATAAGAGAGGAGAGAGAAAATAAAGCAGAAAGAAATTTTTAAAATAATGGCTTAAAATTTCTCAGTTTCATGACTAGCAGAATTTATAGATACAATATGCTAAATGAATACCAATCAGAGTGAAAACAAAGAAGGCTATGTTGAGGTTTGTTGTAGTTAAGCTTTCAAAAACTAAAGTTAAACTGCACATCTTATAGGCAAGAGAAAAAGTCATATTATATAGAGGGGAAAAATGAATTACATTATTAATAGCTGACTTCCCATAAGAAACCACACAGGCCAGAAAACAAAGTGGAACAATAATTTTAAAGTGCTGGGGAGAAAAAGGAAAACAAAACCTGTTAAGCCAAAATTCTATATCCAGCAAAAATATCCAAAAATGAAGATAAAATAGAGATACTTTCAGATAAAAGAAAAAGAAAAACTCTTACTGTCCAATTTCCATTACTGTAAATTCTCGCAAAATTTCTTAAGCTGAAGGAGAATAATGTCAGATGAAAAGTTATATTTTCCAAAAAAGAAAAAGCATCAGAAACGTTACATGTATAAGCATATGAAAAAGATTTTCTTTGCTTTTTGCTTTTCTACTCTTTTTTAAATAAACCATAAAAATGTTTAAAGCAAAAAACCAAAACATTATTTTATGGGTCCCATCACATATGTAGTCCTAACTCATAAAAATACATATTTAAAAGCATGAAGCATAAAAGATGAGGGATGGAGAGTTTCAAGTTTTCTGTATTTTACATGAAGCATCATGATGTTAACTGTAGGTAGACTATGAAAAGTTAAGGATTTTTAATGCAATTCCCAAAGCTGGCCACTGAAATAATAACACAAGGAAGTGTAGTTAAAAATCAACAGGCCCTGGAAGCAACCTAGATGTCCATCAGCAGATGAATGGATAAGAAAGCTATGATACATATACACAATGGAGTATTACTCAGCCATTAAAAAGAATACATTTGAATCAGTTCTAATGAGGTGGATGAAACTGGAGTCTATTATACAGAGTGAAGTAAGCCAGAAAGAAAAACACCAATACAGTATACTAATGCATATATATGGAATTTAGAAAGATGGTAACAATAACCCTGTGTACAAGATGCAAAAGAGACACTGATGTATAGAACAGTCTTATGGACTCTGTTGGAGAGGGAGAGGGTGGGAAGACTTGGGAGAATGGCATTGAAACATGTATAATATCATGTATGAAACGAGTTGCCATCCAGGTTCGATGCACGATACTGGATGCTTGGGGCTGGTGCACTGGGACGACCCAGAGGGAGGGTATGGGGAGGGAGGAGGGAGGAGGGTTCAGGATGGGGAACACATGTATACCTGTAGTGGATTCATTTCAATATTTGGCAAAACTAATACAATATTGTACTAATACAATATTGTAAAGTTTATAAATAAAATAAAATTTAAAAAAGAAAGAAAGAAAAAAAAATTCAACAGGAGAAAAGTTGATACTATCTGGGGAGGAGGGGGACAAGCTGGTTGAGCAGGAAGTTCCTGGGATCATCTCCTCCCACCCACATACCAGAACTACAACTACACACAGAGTAACTATCTCTGAGAAGACCTGAAGACTAGCAGAAAAGATTTTCACAACTAAGGACAAAAGGAAAAAGCCTCACTGAGATGGGGAGGAGGGGCAGAGGGGCAGTCTGGCCAGGACCCTCGAAAGGCCACACACAGACAACAGGGCTATCACAGCCTCAGACGTTCTCCCTGAGGAACAAGGTATTGTGTTGGGCAAAAAGTTCATTCAGGTTTTTCTGTAACACCCTAATTACAAATGAACTTTTTCACCAACCCAATACATCACACACTTATACCAGGAAGACAATGTCTCCATAATGTCTGGCTTTGAAAATCAACGGAGCTTATACCAGGGAGAGCCAGAGGACTTTAGAACACTGAGACTCCACTCTTGAAAAATATGTGCAAAAATTCCAAAAGACTATTCTATATACATCACTGATTCTAAGTCCCAGCACAGAGGCGGCAGTTTGAAAAGCACCTGAATCATACCTGAAGGAGACTCATTGACTAATTTTAGGTCATGTACCAAAGGGGTAGGGATCTGTTGGAACTTTCTCTAGATACTAAGGGAGTAGTAGCCACCAAATTTTTTTACTCACCTCTACTTCGCTGGTCTGGGACAGGCAGGTGCCAGTGTTGACTCTACCCATCTACATTATTGGCCAATGACCCAAATAAATATTTTTCCAAAGAGAGACACATGGCCGATAGATACATGAAAAGAGGCTTAACATCACTAACCATCAGGGAAATGTAAATCAAAACCATGATTAGGTGCATTCCCTGGCAGTCCAGTGGTTAGGACTCTGTACTCTCACTGCTGAGGGCTCAGGTTCAATCCCTGCTGCTGCTGCTGCTGCTGCTAAGTTGCTTCAGTCGTGTCTGACTCAGGGGAACTAAAATTCCACAAGACATGCAGCACAGACACACACACACACACACAAAAACAAGAAACCATGGTGATATGTAACGTCACACCCATCAGAATGACTGTCATCAAAAAGACAACAAATAACAGGTATTGGCAAGGATGTGGAGAAAAGGGAACTCTTGTGCACAGCTGGTAGAATATAAATTGGTACAGCCACTGTGGAAACAGTACGAAGTCCTTAAAAAATTAAAAATATTTGGCAAAACTAATACAATTATGTAAAGTTTAAAAGTAAAATAAAATTTAAAAAAAAATTAAAAATAGAATACTATCTGATCCAGCAATTCCAATTCTGGTTATTTATGAAAAGAAAAACACTAATTTGAGAAGATATACACAATGCTATGTTCGTGTGTGCACTTGTGCTGAGTCATTTCAGTTATGCCCAACTCTGTGCAACCCTATGGACTGTAGCCTATGACTCTACCCATGGGATTCTCCAGGCAAGAATATTGGAGCAGGTTGCCGTGTCCTCCTCCAGGGGATCTTCCTGACCCAGGGATCGAACCCACATCTCTTATGTCTCTTGCATTAGCAGGTGGATTCTTAACCATTTTTGTTCACTGCAGCATTATTTATAATAGCCAAGATGAATAAACAATTTAAGTGTCCATAGATAGATGAATGGATAAACAAGATAAATGGATTATCAACCATAAAAAAGAATGAAATCTTGCCATTTACAAAAACATGAATGGATCTACAGGACATTATGCTATGTGAAATAAGTCAGAGAAAGATAAGTATCATATGATTGCACTTATATGTCGAACATAAAAAACAAAATTAGAAATAGACTCACAGATAAGAGAACAAACTGATGGTTGCTAGAGGGGAGGAAGGGAGAGGGGTGGACAAAATAGAGGAAAGGGATTAAAAGGTACAAACTCCAGTTACAAAACAAGTAAGTTACAGAGAGGTAATATACAGAATAAAGGATACAGTCAATAACACTTCAATAATTTTGCCCGGTGACAAATAGTAGACGTACTGTAGTGGTCATTGTACAATGTATTTAAATGCTGAAATATATATTGTGCACCTGAAGCTAACATGATAATTACATCAGCTCTACTTCATTTTTTAAAAAGTCAATAGGAAATTTTAAAGGAAAAATCTTTGAAATATTCCCCAAAAGGTCAGAAAAAAGGAAGAGAGTTACAAAAAATAAAGTGAACGAGTTGAAAAAGCAAATCATGAAATGGTAGATCTAATCCCAATTACTTCATGACATTAATTGACTGAGCCCTCCAATTTAAAAGGAAAGAGAGTCAGAATGGTTCGCAAAGAAAAAAGAACCAAATATATATGGCCTATAGAAAATGCACTTTAAATATAAAGACACACATAAGCTGAAAATAAATGCTTGGGGCAAAACACATCACAAAGACAATACCATGAGAAGACTGGAATGACTGGCTTCTGGATCCCCATCACTGTTCTAACTACTTTGCTGATGATGTTCCCATCTCTAGTTCCCTATACCACCAGTCTCAGAAACATCCTGTAATCTCTCAACTCCACACCTATTGATACACACTTGAATTCATACCTCACATACCTTTAAAATTCAAAAGATTTTTCTTTATTCTGGTAAACTTCTAACTAATTTATATATCTCAAGTATAATTTTTAAAATATTTATCAAGTATCAATTGTGTGCAAAGTTCGGAGGTAAGGCTATGAGGCTAAAAAATGGCTAAGATAATCATCTCATAATGTTTGTAAAATGGAGTAGGAAATACACAAGAACAAGTACAGCTGCTCTTTGCTTGCTATCAGGTAATGATAAGCTAGGTACACAGGAATAATAAAAATGATATATTTTAGATGAGGTACCATAGTGCTTTGTTCTCAGGATTTTCAACTTAGAGTAAAGAAGGGTGTGTGCCATTTATTTTTTTAACCCAAACATATTTCCCTAGAGTCTCATATGCCTACTGTACTCCCACCTCCAAGAAAAGATGGGGAGAAATACTGCCACACTGCCTTCACTGGAAGAACTTCATACCCCTCAAACTTGTTAGAGCTAAAAACTGGTGACAAGTTCAGTTATGTAAATTATTTTCTAGTTAAATGCACATATATTAATGGTACATTGGAGTTTCATTCAGGTATGACCTAAATCAAATTCCTTATGATTATACAGTGGAAGTGAGAAATAGATTTAAGGGCCTAGATCTGATAGAGTGCCTGATGAACTATGGAATGAGGTTCGTGACATTGTACAGGAGACAGGGATCAAGACCATCCCCATGGAAAAGAAATACAAAAAAGCAAAATGACTGTCTGGGGAGGCCTTACAAATAGCTGTGAAAAGAAGAGAAGTGAAAATCAAAGGAGAAAAGGAAAGATATAAACATCTGAATGCAGAGTTCCAAAGAATAGCAAGAAGAGATAAGAAAGCCTTCTTCAGTGATCAATGCAAAGAAATAGAGGAAAACAACAGAATGGGAAAGACTAGAGATCTCTTCAAGAAAATCAGAGATACCAAAGGAACATTTCATGCAAAGATGGGCTCGATAAAGGACAGAAATGGTATGGACCTGACAGAAGCAGAAGATATTAAGAAGAGATGGCAAGAATGCACAGAAGAACTGTACAAAAAAGATCTTCATGACCCAGATAATCATGATGGTGTGATCACTGACCTAGAGCCAGACATCCTGGAATGTGAAGTCAAGTGGGCCTTAGAAAGCATCACTATGAACAAAGCTAGTGGAGGTGATAGAATTCCAGTTGAGCTATTCCAAATCCTGAAAGATGATGCTGTGAAAGTGCTGCACTCAATATGCCAGCAAATTTGGAAAACTCAGCAGTGGCCACAGGACTGGAAAAGGTCAGTTTTCATCCAATCCCAAAGAAAGGCAATGCCAAAGAATGCTCAAACGACCACACAATTGCACTCATCTCACACGCTAGTAAAGTAATGCTCAAAATTCTCCAAGCCAGGCTTCAGCAATATGTGAACCGTGAACTTCCTGATGTTCAAGCTGGTTTTAGAAAAGGCAGAGGAACCAGAGATCAAATTACCAACATCTGCTAGGTCATGGAAAAAGCAAGAGAATTCCAGAAAAACATCTATTTCTGCTTTATTGACTATGCCAAAGCCTTTGACTGTGTGGATCACAATCAACTGTGGAAAATTCTGAAAGAGATGGGAATACCAGACCACCTGACCTGCCTCTTGAGAAATTTGTATGCAGGTCAGGAAGCAACAGTTAGAACTGGACAAGGAACAACAGACTGGTTCCAAATAGGAAAAGGAGTACATCAAGGCTGTATATTGTCACCCTGTTTATTTAACTTCTATGCAGAGTACATCATGAGAAATGCTGGGCTGGAAGAAACACAAGCTGGAATCAAGATTGCTTGGAGAAATATCAATAACCTCAGATATGCAGATGACACCACCCTTATGGCAGAAAGTGAAGAGGAATTCAAAAGCCTCTTGATGAAAGTGAAAGTGGAGAGTGAAAAAGTTGCCTTAAAGCTCAACATTCAGAAAACGAAGATCATGGCATCTGGTCCCATCACTTCATGGGAAATAGATGGGTAAACAGTGGAAACAGTGTCAGACTTTATTTTTTTGGGCTCCAAAATCACTGCAGATGGTGACTGCAGACATGAAATTAAAAGACACTTACTCCTTGGAAGGAAAGTTATGACCAACCTAGATAGCCTGTTCAAAAGCAGAGACATTCCTTTGCCAACAAAGGTTCATCTAGTCAAGGCTATGGTTTTTCCTGTGGTCATGTATGGATGTGAGAGTTGGACTGTGAAGAAGGCTGAATGCCGAATAATTGATGCTTTTGAACTGTGGTGTTGGAGAAGACTCTTGAGAGTCCCTTGGACTGCAAGGAGATCCAACCAGTCCATTCTGAAGGAGATCAGCCCTGGGATTTCTTTGGAAGGAATGATGCTAAAGCTGAAACTCCAGTACTTTGTCCACCTCATGCGAAGAGTTGACTCATTGGAAAAGACTCTGATGCTGGGAGGGATTGGGGGCAGGAGGAGAAGGGGACGACAGGGGATGAGATGGCTGGATGGCATCACTGACTCCATGGATGTGAGTCTGAGTGAACTCCGGGAGTTGGTGATGGACAGGGAGGCCTGGCGTGCTGCAATTCATGGGGTCGCAAAGAGTTGGACACGACTGAGCGACTGATCTGATCTGATCTGGAGTTTCATATGAAATACAGTGTAGCAATATAGAAAAAATATGGTGTTAAATGTATACAATTCCATCATTTTGAATTTTTACTCCTGTGACTTAGAGGCCATGGTTATATTTCCAATAGAGCATGAACACCAACCACCAACCCATTAACACATATAAAAGTCTTAAGGATATTCAAACTATGTACATAGATCCACATGCCAAATAACATAATACAGCATGAGGGGTTATCCCTATAGAGAAAGATGCCTGACCTAGGTCACAGTGAATTGAGTGGCCCTGGAGACCTTTGGCTGTGTCCTGAATTGCTAATGTTGTAAAAATCAGCTTCCAGGTTCGATGAGTTAGTTGTTATTACAATCTATTTTGGTATTTAAACATAAGCACACGCTATTAACTAAAATCATATTTTCATGGCAAAAAAAAAAAAAAAAAGTTAACTTTTCTCAGAGTTATCTACAGGTTGGGGACCAGAGTGAGACAAATGCCTTCCTCACCTCACCCTAGTCCCAGTTGAGAAACCCCTACTTAGTAGGTCCACATACTGTGAAAATCAAACTTCTACCCTCTGCCTACCTGGTGGCAACCATCCAGTAATAGGGATTGCTGCTCTTGTCTAACTGTAGACACTTAAACCTCTCGCATTTACCCTAAAAAAAAAATAATAATAATAATAGAAACAAACAGAATCAAGAGTGTTAGAGACTCTGGGGTTTCCAGCGGTCCAGTGATTAAGAATTCGCCTTGCAATGAAAGGCACACAAGTTCGATCCCTGATCCAGGAAGATCCCACATGCCACCCAGCAACTAAGCCCTGAGTGACACAACTACCGAGCCTGTGCTCTGGGGCCGGTGAGCTGCAACCACTGAGCCCTCGCACTGCAACCACTAAGCCCTCACACCTAGAGCCCAAGCTCTGCAACAGGAGAAGCCACCGCAGTAAGAAGCCCGCACATCGCAGTGAAGAGTGCCCCCCACTCACGTCTACTAGAGAAAGCCTGCACAAGGCAATGAAGACACACCACAGCCAAAAAAAAAAAAAAATCTTTTAAAAATTAAAATAAAAAGACTGGTTGATTAGCATTAGATTCAAATATTTTCGGTTCCTTGAGTTGGGCTTACATGTTGCAGGGTCATCAGTTGATTAGGTTAATTTAGTCCAAGAGTTGACCAAAAGTTTCTAAAAGAGAGAAAAAAAAAAAGTCACATCTGCTATGGTATTGAACTGTAGTCAGATAAGTGTCAGCCCTTTAGCTGTAGTTACAGAATACTGAACAAAGACAGAGGCTACTATGAAAATGGTAACTTCAGGTGTCAAATCAATATCCACGTGCACATAGCAAAACCTCCCACAGAAATTGGACATGGGTGAATTTAAGCTGGTTTTGAAATGTTAAATCCATAAATACATATGACTATTTACATTCTTAAACTTTTGCCTTTAAATGTTAAAATGTGGTATTTGTAACGAGAGATGTTGGGAGGCTTTCTATTAAATTGCTTTGACTATTTTGGTTTGTGCAGGAAAAGAAATTCTTCTTTCTCTTTTCAAATGATGATTTTAACGTATGTTCATAGAGATAACTTGAATACAACAGAAGTGTCAAAAAGCAGAAAGAAATCTCCTTTAATACTACCACCCTAAGGCAACAATATGGTTCATCTAGATTATGGTTTCTTCTAATTTTCTGCTTTACATCTTATAGTTAAGATTATGGTAGCCTATTGCTACATCATCCCTGTGGTTTGATACTACCATTTTCTTTGTCCTTATTTAAAAAGCAATTCCTTCATATTTTCATATATTATTAGCTAAAAATCATGATACTGTACACTTGGAAAAATTCTTGGAAGAACTACAAGATAATGTTGCTCACCAAGGACTGAAAATACACTGCCAGAAGACTACTGTGTAAATTCCAAGCTTGGAAATCTGACATCATGCATGAATTTCTATATCTGTGCAATGAGGACCAGAAATTTTATCTCCAAAGAAGTTTCAAAAAAAAAAAAAATGTGTGTGTCGTGCTATTTTCTTGCATGGTCTATCTAAAGTGATTCATTAGCAATAAGCTCACAGAATAAAGGATTCTTTTTGTTATGTTGTTTATTTGTTTTTTAAAAAAGAGCTGGTTAGGAAGTATAACACATACCCACTTTCCTACGAAAATCTACTATCATAGTAACAATTTGGAGGACCTACATGACAAGTAGAGGATGACTATCTCTTCCTCATCAGAGCCAGAGTGTAATTAACCCTCACAACAATAACCTCAGACCAGGAAAGCAGGAAAGAAAATTGAGAATGAGCCAACTGAACCCCAGATGTTAAGGTTGGGAACATTCCAGACTGCTGCATCTGGAGGCATCTACTGCCAAAACAGTCCCATCTGTAACAAAGGTGATAAACTCCTCTCTCAGAGGAGAGGAAACCAGAAAAGGTGAAACAATATTGCTTAGTCAGGTTTTTAGAAGCCAGTACCATTCCCCCTGTGAACCATCTGTTGGCTAACTGGTACCAAGAAAGGGCTAAAAAAAAATCCAGGAAGTCAAGAATGGAAACTAGAATGCTAATAAAAAATTTTTTTTTAAAAAGTAAATTACAAGGATATATAAATTAAGTTGTATAAAGAACATCATTGTGTTCTTTTTCTCCCCCCACCCAAAGCAGTAAATAAAATACAATAGTGCACCCTTCTGGTCAGAAAGAAAGAAAGAAAACTAATGTACAGATGAAAGTCCAGGCAACATTCTTTCTCTGGTTCCTTGGGAATAATCTGCAAATGGGTTTGCTTCTGGTTGCCTCATCAAGTGTGAGAGTTCATAGCAACGACCTCACTTGGAGATTTTTTTTTTTAAGTGACAAATGCAAGAGATTTTTCAGCATGAGACTTGTTTCCATGAGGGAGTTTTGTCATTCTGAATAAGGTGAGCATTTAAATTATAAAGAACATTGTAAAGATTTTTGATGCTTTGTTTATTTAATATTTATACGGGTATCTGGTGTTTTATTATCTTGGCTTTTTGGAGATTTCCTATCAGGCCTTGAATGATGAGCACTTACTAAATATTTAATGAATAAATTAATCAATGAAATAAAGTTACATTTCTGAAACTCTGGCCCTCAATAAAATTCAAAAACCAATTATATTATATCACAAGTGCTATAGCTCTGGAAGTTTCAATAAAGGAAAGCCCAAAGTATTGTGGAGTGGAAAAACAAGTGTGAAAATGCCTAAGAAAGTCTTAGTACCATTCTTGGAAATAATTATAAGTATATTGCCACCTGTTTTCAAAAAGTTAAAGGGTAATCAGAATAGGATTCCTGAAGAGTAACTGAAAATGTAAAATGACACTCCTTCCTTAACACAAAATATACAACCTAGCAAAGCCTCCTTCCCTTTAAATATGCTCATATTAGAAACTGCTATGTTCCCACCACTTCATGGGAAATAGATGGGGAAACAGTGGAAACAGAGGCTGACTTTATTTTTGGGGGCTCCAAAATCACTGCAGATGGTGACTGCAGCCATGAAATTAAAAGATGCTTACTCCTTGGAAGGAAAGTTATGACCAACCTAGATAGCATATTCAAAAGCAGAGACATTCCTTTGCCAACAAAGGTTCGTCTAGTCAAGGCTATGGTTTTTCCTGTGGTCATGTATGGATGTGAGAGTTGAACTGTGAAGAAGGCTGAGCGCCAAGGAATTGATGCTTTTGAACTGTGGTGTTGGAGAAGACTCTTGAGAGTCCCTTGGACTGCAAGGAGATCCAACCAGTCCATTCTGAAGGAGATCAGCCCTGGGATTTCTTTGGAAGGAATGATGCTAAAGCTGAAACTCCAGTACTTTGTCCACCTCATGCGAAGAGTTGATTCATTGGAAAAGACCCTGATGCTGGGAGGGATTGGGGGCAGGAGGAGAAGGGGACGACAGAGGATAAGATGGCTGGATGGCATCACTGACTCGATGGACGTGAGTCTGAGTGAACTCCGGGAGTTGGTGATGGACAGGGAGGCCTGGCGTGCTGCGATTCATGGGGTCGCAAAGAGTCGGACACGACTGAGCGACTGATCTGATCTGATCTGATGTTCAGAGCATGTCTTCACGTCTTATAGTTCCACGATTACATATTTGAAACTATCAAAAGCCTAAAAATAGCATTATAAAAAAGTATGCAATATTCACAAAGTATTAATTATCACAATACAGCTATGTTTTACATCTCTATAAAAGTATCCATGGTTGTCTTACTACACTTAGTCACCTTGCAGCATTCTGTGTCTTTGAGAACTGTTTTCTGCCTTGACCACAATCTCTCAGAATTAATGAGACTAAGAATTAATGTTTTAGTAAATGGGTTTACTTTCCTTGGCACTAGGTTGACATCATGTTATATTTATAAATGCATATTTGCCACAAGCTCTATCCCAAAATGGAGTGCATTACATGGTCTGCTCAAGTAAATGATTAATCTGACAGACAATATCCTAAAAGCATAACTCTATGATTCAGTGCCAGAAAAATAAATTTTATACACTGATCAAAGTTTAGGAACATTCCTATAAGGGCCCTGCTATATACAACTTCCCAGGCATAACACTTAAGAATAACTATACTTACCATATATACAGAGAAGAAGAATTATTAGGCATTGTAGAGCTAAAAATAATCCTACACAAATATGAATGCTGATTTCCAAAAACAGGTATTAGTCTGAAACTCTGTAAAACTCGCCCAGCCACAGGAAATCAATGAAAGATGAAAAGAAGGTCTGTCCTAAAATCTGCACCTCCCCAAAAAAAGGTTTCCTAAGACACATTTGGAATTCAATTTTTAGCAAGAAGTCATCTTGTCTATACAGCTTTCTTCCAACAAGTTCAAGCTAGGCAAATATCAGCCAGTATAACGCTAGCACAAAAAATTATCGCAGTACAATGGTATGAAGAAAAGTTCACCCACAAAAGATCCAGACTTGATAGGAATATCAGCAGGATGTAAGCAGAAAAGAGGGAAGGACAGAGACTTCCTGAAGAAAGGAAAGCCTTTGCTCACCGGTTCCTCAGGGCAATAGAAGCACATTTAAAACTGAAAAAAGTAGCCGAAGAGAGGAGCCAGGGGTTAATGCTTCTTGAAATAGAGATGAGATTGAGAACCATGAAAAGCAAAGGTTTCCGAAGCAGATAACCTGCTTCCCCAAATCTTGAGATTGCAGGCAGTGAAAGTATCGTATATTATAAAACACCCTGCCTATCACAGAAACCCCAGGATCCATGGGCAGTAAACCCCAAATGGCACCCGTATCAAATGAAAGCTGAAGAGAGCAGCAA
Organism: Bos mutus; assembly: GCF_027580195.1. NCBI lineage: Eukaryota > Metazoa > Chordata > Mammalia > Artiodactyla > Bovidae > Bos > Bos mutus. The sequence goes on from NC_091638.1 coordinate 42,432,875, forward strand.
GAAATAGCAGGCTGGCTTTGTGGAGTTAGACTGTTGTGATAAGGAAATGATATAAAATGAGTCACTTGAAGAGCAGCAGTCACGGACCCGTGGGGAAGATTTATCTGGAGGAGGTCGAGCTCGGTAAATATTTTGTAAAATTAATTTAGAGGACTGTCAGAAGTTAAACAGATGATACAATAAGCTAAGACTTTTAAGACAGCCATTGTAGAGGGCTATATAAAAGGTTCATGGTGAGTATACAAGTACAGAAATGAGGGCAAAGTCTATAACGAGAGGCAAAACTTTGACAACATGCTGAGGTTAGTCTTCAGGCCTACAGTAAGCCTAAGCACTGTGGTGGCCATCTATAGCATGCAGAGAAACAAGATGCTGCTTGTGCCCTCCAGGAGCATAGGAACTAACAGTTTTAGAATGTTGTATTTTTTTTTATTTTTATTGGGGTATAGTTGCTTTACAATGTTGTATTATTAAATAGTTTCTACTGTATAGCAAAGCGAACCAGCTATACATACACGCCCTCTTTTTTGGATTTCCCTCCTATTTAGGTCACCACAGAGCACTGAGAAGAGTTTCCTGTGTTATACAATAGGTCCTCATTAGTTATCTATTCCATACATAGTAGTGTATATGAGTCAATCCCAACCTCCCAATTCATCCCACCCCGCTTCCCCCTTCGGGTATCCATACATTTGTTTTCTATGTGTCTCTATTTCTGCTTTGTAAAGATCATCTATACCAATTTTTTCATATTCCACATATATGCATTAATACAAGATGGTTGTTTTTCTGACTTACTTCACACCATATGGAAGTCTCTAGGTACACCCATCCACATCTCTACAAATGACCCAATTTTGTTCCTTTTTATGGCTGAGTAATATTCCATTGCCTACATGTAACCATCATATGCAGATAGGAGACTGAGCATGGTCAGTTGATGAAGCATGACCAGAGTTGAGCAAGGAGGGGCCATCATTGAGAAATACACAACATGGGCGGGTCATACAGAACCTGGAGAGTTTGGTAAGACAGGTGAGATATAAAGTGGTGAGAAAGAGGGCTGCTAAAGATTTCTGAGCAGAAGCATGAAAGCCCTACTTCCCAACTAAAGTCTAAATCTCTCCTTATACTATTAACAGTTCTTTATGGCTCTTCTTAAAGAGATCTCTTCAAGAAAATTGGAGATACCAAAACAAAATTTCATGCAAAGATCAGCACAATAAAGGACACAATATAGACCTAACAGAAGCAGAGGATATTAAGAAGACGTGGCAAGAGCACACAGAAGATGTATACAAAAAAGATCTTAATGACCCAGACAACCATGTTGGTGTGATCACTCACCTAGAGCCAGACATCCCAGAATGCAAGGTCAAGTGAGCCTTAGGGAGTATCACTATGAACAAAGCTAGTGGAGGTGATGGAATTCCAGCTGAGCTATTTCAAATCCTAAAAGATGATGCTGTTCAAGTGCTGAACTCAATATGCCAGCAAATTTGGAAAACTCAGCAGTGGCCACAGGACTGGAAAAGGTCAGTTTTCATTCCAATCCCAAGAATGCTCAAACTACCACACAATTGCACTCATCTCACACACTAGCAAATTAACACTCAAAATTCTCCAAGCTAGGTTTCAATAGTATGAGAGCCAAGAACTTCCAGATGTTCAAGCTAGATTTAGAAAAGGCAGAGGAACCATAAATCAAATGGCCAACAACCGTTGGATCATTGAAAAAGCAAGAGATTTCCAGAAAAACATCTACTTCTACTTTATTGACTATGCCAAAGCCTTTGACTGTGTGGATCACAACAACCTGCGGAAAATTTTTAAAGAGATGGGAATACCAGACCATCTTACCCACCTCCTGAGAAATCAGTATTAAGGTCAAGAAGCAAGAGTTAGAATCAGACATGGAACAACAGACTGGTTCCAAATCAAGAAAGGAGTACATCAAGGCTGTATATTGTCACCCTGTTTATTTAACTTATATGCAGAGTATATCATGTGAAATGATGAGCTGGATGAAGCACAAGCTGGAATCAAGATTGCCGGGAGAAGTATCAATAACCTCAGATATGCAGATGACACCATCCTTATGGCAGAAAGCAAAGAGGAACTAAACAGCTTATTGATGAAAGTGAAAGAGGAAAGTGAAAAAGCTGGCTTAAAACTCAACATTCAAAAGATGAAAATAATGGCATCCGGTCGCATCACTTCGTGGCAAATAGATGGGAAACAATTGAAACAGTAACAGACTTTCCTTTCTAGGGCTCCAAAATCACTGCAGATGGTGATTGCAGCCATGAAATTAAAAGACACTTGCTCCTTGGAAGAAAAACTATGACCAACCTAGACAGCATATTAAAAAGTAGAGACATTACTTTGCCAACAAAGCTCCATCTTGTCAAATCTATGGTTTTTCCAGTATGGATGGATGTGAGAGTTAGACCATAAAGAAAGCTGAATGCTAAAGAATTGATGCTTTTGAACTGTGGTGTTGGAGAAGACTCTTGAGAGTCCCTTGGTCTGCAAGATCAAACCAGTCAGTATTAAAGGAAATTAACCCTGAATATTCACTGGAAGGACTGATGCTGAAGCTGAAACTCCAATACTTTGGCCAGTTGATGCAAAAAGCTGACTCCTTAGAAAAGACACTGATGCTGAGAAAGATTGAAGGCAGGAGAAGGGGATGACAGAGGATGAGATGGTTGGATGGCATCATCGACTTGATGGACATGAGTTTGAGCAAGCCCCGGGACTTGGAAATGGACAGGGAAATCTGGCATGCTGCAGTCCATGGGGTCGCAAAGAGTCAGACACAAATGAGCGAGTGAACTGAACTGATGGCTGCTGTAACAAAACTTGGATGGGTTCAATAAAACACCAATTTACTATGTTACAATTCTGCGGACACAGGCCTTACTGGTCAAGTCAAAGAGTCAGTAGGCCAGACATCCTTTCTGGAGACTACGGAGGAATTCCTTTCCTTGTCTTTTCCAGTTTCTAGAGGCTGTCTGCATACTTTGGCCCCTGGGTCCCTTGCTTCATCTTCAAAGCCAGCCATGTTGCATCCCTCTACTCATTTTTCCGCAGTCACCCCTCTGTCTTCTTTCAAGGATTCGTGTGATTAGATTGTGCCCACCTGGATGCACCTGGATACTCTCTCCTGTAGTTAAGGTCCCTAACATGAATTACATTTGCAAAGCCCCTCTGCCATGTAGGGTGATATTCACAGGTTCCAGAGATTGGGATATGGACATTTGGAGGGGTGTTATTTTGCCAACCTGGCATCTCTCACCTGGCCCAATATATGCCCAGCTCCCAGGGCCTGTAATACATCCTCCTTTCTGTCGCCCAGATAACACCAGTCCTCTGCTCAAAATCCTCAGTGATGAAACCACTCACTGAACACCAAATGGCTTAGCCTGGCGTTCCTGTCAAATAACTGAAAACAGTCCCTTATCAACTGAATAAAGGAATAAAAGCAGTGTACTATAAGGGAGACCTGAAAAAGATGAGCGTGAGGCAGAGGCAATGGATGGGGGGCGGTGAGCATGACCTGGAGTTGAGTCCAGTGTGGCTGAGAGGCATGCTGGGGCTTCAGGCAGCTGTGATTATCTTATGTCTTCCCTTTGAGCCTCAATTACCTGGTCTACTAAAACGGGGATACAAACAGTATCTTCTTCACTGGGTTGTTGTAGAGGTTAATGAAATAGACATAAGTAAATACATGGCAAGCACTTATCACATAGTAGGCTCTCCATAAATGTTACTTTCCTCTCCTTCCCCAATATAAGAACAAATAAAGCAACCGAATTATAGTGAATGATTCATGAGAACCATCTGAGACATAGAGGTATTAAATGTTTGGCTTAGTTCAAGATAATTCCTCTTTCCACATGAGTAGAAAATGTCATATTGCTCCTCTTTATGATGTGTGACCATATTTCTATAGAGAAATAATGAAAAAATGTTATCAGCAATGAATACTTCATTGAAAAATTATAATCTGGAGAAACAGAGCCTAAATGGAAGCGATTAGAACAAAAAGAAAGTTCTCAAATATGTGTATGTGTATGTATACTATCATCACTAAAAACCAAATGTATTCATAATGACTGAGCATTAGAAAATTCATGAATTATTCATTTAGTCATTCATACAAAAATACTCATGGAGCACTGGGATGACCCTGATGGGGAGGGAGGTGGGAGGGGAGGTTCAGGATGGGGGACACATGTACACCCATGGCTGATTCATGTCAACATATGGCAAAAACCACTATAATACTGTAAAGTAATTAGCCTCCAATTAAAATAAATAAATTAACTTAAAAAAAATACTCATGGAATGCCTTTTATACACAAGATACAATACTGGACACTTGAGATACATTCTGTCCTCTCAGAACTTACATTCCATTTAGAATTTGTAAGATATATATAACAAATATGTATGTCTAGATAATATATGTGATAAATGAATTCTCCAAGCTTTTTCATGACCCCTTAGTAAATACACTCTGTGAAACCCCAGTAAGACGGTAGGCACGGAGAGAGGGCATCAGAGGGCAGACAGACTGAAACCACAATCACAGAAACTAGCCAATCTAATCACACGGACCACAGCCTTGTCTAATTTAATGAAACTAAGCCATGCTGTGTGGGGCCACCCAAGACGGACGGGTCTTGGTGGAGAATTCTGACAAAATGTGGTCCACTGGAGAAGATGAAACCACTTCAGTATTCTTGCCTTGAGAACCCCATGAACAGTATGAAAAGGCAAAAAGATAGGACACTGAAAGATGAACTCCCCAGGTCGGTAGGTGCCCAATATGCTACTGGAGATCAGTGGAGAAATAACTCCACAAAGAATGAAGAGATGGAGCCAAGGCAAAAGCAACACCCAGTTGTGGATGGGACTGGTGATGGAAGCAAGGTCCAATGCTGTAAAGAGAAATATTGCATAGGAACCTGGAATGTTAGCTCCATGAATCAAGGCAAATTAGTAGTGGTCAAACAGGAGATGGCAAGAGTGAACGCCAATATTGTAGGAATCAGCGAACTAAAATGGACTGGAATGGGTGAATTTAATTCAGATGACCATTATACCTACTACTATGGGCAAGAATCCCTTAGAAGAAATGGAGTAGTTATCACAGTCAACAAGAGTCCAAAATGCAGTACTTGGACACAATCTCAAAAACGACAGAATGATCTTTGTTTGTTTCCAAGGCAAACCATTCAATATCACAGTAATCAAAGTCTATGCCAAAAGCAGTAATGCTGAAGAAGCTGAAGTTGAACAGTTCTACCTACAAGACCTTTTAGAACTAATGCCCAAAAAATATGTCCTTTTCATTACAGGGGACTGGAATGCAAAAGTAGGAAGTCAAGAAACACCTGGAGTAACAGGCAAATTTGGCCTTGGAATACGGAATGAAGCAGGGCAAAGGCTCATAGTGTTTTGCCAAGAGAACACACTGGTCATAGCAAACACTCTCTTCCAACAACACAGGAGAAGACTCTACACATGGACATCACCAGATGGCCAACACCGAAATCAGATTGATTATATTCTTTGTAGCCAAAGATGGAGAAGCTACAGTCAGCAAAAACAAGACAGGGAGCTGACTGTGGCTCAGATCATGAACTCCTTATTGCCAAATTCAGACTTAAATTGAAGAAAGTAGGGAAAATCACTAGACCATTCAGATATGACCTAAATCAAATCCCTTACGATTATACAGTGGAAGTGACAAATAGATTTAAGGGACTAGATCTGATAGAGTGTCTGATGAACTATGGACAGAGGTTTGTGACATTGTACAGGAGACAGGGATCAAGACCATCTCCATGGAAAAGAAATGCAAAAAAAGCAAAATGGCTGTCTGAAGAGGCCTAACAAATAGCTGTGAAAAGAAGAGAAGTGAAAAGCAAAGGAGATAAGGAAAGATATACCCATTTGAATGCAAAGTTCCAAAGAATAGCAAGGAGAGATAAGAAAGCCTTCCTCAGTAATCAATGCAAAGAAATAGAGGAAAACAACAGAATGGGAAAAACCAGAGATCTTTTCAAGAAAATTAGAGATCCCAAGGGAAAATTTCATGCAAAGATGGGCTCAATAAAAGACAGAAATGATATAGACCTAACATAAGCAGAAGATATTAAGAAGAGATGGCAAGAATACATAGAATAACTGTACAAAAAAAGATCTTCATGACCCAGATAATCACAATGGTGTGATCACTAGAGCCAGACATCCTGGAATGTGAAGTCAAGTGGGCCTTAGGAAGCATCACTATGAACAAAGTTGGTGGAGGTGATGGAATTCCAGTTGAGCTATTTCAAATCCTAAAAGATAATGCTGTGTTCCAGAAAAATATCTATTTCTGCTTTATTGACTATGCCAAAGCCTTTGACTGTGTGGATCACAATCAACTGTGGAAAATTCTGAAAGAGATGGGAATACCTGACCACCTGACCTGCCTCTTAAGAAACCTGTATACAGGTCAGGAAACAACAGTTAGAACTGGACAAGGAACAACAGACCGGTTCCAAATTGGAAAAGGAGTACGTCAAGGCTGTATATTGTCACCCTGCTTATTTAACTTATATGCAGAGTACATCATGAGAAAGGCTGGGCTGGAGGAATCACAATCTGGAATCAAGATTGCCAGAAGAAATAGCAATAACTTCAGATATGCAGATGACACCACCCTTATGGCAGAAAGTGAAGAGGAACTCAAAAGCCTCTTGATGAAAGTGAAAATGGAGAGGGAAAAAGTTGGCTTAAAGCTCAACATTCGGAAAACGAAGATCATGGCATCCAGTCCCATCACTTCTTTGCAAATAGATGCGGGAACAGTAGAAACAGTGGCAGACTTTATTTTTTGGGCTCCAAAATCACTGTAGATGGTGACTGCAGCCATGAAATTAAAAGACGCTTACTCCTTGGAAGGAAAGTTATGACCAACCTAGACAGCATATTAAAAAGCAGAGACATTACTTTACCAACAAACGTCCATCTCGTTAAGACTATGGTTTTCCAGTAGTCATGTATGGATGTGAGAGTTGGACTTATAAAGAAAGCTGAGCACTGAAGAATTGATGCTTTTGAACCATGGTGTTAGAGAAGACTCTTGAGAGTCCCTTGGACTTCAAGGAGATCCAACAAGACCATCCTAAAGGAGATCAGTCCTGGGTGTGAATGGGAAGGACTGATACTGAAGCTGAAACTCCAATACTTTGGCCACCTGATTCGAAGAGCTGACTCATTGGAAAAGACCCTGATGCTGGGAAAGATTGAAAGCAGGAGGAGAAGGGGATGACAGAGGATGAGATGGTTGGATGACTTCACCAACTCAATGGACATGAGTTTGAGTAGACTCTGGGAGTTAGCGATGGACAGGGAGGCCTGGCGTGCTGTGGTCCATGGGTCATAAAGAGTTGGACACGACTGAGTGACTGAAATGAACTGAACTGAACTGATGCTGCTGCTGCTGCTGCTAAGTCACTTCAGTCGTGTCCGACTCTATGCGACCCCATAGATGGCAGCCCACCAGGCTCCCCCATCCCTGGGATTCTCCAGGCATGAACACTGGAGTGTTGCCATTTCCTTCTCCAATGCATGAAAGTGAGAAGTGAAAGTGAAGTCGCTCAGTTGTGTCCGACTCCTACCGACCCCATGGACTGCAGCCCATGAGGCTCCTCCATCCATGGGATTTTCCAGGCAAGAGTACTGGAGTGGGGTGCCGTTGCCTTCTCTGCTGAACTGATGCAGATCTAAATTATATTTTAATTTCATAAGTTTTGTCACATTAAAGCAGGAGGAAGCCTTAAGAGACATTATTCCAGGATAAAACATATAAGTAAGGCAATAAACCATAAAAATGAATTACCCTCCTATTTTTTCTTCCTGGTTTACTGAGATATAATTGACATATAGCATTGTGTAAGTTTAGTATAGGGCTTTGACTTATATACATCTTGAAATGATTACCACAGGTTTAGTGAATATCCACCACTCCATATAGATACAAGCAAAAGAAACAGAAAGAATGTATTTTTTTCCTTGTAATGAGAGAAATTGGAAAAGACCCTCATGCTGGGAAAGATTGAAGGCAGAAGGAGAAGGGGACAACAGAGGATGAGATGGTTGGATGGCATCACCGACTCAATGGGCATGAGTTGGAGCTAGCTTCGTGAGTTGGTGATAGACAGGGAAGCCTGGCATGCTGCAGTCCATGGGGTCGCAAAGAGTCAGACACGACTGAGTGACTGAACTGAGCTTTACTCTTTTGACTTCCACATGTAGTATACAGAAATGTTAATTACGTTTTGCTGATATGGAGATGCTAGCTTGATCCCTAGGCTGGGAATATCCCCCGGAGAATGAAATGGCAACCCACTCGAGTATCCTTGCCTTGGAAATCCCATGGACAGAGCAGCCTGACTGGGTACAGTCTGTGGAGTCACAAAAGAGTTGGACACAACTTAGTGACTAAACAACAAATGTTACACCCCAGCACTTACTCATCTTAGAACTGGAAGTTTATAGTTTTTGAGCACCTTAATCCAATTCCCATTCCCCCAACACCCACCCTCCACCTCTGGTAACCACAAATCTGATCTCTTTTTCTGTGAGTGTGTTTGAAGTATAATTAACCTATGACACTATGTTTATTCATGGTGCATAACATCGTGATTTGGTATTTCTGTACATTACAGAATGATAACCACAGTAAGTCCAGTTACCATCTGTCACCATAAAAAGATAATACATTATTACTGAATATATTCCCCATGCTGTACATCTCATCCCCATGACTCCCTTATTTTGTAACTGGAAGTTTGTACCCCTTAATTTTTCTCCCCTATTTCACTCGGCCCCCTATCTCCTTCCCTCAGAAATCAATTACTCCTAAGAGTATAAATACCTTTAAGAGTATATATACTCACAAGAGTATACAGAAAAGTGTACTGTTTGTTTTTATACCTACACAGTACTTTTAAAGTATTTAGAGATAGTTACATCCATACATGTGATAATACATAGAAAAAAGATATATAACATAGAACAGAAGAAATGAAGGGGGAAGACAGAGGAAAAAGGAAAGAGAGAGAGCGGGAGCAAGGAGGAGAGAAGGAAGGAAGGAAAACTAAATAAAAACAACAGTGGGAAAACCAGAAGGGTCCTGGGACACATGTTTCTCTTTGGAAATTGCTGGACATTTGGTTCTGAGTTTACTTAGCAGGCAAAGCAAAGAAGAAACATGACTAGCAACAATACCCACAGAGTTCTAAAAGTTAAAACAGACGTGTCTGAAGAGAAGACACCTTCAGTTGCTTCAAGACCTGAGAGAAAGCTCTCCCACAGATTCCTGTAACACCTGTAACACCGCATCTTCGACAGCACCCGGTAGTCAGCTGCTAGATGTTTCACGACTGATTTGGAGGAGGAGGCGCTGATCTGAGGCACCGATAGATGTGTTGCATGCTGAGTTGCTTCAGTCGTGTCTGACTCTTTGAGACTCCATGAACTGTAGCCCACGAGGCTCGTCTGTGTGTGGGCTTCTCCGTAAGAATACTGGAGTGGGTTGCCACGTCCTCCTCCAGGGGATCTTCCTGATCCAGGGATGGAACCCGTGTCTCAGGTCTCTTTACCACTAGCGCCACCTGGGGGGCCTGATAGATGTATTACCTATCTTTTTTGTCCGTCGACAGACGAATGGATAAAGAAGCTGTGGAGTGTGTGTGTGTGTATACCTAGAGACTATTATACAGAGAAAAATATCATATATTAACGCGTTGTATATGGACTCTAGAAAGATGCTACTGATGAGCCCATTTTCAGGGCAGCAATGGAGACACAGACACAGAGGACTGACTTGCAGACAAGGGATGGGAGTGAAGGCGTGTGTGGGACTAATGGAGAGAGTAGCATGAAACATACATTACCGTATGTAAAACAGATAGCCAGTGGGAATTTGATGTGTGACAAAGGGAGCTCAACCTGGTGCTCTGTGAAAACCGAGAGGGGTGGGATGGGGTGGGAAATAGGAGGAAGGTTCAAGAGGGAGAAGATACATGGCCGATTCATGTTGACATATGGCAGAAACCAACATGATATTGTAAAACAATTATCCTCCAATTAAAAATAAATTAATAAAAAAAATTTTAAAATAGTTACAAGTATATACTGTACAACACAAGGAATATAGCAAATATTTTATAATAACTATAGAATGATCTTTTAAATATATGAATCAATATATTGTGTACTTGTGGCTTATATAATTTGTACATCAAGTATATGTCAATAAAAAATTTCAATTAAAAAAAAATTGGCAAATAGTAGGTTGTTTATTGGAGAGGGCAATGGCATCCCACTCCAGTACTCTTGCCTGGAAAATCCCATGGACAAAGGAGCCTGGAAGCCTGCAGTCCATGGGGTCGCTGAGGGTCGGACACGACTGAGCGACTTAACTTTCACTTTTCACTTTCATGCATTGGAGAAGGAAATGGCAGCCCACTCCAGTGTTCTTGACTGGAGAATCCCAGGGACGGGGGAGCCTGGTGGGCTGCCGTCTATGGGGCAGCAGCTGTTTATTTTCCCTTAAACCCTTGAAAATAGAAGGACTGAAACCTTCAGTAACCTTTGAGCCAGAGGGCTCATATGGTAGAAATTAAGTTGCCCTTTAATTTACATAAACAATCAAAAAATGCGTATTACCCATCATTTAAATGCAATTTGTTTTCTGTCAACTTTGGGTAATTTTTAAAAAATGGCTGAACATCCCTAGACTTCATAATGAATTTCCCATGGTTGTTTCTTTTTTTATCTACTTTACTTTTTAACTTTTTTTTTTTTAATATTTATTTTGGCTGTGTTGGGTCTTAGTTGCAGCTGGTGGGCTCAGTAGTTGCAGCTTGGGGCTTAGTTACCCTGAGGCATGTGGTATCTTAGTTCCCAGACCAGGGATCGAATCTCCATCCCTTGCATTGGAAGGCAAGTTCCTAACCACTGAGCCACAAGGGAATTCCCAGCCCATGATTGTTTCTTTACTCTTCCTCAACAAAGGCTAATTGTACAACAGCAAAGAAGAATTCAGTGAAAGTTATTTGATGAAAGGCCAAATCACTGTAGGGAATACAGGACCAGAAGTATTAAACGGTACATTTTAACACATGTCCTCAATACACTGGATGGCTGCAGATGAGTGGCAGAGAAAGGAGCGGAGCTCGAGCCAGCACTTGAAGACTGACACCTCATCCGGACTTCCCTGGCAGTCCAGTGGCTAAGACTTCGAGCTGCCAGTGCAGGAGGTGATCCCACATGCCATATGGCACAGCCAAAAGATTTAAATTTTTTGTAATTTCTTTTTAAAAGACTGATGCCTCCTAGCTGTGCCATAGACACAGACAGTGAGCAGCTTCAGCAACCCAGGTATGTTGCACCATGAATGCTTTCTTCTAAGGCGAAAGGAAGTCTGAGGAGAAAGACTTGAGGCCACTGATATGGACAAAGGGATGGAGCAAAGATCCTTTAAATATTCTTAAGTGTAAGTATAGTTAAGCAGCTGAGCTTGATAAGACCTGGACTAAAGGGAACTCCAGATGCCTGAAAAATGAATTGTCTAGTCAACTGGATGCAGGAATGTATAGTTGTTGTCTTCTTAAGAAAGTTAAGAAACACCCCTGCCTGTCCAGAGGACCACTTTACCTTTGCATCAGGGTCCACTGAGCTAATGGACCTCATCACTGCAGCACCCTGCTGTGGACACAGTGAAAGTTTCTCAGTCACATCCGACTCTCTGCAACCCCATGGACTGTAGCCTGCCCATCCATGGAACTCTCCAAGCAACAATACTGGAGTGGGTAGCCTTTCCCTTCTCCAGGGGGATCTTCCCAACCCAGGGATCAAACCCAGGTCTCCTGCATTGCAGGGGGGTTCTTTACCAGCTGAGCCACCAGGGAAGCCCAAGAATACTGGAATGGGTAGCCTATCCCTTCTCCAGTGGATCTTCCTGACCCAGGAATCGAAGCGTGGTCTCTTGCATTGCAGCTGGATTCTTTACCAACTGAGCTATCAGGGAAGCTGTGGACATAGCTGTAATCTAAATGTCTCTCTGGAACAAAACATGAAAATGTTCAAATGAATCATACATTTGAAGAAAACAGTCTCAAGATAATTTAATTCTGCTACCACAGTTTCATTGACTTTACATGTTCCTTTACTTATAACAGACATTCAAAGCAATTTACCCTAGAGGATTTTAACATCAGCTGTCCCTTAGAGTACTATCAACTTCGATTAGTTGAAGTACCAATAGCTTATCAACACGAAGACATTTTGAAGATGGAGGAGTCAACATCAGACCCAATCAACTTTAAGGAAATATTAAAAGCCAAATTTATAGAACAGAGAAATTAGTGGGGTATAATTTACATTTCTACAATTATTCCTGACTTCACAAAAGCAACCACTGCAGAAATCCATCAAACAGTAGATTGCATTTGTACATGTGAAATATTCATGAACTTACAGATACAATATTTTTAGGATATTGTGGTGTTAATCTAGGAATGTTGCAATCAACAAAGCCTAGCTCGTCTACAGGTAAACTGATGGAAAAGAATGCTTCTAAGCATGATATGCAATACTGGAAGAATATTATGCCCACCATTATTGCAATGCTTCTACTGTGCATACCAGGGCAAAGCACTATATTCAGTACCAGAAGTCTGGAAATACGGGTTCTAATCTCAATTGACTCATTAACTAGGAATTTGGCTTGAAGCAAAATCTCTGTATGCTCCAGTCTCTTTTACTATCAAAGAGAAATAAAAATATGAGAAAACAGAAGTAAAAACAACATATAAATCCAAGTGGCACCAACTTTACCCTTCTCAGAAATGGCAGACTAGTTTATTTGAGATGAAATCTTACTGCCATAAAGCACAATAAAACCTGGATAAAATTAAACAAACATTTATTTGAAGGCATCAGAAAGTGACCGAGACAGTGAAGATTTGAAAGGCTAAGATGTTACAGAGAAAAGAAACCCAGTGAGGTAAACTGGTATTTGGCACACTTTTCCCTTTTAAGGGCTTCCTTGATAGCTCAGTTGGTAAAGAATCCACCTCTTATGCAGGAGACCCCAGTTCAATTTCTGGGTTGGGAAGATCCCCTAGAGAAAGGATAGGCTACCCATTCCAGTATTCTTGGGATCCCCTTGTGGCTCCTCAGCTGGTAAAGAATCTGCCTGCAATGCGGGAGAACTGGGTCCGATCTCTGGGTTAAGCAGATTCCCTGGAGAAGGGAAAGGCTACCCACTCCAGTATTCTGGCCTGGAGAATTCCATAGACTGTCGTATAGTCCATGGGGTCACAAAGAGTTGACTAGGCAACTTTCACTTTTCCCTTTGAATACTTGTAAATTCTCAAGGAGCAGCTCAGAGACAAGAAAAATCAAACAGAAAATAAAATGTCTAAAAAAGTCTTTAGAGTTCAACATAATTTATTTCAGTCTCATAGGCTAAGGGAAAACTTGGGGTTCAGAGTCCACTCAGGAGAAAGGGCCCCGGTAAACACTCCAGCCTTTGAGTTGAATTTGAGCAAACTCCAGGAGATGGTGAAGGACAGGGAAGCCTGGCGTGCCTCAGTCCGTGGGGTCGCAAAGAGTTGGACATGACTGAACGACTGAACAACAGCAAGAAGTGCTGAAACTTAGGAGTGCGTGCATGCGTTCTAAGTCGCCTCAGTCGTGTCCGACTCTTTGCAGGCCCATGGACTGTAGCCTGCCAGGCTCCTCTGTCTCTGGGATTCTCCAGGCAAGAATACTGGAGTGGGTTGCCATACCCTTCTCCAGGGTATGGCAGGTATGTCCCGACCCAGGGGTTGAACACATCTTTTATGTCTCCTGCATTGGCAGGCAGGTTCTTTGTGCCACTTGGGAAGCTCAAACTTAGGAGTATAAACTCTAAATTGAAGAACCCTCACAGAAACTGAAGCCCAGCTTTGAATCTGCTCAATGAATGGATTAAATGAGATTATATGTTCCTAGGCTACCTGCATGCTAAAAACAAATGTAAATCTTCTCTCAAGTAAGATATGATCCAGAGACTGAAATTAATCTAAATTTTATAAACAATGACCAGCGTTCAACTAAAAGTAACACGGCATGACAAAAACTTAGCTAAAAATCAAAACAATAAAAGACAATAGAAATAAACCCTTAGATGACACAGATGAATTTACGCCATCCATGATTTCACACCAATCCATGGGTTTATGCTGCCAGGCCTTTGTAAACCCAGCGCCTAAGGGATATCCGAGTGGATTACCGGCGCTCCCGCGACTGGAGTGGGTCCCCGGGCTTTGTGTGCACGCGTACTGGGGGTGCTGGCAGCTCCCACAGCTGCTCTAAGTGCACAGCCAGTGTGGCCCTGGTACCTGACGCCAGTGGATCTGTGATGCCGGCTTCGTGAGTACAGAGCCTCAGGGACACTGAGGCCAACTGCTGACATTCCCACAGCTGAGGTGTAGCTGAGGGCAGTGCCGGCAACAGTGAGCCCTGTGAGTCTGCACAACAGGTGACAGGCAACACCAAGGAGGGCACCCCTGGGGGACAGCTCTCGCGGAGCAACACTCAGCACGTGGCTCCCCTCCCAGCAGACATCTCCAGTCCTGCCAACTCCACATCTCTGCTCAGAAACAGATTCAAGGGCTTCTGTTTCAACAACTGGGGAGATGCTGTCCCCGACAGGTCTGTGATGACCACAGAGCAGAGGAGGCATTGGCCACCATGACACCAGTCACATCCTCTATCAAGGCAATAATAGAACACACCACACAAAGACACGGCAGGCATCCATACTAAGAACAACTCCCACACCAAAAATACTACACCCAGGCAGGCTGCAGAAGGACACTCCTACATAAAAACAGCCCTTCAAGAACACAGTGGATAACTGTTCCTCCTAAACTCACAGAGTCAGAGAAATATAAGTAAAATGAAGAAGCAGTGGAACCACTCCCAAAAGATCAAGAGAGTTCCCCTGAAAGAATAAACAGTGAAATAGACCTTTGCAGTCTACTACACTCTGAGTTCAAAAAGGAGGTAATAAAAATACGGAAGGAATTAAGAAAAGGCAATCAATAGAAACGTAGATAACTGGAAAAAGGAAGTACAAATTATAAAGAGGAGCCAAGTAAAAGTAGAAAACTCTTTTGCTGAAACAAAAGCCAAATGATAGGTGATAAACAGCAAACTGGTTAATGCAGAAGAATGAATAAATGATTTGGAAAATAGAATAATGGAAATCGCCAAATCAGAACAGCAGACAGAAGGACAAATTTAAAATGAAAAAAAATATACAAGACCTATGGAATAATATAAAGCTGTCAATATATTCATACTAGGGATCCCAGAAGGAGAATAAGAAGAAATGGAGATTTAAAATAGATTTGGAGAAACTACAACTGAAAATGCCACAAACCCAAAGAAGAAAACAGATGCCAGGTAAGGGAGCAGAGCGATCTCAAAGCAGATGAACCCAAACAGACCTACAACAAAACAGATTAGAATTAAAATAATAAAAGCTAGAGAGGATTCCATAGGAGAAGGCAGTGGCAACCCTCTCCAGTACTCTTGGTGCAATCCCATGGACAGAGGAGCCTGGTGGGCTGCAGTCCATGGGGTCGCTAAGAGTCGGACATGACTGAGCGACTAGACTTTCACTTTTCACTTTCATGCATTAGAGAGGGAAATGGCAACCCACTCCAGTATTCTTGCCTGGGGAATCCCAAGGACGGGGGAGCCTGGTGGGCTGATGTCTATGGGGTCGCACAGAGTCGGACATGACCAAAGTGACTTAGCAGCAGCAGCAGAGAGCATTCTATAGGCAGCAAGAGAAAAACAAACACAAGGAGAGATAAGAAAGCCATCTTCAGCCATCAGTGCAAAGAAATAGAGGAAAACAACAGAATGGGAAAGACTAGAGATCTCTTCAAGAAAATTAGAGATACCAAGGGAACATTTCATGAAAATATGGGCTCGATAAAGGACAGAAATAGTAGGGACCTAACAGAAGCAGAACATATTAAGAAGAGATGGCAAGAATACACAGAAGAACTGTACAAAAAAGATCTTCACGACCCAGATAATCACGATGGTGTGATCACTCACCTAGAGCCAGACATCCTGGGATGGGAAGTCAAGTGGGCCTTAGAAAGCATCACTATGAACAAAGCTAGTGGAGGTGATGGAATTCTAGTTGAGCTATTTCAAATCCTGAAAGATGATGCTGTGAAAGTGCTGCACTCAATATGCCAGCAAATTTGGAAAACTCAGCAGTGGCCACAGGACTGGAAAAGGTCAGTTTTCATTCCAATCCCAAAGAAAGGCAATGCCAAAGAATGCTCAAACTACCGCACAATTGCACTCATTTCATACACTAGCAAAGTAATGCTCAAAATTCTCTAAGCCAGGCTTCAGCAATAAGTGAACCGTGAACTTTCAGATGTTCAGCT
This sequence comes from Bos mutus, assembly GCF_027580195.1. NCBI lineage: Eukaryota > Metazoa > Chordata > Mammalia > Artiodactyla > Bovidae > Bos > Bos mutus. The sequence goes on from NC_091638.1 coordinate 42,449,413, forward strand.
GGTTTTAGAAAAGACAGAGGAACCAGAGATCAAATTGCCAACATCCGCTGGATCATAGAAAAAGCAAGAGAGTTCCAGAAAAAAAATCTATTTCTGCTTTATTAACTATGCCAAAGCCTTTGACTGTGTGGATCACAATAAACTGTGGAAAATTTTGAAAGAGATGTGAATACCAGACCACCTGACCTGCCTCTTGAGAAACCTATATGCAGGTCAGGAAGCAACAGTTAGAAATGGACATGGAACAACAGACTGGTTCCAAATAGGAAAAGGAGTACATCAAGGCTGTACACTGTTACCCTGCTTATTTAACTTATATGCAGAGTACATCATGAGAAATGCTAGGCTGGAAGAAACACAGGCTGGAATCAAGATTGCCAGGAGAAATATCAATAACCTCATATATGCAGATGACACCACCCTTATGGCAGAAAGTGAAGAGGAACTAAAAAGCCTCTTGATGAAAGTGAAAGAGGAGTGTGGAAAAGTTGACTTAAAGCTCAACATTCAGAAAACGAAGATCATGGCACCTGGTCCCATCACTTCATGGGAAATAGATGGGGAAACAGTGGAAACAGTGTCAGACTTTATTTTTCTGGGCTCCAAAATCACTGCAGATGGTGATTGCAGCCATGAAATTAAAAGATGCTTACTCCTTGGAAGGAAAGTTATGACCAACCTAGATAGCATATTCAAAAGCAGAGACATTACTTTGCCAACAAAGGTTCTTCTAGTCAAGGCTATGGTTTTTCCAGTGGTCATGTATGGATGTGAGAGTTGGACTGTGAAGAAAGCTGAGCACCAAAGCATTGATGCTTTTGAACTGTGGTGTTGGAGAAGACTCTTAAGAGTCCCTTGGACTGCAAGGAGATCCAATCAGTCCATCCTAAAGGATATCAGTCCTGGGTGTTCTTTGGAAGGACTGATGCTAAAGCTGAAACTCTAATACTTTGGCCACCTCATGTGAAGAGTTGACTCATTGGAAAAGACTCTGATGCTGGGAGGGATTGGGGGCAGGAGGAGAAGGGGACGACAGAGGATGAGATGGCTGGATGGCATCACCGACTCGATGGACATGAGTTTGAGTGAACTCTGGGAGATGGTGATCGACAGGGAGGCCTGGCGCGCTGCGATTCATGGGGTCGCAAAGAGTTGGACACGTCTGAGCAACTGAACTGACCTGAACTGAAACTACAAATGAACTCCCATAAGGCTATCAGTTGATTTCTCTACGAAATGCTCCAGGCTAGAAGGAACAGCAAGATACATCCACAGTCCAGAAAGGAAAAATAAAAAAAAAAACTTCAACATAGGATACTCTACCTGTAAGATTATGGATTAGAAATCAAGGACAGATAAAGCATTTCTCAGACAAGCAAAAACTAAAAGAATACAGCAATATTAAATGCATATTAAAATAAATATTTAGGGTTGTCTCTATATACAAAAGAAGCAAGAGTCTGTAGGAAAGAGGAAAACAAACTTGGCAAGTAAATCTCCTAAATAAACCAGTACACAGATGAAAAAGAAACAAAAAATTGGGGGGAGAAAGTAATGATAACTATAATAAATGACAAAAGATAAACATGAAATGTAAAAGACAGCAAAAAATCATAAAATATTAACAGGAGTGTAAGGAAAGGTGGATGTTTTTTAAGAATATGTTTGAGGGTCTACCACTTTAGCAAAAGAAGATATAGTAATAAGTTAACATACTTTAAAAACAGGGTAACCACAAATCAAAAACATAAAATATATACACAAAAACCAAAATAAAGAGAATAAGAGCATTCTAAAAAAATTATCAAACCACAAATATAAAACAAAGTGAAAAGGAACAGTAAGAAGAAGAACTAAAAAATCAATTAGCCCTAAAACAATGTCCTGGGGTACAAAAATAAAAAAAATTAAAACACAGCAGGCCTTCAGGAAGCCAGTATATATCACCCACAGTGTTGTTTTGCTTGTTTGAAACACCTGAAAAGAGGTTCCACATCACTTACGTGAGAAATGAAAATGAGAACCACAACGAAGGAGCACCTCACACAGTCAGAAGGCGCCTGCTCAGAAAGACCGCGGAGAGCAGTTTGGGGAGAGCGGACACATGGGAACGTGCGGCTGAGTCTCTCTGCCACACACCTGAAATCATCACATTGTGAGTCCGCTGCAGTCCAGTATCAACAAAGAAGGTTTTAAACAAAGACTACGGAGAGTAAATGAGGGGACAGCCTGGAGAAAAGAGAAGCCTTCTTCGATTTCAGGGCAAATGTAAATTGGTAACAGTCACGATGGACAACAGTACGGAGGTTCCTTAAAACACTAAAAATAGAGCAGTAGAGCACATGATCCAGCCTCTCTCTCCTGGATCTCTATGGGGAGGAAAACCTGTACTCTGAAAACACACGTGAACCCCAATGTTCCCTGCAGCACTACTTACATTAGTCAAAAAAAGGCCACCCAGAATGTCCATGGAAGATAGATGGATCAAGAAGGCGTGATGTGTCTATACAATGGAATATGACTCAGCCATAAAACTAAAGGCACAAGCGAATGCCTTCATCAGCAACGTCGTTGGACCTGGAGATGATTGTACTAAGTGAAGGAAGTCAGACAGAGAAGGACAGAGACCTAGGATGTCACTATGGGTCAAATCAAAAGCTCAGTACTAGTGAATGCGTCCAGAAAACAGAAACAGATTCCTAGACTTAAGGAAAGAAACTTCTGGTTATCAAAGGGGAAAGGTGGGCTGGGGAGGACAGGGAAGTTAGGAGACTGGGTTTAACATACACACAGTAATATGTGGAAAATACATAATCCACAGGGACCTACTGGATAGCACAGGGAACTCTACTCAGTACTCTGTAATAATACAGATGCATGTATGTGTCTGTTTAACTGAATCAGGCTGCTCAACAGCCGAAATAAACACCACTTTGTAAATCTTCTCTACTCCAATATACAATAATAATTAAATTTAAAGAGAAAACACCAGAAAAGACATGCTGACGGTATTCCCCCCAGGCCTCGATGACGTGGATTGGTGTCACATCCCTGGACCTGAGCAGTCCTGGGTCCCAAGGTTGAACTGGAGTGCGGCTGAGCCAAGGGAGCTACAGAGGGTGTGCCAGCAACGGAGCCCCACTTGGATGCGGAATGCCTGATTCCCTGTGGATGGGACCCAAACTCCAGATCCAGGCAGGCCCTCCTATAGCTTAAGCAGGAACACTGCACTCCTGCCTACTACTCCCAAGCACGCCTGCAACCCTCAGCATGGGCTGCTTCAGCATGACTTGGGATGTGTCTGGAGGGTGCAGGGAGCAGGGGAAAGTAATGACACCGGAGCGCCGGCATTTTCCACTGCAATTTCCAAGCCAGGACTTTGTCTAAGGCTCCTGTTGCCCAAGGAAACCGCCTGGGGCATGACGAAGTGCTGCTTCCTCGTGGGCATTTTCTGTAACAACAACCTGAAAACTAGAGCTTATGGTCACTTCATATTCACAAAGCCTGCAGGGCTGTAAAGGACACACGACTCAAGCAGTGTCCTGCCGTCTGTAATCAAAAAACAATTCAAAACACAGCAGACCTTCCAGAACCCAATATCCAGAGGTCAATGTAACACACTTGGCTTTGTTTTTTGACCACTTGAAAAAACATTCCACATCATTTATTATGGGATAACTGAAAACAGAAACTTCAATGAGATACCACCTCACACCAGTTGGAAGGCACATCCTCAAAAAGACCGCAAAGAGTAGTTTGGGAGAGAATGGAGACGTGGAAACATATGAGTCTCTCCGCTGTGCACCTAAAACGATCACAACATGGTTATTCGGATATACTCCAGTATAAAGAGGCAATAACAGCTTTTAAAAAAATACTACAAAAAGTAAATGGGTGGGTGAGACGGCTGGAGAAAAGAGAACCCTCAATTGATTCTAGGGGAAATGTAAACTGGTAACAGTTCCAGTGGAGAATAGTACAGAGGTTCTTAAAAAAAAAAAAAAATAGAGCGACCACATGGTCAGGTCTTCTCACTCATGGGTGTCAATGAGGAGTAAAAACCATACCTCGAAAACACACATGCACCCCAACGTTCCCTGCAGTACTATTTACATTAGCTGAAGACTGGAGCACCCAAAGTGTCCGCAAAAGAGAGATGGAACAAGATGTGGTATGTCTATACAATGGAATACAACTCAGCCATAAAACAGAATGAACTAATGCCTTTGTCAGCAGCATTGATGGATCTGGAGGTGACTGTATTAAGTGAAGGAAGTCATATAGAGCAGGACGAAAAGCCTAGGGTTGAACTGAAAAATCCATTCAAATGAATGCATCTACAAAACAGAAAAACTCAGAGACTTAGAAAAAACTTTTTTCTGGTTAAAAAGGGGGAAAGGTGATGTGGAGGAAGGGATAAGTTAGGAGGTTGGGTTTAACATATGCACAGTAATATATATAAAATAGAGAATCCACAGTGACCTACTGTATAACACAGGGGACTCTACTCAAAACTCTGTAATAGCTTAGATGGGAAAGGAATTGAAAGATACAGCTACATACATGTATCCATGTAACTGAAACACACTTTTCAACAAGCAAAACAAACACCACGTTGTAAATTAACTCTATTCGAGTATACAGTAAAGAATAATTTTAAAGAGAAAACAACAGAAAAGAAGTGCCCGTGGCATTCCCCCCGGGCCTCAATGACCTGGGCTGGGGTCACATCCCTGGAGCCTGAGCAGCGTGGGGTCCCAAGGACGGACTGGAAGGGGGCTGAACTGAGGGAGCTGTGGATGATGTGCCAGCAAAGGAGCCCTCCTTGGAGGTGGAATGCCTGGTCCCCTGTGGATAGGACCCCAATCCCCAGATCCAGGCGGGCCCTCCCACAGCTCGAGCAAGCCTACTGTGCTTAAAGGATTTTGGACACTGGAGCCTGAAAGAGCTTTGAAAAGTGCCCCCATCGAAGTAGAACAGCACCCTCAGCATCACTGTTTCAGCAGAACTTGGGATTTGTCTGGCAGGTGCAGGGAGAAGGGGAAGAAGTAATGACACAGGAGCCCTGGCGTTTCTCACTCTAATCTCCAAACCAGGAACAGGACTGTTCTCTAGGACGCCTGTTGCCAGAGGAAACCGCCTGGGGCATGAGGCAGTGCTGCCGCCTTGTGGACGCATTCTGTAACAACCACCTGAAAACCAGCGCTTAGGGTCACTTCATGGAGAAGGCAATGGCACCCCACTCCAGTACTGTTGCCCGGAAAATCCCATGGATGGAGGAACCTGGTAGGCTGCAGTCCACGGGGTCGCCAAGAGTTGGATATGACTGAGCGACTTCACTTTCCACTTTCATGCATTGGAGAAGGAAATGGAAACCCACTCCAGTGTTCTTGCCTGGAGAACCCCATGGATGGAGAAGTCTGGTAGGCTGCAGTCCATGGGGTCGCACAGAGTCGGACACGACTGAAGCGACTTAGCAGCAGCAGGGTCACTTCATATTCACAAAGTCTGTGGGGCTGTAAGGACACCTGACCTCAAGCAACGTCTTGCCATAGGTAATCGAAAAATGGTCAGAACACTGCAGACCATCAAGAAGCCATCGTGAAGAGGTCAGTTTAACGCACACTTTAAAAAAAAAAAAAAAACCTGAAAAGATGCTCCACATCACTTATTATGGGAGAAATGAAAATAGAAACTTCAACTAGGTATCACCTGAGACCAGTCAGAAGGCACATCCTCAAAAAGACCACAAAGAGTTGTTTGGGGGGAGAATGAATACATGGAAATGTGTGACTGAGTCTCTCTGTTGTACATCTGAAACTATGACAGTATTGTTAATCGGCTATACTCCAGTATAAAGTAAAAAGTTAAAAAAAAAACCAAAAAGACTACAGAAAGTAAATGAAGGAGATGGCATGGAGAAAAGGAAAAACCTCCTATGCTTTTGGGGGAGAATGTAGATTGATAACAGTCCCCACGAACAACAGTATGGAGATTCCTTAAAACACTACAAATCGAGCAACAGCATGATCCGGCCTTCTCACTCCTGGATCTCTACAAGGATGAAAAACCATACTTAGCTAACACACGTGCATGCCAAAATTCACTGCAGCACTATTTACATTAGCCAGAAAAAACATCCAAAGTGTCCATAGAGGATAGATGGCTCAAGACGCTGTGGTATGTCTATACAATGGAATGTGACTCGGCCATAAAACAGAATGAACTAATGCCTTTGTCAGCAGCATTGATGGACCTGGAGAGATCGTACTAAGTGAAGGAAGTCATACAGAAAAGGACTCAAAGTCTAGCGTATCACTTATGGGTCGAATGGAAAAATCAGTGCAAGTGAATGCGTCCAGGAAACAGAAACAGACTCAGTGTCTTAGGAAAGAAACTTCTGGTTACCAAAGGGGAAAGGTGGATGAAAGGGGAGGGATAAGTTAGCACGCTGGGTCCCAAGGCTGGCCTGGAGTGGAGCTCAGGGAGCTGGGAAGGATGTGCCAGCAATGGAGCCTTGCACGTGGACTGTCTGGTCCTCTGTGGATGGAACCTCGGTCTCCACATCCAGCCGGGCCCTCCTACAGCTCAAGCAAGCCACTGCACATAAGGGAAGGTGGGCTCTCTGGGATGGATGAGCTTTGAAAATTGCCCCCACCTGAGAAGTACAACACCCTCAGCATCACTAGGACCACAGCTTTCTCTAGGACTCCTGTTGCCAGAGGAAACCACATGCAGCATGAGGAAGTGCTGCTGCCTTGGAGATGTTTTCCATAAAGACTCGAAAACCAGAGCTTTTATGTCACTTCTCATGAAGAGCAGAGACAATACTCTGCTGACAGAGGTCCGTATAATCAAGGCTATTGTCTTCCCAGTGGTCACATACGGTTGTGAGAGCTGGACCATAAAGAAGGCAGAGCACCAAGGAATTGATGCCTTTGAACTGTGGTGCTAAGAAGACTCCTGAGAATCCTTGGACAGTAAGGAGAGCAAATCAGTCAATCTTAAGGGAAATCAACCCTGAATACTCATTGGAAGGATGGATACTGAAGCTCCAGTATTTCAGTCATCTGCAAACAGCTGACCCACTGGAAAAGTCCCCAGTGCTGGGAAAGATTGAGTGAAGAAAAGAGGTTGTCAGAGCATGATATGGCTGAATGGCATTACTGATTCAATGGACATGAACTTGGGCAAACTTCAGGAGATGGTGAGGGACAGGGAGGTCTGGCATGCTGCAGTCCATGGGGTTGCAAAGAGTTGGACACGACTGGGTGACTGAACAATATTCACAAAGCCTATGGTGCTGTAAAGGATATCTGACCTCAAGCAATGTCCTGCCATAGGTAATCAAAGAACAAGTCAAAATATGGTGGATCGTCAAGAATGCAATCTCGAGAGGTACATTTAAGGTATACTGTTGTGTTTTGAAACCACCTGAAAAGGTGTTCCACATCACTTACTGTGGGAAAAATTAAAACAGAAATTTCAGCAAAGTATCACCTCGCACCAGTTGGAATGCACATCCTCAAATATAACACAAAGAGTAGTCTGGGAGAGAATGGACACATGGAAATGTATGACTGAGTCTCTCTGTTGTGAAACTATCTCAACATTTTTAATTGGCTATAATCCAACATAAAGTAAAAGGTTAGAGAAAAAATACTGCCAGCAGTACATGTGGGAGAGGGCAAAAAGAAAAGGGATCCTCTTAAGCTGTTTTGGACAATTCAAACTGGTTACAGTCACACTGGAGAATAGATGGAGGTTCCTTAAAATCTTAATATCAGCAACCACATGATCTGGCCTTCTCACTCCTGTCCCTCTAATGAGAGAAAAACCATACTTCAAAAAGATGCACCCCAACATCTTCTGAAGCACTGTTTACATCATCCAAACAGGAAGTACGCAAAATGTCCATGGAGGATGGATGGGTATAGAAGGTGAGTTATAATATATACATAATGGAATATAACTGAGCTATAAAAAAGAATGAACTAATGCCTTTGTCAGCAACATGGACAGACCTGGAGATGACCACAGGAAATGACGGAAGTCAGATAGAGAAAGATAAAATGTCTATGACATCACTTATGCGTGGAATCTGAAGACTGATACAAAGGAATTCATCTACAAAACAGGAACAGATTCTTGAACTTCTAGAACAAACTTTCAGTTACCAAAGGGGAAAGGTGGGTCAGAATGAGGGATAAATTAGTCAGCTGGGATTAACATATCCACAGTAATATATATACATATATATTGGTGACTGTTGTTCAGTTACCAAGCCCTGTCTGACTGCCATCCCATGGACTGCAGCATGCCAGGCTTCCCTGTCCTTGACTATCTTTCTGAGTATGCTCAAACTCATGTCCATTGAGTCAGTGATGCCAGCCAACCATCTCATCCTCTGCTGTCCTCTTCTCCTGCCTGCAATCTTTCCCAGCATCAGGGTTGTTTCCAATGAGTTGGATTTTTCACCTCAGGTGGCCAAAGTACGGAAGCTTCAGCTTCAGCATCTGTCCTTCCAATGAATATTCAGGGTTGATTTCCTTTAGGATTGACTGACTTGATCTCCTTGCCGTCCAAGGGACTCTCAAGAGTCTTCTCCAGCACCACGCTTTGAAAGCATCAGTTCTTCAGCGCTCAGCCTTCTTTATGGTCCAATTCTCACATCCGTACATGACTACTGGAAAAACCATAGCTTTGACTATAGGTGCCTTTGTTGGCAATGTGATGTCTTTGCTTTTTAATATATTGTGTGTGTGTGTGTGTGTGTGTGTATGTATACACACAGACAACAGATAACCTACAAAGACCTACAGTATAGCATAGGGAATTCTACTCAACACTGTAATTGCCTATATAGAAAACTGTCTGAAGAAGAATAGATATATTTGTATGTTGAAACAGGTGGCTGTACACTGAAAACTAACTAGATTGTAAATTCACTGCATTCCAATATACAATAAAAATTAACTTTGAAAAGAGAAGACAAGAAAAGAAAGGGCACCGTATTCCCCCCAGGCCTGGGTGAGCTGGGCTGCCATCATACCCCTGGAACCTGAGCAGCCTTGGGTCCCACGGCTAGACTGGGGTGGCGCTGAGAGAACTGGGGGAATGTGTCAGCAAATGAGCTACCCTTGGACCTGTAGTGCCTCGTCCCCTCTGGATGGGACCACAGATTCATGATGTAGGTGGTCCTCTATCAACTGAGCCAAGTGCACCCAAAGGGGGATGGAACTGTTAGGCAGGAAAAGCTCTGAAAAGTCTCCTGGTCTCCATGGCTCCTGATCCGTGGGGTCCTTACTTCCTTAGAGTCACCCCACCTACTGACCACAGCACCCTCACCCTCAGCGTGGCACCTCTGCAATGGGATTGCTCTGGGATGGAGGACAGGTGAAGGGCAGGGGCAGAAGTAGTGAGACGCACACCTTTGGGTGTCATTCTGGCTCTGTGCTATCTAATTTACAACCCAGGAACACAGCGTTTGCTAAGGCTCTGGTTGCCCAGTAACCAGAGATCCCCACGAAGAAATCCTACTGTCTTGCAGCTGTTTCCCACAACTGCAACGTTCAAGTTGGTTCTTAGGGGCACTTAATATTCATAAGGACTGCAGGGTGGTAAATAAATAGCTCTTACCCCAAGAAATATCCCAGGGTAGGTCACTGAATAGGAATTCGAAAGCGGAAAGATTTTGAAGAAGCCAATTTCAAGAGGTAAATTTTACTAGAACTATTTTTAAAAAAAGAGAAAAACACACAAAAATGTATTCCACATCACTAACAAGCAGAGACATGCAAATCAAAACTAAAGCTATGCACCACCTCGCACGAGTCAGAGTGGCTTTCATCACAAAGTCTATGAACAATAGGATAGAGCGTGGAGAAAAGGGAGCCCTCCAGCACTGTTGGTGGGAAGGTAAATTGGTAACAGACACTATGGAGAACAATATTAGTTCAGCTCAGTTCAGTTCAGTTGCTCAGTTGTGTCCAACTCTTTGCGACCCCATGGACTGCAGCACGCCAGGCCTCCCTGTCCATCACCAACTCCTGGAGTCCACCCAAACCCATGTCCATTGAGTCGGTGATGCCATCCAACCATCTCGTCCTCTGTCGTCCCCTTCTCCTCCTGCCTTCAATCTTTCCCAACATCAGAGTCTTTTCAAATGAGTCAACTCTTCGCATCAGGTGGCCAAAATATTGGAGCTTCAGCTTCAACATCAGTCCTTCCAATGAACACCCAGGCCTGAATATAAAGGTTCCTTAATAAAGTAAAAATCAAGCCCCCCTATGATACATAAATTGCACTACTGGGTATATATGCAAAGAAAATCATAATTTGAAAAGACACCTGAACCCCAATATTCATCGCAGCACTATTTCCAGTACCCAAGACATGGAAGCAATTCAAAAACTGGTTTTTCCCTATGAAAGTGAAAAGTGTCCTCATGGATCAGTTTTATCACAATCTAATTATTAGTGTATGAAATGGCATTTTCAGTTTTCATTAAGTGGATGTGTTTACACACACACAAGGACACATACATATAAATACAATGAAGTGACAGTCTTCATTACAAGGCAATAAATTCCAATTTTAGATTACAATTTCAATGAAACCTTGAAAATAAGTTCCCAGCATCTATAAGTCCACAGCAGTGCACAACCAGCCCATTAACGGAATTAAAAAACAAAACAAACAAAAAAAACTACCTCATCAGGATCTATCATGTGAACATCAAATGGGAAAAGAATATTTCAACTATGTTATTCATTTTATACTTTGCTGGTTTGTTTTGATTTAATAATTGGATGGTTATTTGATTTAATTTGATTGCGACCGGAAAGCAGTGGACCGAAGGTCAGGCCCAGTTTATCGGGGCTGGTCCACTCTAAGGGTCAGTTCAGGGCATTGCTGTGCTGAGTCCACTGTCCGGGCAGAAATCCATCACCCAGAAGGACCAACAATCAGATCGACTCTGCTGTGTCCACTTTGCAGGCGTTGCCATGACACTGCTTTTGGCACGAAGAGCTCACTTGTTCAGCTTCTCTACAGTCTTACTTTCTTACACTATCCTTTATTTATTCTACTTGGTAAGCTTTGCTCCACAAAGGAGAAAAACCAAGAGTGGAAAGAAGGGATTACACTTTTTTTTAAGTTCAATTACAAGAACTTGACAACACAAGGATGAATCAAAACGGAGACTTTAACAAGGCAATTGATTCTTTTCTTTCACTGTGGGGAATGGCTACCATTGGTGACTCATTAAGATAGACAGTGTCCACTTGATTTAGTTTCTGCCAGAAACCAAAATCCACATTCAACATGGTAACAAAAAAAGTCTGTGTAGTCTTTGCCAACAATACAGTATGTCCCTGGGCCATGTAACTACTGGATTTCAGGCTGGTGGACATGTTTTAAGAAAGGCCTGAGAACCATTCTGAGTTACTGGAAGTGCAGGGCTGCAAGCCCCTCGATCTGAAAGTGTGATATTGATGTCTTCAGAGAAGAGACTCTCATACTGCAAAATGGGTTGAATGACAGAAAGCTCATTCAAGGCTTATGACACTGTGGCTTACACCTAGCCATCTCCTGGGTGCCTCTATAAGAACAAGTTCTGAATATAATACATGATGACCTTTGTCAGTGAAGTAATTCCCACTTCAACTGCATTTGGGAATTTATCATTTCCTACTGTGTAGGTCTTATGACCGGTATATTCTTCTGTCAAAAATATGACTTATAGGGTAATAAGTCTGGACTTCTCTCTGTATAACCAGTTAAATGGACAAGCACATTTAGAACTACACTTTGTGAAAATGAATCAATTTTGCAAGTTCAGTTGATCTCAATTTTTTTAATCAACTGAACTTTCCAAAATTTGGTGAATTATATTCAAACTATATAATTACATTTAAAAATACTCAGTATTGATTTTTATTTAGAAAAATTCAGAAAATGAACTGAAGACTGGCCTTGTGAATTAACGCCTGTTCAGCTATCAATGTCTTACTCCAGGTTCCAAGGTTAGCAACTTTGATTGCTGCAACTTTGATCAGAGACTAGCAAAGAGCATTGCAAGAACGTTCCCCATAAAAGGGATTTGGGAAACACTATAAACAACTTCTATCCCCATGGAAATTCATGTTGCAAATTAATACATTAAAGACTCTGAACCCAGAAATAACCATGTAAACCTTTGCTTAATCTGGTGTTCCCATCTACTAAAAATCCATATTTGAGAAACACCAGCTAACCATAAAGGTGGTATCTAGAATACAAGATACAATAGAGATATAATGTAAGCCATATAGGTAATTTTAACTTTTCTTATAGCCATGTAAATATAAAAAAAAGAGTTGAGATTAATTTATTAACCTATTTCATTTAAGTCAATCTATCCAAAATATTTCTTCAACATAGAATCAGAATAAAATAATTAAACAAATATATTTTTGTAATAATCCTTTAAAATTCAATGCTTGTTTTACATGTAACTAGTGGCTACCTTACTGAACACTGCACATATAGAAGACTAATGATGCTATGAAATTAATGTTTAAAATGTCATATTTAACAAATTGATTTTAACAACAACTAATCAACAAATGACATATAGGATTATTACATACTAATAATGATTATTTAGACAATAGGTTGAAATGTAATTCTCATTTACAAGTGAAATCAGAATTGTCCATGTCCAGTGACTTTATGATATCTATGAAGATAGGAATTTTTATGTACTTTGTTAATTGCTATATCCATAGCACCACAGCACCAGGCATATAGGAGATGCCCAGGAAATATTTGTGAAATATATGCCAGCATCAGTTAGGAGAAGATCATATATATATAAAATGATCAGCAAATGCTTAAGGTTTGCTTTACTCAACTAAACAAACTATGTACTATTCAGAGTATTGACTATGTGCTGTTTACAAAGAGTTGAATAGTTAAAGAATTGAATAAGTCTTCAAAGAAGGAACTTAACAGCAGGGGTTAGCAATTTTTTTTTTTTTTTCTTCCTGTAACGATCCAGATAGTAAGTAGTTTAGCTTCTGTGGATCATGGAGTCTCTTTTGCAAATATTCAACTTTGCCTTAGGAGCACAAAAGTAGCCATAAGCAATACATAATTAAATAGGCAAGGCTGTGTTCCAATAAAGCTTTATTTACCAAGACATTGCAGGTCAGATTTGGCCTAAGAGCTGTAGTTTGCCAACCTCTGGTATATACAGTATAGTAACTCGGATACATTAAACCTAATTATAACCCCATTGACAATAATTACAGAAAATAAGAAACACCTAAAGATTAAAGGAGAAGGCAATGGCAACCCACTCCAGTACTCTTGCCTGGAAAATCCCATGGACGGAGGACCCTGGTAGGCTGCAGTCCATGGGGTCGAGAAGAGTCGGACACGACTGAGCAACTTCACTTTCACTTTTCACTTTCATGCATTGGAGAAGGAAATGGCAACCCACTCCAGTGTTCTTGCCTAGAGAATCCCAGGGACGGGGAAGCCTGGTGGGGTGCCATTTATGGGGTTGCACAGAGTCGGACACGACTGAAGCGACTTAGCAGCAGTAACAGTAAAGATTAAAGAATAAATTTAGAAAAGAAATGGGCAGAAATCATAGTAAGAAACATTTAAAATTCTACTAAAATACATATATTATATATTGATACATTTTTCTGTATTATATATATTATTCCTGGTTGGTTGGTTGGTTGTCTTGTACACAGGGTTATTGTTACCATCTTTCTAAATTCCATATATATGTGTTAGTATACTGTATTGGTGTTTTTCTTTCTGGCTTACTTCACTCTGTATAATAGGCTCCAGTTTCATCCACCTCATTAGGACTGATTTAAATGTATTCTTTTTAATGGCTGAGTAATACTCCATTGTGTATATGTACCACAGCTTTCTTATCCATTCATCTGCTGATGGACATCTAGGTTGCTTCCATGTCCTGGCTATTATAAATAGTGCTGCGATGAACAATGGAATGGGGTGGTTGGTTGGTTTAGTCGCTAAGTCATGTCCAACTTTTGTGACCCCATGGACAGTAGCCTGCCAGGCTCCTCTGTCCATAGGATTCTCCAGGCAAGAATACTGGAGTGGGTTGCCATTTACTTCTCTAGGGGATCTTTCCCACCCAGGGATGGAACCCGAGACTTCCTGCATTGTAGGCAGATTCTTTACTGTCTTGGTCTGAAATGCCTACAATAGCTGGCAGCTATACAAAATTGGCAGCTATAAATTCAGTCAATAAATTTATCCATCTCATTAAGACAGGCTGGGATCTGGGACCTGGGACCCTTGATAGCAGTGCATGTACCTGGACAAAAGTCTCTTTGAACAACAAAATACAAAGAAACCATAGGGACTGAAAATAACTATATAACATGCAGAGTTGGGGCAAATGATGAACAACAAGGTACAAAAAGGCAAAAGCCCAACTGCCTCTTCTGAGCTACTGGGAGCAAAAGGAAGGTAGTATGCATGGTCCATGCAGAAGGCACCTCCAAAGAGGGGGCAGAAGACACAAGCCACCCCTCTGGCCCAACCCACCATTTTGCCCCTATCCTCACCTCACTTAAGGGACCAACTCACCCCTTCTGGGGAGTGACCAAGGGAATCTGTTACTTGTTCTTGCTCCCTTATGCTGGAGTACCAATAAAACCTTGCCTGAATTCCTTACTTGTCCTCTTATCAATTTCTACTAATTAAAGAGTCCAGGGATCCAGGCTGGTAACATCACCATCAGGGAAATAACAGACAACCTGGTCTAATGCTTTGCCAAAAAAAAATCACCGTGCCTCATATTTAAGAAAGCATTTGCACCAAAAAATGTATTTAAGCAACATTCATTAATTCAATGGGCACTTGTTGAGCCAGGGCACAATTTAAGGTGGTAGGAATACAGCGAAGGTCAACACAAGCGTGATTCTCAACCCCATGGAATCTGTACTCCAGTGGGAAAGGGACCAGACAGTAAACAAATAAGGTCATTACAATATAATTTTCTCCATATCAATAAATGTCTTAAATATAAACAATGATGTAATCTTTTATGGCAATTACCTGGCAGCTGCTTTAGACCAGGTGCTTAGGAATAGCCGTTCTGAAGAGGTGACCGTCTGCATGCTGCCTCAGATGGTGAGACTAACCCTGTCTATGGTACTGCCTTAGTCCACTGGTCTAATGAAAAATCAAAAGAGAAAACAATACTAATTTGGCCTTACTTGAACACTCTACATTAAAAATAAGTCATCAGGGCTTCCCTGGGGGCTCAGTGGTAAAGAATCTACCTGCCAATGCAGGAGACACGGGTTTGATCCCTGATCCAGGAAGATTCCATATTTTGTGGAGCAATTAAGCCTGTGTACTGCAATTATTGAGCCTGTGCTCAAGAGTCCGAGAGTCACAACTACTGAACCCACAGGCCACAACTACTGAAGCCCATGCACCCTAAAGCCTGTGCTATTCAAGAAGAGAAGCCACCAAAATGAGAAGCCTCTGCATTGCATTGCAACTGGAGAGTAGCCCCTGCTCACAACTAGAGAAAAACCAGCTCAGGAAAATGGGTTTTTGCTGAGTGAAAACAAAGTGAGCAAAACAAAGTCCTACCACAGCCAAAAAATAAAATAAATAAAATTATATATATAATGTAATTTATATATAAATTATATATTTATGTATAATATAATATGTATTATTATATATAATAGAATTTATAATATATGTTAATGTATTTATATAATATAATTATATATATTATATAATTAATGAGTCATCACAACTTTTCCCCAATCATTCAGAAATAGTCATTTTTAATTACTTCCAATCCAGGTCAAGCTTATTAACCATTCTTTTTTATCCTTTCCTTTTGAAAACTGAGACACTAACCCCTCTCTAGAATTCTGGAAATTCTCCCACACTCCATGACTTCTCAAACACTATTACTAACAACCACAGTTCTTTAATCAGGGTCATGAAATAGAAGCTGCCTATAACTTTAGATCTGGGCTCTTATAAAAGCCCCTGCACTTTTCTCCAGATTTCTCTTGGACTTTAATTCTTTATTATTGTGTTTTTGTCTGTCCTTCTCGCTTAAAGATCATTCTTAATGAGGAAAAAAATGAAATCAAAGCAAAATCAAAGCCCTTTAAGAAATAAGCTTTCATTTGTTCTTTTCTATGAGTTTTTTTTTTTAATCTTTTGAGGCAAATTTGCTTTCTCTTCAACTCTGATTATTTGCATAAATAGATCATTCCTTGTCAGATCACTGTTTATTATGATCACTCACACACACATGTACACTCCAAACCAATTTCAAAGATAGAAAATTCATCAAAGAGAGAAGCCAATATAGCTAAAGTTTTATTCACTCCAGTGGCCTTGTATGACTTTTCCCTAATTACAACAAAATGCCTGGTGGGCACAATATGCCTCCAGAAATATTTTTATTCTTTTTTTTTTTTTTTTTTTGAGCATGAGTTTTGTTAGCTGAAACAAAGCACTATGATCTTTCTGTGTCTCTCTGGAGCTTTCTTTCTTTCTGACTTGATACTTCATTAAGATAAAAGGTGAACAGATTTTCCCTCATCTCTCCTTCTTACAAAAGTTCATAAGATGTACCCAAAGGGCAATATATTTGGCCTTAGGGAAGTGGTTGGGCCTCAAGCACTTGGACCCTTTCTTGCTGGTTTTCTCTGGGTCATTGCAGATGAATGCCAGAGTATAAGAAAGGCATAAAAAAATTCACATGAAAATAGGCTTTTTAAAAATTGAGCTAAAATTAATTGACAGGACCATCTGAATATAAAGCTGTATCTTTCTCATGGTCTCTCAACGGGAAGAAAGAATTTCAGCAGAAAGAACAATAGGGCCACCCATCCTACCTCAGAGAATTTATCCCCCCAAATCAGCTATGAATGTACAGACCAAAGACTTATCTTTATATTTGACTTACTGGCCAGTTTACCAGTCACCAAGGTTCATGTTCTCTTCTCTCTCTCTTTAATACAAGTAATCTTCAGGGCTGTAAAATATCCAGATGAGAAAAAGATATCTCTAAGACTTTTGATTCATGATCAAAAGCTGGCAGATGAAACGGCACAAAATTTTACTTAGAAGTGAACAAAAATTTAATACAAACCTCAAATAAAAATAGATAACACCATTTATTAACATCTTTTATCTGGGAATGTCTTATCAAATAGAATTGCTACGTAGTATTTTTAGCTTGATTTCATTGGGAAACATGTTTCTTTTTTTCAAAATTTTCTCTCATAAAAATGGTTTCTCCCTCTATTTTTCATCCTTTTTTCCTTCTTTTCTTTCTTTCATTTTGGTTTTCCTTGTAAGGCAACCTAACCTACACTGGTCAGGCACCACACAAAAGCAAAGGGTCACTAGTTAATCGAACTTGAGAGCCCTGACACCTTTCATCTCCTAATAAACCTAATTTATTCTCCCTAATCCAGATTTTTGCATTTCAGGTAAGAGTATATAAATGTCAAAGTTATGGTCTTCAAGGAAAAAGAAACATTTCCAAATTTAAAAATTATTAGAAGTTTGAAGGAAAAAATAAATGACTGGGATGAGAAAAGATATCACAAAAATATTAATTCAGAAAACACTCAGAAGATTAGTGTCTACCCAATGCCCATTTCGGAGATGGCAATGGCACCCCACTCCTGTACTCTTGCTTGGAGAATCCCAGGGCCGGGGGAGCCTGGTGGGCTATCGTCTATGGGGTCACACAGAGTCGGACACAACAGAAGTGACTTAGCGGCAGCAGCAGCAACACTCATTTTACATAAAGCAACGTGCTTTGTTCAGAGGTATAGAATTAGCCTTTAAATTATATTACAAGGCATTTAAATAGTCCTAAAATGACATAAACATAGGCTTTTCCCCCCATTTTTGTGAAAAAGTCATTAAAATTACACTTTATTTTCAAAATTGTTGCAGTTGCAGGGCAATTTGGGGACCATTGTTATATTTTGGATGGTCTTCCCCTGTGGTTCAGTTGGTAAAGAATCTACCTGCAATGTAGGAGACCTGAGTTCGATCCCTGAGTTAGGAAGATCCCCTGGAGAAAGAAATAACCCTCCAGAGTAAGACAGGCCTTATTCCAGTCCCAGCTATCTGAGCAGGGCTGATTTAACCCCTAAGCACAATAGGTTTAGTGCCTAGAGCCCACAGTGCTTTTAGGAGTCCACAAAAAATGTGTTAATTTCTTTTAAAATAAAGGGTAAAAGGAAGATAATGAGTCAAGCCTGGGTTATTTTCATATTTATGTCAATCCATTCATAAAATTTTAAGTATTTTTGATAGGAAAAAGACCCGTGAAAGCAGAAGTGCACAGGGCCCATGAAAGTCATGATGTGGGCCATAACAGAGTGGTCTTGGATGAGTAATTTTAGTCCCTCTGAGTATTGGTTTCGTGATCTGTAAAATGAAGACAGTAATGGAACTTATGTCACTGATGAGGAATATATATATTCTCCAATATCTGTTTCCTTTTTATTCTCAGTAATAGGGAGGATAACACTTCTCTAACTTCGTGGAGTTACTCCTGACTGTGTGGCTTGCTGTGGCTAATAAAATGTGAGCAGCTCTGACATGCACTACTTCCAGAAAGAAGCACTTAATGGCTTATGATTGGCCTTCCACCTCTCTCTCTTCCCCAGCCTTGGTGGCCATCATCATCTTAGTCACTCAGTCATGTTCAGCTCTTTGTGACCCCATGGAGTATTTGTAGCCTGCTGGGCTCCTCTGCCCATGGGGATTCTCCAGGCAAGAATACTGGAGTCGGTTGCCCCGCCCTCCTCCAGGGGATCTTCCCAACCCAGGGACTGAACCCAGGTCTCCTGCATTGTAGGCAGCTTCTTTGCCATCTGAGCCACCAGGGAAGCCCTTGGTGGCCATAGTAGGATGCAATGATATGCAAATGTGATATGATTGAAGCAGACTGGAGTTCTGAGCTGAAACAAAGGACAGCTGCTCTACAGAGTTATCTTGGGCCTCCAGTTTATTTCTTACATAAGCAAGAAATAAACATTTAATTGCTAAATCATTGGGACTTGGGGGTTATTTATTACTGGAGCACAATACAGATGAACCTAGTTGGTACAATAGGGATATAGTGATGACTAGATAAGATTATACAATTAAAAGCTCTTATATTATCATTGTCAGGTGGTACCTAATAATAAGGTGCAAAATAATAATAAGTAAGTACTTTGAACATAGAGTTCAATAAATAGCTCCTTCATTATTGTTGTTATTGTTTTTGCTTAAGTCCTGCTGCCCTCCCTTCCATGTCACAGGGTGCTCTTAATCCCACTCTGATTTCCATTGTCAGGGAATTTATTACTATTGCAGAAATGTCTCCTCTTAGGTACAGAATATTGTCAAATGGTATATTTAAGTAAGTGTGGCTTTGCTCCAATGTAGCCTGCCAAACGCCAGTTGGAATCATCACCCTCTATTCATGAGCTGGGGTAGGTCCCCCCTCTCTCTCTCTGTCCTGGCTATATTTCTCTTGCCACTCCATCTGCCTCTGAGTTTTGTACCTTTATTCCTTGCCTTGTGAAAATGAAATGTTTCCTCCCTTACTTTTTGACAAAGAGTAACTGCCAAGTAGAATCTAAGTTGAAAAGTATATATTAGGCACAAAAGAAGATTCCATGACATTTCTTGCAGGAGCCCAAGAGTTTTAAGTATTTTTTCTACACACTGTCATATGGGGTATGGATGCTCATTATAAGAGAGATGGGGATGGTGTCAAAAAAGAGAGAAGGCAAGAGGAAGGAATTTAAAGTGGGATAGAGAAATTACATTTTTTCTACTTCAGTCCCTTTGTTAGGCACTGTCTAGATATTATCTTATTGTTGTTGTTCAGTCGATAAGTTATGTC
Organism: Bos mutus; assembly: GCF_027580195.1. Lineage (NCBI taxonomy): Eukaryota > Metazoa > Chordata > Mammalia > Artiodactyla > Bovidae > Bos > Bos mutus. Next base: position 42,469,352 of record NC_091638.1, read on the forward strand.
TGACTCTTTTGTGACCTCAAGGACTGTAGCCCACCAGGTTCCTTTGTCCATGGGATTTTTCCAGGCAAATATACTGGAGTGAGTTGCCATTTCCTTCTCCAGGGGATCTTCCTGACCCAGGGATCGAACCTGCATTGGCAGGCAGATTCTTTACACTGAGCTACCAAGAAAGCCCCATACATTATCTACTTCTGAATAAAGGACTTTGAGGAACAACTCTAGACAGTTCCTCAGAACAACTGGTTAGATCTCTAAGTATCATACAACTCAAGCAAAGAAATGGGAAAAAGCCATTTGTCAGCAGGGTCAAAGCACATGTGCCACACGAGGATGTGGAGAAACTGGAGCCCTTGTGCATTGCTGCTGGGGATGCAAAATGGGACAGCTACTGTGGAAAACAGTGTGGAAGGTCTCCCCAAAATTTAATAGTAAATCACCATACGACCCAGCAATTCTACCTTCGGGTATATACTAAAAGAACCGAAAGCGGGGACTCTAACAGATCTTTGTACACCAATGTTTATCGCAGCATTATTCATCATAACCAAAAGGTTGAAACAACCCAAATTCTCACAGACAGATGAATGGGTAAGCAAAATGTGGCGCACGCATATTACTCAGCCCTTGAAAGGAAGGAAATTATGGTACGTGCTGCAACATATAGCATTGAAGACATTATCCTAAGTGAAATAAATAAGCCAGTCACAAAAAATAACTATCGTATGATGCCACCCAAATGAGACACCTAGAATGATCAAATTCATAGAGATCTTGGTGGTTGCCAGGGGCCAGTGGGAGGAAGGAATGAGGAGTTATTAATGGGTGTAGAGTTTAGTTTTATAGGATAAACAAGTCTGGGAGATGGACATTGGTAGTAGCAGCCTGGCAAGGTGAGTGCACCTGCTACCACCAGACTGTACCCTTCAAGATTGTTTTAAATGGTAAATTGTATGTTGTGTACACTTTCCCACAGTGTTTAACAAGACAAGAAGTCCACATGCCTCAGGCGATGCACCCTGAGCTCTACAAGAAGGATCTGCCTGTGGGAGATCTGTGCTCTTTCCCTCTGATCTGATGGGAGCGGCAGTCACCAGGAAAGGATGAAGATGTGCATGACACCAGTTAAAGCATGACACCAGAGCAGCCAGGCAACTCAGTTGAACATATTTTGACATTTAATTTAACTGCAATTTCCCAAGCATGTGATGCTTTCTTCCTTCAGGGAGAACAGACAGATTTCATTGCCTTGACTGTTCTGTCCAGTAGAGTCTGTGAGTTCTTTCCAGTATCCCTTCAGAAAGGAGATATGGGTGGTAGCGTTTCATTTCTCCTTGTCTTCATTGCCTCGCCAATAAATGCTGCTTCCTTTCCAGAGCGCCTCTGTTGCACATGTCACGCTTTTTCCAGTCCCCTCTCCTTTTATTAATTTTTCTGCTTGAGTCATATGGAGAGACGCGATGGTGCAGGCACAGTTTCCTGTTTGCCACTGCCAGAATTAAGCGCAGCTCTGAAACTCAGGGAATTGATCTTAGACCAGTAAAACTGGTTAAAGTCTAGGGGGAAGTCTGAAATGCTCAATAAGAAATGTTATGTGACCAAACTGTAGCCTGTTAAAACCAGGAAATAACTTAGGCCATGTTGGCAAATGTACCACATGTTAGTCTGTCACCCAGCATTAAAAATCTCACAAGGTTGTTCACTGCAGCACTGGCTGTATTGAGGGGAGGGACGTGTGATCAAAAAAGTATAAATCAATGAGAGAACTATTAAATATGTTATGGAACATCCAAAAGAAGCTATGGGGCTTCTCAGATGGTTCAGTTCAACTCAGCTACTCGGTCGTGTCCAACTCTTTGCAATCCCATGGACTGCAGCATGCCAGGCCTCCCTGTCCATCACCAACTCCCGGAGCTTGCGCAAACTCATGTCCATCAAGTCAGTGATGCCATCCAACCATATGATCCTCTGTTGTCCCCTTCTCCTCCTGCCTTCAATCTTTCCCAGCATCAAGGGTCTTTTCCAATGAGTCAGTTCTTCACATCAGGTGGCCAAAGTATTGGAGTTTCAGCTTTAGCATCAGTCCTTCCAATGAATACCCAGGACTGTTCTCCTTTAGGATGGACTGCTTGGATCTCCTTGCAGTCCAAGGGACTCTCAAGAGTCTTCTCCAACACCACAGTTCAAAAGCATCAATTCTTTGGTGCTCAGACTTCTTCACAGTCCAACTCTCACATCCATACATGACCACAGGAAGAACTATAGCCTTGACTAGACGAACCTTTGTTGGCAAAGGAATGTCTCTGCTTTTGAATATGCTATCTAGGTTGGTTATAACTTTCCTTCCAAGGAGTAAGCGTCTTTTAATTTCATGGCTACAGTCACCATCTGTAGTGATTTTGGAGCCCAGAAAAATAAAGTCTGACACTGTTTCCACTGTTTCCCCATCTATTTCCCATGAAGTGATGGGACCAGATGCCATGATCTTCATTTTCTGAATGTTGAGCTGTAAGCCAACTTTTTCACTCTCCACTTTCACTTTCATCAAAAGGCTTTTTAGTGCCTCTTCACTTTCTGCCATAAGGGTGGCGTCATCTGCATATCTGAGGTGATTGATGTTTCTCCCAGCAATCTTGATTCCAGCTTGTGTTTCTTCCAGTCCAGCGTTTCTCATGATGTACACTGCATATAAGTTAAATAAATAGGGTGACAATATACAGCCTTGACGAATTTCTTTTCCTATTTGGAACCAGTCTGTTGTTCCATGTCCAGTTCTAACTGTTGCTTCCTGACCTGCATACAAATTTCTCAAGAGGCAGATCAGGTGGTCTGGAATTCCCATCTCTTTCAGAATTTTCCACAGTTGATTGTGATCCACACAGTCAAAGGCTTTGGCATAGTCAATAAAGCAGAAATAGATGTTTTTCTGGAACTCTCTTGCTTTTTCCATGATCCAGCGGATGTTGGCAATTTGATCTCTGGTTCATCTGCCTTTTCTAAAACCAGCTTGAACATCAGGAAGTTCACGGTTCATGTATTGCTGAAGCCTGGCTTGGAGAATTTTGAGCATTACTTTACTAGCGTGTGAGATGAGTGCAATCATGCAGTAGTTTGAGTATTCTTTGGCATTGCCTTTCTTTGGGATTGGAATGAAAACTGACCTTTTCCAGTCCTGTGGCCACTGCTGAGTTTTCCAAATTTGCTGGCACATTGAGTGCAGCACTTTCACAACATCATCTTTCAGGATTTGGAATAGCTCAATTGGAATTCCATCACCTCCACTAGCTTTGTTCGTAGTGATGCCTTCTAAGGCCCACTTGACTTCACATTCCAGGATGTCTGGCTCTAGGTGAGTGATCACACCATCGTGATTATCTGGCTCGTGAGGATCTTTTTTGTACAGTTCTTCTGTATATTCTTGCCATCTCTTCTTAATATGTTTGCTTCTGTTAGGTCCATACCATTTCTGTCCTTTATCGAGCCCATATTTGCATGAAATGTTCCTTTGGTATCTCTGATTTTCTTGAAGAGATCCCTAGTCTTTCCTATTCTGTTGTTTTCCTCTATTTCTTTGCATTGATCGCTGAAGAAGGCTTTCTTATCTCTTCTTGCTATTCTTTGGAACTCTGCATTAAACTGATCTATAGGTTCAATGCAAATCCAATGAAAATTCCAGCAGATTATTTTGTGGAAATTGAAAAATATTTTCTAAAATTGATATACAAATACAAAGGTTCTTGAATAACTTAACCAACTTTGAAAAGTGAAGAACAAACTGGAAGAATACCTGATTTCAAGACTTACTGTAAAGCTACAGTAATCAAGAGAGTACGGTATTGGTGTAAAGACAGGCAAATGGATCAGTGGAATAGAACAGAAAGTCTAGAAATAGAGTTACAAATACATAAACAACTGATTTGCAACAAAAATGCATAGACAATTTAGTGAATAAAGGATAGTTTTTTCCAATATATTATGATAAGATTGGATATGCATAAGAAGAGGTAAAAGAAAAACTTTGTTCCATATTTGACACAATATACAAAAACTAACTCAAATGGATCATAGATATAAATGTAAAACTGAACACTAGGCAACTTCTGAAGAAAACATAGAAGCAAATCTTCATGACTTTAGATTAGGCAAATAACTATTAGATATGACATCAAAAAACATTATCTACTAAAAAAATTGATAAACTGGAACTAATGAAAATTAAAAACTTCTGTTCTTCAAATGACACTGTTAAAAGAATTAAAAATAAGACCCAGAGTGGGAATAAGATTTTTCAAATCATATATCTGATAAGACTTATACACAGAATTTTAAAGAACTCTCAAAACTAAGAAAATAAGCAAACTTTTAAATCGGCAAAATACTTGAATAGACACTTCATCAAGATAATGATAAATAAGCACATACAAAGATGTTTAACATCATTAGTTATTACTGAAATACAAACTAAAACAAAAATGAAATATCACTACATACATTTTGGAATGGCTAAATTTAAAAAGCTTAATAATATCAAGTGGTGGCAAAGATAGGAAATAATACCAATGCTGGTAGGAATGTAAAATGGTAAAACCACACTAGAAAATAGTTCGGCAATTTCTTAAAAGTTAAGTATACACTTTGCATATGATATAGCCATTTTAGTTCTAAGTATTTTCCCAAAGAAATTAAACATCTGTTCATAGAAAAACTTGCAAAAAAAATTTTATATCAGCTTAAGTTACAATTATCAAAAACCATTAATAGAAATGACCAAGAGATCCATCAACAGGTAAGTGGATTAACATTTATAGTATGTTCATAAAAAGATGTACTACTCAGTAACATATAGAACAATATGGATGAATCTCAAAATAATTATGCTGAGTGAAATAGGCAAAACAAGGGGAAAAGCACAGGCTGTATGATTCTACTTATAATGGAATTATAAATCTCAAGTGATAGAAATCAACCAATGACTACCTGGGAATGGGGGCCAAAAAAAGTCACAAGAAAACTCCCATGATATTCATTATCTTGATTGGGGTCATAGTTTCATTGCTGTGTACACACACACACACACACACATGTATAGAATTTTCATATCATTACATACATAAAATTTATCAAACTGCATATTTTAAATATGTGAGGATTACTGCATGTCAATTATACTTCAAAGAGTAACAACAACCAACATTTTTGTTTTCTGACAAGCCTTTGGGTTGATAAACTAGCAATGGCCTACTTGATCTAGGGTATACTCAAATGTGACAGCTCAGATCAGTGCCATGGGCTCTCTTATCCTCCAGCAGTCTGCCCCAAGCTTATTCTCAAGGCGATCTCACATCATTGGTTGTGATTTTTGTAAAGAAGCTCTGCTCATATGTTGCTATCGTAATACTCATTCACTCCAATTTTCAATTTGTTGGATCTGGTTGGGTAAACACTGTAGCTTCCAATCAGGCTGCCTGAAAGTCTAGGCCACCATCTCAATAAAATTCCATAAAAGATACCAGAAACTGTTTCACAGATGGCATAGATAAGATGGAGAAAGTGGAAGGCTTTTACTATCCCTAACTTCTATGAATCAAACTTTACCTTGGGCATTAGATTTCAGCTTAAAGATGAAACCTCTGAGGCAGTTTAAATTTCAATCCAAATCAAGAAAAACTTTTTTGTGTATCCAAGATTACATACTAAACACCAAAAGTCATTTCACAATGTTTAAGAATGTATGATTTTAAAAATTTATTAGAACAGTTTGATCTAGTGAAGGTCAATCAATAGCATTATCTACCTGCTTATACCTATTTAAATGACTTGTGTTCCTAAAGTTCATATGTAAGTTAACAATATAGAAATCAGATAGCATTTTTTTCATAGAAATGATTCAACAAATGCTTCCAAGGGTCTAATAAAGCCCACTTAACACACAATGGCTAAAATATAGTACAAAGAATAAAAGAGCACTTCCCTGCAGTTTTTTAAAAAAATTAAACGTTTCTGAATATAACATCTGACAAATTCCAATTCAGTAATCCATTAGAATTCTCTTCCTACACGACCTCTGAAAATGGAAGAGCAATATAAAGATTTATTCACCAACAGATACAAACTATGTCACTTGCTTTAGAAGGCAGAATCAACTATAGACACATTTGGTTTTAAATAACAAGTTGTTTTCATCTTTCTACACATATAAAGGATATTCAACCTGTTCATTTAAAAAATCACAGGAATATTTCCAAATGTAATATATAGTTCAGAATTTCTATACTAAAACTGAAAATAAAAATTACGCATAAATTTAAGTCCTCGGCTCAAAATCTTCTAATGATATTCACAGTAGAAGTCAAAGTCATTAAAATGGCCTATAACATTCCACATGATCTTCCCTCATCCCCTTATCTCTGAGGCTTTGTCCGCTTCATCTTTCCCCACCTCTCTTACTGTGTGCCAACTGACCTTGATCTCCTTCCTTTCTCCGCAGTAGGATAAGCGCATTGCTAATTCATGGCCTTCCCTCTTGTTGTTCCTTCTAATCGGAGCTCTCCTCCCCTAGATATCTACACGGCTCCCTCAGTCCTCCAAGGTTTTGCCCAAATGTCATTTTTCATCTGGGGCTTTCACTTATCCCATGGGACAGAGCAAGCCCTATCCCTCCTCCTGCCTCTACCCTCACTCTCATCATTCTTGCCCACTTAATTTTTCCCCATGTAACTTTTCACTTTAAACACACTATGCAACTCACTTATTTTCTGTTTGACATCTCACTACCACCAGCACTAACATGTCAACTCCATGATAACAGTGATTTCATATCTTCTGGTCTTTCTGCAGGACCCAACACCTCCATGTTTCAGAACTCTGCATAAACAACTTTTCTAACTTATTTCATGATCTATACACCCATTTCTTTCACAGGCATGTTTTTTATTGGACTGTCTCCTTCAAGTCTTCCACATAAAGGGAACAGATTGTCTTCTCTTTGGCAAAAGATTTATCTGGAAATAACTAATGAGCTATCAGAATCACAGATGGAAAATTCATTGTTGTAACAGCCTTTCATATAATTCTTGGTTTTCAAATCATTCTTGAAAAATTCATGTTTTCCATATCCCTATACAGTGGCATCAGAGAAGGCAATGGCACCCCACTCCAGTACTCTTGCCTGGAAAACCCCATGGATGAAGGAGCCCGGTAGGCTGCAGTCCATGGGATCGCTGAGGGTCGGACACGACTGAGCGACTTCACTTTCACTTTTCACTTTCATGCATTGGAGAAGGAAATGGCAACCCACTCCAGTGTTCTTGCCTGGAGAATCCCAGGGATGGGGGAGCCTGGTGGGCAGCTGTCTATGGGGTCGCACAGAGTCAGACACGACTGAAGTGACTTAGCAGCATATAGTGGCATAAATTTGGTTGAAGCTGTTCTCTGATCAATACTGATTTGAATTATACAATTGTGTCATGGTTTAGCACCCTGTAGAATTAATATGCCATCAAAAGAGTATCTGTTCATAGATAGCATGTATTATATTACTTAAAATCTAAAATCACATCTATTATATGTAAAAAGATTCAGTTCAATGATTTCTTGCCATTCAATTTCATTGAATTAAAATTTTACTACTTCCTAAAATCTGCTTTTTTTCAATTAGTCTGGATAAAAACCAACCCCAATCACTGTCATGAATAAATCTGCACCAGAGCTTCCAGGGACTTTTTTTAGTAGAGCAACTCTGCTATTTGTTGGTGTGATTTCTGTAATGCCGCTCTGTTCATATGTTGCTATCTAAAACTCATTCACTCCAATTTTCAATTCATTGGATCTGGTTGGGTAAACACTATAGCCTCCAATCAGGCAGCTAATGGTTCCAAATCAAGAAATAGTTTTGCAAGGCATATAAAATCTGAGGTGGGATACAAATTCAAAAACCTTAGCATGGAAGCTAAAGGACATATATTGTATTCTGTCTATACTGTCATACGAATCATTCACATTTTATGGTTTGGATATTTAATGTCAGTCCTCCACACTCTTTTCAAGTGTGCATCACTCAGAAAACAAAGATGAGTTAAATACATTCTGAAGTGCTCTTCTTCATAGGGCTCTTATGAGTTTTGAAATCTAGAATACATATATCACTTAATCTTTTCCAGCTAAATAAACATATTGTAAATAACAGTCTACCTTTAATAATCACTGATGATACATTAAAAATATATTGAAAACATACTTTTGTAGGAATATATAAAATCCATGGAAATAGAAATCACACTGAATGTGTACCATGTACTCAGCCTCATATGTAATAAAAATATGGATCTATAATAATAAAAAAAGAACTCCCTGCAAACAAAAGCTCAAGACCAGATGTCTTCACTGAGGAATTCTACCAAATATACAAAGAAGAATTTATATCTATCCTCCTTGAACTCTTCCAAAAGACTGAAGAGGAGGGAACACTCCCAAAGTCACTCTATTAAGCCACCATGACTCTAACGCCAACATCAGACAAAGACACTACCAAAAAAGAAAATTACAGGAATATTTTTGCTGAATATAGATGCAAATCATTGATAAAATAATAGTAAATCAAATTCAACAACACGTGAAAAAGATCATACAGCTTGATCAAGTTGGATTCATCCTATGGTCACAAGGATGGTTCAACACAGGCAAATCAATCAAAGTGATACACTAAACAAAAGAAAAGAGAAAAATCACATGATCATCTCAATAGATGCAGGAAAAAATTTAATAAAATTCAACATCAACTCATGATAAAAACTCTCTCCAAAGTGGGTATAGAGGGGACATACTTCAACATAATAAAAACCACTTATGATAAACTACAGAAAACATAATAATCAATGGTGAAAAACTGAACGCCCTCCCACTGAATTCTAGAAAAAGACCACTTCTATACAACATAATATTGTAAGTCCTGGCCACAACAATCACACAAGAAAAAGAAATAAAAGGTATCCAAATGGGAAAGGAAGAGATAAAATTGCCATTATATGGAGATGACATGATACTCTATGTAAAAAAACCTATAGAATTCACACAAAAACTACTAGAACTGATCAACAAATTCGGCAAGATATCAGGATATAAGATTAATACACAGAGATTTGTTGCTTTTCTTTACACTAACAATGAAATATCAGAAGGGAAAAGTAAAAAAAAAATCCTATTTAAAATCTCAACAAGAAAAAAAAAACTTAGGAATAAACCTAACCAAGGAGGTAAAAGACTTATGCACAAGAACTATAAAACACTGATAAAGGAGACTAAATATGATTCAAAGAAATGAAAAGACATGCTCTTGGATTGGTAGAATTCATATCATTAACATGGCTAAATTACCCAAAGCAATCTACAGATTAAATATGATTGCTATCAAATTACCCATGACATTTTTCACAGACCTAGAAAAATAATCCTAAAATTTATATGGAACCACAAAGTACCTAGAATTATCAAAGCAATCCTAAGGAAAAAGAATAAAGCAGAAGTTATAACCCTCCCAGACTTCAGACAATACTACAAAGCTGCAGTAATCAAAACAGCATGGTCTTGGTACAAAAACAGACACACAAATTGAACAGAACAGAGAGAGCCCAGAAATAAACCTGCAAACCTACAGTCAATTAACCTTCAGCAAAGGAAACAAGAACATACAATGGAGAAAAAACTGTGTCTTTAGGAAGTGATGTTGGAAACGTTGAACAGCACTTGTAAATCAATGAAGTTAGAACACTCCCACACAGCAAACACAAAAATAAATTCAATATTCCTTGAAGAGTTACATATAAGACATGACAACATAAAACATGTCCCACAAGACAAAATAGGCAAAACATTCTCAGACATGAATTGTACCAATATTTTCTTAGGTCAATCCCCATAGGGAATACAGATAAAAGCAAAAATAAACAAATGGGACCTAACAAAACTTATAAGCTTTTGCATGATAAAGGAAACCATAAACAAAGCAAAAAGACAACCTACAAACTGGGAGAAAATATTTGCAAATGATGTAACAGACACAGACAATTTCAAAAATATACAAAGAGCACATACGGCTCTATATAAACACACACACACACACACACACACAAAACAACACAATTAAATTAGGGCATAAGACCTAAATAGACATTTGTCCAAAGAAGACATAAAGGTGGCCAATAGATATGTGAAAATATGCTCAATTTTGCTAGAGAAACACAAGTCAAAACTGCAATGAGGTATCACATTACACTGGTCAGAATCAGATCAGATCAGATCAGGTCAGTCGCTCAGTCGTGTCCGACTCTTTGCGACCCCATGAATTGCAACATGCCAGGCCTCCCTGTCCATCACCAACCCCCAGAGTTCACTCAGACTCACGTCCATTGAGTCAGTGATGCCATCCAGCCATCTCATCCTCTGTCGTCCCCTTCTCCTCTTGCCCCCAATCCCTCCCAGCATCAGAGTCTTTTCTAATGAGTCAACTCTTCGCATGAGGTGGCCAAAGTACTGGAGTTTCAGCTTTAGCATCATTCCTTCTAAAGAAATCCCAGAGCTGATCTCCTTCAGAATGGACTGATTGGATCTCCCTGCACTTCAAGGGACTCTCAAGAGTCTTCTCCAACACCACAGTTCAAAAGCATCAATTCTTCGGTGCTCAGCCTTCACAGTCCAACTCTCACATCCATACATGACCACAGGAAAAACCATAGCCTTGACTAGATGAACCTCTGTTGGCAAAGTAATGTCTCTGCTTTTGAATATGCTATCTAGGTTGGTCATAACTTTCCTTCCAAGGAGTAAGCGTCTTTTAATTTCATGGCTGCAGTCACCATCTACAGTGATTTTGGAGCCCAGAAAAATAAAGTCTGACACTGTTTCCACTGTTTGCCCATCTATTTCCCATGAAGTGATGGGACCGGATGCCATGATATTCGTTTTCTGAATGTTGAGCTTCTAACGTAGAGAAACGTTTTCACTCTCCACTTTCACTTTCATCAAGAGGCTCTTTAGTTCTTCTTCCCTTTCTGCCATAAGGGTGGTGTCATCTGCATATCTGAGGTGATTGATATTTCTACCAGCAATCTTGATTCTAGCTTGTGTTTCTTCTAGTCCAGCATTTCTCATGATGTACTCTGCATAGAATTTAAATAAGCAGGGTGACAATATACAGCCTTGACGTACTCCTTTTCCTATTTGGAACCAGTCTGTTGTCCCATGTCCAGTTCTAACTGTTGCTTCCTGACCTGCATACAATTTTCTCAAGAGGCAGATCAGGTGGTCTGGTATTCCCATCTCTTTCAGAATTTTCCACAGTTTATTGTGATCCACACAGTCAAAGGCTTTGGCATAGTCAATAAAGCAGAAATAGATGCTTTTCTGGAACTCTCTTGCTTTTTCCATGATCCAGCGGATGTTGGCAATTTGATCTCTGGTTCCTCTGCATTTTCTAAAACCAGCTTGAACATCAGGAAGTTCACAGTTCACACATTGCTGAAGCCTGGCTTGGAGAATTTTGAGCATTACTTTACTAGCATGTGAGATGAGTGCAATTGTGCAGTAGTTTGAGCATTCTTTGGCATTGCCTTTCTTTGGGATTGGAATGAAAACTGACCTTTTCCAGTCCTGTGGCCACTGCTGAGTTTTCCAAATTTGCTGGCATATTGAGTGCAGCACTTTCACAGCATCATCTTTCTGGATTTGGAATAGCGCAACTGGAATTCTATCACCTCCACTAGCTTTGTTCGTAGTGATGCTTCCTAAGGCCCACTTGACTTCACATTCCAGGATGTCTGGCTCTAGGCCAGTGATCACACCATTGTGATTATCTGGGTCGTGAAGATCTTTTTGTACAGTTCTTCTGTGTATTCTTGCCATCTCTTCTTAATATCTTCTGCTTCTGTTAGGGATAGGCATCATCAAAAAGTCTATATACAATATTATAAAGTAATTAGCCTCAATTAAAATAAATAAATTTATAATAAGGAAAAAAGTCTATAAATAATAAAGGTGTGGAGAAAAGGGAATCTTTCTATACTGTTATAGGAATGAAACTTGGTGCAGCCACAATGAAAAACAGTATGAAGATTTAAAAAAAAAAAAAATAGGGTGAACATATGATCCAGCAATCCTATTCCTGACACATATCTGGAAAATATGAAAAGTTTAATTTGCAAAGACATGATTCCCTAGTACTCACACAATTCTATTTATATTAGCCAAGACATGGAAGCAACCTCAGCGTCTGTCAACAGACAAATGGATAAAGAAGATGGGGTATGGGGTATATATGTTTACATGTATATATATACATATACATACATACACAATGGAATATTACTTGACCATTAAAAGAATGAAATATTGTCATTTGCAGCAACATGGATAGACCTCAAGATTATCATACCAAGTGAAGTAAATTAGATAGAGAATGAAAAGTATTATATGATGTCACTTACATGTGGAATCTAAAAAAGTTACAAATGAATTTATTCACATAACCAAACTAGACTCACAGATACAGCAAACAGCTTTATGTTTAACAAAGGGAAAAGGACAGAAGAGGGATAAATTAGGAGTGTGGGATTAACAGATCAACATCAATATATAAAAAACAGATAAACAGCAAAGATGTACTGTATAGCACAGGAAACTATATTCAATATCTTGTAATAACCTATAATGGAAAAAATATATATGTATATATATATATATACATATGTGTGTATATATATATATATATATATATGCTGAAATATATGTGAAATCCAGTCCAGCATTTTGTGTAAATTTATTCAAAATGCTGGACTGGATGAAGCACAAGTTGGAATCAACATTGCTGGGAGAAATGTCAATAATCTCAGATATGCAGACGATACCACCCTTTTGGCAGAAAGTGAAGAGGAACTGAAGAGCCTGTTGAGGAAAGTGAAAGAGAAGAGTGAAAAAGCTGGCTTAAAACTCAACATTTAAAAAACTAGGATCATGGCAGCCGGTCCCATCACTTCATGGGAAATAGATGGGGAAACAATGGAACAGTGAGAGACTTTATTTTCTTGGACTCCAAAATCACTGCAGATGGTGGTTGCAGCCATGAAATTAAAAGATGCTTACTCCTTGGAAGGAAAGTTATGACCAACCTAGATAGCATATTCAAAAGCAGAGACATTACTTTGCCAACAAAGGTACGTCTAATCAAAGCTATAGTTTTTCCAGTAGTCATGTATGGATGTGAGAGTTGGACCATAAAGAAATCTGAGCACCAAATAATTAATGCTTTTGAACTGTGATGTGGAGAAGACTCTTGAGAGTCCCTTGGGCTGCAAGGAGATCCAACCAGTCCATCCTAAAGGAAATCAGTCTTGAATATTCATTGAAAGGACTGATGCTGAAGCTGAAACTCCAGTGCTTTGGCCACCTGATGCGAAGAACTGACCCATTGGAAAAGACCCTGACACTGGGAAAGATTGAAGGCGGGAGGAGAAGGAGACGACAGAGGATGAGATAGTTGGATGGCATCACTGACTCAAAGGACATGAGTTTGAGCAAGCTCTGATGGATCGGGAAGCCTGGCGTGCATCAGTCTACGGGGTTGCAAAGAGTTGGACACGACTGAACTGAACACACACACACACACACACACATATATATATAAAACAGAGTCACTTTTCTGTATACATGAAACTAACACAATACTCTAAATCAACTATATTTCAATTTAAAAAAATACATGAAAGAGCTAACAAAAATATGCACAAGACAGAGCTGTGCTTAGTTGCTCAGTCATGACTGACTCTTTGCCACCCATGGACTGTAGCCTGCCAGGCTTCTCTGTCGATGGGGACTCTCCAGGCAAGAATAATGGAGTGGGTTGCCATGCCCTCCTCCAGGGGATCTTCCCAACCCAGGGATTGAACCCAGGTCTCCCGTATTGCAGGCAGATTCTTTACAGTCCAAGCCACCACGGAAGCCCAAGAATACTGGAATGGGTAACCTATCCCTACTCCAGGGGAACTTCCCAACCCAGGAATCAAACTGGGGTCTTCAGCATTGCAGGTGGATTCTTTACCAGCTGAGCTATCAGGGAAGCTAACAAGACATAGACCCTGCATCAAGAAATTATAAGAGATATAGAGTATCCTAAGATAAAATATGATTAAATACTATTAAAATAACATTTTGTTGATGATCATAAATACTGAACAAATGATGAAAAGCAGATAGTATAAACTTTTCTATAAGCATCACAATTTCCTTACAAAGATTCGATTCTTCCTAAAAATGTTCCCCTAACTCAGTTTGTGAAAATTTGAAATATATGTTTAACTCTATGAAAGTAATTTACTCATCCTTACAGATAACTAAGAAGAAAACATTTCATCATCCCAAAACGCAGAGGTTCTCTCTCCAATTTTCTTGCAAGTATTTTTACTGCTTTTCTTTGGTAATTAAGAACTCAAAGAGTAGCAGCAAGTTATGTACATATACATGTATCCTTCTCATTTCTCTTCATAGAACAGTTAAGCTTATCCTTTTCTATCTAAAACAAGTTTCAGTTATTAAATAAGCAAGGCACATAATAAAGAGGTTAAGAATATGTTTGATAAATATTTCATCATGGCTTACTGTCATCATAATTTCAAAAAGGATTACTTTTAGCTTTACATTAAAATACAAAATATTGAGGCAAAGTCTCAAGAATTTTAACTCAGATAATACACAAAAAATGAGAAATTTCAGAAAGAGGAAATTAATAAAAATATATAGGACACAGACTGCAAATCTATTTTAACTGAGTATTTTCTATGAAAAGAGACAAAATTCCCAACTCCCTTGATTCAGAATTATAATGAAGTTAGAAGTAGTTGGATAATATTCACCTAAATATTTGTTAATTTATATATTATTTTCAAGTACCAGAATATTTGAAAACTGCCTTTCAAAAAATTTCACATTTATCTGGAGCTGCAGCTGTCTTCTAAAGTTTTTGCTTACTGTTTGAAATTCCCCTTGTCTACTAGCATGTAATATTTGACTAGTTAAAGAATTCCGTAGACAGAGGAGCCTGTTGGGTTGCAGTTCATGGGGTAACACAGAGTCAGACACAACTGAGCAATCATGCATAAATGAAACTATATGTTCTAAGAATTGGCATAAATCAGGAATTTTAGAAACAATCACTTGATTTTCAACATCTTCATGGATATTTATGCTGCAATGGATAGAGTGGTGAATTTTGAGAAAAAATCAAAATTGTAGCATTTGATTGATCAACATCAGAAAACTCTATTATTGTTGACCTGCCATCTAGTGTGCAAATTAAAGGGAAGTTTTAATTTAAACCAAAAATCAGCTATATCTGTGTTCAAATACTTGAACAGCTGTTATGGGGGAGATCGGTTAGTCTCAACTCATGGTTGCAGAGCTACATTTGGACTAAAAGAAGGATGAGGAGAGTAGATTTCAGCCCAAACTAAGCAATAGCTTGAATTAGAACCATCTGGAAATGGAGTATTCCGTCTTATGAGGTAGGCATTCCTGGTCACCTGTGTCTTACAGTTTATTGAGGACGTTATAAATGAGTTTGAGCTCAGATTTTAGGCACCACTTTCTGCCTCTCAGGGCCCCTTCTACCTTATGAAATTCTGGATGATGACCAGCTCAACTCACCATTCATCCAAGCTGGTATTTTACATTTGTTCAATATGAACTGATGTATTTACATTCATACAGGGAATTCCCTGGTAGTTCAGTTGGTAAAGAATCTACCTGCAGTGCAGGAGACCCCGCTTCAATTCCAGGGTCAGGAAGGAGAAGGAAATGGCAATCCACTCCAGTATTCTTGCCTGGAAAATCCCATGGCCAGAGGAGCCTGGCGAGCTACAGTCCATGGGGTCGCAATGGTTGGACATGACTTAGTGACTAAACCACCACCACGTTCATCCAACCTCAGTGTGTAAAGCAGCCTTTCAGTGACACCTAATTGTGTACCAATTTCCATGTGTAAATAATTACCCCTGGGGGTGATGTCTTTGACAAAGCAAACACTGCTGGCAGCAGTTACACAGGTCCACAGCGGGCAGAGATTGTGAGACAAAAGGCCAAAGGCAGTTGAAGTGGTACAGAGGTAAACTATTATCCTGGTAGCGTTTCCAAGGATAGCAATTTTCTTTATTTCTTGTAATAAATTTATAAAGCAATATTTAACAGCATCAATATTCTCTTTCCTATCAGTTTTCAATATGAAGTGTTGAGGTCAATGATGGCTAAGAAAGACATTTTTGTGTGGCTGAGTGACAGCATATTTTGATGCAGCTGTTCCAACAGTGCCATGTTGAGTGATATGAATCAGAATGTAAAAATACTATGAAAAATTACAAACAATGCTTGCAATAATATCCCTATCGATTACCTTAAGAGAGCCTCCCTTCGGCCCTCACCCTAACTTCATCCTCACTTAATCCGTCATCCAACACTGAGTGTCTAGCACCTCACTCAGAGATGGAGTAAAACATGGAGTCAGGCCCAGGGTTGAATGGAGAACAAGGAGTGAATGAAGCTCAAGGGCAGAGCCAGAGATAGAGTACAGGTTGTGGTGTGCTTAGACGATAAGTCATGTCCAACTCTTTGTGACCCCATGGACTACAGTTCTCCAGGCTCCTCTGTCCAGGGGGATTCTCCAGGCAACAATACTGGAATGGGTTGCCATGCCTTTCTCCAGGGGATCTTCCCAACCCAGGGATAGAACCCAGATCTCCCACAATGCAGGCATATTCTTTACTGTCTGATCCACCAGGGAAGCAGTGGGGGTGGAATAAGGAGTAAGTTAGAATGGAGTGAAGATGTCCAGTGCACACATGACTTTATAATTTGTAAAATCTTCAGTTCAGTTCAGTTCAGTCGCTCAGTCACTCAGTCGTGTCCAACTCTTTGTGACCCCATGAGTCACAGCACGCCAGGCCTCCCTGTACATCACCAACTCCTGGAGTTCACTCAGACTCACGTCCATTGAGTTGGTGATGCCATCCAGCCATCTCATCCTCTGTTGTCCCCTTCTCCTCCTGCCTCCAATCCCTCCCAGCATCAGAGTCTTTTCCAATGAGTCAACTCTTCGCATGAGGTGGCCAAAGTACTGGAGTTTCAGCTTTAGCATCATTCCTTCCAAAGAAATCCCAGGGCTGATCTCCTTTTTCAGCGTAGGTCTAGATCCACCCCAACCCATCCACTTAGGGAAGCTTTTACAGGCAGAATTTATTGCTGATGCCTCTGTGAACTCTGAAGTCCCTTCCAGAATGTGCATCACTAGAGGGTGGCTATGACATGACACCCCACTGTCAGATGCCCCGGGGGTGGTATAAACTAGAGAAAAAGTAGCTCAACTATTCCTCTCCCCAGAAATGAACAGGTCTTAACCACTGTGCTATTGGGTAGATTCGCCACTCACAGTGTCAACATTCATAAGCTCCAGACTTTTGGGATCCCTGACACCTCATTATTAAAATAAATAAAAATTAAATGGGATTTGAGAGTCTTAAGTGGTAAAGAATCCACCTGCAATGTAGGAGTCACAGGAGATGCAGGTTTGATCCCTGATTAGGGAAGATCCCCTGGAGAAGGGCATGGCAACCCACTCCAGTATTCTTTTCTGAAGAATCCCATTGACAGAGAAGCCTGGCGGGCCACGGGCCATAAGGTTACAAAGAGTCAGACATGACTGAAGTGACTTAGCACACATGCACAAGAGTCTTGAGAATTTTGCAACATGTCTTGAGATGTGCAGAGAGATACCAAGTTGCTAACTTGGGGGATTCAATTAGGGACAATAGCTGAATCTGTAAGAACACAAAGAAAAATTATTCTTTGTGTTTTTCACTGCCTAATTAATTTAGAATTTAGGAGAAGAATGAGCAGAAAATATGAAGAAATGGGACAGCTAACAAAACTGATTTGGCTATTGTAGGATTAGTCCTAGTTTAGAGCAGTGAATAGTGCAAATAACTCTGGTCAGTTTGAACCCACTTCCTGCAGATGTCATATTCCAAGGAGGTCTAACTCTGTGAGAGAGCTTCAAAAAAGGATGGAAAAGGACATGACATAAAAATTTCAACTAGTTTTCATAGCTGTGATAATTATAAAAGCAAACACTTCTTGATTTCAAACAGTAGACGGAATTTATGAACATTCAACCATCTTGACATATTTACCATTCTTGCAGATACTAATAATTATTAACAAAACTTGAGTATATTTTAATTATATATTTATAAAGTTTATTATTAGGATATTAAATACCCAATTCTTATTAGATACAGTATCTTAATCCAATAACCAAAATTTGAATTGTCTACATTCATGGGTTTTTAAAAATAAAAACAGATAAAGTCAAGTCTGTCCCTGCAAATTGTGACTAATACTGTACTATTCTGAATGACACTGAAACAGCTAATCATATGAAAAACTATGTTCTTCTTAATATGACTATATATTTGTATCAGGTAAATGCAACATATATTTCAGGGTTCATATATTTATTACCAAAATTATATCATTAAGTATTATGACATATATGTATCTATGTAATACAATATTATGTAAAGCACTGAAGAATTGATGCTTTTGAACTGTGGTGTTGGAGAAGACTCTTGAGAGTCCCTTGGACTGCAAGGAGATCCAACCAGTCCATCCTAAATATTCATTGGAAGGACTGATGTGAAGCTGAAGCTCCAATACTTTGGTCACCTGATGCGAAGAACTGACTCATTGGAAAAGATCCTGATGCTGGAAAAGATTGAAGGCAGGAGGAGAAGGGGACAACAGAGTATGAGATGGTTGGATGGCATCACCAACTTGATGGACATGAGCTTGAGCAAGCTCCAGGAGTTGGTGATGGACAGGGAAGCCTGGCATGCTGCAGTCCATGGGGTCACAAAGAGTTGGACATGACTAA
Organism: Bos mutus; assembly: GCF_027580195.1. Lineage (NCBI taxonomy): Eukaryota > Metazoa > Chordata > Mammalia > Artiodactyla > Bovidae > Bos > Bos mutus. The sequence goes on from NC_091638.1 coordinate 42,488,313, forward strand.
GCAACTGAATTGAACTGAATGTAATATAATACACAGTATATACTCTATAATATACAGTAAAATCACATTATAACACAAATTTTCTATTTTTATGCTGTTCTGCACAATTACAGCTTATGATCATTTATGGATACCCTTTCCTGATAGCTCAGTTGGTAAAGAATCCGCCTGCAGTGCTAGAGACCCCAGTTCAATTCCTTGGTCAGGAAGATCTGCTGGAGAAGGGATAGACTACTCACTCCAGTATTCTTGGGCTTCTCTTGTGGCTCAGCTGGTAAAGACTCTGCCTGCAATGCAGGAGACCTGGGTTCGATCCCTGGGTTGGGAAGATCCCCTGGAGAAGGGAAAGGCTACCCACTCCAGTATTCTGGCCTGGAGAATTCCATGGACTGTATACTACATGGGGTCACAGAGAGTTGTACGCGACTGACTTTCACTTTCTATTTCTTTAGTCCTATGAAGTTTTTCTTCTCATTCCCAGTCATTTTTCTTTCTTCATAAATATTTTTCTTCAGTGTGATGAACTTTCATTTTTGACACTTGATATATTTGATCTCTCCTTTAATGTTTCATTAGCATTTCTTTTACAAATTCTCAGAAGTTCTCAGGGTTAAGCATTATAAATTTCTTAAAACGTTTAAATCTTTGACTACATAAGTAAATACTGAAAGTTTCTAAAATTGTTTTAGCAAAAGTTCTTCATAAATACACTAAATTCTTATAAATTGTTTAGATATTATATTAAGCTCATAATATGATATCTGTTAAATTTGCACTTATTACTCAAAAATTTATATAATTCTTAAAGCAGTCACTCCCTACCTCTCAACTTTTGATACTAACATTTATGTTATTAGACATGGCTTTTATAAATTGCTGAAGGTCCATTTTATCAACGTAAAAACCACAGAGTTAATAAACAAAGACAGAATAGTTAAACCTTGAAAAAATAGGTCTAAGATTTTTGTGCTGTTTGCCTTTTGTTTTAATTAGAGGGTAATATTCACCTCTGAGAATTTGTTGTTCAGTCACCCAGTCATGTCTGACTCTGCAGCCCCATGGATTTACAGCACGCCAGGCCTCCCCATCCCTCACCATCTCCAGAAGTTTGCCAAAGTTCACATTCATTGCATTGGTGATGCCATCCAGCCATCTCATCCTCTGACACCCTCTTCTCCTTCTACCCTCAACCTTTTCCAGCATCAGGGACTTTTCCAATGAGTCAGCTGTTCTCATCAGACGACGAAAATACTGGAGTTTCAATTTCAGCATCATACTTCCAATGAGTATTCAGACTTGATTTCCCTTAAGATTGACTGGTTTGATTTCCTTGCTGTCCAAGGGATTCTTAGGAGTCTTCTGCAGCACTATAGTTCAGAGGCATCAATTCTTTGCCACTCTGCCTTCTTTATGGTCCAGCTCTCACAACCGTATGTGACCACTGTAAAGACCATAGCCTTGACTATTCGGACCTTTGTCAGTAGAGTAATGTCTCTGCTTTTCAGCACACAGTCTAGGTTTGTCACAGCTTTCCTGCCAAGAAGTAAAAATCTTCTGATTTCATGGCTGTAGTCACCATCCAGAGTGATTTTAGAGCCCAAAAAGAGGAAGTCACTACTTCCACCTTTTCCCCTTCTATTTGCCATGATGTAATGGGGTCAGATGCCATGATCTTAGCTTTTTTGATGTTTACTTTTAGGCTGGCTCTTTCACCCTCCTCCTTTACCCTCAGCAAAAGGCTCTTTAGTTCCTCTTTGCTTTCTGCTATTAGAGTGGTATCATCCCCATCTGAGGTTGTTGATGTTTCGCCTACCTATCTTGATTCCAGCTCCTAACTCATCCAGCCTGGCTTTTCTCATGATGTGCTTATCATATAGATTAAACAAACATGGTGACAGCAGACAGCCCTGCCATACTTCTTTCTCAATCTTGAGCCAAACAGTTGTTCCATACAGGGTTCTAACTGTTGCTTCTTGACTGGCATACAGGTTTCTGAGGAAACATGTAAAATGGTCTGGTGTTCCCATCTCTTTAGGAGCTTTCCACAATTTATTATGATCCACACAGTCAAAGGCTTTGTCATAGTCCATGAAACAGAGATGGATGGTTTTTTTTTTTTTTTTTTAAATTCCTTAACTTTCTCTATGATCCAGCAAATGTTGGCAATGTGATCTCTTGGGAATTCCCTCTGGGACTAGGGTTCTATCAAAGACAGACTAGCAGAGTCCCACTGGGGAACCAGAGTACTAAGAAGAACAGCTAAGCAAAGTACCATGTTAGGTGGCTTCATCCAACCCTTCAAGATCCTCCTAGGCACAATGATTCTGTTGCAGTAAAACTAAATTCACACACTACTCTGTGTGAATTTAGTAGAATTTAGTGCAGTATATTAATATTCCTCCTGCTTTCACCAAAACTGGCTCAGAATCTGAGCCAGGGTGGGCCTCCAGAAGGAAGGTATCAGAAACTCCAGGAGATAGGACTGAGGAATGAACACTTTGATGGAAAGCAAAGTAATCATGCCTAGGGAAAGATATGGTGATAATCACTGCTACAAGCTTGGCTCCCAGAAGTAAATTACAGACCTACTCATCCATGAGATCCTTACAAAATGTGAAGATAAATTTCCCTGACCCTTTCTTCCTTCACTTCACTGGACCCCCTCTGTCACGTCCTCGCTCCAGAGTTTGTTTGTTTTTTTCAATCGGAGGATAATTGTTTTACAAGGTTGTGCTGGTTTCTGCTGTACAATAGCATGAATCAGCTGAGTGCATCTGTATGTCCCTCCCTTTGAGCCTCCCTCCCACTCCTCCAACCCACTCTTCTAGGTCATCACAGACCACTACTTGTGCTACACAGCCGCTTCCCACTAGCTATCTGTTTTACATATGGTAGTGACTATACGTCAAAGCTACTCTCCCAATTCGTCCAGAGTTCCACACAAAAGAATCAGTCTCTGGGCTGATACATTGTCTTAGTACTTATAACCCTGACCTTTTATGAGCATAGTGCATTCTACTGGTCTTGGAAAAGATTTGTTTTCTGCATTAGTTCATTTCATGGGTATGTTCATTTTATAAAGTTGTGAATCAGACCCTTGAAATATTAATGGTATAAAACTCTATGTGTATTCATGATGGTTTTATATATAAGGGACTGTCAGATCCCAACCCCAATTATGTGTACTTACTGAAAACACATTCATAAATGAGTAGAACTCAAGATCATAAGTTCTATTAATTTTAATGCTCCCAAGATGAGTCAGAATTTTTAAAGAAAATGGTTCATTTGCTTAGATCCTTAGCTCTGGAAGTTGTTTTAAATTAGTAAAATTGGTTGTCTTGAAATGTTTAAACTGATGTAGAGTTTTCCTTTCACTTCTGAGGATTCTTCCCAGTGATTAAAGAGATTTTATATTTTAATATTAAATTAAAATTTTCCCTCAAAAACTTTTAATATTTTAACAGAATATGCATGCTTTGCCTAGCATTACACAGTTCAAAATGATGTATAAACTATTATAGATTGAATTTCATTAGTCTTCTAATGTCTCTATGAGCTGCTGTTATTTCCTCTCTGCTTGAATCTAAAATATTATGTGACAATAAATATTTAAGGGGATGAATTTCACAGCAATTTTGGTTAATAGAATTCACCATAACTAAGAAAAAATATTGCAATAAATATATATTAAGATCAATTTCACCAAATCCCAGAATATTAAACATTCACAAATGCCTCTAAAATTCAAATATTCTTATAGAATACAAATTTGTAAAATTTATTATCCAAGGAAACAGTGCAAACAAAAATGTGAGTTGGTCTAGAAACAAAGAAGTATCATAATCACTACTACTTTTTACTCAGTTAAATTCAGATAAATATGATTCTGTAAATACATACCCATTCTAAATTACAGGGATTGTGATACAGCTTAACATGACACTTTCCTGGTCTCCTTTTACTCATTTAATAACTATTCATCCAGTCAATATGTGTATCATGAATTCCCAATGTTCCAAGCACTGTGCTGGCCCTGAAAAGACAACTTTCCATGTCTAAAGTTGGCTGTGCAAGTCAACAGTAGCCGCTAGCCACTTGCAGCCATTGAGCACATGAAATGTGGCTTCTCTAAACAGAGATGTGGTCTGATGTATAAAATACACATCAGATTTAAAAGACTTTGTACTAAAGGTGGAAACTACCTCAGTGATAATTTTTATGTTGATTGCATGTTGAAATGATAATATTTTGGATGTACTGAGTAAAATAAAATATGCTATTAAAATTAATATCATGTATTTCTTCTCACTTTTTAGCATGAACACGAGAAAAATTTAAGTTATATATGTGGCTCTCATTGTATTAGACAATGCTGGTCTAAGGGAAACTGACAACATACCTCAGTTCAGTTCAGTTCAGTCGCTCAGTCGTGTCCGACTCTTTGCGACCCCATGGACCACAGCACGCCAGGCCTCCCTGTCCATCACCAACTCCTGGAGTTCACCCAAACTCATGTCCATCGAGTCAGTGATGCCCTCCAACAATCTCATCCTCTATAGTCCCCTTCTCCTCCTACCTTCAATCTTTCCCAGCATCAGGGTCTTTTCAAATGAGTCAGCTCTTCGCATGAGGTGGCCAAAGTATTGGAGTTTCAGCTTCAACATCAGTCCTTCCAATGAACACTCAGGACTGATCTCCTTTAGGATGGACTGGTTGGACCTCCTTGCACAACATATCTGTATCTATATACTTTTATGTTTAAGAAAAGCATTCTGAATCTGATCAGAAGGCCATGACAAAGTATGTAGTGGGTTGAATAATAGCCACTCAAAGATATGAAGCCCTAATGGCCAGAACTTGTTTTCTTATTTGGAAAGAGGATCTTTACAGGTGTAATTAAATAAATGATCTGGAGTTGAGGAGAATCTGAGTGGGCCCTAAATGACATCATAAGCATCCTCCAGGAGAAAGGCCAAAGGAGGTTAACACCTACAGAAGAGAGGAGACAATGTGAGTATGGAGGCAGTATTCACAGTGATGCAGACAGAAGTCAGGGAAGGCTCACAGCAACCAGAAGCTGGAAGAAGTGGAGTCAATTCTCCCCTAGAGCCTCCAGAAGGAGTATGGCCTTGACCACACCTTGACTTTGGACTTCTGGTCTCCACAACTGGGAATGGATACTTTCTGTTATTTTAAGCCACCCAGTTTGTGCTAATTTTTTTATTACACCCCTCAGAAACTAATATAGAGCATAATGATGGGAAGAGGTGGTTCATAACAGGTAACTAAGGAACAGCCACAAGTTCTACCCATTTTGAGACAAGAACTGTGAGAATAAAGCCTATATTCTCTCTCAAAACATCCCCTCAGAGTTTTTGCCATGAAAAAAGAATACTGACCTGGAAGACCCATTACCATTGGCATGCTCAGTATAATATTCCAAATTTTCATGATTTTATATATATATATATATGGCAGAAAGTGAAGAGGAACTACAAAGCCTCTTGATGAAACTGAAAGAGGAGAGTGAAAAAGTTGGCTTAAAGCTCATTATTCAGAAAACTAAATCATGGCATCTGGTCCCATTAGTTCATGACAAATAGATGGGGAAACAGTGGAAACGGTGTCAGACTTTATTTTTTCGGGCTCCAAAATCACTGCAGATGGTGATTGCAGCCATGAAATTAAAAGACACTTACTCCTTGGAAGGAAAGTTATGACCAACCTAGGTAGCATATTAAAAACCAGAGACATTACTTTGCCAACAAAGGTCCATCTAGTCAAGGCCATGGTTTTTCCAGTAGTCATGTATGGATGTGAGAGTTGGACTATAAAGAAGGCTGAGCGCCAAAGAATTGATGCTTTTGAACTGTGGTGTTGGAGAAGACTCTTGAGAGTCCCTTGGACTGCAAGGAGATCAGTCCTGGGTGCTCACTGGAAGAACTGATGTTGAAGCTGAAACTCCAATACTTTGGCCACCTCATGCGAAGAGCTGACTCACTGGAAAAGACCCTGATGCTGGGAAGGATTGGGGGCAGGAGGAGAAGGGGACGACAGAGGATGAGATAGCTGGATGGCATCACCAACTCGATGGACATGAGTTTGGGTGAACTCCAGGAGTTGGTGATGGACAGGCAGGCCTGGCGTGCTGCGGTTCATGGGGTCGCAAAGAGTTGGACACGACTGAGCGACTGAACTGAACTGAACTGAATATGTATATCTGGCCCCACTACTGCATGGCAAATAGAAGGGGAAAAGGTGGAAGCAGTGACAGATTTCCTCTTCTTGGACTCCAAAATCACTGCAGACAGTGATTGCAGCATGAAATCAGAAGACAACTGCTTCTTAGAAGGAAAGTGATGACAAATGCAGACAGTGTGTTGAAAAGCAGAGACGTTACTCTGCCGGGAAAGGTCCATATAACCAAGGCTATGGACATGTACAATTGTGAGAGCTGGATGGTAAAGAAGGCAGAACATCATAGAATTGATGCCTTTGAACTGTGGTGCTGGAAAAGACTCCTGAAAGTCCCCGGGACAGCAAAGAGATCAAATCAGTCAATCTTAAGGGAGATCATCCCTAAATATTCACTGAGAGGACTGATGCTGAAGCTGAAGCTCTAGTATTTTGGTCATCTGATGTGAACAAATGACTCATTGGAAAAGTCCTTGATGCTGGGAAAGATTGAGGGTAGAAGGAGAAGAGGGTGTCAGAGGATGAGATGGCTGGACAGCATCACCAATGCAATGAACATGAACCTGAGCAAATTCCAGGAGATGGTGAGGGACAGGGAGGCCTGGGGTGCTGCAGTCCATGGAGTTGTAGAGACTCACACACGACTGGGTGATTGAACAAACATACAAGCAAATATGCACACATAGTTATAAAATACATACATGTGTGTGTGCATGTATGTGTATGCATGACCCACAAACAGATAAAATACCATATTAATTAATTAATAGCATCAGATCAGATCAGATCAGATCACCCTGCTTATTTAACTTCTATGCAGAGTACATCATGAGAAACGCTGGGCTGGAAGAAGCACAAGCTGGAATCAAGATTGCTGGGACTAATTAAATAATTTTCTATTAAATAAAAAAAAAAAAAAAAAAGGATCTAAAGAAAACGCATTAATGCATCTAAGGAAAAAAATCTAAAATACATACAACTTTTATCCATGAAAAAAAAAAAAAAAGATTGCTGGGAGAAATATCAATAACTTCAGATATGCAGATGACACCACCCTTATGGCAGAAAGTGAAGAGGAACTAAAAAGCCTCTTGATGAGAGTGAAAGAGGAGAGTGAAAAAGTTGGCTTAAAGCTCAACATTCAGAAAACAAAGATCATGGCATCTGTTCCCATCACTTCATGGGAAATAGATGGGGAAACAGTGGAAATAGTGTCAGACTTTCTTTTTCTGGGCTCCAAAATCACTGTAGATGGTGACTGCAGCCATGAAATTAAAAGACACTTACTCCTTGGAAGGAAAGTTATGACCAACCTAGATAGTATATTGAAAAGCAGAGACATTACTTTGCTAACAAAGGTCCATCTAGTCAAGGCTATGGTTTTTCCAGTGGTCATGTATGGATGCGAGAGTTGGACTGTGAGAAAGCTGAGTGCTGAAGAACTGATGCTTTTGAACTGTGGTATTGGAGAAAACTCTTGAGAGTCCCTTGGACTGCAAGGAGATCCAACCAGTCCATCCTAAAGGAGATCAGCCCTGGGTGTTCTTTGGAAGGAATGATGCAGTACAGACCAGAGCTAATGTTGGCTCACAGGAAGTGCTCAGGCTTGAATAAATATTAATAACAGATGAGCTTTAAGACAAGACTCTAAGTAGGAAAAGACTCTTCCCACCAAAGGAGTGTTCAATATCCTCTGCAATGGCCATAGGGGGCAAAAAGGACATAAGCACACTAGCATGCTAATCCTGTAGAGAGAGTGCAGCATCAAAGGAAAATGGAAAAAAAAACACAAACTTGAGGTGTTCTGGAAAGGACACAGAACTCTAGTGACCCTTAGAGCAATCTGCAAGGCATACATGAGAGGAGCAAAGCCTCACACAGACATGAGCTGATAAAATCTCAGGACTTAATGGCCACACTTTGAATGAGTACAAGAGCAGGTAACAATATTCAGCTGTAAAGGTCTGGAAGCAAGATATGGGCATCACAGTATAAATCAGACCAATTGGAAAGGGAAAATAGAGAAGAGTATCTGTACTGAAACAAAATATTCATTTAGCCATACTTGTTAGGGCTATCACCAGTTACCTTAGCAAGGAAGAAGAAAGAAGAAGAACTCACTGAGCAATATTAGAACTCACTTGTGTACTCAATTGTACATATTTATCAGCGTGGATGCAAATATTTTCAACAAGCAACGGTTATTGTTAAAGAGAAGTATGTGAATTGTAGGGATCCTGATTCTTTCTCCCTAGTTATGTAACGTATTATATATTTATAGATAGTTGACCAAACACATAGGCAGTGACTGGTGGGGGAGAACTAAACCATAAGACCATAAATAGCCATGTCCAAAAATGTCCAAAGCTTTATGACATAACTGATAACTAATGGGAAAAAAGCATACGTAGGATATCAACAAAATGTGAAACCAAATTACATTATAATTTGTCAGTTATTAAAGGATACATACATTTACCTAAGTCACATTTTATCCACTTATGTATCAGAATGACACTTCTCGAATCTGAATTACATCAATTAATGCCATCCCTTCACCTCTCTGTAACACTGCTTCCCAATAGTTAAGAGGCATTCAGAGAATAGGAAACGAGGACACCATTGTTGAGGGACTTTAGATTTAAAAACCTACAAGAGTGCATAAAGACACAGAGACACGTTTAATGAGACAGCATAAAATAGTAGCTGGTCACTTGCTCCTGAAATCTTCATGGAACCGATCCCTTTAGAAAGAAAAGGAAAAGGCTTTGATATAAACTAATAGCAGGCTTGTATAAGAGAGAAAATATCTTTTTAAAAGATGTGAGAAGATGAAAAGCAGAGAGTCAATCTTCCCAAGACAGAAATCTGAATCAGAGTTGAGCTGCCTTTCCCTAAACTGACTTGAACTTATTAACGTCTTGAATCTGAACACTGGCACTTGGAAATTTCAGAATAGCTCATCAATTTTTAGTACTTTTGCTTGAGGCCAGCATGGCACCCCACTCCAGTACTCTTGCCTGGAAAATCCCATGGATGGAGGAGCCTGGTGGGCTACAGTCCATGGGGTCGCTGAGAGTCAGACACGACTGAGTGACTTCACTTTCACTTTTCACTCCTATGCATTGGAGAAGGAAATGGCAACCCACTCCAGTGTTCTTGCCTTGAGAATCCCAGGGACAGGGGAGCCCGGTGGGCTGCCGTCTATGGGGTTGCACAGAGTCGGACACGACTGAAGTGACTTAGCAGCAGCAGCAGCAATGGAACAAGAACAAAAATAGAGCAGGTGTGCTTGCTTTTTATATGTGTTTCCACAAACTGAAAATGAACCCAGAGTGAAAAACTACTTACCTGAATCATTTCCTATGTCAGAACCACCACCTCGTATTTACATTTCTCAAAGTATTTACATACTCATCCTAGTGTGGTGGGAAAGACATATGCATGCGATCTAAGAGCCTGTGCTCAATATTGAAACTGTGCTGTTATTAAGGAAAGCTGGAGTTGCTAAAGTTCATGCTACTTTTAAAAATATTTTTAAATGTTATCAAAATAATCATTCATATAACTTAAAATATGACAAAATGTACCTGGGGAATTTTAATTTGAACATTATTAACTTTTTCATGTAAACATTATTTTTCTCTTTTAGTTGAGTTTATGAAATTATACCTGAGACATAGTTGAAAGAATCAAATGACACTATGAAGGGAGGGGAGTTGCTTATGAAAAATCACAGTTTCTTGGGCCTTTCTACCCTGATTTTTCCCCTTTTGAGGATAATAACTTGCTTCTCTTTCAGGCAATTATTCTAGAATTGCCTCCATATCTCTAAATAACATGTATCATTTTTAATCTTCCTTTTTAATTTTCCTCCTATGGAAGATTTAGCACCTTTTCCTACTCCTGCCACACACTCACATATTTGTCCCTTTGCTCCCTACATGCGTGTGTGTGTGCTAAGTTGCTTCAGTCGTGCCTGACTCTGTGTGATCCTATGGACTGTAGCCTGACAAGCTCCTCTGCCCATGGAGCTTCTCCAGGCAAAAATACTGGAGTGGGTTGACATCCCTTCCTCCAGGGGATCTTTCTGACCCAGGCATCAAACCCGCATCTCTTATGTCTCCTGCATTAGCAGGCGGGTTCTTTACCGCTAGTGCCACCTGGGAATCCCTTGCTTATTACTAATGTAGATAAATGGGGAAGATCAATAATCAAGTGTTTTGATATTATGACTATATAAGTAACATCCACAGATGTGGTATGAAGCGAACTATACTGTTTCCCTGCTATGATATTGCTCTCTCTGGAGCTAATAATTATATTACTTGTCATCATTTATTTAACATTCTATATATTCATCACTAATTCAAGCCCTAACTCTTTGTTGGTTTTCTAATTCTCCTCTCAAGATATACAGAGCAAGTTTCTATCAGTTTCCTTCTTCTGAAGAAGTCTCCCTTTGAGCCTCTGATCTGTTCTAATCCATGACGTATCCTCACTCCCAGGAAACCAAAGACACTCCTAGAATTAACAGTAGATTGTTCTGGGGTGGAACTGCATAGAAGGTGGAAGAATTGGTGTCTCCCCCCTGCCTGAATGCACATGCTAAATAGCCATGTAAAATGGACGCATCGGTGTTATTGGTAGATGGTTCACCCAAACCAGCTAAGTTTCTGGGAAGCACATGGGCAAGGCCCACCCTGACTTACTACAAACAGTGAAGAATAAATTATTGCCTCTGATCCCATCCAAGTCTAAACTCATAGCCCAGTGTCTAGTCACCCTGTTTGGCTTATGCCTAACCACAAATGGAATCTTATCACCAAGAAAAAGTGGATAAGAGACCATCAATTTCTTCTCTCTATTGGTGCTCTTTTCACTGGTGCTCCAGTGATGCTTGGCATAGGGGACAACTGACTCCCGCTCGCTAAAGTCTCAGGATGCTGGAGCCAAGAGGCAGAAAGAAAGGAAATAAGACTATGAATGTGGGAGTACCTTATAAATTTAAATACATAGTTTGGAATGGAAAGTATAATGGAAAATAAAAGTTAAAGAAAAAATCTGTAGCCCAAAATGAGGGAAAATTTACATGAATAAACTATCATTTTAAGTAATATTTTTAAAGTGGTAAATTAAAAGATTAAACTTTCCATAAAGTTGTTTGAATAAAATAATAATATAATTAGTTGTTCAAAAGATACAGAATCCTGACATTTCAATACATAACTGCTAAATAGCTGAGGTTACACCAAGAAGTACATCAGTGCAAAGAGAGGGGCTTTGAATCCTAGCTACAGTAATATGTACACTTGGGGCATGTTTTAACTCCCCTGAGCCTCTCCATTCTTCAAAAGATTATTTACTTTATGATTGTTGTGCGCATTAAGAATACACTGACGGCATGCCAGGTCTACACATTTCATAAACATATACAATATAATTGTACCATTCATAAAAATACAGTAGTGAGAAATGGGGAATGTAAATACATAGATGAATTTGCTTGAATTTGCACAAAGAAACCATTCAGTTCAGTTCAGTTCAGTTCAGTCGCTCAGTCGTGTCCAACTCTTTGTGACCCCATGAATCGCAGCACGCCAGGCCTCCCTGTCCATCACCAACTCCCGGAGTTCACCCATACTCACGTCCATTGAGTCAGTGATGCCATCCAGCCATCTCATCCTATGTAGAAAATAGTATAGTTTCTTAGCCCAGGGAGAAGAGAGAAAAAAAGGATGAAAGGGAGAATATAGGAGTGAGATTTTTCACTGTACCTTTTTACTTGTTTTGATTGATTTCACAGTAAACTTAAAATCTACTCTCTATCCATCAGGGCTAGATGTTTTGCATGATACTCAGTCATTTCTTACATTTTTGATAATAAATAATCCCTCTTACAGATTCAGCTCCACGACCATGACTTCATTTTCTATGACCTTCTATAACTGCCAGTTAGCAACAAAAGCAAAATGTAGTTCTACCTGTTTGTATCAGACTTTCAACTACCAGTGAAAACCAGCTCTGTGCTCTTGTGTCACAACCGCAGCCATGAGCAAATCACAGATGCACTGATTTTCAGTATCTATATAATTCACTACTGTTTCAGATTCTACCTGCCTTTTTTTTTTTTAATTCTAAGGGAAATACATTTGGCAAACTGGATTTCTTTGGTAATAACAAATGATCTACCTCAGAAATGTTCAGCCAAAATAAACAATTATTTACTACAGTATCTAATATTAATTTCAATCTCCACTAATGCCAATTATTCTACAACCTTGCTTAGAAATGCTCATGTTGAGAATAAAAAAAATACAGTGTAGAGAATGAGATAATAATGCTTTAATGTATTAAAGTAGGAGGACAAATTTTTTCTCACATATGGTTTGTTTTTCCTGGGTGAGTAGAGGAAGAAATATAGGTGAGGAGACTTTTAGTTTGTATTCTGTCTTGGTGTTAAAACTTTCTGCTCAAGGAATCTAGAGAAAAATTATTACTTGTGATAAGTTCTTTATATTCAAAATTTGACACATTACAAGGTTTGCCAATGACATTGTTCATACAGACCCCAAATCCTTCTGCTTTCTTTTCTCTCTTGGGGAAAAACTTCCTTTAAAAAGAACTGAGGCTCAGTTGAACTACATAACTCTGCTTTTTTTTTTTCAGCTCTGATAATTCAGGAAATGAAAATGTAAGCTATTCATGCTTAAAATGAAGATGTACTATAATTGGAGAACCAGGAAAAACATTAACCTAGTTAAAACACATGTCTTTTATTAGGGGAGGAGCAAGAGTGAAAAAATAGTTGTTTTTAATATTTCTGGCGTTATTTTCATAGAGGCTGGTACCAAAATTTGATGATCTTAGAATATGCCAATTTAGAGAAGGAAACAGAGATTCAACACTCTTAGGGATTTTTCTGTAGGATCTATAATTCCAAGTATACCGTTTCCTGCCTAGCAGCAGGACAAAATGCAGCTTGACTAAAGTGACAGGTCTAAGCTATAAAGAGTCAATCTTGAAATTCAGGCTTTTCAATTTCAGTTGAAATTCATTAAGCTAAAGGTACATATGACCTAGAAACTGTTTTCACATCTGTAAGCATATCAGTCTTTTTCTTTATGAAAGGACAACCTCTTTCTTCTATTGCACTTGTAAAATTTCCCTTAGGATGGAAAATAGAATACCAATTGATGTTTTAATTGGAATTTTGAAGAAGAATTCATCAACCTTGAGTATGTGGGACTTTAAAGGTACAAATGCATTTTTTGAGTTCCTCACAGTGCTCATTCACATTTTGTCTAGGTGAGAGTTGTTTGTACACTCATCTTATCCCCATACCAACTATCTTGTGTCCACTTCAGAGCATTGCACAGTATTTCCCTTCTGCCTAGAATATTCTTTCCTGGGTCAGCACCTCCCAGCTTCCATATCACTCAGGTTTCAATTCAAAGAGAGGTCTTCAGTTCATGCCACTTTACTCTATATTGTCTTCAAATTCTTATTTATGCACTTATTTATGTGTTGATTTCTGTTTCTTTCCAACTATAATCTTAGTTCATCAAAACCAGGGTATCTGTCTTGTTTACCACTACTGCTTGTGCTTAAAATAGAAACTGGTCCAATATAGACTTATAAATGATTGTAAACTCCTTAACAACAAGAATATAGTTTTTATTCAGCCCTCAGAAATGATATAGATATAGTAGCCCAGCTGATAAAGAATCTGCCTGCAATGGGGGAGACTTCTGGGTTCGATCCCTGGGTTGGGAAGAATCCCAAGTATTCTTGCCTGGAGAATCCCCATGGACAGAGGAGCCTACAGAGGAACCTGGTGGACTACAGTCCATGGGGCTGCAAAGAGCTGGACATGACTGAGTGACTAACCACAACACAGTAGCTAACTAAGTTGCAAAGGATTATACCACTATCCTTAAATGTGAAAAAAAAAAAAAAAAGAAACTGCTCACTCAAATCAAGTTTAAAACCAAAAGAAATATTTAGAAGAACACTAGATCCTCAGGTCTAGATTCAAAGTAAATGAAAAAGTAAGACTAAAAAATTTTTTTGAAAATTTGTGACCTTCTTTTGCTAATTGAATATCATAAAATCTGATTTCAAGTCCATAATAAACTGTTCAATTGAACCATAAGTCATCAAAGTTTGAACCCATACTTGGTAAGGATATGGGAAGGAGGATTTTGTAACTCCTTCACGATACTATGATGATTCAGTTTAATAATGTGACTACTATTACTGAAAGTGTTAGTTATTCAGTCCTGCCTGACTCTTTGTGACCCCATGAACTGTAGCCCCCCAGGCTCCTCTGTCCTTGAAATTCTTCAGGCAAGAATACTGAAATAGGCAGTTATTCCTTTCTCCAGAGGATCTTCCCAACCCAGGAATTAAACCCGGGTCTCCTGCATTGAAGGCATATTCTTTACCATTTGAGCCACCAGAGAAGCCCATCATTACTAATTTAACAGAAAGAATTAAGGTATATTTAAGAAGACTTTTGTACCAAAATGTGTCTTCAAAAATGAGGGAAAATATTATATTGTCAGGAAAAGAGACAAAGAAAAAAATAAAAGAAATATTTACAGAAGAATCTGACTAAAAACACACTTTCACCTGTTTAGTTATATTAGGCATGTAAGTAAATCTAATAGGTATAAAACAGCTGTTTTGCAGGTAAAAAGAGTTTAAAATCAATAATTACTTGTGGTTAAACTTTCCACATACTCAAGATTTCCTGGAGAAGGAAATGGCAAGCCACTCCAGTGTTCTTGCCTGGAGAATCCCAGGGACGGGGGAGCCTGGTGGGCTGCCGTCTCTGGGGTCGCACAGAGTCGGACACAACTGAAGCGACTTAGCAGCAGCAGCAAGATTTCCTAAGTACAAGACATTGTGATGGTAACTGGCAAACTATATCATTTAATGCTCCCAACAAACTTATGAGGATTATCCCTATTTTACAGTTGAAGAGGCTTAGAGAAACTAACCAAACTCTCCAATATCAAAGACGTAGGTAGCCAGTGCCAAAGCAAGGAAAGATTCAAGCCTGAATCTCTCAATCTCCACAGCCAGTTCTGTTTCTATATTACCTTACATTCTGTAAGCATGTGTTTTGTGTTTGTTTTTACTAGCACAGTTTACATAATATTATACTAGTTTCAGGTGTACAAAGCAGTAATTTGATATTCTATCCTTCACGTATTTTGTGCCTACTCACCTCCCCTCCAGTAACCCAATCATCTCCCCTCCAGTAACCACTAGATTGTTCCCTGTATCTATGGGTCTGTTTCTGTCTTATTATATTTGTATGCTTGTTTTACTTTTTAGATTCCACATATAAGTGAAAACAATATTCACCTTTTTCTGAACTATTACCCTCCAGGTCCATCCATGTTCTCACAAATGGCAAAATCTCATCCTTTTTTATGGTTGAGTAATATGCCACTATTTACAGTGGAATGTTACCCATTCATCTTCTTTATCCATGAATCTGTTCATTAATGCTTAGGTTGCTTCCATAGCTTGGCTGTGGTAAATAATGCTGCCATGAATATTAACATGCATGTATCTTTTCAAATTTGCTTTTGTTTTCTCCAGATACATACCCAGGAGTGGCATTGCTGGGTTGTGTGGTAGTTTTATTTTTGACTTTTTGAGGAATTTCCACACTGTTTTCCATAGTGGTTGTACTAATTTAAACTGTATATAAATACCCCTTTCATCCACATCCTCTACAATGTTTGTTAAGAAATCTTTTTGAGAATAGCCATTCTGACTGTTATGAGTTGGTATCTCATTGTGGTTTTGACGTGCATTTCCCTATGGCTAGTAATGTTGAGCGCTTTTTAATGGTCCTGTTGGCCATCTGTATATGTTCTGTGGGAAAAGGTCTTCCTTGAGAAAAAAATAAACCTGGAAGTCTCATGATCTCTAACTTCAGTGTATACTACAAAGCTACATTTATCTAAACATCATGGTACTGGCACAGAGAGAGAGAGAGAAATCAATGGAACAGAACAGACAGCCTAGAAAAGAAACCCTCATATGCTCAATTAACCTACGACAAGTTGAGTTCAGTCACTCAGATGTGGCCAACTCTTTGTGACCCCATGGACTGGAACACACCAGGATTCCCTGTTCATCACCAACTCCTGGAGCTTACTCACTCATGTCCATCAAGTTGCTGATGCCATCCAATCATCTTATCCTCTATCATCCCCTTCTCCTCCTGCCTTCAATCTTTCCCAGCATCAGGGTCTTTCCCAGTGAGTCAGTTCTTCGCATCAGGTAGCTCAAGTATTAGAGCTTCAGCTTCAGCATCAGTCCTTCCAATGAATATTCAGGACTGATTTCCTTTAGGATGGACTGGTTGGATCTCCCTGAAGTCCAGGGGACTCTCAAGAGTCTTCTCCAACACCACAGTTCAAAAGCATCAATTCTTTGGCACTCAGCATTCTTTATGGTCCAACTCTCACATCCATACATGACTACTGGAAAAACCATAGCTTTGACTAGATGGACCTTTGTTGGCAAAGTAATGTCTCTGCTTTTTAATATGCTATCCAGGTTGGTCAGAGTTTTTCGTCCAAGGAACAACTGTCTTTTAATTTCATTAAAAGCATCTTTTAATTTTATAACAAAGGAGGCAAGAATACGTAATGGGAAAACAGTCTCTTTAATAAAAGTGGTGCTGGTAAAATTGGACAGTTACTTATAAAAAACAAAATCATAACATTTTCTCACACCATATACACAAACTCAAAATAGATTACATACCTAAATGTAAGACCTGAAACCATAAAACCCCTAAAGAAATCATAGCCAGTATGTGCGTTGATATTGGTCTTAGAGTATTTTTTTTTAATCTGTCTCCCCAGGCAAGGGGAACAAAAACAAAAATAAACAAATGGAACTGAATCAAACTTAAACCTTTTTGCACAGTGAAGGAAATCATCAGCAAAACAAATTGGCAACCTACAGAATGGGAGAATATATTTGCAAATTATATATCGAATAAGGGTAACTATCTGAAACATTTTAAAACTCAAACAACTCAATATCCAAAACAAACAATCCAATTTTTTAAATAGGCGAAGGACCTGTAGGCATCTGTTTTTTTAACTAATTACCAACATCTTTGCCTAAAAGTTCCTACAGTCATTACTGGCTAGATCTCCAAGGCTGGATACTTAAAATTCAGCCTTATAATCAATCCTTTTTATACTGCCATTAACAAATAAAAAAAGAAAAAGGAATTTCCCCTTGAGATACACCAGGATGGTAGCCAAGTCATTTCTCAGACCAATATTTATGTTCCTATGAGGCCAAAAGCAAGCTTTGTTTTCATCTTTAAAAGTTTATTTTTCTGCTATTAATTTGGAAGATACATAGAAAGCAAGCTTACAGGCTAAGTGAAATTGTGAAAAGAAAGATATGATTAGAAATAATGTACTTGGATTCACATGAATCATTTGGGTTCTGGGATGAATGTACAGTAAATTGAGCTCAGTCCAGAGAAAATGAGATAAAATGAGTTTAGAAGCAAATAATAAGATGTGAAAATACATATTATATGGAACAATGCTAATAATGGAACATATTATATGGAAAATAGCTAGGAAGCTGTTTTAAGAATTAAGGCAGAAAATTCTCATAGAATCCACTAGTCTATACAACAGACATGGCAAAACAAACAGATATGGTAGATAAGGTGATGGCTGTTGCTGGAGACTGAATGGTGAAATATAAAATAGTAATGATATTGACAATTTTTTGATATGGTGAAGGGAATTACAAATGTCATGCAGTAGGGCTACCGTCCCATTATCATTTTCAAACATTCTCAGAAAATTAAGTGCCATCTAAGTCTATGCCCTGACCAGTAATGCTGAAGAAGCTGAAGCTGAACAGTTCTATGAAGACCTACAAGACCTTCTAGAACTAACACCCCCCCCCCCAAAAAAAATGTCCTTTTCATTATAGGGGACTGGAATGCAAAAGTAGGAAGTCAAGAAACACCTGGAGTAACAGGCAAATTTGGCCTTGGAATACAAAATGAAGCAGGGCAAAGGCTAATAGAGTTTTGCCAAGAGAATGCACTGGTTATAGCAAACACCCTCTTCCAACAACACAAGAGAAGATTCCACACATGGACATCACCAGATGGTCAACATCGAAATCAGATTGATTATATTCTTTGCAGACAAAGATGGAGAAGTTCTATACAGTCAGCAAAAACAAGACCGGGAGCTGACTGTGCCTCAGACCATGAACTCCTTATTGTCAAATTCAGACTTCAATTGAAGAAAGTAGGGTGCCGGAGACCAGCCCCGGCTGATCCAGGGTATTCGAAGGAGAGACGGCATAGGCGAGGATCAGGATACGATAGCTTCAATTAGATATTAATTAAAGATATAAAGAGTAATAGAATAAGGATAGCTCAGTAGGAAAATTCAGTGGAGAAAAGAGGCTGAGTAGCTTGGTTTACGCGGGGGACCAATAAAACTTCAAGACAAGAAGCTTGCACCACTTACGTAGGCCGCAGGCGTCCTTCCGTTCTCCCGAAGGAGAGGAGACACTGAGGCCTCCCCGGTCGGATCTTAAAGCCCAGGCAAAATTAGTAAGCATGGTGGGTTCCGCTCCAGATGGAGACTCAACCAGAGTGAGAGAGAGAGCGACATGGGGAGACCAGTATTTCGAGAAACTGATCCCAATTCTTTATTTTCCAGAGTCTGTTTTTATACACTGAGATGTTATACAAAAGTCACGTGGGGACAGCAGTCCTGACTTTTATTAAAGTCAGGTGCTTCACACAAATGTATACAGAGGTCTTAGGGTATTACATCATCTTCTGGCCAGGGGGCCTGCTGACAATTCTGACCCTCTCCTTGTGACAGCGGTCAGTCAATCAGGACACTTATTTCTCCAGGGCTGATTATTCTCAAAACAGACATGTTACATTCCTACAGGGTGAGGGTGTAGTGGGTTTTAGTTAAGGAAAGAATTTACTTAGCCTAAGGTCTAACGTGATTAATATCAAAGGTTAATACTTATTTCTTCTATATATTCATTAATGTGTGTAAGGGCAGGGGATGTGGAGACTTAGCAACAAACATTGGCTCAACAAATGAAAAACCCTTCACCAATACAATTTCTAATCAGCCCATTATACTTATACTAATAGTTTTCTAACTTTTCTAAGGAACCTGTTTTTAGAAGGTTTAAAGCATCTCGTGCCTCTCACGGTTGGGAGGCTGTGAGCAATCACATGTGGCCCGACGAGCCTGTCAGGCAGGCTAGAGAACCTTCAGAGGAGTTTGTAGGTTAAAACACTCTTACCACTCCCAGGAATTATTATAAACTGGAGCTCTAGGTTAACTCCTTCTCCGAAAGAGGTGGTGGGGGACAGCCCCCCGTAAAGTCAGAGGTGTAGGTAAGCACAAAGTAGTAAAGTAGGCAGGCTCTGGTTATGGGGGTAGATGCTCGAGGAGTTCCAGGGGGACTCCTGAGGCTCGATCCCGCCTTTGCGTATGTCGAGCCTCCTTCCTCATGACCTTTGTCACGGGCGGAGAACCTCACTCTGGCCCCCAACAGTAGGGAAAATCACTAGACCATTCAGGTATGACCTAATCAAATCCCTTACAATTATACAGTGGAAGTGAGAAATAGAATTAAGGGACTAGATCTGATAGACAGAGTACCTGGTGAACTATGGATGGAGGTTCATGACATTGGACAGGACACAGGGATCAAGATCATCCCCAAGAAAACAAAATGTAAAAAAGCAAAATGGCTGTCTGAGGAGGACTTACATATAGCTGTGAAAAGAAGGGAACCAAAAAGCAAAGGAGAAAAGAAAAGATATACCCATTTGAATTCAGAGTTCCAAAGATTACCAAGGAGAGATAAGAAAGCCTTCCTCAATGATCAGTGCAAAGAAATAGAGGAAAACAATAGAATGGGAAAGACTAGAGATCTCTTCAAGAAAACTAGAGATACCAAGGGAACATTTCATGCAAAGATGGGCTCAATAAAGGACAGAAATGGTATGGACCTAACATAAGCAGAAGATATTAAGAAGAGGTGGCAAGAATACACAGAAGAACTATACAAAGATAATTTTCACAACCCAGATGATCATGTTGGTGTGATCACTCACCTAGAGCCAGACATCCTGGAATGTAAAGCCAAGAGGGCCTTAGGACTCATCGCTATGAACAAAGCTAGTGGATGTGATGGAATTCCAGTTGAGCTATTTCAAATCCTAAAAGATAATGCTGTTCAAGTGCTGCACTCAATATGCCAGCAAATTTGGAAAACGCAGCACTGACCATAGGACTGGAAAAGGTCAGTTTTCATTCCAATACCAAAGAAAGGCAATGCCAAAGAATACTCAAACTATCTCACAATTGCACTCATCTCACACGCTAGCAAAGTAATGCTCAAAATTCTCCAAGCCAGACTTCAGCAATATGTGAACCGTGAACTTCCAGATGCGCAAGCTGGTTTTAGAAAAGGCAGAGCAACCAGAGATCAAATTGCCAACATCCACTGGATCATGGAAAAAGCAAGAGAGTTCCAGAAAAACATCTATTTCTGCTTTATAGACTATGTCAAAGCCTTTGACTGTGTGGATCACAACAACCTGTGGAAAATTCTGAAAGAGATGGGAATACCAGACCACCTGACCTGCCTCCTGAGAAACCTGTATGCAGGTCAAGAAGCAACAGTCCTAACTGGACAGGGAACAACAGACTGGTTACAAATAGGAAAAGGAGTACATCAAGGCTGTCTATTGTCACTTTATTTATTTAACTTATATGCAGAGTGCATCATGAGAAACACTGGGCTGGAGGAAGCACAAGCTGGAATCAAGATTGCTGGGAGAAATAACAATAACCTCAGATATGCAGATGACACCACCCTTATGACGGAAAGTGTAGAACGAAAGAGCCTCTTGATGAAAGTGAAAGAGGAGAGTGAAAAAGCTGGCTTAAAGCTCAACATTCAGAAAACTAAGATCATGGCATCTGGTCCCATCACTTCATGGCAAATAGATGGGGAAACAATGGAAATAGTGGCAGACTTTATTGTTTTGGGCTCCAAAATCACTGCAGATGGTGAATGCAGCCATGAAATTAAAGGACGCTTACTCCTTGGAAGAAAAACTATGACCAACCTAGATAGCATATTGAAAAGCAGAGACATTACTTTGCCAACAAAGGTCCATCTAGTCAAGGCTATGGTTTTTCCAGTAGTCATGTATGGATGTGAGAGTTGCATATAAAGAAAGCTGAGTGCCGAAGAATTGATGCTTTTGAACTGTGGTGTTGGAGAAGACTCTCGAGAGTCCCCTGGACTGCAAGGAGATCCAACCAGTCCATCCTAAAGGAAATCAGTCCTGAATATTCATTGGAAGGACTGATGCTGAAGCTGAAACTTCAATACTTTGGTCACCTGATGTGAAGAACTGACTCATTTGAAAAGACTCTGATGCTGGGAAAGATTGAAGGCAGGAGGAGAAGGGGATGACAGAGGATGAGATGGTTGGATGGCATCACCGACTCAATGGACATGATTTTGGGTAGGCTCTGGGAGTTGGTGATGGACAGGGAGGCCTGGCATGCTGCAGTCCATTTGGTCGCAAAGAGTCGGACATGACTGAGCGACTGAACTGCACTGAACTGAAGGGATGAGTGAGTAAGACAAGACCTATCTGAATCTTGATTCTACGTTT
Source organism: Bos mutus (assembly GCF_027580195.1). Classification (NCBI taxonomy): domain Eukaryota; kingdom Metazoa; phylum Chordata; class Mammalia; order Artiodactyla; family Bovidae; genus Bos; species Bos mutus. The sequence goes on from NC_091638.1 coordinate 42,510,265, forward strand.
ATTAGCTTTAAGATGCATGGAAGGCGTCAACTTCTCTAAGGTTTCTGATCAAGTAAAATAGAATTAATAACCATATCACAGAGTGTTTAATAATAAATAAAATGGTGTATGTAAGAAGAGTTTGTGATCTGTACAGCATTATTGAAATGAAAATTTACAATGTTAATAATGATAAAAGTTAAAATCAAAAATAAATGTCCTACAGGAAGTATTAAGATCTCAATTATAGAAAATTAAAATATATATGTTGGTAAGTCCTTAAAAATAATATTATTACCATGACTAGTGAGTTGTAAGGCTGTGATTTTAGGTGAAAAGGCAAATAGTATACAGCCTGATTTTATTTCAATAACAATCTGTGCTTGTATGCTTCAACATATTTATAAACAGAAGGAGAAGGTTATGGAATGTATTATTTCAGGCTATCAGGAGAGAGAGATACAGATTTTTTCAATTTTCATATAAAGCATATACACATCTGCATACACACATAACTTGAATCATTTGCATTATTCACAAGTTCATATAATATTTGGAATTTGAGAAACAAAGGGAATTTTTTAAAATAACATTGCTAATAAAACGCTTGAGAGCAATATTAATTAATACCCCAAAAATGTCACCCAAGTGTGCAGCAGCATCCAGACTTATAGAAGTGTTCTAGTTGACTATCCAACATACTTCAAGTCACCTTTGAACTATCATTCCAAACCAACAACATGAGGCAGCTTCCCTGGCCAATAAAATGACCTTCATAATGTCAAAGAAAGGAGTACATTGTGGGACCTGAACCTGATCTGAGGGTCCAGCGGCTGTGGGGCATCTGAAACTCTGATGGAGTGGTTCTGAGGCAGAGGGAGAGGTTATTAAGACTTCAGTGCATAGCATGAAACTCTTTAAATCTGGGAGCATCTAGGCCACCCGAGAGCTTGTTCTACCTTAATTGCATAGTGGAATTATTATGTTGTATTGACATATTTAGTTTCAAGCCATTTCAGTTATATTTTCCACCACCAGTTAGTAGGGGAAATTAGTGGCCATATCTTCTATTTCTTTATAATTCCCTTAGAAAATGTTCCTAAAGTATAAAAACTCTATAAAGGGATGCTGACAGGATATAAACTTATGCTTAAGGGCTCTATGTCAGAGAAATCCTAATGAGAATTAATAAATCAACTTTAAATAAACCTGTCTAACTCTGTTCCTTTGTTTTTCATTTTCATGCAGGTCAGGTTGTGTGGAGAGAAATTACGTTTGCCAGAGCAGATGCTTTTGTGACAAATCAAAGGAGTTGGGGATGTTTAGGAAGGAGAATGGAAATCTTTGTAAGCAAGGCAGTATTTCTTGATTTTTAGTGATTTCTCTCAATTGTTCACAAGTTTTCCCAAGTGTTTGAAGTGGTCCACTCAGCTGTAGCCCTGCCCAGAGAGAGAGTCTCCCACAAAAGCAATATTTCCTCAACTTCTTGAAGTAGAGAGCAAAATGTTGTCACTTCATCAAAAATGTTCTTATTTCCTCCAGAAATACTTCTTTGAATTTAGGGACCTTTTTACTTTCACCAAGGAGTCCTGAGGTACTTTCCTTCAGTGGCAATTTGAGGATGAGACCTAGATAGGCCCTTGGCTTTTCCAGTTGACCCTGCCATGTCTTCAAAACAGCATTCCAAACCATAGCGGAAAGGCTTTGAAAGAAGCCAAAGGCAAACTGATATTCTTCTGTCTAAATTGAGAAATGAGCTGGCACAAAGAGAAGTATTCTTCTAATCTATTAAAATAAATGATACAGAAAGAGGGTGTTCAATTCAGTTCAGTCGCTTAGTTGTGTCCAACTCTTTGCAACCTCATGGACAACAGCACCTAAGCAAATGTGGATTGCTCCTCGTAGAAAGGGTGGCTCCAGCTATACAATGGGATGGGGTCAACATGAAACGCTCTGAAAGACGTGAACCCAGCAATGATCCTTTGAATATGTAACGTTGTCTGCAGCCTACACAGAATACATTGAACCCTATTCTAGCAATATTTACTGTGCCTAGTAGTACTGTGGTCGTCAGGATGAAGAAGGCCCAGCTTGGGGACACTCAAACAAACACATGTAAAGACAGTCTTTCCTTCACCTTCAGAGTATAATAACAGCCCCAGAAATTCGCAGGACTATACTCAGAGAACCTAAGTGAAAGTCGCTCAGTTATGTCCAACTCTACGATCCCAGGGACTACAGCCCGCTAGGGTCTTCTGTCCATGGAATTCTCCAGGCAAGAATACTGGAGTGGGTTGCCATTTCCTTCTCCACATACTCAGAGAACCTAAAAGTTACATGAAAGGAAAAGTTCAAAGCGGAGTAATTCTCCAAAGGTGGGTAAAGGAGAAAAAATACATTAAGGTAGTAGAGGAGCTGCAAATTCAATGAGTTGAGTAATTCTAAAATTAATTATATATTTCTCACTAGAATGCAGTGTTGGAAATCCTGGATCCCCAGGGCTTTCTGCTGTTTGTTTCTGGTGAGATATCAAGGCATATTCCCATCTTCTCACATTCTTAGGGGTAGGATAAAAAAATAAGTTCTAACAGAGTCAAAGTTGTAAGCAAAGAAAAATGTTCTAATAAAAATTGAAATATGGACAGATATTTAAAGTGTGGTCATCCTTTCATAGACTTATTTTATTCAAATCTACTAAAAATTAGCTTTAAAGAATCTCTGAATCTGAATTCAGAAAATTCACTTTCTGAATCTCACAAAAAGGACTTATACAGAAAATCCAAGGAGTTTTTTTAGAAAACCTTACGGTTTGTCAGAAGATGATGAAATGCAAATAGATGAGTCTGGAGAGGTGACAAGTTCAAATGTTGAAGCAGTAATGAGCTTGAGAGCATGCCAGGAGATGAAAGAGATTCTTCTGGCACTTTAGGGGGAACAAAAACAACCATTTTTCTTGGTACATAATATGCAGCATCTTTTTATATAGTTTACAAAGGAAAAAGTTCTTCAGTTCCTGGAGTAAAAGCTTGATATAAAGTCTAGATGGCAGTCTCTTTGAAAAGCAATGATGATATTTAGTGTAATTAAGATAATTACAAGATAAATGCATACAAATTCTTGGTCATGATATAACTTTAATATATTTTCAGGAAAAATCTAGAAAATTAGGCATTCATGAATACATATTTCAACAATTTAGACAAGTAACTTTTATCTTAATGCAAGTTAGTTTTAATGCAGTAAGATGTTAAGGTTTAGACAGTTTCACCTGTATATTTTTTAATGATGGATTAAACTTGAAAGAATTAAGATTTGAATATAGCTCAGTGTTCGGTTTGTCTTTTATATGAGGATGAATCATTGAGAATGCCACTGGGAAGTCTGCAGTTGGCGGCATCCTGGAGAGCTGGTCAGAGTGTGTGAGAGCTTAACTTGCGGTTACTTTTGCTGTCAAGTTAACCGTGCTGTATCAGTGCAACTACGATTTTAAATGAATCTTTCAGACTAACAAATAGCAGCTTCTAAGAATAATTGTTTTCTTCCCACCTATGGAGTAAAACTATGTTTTGCTGTTGGGTTAATAATTTCTTTTACACACATTACAGAGAACCGAGAAAAGATAAGTACCCGAGTCATTTTTATTGATTGTGCGAATAACTTGATTGTGCTTGCTTCACTAAATTTCTTTGCTAGAATGGAACTGTGATTACCTCGTGTGAACTTAAAAAGCATTTTTTAGTAAAGATGTGCTTCTGGTGAAGTGGCTCTGAGAGGTTTACCAAGGAATTCATCGACTTCAAAGAAGTCTGGCAAATCATCTATGACAGATCCAGGTTCTCTGTCCCCTTCACCTTTTTTTTTTCTTCCTCTGCCTCCCTCTCAGTAGACAGGGTCCTTTTTGACACAGTTACATCAGACTTCTGCTATGAGGGTTGTGCTAGTAACACCAGAGAGACTGATCTTATATACCAGATTCCATTCCATAGAATCTGAAAAGTTTAACCCAAATCCCAGGGAAGGCTCTGAGCTGCCACCAACTCTGATTCCTCATTGCCTTCCAGAATAGACCCAGGAACAGTAGCTTTCCCAGCTCTGGCCACATGGAGTGGGCAGAAGAGTAAAAGAAGAAGGGATGACAGAAGATGTGTGGGGAGAAGGGGGCTAAAATGGACTCAAACAGACTAACAGTGCAATAAGAACAGTGAAATATCCTGCCTATCAATGCAGGAAATATGGGTTCAATCCCTGGATCAGGAAGATCCCCTGGAGAAGGAAATGGCACCCCACTCCAGGATTCATGTCTGGAACATCCCATAAAGAGAGGAGCCTGGTGGGCTACAGCCCGTGGGGTTGCAACGAGTCGGACATAGCTGAGCACACACGTGTGCATCGGATTCTGAGAATGTTTGCAGTTACCAGTAAGACCATATTTTTTTCTTGTCAATGGACTATACATGCATGCTTCCTCAGACATTACAGACTATAATAGAGAGAGAGAGTTACATGTGGAATGTGAAATAAACTGATAAATGTTCTAAAAATAAAATCTCCTATTTTATACTTGGTAGTATTCTTGCTTCATTACAGTGTGGACTTTTATAGGAATATTTAAATTAACAGTAATAGCAAGATGGCTTCAAACCCTTCTTACCTCTAAAGGACCAACCTGGCCCCCAAGTATCCATATGTTAAGTGTAAGTGTAAACAGATAAGACAAAATACAGAAGTAATCAAAGTCAGAAAACCAAATGAAGTCAGCTATAAGATACTGATTATCATTTTTCCTGCATACTGTAGGAGATGTTGTGTACAGATAGGGACTCTTTATGAAGCATTTATGTGACTTGAGATTGCTTTTATGCAGACTGCCTTATGACTGTATTGTGTATTATGCTGTGTTAGCTGCTCTTGCAGCATGATTCATAAAATCAGGAGAAAGTGAATCCGTCTGAATTCTGATGATTGTAACCATTTCAATCATATGGAAAGAATGGGAGGAAAAGATACACAGCGATTATCTTATTATTTGATCCTCAGACAAGCAGAGGTTATCTAACTAAATGGCCAGTCTCAAATAAGCACAGGTTATTTCCTATATATCACCGAGTGGCCGGACGTGTGAGGGACTTAAAGAGGAACATTATTCTTTCATCTCTCTGACCTAGCACAATCATCTGGAGTGGCACGAAGATGAAAGCGACTTTCTGACCCACAGGATATTACAACTCAGCTGAACAGGCTGGTCTTATAGGCTAGAGTAATGGCATTTCACACTGTGCTTCTACCAGAGATATGCCATAGTAGATAACCTTATGGATATCTCTTCCTTTGTGTTTCAGGCTAAGCGCCATTTCCTCAGAAAGACTCCGCTGACTGAGTAAGGCTTTCGAGCACACATCCCTTCCTCATTATGTTCTCTTGCCCATTTGTATCATACTTACAACACAATATAACTGGGTATTTACTTTTCCATTTACAAAGCAGAAAGCTCCATAGATATCTATTGAAAGAGGAAATGTAACCACATGGTGGTAGCTTGAGGTATTCACCAGGCAAGGAAATCTTCTATGCCCGGGGGGTTAGCTTCAAAGAGGCCCTCTCTTAGCTTCCTGCCTCCCAGCCTCACCAGGAGAACTTCACCTGAAGCTGCCATCTGAGACAATCCCGCCACCAAGGAGAACGCTTCATGAAAACCTAAATGTCCTCATTCTGCCTACAACTTAGGAACTAGATGATTTAACAAGCAGCTCACTGGGCAAAGTGTATGAACAGACAGCTCACATCAGAGGAAAAAATTAATAAACACGGAAATATATACAGCATCAAGAGACAAGAAATAAAAACTGATAAAACCATACTTGATCCTCTATTTCTGCCTGCAAAGAGGGAGAGATTTAAGAGAAAAATCACCACTAGTGCTAATGGAGTGGAGGTTGAGGTGAAACAGGGGCACTCGTCCAGTGAAAACTGTCCCCGCCCTTTTGGAAAAGACAACATGCAGGGAACATAATGATGATGTTACTATCTCTGATTCATTGCTCTGAGTTTATACTTAAGAGACAGTTCAAAAGGAATTTTAGTGAGGTGGATGAAACTGGAGCCGATTATACAGAGTGAAGTAAGCCAGAAAGAAAAACACCAATACAGTATACTAATGCATATATATGGAATTTAGAAAGATGGTAACAATAACCCTGTATACGAGACAGCAAAAGAGACACTGATGTATAGAACAGTCTTTTGGACTCTGTGGGAGAGGAAGAGGGTGGGATGATTTGGGAGAATGGCATTGAAACATGTATAATATCATATGTGAAACAAGTCGCCAGTCCAGGTTCAATGCACGATACTGGATGCTTGGGGCTGGTGCACTGGGACGACCCAGAGGGATGGTATGGGGAGGCAGGAGGGAGGAGGGTTCAGGATTGGGAACACATGTATACCTGTGGCGGATTCATGTTGATATATACCAATACAATATTGTAAAGTTAAAAAAATAAATTAAAAAAAGTTAATATACATAAAAACATTCATTATTCTGTATCACTGTAAACATTTGGGAAACATCTAAATACCCAATACTTAAAGAACAGTAATGATACAAAAAAGAAATAAAAAGGTAATAGACATTAAAACATCTACAAATGAAATTAATACTAGGGAAATAAATCTGTTTAAGAAAAATACAAAATAATACATATATATCATATATTCATTTAAAAGCTACTTATTAAACACCTATTGTATACCAGACAATATTCTATGACCCAATCAAAAAATGGGCCAAAGATCTAAATAGGCATTTCTCCAAAGAAGACATACAGATGGCTAACAAACACATGAAAACATGCTCAACATCACTCATTATCAGAGAAATGCAAATCAAAACCACTATGAGGTACCATTTCACACCAGTCAGAATGGCTGTGATCCAAAAGTCTACAAATAATAAATGCTGGAGAGGGTGTGGAGAAAAGGGAACCCTCTTACACTGTTGGTGGGAATGCAAACTAGTACAGCCACTATGGAGAACAGTGTGGAGATTCCTTAAAAAACTGGAAATAGAACTGCCTTATGATCCAGCAATCCCACTGCTGGGCATACACACTGAAGAAACCAGAAGGGAAAGAGACACGTGTACCCCAATGTTCATCACAGCACTGTTTATAATAGCCAGGACATGGAAGCAACCTAGATGTCCATCAGCAGATGAATGGATAAGAAAGCTGTGGTACATATACACAATGGAGTATTACTCAGCCATTAAAAAGAATACATTTGAATCAATTCTAATGAGGTGGATGAAACTGGAGCCTATTATACAGAGTGAAGTAAGCCAGAAGGAAAAACACCAATACAGTATACTAACACATATATATGGAATTTAGAAAGATGGTAACGATAACCCTGTGTACGAGATGGCAAAAGAGACACTGATGTATAGAACAGTCTTATGGACTCTGTGGGAGAGGGAGAGGGTGGGAAGATTTGGGAGAATGGCATTGAAACATGTAAAATATCATGTATGAAACGAGATGCCAGTCCAGGTTCGATGCACGATACTGGATGCTTGGGGCTGGTGCACTGGGACAACCCAGAGGGATGGTATGGGGAGGGAGGAGGGAGGAGGGTTCAGGATTGGGAACACATGTATACCTGTGGCGGATTCAGTTTGATATTTGGCAAAACTAATACAATTATGTAAAGTTTAAAAATAAAATAAAATTAATTAAAAAAATAAAAAATAAATAAAAATCTAAAAAAAAAAAAAAAATATTCTATGAGCTGAGAATGTGTCCACAAACAAAACAAACTTCCTTTTCAGAGCTTTTATTCTATTTGGTAGAGATACACAAGAAACCACTAAGAAATAAAATTAATGATGGCTTTCCACATATGACAATGTCTCATTACAGTCAACCTCCAAATATGTCTGTAAGCAAGTTGAGTAAAATAATTTTGTTCCTAAAATAGAATCTTTTTACAATTTTAATGTCTTTTCTCCAAATTAAGCCTCTCTAGGTTACTGACAAAAATAAATGCTAAGTGTATCTACTGAAAAAAGGCAAAAATTTAAGAAAAATATTTCTCAAAAAAAAAAAAAAAAGATGACAAGGATGAAATTAACTCCAGAAGGCAGCACACTTGACTACATGGATGGGACCTAATCTGCCCCTCCATTTCTATGCTGGCTGTAATTTTATCTTGTTTAAATAAAACCACAAGTTTTTAAACAGAAATGAAATCCCTGGAAACTATATGTAACATAAGTTAATTATTTCACTTATGTGGCATGTATAGCTACTTCGGGTCTGCCTCTCAGTGTGGAGGTAAACTCCAAGGGAATATCTCATTTGCCACCATACCTGGAGCACCGACTATAGGGCTTGGCAAAAACCATAGCATTGTTCTGGACTCTCTCTTACATATCACATCTGGTCTGGACTCTATTTGAAAAATACCTCCAGAATTAAGCCACTTTACACTATATTCTTTTTGAGAGACAATTCTCCATTACACTTCTGCCAATTTTACAAGGGAAGACACTGGTAGGTTTTGTCCTGGACTATCTTTTCAAGAAGGTTTGTGTAGCAAACATCCTTGGAAGATAGTGATAACGTCCACTCTAAAACAGAGGACAGGTCTGTTTGCCTCCCAGAATAGCCAGAATAACACAGATAACATTGCCAAAGAAAGCAAAGGCTAGGCAAGTTTGCACGTGGTCCATTAGATTGGGGTTTCCTAAGTTTGCGGGCCCTCAGCTGTGACAGAAACTCACTGTATGCACAGTGTCCACTTGGGCTATTCTGCATCCCCCATGAGACTAGGGCTGCAGTATTGCAGTATCTACAACCTGTTTTCCAATGGTTCATAAAACACACACATATTGTGTGTGTACATATGTATACAAATATGGAGAGAGATTTAAAAATGTGACAAAATATTAAAATTGGTGAAATTTAGTGAAGTCATACAGGTGTTCATATTATTACAGGTTGCTATTAGGGATGAAACAAACGTGACACTCATTTTCTGCCAGAAATGCAAGAAACAGGCTAACTTGACAGCTCTGGTCCTCATAGTTTGTTTAGTCCTCAGTCATGTCCAACTCTTTTTTGAGAGTCCATGGACGATAGCCTGCCAGGCTCCTCTATCCATGGGATTCTCCAGGCAAGAATACAGGAATGGGTTGCCATTTCCCCCTCCATGCGATTTCCTCGACCCAGGGATCAAACCAGTGTCTCCTGAATTGGCAGGGGTGTCCTTTACCACTGAGCCACCTGGGAAGTCCAGTTTTTGACTCTGCTCCTCTCCTATCCAGGTACAGCTGACCATCATCTCTCACTTCAGTAGCCTCCTAATCAATCTCCTATCTCCTCTCAGGTCTCCCTACAGGCTTTCCTGCACATGGATGCCAGAATGACCCATTCAAAACTAAGTCAGATAAAGCTTAAACCCACAGTAGTTTCCTGCCTTACAAAACTCTAAGTCTCGGGCTTCCTGTTCCTTTATTTCATTTTGTTCTCTCCTCACTGTTGCATGCTGGTCTCCTTGGTCTCAAAACCCTAATGCTTACCATTCCCCTGTCTTAAAAGCTCTCTCAAAGAGTTGGATCAATCCCTGAACTCTTTCAGGCCTCAACGCAAACATTGCTTTCTCAGCCAGGCCTTCCCTGATTATCCTACACAGACCTACAACCCCTCATTCCCTGCTCCACAACTTTATCCCCTTTCTCTGCCTTAGTCTTCTCTAAAGCATTCTTAGCTTCTAATATACCATTTTAAAATTTTGTTGTTGTTGTTTATGTCTTCTCACACTAGAATACAAACTCCAGGAAGACAAGGTGTTTGATTTCCTCATTTCAGTACTAGAGCATGGAGAAGGAATTGGCAACCCACTCCAGTGTTCTTGCCTGGAGAATCCCATGGACATAGAAGCCTGGTAGGCTGCAATCCATGGGGTCGCACACAGAGTCGGACACGACTGAAGTGACAACGCAGCAGCAGCAGCAATCTAGAGCAATCTCCATACTTAAAACACAGAGTCGGTGTTTAATGCATTCTTGTTAAATGACTGAGGATGGACTTTTAATCAGGCCAAACTCAGTTTCTTTTTAACTAATGTCACTTTGGACATGTTACACAGCCTCTCTAAGATTGACTTTGCTGTCTATAAAATAGAATCATCTTCTTCATATGACTGTGGAGTTGACTGGACAAGGGACACATGAAAAGCACCTACTAGGTATTTAACATTCTCCTTAACAAAATATCAATAAAATTTGTGGTAATTTGACAGAATACGTTTTAGTATCACCAGGCAATGTTTGATTTATCTTATATATCGCTATGCATATCTTTTCATCTTTATATCTTCAGCATACAGTCCAGTCTCTAGCAAACACTAGTCATTCAATAAGGGTGTGCTTGTTTTGCTTTCTCTCATCATAAGGATACTATTAGGTTAAAGAAAATTCAGAAAATACAGAGAGGAAACAAATCACCTATAGTCCTATTGTAGTAACATGACTGTCATTACTATTTTGTTGTATTTTTTGGAATTTTTTCTATGACTATTTTTCAGTTGAAATGATCATGTGCATACATTTTTATATCAAAGGTTTTCTTTTTTTGGTTATTTTTTGATGTAAACGTTTTCCCATATAGCTATGTTGCCTTTCCAATCAGTTTTTGAGAGCTGCATCATTTTGTCATGTAGAAGTATTATAGTTTACTTGGGCATTTTCTCATTTTTGGGTTTTTAGGTAATTTCTGACTGTTCAATGAATTTTAAAAGATCTAAAAAGGAAAGAATCTACTTTTTCTCTTTTTCTCTTCTCTAAACTAAAGCGTGTCTGACCCTTTTGGGGGAAAAGGGAACTGAATTTCTCTACTGTTCATTTGCAAGAGAGCACTTCTGAATAATTCATGGGTACATAAGGATGGAAAAGATATACATCATCTAGCTGATTATTAACATAATACAGCCAAATGAAGCCTTATCCTAAAAAGTCATTTAATTGCAGCTGTGAAATGAGACTTTGAACATTTTAGAAAGAAGTCATATTTGAGATGTAAATAAATACCTTTCAAAATTATTTTAAGGCATTGCTTAATGCAAATTCCTTGCTGTAAATGGTGGTTACTGTTATTTTTCCCCATAAAAATGGAAAATCAGTCTTTCCAATTTACCAAGTTAGTGACCAATCTGGAGAATACTGTACTAAACTTCTAAAATATTTGTAAATAAAAGGTAACAAAAAATCACCTAGATTTATTTATGTAAATGTTAGTAGCTTTTTTTTCTTACTCTTTAATAAGGTCCATGAAAAATGATTCAAATCGTAATATTAAAAAAAACTATGTGCTAATCACTCCAATCACTGATAATGTTTGATTATATCATTTAAGAAGGAATACTTCTTACATTAAAAATGGAAGCCATAAAGAAAGATGAAAAGATAAGTATAAAAATATTCATTTTATACAAAGCCAAGTACAGTAAAAAGAAAATGGAAGGATGGAACACTGCTAGCAGTCTCTTGAAATATTATTGAATATATGCATGATTCAAAAGCTATGAGCATCTGACTTCATCTTCAGTCCCATTTCTCTTAGCCCCTCTTCCAATCTATGTTCAACTGCATTCTAGACCTAATTGTGTCCTGGTTGTGTAGATGTATGCTGAATTTGCTTTTGAAATTCTCCTATATTCAAACCCATTTCCTGGATTCAGTGTCTTCCTATTCTTGGTTTATTCCCTTATTCTGGTTAAAATACATTCTCCAACTGTCTTCTAAAAAGATAAATGTTTGGAATACATATATATCTGAAAAATACTTTTATTCTACCTACTTGATTTATCCTATTTGATTAATCTCTTAATAGTATGGGCACAGACTCTTAAAATTTTGAAGGTATTGTTCCAATATTTTTTAGGATCAATTCTTCAGCTCAGTTCAGTTTAGTCACTCAGTCTGACTTTTGCAACCCCATGGACTGCAGCACGCCAGGCTTCCCTGTCCATCACCAACTCCCAGAGCTAACTCAAACTCATGTCCATTGAGTCAGTGATGCCATCCAACCATTTCATCCTCTGTCGTCCCCTTCTCCTCCTGCCTTCAATCTTTCCCAACTTCAGGGTCTTTTCAAATGAGTCAGTTCCTCGCATCAGGTGGCCAAAGTACTGAATTTCAGCATCAGTCTTTCCAATGAATATTCAGGACTGATTTCCTTCAGGATGGACTGGCTGGATCTACTTGCAGTCCAAGGGACTATCAAGAGTCTTCTCCAACACCACAATTCAAAGCATCAATTCTTCGGCGCTCAGCCTTCTTCACAGTCCAACTCTCACATCCATACATGACTACTGGAAAAACCATAGCTTTGACTAGATGGACCTTTGCTGGCAAAGCAATATCTCTGCTTTTTAATATGCTGTTTACATTGGACACAGCTTTTCTTCCAAGGAGTAAGCGTCTTATAATTTCATGGCTATAGTCACCATCTGCAGTGATTTTGGAGCCAAAAAAAATAAAATTGACCACTGTTTCCACTCTTTCCCCATCTATTTGCCATGAAGTGATGGGACCAAATGCCACGATCTTCGTTTTCTGTATGTTGAGTTTTGAACCAACTTTTTCACTCCCCTCTTCCACTTTAATCAAGAGGCTCTTTAGTTCTTCACTTTCTGCCATAAGAGTGGTGTCATCTGCATATCTGAGGTTTTTGATATTTCTCCCAGCAATCTTGATTCCAGTTTGCGTTTCAATCAGCCCAAAATTTCTCATGATGTACTCCGCATATAAGTTAAATAAGCAGGGTGATAATATACAGCCTTGATATGCTCTTTTCCTGATTTGAGGTTCATGACATTGTACAGGAGACAGGGATCAAGACCCTCCCCATGGAAAAGAAATGCAAAAAAGCAAAATGGCTGTCTGGGGAGGCCTTACAAACAGCTGTGAAAAGAACAGAAGCAAAAAGCAAAGGATAAAAGGAAAGATATAAACATCTGAATGCAGAGTTCCAAAGAATAGCAAGAAGAGATAAGAAAGCCTTCTTCAGTGATCAATGCAAAGAAATAGAGGAAAACAACAGAATGGGAAAGACTAGAGATCTCTTCAAGAAAATCAGAGATACCAAAGGAACATTTCATGCAAAGATGGGCTCGATAAAGGACAGAAGCAGAAGATATTAAGAAGAGATGGCAAGAATACACAGAAGAACTGTACAAAAAAGATCTTCACGACCCAGACAATCACGATGGTGTGATCACTAACCTAGAGCCAGACATCCTGGAATGTGAAGTCAAGTGGGCCTTAGAAAGCATCACTATGAACAAAGCTAGTGGAGGTGATAGAATTCCAGTTGAGCTATTCCAAATCCTGAAAGATGATGCTGTTCAAGTGCTGCACTCAATATGCCAACAAATTTGGAAAACTCAGCAGTGGCCACAGGACTGGAAAAGGTCAGTTTTCATTCCAATCCCAAAGAAAGGCAATGCCAAAGAATGCTCAAACTACTGCACAATTGCATTCATCTCACACGCTAGTAAAGTAATGCTCAAAATTCTCCAAGCCAGGCTTCAGCAATATGTGAACCATGAACTTCCTGATGTTCAAGCTGGTTTTAGAAAAGGCAGAGGAACCAGAGATCAAATTGCCAACATCCGTTGGATCATGGAAAAAGCAAGAGAGTTCCAGAAAAACATCTAGTTCTGCTTTATTGACTATGCCAAAGCCTTTAACTGTGTGGATCACAATAAACTGTGGAAAATTCTGAAAAAGGTGGGAATACCAGACTATCTGATCTGCCTCTTGAGAAATTTGTATGCAGGTCAGGAAGCAACAGTTAGAACTGGACATGGAACAACAGACTGGTTCCAAATACGAAAAGGAGTACGTCAAGGCTGTATATTGTCACCCTGTTTATTTAACTTATATGCAGAGTACATCATGAGAAATGCTGGGCTGGAAGAAACACAAGCTGGAATCAAGATTGCCGGGAAAAATATCAATAACCTCATATATGCAGATGACACCACCCTTATGGCAGAAAGTGAAGAGGAACTCAAAAGCCTCTTGATGAAAGTGAAAGTGGAGAGTGAAAAAGTTGGCTTAAAGCTCCACATTCAGAAAACGAAGATCATGGCATCCGGTCCCATCACTTCATGGGAAATAGATGGGGAAACAGTGGAAACAGTGTCAGACTTTATTTTTCTGGTCTCCAAAATCACTGCAGATGGTAACTGCAGCCATGAAATTAAAAGACGCTTACTCCTTGGAAGGAAAGTTATGACTAACCTAGATAGCATATTCAAAAGCAGAGACATTACTTTGCCAACAAAGGTTTGTCTAGTCAAGGCTATGGTTTTTCCAGTGGTCATGTATGGATGTGAGAGTTGGACTGTGAAGAAGGCTGAATGCCGAAGAATTGATGCTTTTGAACTGTGGTGTTGGAGAAGACTCTTGAGAGTCCCTTGGACTGCAGGGAGATCCAACCAGTCCATTCTTAAGGAGATCAACCCTGGGATTTCTTTGGAAGAAATGATGCTAAAGCTGCAACTCCAGTACTTTGGCCACTTCATGCAAGGAGTTGACTCATTGGAAAAGACTCTGATGCTGGGAGGGATTGGGGGCAAGAGGAGAAGGGGACGACAGAGGATGAGATGGCTGGATGGCATCACTGACTCGATGGACGTTGAGTTTGAGTGAACTCCGGGAGTTGGTGATGGACAGGGAGGCCTGGCGTGCTGCGATTCATGGGGTCGCAAAGAGTCGGACACGACTGAGCGACTGATCTGATGTGATCTGATTTGGAACCAGTTTGTCCTTCCAAGTCCAGCTCTAACTGTTGCTTCTTGATCTGCATACAGGTTTCTCAGGAGGCAGGTCAGGTGGTCTGGTATTCCCATCTCTTTCAGAATTTTCCACAGTTTGTTGTGATCCACATAGTCAAAGGTTTTGGCATAGTCTATAAAGCAGAAATAGATGGTTTTCTGGAACTCTCTTTCTTTTTCCATGATCCAGTGGATGCCGGCAATTTGATCTCTGGTTCCTTTGCCTTTTCTAAATCCAGCTTGAACATTTGGAAGTTCACAGTTTACGTACTGTTGAAGCCTAGCATGGAGAATTTTAAGCATTACTTTGCTAGTGTTGTGAGGTGAGTGCAATTGTACAGTAGTTTGAGCATTCTTTGTCATTGCCTTTCTTTGGGATTAGAATGAAAACTGACCTTTTCCAGTCCTGTGACCACTGCTGTATTTTCCAAATTTGTTGGCATACTGAGGGCAGCACTTTCACAGCACCATCTTTTAGGATTTGAAATAGCTCAACTGGAATTCCATCACCTCGACTAGCTTTGTTCATAGTGATGCTTCCTAAGGCCCTCTTGACTTTGCATTCTAGGTTGTCTGGCTCTAGGTGAGTGATCACACCATTGTGGTTATCTGGGTCATGAAGATCCTTTTTGTATAGTTCTTCTGTGTATTCTTGCCACCTCTTCTTAATCTCTTCTGCTTCTGTTCTGTTCAGTTCATTTCAGTCACTCAGTCATGTCCGACTCTTTGCGACCCCATGAATTGCAGCACGCCAGGCCTCCCTGTCCATCACCAACTCCCAGAGTTCACTCAGACTCACGTCCATCAAGTCAGTGATGCCATCCAGCCATCTCATCCTCTGTTGTCTCCTTCTCCTCTTGCCCCCAATCCCTCCCAGCATCAGAGTCTTTTCCAATGAGTCAACTCTTCGCATGAAGTGGCCAAAGTGCTGGAGTTGGAGCTTTAGCATCATTCCTTCCAAAGAAATCCCAGGGCTGATCTCCTTCAGAATGGACTGGTTGGATCTCCTTGCAGTCCAATGCACTCTCAAGAGTCTTCTCCAACACCACAGTTCAAAAGCATCAGTTCTTTGGTGTTCAGCCTTCTTCACAGTCCAACTCTCACATCTATACATGACCACAGGAAAAACGATAGCCTTGACAAGATGGACCTTTGTTGTCAAAGTAATGGCTCTGCTTTTGAATATGCTATCTAGGTTGGTCATAACTTTCCTTCCAAGGAGTAAGCATCTTTTAATTTCATGGCTGCAGTCACCATCTGCAGTGATTTTGGTTGTGCCCATCTTTGCATGAAATGTTTCCTTGGTATCTCTAATTTTCTTGAGGAAATCTCTAGTCTTTCCCATTCTATTGTTTTCCTCTGTTTCTTTGCATTGATCACTGAGGAAGTCTTTCTTATCTCTCCTTGCTATTCTTTGGAACTCTGCATTCAAATGGGTATATCTTTCCTTTCCTCCTTTGCCTTTCGCATCTTTTCTTTTCTCAGCTATTTTTAAGGCTCCTTAAATAGCCATTTTGCCTTTCTGCATTTCATTTTCTTGGGGATGGTCTTGATCCCTGCCTCCTGTACAATGTCACAAGTCTCCATCCATAGTTCTTCGGGCAATCTATCAGATCTAATCCCTTGAATCTATTTGTCACTTCCACCATATAATTGTAAGGGATTTGATTTATGTCATACCTGAATGGATACTTCAAATCTTTACTTAGATTTGAAAAATCAATGCCATTTAGTATTAAGGTTGGGGGTAAAGGACTGGAGAGACTATATCTGTGTGTCAGATATTGAGATTAGAGTACAGATGAGAGATGGTGCTGAGAATCTCACTGTTCAGTAAATGGATCAATAATTCCTATTTTAGTCCTTGACCTGCTGCTTCACTCTACTCTGCTTAATGTCACTGACTTCAAGTCTCCTCCAGTTTAAATCCAGAGAATAAATCTAGTGCTCCTGAAACACAGGTGGCCAGGGTCCAACCACTTACATGTCCCCTTTTATCTTTATATATCCCTCTCCCTCAACTTCTGCAACACGTGGCACTCCAAGGGCTGAGCCTCCAGAGGGTGTTCATGGTATATTTATAGTAATCGGGTATAATCTAGGGTAGTTGGCATACTTCTAGTCTAGTCAGTGCTACCTCCTCATTTCTTTCTGTCCTCCAAAAATTTTTCATCCACGCCTATAGTCTCTCTGCACTCTCTGTCCTTGTGAAAGAAAAACTTAATTTTATTCTTTTTTTGCCATTTTCTAAGAAGTGTTGAAGAGAGAGAGCATTTTTACTCTTCAAGTGGTGGCACGCGCCACTGAGGCCTCCCCGACTGCTCTGGTCCATTGTCCCTTTCTTTCTCAGGTCCCAGAGTTCTGGGAACAGATCACTAGTAGCTACTTTCTATTCCCTATTGATCTCTTCAACTAAAAATACTACTCCTATATTCTATATCATACATTAGAACACTTGATCACTTTCCATCTTGGTCTGCCTTTACTTCATGCATCAGTAGATGACTCATTGCAGGGACAAAGACTAACATTTTTATGCAGCCCCACAATGCCTAAAATAGGAGATCTCAGACTTTAGTGTGTCTAAGGATCACTAAGAGAACTTGTTTAAAATGAAAATTCCCTCAGAGAAATTGAATATGCTGTGATACTGTCCTGAGAACTATCCATCTAACAGCACACCAATGTGATTCTGACTCAGGTAGTTTTGAACCGTAGTAGAGATATTATTGTCTAAGGAGACTTTGAAGCACCTTTTCAAGAAAAAATGAATTGATTACATTGCTAGATTTTTTTTAATTCTTCCCCATTTTATTTTTAAAAGTATAGAATTCTGATTTCCCTTAATATACTATTATGAATCAGATTGTTCATGAATTTTTCTGTTCTTTAGATTTGTTATAATTTTATTTCCCTTTAATACTTCTTACGGTTATAAATTTCATAAGTTTACAGCCATTCATACAAATTATAGTTCTATATTATTGTGTTTCCCTTAATTTCTTATAAGAGTCACAGGTGCTCTAGTTATTAAATCCCTGGATTTGACAAATGTATTAGTCAGCTCAGGCTGCCATGACAAAGAACCATAAGTTAGCTGACTTAAACAATAGAAATTTATTTCCTCACAGTTCTGGAAGCTAGAAGATCAAAGTGAGAAGATAAGCATGGTTGGGTTCTGATGAACACCCTCTTCCAAGCTCATAGACTTCTGAGAGAGTTAACTTAGGCATGTTGCTAGGGAGACCAAGGCCCTTTAAGGATGAAATGAACATTCTTCATTTTTCACATTCTTTTACCTTAGACACGTAGACCTCGTGGGCAGCAGTATCTCTTGCTCAAGGACATGCTTTTTTAAGCTCAGAATGTATGTTATGGGAGAAGGTTTGGGTAAAACTTCCACAGCCTTGAGCTCTGGTTTCTCCCACAACCTTGAGCTCTGGGTTAACCTGTTCCTTCTGGCTACTCTTGTGCTGATGTCATCCTAGGACTGTGTTATGGGATAGGGCCTGGGAAAAATTTTCACATCCTTGAGGCATTTTTTTCTATTCTCAGCAGCTAACAAAAGTATATAATGCTCTACTTAAACTAGCAAGGCTGGTAATCTTTCTACCCCCTTCTGATGTCTATGTCAGCTTTTTTTTTCTGTTACTATCACTTTAATAAAATTTCTAGTACACAAAGCTATAAGTGACTGAGATTGTCGTTGGTCCCAGAGTTAAATCTTCTCCTTCGGAGACCACAAATCCGGCATTCACCAAACACCATAAGCTTTATCTATCATCTTTCACCTATCATCTCGCCTGGGATCCCAAGACAAGGTGTAAGCTATCATCTTGGGGGCTAAGCTAAAGCTATGGCTTCTTCGTCTTACTGCCTTCTCGCTGTGTGCTCGTATTAACTTTTCTTAGTATGTGCATGTGGAGTGAGGTAGAGAAAGTTCTCTTCTTTATAGCCACCAATACTGTCTCATTAGGACCCTATCCTTACGAGCTCAATTTACCTAAAAGCCTTAGCTCCAAATGCAGCCACATTGGAGATTAGGGCTTCAACAAATCAACTGGGGAATGGGGGGACCGACTGAGTCCAGAGCAGCAAATCACACACAGTACTTACGCACAGCTATAGTGACATCTAAACATGTACACGCAGGACTTGTCACAGGACTTTGAATGTGACAGGTGCTCAAGAAGCATTTGTTTGATGAGTAAGCACAGCTACACAACAGCTAAGGAGGGAAGATTATCTGATATGCTCTCCTTTACACAAAGTCAGTGTGTGAAAATGTTATAATATGCATATTTATATATTTGATTACACAAAAGAATTCACTTGGACTTCCTTAAGGCATAAGCATTTTTTTTTAATCCATTTATTCCTGTTTTTTTCCCCTAAAAAATAAATTGAGGTATATGTATAAAATGGATAATAAATTCAGTTAGTTTCCAAAAGGAACAAGTGATCAGATTCAGAATACGGATGGTTCATCTTCAAAGACTACATGAAAACTATGTTTGTCAATAGTCAGAGAGGTAGAGATTCAAGCTTTGGAAATTAAATGCATCCACATTTCACTGGCCAAAGGGAAGTCCCATGACCACATCTGACTTTAAGGGTAGAGACAGTATAATTCTCCCATGTATAAGAAGTGAACTGGACATTGAATTTGTTGGTGGTGGTGTTGTTCTTGTTTAGTCACTAAGTCGTGTCTGACTCTGTGACCCCACGGACTATAGGACTGTAGCCTGCCAGGCTCCTCTGTCTGTGGGATTTTCCAGGCAAGAATATTGGAGGGGGTTGCCATTTCCTCCCCCAGGGAATCTTTCTGACCCATGATCGAACCCATGTTTCCCACACTGCAGGCGGATTCTTTACCACTGAGCCACCGGGGAAAGAGTATATGCATTCAACTTTTTTTTTTGGCTGTTCCGCTTGGCTTGCAGGTTAATGAACAGTAAGTAGTAAAGCCTGCCATAGTGACTATAGGAGCTTTTCCCATGCCAAATCTCATGTATTCTCTAAGGTATTTCCTGAAACATTTTATTTTTGCTAATTTGAGAGTTAGCTTCAATTCCTGATCACCACATAGAAAATGAAAGCCAGAGATGAATTTGAGTTTTACAGCTGCTGAAAAATGTGCAGCAATTTCTTTCCTACACCTCTCTTTGGTGTCTGAGTGGATCTGAAGAGACAATTTTGGTCTTTGAGGCTTCAGAATTGATTGAAAGTGAAATAATTAAGGTCTGTTGCTTTGCCCGAAAAAGCCAGAACCTGAAAGGTGCCCTCAGGGGAAGAGTAGCGTTTACGCACAATATGCTCTAGAGAAGAGAAATGCTGGCTCTTAACAAATCTGCTGAAAGCCTCCCTCAACAGCTTCTCAGCCTTGTCTCCTCAAAGAGCAGAACAGCGAGTTCAGTGAACAGAGACAGAAACCTAAGCCCTGCTGTCTGGAGTGCCTCTGGCAGGAAAGGGTCTTCCTCAGGACAGCATTCTCCGGGCTCACAGAGCGGGGAAAACTTGTCTTAGAAGGAAAGGTCAAATAGGAAAAGCAACAGTCCTCTCACAGTGAGCCCCAGCTCTGAGAGGATTCTGATGTGGTAGCTATAAAACTTACAATACTGCTTTAACAGAGTCAGAAATTCGTTGGAGTTGCCTCAGAAACAACCAATAAAACTACTAAAACTAACAGCTCTAAGAGTCTATGCAATGCTCTCTGCGATACTAAAGCTAAGTAATTCCCAAGTGAGCAGCTTCAATTTATTGTGGGTGGAGCGTTACAGAATAAAAGGAAAGAAAAGTGACATAAAGTGCCCATTTGTGACCGTCACAAACTCTAAAGCCATTTTATTTAGCTCAATTATGGGAAGGGCCATGACAGTAATTTAGACAGAAGAGGTTACTCATAAACTAATCTGACCAGAGGATGAATATAAACAGAACTTAACTGTGTATGAACAATATTGACTCCTGTTTGCAACATAGGTTTGGGGAGTATGCACTATGCTGCACCCTCTCTAACCAATTACCACTGAAGCAATCTGTTGAATTAACCACCTATTCACAGTGTTATTGTGGAATATCTCAGCTAATACTACAGTATATTAAATCCTTACATCTGGTATAGTATTTTTAGACATCCATGTACTTCTTCAGATCTCACTAGTTGAATTGTATATTAAACCAAGCATTAAATGTATTTGTCCTCAGACTTGCTAATATTTGTTGTACCTGTTGTTTTAATTATATTTAATTACATATCATATAGACTAATGAAATGTAAATGTGAGAAGAAAGAGTTGTTTCTTTTATAAAAAATTAGTCTGAATGCCTTGGAAAGATTCAAATAAAAGTGAATTGTAGGAGAGAAATGTAAAATATTAAAGGAAAAAAATACATTTAGTGTAATTTTACCTAATTGTTTTAGAAATGACTTTACTTAGTTTTACAATAACTGAAAATGGACATCCTTATAATTATGGTAGGATTTATGCAAGATAGATTCAGAATTCCAATTGACTATATCTTGCCTAAAGAGAAAGAATTAATCCTACTTTACAAGATTTTTTAAATTATTCATACAAATCTAAGTAAACATTAAATTCTTAATATACACAAAGTATTATTTTTGGTTTTCATTCTTTCCAAATTTTTATTAGAAAAGTGTTCAAATCTATAGGAAAAAATACATTCACAGAACTAAAAACACCTCTATACTTTCACCAAGTTTCACCAGCTTTACTATTTTGCCACATTCTTTATCTTTCTCCATACATATAGGGAGTGCTTCAGTCCATGGGATCACAAAGAGTCGGCAACTGAGTGACCCAACTGAACTGACACATATATTCATCCATATGTGCACATTTTATGAACCATTTGAAACTGAAACACTTCACCCCTAGATACTCCAGCCAGCATTCCTAAGAGTACAGACATTCTCCTACATGAACAAAGCACTAATATCATATTGATAATAATCAATAATATCACCTAATATCCTGTCCTTACTTAAATATTCCAGAAGCTTCTTAAATGTTTTCAATAGTTCTTTTTGTCACATCCAAAAGCCAAGTCAAGTTTTACACAAAGCATTTGCTTGTAATGTCTCTTTAATCTCTTTAGAGCAGCTTTTTTTATTTTCTTTTTTTTTTCTATGACATTCTTATTTTTTTTTTATGAAGAGTCTACAACAGTTGTCCTAATGCCTATCTCATATATGGAGATGTCAGATTATTTTCTCAGTACTAGATTCAAATTCAAACTTTTTCCCCCAAGAACACTAAGTACATAAATGATATGCACTTCTTCTTGCTTGATACCAAGTCATGATATTATTGTCACTGGTAGCAGTACCTGTACTAGTAATAATAAATTTGATCACTTGCTAAAGGCATGCTTTTTTCTTTTTGTGATAAGAAGTTAATCTGTGAGAAGATACCACACTATCACATGAATATTCCATTAACCAGAAACCTTTGATCCAATAGTTACAGCATTTATTAATGATCTTTGCCTAACTCAAGTATTACATAGTTTCAAAAGGAGAATCTCCTATTCTACTTTTATTAGTTTGTATTTCCTCCCCACACTCCAAAAAAGGAGTTTCTCTCCATTTTCCCTTTCTCTATATTTATCTTTTTTTAAGTACATCATGTTTCCCGGGTGGCTCAGTGCTATAGAACCTGCGTGCCAATGCAGGAAATGCTATTTCGATCCCTAGGTTGGGAAGATCCCCTGGAGAAGGAAATGGCAACCAACTCCAGTATTTTTGCCTGCAGAATCTCATTGACAGAGGAGCCTGGTGGGCTACAGCCCGTTAGGTCATAAAGAGTCAGACATAACTGAGTGACTGACACAATAGCAAGTACATCATGGACTCAGAAATCTCCTGCATTTAATATGTAAGCCATTACTTACATCTTTCATTTTTGATGCCCAAAGTATTCCAAATTCTGACAGTGTAAGAACTTTTCTATAGGCTTCTGTTTCTTTTTGAAATATCACCATTAGTCTTTGAATACTTTCTCGCTTTTCAGCACTAGACATTTTGTCCTTTCCCCAAACCAGACCTGGAATCAGCCATTTGTTGAGTAGAGGATGATATTTATAAAACATGGCATTTGATGTGTTTACTGTTATTAGGGTATCTTGCTTCTAGTCTATAACAATTCCTTAATATTATTAAAAATACACACAATGTTCAAATCTCTAGAAGTGTCAAATTTCTGCATGTCTGTGTCTTTTTCTTTCTGTTCCTCTTTTCCTCACCACTTTTCTTTATGTTCTTATGCTACAATCAGAATCCAAATAAGGTCAATACGTTGTAATTGGTTATGTGCCTTCTCTTATCTCTTTCTTTCTTTTCAATTTATTTGCTGAAGAAGTGCTGTCTATTCCCCTGTGGATCATTCCACAGTATGATTTTGCAGATTACATCCCCAAGGTATAATTCAGCATGTTCCTCTCCTTCTAGGATTTCCTATGAATTGGACACTAAATCTAGAGATTTTTTTTTATTTCTTGGCAAAGGTATCTCATAAGTGACATAATTTACTTTCAGTAGGAGGTGTGTAACACCTAGTTGATTCTTGATATGGTATGTCAAGAACCAATGAAGATCATTATTGAGATCCATTAATTTATTAGGATTGCAAAAGAGTGATACACTACTTATTCCATCTTCATAATTAGCTGAAATACTCATAAATACACATTTCCCATCACCAAATATCTGGTTACCCAGGAATATATTTTGAATCAGAAAATAAGAATATCTGTTTGATACCTTCCATTTAGCAGCAATCTTTTTTCCAGAACAATGAGTTGATAACCTAGATAATCCAAAAGTGACCAATGATTTCTTTGCTATCACGCATTCATGGATTTAAACCAGTTTGACGTGTTTCAGATCACTGCAATTCTTTTCATAATTATGTTGACAGTGTTACACAGTTCATCCAAAAAGAGTCTATTCAAGATGGTTCCTTCATCCTTTTGATACAACACTAGTTGTCTTTGATAATTACTTTACTTTCTGATATAACAAGATATTTCAGGCTTACCTTGTACATTTTCTGCCCAAGATTGTGAAATCTGCGTTTCTTCATCAAGGTCTGGTTTCTTTAAATGGAAATTGAGATACAGAGACCACAATCAGTACCTAAAGATATTCAATGATTTGGGATCATTATTGTTTCGCAGAGCACTTTAGTGGAAAGGGCTAGGAAACTGTTTTTTTAATGATATAATAAAGCATGTGTTTTCACTGATATTTCCAATTCAAATCCAGAACTACAGGATTTGAATTGGAACTACAGAACTACAGAACTACTAACTTCATCAAGATACTTCATAAGTAACTGTAACTTTTATTAATTTTTTAAGATACTTCATCTTAGTATCTATATTTTTTCTCCTATGTAAAATATTCCAGCTGTTAATATCCAGTTATTATATTTTATCCCACAACACATACTCACCAGTCTCAAAATAGCACCTGCATTACCACCAACAATATGATTACCAAAACCAGTTTAATATTATTTTGTCTTTTTTGTTTTCTCCTTTGGTCCTTTGTATATAATACATTGGAGATATACAGTCAACTTTGGTTTAGTTAACTATAATACAAATTTAATAGACATAACACCCTTCTTTGTGATTGCGCTACCAGTCTCAAATGGTACAGAATCTACCTGCAATGCAGGAGATCTGGGTTCTATCCCTGGTCAGGAAGATCCTGGCGGAGGAAATGGCAACCCACTCCGGTATTCTTGCCGGGGAAACTCCATGGACAGAGGAGCCTGGCAGGCTACAGTCCATGGGGTCGCAAAGAGTCAGACATGACTGAGTGACTAACACTTTCACCAATTTCATACATTTAGATTAATTTATTTTATGTTGTTTTTGTTTTTAGTATTATTTTTAATGTCATTTTGTTTATAATTATATAAAATACATTGTTACAAAGTCAAATCTATAAATCAAATTATGTTCACAGAAATGTAGCTTCTGTCTCCTTCATACCATGTTCTTTCCCAAAGAATAATAAGTATTTTTGTCTGTTTATTTAACTTTCCATTAAATACATACACTTCCCTGGTGGCTCAGATGGCAAAGAATCCACTTGTTGTATAGAAGATCAAGGTTCCACCTCTGGGTTAAGAAGATCCCCTGGAGAAGAGAATGGCTACCCAATCCAGTATTCTTGCTTGGAGAATCCCATGGACAGAGGAGCCTGGTGGGCTACAGTCCTTGGGGGTGCAAAGAGATAGACACAACTGAGTAACTAAGACACACACACACTCAAATACGTGTGTATTCTCTACTTTCTCCCCTTAAAAATACAGTAACATAAATGCACACTTTCTCCACCTCATTTTCTTTTCCATTGATACTACACATACTAGAGATCCTCTATAGAAGATATTCCTTATTTTCTTCTACAGCAGCATGATAATTTCTTGTGTAGCATCCACAGTGTCCTGTTGATGAACAGGGAAAAGTTTAGAAATTTCCAGACTTGTGCTATCACAAATAATGCTGAACTAAAGAGCTTTTCACTTGGGTTCTTTGCATTTTTGCTGCTTTACTGCATTTTGCTACTGTACCTTCTAGAGCTCTAGAAATTAGAACACTAGCTCAAAGGTTATGTATGTATAATTTTGCTGTGTGTGGATAGTCACTCAGTCATGTCTGACAATTTGTGAACCCATGGACGGTAGCCCGCAAGGCTCCTCTGTCCATGGGGATTCTCCAGGCAAGAATACTGGAGTGGGTTTCCATTCCCTTCTCCAGGGTATCATCTAGACCCAGGGATCGAACCTAGGTCTCCCGCATTGCAGGCAGGTTCTTTGCCATCTGGGCCACTGTAATTTTGCTAGATGTTGACAAATTCCCCTCCAAATTATTGTATTATTTTGATTCCTATCAGAAATATATAAGAATATCCATTTTTCCCATAGTGTCACCAATAACATAGGTTATCAAACTTTTGAATTCTTGCCAATATGATAGGTAAAAATTAGTTTTTACAGTATGTTAATTTGCATTTCTCTTATTATAAATGAAGTGGAGCATTGTTTTACTGTTAAGAACAATTTCATGAGCTATTTAATTTGCTAGCCCTTTTTTTCTACAGAGTGGTTGACTTTTTTCTTCTCCATTTTAGAGGTTCTTTATACTTGGTCTGTGATAAAAATTGCAATTTTTTTTCAATTTTTCTTTTGTGTTTCTATGTTTGGTAAATGCCGGGGTCCAGCCCCGGCTGATCCAGGGTATTCGAAGCGGGGACGGCGTCGGCGACCTATTTATTTAAATATTTTATCAAAGATATAAAGAGTAATAGGATGAGGATAGCTCAGTAGGAGAATTCAGTGGAGAAAAGAGGCTGAGTAGCTTGGTTTACGCGGGAGACCAATAAAACTTCAAGACAAGAAGCTTGCACCACTTATGTAGGCCACAGGCGTCCTTCCGTTCTCCCGAAGGAGAGGAGACACTGAGGCCTCCCCGGTCGGATCTTAGAAGCCCAGGCATAATTAGTAAGCATGGTGGGTTCCGCGCTCCAGATGGACACTCAGCCAGAGTGGGAGAAAGAGCGACATGGGGAGACCAGTATTTCGAGAAACTGATCCCCATTCTTTATTTTCCAGAGTCTGTTTTTATACACTGAGATGTTATACAAAAGTCACGTGGGGACAGCAGTCCTGACTTTTATTAAAGTCAGGTGCTTCACACAAATGTATACAGAGGTCTTAGGGGTGTTACATCATCTTCTGGCCAGGGGGGGGGCTGCTGACAATTTACGACCCTCTCCTTGTGACAACGGTCAGTCAACCAGGACACTTATTTCTCCAGGGGTGATTATTCTTAAAACAGACGCCACCCAAATAAAGTTACATTCCTATAGGGTGAGGATAGAGTGGGTTTTAGTTAAGGAAAGAATTTACTTAGCCTAAGGTCTAACGTGATTTATATCAAAGGTTAATACTTATTTCTTCTATATATTCATTAATGTGTGAAAGGGCAGGGGATGTGGAGACTTAGCAACAAACATTGGCTCAACAAATGAAAAACCCTTCACCAATACAATTTCTAATCAGCCCATTATACTTATACTAATAGTTTTCTAACTTTTCTAAGGAACCTGTTTTTAGAAGGTTTAAAGCATCTCGTGCCTCTCACGGTTGGGAGGCTGTGAGCAATCACATGTGGCCGGACAAGCCTGTCAGGCAGGCTAGAGAACCTTCAGAGGAGTTTGTAGGTTAAAACACTCTTATCATGCCCAGGAATTATTATTAACTGGAGCTCTAAGTTAACTCCTTCTCCGAAAGAGGTGGTGGGGGACAGCCCCCTGTAAAGTCAGAGGTGTAGGTGAGCACAAAGTAGTAAAGTAGGCAGGCTCTGGTTATGGGGGTAGATGCTTGAGAATTTCCAGGGGGACTCCTGAGGCTCGATCCCGCCTTTGCGTATGTCGAGCCTCCTTCCTCATGACCTTTGCCACGGGCGGAGTACGTCACTCTGGCCCCCAACAGGTAAAAATATTTCTTTTGTTTGTTTTTGCCATGCTAAGTTCTTTCTTTTTACCATGCTAACCACTCTTTTCCCTTCTGGATTTCATGAACTTTCCACTCATGTTTGCTCCTACTACTCACATGATTTTTTTTTTACCATTTAAATCTCTTATGTATTTGAAATCTATCTTAATATTCATTATGAGGAATATATCCAATTTTATATATGTCACAATGGCTGTTTAGTTTATTCCAATACCACTTATTAAAAGTTCATAATTTTCCATAGGTTTGGTATGCTGCTTTTATAGTGTACATAATAGCATATAGTGTTGCCATTCACAATGAAGTCCATGGGTTTTCCATCTTGTTCCATTAGTCTGGCCATCTGTTCAGACATCATGATCACTCTGTTTTAGATAAGTTTTCGTTTTTTTAATATGTAGTTGGTCTATCCCACTCCCATTGCTCTACTTTTCCAGTGACTTCCTACATACATTATATGATTCTTTTAAGTGAAATTTATAATCCATTTTTCTATTTCCAAGAAAAATAATCTGATAGTCATTGGAGGGGGGCTTTGTTAAACTTATAAATTAACTTAGGGAAAATTGACCTCTATATGATGTTTCCTCCATCTATTCAAGTTTACAATATGACATTCCATATGTTCAAACTAATTTTTGCATGCAGATGACACCACCCTTATGGCAGAAAGTGAAGAGGAACTCAAAAGCCTCTTGATGACGGTGATAGAGGAGAGTGAAAACATTGGCTTAAAACTCAACATTCAAAAAACTAAGATCATGGCATCCAGTTCCATTACTTCATGGGAAATAGATGGGGAAACAGTGGAAACAGTGTGAGACTTTATTTTTCTGGGCTCCAAAATCACTGCAGATGGTGACTGCAGCCATGAAATTAAAAGACGCTTACTCCTTGGAAGGAAAGTTATGACCAACCTGGACAGCATATTGAAAAGCAGAGACATTACTTTGCCAACAAAGGTTCGTCTAGTCAAGGCTATGGTTTTTCCTGTGGTCATGTATGGATGTGAGAGTTGGACTGTGAAGAAGGCTGAGCGCTGAAGAATTGATGCTTTTGAACTGTGGTGTTGGAGAAGACTCTTGAGAGTCCCTTGGACTGCGAGGAGATCCAACCAGTCCATTCTGAAGGAGATCAGCCCTGGGATTTCTTTGGAAGGAATGATGCTAAAGCTGAAACTCCAGTACTTTGGCAACCTCATGTGAAGAGTTGACTCATTGGAAAAGACTCTGATGCTGGGAAGGATTGGGGGCAGGAGGAGAAGGGGACGACAGAGGATAAGATGGCTGGATGGCATCACTGACTCGATGGACGTGAGTCTGAGTGAACTCTGGGAGTTGGTGATGGACAGGGAGGCCTGGCGTGCTGTGATTCATGGGGCCACAAGGAGTCAGACACGAATGAGCGACTGAACTGAACTGAGACCATTTTATAATTTTCTTCATTATGTGTATTAGTCGCTCAGCTGTGTCCGACTCTTTGTGACCCCATGGACTGTAGCCCACCAGGCTCCTCTGTCCGTGGAATTCTCCAGGAAAGAACACTGGAGTGGATGGCCATTCCCTTCTCCATTTCTTCATTATATGTTTTGGATGTTTCTTTTTAAATTTGTTCTTATTTATTTTAATTTGGGTATAATAAAGTGAGTCTTTTTTTTTTCTTTTTTTTCTTTTTTAACTTTACAATATTGTATTGGTTTTGCCATATATCAACATGAATCCGCCACAGGTATACGCATGTTCCCCATCCTGAACCCTTCTCCCTCCTCCCTCCCCATACCATCCCTATTTTCTATTTTCTATTACATTTTTTCTATTACATCTCCTACACAATTTCTTTCTCTATATAATAAAGCTACTGCTTTGAATGTTGATTTATAATCTACTACTTTACTCAATCATTTTATTCCTTGTATTAGCCTTCCACTGATGCGTAGGGCTTTTTGGATAACTAAGAATATCATCTGAAAATAGAGATCATTTTTCTTTTTTTCAAATTCTTATGCTTCTAACTGCTTTCTCCTATCTAAGTGCTGCCACCTTCAGAGGCCTCAGAGCTGTGTCCCAGGACACAACTTACTTAAGTGATTTTGTTAATATCGCAACGCAGTGTAAATTAATAATGTGTTTATAGTTGCCATGTTTAGTATAAATATGTCCCAAATACTGTCTTCCTATATATAGGAACATTATTCTGCTCACTTTACTAGAGATTTTTTTCTTCTAATAACTGTAATCCCTTTTTTGGTATTCATATTTAGGGGAAATGAGTTTTCCTATACTTAGTAAAGAGGGTGGGTCAGAATAATAATACATGGTTGGAAAGCAAAATTTAGAAGAAGTGACACTAATAATCAAAGCAACAAAAAATATAAAACATGTAGTGGTAAAATTAACAAAATATGTGCAAGGCCTACACATAGAAAACTACAAACACTGCTGGAGGAAATTACAGAATGTTTGAGTAAATGGAGAGAAAGCACATTCATGGGTTAAGAGACTCAATGTTAATAAGCTACCAATTCTTCCCTAACTGAAAATTCAAAAATATATGGAGATAAACTAACACACTTTTAAATAAACACATAGGTCAAAGAAGAAATCTTAAGAAAAACTTAAAACTGTTTTTTAACTAAATGAAAATGAAAACACAACTCATTACAGTTCGTGGGATATGGTGAAAGCAGTACTTAGAAGGATATTTATATAAATCTATATAATAGAAAAGAATAAAAGTGTAAATTAATAATCTAAGTTTCCACATTAGAAACCTCTAAAAAAAGAAGACCACACTAAACCAAGCAGGAGAAAAGAAATGCTAATAGAGTAGAAATAGATTTAATTGAAAACAGGAAATCAACAGATAAAGAGCTATGAAATCAAAACCTGTTTCTTGGGGCTTCTCTGGTGGCTCAATGGTAAAGAATCCACCTGCCAATGAAGGAGACACGGCTTTGATCCTGGTCTAGGATGATCTCACATGTTGTGGAGCAACGAAGTCCATGTGCCACAACTACTGAGCCTGTGCTCTAGAGCCCGGGGACTGCAACTCCTGAGCCCACGTGCCACAGCTACTGAAGCCTGAGTGCCCTAGAGCTTGTGCATCACAACCAGGGAAGCCACTGCCATGAGAAGCCAGCACACTGCCACTGGAGAGTAGTCCCCCCTCACCACAGCTAAACAAAGTCCACATGGCAACAGAGATCCACGACAGCCTAAAAAATAAATCAAAAAGTAAATAAATAAATCTTTTAAAGCCTGCTTTTTTGAAAAGATCAGTAAAATTGATAAGCTTCCAGACAAAGAGGACACAAATTACCAATGTCAGAAATGAGCTATACAAATTATCAATGTCACTACAAAACCCATGGACATTAATGGATAATAAAGGAATATTCTGAACAGCCAACTGTATTCTCACAGATCTGACAACCTAGATGAAATGGATCAATTCCTTGAAGACCAAAACTCAAACAAGAATAAATAGACAATGTGAATAGGCCTATATTTATTAAAGATATTTAATCAGTAATTAATAACTTTTTAAGACAGAAATCACCAGGCCAAGATGGCCTCACTGGTGATATCTACCAAACATTGATGGAAGAAATCATATCAACTTTTTAAAAATCTTTTTCAGAGGATAGAAGCAGAGAGAAAGTGGCACAACAGGAACTCTTACTCATTGCTGGTAGGAATGCAAACGGTACAGTCACTTTGGAAGGTAGTTTGGTGATGTCTCACAAACTAAATATACTCTCACCATGTGTGTGTGTTGGTCGCTCAATTGCGTCTGCCTTTTTGAGACCCCTTGGACTGTAGCCTCCTAGGCTCCTCTGTCCATAGAATTCTCCAGGCAAGAATACTGCAGCAGGTTGCCATTTCCTTCTTCAAGGGATCTTCCTAACCCAGGGATCGAACCTGGGTCTCCTGCATTGCAGGCAGATTCTTTACCATCTTAGCCACCAGGGCAGGTACTCTTAATATACTCTTACCATACAATTGAGTATTCGCACTCTTTGGTATTTACCCAAAGGAGTTGAAAACTTATGCCCACAAAAAAACTCGCAATGGATGTTAACAGTAGCTTTACTCATGATTGTCAAAGCCTGGGGGGAACCAAGATGCCCTTCAGCAGGTGAATGAATAAATCAACTGTGGTCCATCTAGATGTGACTGTGTGCTCAATAGCTTAGTGGTGTCTGCATTTTTGCAATTCCATGGACTGTAGCCCACCAGCTCCATTGTCCATGGAATTTTCCAGGCAGGAATACTGGAGCAGGTTGCCATTTCCTACTCTAGGAGATCTTTCCAACCCAGTGACTAAACCCACATCTTTTGTGTCTCCTGCATTGGCAGGTGGATTCTTTTACCACTGAGCCACTTGGGAAGCCCCTGTATCTACGATGTGAGAGTATTCAGTTCAGTTCAGTTTGGTTCAGTTGCTCAGTCATGTACGACTCTTTGCGACCCCATGAATCACAGCATGCCAGGCCTCCCTGTCCATCACCAAATCCCAGAGGTCACCCAGACTCACATCCATCGAGTCAGTGATGCCATCCAGCCATCTCATCCTCTCTCATCCCCTTCTCCTCCTGCCCCCAATCCTTCCCAGCATCAGAGTCTTTTCCATTGAGTCAACTCTTCGCATGAGGTGGCCAAAGTACTGGAGTTTCAGCTTTAGCATCATTCCTTCCAAAGAAATCCCAGGGCTGATCTCCTTCAGAATGGACTGGTTGGATCTCCTTGCAGTCCAAGGCACTCTCAAGAGTCTTCTCCAGCACCACAGTTCAAAAGCATCAATTCTTCGGCGCTCAGCCTTCTTCACAGTCCAACTCTCACATCCATACATGACCACAGGAAAAACCATAGCCTTGACTAGACGGACCTTTGTTAGCAAAGTAATGTCTCTGCTTTTCAATATGCTATCTAGGTTGGTCATAACTTTTCTTCCAAGGAGTAAGCATCTTTTAATTTCATGGCTGCAGTCACCAGCCATGAATCATCTGCAGTGATTTTGGAGCCCCAAAAAATAAAGTCTGACACTGTTTCCACTGTTTCCCCATTTCCTATGAAGTGATGGGACCAGATGCCATGATCTTCGTTTTCTGAATGTTGAGTTTTAAGCCAACTTTTTCACCCTCCTCTTTCACTTTATCAAGAGGCTTTTTAGTATTAGTCAATGCTAAAAAGAAATAAGCTGTGAAGCCATGAAAGAAATACAGAAGGAAATTAGATACATATAACTAAGTGAAAAAAAATCCATTTCTAAATGCTACATATTATATGGGAATCCAATCTGAAAAACCTATAAACTGTAAAACTATTAGCATTTTAGAAAAAAAAATTATGGGGACACTAAAAATTCAGTCCTTGCCAGAAGCTGGGGTTTAGGAAGGAAGATATGAATAGGTGGAGCACAGAGGATTTTTAGGACTGAAAAAATACTGTGTATGGAACTATAATGATGGTGCATGTCATCATACATTTGTCCAAAGCTATGGAATGTATAACACCAAGAGTGAACCCTGAAGTCTACTGTGGACTCAAGGTGATTATGATACATCAGTGTAAGTTCATCAGTTGTAACAAATGTCCCACTCCTGGGGCGGGGGAGGTGGATATTGATAATAGAGCAGGCTTAGCATATGTGAGGCATAGAGAATATGGGAAAGCCCAGTGAATTCTGCTCAGTATTGCTGTGAACCTAAAACTGCTCTTAAAAAACCAGTCTTTAGCGCAGACGCCTGCATCCGCCATTAGCAAGCGGGGGCTGGGCAGGGAGGCGCGGCACGGGCTGCATCGCTTAGAGTAAGAATCTGGCCCGAATACCCTGAGCGCTATCTGAGCGAAATAATTTGGGCTAGCAAACCAGACTGTGGGATATCTACCATGCGAAAAGCCAGCCCTAACCTAAGACACCGCCAGCCCGCGTACGGAACAAAGGACTAAACAGAGGTAGCCGGCTGCAAACCTTCCCCCTCCGCTGACAGGCAGCCAGAGCCGGAAGGGGGCAATCGCAGCCCCAGAGAGACATTATCTATAAAACTGGCTTCTTTGCTAACTAAAACTTATTGGGGGTCTGGACGGTCAACATCTGCCTGAGAAGGTGCGCCGGTTTTACACCCAGATAACCAAGTGGCGGGGAGGCGATAAGTCGCAGCATTGGCGCTCGCCAAACACCTCATCACCTGAGCTGCACGGACCTGGGAAGAGCACAAAACGCAGCCCCAGCTGAGTCTGCGCCTCTGAGGACTACCTGAGTGCCTGAACCTGAGCGGCTTGGACCTGGGAGGTGCATGCAACCCAGGGCCAGCCTCGGATTGTTCCCGGCGGAACAACCTAGAGCCTGAGCAGTGTGGGCAGGGAGGCTACACGCGCCGTGAGCGGGGGCAGACCCAGTGTGGCTGAGGCACTGCGAGCGCACGCCAGTGTCATTTGTTAGCAGCATCCCTCCCTCCCTCCCCATAGCGCGACTGAACAAAGAGAAGAAATACAGCTCCACCCACCAGAACACCGACACAAGCTTCCCTAACCAGGAAACCTTGACAAGCCACCTCTACATACCCACACACAGCGAGGAAACGCCACAGTAAAGAGAACTCCACAAACTGCCAGAATACAGAAAGGACTCCCAAACTCAGCAATTTAAACAAGATGAAGAGACAGAGGAATACCCAGCAGATAAAGGAACAGGATAAATGCCCACCAAACCAAACAAAAGAGGAAGAGATAGGGAATCTACCTGATAAAGAATTCCAAATAATGATAGTGAAATTGATCCAAAATCTTGAAATTAAAATGGAATCACAGATAAATAGCCTGGAGACAAGGATTGAGAAGATGCAAGAAAGGTTTAACAAGGACCTAGAAGAAATAAAAAAGAGTCAATATATAATGAATAATGCAATAAATGAAATTAAAAACACTCTGGAGCCAACAAAATAGTAGAATAACAGAGGCAGAAGATAGGATTAGTGAATTAGAAGATAGAATGGTAGAAATAAATGAATCAGAGAGGATAAAAGAAAAACGAATTAAAAGAAATGAGGACAATCTCAGAGACCTCCAGGACAATATTAAACGCTACAACATTCGAATCATAGGGTTTCCAGAAGAAGAAGACAAAAAGAAAGACCATGAGAAAATACTTGAGGAGATAATAGTTGGAAAACTTCCTAAAATGGGGAAGGAAATAATCACCCAAGTCCAAGAAACCCAGAGAGTCCCAAACAGGATAAACCCAAGGAGAAACACCCCAAGACACATATTAATCAAATTAACAAAGATCAAACACAAAGAACAAATATTAAAAGCAGCAAGGGAAAAACAACAAATAACACACAAGGGAATTCCCATAAGGATAACAGCTGATCTTTCAATAGAAACTCTTCAAGCCAGGAGGGAATGGCAAGACATACTTAAAATGATGAAAGAAAATAACCTACAGCCCAGATTATTGTACCCAGCAAGGATCTCATTCAAGTATGAAGGAGAAATCAAAAGCTTTGACAAGCAAAAGCTGAGAGAATTCTGCACCACCAAACCAGCTCTCCAACAAATACTAAAGGATATTCTCTAGACAGGAAACACAAAAATGGTGTATAAACTCGAACCTAAAACAATAAAGTAAATGGCAACGGGATCATACTTATTAGTAATTACCTTAAACGTAAATGGGTTGAATGCCCCAACCAAAAGACAAAGACTGGCTGAATGGATACAAAAACAAGACCCCTACATATGTTGTCTACAAGAGACCCACCTCAAAACAGGGGACACATACAGACTGAAAGTGAAGGGCTGGAAAAAGATTTTCCATGCAAATTGGGACCAAAAGAAAGCAGGAGTCACAATACTCAGTATCAGATAAATTAGACTTTAAAACAAAGGCTGTGAAAAGAGACAAAGAAGGTCACTACATAATGATCAAAGGATCAATCCAAGAAGAAGATATAATAATTATAAATATATATCCACCCAACATGGGAGCACCGTAGTATGTAAGACAAATCCTAACAAGTATGAAAGGAGAAATTAACAATAACACAATAATAGTGGGAGACTTTAATACCCCACTCACACTTATGGATAGATCAACTAAACAGAAAATTAACAAGGAAAAAAAAAAAAAAAAAAACATGTATCTATAAAGCTCACTAAAGCAAAGCACAGTAAAATGAGGTATGGCAATAAAAGGCATTAAATTTATCAAATAAAAAAATAAATAAATAAAGTGCTGAAAAATTAAAAAAATAAATAAATAAAAAGAACTGCAGCGCTAAACTATGAATTATCCATTACGTCACATGATTTTATCTTGATAGCCAGACTGTATTGATTTTATCACTCAAAGTATTCCATCTTTTACTTTGTCCTTTATTTTATACTGTCATTTGGACACACAAAAAAAAATTGGGTAAAAAAATTAAGGTAAATCTGAGGACAGAGAAAAGGAAATAAAAAGCAAGTCAAATAATTTTGTATGGAAATCCAAGGTCCTCAAATAGTGAAAACTACTTTTCAAAAATCAAAGTTGGAGGATTTAAACGATCTGATTTCAAGGTTTATTATAAAGCTATAGTAATCAAGATAGTTCCAAATACGAAAAGGAGTACATCAAGGCTGTATATTGTCACCCTGCTTATTTAACTTCTATGCAGAGTACATCATGAGAAATGCTGGGCTGGAAGAAACACAAGCTGGAATCAAGATTGCCGGGAGAAATATCAATAACCTCAGATATGCAGATGACACCACCCTTATGGCAGAAAATGAAGAAGAACTAAAGAGCCTCTTGATGAAAGTGAAAGAGAAGAATGAAAAAGTTGGCTTCAAGCTCAACATTCAGAAAACGAAGATCATGGCATCTGGTCCCATTGCTTCATGGCAAATAGATTGGGAAATACTTTGGCCACCTGATGTGAACAGCTGACTGATTGGAAAAGACCCTGATGCTGGGAAAGATTGAGGCCAGGAGGAGAAGGAGACAACAGAGGATGAGATGGTTGGATGGCATCACTGACTCAATGGACATGGGTTTAGGTGGATTCCGGGAGTTGGTGATGGACAGGGAGGCCTGGCGTGCTGCGGTTCATGGGGTCACAAAGAGTCAGACACGACTGAGCGATTGAACTGAACTGAACTGAACTGAACTGAATCAAGAGTGTAGTATGACATAAAGATAGTCATATAGATTAGTGGAAGAGTCCACAAATTGACCCACATAAATCTGATCAACAGATTTTTGACAAAGATTCCAAGACAATTCAATAGTGTGATTATAGTTCTTTCTAGGAGATGACAACCCACTCCAGTATTCTTGCCTGGAGAATCCCAGGGACAGAGGAACCTGGTGGGCTGCTGTCTATGGGGTCGCACAGCATCAGACACGACTAAAGCGACTTAGCAGCAGCAGTAGCAGTAAATGGAGCTAGAACTGGATCTCTGTATAGGAAAAGAAAAAAACAGAAGATGAACTTCAATCCCCACTTCTCACCATGTGCCAAAATAAACTCAAAAATGTCATAAACTGTAATTTTAAAGTTTAAACTATAAAACTTAAATAAGAAAAAATCTTTATGTTTTTTGGATCAGATGTGTCTGTCACAAATTAAACACAAAAATATCTCATTATAAAAAATGATAAATTGGACTTCATAAAAGGAAAAACTTCCATCCTTCAAAACATACAATGAAGAAAGTGAAACTGCTAGCCACAGACTAACAAAATATTCAAATCAAAAAAAAAAAAGAAAATATCTAAATAAATATATCTGAAAAAGACCTAGTATCAAGAATTTATAAGGAATAGTTTAGCATTCAATAATAATAAGACTAGCAGTCAATAAACATAAGGTTGATTTCATTAAAGAACTCAGTGAGGCCACTACTCTATACCCCTTATGAATTGGTATCTGTTATCCTGAGTCCAGGTGGTGCAGGGGTAAAAGAATCTGCCTACAAGGCAGGAGATATAGGTTTCATCCCTGGGTTGGCAAGATCTCCTGGAGTAGGAAATGGCAACCCACTCTAGTATTCTCGCCCGGGAAATTCCATGGACAGAGAAGCCTGGCAGGCTACAGTTCATGGGGTCACAAAGAGTCAGACACAACTGAGCACGCACACATGTATTCTGAGTCCAAACCTGGTCCCATGACCAGAGCTTAGCAGGACTGCTGACCGCTTGACACTGGTAGAGGTAAAAGCACCAAGTTTCAGGAATATTGCTTAATCCATTTCAATTCAACCTTTCGTGCACAACACGGAACAAATTAAAACACAGAGAGCAGGGACTTCATCAAGTTTACAGCCCAGGTTGTAAGAACTGTTTTGAGTCTGGTTTGTTAACAACACTTGTCAACTACAAGTCTGTATGTAAGACAGCAAAGTGAAAAAAGGAAAAGGAATATATAATACAGGGCTCAACAGCTAACACTGTTGTAGAAATTTAAACACTGAAAATTAATTTAATCATAGTTGTGATAGAACTATATCAAGGGATTAATTGAAATACTCTCTATTTTCCGGAAGCTAGGATGTTAGAGAGAAATTAAGATTTAAGTCAGAAATCACATCTTATAAAATGTACATTGACTCGTGGAGTTATACCAAACTGAACAATCATATTCAATAAACTGTCACAATGAACATCAGACTCCTATTTACAAGATTGGACCACTGATAAACTGATGCAAGGATAATTCTGCATGGTCTCAAGGTTTCTAAAAAATAAAATCATTGATATTCCATAAGCGAGGTCTGACCAATCTGTGCTAAAATCACCATAAATTTTATAATACCCCTTTCCTACCTCCTATTGAGACTCATCTTTGTTCTGCATAATGTGGGGTCTCCTTTGCTGCAGCAAATAATAAGACTAACTGCTGATTTCAGGTGTGTTCCTAACGGTCTCTTGCTGATAAAGAAAGAAGAATGGGAAGACAGAAAGAATAGAGTATGTGGTGACAGATTCTTATCCTCCATAGTTGGAAGTGAATAGATGATGCATAAGATATAAACCAAAAAGCAACAATAAAAGCATGCTATTTAAACATAGAGAGATAAGCATCAAAAGAATCACTGAAGGAAACTGAAAATGGTTGCCTTACAGAATAAGTTAGAAGACTATCCTTTTGTTTAAAATCTTGCACAACTATTTGAATCTTTAAGTTATTTGCACATATAACTTTAATGCTAATGAAATTAATTTGAAAATAATAAACTAGACAGATATTTCAGGACAAAAGAAGAATGAACAGCCATATTTTATTGTTTATCTGAATTTATAGACTAATATTCCTACCCACTTTTAATGTATTCATTCAACAAATACCTATTAATATTTATTTAACACCACTAGGCACCAGACACAATTCTAGGTAATGGGGATACACTAGAGAAAAGGAGACCAAAAAAAAAAACCCTGCCCCAGAGCCTACTGATTTTAATTTTAATTATAGATAGAGAACAGGGCAGGAAACTTCTAAAATGAATCTGAAGCATCTTGTAGTAACAGAATGTAAAAAAGTACTCCGAAAAGAATTTCAATAATGGGTACATGACAAAGAGATATAGAAGCCAACTGAAAGAGCTCACAATGGTCAAAGATGTAAGAATTTTAGCAACAAAATAAAGGAATATTAGATTAGCCCAAAGTATACATTAAATACATGAGTCCATATTGATAGAAAGAAAGCAAGAGGAAAGAAAGAACAAATTTCCGAAGAAAAAGAATTTCAAATAATTTCTATAGCCACTCCACACTTAACTGTGAGCTGTGTATAGTGACTTCCTTCCCAAAAGTACATTATGGAAAGGAGGACAAAAGAATAACTTTATAGTGGAGAAACCTGACAAACACTACCTCAGCTAAGTAATCAAGGTCAACATCAATAATGAGAAAGTCATGTTCGTAATATTTACTTGGCGTGATGGATGAAAACGGTACTTTACTTTTCTGGTCTTCCAACCAAAAAGTCTTAACTCCAGGTTAATCATGAGGAAAAACATCAACATATCCCAGTTGGAGGACAGTCTACAAAATATTCAACCAGTACACCTCAAAACTGTGAAGGTCAACAAAAATAAGGAAAATCTGAGAAACAGTTACAGCCAAGAGGAGCCTAAAGATAGATAATTAAATATAATATCCTGAATGAGATTCCAGACAGAGGAGGGACATTAGGTAAAAACTAATGAAACCTGAATAAAGTATGAACTTTATTACAAATAGCATATCAGTATTAGTTTATTAATTATAACATATATGCCACACTAATGTAAGGTGCTAATAATAGAGGAAACTAGAAACAGGGTACGTGGACAGTCTGTACTATCTCTGCATTTTTCTGTAAATCTAAAACTACTTTTTAAAATAAAGCTTATTTTCAAAATTTTGAACAAATGAAAAAAAATATATATATATATTCAGATTGGCAATTTAGCAATTAGGGTCTACTCTGCTCTTCAAAAATAACAATTATCTACTAATTAGCTAAGTCTCCTCATCATGTGCTTTATTGAACAGACTGTCTAAAAGCCAAGATTATGAATTCCAAATTGAATATTCTAGAAAAATGTGTAAAATGGACATATGCTTAAATATCAAAAGTACCTCTCTCTAGGGTGAAATCACAGGTGAACTTCCTGTTGCTTTCTGTATTTTCCAAGTTATCCACAATGAGCATGTAGTACACATAGAATTTCAAAAGGTAACAAAATAATAATAATAATAATAAAAGAAAATGTGATTTTGGTAAAATTTACAATTAAATAATTTACATTCATGTGCTGCAGAAGGCATCTTAGAGGAAGAGAAAGAATATTCTACAAATACTGGATGCCAGTCACTGGGCTGGGCACCTAACATGCATTACTTCGTTTAGGTGTGTAAAATAAGAATGTCCTTGAATTGAATCACATTTGGAGAGTAATTTTATGTTTCTGAAGCCGTTGTAAGTTTAAGGCAAAAATGCTAAAGCATGCTTTTTAGAATTCCAATCAGACATTTTTTGCTCTTACGCTAAAAGCACAATTAGTTACCCACCACCTAACATGCCATCTATTTTTTTTTCGTCACACATTTTTATTTGATCCACTTCTGAAGAGAAGCCAATACACCATGTCCTGCTGATGTATAAATCTCTTAAACTAATTTTATGCTTCGTTGTAAAATAATTGATTTGTGATTCACAGGACATTAATTAACTCATATAAGCCTTTAATAGTAAGTAAATAAGTTTCGAAAATGATAGAACATAATTGTGTTTAAAGGGACTCTTTTCCACAGTTTGGTTTTGTTTGTTTGCTTTTTATGTTACATAAAATAAAGATGGAGAAAAATTTTAATCACACTGATCACAGAGTTAGAATCGCAAATTTCATATCTGTGTCAATATCTTTACATAGAGCTCCATTTTCTGTGAAAGCATATATTGAAATCAAAACTACAATCAATAACAAGCATATATTGTTTTTGCAAGTGAGTACACAAAGTGGATGCTCAGCAAATTTACATATTTGTGGATTTCTTCTATAAAGATTTCCAACACACTTGAAAAAGCTGTTTTTTCTTCTAACATCTTTTTCTGGAGGTGATTGCTAAATTTCATAAAGTGACAATAATGTAATTATTGAATGCTGGCCCAGTATTTTGTTATATTAATACAACAAAATATTATAGTTGTATTAATATAACAAAATTATATTTATACAATTTTTATATAACAAAATATATTAATCTGATCTAATCCTTACAATAATCTGTCATATACATGCTATTATCCCCAGTTTAAAAGGAATTTGTCTAAAGTCACATGGCAGTAGGTAGAAAAGCCATGTTTCAAACCTATGAAATAAGGAAGAACTTATTCCAAAGTCCAAAGTCTTAACCATCCTGCTGACTGTGCGTTAGCATCAGGGTCTGCCTTTAACACAGAGTTAGATTTGGTTCCCCCCTACTTTTCAGCTCCCACTGGTTAGTTGAACTTGCCCTAGTTCTGTCCCACTGTGTCTAAACT
Source organism: Bos mutus (assembly GCF_027580195.1). Classification (NCBI taxonomy): domain Eukaryota; kingdom Metazoa; phylum Chordata; class Mammalia; order Artiodactyla; family Bovidae; genus Bos; species Bos mutus. Next base: position 42,551,662 of record NC_091638.1, read on the forward strand.
ACCCTCATCTCTCACCTAGACTTCTGCAGTAGACTCCTATCTATGAGTCTCAAGGTCTTCCTAACTCTTTATGTCCCTTTCCTCCACCCACTCCCCTGGCCTCAATCCATTCTCCGCACTGTAAACACAATGATCTCCTCAAACCATGTGGCCTATAAGCCACGATCTGTTTGCTACATGACTATCCACCTTCATATTGCACGATGCTACCCTTCATCCTGCACGATGATACCCTTCATCCTGGGGGCTCCTGACACACAGGTCTTCGTCACACATGAAAATGTACCATACTCTCTCCTACCACAGGGCCATTGTATATGCTGTTCCGTCTTCCAGGATCACTCTTTGCCTAGTTAACTCCTACTTACCTTTCACATAACAACTCATAATCATGGCATTGGGAAGCCTTCCTTGACCTCCATATGAAGACATTACTCCTCCTATTAAAAGCACTCTGGCAACGTGCATCTCAGTCCTTTTACATACTGCCACTACAACGATATGCTTGTTTCTGTGATTACTTGATTAGTGTCTGTTAAAGTCCCTAGGCCCTATCTTATACCAGATAAGCCCAGTGAGGGCAAGGACAACTCTGTTTGCTCTTGCACACACAGTTTCAGCATCCAACAAATGCCAACAAATGAGCAACTATTACCACTCTCTACTAACATCATCTTGTAGGGACTACAATCCTTCTCCTATGGGAAGAATCTTCTCTGTGTCTCAATCAGGTCAAAGATGGGGGTAAAAAATAGGGCAAGGTAGGGAGAGAAATAAAACAGTAGTAGTGGCCGCAGAATACACCCCCTGGGATCCATGGACAAGAATTTCAACAGCTACTTTAAATTCTATGTGTTAGTTTCAAATGTATATCTTTAGCTTTCAACCTGTACTACAAATTTAAATGTCTATTCCACTTGAATTTCTTTTTTTTCTTCCAGTTTTATTGAGATATAATTGACATTCAGCACTAAGGTGTGCAGCATAATGATGTGACATATATATCATGAAATGATTACCACAATAAGCTTAGCGAACACTGATCATCTCATATAGACACAACATTTTTAAAATAGAAAAAAAAAGTTTCTTCTGATGAGAACTCTCGGCAACTTTCATATATAATATACAGCAGCACTAATTACATTTATCATGTTGTACATTACAATCCTAGGCTTGCTTATCTCATAACTGGAAATTTGTACCTTTTGACCACCTTCATCTAATTCTTCCCTCCCCAACTTAGCCTCTAATCTCTCTTTCTATGAGTTTGCCATTTTTTTGAAATATAATTGACCTATAATACTACATTAGCTCCTGATATATAATGATTCAACATTTTAGTGTATTTCAAAATGATCACCATGATAAGTCTATTTACCATCTGTCACCATACAAAGATATTATATAATCATGGACTCCACATATTGTACATTTCATGCCTGTGACTCCTGTATTTTGTAAGTGAGAATGTGTACCACTTTTTCTAAAAGGCATTTCAAATTTAACATGTCCCAACTTGAGCTAATCTAATTTCTCCTACAAACTCTCCCTAGTTTTCCCCCACCACAATAAATGGTATCACCATGAATCCAAATGCTTGGGCCAAATACCTAGGAATCATGCCTGTCTCTCCTCTTTCTCATGTACCCTACGTATAAATTCAAATCTACCCCCTGTTCAAAACCCTCCAATAACTCCCCATAATACTTAGAATAAAATCCAAAATCTTTATTTCACCTTAAGGCTCTTTGTAATGCAGTCATTCATCACCTTTTTGATCTCAGTTGCTCTCTTTCTCACAAGAGTTAGCATCATTGGCTTCCTTCCAAGGCACAATTCACATATTCCCTTATTGAGAATTCTTTCCTCATTACCATCTCTACATAACTCCCACTATTGCTGTATAGCTGTTTATCTCTTTTTCTTTCTTAATAGAACTTATCACTACTGACATTAAATTATATAATTATTTATATGTTTATTCATTGTGACTCCACACTATATTGTAAACCCCTCAAAGGTTATCTATCCTGTCAAGTATCCTGAAGATTAATAATTATCCTATGAATGAATAAACATAATTTTCAATGTTCAACTATTTTGAATTATGTAACAGTTTGAATTTTTCATGTTAACTAGATTTTGAATATGAAATAAATGAACTATTTCATAACTAGTGTTAAAAAGGACAGCAATGTAGAATGCAATGGATAGCTAAGAATGATTATAAACCCGTACAAAGCAGTTGTTAAAAAAAAAAAAGCTTTATTGTTGTGGTTTCTTAATTGGTTTAAAAACTTCAGAGTCAGAAAAGTTGTCTCCTTTATTGTTTCCCTTTAGCTCGCCTCTATAAAGTCTGTCATCAAGCTCTACTCATGACAATATCATGGCAAAAATACTGTTTGTCTATGAAAAGACTACATAACTTATAAGGAAAAGACAATGGCATTCAAGGAAGTGAAGTCATTAAGTGACTCACCCTGTGATTACTCAGTAAGTAAAGCTTAAGAGATGTGGAAAGCTCACTATTGATTTTTCTTTCTTTATGTTATCCTAACATTAATACCAAAAATAACAAATTTCTGATTCAAGCAAAAAAGAAAAAGATGACAGGCAAATTAACACCATAGTTTCTATTTTAGATAATGGATATTTCACCCTAAAATTTCCAGCATGCCAGAAGAGAACTAAGAGAACTCTTTGTTTTATTCAAGTATAGTTGATTTACAATGGTGTGTTAATTTCTGCTGTACAGCAAAGTGATTCAGTTATATATATATAATATATATATGTGTATATATAAATGAATATATATATATACATTCTTTTTCATGTTTTTTTCCATTATGGTTTATTATAGGATATTAAATACAGTTTACTATGCTGTACTGTTGGACCTTGCTTATCCATTCTACACATAATAGCTGGCATCTGTTAATCCCAAACTCATAATCCATTCCTCCTCCAGCCACCTACTCCCTTGGCAACCACCAGTCTGTGCTCTATGTCTGTGAGTCTGTTTCTGTTTGGTAGATAGGTTCATTTGTATCATATGCTACAATCCACATATAAGTTATATCATATGGTATATGTCTTTCTCTCTCTGAATTACTACACTTAGTATGAAAATCTCTAGGTCCGTCCACGTTTTGTAAATGGTATTGTTTCATTGTTTCTTATGACCGAGTAAGATTCTATTGTTCTATGTACCACATCTTTATCCATTCATCTGTCAATAGATGTTTAGGTTGTGTCCATGTCTTGGCTACTGTGAATCGTGCTACTGTGAACATAGTGATGCATATATATGCACATATCTTTTTGAACTGTAGCTTTCTCCATATATATGTCCAGGAGTGGGATTGCTGAATCATATGGAAATTGTATTTTTAGTTTTTCGAGGAACGTCCTTACTGTTTTCCATTGTGGCTGCACCAATTTATATTCCTACCAACAGTATAGGAGGGTTCCCTTTTCTCCACACCCTCTCCAGCATTTGCTATTTGTAAATATTTTGGTGATGTCCATTCTGACTGGTGTGAGGTGGTACCTCACTGTAATTTTGGTTTGCATTTCTAACAGAACTCTTCAAAGGACTCATATCTACTTAATTAAGCAGGTCGGAGAAGCTGGGAGTCAGCCTCAGCATTCCACTTGCCCATGCTCCACACCATCCTTTTCCACGCCCCATCATCCAATCAATCGAGTCTATCAGTTTTATATACTAAATGTGTCTCGAAGTCATCAGTTTATTGCTTTAGGTAGCCACTTTCCTAACCCTCTTACTTGGATTACAAAACAGCTTCCTGAAAGTTCTCCCCACATTCACATTTTTTCCCTTCAGATCCATTCTCCAGTCTACAGTAAAGTGATTCCTTGGAAATACACAGCAGCTTCTTTCTGCCCTTAGAACGGTCTTAACATGAGCTAAGGAGAAGGCAATGGCACCCCACTCCAGTACTCTTGCCTGGAGAATCCCAGGGACGGGGGAGCCTGGTGGGCTGCCATCTCTGGGGTTGCACAGAGTCGGACACGACTGAAGCGACACAGCAGCAACATGAGCTAACAAATGTATGTATTTTGGCCTCTACCTAATTCCCCAACCTCATCTTATACCACTCTTGCCTTTACTCTTTCCACTTGAAACACATCATTCTCCTGTTAGTTCCTTGGAAGTGCAGACCTTTTTTTTTCCCCCCACTTCAGTACCTTCTCACAAACATCATTCTGATTTCAGATTAAAGGTTGCTTCCTTTAAGGAAGTCTGCCAGCGCCTCCTGGTTCTGGCATAGAGGTTCTCCTATTAAAAACCTTCATAGCTCTGTACTGTTCTGTTCCAACACGTGTCACAATTTTACACTTATTTATTTAATATTTTCCTTCTACATCATACTGTAAGCTCCTTGAAAGCAAGAACAATGATAGTGTAGCTCACTATTTTATTCCAACACTTAGCATAAAACCCAGTATATCATGGAAACTCTAAATATTTGTCACATAATAATAGCCTGAAATGAGGAGAAATGGTCAAATGCTGCCATATGCAATTTAGGTTACATTTAAGAGCATTTCCCAAGCACCAATGAACACTGCAATGGAGCTCCAAAAAAAGGCTGAAGAATCATCACCTGTGGAGACTTTAAAACAGGATATATTTATATCTGTCTAGAGCTGCACTGCTCAATATAGTAGCCACTAGCCACATGGGGATATTGAGTTCTTAAAATCTGACTAATCCTAATTGAGATGTGGTATAAGTATAAAATGCACTACAGGTTTCAGAGACCTGAAAAAAAAAGTAAAATATCTGATCAATACTTTTTATATTGATCACATGTTGAAATAATATTTTGGTAATATTGGGTTAAAAATACATTGCTAAACTTAGTTTTACTTCTTCTTACCTTTTTTAATGTGACTACTAGGAAATTTAAAATATATTGTATTTCTATGGGCTGTGATGGCTTATATATTTCAGGATGATACTGCCTGAAGATAAGCATGACACAGTGAGACAAACTATTCACATGGATTTGAATACTGTAAGAAGTCATGAAGAATCTCCTTCTGTTAGCACTGTTTTTCTATCTTCCGATACTCCCCAGCCCCACTTGATGTTGCCTGTGCTACTTCACCACATGTCCAAATATTTGTTCAACATATTTCCCCACTTGGTCAAACAATACTTAACAGGCTGAATTTCAAAGCCCCTTCTCGTGCTTTCATTTAATCAGTATCCTAAAGGCTGACATAAAATGTGCAAAATTCAGCTTTCTTATAATACTTTACTGGATTCTAAATTCTAGTTTGTTGACAGAGACAACAAACAGATAGAATCTGTTTAGTTTGGGACTGTTTAGTTTAGCTTGTCTAGTTTGGGACAGTTGGCATGATGAGTCATTTCTATCCAAAGTGGAGCCAAACAGTGAAAGAACTGTTTAGAATTGCAGACATAGGGTTCTACAGATTCTCTTTCTACCGCTGAAAGTTACACCCCTCCTCAGAATTTTCTTTGTATTCCTACTACAGTTTGCCCATGTCATTTTTACATGTTGTCTTCTTCCTCTTAAGATCTTGAGACAAGTGAATGTATGGATTTATCTTTGTATCCCCAGCCTCTAACCTAACACAGTGCCTGGCACAAAGTAGGCACTCAATAAATCTTTTCTAGAATGTGTTGAATGAGGGAAAACACTCTGATCACTCCTTGACTCTAATGTCAACACTTACTACAGATTCAATTTATGAGTTTATACTTAATGAACAATCATCCAGGGGTTAATTTAGGAGCATTTCATGAGTGTGTGTTTGGAGTGGCTATATCAAAGATAGAGTCTTAAAACTTCCCTATAATGATAAGGACTTTAAGCATTTCACAGGTTCCATACACATTAACTGAATAACAAATTGTAATTCTTAGACCAAGCATGAATCCCAGTTACAGGTGAAGGACCTGACCAGGGATTGTTCTTAGCATCCCTGATCTCTTAGGCCACAGGCTAAGCTTATGTATAAAATTATTATTCACACAGCTTAGTGAGTATACCAGCAAAATTATAAGCTAAGTTTGGGATAAGCTGCTACCACTGAAATATGAAGGTTGAATGATTCCTTCTGAACAGAAACACTACAGGGCATAAAGATGATTGAAAAACTACATCAAGAGTATGTACTAAAAATTTATCTTAGGCAATTAGGTCTAGGTGAGTAGAGCAACAGAGTAGTTGCATGTACATGATGGACTAATATATACAACCTTCACATTTGACCAGGAGCAATCAAGCTCTTGCTTCAACACAAGGACACCGAGAAGCACAGCAGCATGCATGTTGATGGCCAGAAATCAACACAAGGAGACAAATAACTTTGGTACCTGACAGCTTGAGAGAGTTGCTTCATTTCAGCAAAAGTATAAGGCAACCTAACTAGGTGAAGGACAGTGCAGCAAATATCCATAGTTTTAGAAGTTTCTGCTAGTCAGAGGCAGTCCAAGTGTATTCTTGGGCTGATTTCAACATCTGAATGAAATATGAACATTAACCACTCAGGAATAAATAAGTTAGAAATTCAATTTGGGGGATTTCAACTGGATGATTCTCATTGAGGAGTTACAATCTCAAGTCAGAAGAGATTTTGCATCATAGCAGATTTTTCTTCCATACTAATAAAGCCTAAGTAGCAAGGGCAGAAATAAATGCAAAAGAAACAAAAGAGACCATAGCAAAAATCAACAAAGCCAAAAGCTGGTTCCTTGAAAGGATAAATAAAATTGACAAACCATTAGCCAGATTCATCAAGAAACAAAGGGAGAAAAATCAAATCAATAAAATTAGAAATGAAAATGAAGAGATCACAACAGACAACACAGAAATACAAAGGAACATAAGAGACTACTATCAGCAATTATATGCCAATAAAATGGACAACTTGGAAGAAGTGAACAAATTCTTAGAAAAGTACAACTTTCCAAAACTGCACCAGGAAGAAATAGAAAATCTTAACAGACCCATCACAAGTACGGAAATTTAAACTGTAATCAGAAATCTTCCAGCAAACAAAAGCCCAGGTCCAGATGGCTTCACAGCTGAATTCTACCAAAAATTTAGAGAAGAGCTAACACCTATCCTACTCAAACTCTTCCAGAAAATTGCAGAGGAAGGTAAACTTCCAAACTCATTCTATGAGGCCACCATCACCCTAATACCAAAACCTGACAAAGATCCCACAAAAAAAGAAAACTACAGGCCAATATCACTGATGAACATAGATGCAAAAATCCTTAACAAAATTCTAGCAAACAGAATCCAACAACACATTAAAAAGATCATACACCATGACCAGGTGGACTTTATCCCAGGGATGCAAGGATTCTTCAATATCCACAAATCAATCAATGTAATACACCACATTAACAAATTGAAAAATAAAAGCCATATGATTATCTCAATAGATGCAGAGAAAGCCTTTGACAAAATTCAACATCCATTTATGATAAAAACTCTCCAGAAAGCAGGAATAGAAGGAATATACCTCAACATAATAAAAGCTATATATGACAAACCCACAGCAAACATTATCCTCAATGGTGAAAAATTGAAAGCATTTCCCCTAAAGTCAAGAACAAGACAAAGGTGCCCACTTTCACCACTACTATTCAACATAGTTTTGGAAGTTTAGGCCACAGCAATCAGAGCAGAAAAAAAAATAAAAGGAATCCAAATTGGAAAAGAAGAAGTAAAACTCTCACTGTTTGCAGATGACAGGATCCTCTACATAGAAAACCCTAAAGACTCCACCAGAAAATTACTAGAGCTAATCAATGAATATAGTAAAGTTGCAGGATATAAAATCAACACACAGAAATCCCTTGCATTCCTATACACTAATAATGAGAAAATAGAAAGAGAAATTAAGGAAACAATTCCATTCACCATTGCAACAGAAAGAATAAAATACTTAGGAATATATCTACCTAAAGAAACTAAAGACCTACATATAGACAACTATGAAACACTGGTGAAAGAAATCAAAGAGGACACTAATATGGAGAAATATACCATGTTCATGGATCAGAAGAATCAATATAGTGAAAATGAGTATGCTACCCAAAGCAATCTATAAATTCAATGCAATCCCTATCAAGCTACCAATGGTATTTTTCACAGAGCTAGAACAAATAATTTCACAATTTGTATGGAAATACAAAAAAAAATCAAATAGCCAAAGCAATCTTGAGAAAGAAAAATGGAACTGGAGGAATCAACCTGCCTGACTTCAGGCTCTACTACAAAGCCACAGTCATCAAGACAGTATGGTACTGGCACAAAGACAGAAATATAGATCAATGGAACAAAATAGAAAGCCCAGAGATAAATCCACGTACCTATGGACACCTTATCTTTCACAAAGGAGGCAAGAATATACAATGGAGAAAAGACAATCTCTTTAACAAGTGTGCTGGGAGAACCGGTCAACCACTTGTAAAACAATGAAACTAGAACACTTTCTAACACCATACACAAAAAAAAACTCAAAATGGATTAAAGATCTAAACATAAGACCAGAAACTATAAAACTCTTAGAGAACATACGCAAAACACTCTCCGACATAAATCACAGCAGGATCCTCTATGACCCACCTCCCAGAATATTGGAAATAAAAGCAAAAATAAACAAATGGGACCTAATTAAAATTAAAGCTTCTGAACAACAAAGGAAACTATAAGCAAGGTGAAAAGACAGCCTTCAAAATGGGAGAAAATAATAGCAAATGAAGAAACTGACAAAGAACTAATTTCAAAAATATACAAGCAACTCCTGCAGCTCAATTCCAGAAAAATAAATGACCCAATCATAAATAGGCCAAAGAACTAAACAGACATTTCTCCAAAGAAGACATTCAGATGGCTAACAAACACATGAAAAGATGCTCAACATCACTCATTATCAGAGAAATGCAAATCAAAACCACAGTGAGGTACCATTTCACACCAGTCAGAATGGCTGCTATCCAAAAGTCTTCAAGCAATAAATGCTGGAGAGGGTGTGGAGAAAAGGGAACCCTCTTACACTGTTGGTGGGAATGCAAACTAGTACAACAACCATGGATAACAGTGTGGAGATTCCTTAAAAAACTGGATAGAACTACCTTATGACCCAGCAATCCCACTGCTGAGCATACACACCAAGGAAACCAGAATTGAAAGAGACACATGTACCCCAATGTTCATCACAGCACTGTTTATAATAGCCAGGACATGGAAACAACCTAGATGTCCATCAGCAGATGAATGGATAAGAAAGCAGTGGTACATATACACAATGGAGTATTACTCAGCCATTAAAAAGAATACATTTGAAAAAAGTTCTTTGAGTGAGTGGATGAAACTGGATGCCTATTATACAGAGTGAAATAAGCCAGAAAGAAAAAAAACCCATACAGAATACTAATGTATATATATGGAATTTAGAAAGATGGTAACAATAACCCTGTATCAGCTCAATCGCTCAGTCGTGTCTGACTCTGCGACCCCATGAATCGCAGCACGCCAGGCCTCCCTGTCCATTACCAACTCCCAGAGTTCACTCAGACTCACGTCCATCAAGTCAGTGATGCCATCCAGCCATCTCATCCTCTGTCGTCCCCTTCTCCTCCTGCCCCCAATCCCTCACAGCATCAGAGTCTTTTCCAATGAGTAAACTCTTCACATGAGGTGGCCAAAGTACTGGTTTCAGCTTTAGCATCATTCCTTCCAAAGAAATCCCAGGGCTGATCTCCTTCAGAATGGACTGGTTGGATCTCCTTGCAGTCCAAGGGACTCTCAAGAGTCTTCTCCAACAACACAGTTCAAAAGCATTAATTCTTCGGTGCTCAGCTTTCTTCACAGTCCAACTCTCAAATCCATACATGACCACAGGAAAAACCATAGCCTTGACTAGACAGACCTTTGTTGGCAAAGTAATGTCTCTGCTTTTGAATATGCTATCTAGGTTGGTCATAACTTTCCTTCCAAGGAGCAAGCATCTTTTAATTTTATGGCTGCAATCACCATCTGCAGTGATTTTGGAGCCCCCAAAAATAAAGTCTGACACTGTTTCCACTGTTTCCCCATCTATTTCCCATGAAGTGATGGGACCGGATGCCATGATCTTTGTTTTCTGAATGTTGAGCTTTAAGCCAACTTTTTCACTCTTCTCTTTCACTTTCATCAAGAGGCTTTTTAGTTCCTCTTCACTTTCTGCCATAAGGGTGGTGTCATCTGCATATCTGAAGTTATTGATATTTCTCCCGGCAATCTTGATTCCAGCTTGTGTTTCTTCCAGTCCAGCGTTTCTCATGATGTACTCTGCATAGAAGTTAAATAAGCAGAACGACTATAAACAACCTTGATGTACTCCTTTTCCTATTTGGAACCAGTCTATTGTTCCATGTCCAGTTCTAACTGTTGCTTCCTGACCTGCACACAGATTTCTCAAAAGGCAGGTCAGGTGGTCCGGTATTCCCATCTCTTTCAGAATTTTCCATAGTATATTGTGATCCACACAGTCAAAGGCTTTGGCATAGTCAATAAAGCAGAAATAGATGTTTTTCTGCGAGACAGTAAAAGAGACACAGATGTATAGAACACTGTTTTGGACTCTGTGGGAGAGGGAGAGGGTGGGATGATTTGGGGGAATGGCATGGAAACATGTATAATATCATATAAGAAATGAATCACCAGTCCAGGTTTGATACAGGATCCTTGGGGCTGGTGCACTGGGATGACTGGGAGGGATGGTATGGGAAGGGAGTTGGGAGGGGGTTCAGGATGGGGAAATACGTGTACACCCATGGCGGATTCATATTGATGTGTGGCAGAACCAATACAATATTGTAAAGTAATTAGCCTCCAATTAAATAAATTTAAATTTTTTAAAAAAGATGATTTTTAATTACAAAAGGGGTGTGTGTGTGTAGACTCCTCAATATTTTGTAAATAACCAATATTTATACATATAAGTGGCTTACCTGGCCTACATCCAGGCCATAACTGTTTTTATCCTTGGTGGTCACTGAACTCCCCAACAATGGTCTTCAGAAATTGTATATGGAGAAATTGTAATCCCATTTCAGTAACTGATAGATGGGGGGTCATAAGCATTGTGGCAAGTCACAATCTCTAGCCATTCCACTTTTCCATAAACAAAGGAATAATCTATAGATGTAGATTCAACTAGGGGCATAAACATTATCTGTGTTAGCACATTCTCTTCTTGGTAAGAACTACCATTTGCCATTCCCAAACAATCAATATTACAAACAGGTCCCATGTAAACTCATACAAGCCTATCTAACCCATTAGTGGCTGAAATGCAATGGAAGAAGAAAATGAGAGAGAAATAGGAAAGAGGCATGAAGGAAAAATGGATTTCCACAGAGCAATGATAATGCACAGGTAAACTCTAAGGGAAATTATAAGTTACTATAAGCTATATTGTGAATTAATTAATATATTGGATTATCTGAGAATGCAACTACCACTTACAATAATGTTTCCATAGAGAAACATGTCAAAATTTTTTCTGAAATGAAATCAATTTTATTTCATTTTTTCTTAGTAAAAGATGGAAATCAAGAGCGGTAAAAAGCACTGGCTCTTAGTTGTGGCACATGGGATCTTCGATATTCATTGTGGCATGCAGGATCTTCAGTTGCAGCCTGTGGAATCTAGTTTCCTGACCATGGATTGAACTCAAGCCCCCTGCACTGGGAGCATGGAGTCTTAGCCACTGGACCACCAGTGAAGTCCCCCAAGAATTCTTTAAAAAAAGAATTCATTTTCCCCTACTAACTGGGGATACAGGCAAGTATACAAAGCAATGTGCTAACTACCTCAAAAGGATGTGGGATGCCATGAAGCACAAAAAGGGGGCACCTAACTAATCTTGATGATGGTAGAGAGGTAGTTTCTAAGGAAGGTGTAGGGGGAATGATTTGAAAGAACTGAAAGAAGATAAAGCACAGACAAAGGTATTCTAGGCAAAAATAAAATGACATATTGTGTTTTGGAAACAAAAGAAATAAAAGAGACAAGGAAGACTCCCAACTATCTGGGTTTAGCTCCAGGAAGGTAGTGGAATCATTCACCAAAAGAAGAAATAAAAGCAGCTTGAGGAGGAAGATGTATTCCGTAGCTTTGGATGTGGAGTCTGAGTTATCTAAGGAACACACAAGTGGTAGTACTACTTAGGGGCCAGGTGGACACATGAAGCTGAGACTCATAAGAGACTTCTGGACTGCAGATACAGATTTTTAAGTCATAGAGATAGTTATTGGAGAGGTTGGAGAGAGCAAATCCCTCCCAGGGGTGTACTGACATGAGAAGAGGACCTAGACCAGAGCTTGAAAGAATAGCTAACAAAAGAGGGATAGCCAGAAAGCATGGAGGAAAAACAAAAAATGCTGCTGCTGCTGCTGCTGCTGCTGCTGCTGCTGCTAAGTCGCTTCAGTCGTGTCCGACTCTGTGCGACCCCATGGACGGCAGCCCACCAGGCTTCCCTGTCCCTGGGATTCTCCAGGCAAGAACACTGGAGTGAATCGCCATTTCCTTCTCCAATGCATGAAAGTGAAAAGTGAAAGTGAAGTCGCTCAGTCGTATCCAACTCTTAGCGACCCCATGGACTGCAGCCTACCAGGCTCCTTCGTCCATGGGATTTTTCAGGCAAGAATACTGGAGTGGGGTGACATTACCTTCTCCAAAGCTGAAGCAAAATAAAAGGAGGATTTCAAGAATCAGAGTGATCAACAAGGATGATCAAGTAAAATAAGGATTGATAAGTATCCATCCTGTTTAGTTACATGGCGGCCATTGGCAACTTTGGCAAAAACAATACAGTTGAAGAGTACAGGAGGGCAAAAAGTACATCATGATGGATTAATGAACAGAGGCAGGTGAATAGATGATTCTCAAAATTGTGCCTGTCAAGAAGTACTGGGAAGGTAACATGGGCCTGAGGGAGACATTTTGTTTCATTTTTCTTTGTTTACAAATCAAGTAAAGGATCCAACAAGAAAAAGGAAGAATTTGAAGATAAAAGAGAGAGGGGTAGTCACAAAACTAAGGGAAAGAATGGGATTCAGAGCCCACGTGGAGGGAATTAGCCTTAGATCGGAAGAGAACTAAGTTAAATATATTCTCTATGGGAGGAATAAGAGAAAAGGAGAAAGCTGTAAGAGGAGGATAGGTAAAATTATAATTTTGTTGGCTGGAGTTGAGGGTGTCCTATCTGACGACTGTTATTGTCTCTGTGCAGCAGGAAAAATTATTCATCAGCCGAGAAGAGGTGAGAATAAGAATGCACAGAGCAACTATTCTGAGGAGAGTTGAAAGTGGGAGAAAGCTGATTCTACACACACAGAAGGCTTGCCAAACTCTGCCAAGAGCCTAAAAAGGTGTGCGTTTCACCAACAACTGACTGAAGGGCTGGTTCGTGGGCTCTAAGCTCTAAGATTCATGGACTGGGAGAAAAAAGGGAAGTGAATAAACTGCATGATCCTTATGAAATGAAAGGATAATTGTTGGGGGGAAGATATTGAGAGACCTAGAAGACTCAGATGCTTAAATTTAATATTAACAAAGGCAGAGTAATTCTGGGAGATGGAGAGATACAGGGATTGGCCACTGGAGTAGATAGCTGAAGTTTAGTGGAGATAAGCATATGAGAGTTGATAGGGTCACAGAACTGAGATATATTGCTCACAAAGACATGGAAGTCACTCAGAATAATGCTAGAAATTGAAATGGAAAAAATTAACAGATTATCTTTTGCTAATGAATGCAAAAGTTGTGATGAATGCCAAACTTTAAGTGAAAACAAAATGAGGAGGGGAATGTCATAAGGATATAAAAAACAACCTGAAAAATTTCCAATGCCCAAAGCTTTTTGAGCAACAAACCAATGATAGTTTTGGATTATAGTGCATAAAATAAATATCTATTACTTTCTACTGTTATAAATAAATGACGATATAAATAAATACAGGAGAAGGAACAAACCTTCCATATAGAGTAATTCTAAATAATAAACTGGAAGAAATGAAATAGAAAATCATCACAGTCGAATTTGCTTTAGGCATGAATGAATGAATGGATGAACGCAGCTTTGAGCTGCAAAACATTAAGAAGAAATGCAATATTTACATGGCCAAAACTACTTCCCTAGTATATTCATTAATTATTATGGTGGTTTTAATGTATGTACAAAAGATTTTTTCAGTATTTTTCAATATTCCTTTCTCCAGAAAGTGCAGCTCAATTCTCTTCCCCTGAAGTGTGAACTAGATAGACATTGTGACTCACTTCTACACAACAGGGTATGAAAAAGAAAAACAAATAGTAACTTTGCAGGGGAGAAATGTGGCATGCATCACCTAAGCCACATGATCCAAGTTTACATCACCAGCACTAAGTCGTGATGACACAATGCATCCCAAACCTGATGTGATGGGAAGGTTACAGAGAAGGGTTGGAGGAGAGTAAGGGGACATGACAACTAAATGCAAAGTAGTAGTGGATTGGATCTTGGGGAAAAGAACATCTGTGGAAAAACTGGTGAAACCCAAAAAGTCTGTTGTTTAATTTACAGTGTTGTGCCAATGCATATTTCTTAGTTTTGACAAGTGTGCCATGGTCAGATAAGAGGTTAACATCAGGGGAAGCTGGTTGAAGGAATCTATAGCTGCTGGTTGAAGGAACCTTCAGCTGGTTGAAGCTGGTCTATAAGAATTCTGTATACTTCTGTACAACTCTTTTGTAAATAAGAATTCTTTCAAAATAAAGAATTTAAGAGAACTTTAATGAATAAACTTAATGAGAACTTTAATGAATAAAATTGAGTAGCTAAGAGACGAGCCTAATATCAGCAAAATATAGTGAATATAATGAGTGCTGAAATTCAATGAGACTCAATGGAATAGGAAGTTTTACAGAAAAAAGGATGGCTTGAAGCAGCATTATGGAGGGAGAAGTGCTGCTGCTAAGTCACTTCAGTTATGTACGACTCTATGCGACCCCATAGACGGCAGCCCACCAGGCTCCCCTGTCCCTGGGATTCTCCAGGCAAGAACACTGGAGTGGGTTGCCATTTCCTTCTCCAATGCATGAAAGTGAAAAGTGAAAGTGAAGATGCTCAGTCGTGTCCAACTCTTTGCAACCCCATGGTCTGCAGCCCACCAGGCTCCTCTGTCCACGGGATTTTCCAGGCAAGAGTACTGGAGTAGGGTGCCATTGTCTTCTCTGATGGAGAGAGGAGTAGAGGCCAGATTATCAACTCTGCACTGGAGCCTAACAATTTATTTGACTTGATGCTGCTGCTGCATCCAAAGGTCGAATAATGACTGAAAAGTATTCATTGCATTTGGCAATTATCTGATCCAAATATTATGTGGGCCATTGGTCCTGATTTGTAGAGCTGTCATCCATATAATCTGTCAATATCAATCAGCTCCCTTCCATTATCCATGACAGATCTATGCTATTACCCACTTCAAAAGTTTGCAGCCCCTGTGGACAAGGTTCTGTAAGTGATCAGAGGAATGCTAAGTTCTATGCTGTTTTGCATAATAGACATGACTGACACATTTGGAACCCAGTGAATGCTCAAGTTCTCTGCTCATATTTCCAGCTTTTGTCACCTTGACTGCCTTCCACCAAGGGATAAGTTTTCTACAAAGTTCTCTAACCATTAGGTCAAACTAGCAAAAAAATTAAGGAAAGAGATTAAAAAAAAAAGTTTGTCGAGTGTCTACAAAGTGTTCAAACAAGTAGCCGATTCTTTATAGCAGTTATTTCAATCTGAGATAATTTTTCAAAGAGAATCCCATGGACGGAAGAGCCTGGTGGGCTACAGTCCATGGGGTCGCAAAGAGTTGGACACGACTGAGTGACTTCACTTTCACTTTCAGGTAAAATAGAGACATTGGTAAATACCATTCACTGTAGTAACTGGGAAAATTAATAACATATACTACTGTAAATTTAAGATTTAGAAAAAAAAAACAGAAGCAAAAGAATGGAAAGGAATAAGTTTTAAGGTACTGATACGCAGACTCTTATGCAATAGCTTTAGATTTTTTTTATTCCAACCCATGGTTTATCATTGGAAAGTGCCAGATCACAACCACAGCAGAGTTACAACTGCAAACAGAGGGCCACCAACAAAAGAAACTGTGGGAGAGGGCGAGAGTGGGATGATTTGGGAGAATGGCATTTAAACATGTACATTATCACATGTGAAACGAATCACCAGTCCAGGTTTGATGCATGATACAGGGTGCTCGGGGCTGGTGCACTGGGATGACCCAGAGGGATGGGATGGGGAGGGAAGTAGGAGCGGGTTTCAGGATGAGGAACACATGTACACCCGTGGCGGATTCATGTCAATGTATGGCAAAACCAATACAATATTGTAAAGTGATTAGCTTCCAATTAAAATAAATAAATTTATATTTTTTAAAAAGTGAAAAAAACTAAAAAAAAAGATTCTTGTAAACTTAGAAAAACACTGAATTGTTATATTTTTACCTGTATAAAAAAAAATTCTTCAGCCTTTCATTTTCACTTGTATTTTCTTTAATAGAATTAAGCCCCAAATTTGAAGGCTTAAATTCTTTCATCCTAATGCCTTGGGACTATCAGATTTTCCTTTGAACCTGTAGCTGTCTAAAAAAGGAGCAGACCACTTAAAAGGAGGGAAAAATAAAGATATCCAGATTTCCAATCTGTGCCACTCATGTAGATTATGCTGAGAAAGAGTTCCTGAATTGGTTACCCATTCACTCATCTTAGTTCAAAAACATAATAGCTGGTTACAGGATTAAACTGGCATTCTTGCAGCCCATCAGCTTTCTTAATCACTGAAAATTATTGACATGTGGCCCTCAGATTATCTGAATAACTGTAATTTAGGAACTCTATAACATGATGTTAGCATATTTAAATGTAAAATGCAAAATTCTGAATACTAAATAATTTATTTTTAAAATATAAAAAAAAGAAACTGGCAAAGGCACACAGAGTAAATACCCTTCATCACAACCAGCAAACAACTCAACTCAGAATCAATATTCATCATAAAGTTTCAAGAAGAAAAATATCTAAGAACTCTCAACTTTTCATAAGAGTGTCAGTTGATAGATCAGTCTGACAAATACAACTAGAATTAAAGTATAATGATGATAGTGGTGGTAGTTTAGTCACTAAGTTGTGTCTGACTCTTATGACCCCATGGACTATAGCCAGCCAGGCTCTCTGTCCATGGGATTTCCCAGGCAAGAATACTGGAAAGGGTTGCTATTTTCTAGTCCATATATGAATGAAAGATAGATGATATAATAGATTAGATAGATAGACAGACAGATATAAATCGGCAATAAATGTGTTCTAAAAACCAAATCTGAAACTTCAGTTAATAATATCCATAAGGTTAAAAAAATGAAATAAAAGCTTTTCTAAGACTAGCAATATTTGAGTGCTTAAATAAAACAGAAGAACAACTGCAATAAAGCAATGTTGTAGTTTGTTCAGAGCTTGACTTCTTAAAGTGCTTTATGTGTAATGTCCAGCCCACACCCAGAGAATTAAGTTGGAATCAGCATCTTGAATAAATAATCTGCTCAAAATCATTTAGCAAAAATGACTGGGCCAAATCAAATCTTACTAGAGTGTTTGGTGCAGCACAGAAGAGTTACAATTAAAAACCTGAAAAGGCATGCTGAGATTTTCCTAAAAGATGTTTAAACAAACAAACAGGGGGAAAAATGTAGTAATGAAAACAATCACAAGTTGAAATAAAAGAAAATGAATATTTTGAAGAAGTGGGGAAATTGTAAGCTTTATTTTAGATGATCCCTGACTAATAACAGGTATCTTGATAACTATGACAATTGAATTTCCCTAGCAATTGTCTCTGAATTAAATAAATGCAGTATTTTTATACAACTCAAAAATAAAGACAGATTTTTGAGTTGGGCCATATAATTTACTTGGAGAGGGATCATATATATAGTATCTACATTTTAAATTATTCTAGTTAAATCAATAGAGATTCAGATAATTTTATTCAGTTCAGACTTTATAAAAACATTCAGACATTGTAAAAACCAGGACTGTTAAAAATGTTTTAGTGAAATACACATATAGAGGAATGCACATTCCTTGTTTTGTTTGTTTATGAGATTTTTTTTAGAGCAGTTTTATGTTCACATCATTATTGAGCAGAAAGTACAGAGGTTTCCTATGTTCTTTCTGTCCCAAATACGCATAGTCAATGCAACGGGCCTGCACCAGTTAACATCTTCCACCAGAGTGGTACGCTTGTTACAATTAGTGAATCTACATTTACACATCATTATCACCCCAAGTCCACATCTTACCTTAGGGCTCACTCTTGGTGTTGTACATTCCATGGATTTGGAGCGAAGTATAACATGTACCCATCATTATAGCAAGATACAGAGTATTTTCACTGCACTAAAAACCCTCTCTACTCAGCATATTCATCCCTCCCTCCCCTATAAACCCTGGCAAGTACTGACGTACTTACTGTCCTCAAAGTTTTGCCTTTTTTTCAGAGTGTCACAGAGTTCGAACCATACAGTATGTAGCCTTTTCAGATTGACTTTTTCCACTTAGTAATACACATTTAAGTTTCCTCCATGTCTTTTCATGACTTCATAGCTCATGTTTTTTAGCATTACATAATATTCCATTGTCTGGATGCACCACAGTTTATTTATCCATTCACCTACTGAAGAGTATCTTGTTTGCTTCCAAGTTTTGCCAATTATGAATAAAGCTGCTATAAATAGCCATGTATGGGTTTTTGTGCAGTTTTCAACTACCTTGGGTAAATACTGAGGGCATGTCCTGAAGTGTATCTAGTTTTGTGAGATACTGGCAAACTGTCTTCCAAAGTGACAGTACCATTTGCATTCCCACCAGCAATGAATAAGAGTTTCTGCTGCTCCCCTTCCATGCCAGCATTTGGTGTTGCCAGCGTTCTGGATTTTGGCCATTCTGATACCTGTGTAGTGGAATCTCATTGGTGTTTCAGTTTGTACTTTCCTGATGACATATGATGTGGTGCATGTTTTCATATGCTTATTTGCTATCTGTGTATCTTTGCTGAGGAGTCTGTTACAATCTTTGGATCATTTGTTAATTGGGTTGTTTTCTTATTGCTGAGCTTTAAGAGTTCTTTGTATATTTTGGATAATAGTCCTTTAGAAGATGTATCATTTGCAAATATTTTCTCCAAGTGTGTGAACTGTCTTCTCATTCTTGACAGTGTCCTCCACAGAGCAGAGGTTTTTAATTTTAATGAAGTTTACCTTATCAATTCTAAAAAGCCATCAACAAATCTAAGGTCATCTAGAGTTTCTCCTATGTTATTTTCTAGGAGTTTTATACCTTTGCTTCTTACATTTAGGTCTATGATTCATTTTGGGTGAATTTTTGTGAAGGACATAAGGTCTGTGACCATATTCACTTTTTACATGTAGTTGTCCAGTTGTTTAAGATCAATGTATTGAAAAGACTATTTTTGTTCCACTGTATTTAGCCTTTGCTCCTTTGTCAAGATCAGTTGCCTATATTCATATGGTCACATAACTTAAATGCAAAATGCCAGGCTGGATGAAGCTCAAGCTGTAATCAAGATTGCCAGGAGAAATATCAATAACCTCAGATATGCAGATGACATCAACCTAATGCCAAAGAATGCTCAAACTACCACACAATTGCACTCATCTCACACGCTAGTAAAGTAATGCTCAAAATTCTCCAAGCCAGGCTTCAGCAATACATGAACCGTGAACTTCCAGATGTTCAAGCTGGTTTTAGAAAAGGCAGAGGAACCAGAGATCAAATTGCCAACATCTGCTGGATCATGGAAAAAGCAAGAGAAAAACATCTAGTTCTGCTTTATTGACTATGCCAAAACCTTTGACTGTGTGGATCACAATAAACTGTGGAAAATTCTTCAAGAGATGGGAATATCAGACCACCTGACCTGCCTCTTGAGAAACCCATATGCAGGTCAGGAAGCAACAGTTAGAACTGGACATGGAAAACAGACGGGTTCCACATAGGAAAAGGAGCACGTCAAGGTTGTATATAGTCGCTCTGCTTATTTAACTTCTATGCAGAGTACATCATGAGAAACGCTGGGCTGGAGGAAGCACAAGCTGGAATCAAGATTGCCAGGAGAAATATCAGTAACCTCAGATATGCAGATGACACCACCCTTATGGCAGAAAGTGAAGAGGAACTAAAAAGCCTCTTGATGAAAGTGAAAGAGAAGAGTGGAAAAGTTGGCTTAAAGCTCAACATTCAGAAAACTAAGATCATGGCATCTGGTCCCATTGCTTCATGGGAAATAGATGGGGAAACAGTGGAAACAGTGTCAGACTTTATTTTTTTGGGCTCCAAAATCACTACAGATGGTGATTGCAGCCATGAAATTATACAGAGTGAAGTAAGCCAGAAGGAAAAACACCAATACAGTATACTAACGCATATATATGGAATTTAGAAAGATGGTAACAATAACCCTGTGTACGAGACAGCAAAAGAGACACTGATGTATGGAACAGTCTTATGGACTCTGTGGGAGAGGGAGAGGGTGGGAAGATTTGGGAGAATGGCATTGAAACATGTAAAATATCATGTATGAAACGAGATGCCAGTCCAGGTTCAATGCACGATACTGGATACTTGGGGCTAGTGCACTGGGACAACCCAGAGGGATGGTATGGGGAGGGAGGAGGGAGGAGGGTTCAGGATGGGGAGCACATGTATACCTGTGATGGATTCATTTTGATATTTGGTGGGACTGATGCAGTTGTGTAAAGTTTAAAAATAAAATAAAATTAAAAAATAAAAATAAAAGACACTCCTTGGAAGGAAAGTTATGACCAACCTAGATAGCATATTCAAAAGCAGAGACATTATTTTGCCAACAAAGGTCCGTCTAGTCAAGGCTATGGTTTTTCCAGTGGTCATGTATGGATGTGAGAGTTGGACTATGAAGAAAGCTGAGCGCTGAAGAATTGATGCTTTTGAACTGTGGTGTTGGAGAAGACTCTTGAGAGTCCCTTGGACTGCAAGGAGATCCAACCAGTCCATTCTGAAGGAGATCAGTCCTGGGTGTTCTTTGGAAGGAATGATGCTAAAGCTGAAACTCCAGTACTTTGGCCACCTCATGCAAAGAGATGACACATTGGAAAAGACTCTGATGCTGGGAGGGATTGGGGGCAGGAGGAAAAGGGGATGACAGAGGATGAGATGGCTGAATGGCATCACTGACTCGATGGACATGAGTTTGAGTGATCTCTGGGAGATGGTGATGGACAGGGAGGCCTGGCATGCTGCTATTCATGGGGTCACAAAGAGTCAGACATGACTGAGCAACTGAACTGAACTAAACTGAATGGCAGAAAGCAAAAAAGAACTAAAGAACCTCTCGATAAAGGTGAAAGAGGAAAGTGGAAAAGCTAGCCTAACTCAACATTCAGAAAACTAAGATCATGACATCTGTTCTCATCGCTTCATGGCAAATAGATGGGGAAACAATGTAAACAGTGACAGGCTATTGTCTTTGGCTCCAAAATCACTGCATACGGTGACTGCAGCCATGAAATTAAAAGACACTTGTTCTTTGGAAGACAAGACAAGACAATACAATACCTAGATAATGTATTAAAAAGCAGAGTATTCACTTTGCCAGTAAAGGTCTGTATAGTCAAAGCTCTAATTTTTTCAGTAGTCATGTATGGATGTGAGAGTTGGACCATAAATAAGGTTGAGCACCAATGAATCTACACTTTCAAACTGGTGTTGGGGAAGACTCTTAAGAGTCCCTTGGACAGCAAGGAGATTAAACCAATCAATCCTAAAGGAAAGGACTGATGCTGAAACTTAAACTCCAATACTTTCACCATCTGACACAAAGAGCTAACTCATTGGAAAAGACTCTGATGCTGGGAAAGATTGAAGGCAGGAGGAGAAGGGGACAATGACAGAGGATGAGATGTTTGAATGGCATCACCAATGAGTTTGAGCAAACTCTGGAAGATAGCGACAGACAGGGAACCCTGGTGAGCTGCAGTCCATGGGGTCGCAAAAAGTCGGACACGACTGAGTGACTGAACAACAATAACAACATCTTAAATATAAAGGGCGGCAAATTATCACATACTGAATATACCCAGATAACCATGTTTTAAATATTATGAATATATCCAACTAAAAAAATTTCAGTTTTCCAAATTTATGTTCAAATATTATCAAAACCATTTGCAGGCAATTTTATTTCTCAGAAATATGGAACCATTTTTATCTCTTCTGAATTTCGTCTTTGACATCTCAATGTTCAGAAGCTGAACCCAAATGTAAGAAAATAAAAATATCTGGTAATCTGCAACTGTGACATTGAGCATATTCCTTATCCTAGTTCTTTAGGTAACCCCCCAGAACTTCAGACTGAAATTTGCTAATTTTACAATAAGTGAAATAACTTTATACCAGGTTTCCTATCCTTTCTACAAGTCACTTCGTACACTAATAATGATTCCAACTGTGTAGATTCTGAGTTCCGTTTGTAAGGAGGAATATGAAGAAATGATTGTCCTGTGGTTCTATCTACATTTTTTACAGATGCAAGACAGCTTGAGACAGGAAAAAGTGAAATGCAGGTTAGCTCAAGAGTATCTGTTGAAACTTTCAAAGTATCCTTAAAGAGGCAGAGTCCTGAGATATTGGGGAACCAGAAGGGATCCCAAACTATCTCAGTGATGCAATCTCAGAAAATACTTCCTTAATTCACATACCTCCACATATCCACAGTGCTGTACACTTGCTTGCTCTGGATGAAGCAAAATGAAATTCCTCATACAACTGAAAAATCCAGTGGTAAATTTGACTTTAGGTACAACTGGATCCAATGGCTCAAAATAGCCATCCAAACCTAGCTCTTCTTTCTCTGTATCTCTGCATAGACACCAATCTCATAAAGGCTCTCCCACAGTGGTCCCAGGTCAGCTCCATGGAATCCCAGGGCTACATCTTTCCTCATTCATGTCCAGTAGCAAAGAGTGAGAATTCTTGTCCCAGTATTTCCACCTAATCAAGAATTCATGTGTCTCATTTTCTCCAGTCTAATCTCACAACTTTTTCTGAACAAATTATTATAATTAGGAAATGTTACATACTTCTGGCTCAGCCCATGTACAAGCTTAATCTGACATGGACATTGAAACAATACTACCTCGTGGGCTGCAAGAAAAATGGGGATACAATTCTCAGGGGAAGGGAAAATAAGTATCATGAAGCAAAATTACTTCAACAACCTCCATCGGTAATCCTATCAAGCACTACAAGTTAAAAGATTGTAAAGACTTTCATGCCAAGTATCACCCATGTCAGTATCACCCTAGTCTCACTGGGATGGGGAGTCTTTCTCAGCAGTATCCCCCCCCACCAAAAAAAAATACCTTTAAGTAAAAGGAAGTTTGAATTGCCTGGAATATTTTCTCTAGATAGATTAATTAGTCTATGAAGTGAGAGCTGGACTGACACGATGAATACACAAAGCACCAACTGCTATGACTTCAAAGAGGGGAACTGTGAAAGTCAGAGCTGTGATCTTGAAAGGATTTGGTTGCTCATGGAAAAGTTCTGAAATGCTTTCTTTGTGAGCATAAAGATAAACTAAAAGAGCTCACATGGAAGTAAAAGACTCAAGAAAAGTAATGCAACAGAGCACATTCAATAACATTGTTTGTATTAAAATAAACCTGTTGGCCAGTGTTGCCTGAGCCGGGTGTGGAGGCCTAATGAGCTCAGACAGCCACCCAAAATGTCCAGAACCTAACAATTGCTAGAAAGGAAAACACTCAGCAGGGGGTTGCTTCAAAGGGGAAACAGAAAACTGGGGCCAGGGCCTAATC
The DNA here is from genome assembly GCF_027580195.1 of Bos mutus. NCBI lineage: Eukaryota > Metazoa > Chordata > Mammalia > Artiodactyla > Bovidae > Bos > Bos mutus. Next base: position 42,575,651 of record NC_091638.1, read on the forward strand.
ATATGGTTGTGGAAAATATTAGCTTTTTCTTAGAGCCTATTTAGAAAACACTAGGCAAGGTTTCAACAATCTATGTTAAATATGTAGTGGTATAAATCAATGGGTAATCACATTAATATACATGCAATCACGTCAGCTCAGTCCAGTTCTGTCACTCAGTCATGTCCGACTCCTTGCGACTCCTTTGACTGCAGAACACCAGGCTTCCCTGTCCATCACCAACTTCCGGAGCTTGCTCAGACTCAAGTCCATCGAGTTGATGATGCCGTCCAATCATCTTATTCTCTGTCGTCCCCTTCTCCTCTTGCCTTCAGTCTTTCCCAGCATCAGGGTCTTTTCCAATAAGTCAGTTCTTTGCATCAGATGACCAGAGTATTGGAATTTCAGCTTCAGCATCAGTCCTTTCAATGAATATTCAAGACTGAATATTACAATTGACTGGTTGGATCTCCTTGCAGTCCAAGGGACTCTCAAGAGTCTTCTCCAACACCACAGTTCAAAAGCATCTGTTCTTCAGAGCTCAGCTTTCTTTACAGTCCAACTCTCACATCCATATATGACTACTAGAAAAACCATAGCTTTGGCTAGATGGACCTCTGTTGGCAAAGTAATGTCTCTGTTTTTCAATATGCTGTCTAGGTTGGTCATAGCTTTCCTTCCAAGGAGCAAGTGTCTTTTAATTTCATGGCTGTAGTCACCATCTGCAGTGATTTTGGAGCCCCCAAATAAAAGTTTGTCACTGTTTCCATTGTTTCCCCATCTATTTGCCATGAAGTAATGGGACTGGATGCCACAATCTTAATTTTATGAATGTTGAGTTTTAGCCAGCATATAACAAGGAGTTAAATTTCCTTCACCATTGTTGAAACTCTCTCTGAAATTTTCTTATCTATTAAATAAGCAATGGCATTATTTTTTATTATGTGTATTGAATGAATAGATGCATAAATGAACTGCATTAATTGTAAGGTAATTTCGGATTGTGCTAAAGTGCCATTTTTTTATTATGGCTATAATGCCTATGTCAGAGCCATTCTAGCTTATAAAGGGTCTTTGGACAAATTAGACAAGGTGTCCCTTAAGGATGGATGCAGCCACTTGGGCACGTGACTTGATGAAAGATGGAGCATTGGTATAAAGCTGAAACGTGCCCCATTCCCTGGAAGACTTGGCAAGGTGGCAAGGAACTGAGATGGATTTCCATCCCCCATTAATTAATCAATGTTGAAAGCATAAGTGGAATAACCTCGGCCCAGCATATAAAAACACTAATTATAAAAAAAGGACCAAAATTCAAAACTTTCTTGCTGTTTTGTTTTGTGGAGTTGTTTCCCTTAGGTCAGATTCTATTAACAAATGATATCAATGGTATGGTGACAGATGGAAACTAAATTGTAGGTGGCAAGCATTCTTTAGGTATATAGAAGTAGAAATATAATGTACACACGAAACATATAATGTTATAAATCTATGTTACCTCAATAAAAAATCATAATATTAAACCAATGATATAATCAATAACTGTTAAAAAAAAAAAAAAAAGGCACCCAACAGTACTTCCTTGGTGGTGCGGTGGATAAGAATCCACCTGCCAATGCAGGGGACATGGATTTGATCCCCCGTCCAGGAAGATTCCACGTGCTATGGAGCAACTAAGCCCATGTGCAACAACTACTGAAGTCTGTGCACCACAGAGCCTGTGCTCTCGGCAACAGGAGAAGCCACTGTAATGAGAAGCCCATGCACCGCAACACAGAGCAGCCCAGCTCACCCCAACTAGAGAGCGCCCGAATAGAATGAAGATCCAGCACAGCCAAAAATAAATAAATAAAAATTCAAAACACATGATAAGACGTATTTAAACCCTAAAAATTCAAATTTCCATCAAACTGTTTTTCAACCTATTATTTATCAATATGATTTTTCCTGATGACCAGGTGAATTAAAATCATGAAAAGGGTCATACACATACAATATGTAATTGGTCACAAAGACTTTATATTCTAATCTTAGGGTAAGTTTTCAAATTAAAATGCTATTGCTACTCTAGCAATTAAAGTCCCCCAATCTAATTCTAAGAGGTAGGATACCCTCAGAGCAAGGAAAATGGGGAAACAGTGATAGAGAATGGCAATGGAATCTATTTTATCCTGAAGCAATAACAAAATGAAATCAGTTTGAACAAAAGGATTCTGATTTGCAGCCAAAGAACTAAAAACACTCCTGTTTACTTTTCATTAGGAAAGTACACATGTCACATTCTTTTCTGACTGTCTCACAGCCAAGAAATGAGATTGCTCTTCCCAGTTGTAAGGCTTTGGAAGCTGAGGCTTCTTCTGCAGGTTAAAATGGAAAGAAGTAGATTGTGAGCCAGGCTTCCATGGTAGCTCAGTGGTACATAATCCACGTGCCAAGGTAGGAGATGTGGGTTCGATCCGTGGGTTGAGAAAATCTCTTGGAGAAGGAAATGGCGACCCACTCCAGTATTCTTGCCTGGGAAATTCCATGGGCAGAGGAGCCTGGCAGGTTGCAGTCCATGGGGTCACAAAGAGTCAGACACAACTTAGCAACTAAACAACAACACACTGTGAGCCAGGAGACCCAGTTTTAAGTTTCAGGTTTTTAGCAACTGTCTATATTTTTGGCAAATTTCGTCTCTCAGTTTCCTTAAGGGTAAGATGGGGCGGGAGGGCTGGGGTGGGGGTGGCGATTGTAGTAGGAGGGCAGCTAAAGAGTTATACTAAAAACATAGCTGCCGTTTATTGACAGCATTTGTACCTGGTGCTGGGGTACAGCTGGGTACCTGGAGCTCTTGCAGTTATATTCTCTCATCTAAAGTGAGTGATTTTACAGGAGAGAAGCGGAAGCTTGAAAGGATCAGATAACCTACCAGGGTCTTAGAGCTGTAGATATTAGAGCCAGGATAGCATCAAAGGTCCCACTTAAAATTCTACCTGGGATTTCTTCCTGCATATCTATATGCTAACTGAAAAGCAATCTATGATGTGAATCGAATAAGAGCAATCTATAGGTTTTCTGTTTTTCACATACTCAAGTACATTAACTCCAGAAGCATACATTGAGTTTTTCAAATATGTTATGAAAAAGAAACACAACTGCTTTCTTCATTAACATGCTTAACGGTGGCTCTCTGTAAATGTAAAAATGAAAACTGTCACTGCCAAATCCACTGCTGTGTCATTTCATCAGATATTTACATGTGTCATAGTACAGATTCAGAATTTTCATTTTATGCAACTCATAGAAGAATTGATATAGTGCAAAGAAAACGTCACTGGCTCTAAAGCCAATTCCAGAAGAATTTTAGAGACATTCTGAAAAATAGTAACATGATGAAACAACTGGTAGTTTTGAATGGCCATTCCAGCTGAGAGAAGTTCTTTTAACTAGATAAAGTTAGGATTTTTGTTTTTCAAATCTATTGCTGGACTTAAAAAGACACATACATATATGATAAGTGCTTATTTATTCATTCATTCACCCAGCATAAATGTATGAAGTGTTTATTGTTCTGGGCACTAGAGCTACAAGAGCAAAACAAGATGGAAATAGACAAGAAATGAACAAGCAAATAGACAAAATAACTACAGATTGGAATAAGTACTGTGAAGAAACTAGCATGTCCTTTTTTTAAGATTTTTTTAATGACCATTTTGAAACTCTTTGCTGAATTTATTACAATATTGCTTCCGTTTCATGTTTCAATGTTTTGGCAGCATGGGGAAACATAGCTCCCTGACCATGGATCTAACCCGTACCCTCTTCGTTGGAAGGCTGTCTTAACCACTGGACTGACAGGGAAGTCCCAGACAGTAGGAAGTCCTCAGTTCAGTTCAGTTCAGTCGCTCAGTTGTGTCTGACTCTTTGCGAACCCATGAATTGCAGCACGCCAGGCCTCCCTGTCCATCACCAACTCCTGGAGGCCACCCAAACCCATGTCCATTGAGTCAATGATGCCATCCAACCATCTCATCCTCTTTCGTCCCCTTTTCCTCCTGCCCTCAATCTTTCCCAGCATCAGGGTCTTTGCAGATGAGTCAGCTCTTCACATCAGGTGGCCAAAGTACTGGAGTTTAAGCTTCGACATCAGTCCTTGCAATGAATACCCAGGACTGATCTCCTTTAGGATGGACTGGTTGGATCTCCTCGCAGTCCAAGGGACTCTCAAGAGTCTTCTCCAACACCACAGTTCAAAAGCATCAATTCTTCTGCACTCAGCTTTCTTTATAGTCCAATTCTCACATCCAAACATGACCACTGGAAAAACCATAGCCTTGACTAGACGAACTTTGTTGGCAAAGTAATGTCTCTGCTTTTGAATATGCTATCTAGGTTGGTGATCACTTTCCTTCCAAGGAGTAGCATCTTTTAATTTCATGGCTGCAGTCACCATCTGCAGTGATTTTGGAGCCCAGACAAATACAGTCAGCCACTGTTTCCCCATCTATTTGCCATGAACTGATGGGACCAGATGCCATGATCTTTGTTTTCTGAATGTTGAACTTTAAGCCAACTTTTTCACTCTTCTCTTTCACTTTCATCAAGAGGCTCTTTAGTTCTTCTTCACTTTCTGCCATAAGGGTGGTGTTATCTGCATATCTGAGGTTACTGATATTTCTCCTGGCAATCTTGATTCCAGTTTGTGCTTCCTCCAGCCCAGCATTTCTCATGATGTACTCTGCATAGAAATTAAATAAGCAGGGTGACAATATACAGCCTTGACGTACTCCTTTTCCTATTTGGAACCAGTCTGTTTTTCTATGTCCAGTTCTAACTGTTGCTTCCTGACCTGCATACAGATTTCTCAAGAGGCAGATCAAATGGTCTGGTATTCCCATCTCTTTCAGAATTTTCCACAGTTTATTGTGATCCATACAGTCGGAGGCTTCGGTATAGTCAATAAAGCAGAACTAGATGTTTTTCTGGAACTCTCTTGCTTTTTCCATGATCCAGCAAACGTTGGCAATTTGATCTCTGGTTCCTCTGCCTTTTCTAAAACCAGCTTGAACATGTGGAAGTTCATGGTTCACGTATTGCTGAAGCCTGGCTTGGAGAATTTTAAGCATTACTTTACTAGCGTGTGAGATGAGTGCAATTGTGTGGTAGTTTGAGCATTCTTTGGCATTGCCTTTCTTTGGGATTGGAATGAAAACTGACCTTTTCCAGTCCTGTGGCCATGGCTGAGTTTTCCAAATTTGCTGGCATATTGCGTGCAGCACTTTCACAGCATCATCTTTCAGGATTTGAAATAGCTCAACTGGAATCCATCACCTCCACTAGCTTTGTTCATAGTGATGCTTCCTAAGGCCCACTTGACTTCACATTCCAGGATGTCTGGCTCTAGGTCAGTGATCACACCATCGTGATTATCTGCATAGTGAAGATCTTTTTTGTACAGTTCTTCTGTGTATTCTTGCCACCTCTTATTAATATCTTCTGCTTCTGTTAGGTCCCTACCATTTCTGTCCTTTACTGAGACCATGTGTGCATGAAATGTTCCCTTGGTATCTAATTTTCTTGAAGACTTGTCTAGTCTTTCCCATTCTGTTGTTTTCCTCTATTTCTTTGCATTGATCACTGAGGAAGGCTTTTTTATCTCTCCTAGCTATTCTTTGGAACTCTGCATTCAGATGGATATTATCTTTCTTTTTCTCCTTTGCTTTTCACTTCCCTTCTTTTCACAGCTATTTGTAAGGCCTCCTCAGACAGCCATGTTGCTTTTTAGCATTTCTTTCCCAGGGGGATGGTCTTCATTCCTGTCTCCTGTACAATGTCATGAACCTCCGTCCGTAGTTCATCAGGCACTCTGTCTATCAGATCTAGTCCCTTAAATCTATTTCTTACTTCCACTTATAAGGGATTTGATTTAGGTCATACCTGAATGGTCTAGTGTTTTTCTCCACTTTCTTCAATTTCAGTCTAGAGAAAAATAAATGGAGGAGGCAGTCCACTTTAGCTGGGGTCAGATCGGATCAGATCAGATCAGTCGCTCAGTCGTGTCCGACTCTTTGCAACCCCATGAATCGCAGCAGGCCAGGCCTCCCTGTCCCTCACCAACTCCCGGAGTTCACTCAGACTCACGTCCATCGAGTCAGTGATGCCATCCAGCCATCTCATCCTCTGTTGTCGCCTTCTCCTCCTGCCCCCAATCCCTCCCAGCATCAGAGTCTTTTCCAATGAGTCAACTCTTCGCATGAGGTGGCCAAAGTACTGGAGTTTCAGCTTTAGCATCATTCCTTCCAAAGAAATCCCAGGGCTGATCTCCTTCAGAATGGACTGGTTTGATCTCCTTGCAGTCCAAGGGACTCTCAAGAGTCTTCTCCAACATCACAGTTCAAAAGCATCAATTCTTCGTAGTCAGTCAACAAAGGCTTTTTTGAAATTTGGAGGATGAGAAAAATAAGGCTTCCAAAGGCTCAAATAGCAAAGTTTTTAGCAAGTTTTTGGAAACTATTTGTTGTTGGCATAAGAAACTAAGGGCAAAAATCCATGCTAACATCTTTCGTTGTTACTTAGTCACTAAGTCGTGACTCTTTGCAACCCCAAGGACTATAGTCTGCCAGGCTCCCCTCTCTCCAAGAGATCCCAGGTAAGAATACTGGAGTCGGTTGCCATTTCCTTTTCCAGGGGATTTTCCTGACCCAGGGATTGAACTTACATCTCCTACATTGGCAGGTGGATTCTTTACCACTGAGCCCCCAGGGAAGCTAACATCATACTCAATAGTTAAAGATTCTCCTTTTCTTTCTTTCTTTTTGTATCTATAGGAGATGGTAGATGTTAACTAAACAGTCTGTAGTAATCATTTCACAATACATGTTAGTCAAAACGGTATGTTATGTAACTAAAACTTACACTGTGCTTTACATTAACTATCTTAATAAAACCAGGGGATGGGGAAAGAGGAATGATGTCCTGATACACAGTGAGTGAGTGAGTGAAGTCGCTCAGTCGTGTCCGACTCTTTGAGACCCCATGGACTGTAGCCTACCACACTCCTCTGTCCATGGGATTTTCCAGGCAAGAGTACTGGAGTGGGTTGCCATTTCCTTCTCCAGAGTATTTTCCTGACCCAGGGATCGAACCCGTGTCTCCTGCATTGTAGGCAGATGCTTTACCATCTGAGCCACCAGGGAAGTCCTGATACACAGTACAACATAGATGAAACTAAGTGAAAGTCAGTCATAAAAACTGCATATTGTATAAATTGACTCCAGTTATATAAAAGTCCAGAAGAGATGAATCTATCTATAGAGATAGAAAGTAGATTAATGATTACCTAGGGCTAAGATTGTTGAGGGAAATTGAGGATAACTGCTAAATGCTACAAGGTTTCCTTTGGGGCAATGAAAATCTTCTAAAATTGATTGTGGTTAAGGTTGCACAATTTTCTGAATATACTTCATTCCATCGAAATATACACTTTAGATGGTTGATTTTATGGTATGTGAATTATAATTCAATATTTCTGTATCAGAAAAAAATTTCAGGAAGAAAAAAAGAAACCAGGCGAAGAGATGAGGTTTGAGGTATAGACACATGTGGGAGCTTGGACAGCTTTGTAGGTCATATTATGAATCTAGGAATTTGTACTAAGGGCAGAAGGAGGCCACAGAAGAATTCTAAGGAAAGGAGTGATAAATGATTGACAGTTTTAAAAGTTCACTTTGGCTGCTGTCTAGAGAATGGCTTGATGTGGGAGCAGGGAGAACACTAGAAGGCAACAGAAATAGCCCAGATAAGACATGACTGTTACTTAAACTAGGAGATGTTACAAGAGAGATGGAGAGAGACAGTAGGATTTGAGAAATATTTTAGATTTAAATTTTATATATACATATATATATATACACATACATATATATATATATACACACACACACATATATATGCATATATATATAATTTAAAATGAAACCAAAGAATTAAAAGCAAGTATTTGTTGGTGTCAGGAAATGTTTAACAGGAGGATTCCTATGTGCTGTTTCTCATAAATTCTCTGTTCCTTATCAGTTCTTATTCCAAGAACGAGTAGTGCTTCACATAGCTCTCAGGACTGAGATCATGAGAAACAGTATCTGCTTGGATTCCTTTCAGTAACTCCCTTCAGTGACTCTTTTCAGCATCAGCGACCTTGTATGTATTAGACTATCCATATTGTAAGTATTGATAAAATTTCATCCTGTGTAATAGCTCAGTAATTATCTTACTAAAGATACATAAGCCTGCATTTCTGCTAATAAAATACCTTTGCTCCATCAGAGCTTGGGTCGCCATATCTGTCTGTCTGTCTGTCTTTCTTTCTTTCTCTCTCTCCTCCTCTGGCTCTCTCTTTCACTTTCTTATTGTCGACTTCAGACCACCAGGTTCCGATCCATTAAAGGACCCCAACATGTTGGAAAAGTTGTTTTTGTTCAAAATGTTTGAAATTTAGTTTGGAACCTGTAATCAGATCAGTTCAGTCGCTCAGTTGTGTCCGACTCTTTACAACCCCATGAATCGCAGCATGCCAGGCCTCCCTGTCCTTCATCAACTCCCGGAGTTCACTCAGACTCACGTCCATCGAGTCAGTGATGCCATCCAGCCATCTCATCCTCTGTCGTCACCTTCTCCTCCTGCCCCCAATCCCTCCCAGCATCAGAGTCTTTTCCAATGAGTCAACTCTTTGCATGAAATGGCCAAAGTACTGGAGTTTCAGCTTCAGCATCATTCCTTCCAAAGAAAACCCAGGGCTGATCTCCTTCAGAATGGACTGGTTGGATCTCCTTGCAGTCCAAGGCACTCTCAAGAGTCTTCTCCAACAACACAGTTCAAAAGCATCAATTCTTCGGCACTCAGCCTTCTTCACAGTCCAACTGTCACATCCATACATGACCACAGGAAAAACCATAGCCTTGACTAGACGAACCTTTGTTGGCAAAGTAATGTCTCTGCTTTTCAATATGCTGTCCAGGTTGGTCATAACTTTCCTTCCAAGGAGTAAGCGTCTTTTAATTCCATGGCTGCAGTCACCATCTGCAGTGATTTTGGAGCCCAGAAAAATAAAGTCTGACACTGTTTCCACTGTTTCCCCATCTATTTCCCATGAAGTGGTGGGACTGGATGCCATGATCTTCATTTTCTGAATTTTGAGCTTTAAGCCAACTTTTTCACTCTCCACTTTCACTTTCATCAAGAGGCTTTTTAATGCCTCTTCACTTTCTGCCATAAGGGTGGTGTCATCTGCATATCTGAGGTTATTGATATTTCTCCCGGCAATCTTGATTCCAGCTTGTGTTTCTTCCAGTCTAGCATTTCTCATGATGTACTCTGCCTATAAGTTAAATAAGCCGGGTGACAATATACATCCTTGACGTACTCCTTTTCCTATTTGGAACCAGTCTGTTGTTCCATGTCCAGTTCTAACCGTTGCTTCCTGACCTGCATGAAGATTTCTCAAGAGGCAGATCAGGTGGTCTGGTATTCCCATCTCTTTCAGAATTTTCCACAGTTGATTGTGATCCACACAGTCAAAGGCTTTGGCATAGTCAATAAAGCAGAACTAGATGTTTTTCTGGAACTCTCTTGCTTTTTCCATGATCCAGCAGATGTTGGCAATTTGATCTCTGGTTCCTCTACCTTTTCTAAAACCAGCTTGAACATGTGGAAGTTCACGGTTCACATATTGCTGAAGCCTGGCTTGGAGAATTTTGAGCATTACTTTACTAGCGTGTGAGATGAGTGCAATTGTGTGGTAGTTTGAGCATTCTTTGGCATTGCCTTTTTTGGGGATTGGAATGAAAACTGACCTTTTCCAGTCCTGTGGCCACTGCTGAGTTTTCCAAATTTGCTGGCATATTGAGTGCAGCACTTTCACAGCATCATCTTTAAGGATTTGGAATAGCTCAGCTGGAATTCTATCACCTCCACTAGCTTTGTTCGTAGTGATGCTTTCTAAGGCCCACTTGACTTCACATTCCAGGATGTCTGGCTCTAGGCCAGTGATCACACCATAGTGATTATCTGGGTCGTGAAGATTTTTTGTACAGTTCTTTTGTGTATTCTTGCCAACTCTTCTTAATATCTTCTGCTTCTGTTAGGTCCATACCATTTCTGTCCCTTATCGAGCCCATCTTTGCATGAAATGTTCCTTTTGTATCTCTGATTTTCTTGAAGAGATCTCTAGTCTTTTCCATTTTGTTGTTTTCCTCTATTTCCCTGCATTGATCGCTGAAGAAGGCTTTCTTATCTCTTATTGCTATTCTTTGGAACTCTGCATTCAGATGCTTATATCTTTCCTTTCTCCTTTGCTTTTCGCTTCTCTTCTTTTCACAGCTATTTGTAAGGCCTCGCCAGAGAGCCATTTTGCTTTTTTTGCATTTCTTTCCCAGGGGGATGGTCTTGATCCCTGTGTCCTGTACAATGTCACAAACCTCATTCCATAGTTCATCGGGCACTCTATCTATCAGATCTAGGCCCTTAAATCTATTTGTCACTTCCACTGTATAATCATAAGGGATTTGATTTAGGTCATACCTGAATGGTCTAGTGGTTTTCCCTACTTTCTTCAATTTAAGTCTGAATTCGGCAATAAGGACTTCATGATCTGAGCCACAGTCAGCTCCTGGTCTTGTTTTTGCTGACTGTATAGAGCTTCTCCATCTTTGGCTGCAAAGAATATAATCAATCTGATTTCGGTGTTGACCATCTGGTGATGTCCATGTATAGAGTCTTCTCTTGTGTTGTTGGAAGAGGGTGTTTGTTACGACCAGTGCATTTTCTTGGCAAAACTCTATCAGTCTTTGCCCTGCTTCATTCCGTATTCCAAGGCCAAATTTGCCTGTTACTCCAGGTGTTTCTTGACTTCCTACTTTTGCATTCCAGTCCCGTATAATGAAAAGGACATCTTTTTTGGGTGTTAGTTCTAAAAGGTCTTGTAGGTCTTCATAGAACTGTTCAACTTCAGCTTCTTCAGCATTACTGGTGATATTGAATGGTTTGCCTTGGAAACGAACAGAGATCATTCTGTTGTTTTTGAGATTGCATCCAAGTACTGCATTTTGGACTCTTTTGTTGACCATGATGGCTACTCCATTTCTTCTGAGGGATTCCTGCCCGCAGTAGTAGATATAATGGTCATCTGAGTTAAATTCACCCATTCCAGTCCATTTCAGTTCACTGATTCCTAGAATGTCAACATTCACTCTTACCATCTCTTGTTTGACCACTTCCAATTTGCCTTGATTCAGGGACCTGACATTCCAGGTTCCTATGCAATATTGTTCTTTACAGCATCGGACCTTGCTTCTATCACCAGTCACATCCACAGCTGGGTATTCTTTTTGCTTTGGCTCCATCCCTTCATTCTTTCTGGAGTTATTTCTCCACTGATCTCCAGTAGCATATTGGGCACCTACTGAGCTGGGGAGTTTCTCTTTCAGTATCCTATCATTTTGCCTTTTCATACTGTTCATGGGGTTCTCAAGGCAAGAATACTGAAGTGGTTTGCCATTCCCTTCTCCAGTGGAGCACATTCTGTCAGAGCTCTCCACCATGACCTGCCCATCTTGGGTTGCCCCACGGGCATGGCTTAGTTTCATTGAGTTAGACAAGGCTGTGGTCCTAGTGTGATTAGATTGACTAGTTTTCTGTGAGTATGGTTTCAGTATGTTTGCCCTCTGATGCCCTCTTGCAACACCTACCATCTTACTTGGGTTTCTCTTACCTTGGGCGTGGGGTATCTCTTCATGGCTGCTCCAGCAAAGCGCAGCCATTGCTCCTTACCTTGGACGAGGGCTATCTCCTCACCGCCGCCCTTCCTGACCTTCAACGTGGGATAGCTCCTCTAGGCCCTCCTGCGCCTGCACAGCCACGGCTCCTTGGACGTGGGGTTGGTCCTCCCATCTGCCGCCCCTGGCCTCGGGCGTGGGAGCGTGGGGTAGCTCCTCCTGCCTGCTGCCCCTGCCCTCGGAAGCAGGGTAACTCCTCTCATCGCCGCCCCTGACCTCGGACGCTGGGTATCTCCTCTGGGCCGCCCCCCCTGACCTCGGACACGGGGTAGCTTGTCTCTACCGTTCCTGTGCTGTCGCAGTCTGGTACTCTCGGCCGCTGCCCCTGACCTCAGACGTGAGGTAACTTCTCTTGGCCGCCGCCCTCGGACGTGGGGTGGCTCCTCTCGTCCACGCTTAGAGCGCCAGTCACAGCCGCCTGCGCTTATAGACCAGATAATCTTCTGGGACTCACAATTCACTTAACTATTCTTTTAATAAAGGTAATTTCTATAAAGAATGACTATATTACTAAAATTGTACCCAGTATTTAAATTTTGAGATGGAATTAAAAGTACATAAATGTGAAATGTATTTATTGAACTTTGAGTCCTAATTTGGTAACACTAACATTTAGACGCTTACAAAATTTCAAGATTTGAAGGATTTTAAAAGTCACTTATTTAGTCCAACAGCTTCCATCCAATCATTAAATTTTTTCTACAACTCTCTTGATAAGCAGCCAACCAGATCTGATATTCTTTCTATGCTAAATATTTATGAATAAGAATATATTGGAATTTTGACATCTCTAAAGACTTGCTTAGGACATTAAAAATTTTAGTGGGTGCTTTAAACCAAACATTTTGAAACTATACCTATAGAAAAATACTGCAAGGAAATCAACATTTAAATAAGTTACAGTTACTTTTATACATAATCTTGTTAATGTGCTTAATTCGTTTTTCTCTTTACATGTTATAGAGAGAGTAAATTGTCTCAATGACATCATCTCAATTTATCCTCTGTTAGATAAATTGATCAACTATGAAAAGCTTATATACATGGCTACTGGCAAAAATTTACTATTGAATTTAGGCCAAAACAAATTAACCAAATATCTTACAAATACAACAGCAGCAGGTTTATCCAGCAATGCTGATGAATGAATAAAACCAAGTAAATGAATTTTCAAATAATCAGCTATTACAATCAATTCATGGAGACTTTTAATCTTAAACCATGTATCAGTGAAATATTTCTAAACATGTCAAAGTTTGCTTTACTATCATAGCAAACATGAACATAATTTAAAAGTTGTTGATGAATCAGGATCATTATTTTGAAATTCCATATAATGATGCTACTAAAGTGAATAAAAGTTAGCTTGTCCATCAGTTGAACGTTTCCATTAACTATAGGGTTCGTGAACTTTATTACCAGATTAGATGCCCTACAGAGGTGTCCTCATTTCCTTTTCAAAAGCCTCACAGAAAAACATTTTGCCCCAATTATTTCAAAACTCTTTATCCTGGTTTACTCCTTAGGTGTACTCCTATCTATAAAAACAGGTCTCTCCCTTGCACTGGAGGTTCTCCTTTGAATTAGATCTTTTAGTTGCAATCAACAGAAACTAATTTTAGCCAATTAATCGGAAGAAATATTCATTAAAGAGACACTGGGAAGCTCACAGAATTGCTAGAATGACCAGTGACAGGACCATAAGGAGGCTTAAGACTAAGATTCTAGGATAAAGGATGGAAAACTACTCTGAAAAACTGACAAAATGCAAAACATACCACCACTCCTGCTGTCCTACCAATGCCATCCACAGACTCTGATATTTCCATACGTTCCTGTTGGAGGAGAGGTTTTTTTTTATATCACAGCTACAAACATACAGTAAGGATTCAATATATGTTTACTTATTCAACAAATATGTACTGAACACCTACTATGTTTCTTGAACTGAATTGAAAGCTAATATCCTTATGATATGAGGAGATTCTACATATTTTATCAATGTATATACAACGTGTTTAAACACAAAGTACTCCACTGATGCAAATGGTGTAAGACTCTCATATTCCTTATCCACTGAAAAACTGAACTGGACAATAGGGAAACCAGCTTGAAATCAATATATATCTGGATTGCATACATCAGCTGTAGCTTAAAAGTAATTGCCTAAGTGAATAGGGAGGGGGAAAAAAAGACTACAACATGGAGTTCTAGAAGGCCCACTTTTAAATAATGTGATATTCATTGTAAGTACCCTATACCTGGTATGCATGAGTAGTTACATTAAGATTGGAAGAGGTTGGTGCATAGCTACATTTTTTGCTTGATTAATGCTAAACTCAGTTAACTGTTCTGGACAAAAATGAATGTACAAGTGTTGGTAGAGACTCATTTATTTCTTTTCACCTTGAACTTGAGCTGTTTATTTCGAAGCTGTGTTATACTGCAAACAATGAAGGCTCAAGATCTTCATACGTGTCAGTCACTCAGATTCAAGTTAGAAACCCTTAAATGGACTCATATATAAGCCACTTGGAGGCCTGTAGAGAGAATGAGTGACTGAGAGAGAACCCCTAAGAACAGGAGCTCGGGTCGCAAAGAGTCGGACACGACTGAGCGACTGATCTGATCTGATAGTAGGAAAAAAAGCAAGTCATTATGCTTGCTTGTCCATCATGCCCTTGTCCTCTGATTAGAGGTTTCTCGCCAAATCCCTGATCTTGCTCTACAATCTAGCAGAACACATTTTTCCTTTTTCCTCAGGCTGTACTATGGCTTGGCACAGCACTGCCTGATTCATTCATCATACTCTCAGACTCAACAGTGAAACAAAACTGTAGGTGGAACCACCTGAAATTAATGTTTTTGTAGACCCAAAATGGCCAGTTATTAGTAATTTCATATGGTTCCATCTAACATTGTATTTAATAAGTGCTAGAGGATGAGATGGTTGGATGGCATCACCGACTCAATGGACATGAGTTTGAGTAAACTCCAGGAGTTGGTGATAGACAGGGAGGCCTGGCATGCTGCAGTCCATGGGGTCGCACAGAGTCGGACACGACTGAGCGACTGAACTGAACTGAGTATTTCATAAAATTCTAATTATCATGTCTGACACTGGGTCATAGAAGTGTACTTTTAATAATGACAAAATAAGGCTCAGGAAAGGTAAAGTGCCATGTGGTTAGGATAAAACTAAGACTAGAATTCAAGTCTTCCGATGGCTAGTTCAGTGGACTTACTAGGATGCTTTATGTTAGAACTTCTACTGCTCTGGTTGCCAACAATATGTTTTTAACATTTTTGAATAATTAGCCAACACATTTAAAATATGAGACTTCACAACAAGATCTAGATTGTCAGCTTCTCTTTAAAAGGGAGGAAATTTGTCTTGGGTCCAGAGCCATGATTGGAGTCAGGCAAACAAGGCACTCTATAGTTACAAATTTCAAAAGGTGCTAAAAAATGCAGGACTCAAGATAAGGATATTTTAATCATAATTAATGAAAAAAAAAGTTTTAAATGAAGACAGGCTATTGCTTATTTGTTTTAACCACCCCACCACCACCACCCACCCCACCCCCCACTGTTTTGCAATCGAACAGTCATTTCTAATCAGCCCTCTGTTCTGGAATCACCTGCCCATCAAGTCTTACTTTTGTTCAGTTTTATGAGGGTTGACAGTTATATGCAAAACAGACTTAGCAACACAGGGCTTTATATATACTAGTGTGTTTTAACTGTGGAGATTTTAATAAGTTTTCCCACTTAATTCAAAATATGGGAATATATTTTTATAAGTATATACATAAATGCGCATGTTCTCCTTTTGCCTGGGGCTCCATTATGGCTGCACATGGTGGTGCCTGGCCACAAACGTGAAGCTGAGCAGCAGCAGAGCCTTTGACCAGAGATGTGCTTTCTAGGCAGCACAGTCTCCACTCTGCTCTTTTCATTCATGTGGCCTGTTTGCTTTTCCTCTGCCATCTTTTGAATGTAGGCAAGTCCCAAAATTCAGAGCTGAGCCCTTTTCTCTCCTCTAGGTAATCTCATCCAGAGACTGAAACGGTGGATTCAGATGTCATCTATATGGCACTAACCTCCTTAGGTATGTGTCCAATTGTGACCTTCCCTCTGAACTCTAGATTTAAACATACCACTGCCAGCTCGATAGTCGTACTATTGAGGGATGACAAATTGTAAATTTGACCTATTAAAAACAGAATTTTTTCCCAAACTTGTTTCTCCCCTAGTCTTCCCCAACTCAGTAAATGGTATCACTATCCTCCCAGTTCTTAAGATTAAACACCTAAAAGACTTATTTATCTAATATCTCCATCCCTAACCTTTAGCCCATTAAAAAGGACTGTTAAACTATAAAAATCTAAAATCTGTCATCTTTCTTCATCTCTATAGCTACTATCATGGTCCGAGATACCACCATATCTCTCTCTGACTGTTGCAAAATGCTTTTAATTGGTCTGCTTTAACTTTGCACCTCCTCTTTCCACTTTGCAATTTACCATTCAAATTGATTTATCTAAAATATTAAATCAGATTATGTGACTACCTTGCTTAAAAATCTTACAGTGCCTTTCTGTTGCAATTAGACTAAAATCTATAGTTCTTACTTGGAAAATACAACTTTTGAATCATCACATTCCAAACACATGGTCTCAGAAACACTCCAGTTACAATCTCTCCTAGAGATCTTTTCTTTTATATTCTCTTGGCCTGAACTTCTCTTTCTCAGATCCTCACATGGTTGGGTTTCTTCTCATTATTCAGATCTTAGCTGACCTATCACATCCCCATGCAGGCTTCTCATATCAGCCTGTTTACCAAAGGTCCTTTGGCCACTCACTCTCATATCACTTCCTATGTTGTAAAATTACCCTACTTACTTCCTAATTTTTTTCTCTCCTCATACAGAGTTCACTGATATTTCCCCAGCATCTAGCTTAAAACTAGGAAGAACAGATGCTCAATAAATATTTGCTGAATGAATGACTCTGTCCATAAATGAGTAAATGAGACCCATCATATTTCAAGCAGATGACCTTAATAGGAGTGTTAGTTATTATAAACTATTTAATGAACCATCCAAATTAATTTTCTCTACAGAAACACAATGCTTTGTTTTTAAAACGGCTGTCTCTACAAGTTCATTTCAGAACAAAATATTCCAATTCAGTCCCAATACACAAATGCTTGCCATTAAATAGTATCTGAGTACTGGAAAATAACCTTAGACAAAATTTAGAGTCAACAATAACCACATTAAACTGTATGAATTGTAAAGTAACTGACAAAATGAAGACCTAAAGGAATTTAGAAAATGGTTGCAGGTGGGTAAATTTCAGAGGACAAAAAAGATGATCTTGTAGCATTTTTTTTTCTGTGATCTTAATTTTTAAATATTTTTACACAGCATCAGTTTCTGTGCACATGTATGGTTCTTAAATGAAAGAGGACTCTCTCTGGTCACCATGGTATCTGCTGACAGAAATAAAAGCATCAAATGAGAAATTATTTTTAATCAATTTGGTCTCATATCACTGTTGGGATCCTTCTAAATTGTCAGCAAAATTCACGATGCAATTTTGAATTATTCTGTCTTCATCTACTTGCTGTATTTTAGTGCATCACCCTATGTCTGTGATTTTTTTAAAGAGAAACAAACAAACAAAAAAAGACAGCTTTATTGCCATATGTGAACTACACCCATTTTAAATATACAATTTAAATGATTTTTTAGCAAGTTTACTGAGTAGTTCAGTCATAAATTAGTTTAAAAACATTTTGATTCCCTCAGAGTAAAATCCTTCATACTTATTTACAGTTAATCCAGATTCCCACTTTCAGACCCAGGCAAAACACTAATATACTTTCTATCAGGTCAGTTCAGTTCAGTCGCTCAATCGTGTCCAACTCTCTGTGACCCCATGGACTGCAGTACGCCAGGCTTCCCTGTCTATCACCAACTCCTGGAGTTTACTCAAACTCATGTCTATCAAGTCGGTGATGCCATCCATCCATCCATCTCATCTTCTGTAATCCCCTTCTCCTCCTGATTTCAATCTTTTCCAGCATAAGGGTCTTTTCCAAGGAGTCAGTTCTTCACATCAGGTAGCCAAAGTATTGGAATATTCCAATGAATATTCCAATGAATACTCAGGACTGATCTCCTTTAGGATGGACTGGTTGGATCTCCTTGCAGTCCAAGGGACTCTCAAGAGTCTTCTCCAGCACCACAGTTTAAAAGCATCAGTTCTTCAGCGCTCAGCTTTCTTTATGGTCCAACTCTCACATCCATATATGACTACTGGAAAAACCATAGCTGTAACTAGACGGACCTTTGTTGGCAAAGTAATGTATCTGCATTTTAATATGCTGTCTAGGTTGGACATAGCTTTTCTTCCAGGGAGCAAGCATCTTTTGGTTTCATGGCTGAAGTCACCATCCCAGTGATTTTGGAATCCAAAAAAATAAAGTCTGTCACTGTTTCCATTGTTTCCCCATCTATTTGCCATAAAGTGATGGGACCAGATGGCATGATCTTTGTTTTCTGAACAAAGATATTTTGTTTTCTGAACAAAGGTATTTCTATAAAGGAAGCTTTTCCAGACATATCATATAAATAGAAACATACGTGCTTCTTTGCATTATGTTTCTGAGGTTTATCCATGATGAATAATGTGTAGGTAGTTTATTTTTATTGCTGAATAATATTCAATTATATGGATGTCATATTTTGCCTATTTATTAACTAGTTGATGGACATTTGGGTTGTTTCCAGTTTTTGACCATTATAAATAAGGTTACTTTGATTATTCTCACATGAATTTTAATGTGGTCTTATGTTTTCATTTCTCTTGAGTAGATACCCTAGGAGTGGATCTGCTAGTTTGCATGGTAGTTTTACTTTTAACTATTCAAAAAACTTTCAAATTGTATAACAATGTAGACATAGCAGTCTACATTCCCATCAGCAACATATAAGTATTCCTGTTTCTCTACATCCTTACATTTGTTATTGTTTTATTTATTATGGCCATTCCACTCAATACGAAATGGTATCTCTTTGGTTTTTTTTTTTTTTTTTAAAGTATTTCAGCTATACAGCATTATAATTCAACATTTGTGTATACAGCAAAGTGATCACTGCCACAAGTCTAGTTAACAACAGCTACCATACAGTTGGCCCCTTCACCCACTTCTTCCACTCCCCAACTCTTTCCCACCCATATGATCTCTATAAGTTTGAGTGTATTCTATTTTGTTTGTTCATTTGCTTTGATATTTTAGATTCCGAATATTTTTCTTTCTCCATCTGACTTAGTCACTCAGCATAAGACCATCGAGGTCCATCTGTACCATTGCAAATATCAGGATTTCATTCTTTTTATGGCTAACTAATATTCCATCATGTATATATACCACATCTTTACATCATTCATCCACAGATGGACACTTAGGCTGTTTCTGTGTCTTGGCTATTGTAAATAATGCTGCAAACAATATGGGACTGCAACTATCTTTTTGAATTATCATTTTTGTGTTCTTCAGATAAATAACTGAAGTGGAATAGGTGAGTTTTATTGTTGTTTTTAATTTTTTGTGAATCACCACACTGTTTCCCATACTGGCTGCACCAATTTATAAATTGGTAGATTTCCCTTGTCTCCACATCCTTGCCAACATTTGTTATTTGTCTTTTCAGAAACAGCCACTCTAACTTATGTAAGGTGATATTGTGATTTTGATTAGCATTTTCCTAATAATTAATGATGTTTATGTGCTTATAATCATTTTATGTGCTTACTGGCCATCTTTATGTCTTCTCTGGAAAAATATATATTCTGATCCTCTGCCCATTTTTTTATTCTTTGGGTTTTGCTACTATGGTTAAGTTGTATGAGTTCTTTATATATATTAGATATTAACCCCTTCTTGGGAATATGATTTTTAAATATCTTCTCCCATTTGGTAGATCACCTTTTTGTTTTGATGATGGCTTTCTTCACTGTGCAAAAGCCTTTTAGTTAGATGTAGTCCCATTCATTTCTTTTTGCTTTGTTTCCCTTGTCTTTGGAGACAGACTCACAAAAACACATTTATCACATTGATGTCAGGGAGTTTACCATCTATGTTTTCTTCTAGAAATTTAATGGTTTCAGGTATTACATTTGTCTTTAATCCATTTTGAGTTATTTTTTGCATATTGTTTAGGATAGCAGTCTTGTTTCATTATTTTGCATGTGGCTTTCCAGTTTTCTCAACACGATTTATTGAAAAAGACTGTTGATGGGTTTTTTTTGTTTTTTTTTTGCATTGTATGTTTCTTGCACTACTGTCATAAAATACTTGTCTATGTGTGTGTGGATTTAGTTCCAGGCTTTCAGTTATATTGCATTGATCTGAGTGCCTAGTTTTGTGCTAGTATCATACTGTTTTGAGTACTATAGCTTTTCAGTATACTTTGAAACATCAAAAGTATACTTTGATGTTTCTAGCTTTGTTCTTCTTTTTAAAGATTATTTTGGCTATTGAGGACTTTTGTGGTCCCATACAAAATTTACAATTTATTTTAGTTTTGTTAAGTATGCCATTGGAAATTGGTACCTATTGCACTGAATCTGTAAATGATGTCTAACTGGGGTTTTAATTTGCATTTTTCTAATGACTAAACTTTTTAGACAGCATCAGTCTCTGTGCACATGTATGGTTCTTAAATGACAGAGGGCTCTCTGTGTACCATGGTATTTGGCCACCAAAGACAGAAATAAAAGCGCCAAATGAGAAATTATTTTTAATCAATTTGATCTCATTTCACTTCTTTTATTTTCTTAATGGTGACTTTTGAAGTACAAAAGTTTTTATTCTTGATTAAGTTCAATTTATCATTTTTTTCTTTTATGGGTTATGCTTTTGGTGTAGCTAACAGGCAAGAAATCTTTGCCTAATCCAAGGTCTTGAAGATTTTCTCCTATGTTTTATTCTAAAAGTCTTATTGTTTTATTTACATTTCAGTCTATGATTTTTATGTATGGCATAAAGTGAGGGTATGAGTTCATCTTTTTGAATGTGGGAATCCAATTGTCCCAGTACTGTATTTTCAAAAAGATTATACTTGCCCAAATTAATTTTCTTGATATATTTGTCAAAAATTAATTGACCCTAAAAATTTATCTGAAGACTCAATTGTATTCCACTCATCTATGTCACATGTCTATCAGAAGCACACTATTTTAATGACTGTAATTATAATAAGTTCTGAAACTGAAAAGTAAAACTTATCCAACTTTTTTTTCATGATTTTTTTTTTTTTGTCTATTGTAGGTGTTTTGTATTTTCATATACATTTTATAATCTGTTTGTCAATGTATGTAAAAAAGCCACTCAGAATTTTGATGGGGATTACAATGAATCTATAGGTCAGTTAAGGGAGAATTTCCACCTAAATTGTATTGACTATCCCAATTCAATGGAACATGGAATGTCTATATCCATTTACTTAGAACTTCTCTAATTGCTCTCAACCAAGGTTTATATTTTTTGGTGTACAAGTCATGTACTTCTTTTGTTAAACTTACTCCAAATGTATTTTATTCTTCTTGATGCTATTTTAAGTAGAAAAATATTTTCTATTTTCTGATTTGTCATTGCATAAAAATACAACTGAATTTCTTTCAGCTTATACACACAGCTCTGCATTTTTCTGTTTTATAATTGTGCAATTCATATAGCATAAAGGTATTCTATAAAAATGTATAATTAAGTAGTTTTCAGTACATTCCGAGTTATGTAACCATAACCACTAATTCCAGAATATTTTCATCACTCCCAAAAGAAACCCTGTGACCATTAGTAGTTATTTGTCCTTACCCTCCCTCAGCCCCTGACAATGACTAGTCTAATTTTTGTCATGGATTTGCCTGTCCTAGGCAATTCATACAAATGGAATCATACAATATGTGACTTTTTATGTCTGGCTTCTTTCACTTAGCCTAAGGTTTTCAAGTTTCATTCATGTTGTAACATGTATCAGTACCTCCCTTTCTTTTTAATGACTGAATAATATTCCATTATATGGATATAACGTATTTATCCATTAAACAACTGTTGGACATTTGGTTTGTTTCCACCTTTTGGTTACTATGAATAATGTTGCTACGAACATTCATGTGTAAGTTTTTGTGCAGATATATGTTTTCACTTTTTTTGGGTACATACCTAGTAGTAGAAAAGTTGGATCATATGGTAACTCTACATTTAATTTCTAGGGGGACTGCCAGAACGTTTTTGAAAGTAGTTGCACTATTACATTCCCACCAGTTGTGTATGAGAGTTCTTATTTCTCCATATCCTTATCAACACTGGTTATTATAGCCATCTTAGTGAATGTGATGGAGAAGGAAATGGCAACCCACTCCAGTATTCATGCCTGGAAAATACCATGGACAGAGGAGCCTAGTGGGCTGCTGTCCATGGGGTCGCACAGAGTCAGACACGACTGAACTGATATAGCATGCACACATGCATTGGAGAAGGAAATGGCAACCCACTCCAGTATTCTTGCTTGGGGAATCCCAGGGACAGGGGAGCCTGGTGGGCTGTCGTCTATGGGGTCATATAGAGTCGGGCACGACTGAAGTGACTTAGCATGCATGCATAGTGAATGTAAAGTGGTATATCACTATGGGTTTGATTTTTTACTGGGGGCTAATGAAAAAATGTTCAATGAATGAACATCTTTTCTTTTTTTTTTTTTGCAAATCTGTTATATTTTCTTCTCGTTTTATTAAGATACAACTAATGTATAGCTCCATATGACCTTAAGATGTACAGCATTAATGATTTAACTTACATACATCATGAAATGATTAGTGCAATACTTGTAGTGAACATCCATCATCTCATATAGATACAAAATAAAAGAAACATTTTAAAAATATATTCCTGTGATGACAACTCTTAGGATTTATCCTCTTAACAACAGTTCATAGGTGACATATAGCAGTGTTAATGAACATCTTTTCATACGTGTATTAGCCATTTGTATATCTTATTTGAAAAATGTTTATTCAGATCCTTTGCTGCTGCTGCTGCTAAGTCGCCTCAGCCTGTCTGACTCTGTGCGACCCCAGAGACAGCAGCCCACTAGGCTCCCCCGTCCCTGGGATTCTCCAGGCAAGAACACTGGAGTGGGTTGCCATTTCCTTCTCCAATGCAGGAAAGTGAAAAGTGAAAGTGAAGTCGCTCAGTCGTGTCCGACTCCTAGAGACCCCATGGACTGCAGCCTACCAGGCTCCTCTGTCCATGGGATTTTCCAGGCAAGAGTACTGGAGTAGGGTACTCACTTTCAAATTGGATTGTTTGTTTTTTCAATACTAGTTTCTATAGTATTTTATATATTCTAGTTATTAACCCTTTATCAGATAAATACTTTGCAAATATGTTTTCCCATTCTTTTGATTGTATTTTCGTTTTCTTGTTTATGCCCTTTGAAGCACAAAAATGTTTCCATTTTGATGGTATAATTACTATTTAAAAATTTTTTTCTTTTGTGGCTTGTGCTTCTGGTGATCTACCTAACAAACCACTGCTTAATCTAAGGTCATAATGATTTACACATTTAATTTCTTCTGAAAAAAATTTAGCTTCAGTTATCATATTTTGGTCTTTGATCCATTGTGAGTTAATTTTTGAATATGTGTGAAATGAAGGTGTGACTTTATTCTTTTGCATGTGGGTGTCCACTAGTCCCAAGCTTCCCAGGTGGTGTTAGTGGTAAAGAACCTGCCTGTCAATGCAGGAGACATAAGAGATGCGGGTTTGATTTCCAGTCAGGAAGATACCTTGGAGGAGGGCATGGCAACCCACTCCAGTATTGTCTGGAGACTCCCATGGACAGAGGAACCTGATGGGCTACAGAGTTGGACATGACTGAAGAGACTTAGCACACACACACACACGTCCACTTGTCCCAGCATCATTTGATCAAAAGATTATTTTTCCCTTATTAAATGATCTTCACACCATCATAATATTATGAATCTTAATAAAGCATCAAGTCATGATGTTATAATGATAATACTATACCACATTTGTTTCCAATAATTAAAAATCTTTACATCATCTTTTCATATTCAGAATAATACTTGAAAAGAATTTCAGAGGCAGTTTCCATTTTAGAGTGCTGAAAAAATCAGTTTGATACAGTTGTAGTCCAGCCTGAACAAACTTCTGTCACAGTTCTACTCATATTACAGAAGACTGATATTAGATTTTTATAAATTAAAATGTGTTTTGCTGAATGTAAGAGAACCCTCAATCACATTGGTTTAAATGTATTATCTTATATAAGAGAAGTGCGGAGACAGGGCAGATCCCTGTATTAATTGATTCAGTGACAGGCTGAGGAAGGTCAATGGCTTCCCAGGGAAGACATATTCTCCACAGCCTTGTTCAGATGTGTCCAGGAAGGATAATGCAAAAGAAGCAAGCAAAAAGGCAAGGGAAAAAATTGTACTAAAGAACTACTCCCAGAAAGCAGAAACACCAGCTAATCCAGGGATATTCCTCAACCCTAGGGTAAAAAGCCCTTCTGACATTTGTAGGATTTCAGATAATAATGACATAGCTAATGACTGCTATATCTTCCATTATTCCCTTTTCAGAAATGGGAGTATTTATTGCAGTTTATTACAGTTACCCATCCCTGTTTCATCTATGCATATTGGATGTATGGAGAGTAGATAACTTAGCTTTTTTAGTTCATAAGTCTCTGGAGTAAGAGGAGTCTCATCCATGCTCCATAGAAAAAATTATTAAGATACCTTGAACTTTGTGCCTGATATTGGATTGGAGGGACTATTGAACTGTCTACCTTAGGTATGGAATGAGTATATTTTTCATGTAGAAGGGAAGGAAGTGAATATTTGTGGCCAAGAGGGTGGAGTATAGTAGATTATATTGTATCATTGTTCAAAATATTTGGTGCCTGCCCACTGACATCAGGTTTTGTCATATAATTTCCTTTGGCCAGTAAAACATGGGAAGCTTTAAGGGATATTGCATAATTGTACTACATTCTTCATTTTCCTTTATCATGGGATTGGCAGGGTTCAAGGTAGGGGCTTCTCCCTCAGCATGAGTCTCAGAAGGAAGACATCATCAAACTGTGATAAAGCAGCCATGAAATAAACTTCTGTTGTAAGTTGCTGAGATTTTTGAACTGTTTTGTTACAGTAACCCTAAAACACAGCTAAATAAAATGAAGACTATTTTATAATTATTTCTGACCTTTCAATACTTTAAATAAATCTAAGGAGGACATAATGTAAAAAGAAACACTTTGTTTCCTTTAGTAAACTGAATTCCAAAGTCTAAAAAAATAGAAAAAGATTTATTTTAAGACAAGGTTTGGCACAAATCTTATCTGCCAATCTTAATCTAGGTAAACTAAATCTTTCCTACTTAAATATCTGTAAGGTTGTAACATATTAATAAATGATGCTATTATCCCAGTATTGAACTAGATAATTTGCAGTTTTCAATACATTCAAACATATGAAATGTTTTAAAATGAAATATAAATAAATGAAACATTATTATACATAAACACTGTATACTATACTTATTTATTATTTGCATAACTGTTCCCAAATTAAAATAATCTGTTATAGATAAAAACCCAAAATGCATCCATGGGGTTTCTTATATAGAATTGGTTTTTAATATCATACATTGAATAATTTTTATACACCAAGAATCTTCTAAATAAAAGCCATCCAATTCTCAGCATGTTGCAAGTAAGTTCAACTATCTGAAGCAAAAACAGAAGATGGGTTACATATAATAATCTGTATTTTGTTGAACATGTCAACAAAAGGAAGTGGTTTGTGAGAGTATGACAGCATACCTATTGGTATATTCCTAACTGAAATGAAAATTAAAATGTCTGTTTCATATTTTATTAGATTAACATTATTTATGACAGTAACTAGATATGTTTATAGATTGAAAATTTACTTTGGGTTATGTTTTATTGTTTTAAAGAACATCATAATTCTGATACTGATTCTACTGTTTATAAACAGGATTGCTTTCTGGCAAACTAAGGAACAACTTTCTAAACCAGTAAATAAATAAAAGCAAAGCCCCTATAGTCCCTTTGCAGATTTTTGTTTTTCTCTTTAGTGTTTACATTTTAGCCCAAAGGAATTAAAAGTAACATTATAGTGAAAAATACAAAGATTGAAAAATGTTCAAGCAAGTCAACCAAAGAGATAAACAAATGAGGCAAAGAAGTAGAGAAAAAACTAAAAAGTTAAAACAATTTAATAAACATTAAGTAACTTAATTCTAATCCCATATCAGGAGAATAGCAAGCAAAGCAGATTCCCTAAACAATATGACATAAGGATTAAATTTTTGTTCTATAAAAATGAGCCCTATTTTCAACAGAAACATTTTATTATCTAAATGCAGCTTTATGTTGTGTGCTTAGTTGCTCAGCCATGGCCAACTCTTGGTGACACCATGGACTGTAGCCTGCCAGGCTCCTCTGTCCATGGGGATTCTCCAGGCAAGAATACTGGAGTGGGTTGCCATGCCCTCCTCCAAGGGATTTTCCCAACCCAGGGATCAAACCCAGGTCTCCCACATTGCAGGCAGATTCTTTACTGTCTGAGCCACCAAGGAACCCCAAGAATACTGGAGGGGGTAGCCTATCCCTTCTCCAGGAGAACTTGACCCAGGAATTGAACTAGGGTCTCCTGCATTGCAGGTGGATTCTTTACTAGCTGAGCTACCAGGGAAGCCCAAATATAGCTATAGTTAATTTTAATTGAGGTGAGTGCATTATCCATGATTATCTATTCAAAGACTATCTTTAGCAACCTGTCAGGCCAACAGAAAAATAAAGGGACTGGGAAGAGACCAAAGATAGCAGTAGAGGACTGTACAAGTCATTATTTGTGCATTTCCAAACATGCATACCAGAAAATACAGCACAGCATAACTCATTTGAGCTTCTCAGGACCGGAATTATCAAACATTTTAAAAATAATTCTGCTTTGTAACTTTAGACATACAAAGTAAAGCTAATGGATGACAGCATTAGCCAAATAGAGATGATTTTGTTTTGAGCAAATACACTTCAATACTCAGCATATCATATGTAAATGGTATATCTTTTACTCTGGACTCTCATCCCCCATGCTCATAACTACCTTTACAAATTTCATCTACTATATAGGAGATGATACCTCCCCCACCCAAGAAAACCTAATTTATACCTCTTCTATGACATTTTTTTAGAAAAGCAGTATAGGCTGTTGAGCATGGGTTTACCTTTCACTGTATGAGTTTGAGCAAGTCGTTTATCCTTTCTCTGCCCTATTTCTTTTATTTATAAAATAAGGATTAAATTAAAACCTACCTCAGAGGGTGATTGTGAGGATTACAAGAAAGAATACACATAAGGCCATTAGAATAGGGCCTGACACCCATTAAGTTCTGAGCTAATTTTAACTCTTTTAATTATAGAGAAAGCAGAGGATAAACTGCATCATTGACTATACCTAACACAGTGCCTGACACTTACTCTCTCTCAAACATCTACTTTTGAATAAACAAAGAACTGTTCCTCAAGAAGTAAGAGGGTAAAAGGAGGAAGAGCCAGAAAAGGAGTTCAAGGTAGAGGCAACCAGTAAGTCTTTAAAACTGAAGTGCAATCAGTGTGGAGATGGTGGGAAAAGGTGCTGGGTTCTATGGTCATTGCATTAAAGTAACTTGCTTTTCCTGGTGATTATATTAGGAATTTTATTAGGAAAACAGATCACAGTAATAAATATAAACAGATCCCAAATCTCTGGTTAAATTTGGCTGATTAATACCAAGTTTATATCAGAGAAGACTAGGAAATTTACTCAACCACAAACTGCTGTATGATAAACACGGCTTGTATACTCTTTAGATACACCTGAAGATCATTTTAAAAATGCTTTTACAAAACATTTAGAAAACTTTTAGTATTTTCAAGAAAGTTGTCTTAACCATATCATCAGTGAAGAAATTTCAAATCACCAGTGAAGAAATCTCATCTTGTAAGTTTGCTTTGACCTTTTCTCCAGTTTTCAAGGGCTTTTCAACTGATTAAGTTATATTTAAAGACTATGATTAGGTATATATGTATGCATTATGCATGCAGTATAAGTGCATGCATGGAAGTCTATGAACAGAAGACATATCCTTTCTTTTAACATCACAAACACACACAGATATGAGATGTCAGAAGATCATGCAAGATGAGTATCCTGGAATGCCTTCTGCTACCTTTTACCCTCTTCTCTTGTCTTTTTCCCTTTTTTTAGTCCTTTCTACAATTCTAAACTCACTCCATTGCCCCAGCTCCATTCTAGGTCAAGTAGAATGAGTAGCTCATTCTAGTTGTCATGGCAGATTCTGATCCAGGTCAATAGAGGGGACAGAAGTCCTTCACGTTGGGCTTTCTATGAGATAAACCTTTCTCATATTACCAACTCTATACTTGTTGATAAATTTCAGCGATTATTCTAAACAGCATACTTGACTCCTATTGGATGAGGAAGGATAAAATAGAGAAGGAAATTCCATTCCGCTACATATGTTTTGTTAGCAAAACAAAAGCTAGTAAAAGAACATCTGTATGAAGTGGGAACCCAGAGGATTTGGTCAGTGGAATTAGACAACTTCCCTCTGTATGTGTCAGTTTGTGTGAGGATTAGATGTTTTGGGGTAGTGGAGTGAAGTGAATTCCTTCATACTTTTATCCATTTGTATCCAGTAATTTGCCAAATTATTCTTCTCCTGGGGCCAAAAGCCTTCCAGAAGAAGAAGATTTAAATTCTACCCACTGTTAAAGTTGAGATATAACCAGCAGAGAACTGCAGGCCTTAATGAAAGTCAACTTTTAGGAGATTTGCCAGAAGACAATTTGCCATAAGGGAAGACTACACTGTGAGTGAGTTAGACCAGCAACAGCACCTGACATGACAGGGGAATATTGATTATGGGTATGGGAAATAGCCAAATTTGTGCTAACTTAAGCACCCTAGTGAAATAAGTCTGTGTGAGTGTGTGTGTGTATGAATTTCTAAAATTACAATACTTTAGGACTCAATCAATTGCACTTTTGGGCCCTACCAATCCCCAACACCTTTTCCTACCTTAAAAAGGCATCTTTGCCTGGATGTATAAATGAAGATCTATGCCAAAAAATCAGCACCAACAGTGATGGTCGCAGGCAGTATAAGCAGTATTCAGGACATGATAGTGTAGGTGACTCTATTGAAATAGCTTCTCTTGGAGTCTTAGCTTCAAACTCAGGGCTTGACTGGCATCAGTATTTGAGTGAAAAAGCTTTGTTGCTAACCTATTGAACACTAGGGCCCAAGAAAGAATCCCCAACCTCCAATCCTGGCAACTGGGTGGAATTCATAACAGCATTCTATTTGCTTCCTAAAAATGAAAATTGAGTTCCAAATTTACTAGTTTTAATGCCCACCAGCCAAAGACGAGGAACATACCTTCATGTCCTTCTTCATCAGAGTCATTGAAAAGGTTCATTGCTTGTTGCAACAAGAAGAAAACCCACCAATGGGGAACTATGGGCATCTCAGTAAGAGGGTGTTAGAGTTGAAAATGGTATAGATGATCTTATTCCAAATCAGAAACAGAGACACATATGCAGAGAATAAATACTAAGCATGGATACTAAGGGGGAAGGAAAGTAAGGGGTGGGTGGGATGAATCAGGCGATTAGGACTGACATATACGTAAACTACCATGTACAAAACAGGAAGCTAATGCGAACCTGCTGTAGAGCACAGGGAACTCCACTCAGTACTCGCTGGTGACCTAAATAGGAAGGACATCCAAAAAAGGAGGGGGTATATGTACATCCAAAAAAGGAGGGGGTATATGTACACATATAGCTGATTCACTTCGCTATATGACAGAAATTGACACAGTAGTGCAAAGCAACTATACAGGGTGTTAGAACTTATTATGACTTCCCAGGGGGTACAGTGGTCAAGAATCCACCCACCAATGCAGGAGACGCAAGAGACATGCGTTCGATCCCTGGGTCAGGAAGACCCCTTGGAGGAGGAAATAGCAACCCACTCAAGTATTCTTGCTGGTGAAATCTCATAGTCAGAGGACTCCAGCAGGCTACAATCCATGGGGTCACAGAGTCAGACATGACTGAGCAACTGAGTGCACACACACACACAGAGCTTCTTATAGGATTTATAGGATTTATGCTAGCTGATTTGGGGGAGAGTGTAGGGAAGCAAGGCTTTGCTCTGGATTGGATCCTCTGATGAAGCAGGGTAAATTCAGTAACTGTGAACATTAATAGAACCAATATAATATTGTAAAGTAATTAACTTCCAATTAAAATAAATAAATTTATATTTAAAAAAATAAAATAGATCTTATCTACATGACAGGAAGAATGAAATAAGGCATAGCTATCCCAGTCCATCCTAAAGGAGATCAGTCTTGAGTGTTCATTGGAAAAACTGATGTTGAAGCTGAAACTCCAATACTTTGGCCACCTGACGCAAAGAACTGACTCATTTGAAAAGACCCTGATGCTGGGAAAGATTGAAGGCAGGAGGAGAAGGGGACGGCAGAGGATGAGATGGTCGGACAGCATCACCGACTCAATGGACATGGGTTTGGGTGGACTCCGGGAGTTGGTGATAGACAGGGAAGCCTGATATGCTGCAGTCCATGGGGTTGCAAAGAGCTGGACATGACTGAGCAACTGAACTGAACTGATAACTGGTAAAGAAAGAGCAGTCATTCATATTAGCCAGGATAGAGAAATGTTTCATCATTTCTGTGGGCTAGATAATGTTCATGTTCTTGTTTGTATTTAGACATGATTATGGAGTGGTCTTGCTTTGGTCTTGATCCATCATGGTCACAGAGTAGCCTTTTCTAATGTTGGTATTCTGTGAAATGGTTCATGCACAACAACAACCACCAACAAAGGCCTAGCTGTGAGTGGCAGGCCAGCTCCCAGAAGTCTTTTTGTTTTTAAACTGGTAACAACATTATCTATTTCAACAACTTCAAACATGACAGATATTCATCAGCAAGGGTAGCAACCATGCAGAATCCTTGATTAAAATGTTGGGTCTGAGGAAAAATGCAGTCAAGTAATCACTTCAAAAATGATTTCTGGATACCTAGTGTTTTCCTGCAGACCTTGGAAAATACATGGGCATCCAATAATACTGGATTTCCTGTGGCTGTGCAGCTGGGCTCACAAAGAGTCTAAGAGTTAATGTGAAACCTGGGACAATCAAATGTGTGACAGAGTCTAATATTTGAACTAAACATATGTACACTGAATCACCTAAAAAACATGACAGAACTTCTTTACATTAAATTCTTCATTATACTTAGAATTTTAAAATACTGATTTATCCGTTATGTCTAAAAAATTACCATATATATAATGACATTAAAATGGACATCTGCTTTGCTGCCTAATATCTACCCTCTTCCTTCCTTATAAGAGGACCCAGAGTTTTCTCCCCATTCCCAGGCAGAATTTGGGTGGGACTTCATTCCCAGTCAGTCAGCATATCTCATTTCCTTTGTTGCAGTGACTGATTTAAAAACAGACACAATCCAGCCTTTTAAGCCACATTTATCTGACCACAGTGATTAGTTCAGAGGTAAGCATATGGTCTCAGATGATGCAAATGAAGATGAACTCCAGGACTTTGGTTCAAAATGCTCTACTTTAAGAATATGAGATTGAAAACGCTATAGCCATTTTGTAAACCCAAGAGCTCTAGCATAGGGCTTGAGACAACCTAGAGAAGGAATGTAGAGAAAGGAATTTGGTAATGTTCTTTGAGCTCTGGATCTGCTCTGAGTTGTAAGTTATTTATTGATATGAGTCAATAAATAATCAACCATTTATAATTGAGCCAGCTTCACCTTTTTTAGTGTATAGGAATACAAGAGACTTTTGTATATTAATTTTGTATTCTGCAACTTTATCAAATTCATTGATGAACTCTAGCAGTTTTCTGACAGCATCTTGAGGATTTTCTATATATAATATCATGTCATCTGCAAACAGTGATAGTTTTTTTTGCTTGCTTTTTAAAATTTAAGTTATTTTGAACTTTTTTTAAAATTAATTAATTTATTTATTTTACTTTACAATATTGTATTGGTTTTGCCATACATTGACTTGAATCTGCCATGAGTGTACATGTGTTCCCCATCCTATTTTGTACTTTTAAAAGTCATTCAGTTACCATCAGCATTGGAGAAGAAATTGAAATTGTATCTGTACTCTTTTATGAATACAGTATTATTTATGAACTAGATAATAATATTAAAAAACAAAACACATCATAGCAAACAGAGTATTGGACCTTGAGGGTGCTTGAACTGCTTTGGTGACCATGGTTTGGTTATTAGTTTGCTATTATACCGTTGTCTTACATGTATAATAGAAATACAAAGAAAAATTAAGGAAACAATCCCATTTACCAATGTATCAAAAAAAACTAAGAATAAACATATTGGAGGAGGCAAAAGACTTGTACTCTGAAAACTATAAGATGTTCATGAAAGAGAGTAAAGGTAAAAAAAATAGATGGAAAGATCTTTCCTTAGATTGGAAAGATCAATATTGTCAAAATCACTGTACTACCCAAGGCAATCTGTAGATTCAAAGTAATTCCTATCACATTACCAAAGGCATTTTTCACAGAATAGAACAAAATTTTTTTTAATTTGTATGGAAACACAAAAGACCCCAAATATATAAAGCAATTCTGAGACAGAAAACAAGCTGGAGGAATCAGAGGCCCTGCCTTCAGACTAATACAAAGCCACAGTGATCAAAACAGTATGATACTGGCACAAACAGAAAAATATAGATCAATGGAATAGGATATAAACCCCAATAATAAACCCATGCACCTATGGTCAATTAATCTATGACAATCTGTGACAAAGAATATACAATGGAGAAAAGACAGTCTCTTCAATAAGTGATTCTGGGAAAACTGGGCAACTACATGCAAAAGAATAAAATTAGAGCACTCCCTAACATCATATGCAAAAATAAACTCAGAACAGATTAAAGACCTAAAAGTACGGCCAGACACCATAAAACACTTCAGTTCAGTCACTTGGTCGTGTCTGATTCTTTGTGACCCCATTGACTGCAGCATGGACATGCTTCCCTGTGCATCACTTCTGGAGCTTGTTCAAACTCATGTCCATCGAGTCAGTGATGCCATCCAACCATCTCATCCTCTGTCGTCCCCTTCTGCCTTCAATCTTTCCTAGCATCAGGGTCTTTTCAAATGAGTCAGTTCTTTGCATCAGGTGGCCAAAGTACTGGAGCTTCATCTTCAGCATCAGTCCTTCCAATGAATATTCAGGACTGATTTCCTTTACAATTGACTGGTTGCATCTCCTTGCAGTCCAAGGGACTCTCAAGAGTCTTCTCCAACACCACAGTTCAAAAGCATCAATTCTTCGGCACTCAGCTTGCTTTACAGTCCAACTCTAACATCCATACATGACTACTGGAAAAACCATAGCTTCGACTAGATGGACCTTTGTCAGGAAAGTAATGTGTCTGTGTTTTAATATACCATCTAGGTTTGTCACAGCTTTTCTTCCAAGGAGCAAGCGTCTTTTAATTTCATGGCTGCAGTCACCATTGGCAGTGATTTTGGAGCCCAAAAACATAAAGTCTCTCACTGTTTCCCCATCTATCTGCCATGAAGTGATGGCACCAGATGCCGTGATCTTCACTTTTTGAAAGTGGAGTTTTAAGCCAGCTTTTTCACTTTCCTCTTTCACTTTCATCAAGAGGCTCTTTAGTTCCTCTTCACTTTCTGCCATAAGGGTGGTGTCATCTGTGTATGTGAAGTTACCAATATTTCTCCCTGCAATCTTGATTTCAGCTTGTGCTTCATCCAGTCTGGCATTTCGCATGATGTACTATATAAGCTAAACAAGCAGGGTACAATATACAGCCTTGACGTACTCCTTTCTCAGTTTGGAACCAGTCCATTGTTCCATGTCTGGTTCTAACTGTTGTTTCTTGACCTGCATAAAGATTTCTCAGAAGCAGGTAAGGTGGTATTCCCATCTCTTTAAGAATTTTCCACAGTTTGTTGTGATCCATACAGTCAAAGGCTTTGGTGTAGTCAATGAAGCAGAAGTATATGTTCTTCTGGAATTCTCTTGGTTTTTCTATGATCCAGCAGATGCTGGCAATTTGATCTCTGGTTAACCTGACTTTTCTAAATCCAGCTTGAACATCTGAAAGTTCATGGTTCACATACTGTTGAAGCCTGGCTTGGAGAATCTTGAGCATTACTTTGCTAGCATGTGAGATGAGATGAGTGCAGTTGTGCAGTAGTTTGAATATTCTTTGGCATTGCCTTTCTTTGGGATTGGAATGAAAACTGACCTTTTCCAGTCCTGTGGCCACTTCTGAGTTTTTCAAATTTGCTGACATACTGAGTGCAGCACTTTCAAAGAATCACCTTTTAGGATCTGAAATCACTTGGCTGGAATTCCATCCCCTCCATTAGCTTTGTTCATAGTGATGCTTCCTAGGGCCCACTTGACTTTGGACTCCAGGATGTCTGTCTCTAGGTGAGTGATCACACAATCGTGGTTATCTAGGTCATGAAGATTTTTTTTTTGGTATAGTTCTATGTATTCTTGCCACCAAGAGGCAATATCTTAATATCTTCTGCTTCTGTTAGGTCCATACCATTTCTGTCTTTTATTGTGCCCATCTTTGCATGAAATGTTCCCATGGTATCTCTAATTTTCTTGAAGATTATCTCTGTCTTTCCCATTCTATTCTTTTCCTCTATTTCTTTGCATTGATCACTGAGGACAGCTTTCTTATCTCTCCTTGTTATTCTTTGGAACTCTGCACTCAAATAGATATATCTTTCCTTTTCTCCTTTGCCTTTAGCTTTTCTTTTTTTTCTCAGCTATTTGTAAGGCCCCCTCAGACAACCATTTTGCCTTTTTGCATTTCTTCTTCTTGGGGATGGTTTTGATCACCACCTCCTGTAGAATATTATGAACATCTGTCCACAGTTCTCCAGGCACTCTATCAGATCTAATCCCTTGAATCTATTTGTCACTTCTACTCTATAATCATAAGGGATTTGATTTAGGTCATACCTGAATGGTCTAGTGGTTTTCACTACTTTCTTCAATTTAAGTCTGAGTTTTTCAATAAGGAGTTTATGATCTGAGCCACAGTCAGCTCCTGGTCTTGTTTTTGCTAACTGTATAGAGCTTCTCCATCTTTGGCTGAAAAGAATATAATTAATCTGATTTCAGTATTGACCATCTGGTGATGTCCATGTGTAGAGTCTTCTCTTGTTTTGTTGGAAGAGGGTGTTTGCTATGACCAATGCATTCTTTGGCAAAATTCTGTTAGCCTTTGCCTTGCTTCATTTTGTACTCCAAGGCCAAACTTGCCTGTTACTCCAAGTATCAGAAGAAAAACTAGAACACTCTTTGACATAAATCACATTGATATCTTTTTGGATTCACCTCCCAGGGTAAAGAAAATGAAAATAAATAAAACTGGACCTAATTATACTTAAAAGCTTCTGCACAGCAAAGGAAACCATAAACAAAAAGAAAAGACAATGCACAGAATGAGAGAAAAGATTTGCAAATGAAGTGACTGACAAGGGATTAACCTCCAAAATACACAACAGCTCAAGCAGTGCTGTGTTAAAAAAAAAAATCAAAAATAGGCAGAAGATCTAAATAGATATTTCTTCAAATAAGACATACAGATGGCAGACAGCACATGGAAAGTTGCTCAACATCACTAATTATGAAAGAAATGCAAATTTAAACTACAGTGAGATATCACCTCACACAGGTCAGAATGGCCATCATCAAAAAGTCTACAAACAATACATGCTGGATAGGTTGTGGAGAAAAGGGTGGGAATATAAATTGGTGCAGCCACTATAGAAAACAGTATGGAGGTTTCTTTTTTTTTGTTTCTTTTTTTTTTTTTTTTTTTTTCTTCTCTAATTTTATTTTATTTTTAAACTTTACATAATTGTATTAGTTTTGCCAAATATCAAAATGAATCCGCCACAGGTATACATGTGCTCCCCATCCCGAACCCTCCTCCCTCCTCCCTCCCCCATACCATCCCTCTGGGCCGTCCCAGTGCACCAGCCCCAAGCATCCAGCATCATGCATCGAACCTGGACTGGCAACTCGTTTCCCTACATGATATTTTACATGTTTCATTGCCATTCTCCCAAATCTTCCCACCCTCTCCCTCTCCCACAGAGTCCATAAGACTGTTCTATACATCAGTGTCTCTTTTGCTGTCTCGTACACCGGGTTATTGTTACCATCTTTCTAAATTCCATATATATGTTAGTATACTGTATTTTTGTTTTTCCTTCTGGCTTACTTCACTCTGTATAATAGGCTCCAGTTTCATCCACCTCATTAGAACTGATTCAAATGTATTCTTTTTAATGGCTGAGTAATACTCCATTGTGTATATGTACCACAGCTTTCTTATCCATTCATCTGCTGATGGACATCTAGGTTGCTTCCATGTCTTGGCTATTATAAACAGTGCTGCGATGAACATTGGGGTACACGTGTCTCTTTCCCTTCTGGTTTCCTCAGTGTGTATGCCCAGCAGTGGGGTTGCTGGATCATAAGGCAGTTCTATTTCCAGTTTTTTAAGGAATCTCCACACTGTTCTCCATAGTGGCTGTAGTAGTTTGCATTCCCACCAACAGTGTAAAAGGGTTCCCTTTTCTCCACACCCTGTCCAGCATTTATTATTTGTAGACTTTTGGATCGCAGCCATTCTGACTGGTGTGAAATGGTACCTCATAGTGGTTTTGATTTGCATTTCTCTGATAATGAGTGATGTTGAGCATCTTTTCATGTGTTTGTTAGCCATCTGTATGTCTTTTTTGGAGAAATGTCTATTTAGTTCTTTGGCCCATTTTTTGATTGGGTCGTTTATTTTTCTGGAGTTGAGCTGTAGGAGTTGCTTGTATATTTTTGAGATTAGTTGTTTGTCCGTTGCTTCATTTGCTATTAATTTCTCCCATTCTGAAGGCTGCCTTTTCACCTTGCTAATAGTTTCCTTTGATGTGCAGAAGCTTTTAAGGTTAATTAGGTCCCATTTGTTTATTTTTGCTTTTATTTCCAATATTCTGGGAGGTGGGTCATAGAGGATCCTGCTGTGATGTATGTCGGAGAGTGTTTTGCCTATGTTCTCCTCTACGAGTTTTATAGTTTCTGGTCTTACGTTTAGATCTTTAATCCATTTTGAGTTTATTTTTGTGTATGGTGTTAGAAAGTGGTCCAGTTTCATTCTTTTTACAAGTGGTTGACCAGATTTCCCAGCACCACTTGTTAAAGAGATTGTCTTTAATCCATTGTATATTCTTGCCTCCTTTGTCGAAGATAAGGTGTCCATATGTGCGTGGATTTATCTCTGGGCTTTCTATTTTATTCCATTGATCAATATTTCTGTCTTTGTGCCAGTACCATACTGTCTTGATAACTGTGGCTTTGTAGTAGAGCCTGAAGTCAGGCAGGTTGATTCCTCCAGTTCCATTCTTCTTTCTCAAGATCGCTTTGGCTATTCGAGGTTTTTTGTATTTCCATACAAATTGTGAAATTATTTGTTCTAGCTCTGTGAAGAATACTGTTGGTAGCTTGATAGGGATTGCGTTGAATCTATAAATTGCTTTGGGTAGTATACTCATTTTCACTATATTGATTCTTCCAATCCATGAACATGGTATATTTCTCCATCTATTAGTGTCCTCTTTGATTTCTTTCACCAGTGTTTTATAGTTTTCTACATATAGGTCTTTAGTTTCTTTAGGTAGATATATTCCTAAGCATTTTATTCTTTCCATTGCAATGGTGAATGGAATTGTTTCCTTAATTTCTCTTTCTGTTTTCTCATTATTAGTGTATAGGAATGCAAGGGATTTCTGTGTGTTGATTTTATATCCTGCAACTTTACTATATTCATTGATTATTTCTAGTAATTTTCTGGTGGATTCTTTAGGGTTTTCTATGTAGAGGATCATGTCATCTGCAAATAGTGAGAGTTTTACTTCTTCTTTTCAATTTGATTCCTTTTATTTCTTTTTCTGCTCTGATTGCTGTGGCCAAAACTTCCAAAACTATGTTGAATAGTAATGGTGAAAGTGGGCACCCTTGTCTTGTTCCTGACTTTAGAGGAAATGCTTTCAATTGTTCACCATTGAGGATAATGTTTGCTGTGGGTTTGTCATATATAGCTTTTATTATGTTGAGGTATGTTCCTTCTATTCCTGCTTTCTGGAGAGTTTTTATCATAAATGGATGTTGAATTTTGTCAAAGGCTTTCTCTGCATCTATTGAGATAATCATATGGTTTTTATTTTTCAATTTGTTAATGTGGTGTATTACATTGATTGATTTATGGATATTGAAGAATCCTTGCATCCCTGGGATAAAGCCCACTTGATCATGGTGTATGATCTTTTTAATGTGTTGTTGGATTCTGATTGCTAGAATTTTGTTAAGGATTTTTGCATCTATGTTCATCAGTGATATTGGCCTGTAGTTTTCTTTTTTTTGGGATCTTTGTCAGGTTTTGGTATTAGGGTGATGGTGGCCTCATAGAATGAGTTTGGAAGTTTACCTTCCTCTGCAATTTTCTGGAAGAGTTTGAGCAGGATAGGTGTCAGCTCTTCTCTAAATTTTTGTAGAATTCAGCTGTGAAGCCGCCTGGGACCGGGCTTTTGTTTGCTGGAAGATTTTTGATTACAGTTTCAATTTCCGTGCTTGTGATGGGTCTGTTAAGATTTTCTATTTCTTCCTGGTCCAGTTTTGGAAAGTTGTACTTTTCTAAGAATTTGTCCATTTCTTCCACGTTGTCCATTTTATTGGCATATAATTGTTGATAGTAGTCTCTTATGATCCTTTGTATTTCTGTGTTGTCTGTTGTGATCTCTCCATTTTCGTTTCTAATTTTGTTGATTTGATTTTTCTCCCTACCCCAGGGTTAGTAGAAGGAAAGAAATCTTAAAAATTAGAGCAGAAATAAATGCAAAAGAAACAAAAGAGACCATAGCAAAAATCAACAAAACCAAAAGCTGGTTCTTTGAAAGGATAAATAAAATTGACAAACCATTAGCCAGACTCATCAAGAAACAAAGGGAGGTTTCTTATAAAACTAAAACTAAAGCTACCATCTGATCCAACAATCCCAATCCTGGGCACATATCCAAAGAAAATCATAATTCAAAAAGATACATGAGCCTCAGTGTTCATTGCAGCACTAGTTACAACAGCTAAGTCATAGAAACACCTAAATGTCCATTTCCAGAAGAATGGATAAAGACGTGGTATATATGGAATATTAGTCATAAAAAATAATAAAATCATGTCATTGGCAGCAACATGGATGGCCCTAGCAATTATCATACTAAGTGAAATACGTAACACAGAGACAAGACAAATATTGTATGACAGCACTCTTTATGTGGAATCTAAATTAAAAAAAATATGCAAATAAAATTATTTGCAAAACAGAAACAGACACGCAGACTTTGAAGGAAGATTTGTGGTTGTCGGGTATGGGAAACCTGGGAGAGAGAGATAAATTAGGAGTTTGGGCTCAGCATATTCATACTTTTGCAAATAAAATAGATAATCAACAGGGAGCTACTGAATAGCACAGGGAACTCAAATCAGTATTCTATAATAGCCTATGTGGGAAAAGAATCTGAAAAAGAATGGATACATATATATGTATAACTGAATAACTTCGCTATATACCTGAAACTAACACACAATTGTTAATCAACTATAATATAAAATAAAAATTAAATTTAAGCAAGTATACAACAATCTGTTTTTATAAAACAATAAAACAGACTATTTTAAAATTGTGTTAAAGGTTTTGATAAAGTACATAAAAGATAAGTTTTGGGGAGAATTTATCATTGCAAATAAGTGTTATCCTCTGTCCTTCAACTTTTAGGTTAATTTACTGCATGATTTTGACTCTTTAAAAGTTCTTTCACTAAACTTTTTATTTTTACTTTCAATTGTAAATTCCCCTATTGTTCTACAAAACTATGATAGAGGCGTATTTCTTGAAAGATCAGTACATATACATTTCTATTCATAATACTTGAACAAAAACATCCATTAGCAGTATGGGAGAATGAGTCTTTAATACTCAATCAAACCACATTAAATTAAGGCTCTAATACAAAAGATTTTATTTTGCCTTTGTTCCTTTTGTGGAAAAAAAAGGATATTATAATTGTAGCTTTCAGAAGAATCTACATACTAAGATATTATTCAAGAATATCAAATTAAATTTCAAATAATCTCGCAGGAAATGTAGTAAGAGTCCACGCGCTAGCTTATCTATAAATTATACATTGTCTTTCATTAAAATGGATCATACACTTCTCCTCCTGTCTAGCCATAATCCTTTGCTCTGTGCTCTAAGTCTCATCACTTCTACCATTTCAGGCACCTCACTGTGATTATTCTTCCTTTTGTCTCTGTCTTCAAAATCCATGCATCTCCCATTGGGAACAAATGTAAAAATTCTCTATAAAATGCCTAACACTGTAGCTCTTGTAGTTCCTTTATTCCCTTTCACTATCAAATTTCTTTAACTGTTGTCTTCATTTGCTATCAGCCCTTCCTCACTTACCAATCACTTCTTAATCTACTAGAATGTGGCTTCTAGGTGAATGGCTCTACAAAAGAAATCTTGCAGAGGTCACTGTTGATCTTCGTGTTACTTTGCAAGACTTACCTTATTTGACATCTTAGAAGAAGAGACATTTGATGGCCTATCCCTGTTTACTGAGAGAGAGTTTTACACCACTGGTGTGAGCCTCAGCAAATTCAGGGAGTCTTTCTTCTACTTTTTTGACTACTTCCTTTTGATCCTTTACTCATCTCTTATATGTCATTTCTGCCCAAACCTTTACCTCTTATTTTTTGCAGTCTCTCCAGGTTTTCTCCTCAAATATCTCTGAGTCTTTACTTACCATTTATATTTTCATAACTCTTAATTCTATATTTCTAACCCAAATTTCCATCCTGGGGTCTAGAATCACACATTCAACTCTCTATTCAATAGCTCCAATTGTATGTCTCATAGGAAACCCAAATATAATCCAGCCAAATTTAATTCATAACATGCTCTTCCACTTGAACAACCCCCACCAGTTATCTGAGCAATAAACTGTGATGTGATCTTTGAATCCTCCATTTCCCTTATTTCTTACATCCAGTCAACCACCAAGCAGGACCTTGTAACCCAAGCCTTTGTCCTAGCAGCAACTAGAAATCACTGAAGGGTATTAAACAGTGGAGGAACAAGACCATATTCATATATTAGAAGGATTACTGTAACTATAGAATGAGGGATGAAGGGAGGTATCACAGGTAGGAAATTATTTTTATCTGAACTGAGGTAGAAACCATGGGGGAAATGATACTTTAATGAATGTTACATGTCAAACGTGTGCATGTGCTCAGTCGCTCAGTCCTGTCTGACTCTTTGCAGCTCCATGGACTGTAACCTGCCAGGTTCCTCGGTCCACTGGGTTGCTATTTCCTACTCCAGGGGATCTTCCCGAACCAGGGATCAAACTGTAGTCTCCTGCATCTCCTACACGGGCAGATGGATTCTTTACCACTAGCGCCACTTATGAAGCCCTATATGTCAATGAAAACAAAAATACTGGGGAAGAATGCTTTTTTAAAACCAAGAGTTAAAATGAATATACTAAAAATGACAAACATTTCTTCCCTCTACATCATCCCTTTAGAAAGTATGCTCTCTTATAGCCCTGTTAACACCCTATAACCCTATACCACCCCCTCTTTGCTCTACCCTCTGCTACTGCTGCTGCTAAGTCATTTCAGTCGAGTCCGATTCTGTGTGACCCCATAGATGGCAGCCCACCAGGCTCCCCCGTCTCTGGGATTCTCCAGGCAAGAACACTGGAGTGGGTTGCCATTTCTTCCTCCAATGCGTGAAAGTGAGAAGTGAAAGTGAAGTCACTCAGTCGGGTCTGACTCTTAGCAACCCCGTGGACTGCAGCTTACCAGGCTCCTCCGTCCATGGGATTTTCCCGGCAAGAGTACTGTAGTGGGGTGCCATTGCCTTCTCCATGCCCTACCCTCAGCTGACTCATAATTAAATTATTTGACTGTGATGATGATATTGAAGTGAAGTATAGATGTCATATTATGGTATATAATGATATGTAGGAGATTATCCTTATTCTCAGGAGATATATGCCATTACATTATGAAAATTTTAAAAGTTCAGCTAAACACACACACACACACACACCACACACACTCTTATTCTATACCAGTGTTTTTCAAGCGGTTTCTAAAGAAGTTTTCAAGGGTGTCAAACCAGTCAACCCTAAAAGAAATCAACCCTGAATATTCATTGGAAGGAATGTTGCTGAAGTTGACACTCCAATACTTTGGCCACCTGATGCAAAGAGCTGACTCACTGTGAAAGACCCCAGCGCTGGGAAAGGTCGAAGGCAAAAGGAGAAGGGGGTGGCAGAGCATGAGATGATGAGACAGCACAAGAATAGACATGAATCTGAGCAAACTCCAGGAGATAGTGGAGGACAGAGGATCCTGGCATGCTGCAGTCCATGCAGTCACAAAGAATCAGACACAACTTAGCAACTGTACAACAGCTGATTGTATCACCTGTGGACATCTGACTTCAAAAAAAAATAAAAATACATAGATGGGAGCTACCAATTAAGACTTTTTCTACTAGACATGACTGAGAGACTTTCACTTTTCACTTTCTCCTCACAAAACAAGTTTTTCTTTTAATTGTGGTTTTAAAAAAAGCACATAATGAAATTTGGCAGCTTAAATATTTTAAAGAGTAAAGTTCAGTAATATTAAGCATTTTCACATATACTTGGTTGATTGTTGTGCAACAAATGTCCAGAAATTTTTCATTTTACAAAACTGAAACTATATCCACTAAATAACTTCCAATTTCTCCCTCCCTCACACATTCCCTGGCAATCACCATTCCACCTTTCAATTCTGATTTTTGACTGCTCTTAATTCCACATATAAGTGAAATCACACAATAGTTGAATTTTATGACTTATTTCACTTAGCATAACATCCCCAAGGTTCATTCAGGTTGTGGCACGTGTCAGAATTTCCTTCCTTTTTAAGACTGAACAATTTTCCGTTGTTTCCATATGCTACATTTTGTTTATCCATTCATCTATCCATGGACAACTGAGTTACTTCCACCTTTTGACTATTGTAAATAATGCTGCTAAGAGCATGGGTGTACACATATTTTTTTGAGACCCTGCTTTCAATTCTTTGATATATACCCAGAAGTAGAATTGCTGGGTCATATGATAATTCTATTTCAAAAAATTTTTTAGAAACTGCCATATTGTTTTCCATAGCTGCTGCATCATTTTACATTGCCACCAACAGTGCACAAGTGTTCCAAATTCTCCACATTCTCACCAACACCTTTCCATGTTTTCAATACTAGCCATCCTAATGTATGTGAGGTGATAGTTCACTGAGATTTTGATCTGCATTTCCCTAATGGTTAGTGATATTGATTTTCATGTGCTTTATTGGCCATTTGTATATCATTTTTAGATAAATGTCTATTTAGATCTTTGCCAATTTTGAACCAGGTGTTTTTTGTTATTGTTGTATAAGTTCCTTGTATATTCCGAATATATACATTACAGATATATGATTTCCAAATACGTTATCCCATTCCATAGGTTGCCTTTTAATGCCGTTGAACATGTCCTTTGATGCACAGAAGTTTTAAGTTTTTGATGTAGCTTAATTTATATTATCAGAGAAGGCAATGGCAACCCACTCCAGTACTCTTGCCTGGAAAATCCCATGGATGGAGGAGCCTGGTAGGCTGCAGTCAATGGGGTCGCTAAGAGTCGGACACGACTGAGCGACTTCCCTTTCACTTTTCACTTTCATGCATTGGAGAAGGAAATTTATATTCTGTTGTTTTTGTTGTTGCCTGTGATTTTAGTGTCATATCCAAGAAATCATTGTCAAATCAAATTTCATGAATCTTTCTCCTATGTTTTCTCTTCTAGTTTCGTGTTTAGGTCCATTTTGAGTTAATTTTTTATATACAATGAAATAAGGCTCCATCTTCATTCTTTTTTATGTGGCTATCCAGGTTTCTATAGCCCTCTTATCACAAGTCAACACTAGCTGGCTATTTAGATTAGGGATAGAAAAACTTACTACTTAGATCTAATTTAACTTTTATGACCAAATAAGAGCATTTAGGTTATTTAAAAACAAACTGGCATTAAATATCACCTCTCTTCATTTATCTTTTCAAAGATGTATTTTACAAATATGTTCATTTTTCTAAACTTGTGCTTGTTATTTAAAACTGATTTATCTAGGAAAGTATTTATAGGTAATACATAGGGAAATGTTCAACTACTGGAAAAGTTTTTTCTTTTTCCGCTGAGAAAACCTCCAGGTAGTAACTCATTTTGGAAATTTCAAGTTTATGCATGGATTTTGGTTATCTAAAGGTACAGGCAGGAAATAGTCACTGTGGAGTTGCACAGATCAGAAAGAAAAAAAAAAAAAAGAAAAACATTTTTGGAGAAAACTTACAGTCCTCAAAAACTTTCCCCACACTGCACCTTCCTAA
The DNA here is from genome assembly GCF_027580195.1 of Bos mutus. Lineage (NCBI taxonomy): Eukaryota > Metazoa > Chordata > Mammalia > Artiodactyla > Bovidae > Bos > Bos mutus. The sequence continues at coordinate 42,620,288 of NC_091638.1, forward strand.
AAAAAGATTCACCATTCTCAAATCAAAAATGAAACACATGACTATGACTCAGATAGCATTTTTTTTCAACTTGCTTGAAACTACAAAACAGTCACAATTTTTAAATTATTCTAGCAACTTGACATTAATATCATTCATAAAGGTAGTTCATAATATGGAATAAAATAACTCCCCAAGTATTAAAAATTTCTAGATTACTGCATAGCAAAAAAAATTCTGATCATCAAACCAGTATCTTTTTTCCTTCCTATTACACCAAATAATTTGATTGTGAACTGCAACCAAAATATAAACTTCAAATATACTGTGGCAAATACTACACTTTCTTAGTTCAAAAGAATACTACCTCTTGTCAAATTAATAACCATATGATCTAACTTGAATGACTACATTGACATACAAAGACTCTGCCACCCTTGAAAACCGCTTCTAGTCTATTCCCTTTTAAATATCATCCAATATACTTTAATAATATTAATACACTACCAAATTACTTTCTTTGTAGAACAAAGTCAAGCACTTTAAAGCCTGTAAAGTGACTAATTCTTAATGTTGTCAAATTAAGTTAGGTGATTTAATGTAATTACTAATTACCAGCTTCTTTAAAAATTGTAGCAATTAGAGAAACAGTTTCACTGCCATTTATAATGTACATAAATAACTTGGCTGAAGCAAAATGCTTTGAGCAGGCTGGGCTTTTTTTCAGGGTTTGAGGGTGGCAGTGGGTGGGTGGGTGGTGCTTAATTCTAGTAGCCATTCTTGAAGTCATAGCCAAATCCAAGTTTTTAGTCACAGCTTGCATTCATCCAAATCAAACAAAAGCATTTGATATTATAAAATTAAATCTCTTCCTATCTGTGGTTTTGAGTTCATATTGTTAAAGTAGGGTACATGCTTATATTTGCTTTATAGCCACCAATGTCAGGATTAAGGTTAGTTCTCACCATAGAGAAAATAATTTTGATCTAAGTTGGGTGGCCTTCTGAGTTGTCCAATGCCTGGACAGGCCGTACAGCACACTTGACAACAAAAATCCAACTCTAAGTCTCCTGAACTTGTTATGACTTAAGAGGATTAGGAGATGATCTAAACCCTGGACAGCTGGGCCGTGGACAATCCTTTGTCTCGAGAAAATAAGGAGATTGAAGCAAATTTTACTGTTTTTTTCCAGCATTAAACTTAATAAATAGGTGATCTTAAAAATATCTGAGTAATAAGACATTGATACACTGTGGTTAATCTCTTCAATTCTGTAACTAGTTTCTCTATCAATACACTGAGGTTGGGCTTCCCAGGTGGCTCTAGTGGTAAAGAATCTGCCTGCTAAAGCATGAGAATCAAGGAGATGCAAGAGAAGCAGATTCAATCCCTGAGTGGGGAAAAATGCCCTGGAGTAGCAAATTCAAGCCCACTCCGGTACTCTTGCCTTGCAAATGCCATGGACAGAGGAGCCTGGAGGACTGCATCCCAGGTGGGCAGTTGGACCACCTGGTTGGACATGACTGAGCACAAAGCAAATCTAATTAAGATTATTAATTATGTTATTAACTAAATATGTTTTCAATTGCTTTCTTCATGTTGTCTCAACATGAAAACTACGGCTGTCTTTTAAGAGTATATTCGCCTTTCGTTTCCTCTCATTTTCATTCAGTCATTCATTCAATTACTATTTTGTTATACCAAGTACATGGTTGGAGTAGTATACCAAGCACTAGGGAGGGATTCAAGGGTAAAAAAGCAAAAAACAAGCAAATGAAAACAGACATGGTACCTGGTCTCTTGAAATCTACAGTCCATTAGAGATGGCCAATATTACAAACACATATAAAATTTCAACAATGATTTCAATAATGCTAAGAGCTAAGATGCTATGAGAGCATGTAAATACGGGGATCTGATCAATTCAGGAATATCAGAAGAGTACCTTAGAAAGAGACCCTTGATGTAAACTCTGTAGGATTAGTAGGACTTAATCAAAGAAACCAAATTCAGACTTAAATTGAAGAAAGTAGGGAAAACCACTAGACCATTCAGGTATGACCTAAATCAAATCCCTTACGATTATACAGTGGAAGTGAGAAATAGATTCAAGGTATTAAATCTGATAGAGTGCCTGAAGAACTATGAAGGGAGGTCTGTGACATTTACAGGAGGCAAGGATCAAGACCGTCCCCAAGGAAAAGAAATTCAAAAAGGCAAAATGGTCATCTGAGGAGGCCTTACAAATAGCTGTGAATAGAAAAGAAGTGAAAGGCAAAGGAGAAAAGGAAAGATATACCCATTTGAATGCAGAGTTCCAAAGAATAGCAAGGAGAGATAAGAAAGCCTTCCTCAGAGACAAATGCAAAGAAATAGAGGAACATAATAGAATGAGAAAGACTAGAGATCTCTTTAAGAAAATTAGAGATACCAAGGGAACATTTCATGCAAAGATGGGCACAATAAAGGACACAAATGATACAGATCTAACAGAAGCAGAAGATATTAAGAAGAGGTGGCAAGAATACACAGAAGAACTATACAAAAAAGATCTTCACTACCCAGATAATCACGATGGTGTGATCAGTCACCTAGAGCCAGTCATCCTGGAATGTGAAGTCAAGTGGGCCTTAGAAAGCATCACTACAAACAAAGCTAGTGGACGTGATGGAATTCCAGTTGAGCTATTTCAAATTCTAAAAGATAATGCTATGAAAGTGCTGCACTCAATATGCCAGGAAATTTGGAAAACTCAGCAGTGGCCACAGGACTGGAAAAGGTCAGTTTTCATTTCAATCCTTAAAAAATGCAATGCCAAAGAATGCTCATACTACTGCATAATTGCACTCATCGCACATGCTAGTAAAGTAATGCTCAAGATTCTCCAAGCCAGGCTTCAACAATACATGAATTGTGAACTTCCAGATGTTCAAGCTGGTTTTAGAAAAGATAGAGGAACCAGAGATCAAATTGCCAGCATCCATCAGATCATCGAAAAAGAAAGAGAGTTTCAGAAAAACATCTAGTTCTGCTTTATTGTCTATGCCAAAGCCTTTGACTGTGTGAACCACAACAAACTCTGGCAAATTCTTAAAGAGATGGGAATACCCAACCACGTGACCTGCCTTTGAGAAACCGGTATGCATGTCAGGAAGCAACAGTTAGAGCTGGACAGGGAACAACAGACTGGTCCAAATTGGGAAAGGAGTAGGTCAAGACTGTATATTATCACCTTGCTTATGTAAGTTATATGCAGAGTACATCATGAGAAACGTTGGGCTGGATGAGGCACAAGCTGGCAAGATTGCCGGGAGAAATATCAATAACCTCAGATATGCAGATGATACCACCCTTATGGCAGAAAGTGAAGAACTAAAGAACCTCTTGATGAAAGTGAAAGAGTGAAAACGTTGGTTTAAAACTCAACATTCAGAAAACTAAGATCATGGCACCTGGTGCCATCACTTCATAGCAAATAGATAGGGAAACAGTGAAAACAGTGAGAGACTTTATTTTGGGGGGCTTCAAAATCACTGCAGATGGTGACTGCAGCCATGAAATTAAATAACTCTTGCTCCTTGGAAGAAGAACTATGACCAACCTAGACAGCATATTCAAAAGCAGAGACATTACTTTGCCAACAAAGGTCCATCTAGTCAAAGCTATGGTTTTTCCGTGGTTATGTATGGATGTGAGAGTTGCACTATAAAGAAAGCTGAGTTCCAAAGAATTGATTCTTTTGAACTGCAGTGTTGGAGAAGACTCTTGAGAGTCCCTTGGACTGCAAGGAGCTACAACCAGTTCATCCTAAAGGAAGTCAGTCCTGAATATTCATTGGAAGGACTGATGCTAAAGCTTAAATGCCAATACTTTGGACATCTGATGTGAAGAACTGACTCATGGGAAAAGCCCCTGATGTTGGGCAGGAGGAGAAGGGGAAGCCAGAGGATGAGATGGTTGGATGGCATCACCTACTCAATGGACATGAGTTTGAGTAAACTCCAGGAATTGGCGATGGACAGGGAGGCCTGGTGTGCTGCATTCCATGGGGTCCCAAAGAGTCGGACACGACTGAGAGAGTGAACTGAACTGAGCTGACGTTAATACTGACACTGGGGACTCTCCTGATGATTCAGTGGTTAAGCCACCTTGCAAAACAGGAGTCACAGACTCAATTCCTCCTGGGGAAATTAAGACCCCACGTGTATGCTGTGTGCTCAAAACTGTCCAAATCTTTTGTGACCCCCATGTAGACTTCCAGGATCCTCTGGCCATGGAATTTTCCAGGCAAGACTACTGGGGTACGTTGCTGTTTCCTACTCCAGGGGATCTTCCCAACCCAGGAATCAAACCTATGCCTCTTCCATTTACTGCATTGGCAGACATATTCTTTACCCCTTGGTCTCCTGGGAAACTAAGATCCCACAGGCCTAGAGCAACTAAACCCAAGCACTGCAACTAGGAGCCTTCCGGTCACAACTACTGGAGCGTGAGCAGGGCAAGGACGATCCCCTGTGCTGCTACTAAGACCTGACACAGCCAAATAAATAAACAAGCTATTTAAAAAAGGAGAGAGCGAGAAGATAGTTTTTCTTAAGCTTACACTTTAAGAGTATTTCCAAGTCAGAACCAAATTTAAGCCAGCGCCCGCCTGACGTCTTTATTATCTGGAGCAAAAAATCCTTGGCTTTTTGAAGCGTGCAGTGACCTTGAGTAAATACTCTTACCTCCTTGGACCTTTTGAAGCAATGAAAGGGTCTGGCGACCCTAGAACTGACTGAAGCCACGTTTAGAAACCTGGTTCCGTGAGTCCATGACTCTACTTCAGCAAGCTATCACTAGTCAGTGTTCACAACGACGAGAGACCAAGTCGATGTGATATGTTTTCTAGAAAAGCCAAGCATTTGTGGTAGTTATTAAGCCAGGTTAAGTTTTCACTTATCTTTACAGACACAAGTCACTACCTGACCAGAGTGAGGGTCGTCAGGTTGGACGTTCCACCCTTTCCGCGGGAAAGGTTGCCTGGGCAACGCCTACGTCATTGCGTAGTCTCACGTGTCCCTCGGCGTGACGCTCAGACAGCGCCGTGCGCTGGCGCCTACTAGGAACCAATGGGCGCGGTCGGAAGGTCTGTCCTTCTCGCCCCCGCCCTTTTCCGAGAGGATTCGGGGGCGGGACGGCGGCGGGAACGCGCCCGCCTTTCCCGGGCTAGCGGGCGGGCGGTTGTCCGAGCCTCGGCGTTTGTGCGTCCAGTCACATAGATTACGCACACACTTCATCCCGGGCTGCCGCCGGGAGCTCCCCCAGGCAGCAGTCCCCTCACAGACCCGGGCACCCTGGAGGCTGGGCCGTGATGGTTCGGGTCGCGGGTCTGAGGTGGAGCTGACTAAGGGCTGAGAAGACCCTGGGAGTAGCGACGGAGCACGAAGCCCTTCCTTGGCCGTCGGGCCCCGAGCTTCACGGCCTCCCGCCGACTTCCAGCCGTTTGTGTCAAGCTATTTTTCTGGAAGCCCTGAACTCCGTGCCCCTCAAGCCCTGGGCCCCCTGCAGGAATGTTCAAAAATGAGTACCAGGTAACCCGAAACGCTGTCCATCCTGTCTAGTTTCTCCTCTCGGGTGAGGTAGCTCACGTTCTGTTGACAACTCTCAGCCACCCCACTCCCTACCCCACATCCCCAAATAATACTGTCTTTTTAGGGGTAAGAAGGAATTACTGGGTAAGTTCTCTTGACCCTCGTCCCCCACCAAAAAAAAAAAAAAAAAAGCAACTGACGTTTGGGGATATGATTTGATTTTTGTTCACTCAACAGTTCCCTGCTTCTCAAGGTGTAGGGATGCCTGTGTTTGTGACTGAAATGCAGTCTTAAACCCTCAACCAGACCTCCTGGACCAGAAACTTGAGGACAGGACCCATCAATCTTGAGTTTTACCAATTTTGAGGCACTCTTGTAACTCGGACGCTATTTAGAAGAGAGTAAATAAGTGAATGCATGAATGGGTTAAGCCCAGAAAGAGCATAAGCACTTTGGCCATGTGCTATTTTCTGCCACCGCCCCCCGCCCCAAACTGGAGGTTAGTCATTTCTCAAACATGCGGTACATTAAGATTATTTGGAGTACGTGTAAAAATACCAGTTTCCTGATCCTCACCCTCAAATAGAGTGAATGAGAATCTCTGTCAATGGAATAGTTAATTTACCTTCATAGAACCTTTCCGCAGTTGATTTAGATGCAGGTGGTCCAGATAACACACTGAGGGAAACTGCTGCTGGCTCTTCAGTCACCGTGCCTACCCTGAATAGTTTCCAAAGCTCTCCAGCTTTCCTCAACTCACTGGGCATCTCCCTGCCCTTCCTTGACTCCAGTCTCCTGCCCTCCTACATTCTCCATGTGTCTGCCATCTTAGTACTGCTGTTACGAACAATTTTGTCCCTGTGCTGGAACAGTCCTCTACTGGTCACCTCTTCTGTTGCTTTTATGTTTTGGCTGCGCTGGGTGAACACAGAGCTCATTAGTACCAGTAATGATTATTCAAAAAAAGGGCAAATTGAATAGTACTGGGTCAATTAAAAAAGCTTGAACTTGGAGAGGGAGTGATTCTTTCTTTAAGAATTCCTATAAGATTTTTTTATATATTTAATACAATTTGGAGATCTATATGTACAAAAAAGAATTATTTCTATAGACATGCTAAATGTTCTCTACTGTGATCCTGAGAACATGGAGGGACATGCTCACATAAAATCACGAAGCACATTACTGAATGTCCATAAGCTTTAACTATAAAAGAGAGGCATTATAGATGAATGTCTCGAAGGAAGAGTTTACTGAAAGCAACTGAAAACCTGAGAATAAATATGATTTATTTTATGGCCTGTTAATTTATAAGCAGCGCATAAGCAAATGTCTGATTTTCGTAGTGTCCAGGCTCTCTAGTGCGCGGGCTCAGTAGTTGCCGCGGGACAGCTTAGTTTCCCAACCTGAGGTGAAACTGGTGCCCCCTGCGTTGGAAGCGGAGACTCCTGGACCGTCAAGGAAGTCCCCACGCTTCTTTGTTTGCTTTTCACCATATACTACCTGCCTTCTTAGGAGTCTCCTCAGAGTATTCCGCAGTTCTCTTCTATTACATTTGATGTCATTAAATGTGTTAGAACAATTTTAGAGAGTTTCTTTCACTTAATATAGGTAAAATATATACTATTATATGAAAACATGTGTCTACTGTGGGAAACAGGCGATAGCAGAAAGGAATGGGCATGGGGGAGGTATATTTTTCTGTCTCTTCAGGTGTATGGATTTTTCTCTTAAAAAAAACTTCCTCACATTTAAAATTCATAGTGAAATACACCCTGACATCAGAAGCTATAGTAATTCTTTTTCTTGGTTTGCACATAACACTCCCTCGGGAAGACATAAAATGTCTCAGCTTCAAGTGATTATATGTTAAAACACAGAAGCAAAAATATCTTTGTATTATTGAGAAAAATTAAAAGCTGGACTCTTTATGAAAATCAGACAGTTGCTTATGCACTGCTTATAAATTAACAGGCCATAAAATAAATCATATTTACTCTCAGGTTTTCAGTTTCTTTCAGTAAACTCTTCCTTAGAGACAATCATTTATAATGCCTCTCTTTTATAATTAAAGCTTATGGACATTCAGTAATGTGTTTCGTGATTTTATGTGAGCATGTCCCTCCATGTTCTCAGGATTACAATAGGGAACATTTAGCATGTCTATAGAAATAATTCTCTTTTTTTGTACATATTTTGTAGATCACCAAGTTGTGTTAAATATATAAAAAAAATCTTATAGGAATTCTTAAAATAAGAATCACTCCCTCTCCAAGTTCAAGCTTTTTTTAATTGACCCAGTACTATTCAATTTGCCCTTTTTTTGAATAATCATTATTGGTACTAATGAGCTCTATGCAAGGTACTGAAGTGATGGTTTATGTTTACTGTCCTGTGTAATCTGACAACCCATTTTACAGAAGGAGAATCAAGAGGTTAAGTATCTCCAAGGTCAGTTAATAAATGGAAGAACTGGTATTGGAACTCAGGTTAGTGTGACTAGAAAGCTTGTAGCCAGAGATAATTATCCAGTTTGATTAGCCTTGCCTGAGAGTTGAGTTTTGACTCTTTAGTGTGTGTTGAATAAAATATTTTGTGAGCATGAACTATATACATGAAGTAAATGAATCTTATACTGAGAGATTGTAAAGTTTGTATAGCTTGAAATTTATTTAATGTTTGCTTTCAAAAAAAAATTTAAACTATTAACTTGAGATGACTTGAATTAGAACAGTTGTTGCTTAGATACACCCAAGATACAAAGGAATAATAACAAGGATAATGTTTCCTCTCAGATCTACTTTACTGACAAATTGCCAGAACAGTGGTTATAGACTATGTGGTAGATAATATTTCCTCCTTCTTAGCATTGTCTTTCACTGTAATTTAAAAAAAATTTTTTTTCACCCTAGGGAGGTGCATTTGTTGAAATCTTTAGTGCCCAGGGTAAAAATCCTGGAGCAAAATGGAAGATCCTCGGCAGTCCATCTGTGATTTGGAAAGTAAGTGTTAGAAATTAAAGCCAGCTAAATCCAGGAAAGAAATGAGACTAAAGGTTATAACAAAAAGGACTTGGTAAGGTCTCAGAACTGGTTTACCTGTTCATTCACTTCAAAACCCTTTCATGATACTGGCTACAGCCCTTTGAGATACCCCTCCTCATTGAAGACTTTGGCACACAGCTCATAACCCTTCTCTACATGTCAAGTCCTTCTATTGTTTTAGGCGACTTCAGTATCTGTGAGGAAAATCTTCAAACCCTGGGCTTCTCATTTTCTTGATTTCTTCCTCTCTAATGACCTCTCCACTCTACTTCAGCACTGTTTCCCTCTGTCACACTTTGTACTTTATCACTGAAACTGCATGGCCTCTGAAATTCCTGAGACCTTGAGTCTAGTCTTCGATTCTTAATGTTGCTTGCCTAGTTACTCCCACTCTATTTGTTCTTCAACCTAATTGTGACTATTAGGCCATTGACCATTCTACTTTTTTCTCAGTGTTTAGATTGATTTACTTACTTACCTACTTAATCACTCACTTAGTCTGTCTTCACTTTCTTTTTCTCTCCAGCCCAGAATCCATGGTCCAAAATTTCAGTCACTTCCCAGTCAAGACCTTGAATGCCCTGCTCCTTTTCCTTTCATCATGCCTGCCTAGCAAATGCCAACTGTTCCTGAATTCCTAATCATATCTCTCCTGTGTCTGTATGTGGGCTTCACAATACCTTTGGAGAAAATATCTATAGTCTTTCAGGTTGATAATGCTGTGAATTAAGTATGAACAGTCCAAGAACCTAATCTTGTTCTCCTGGTCTCTAAAATGATTCTTTAGTATCTTTCAGGTTTCCAGCCATAAACTCCTTACCCCCACCCCCAACCCACCCCCAAGACAGGCCCTCCTCACTCATTTACCAGAAGACTTCACCCCCCATTTCACAGGGAAAACCAATAACATCAGGTAGGAACTACCTCAGCCTCTTGGCCACCAGACCTAAAAATCCATATCCTTCCCTGTCTTTTTCTCTTTCTCCTCTCTCTTGTACAGTTAAGAGAAAAATGTCTTTCTAGAGACTTTGTTCTATGGATAGTTTTTTAAACTACTATTAATTGAGTGCTTACTGTTTGCCAACCATAGGATTGAGCACATTACATGTTATATAGTCTGTACAATAACCTTGTATTTCATAAAAGTACACTTATGCTTATCTTATAGGCATGATAAGGTTAAGTAACTTGCTCAAAATTTTATAGCTTTTACTATGAATGAAAGTAAATTGGTGCTGTGAGGGTATAGAGCAGAGAGGTCAGGAAAGGGTCCCCTGAGGAAATAATAGCTAGCTAGGCACCAGATAGAGCTGGTAGAGAGAGAAACATTTCAGGCAATGAGAAAAGCAGGTATAAAGTCCTTGCTTTGGAGAGAACTTAGAATTTTTTAGAAACTGCTGGAAGGCTAGGGGCTAGGATGCAGAGTGGAGGAGAGTGTGAGGCAAGAGATGAAGTTAGAAAAACTGGGCAGGGGCTGGACTACACAAGGGTTTATGGTCATGTTCAAGATTTTGATAAGCTGCTAAAAGGTTTTAATGTATGCCCAACATGTGTGCAGATGAAATAAATAATACAGTCTATGTTCATTGCAAATACATGAGAAATGTTATTGTAATAAATATAATACAGATTTATTTAAATGTTACTTAATCCTTAGCAACCATTGGTTACAATGTATTTTTAAAACATGTACCAAAAGGAAGAGGATCTATGAAAGGTTTCTCTGTGAAAAAGGGGTCTTTGTATTTAAAGACTGGAAATTTGCTCCAAGATTAAAAAATAATAATAATAACCATTTCCATTAATACTTTGATAGAAATTGGATTCTCATGTATAATAAGTTTTTCATTTCCAGGTGTGTTTATGTTTGTTTTTTAGATAACCTTCCTTAGTTGTAACACTTTAATTTGTACTGATTTTAAGTAAATGATGTATGGAACTTCACGTTAGAAGACTGGTAAAATAAGGCACTGATTAATTCTATATGAGCCATGGCTTGAAACCAAGGAACTTGCAGACTAGATACAGCATAATTTAGATGGTTTATTGTACTGTTAACAGAGAGCGATGTTCAGCCTGTGCTATTAAACAGAAATACATTGATTATAGAAGGGGAAGGATACCTGGACTCTGGAAACTCTAAATTAGTAACTTGGGAATCCCTGACGTTGGAAAACTTATTATTTGGTGGAAGAGTGCCTTAATATAGAAGAGAATTTGCCAAGTAGCTAATTGTGGCTTCTGTATTCCAATTCCCAGCTAGTCTTAGCAGCATCATTAAGACCTGGGCCTATTTTTAAGTCATTTGAGTGTGGGGCTTTTTGTATGGGCTTGCTACTTCAATTTTATAATAAAAGTCAAATAAAACACACAATTACCACTGTGTTCAATTTTGTTCTGTAGGAATTTGATAAAGAAGTTAAAAGTTTTGTGTTTGTACTGGAAGGCAGCAGCCAAACAAATAAAATACAGTTACCAAAGGAGAATAAGCAAATCCGTAAGTAAGATTTTTAACATTGAAGCTTAACATTTGATGCTTAAAGTGAAACTTCTAAGTCTCATAAACAGACGTGTAAGTTTGGCTTTTACTGGAATCTGTTGATATATAGTAATAAGATTTTTTTTTAATTTAAAGAGTAACTTTATACCAGGCTTTTGAAAAGAGATTCTGCTTCATTGTTTATTAGAAATTTACTTCTATTTTAAAGAAGATTTAGAAGATTATTTAACCTTCTAAATTACAAAATATGTATAAGATTATTTCATTAGAATAGTAATGATGTTTATTAAGCACTTACTGTGTGCCAATGTGGAGAAGGCAATGGCACCCCACTCCAGTACTCTTGCCTGGAAAATCCCATGGACAGAGGAGCCTGGTAGGCTGCAGTCCATGGGATTGCAAAGAGTTGGACACGACTGAGCGATTTCACTTTCACTTTTCACTTTCATGCATTGGAGAAGGAAATGGCAACCCACTCCAGTGTTCTTGCCTGGAGAATCCCAGGGACGGGGGAGCCTGGTGGGCTGCCGTCTATGGGGTCGCACAGAGTCGGACACGACTGAAGCTTCTTAGCAGCAGCAGCAGCAGTGTGCCAATGACTTTCTGAGCATTTCATTTTTTTAAATTCTTTTAATCCTGACAATAAGTCTTTTATGGATAAACACACTAAGGTTGATTCCTCATCAAGAGCTCAGATTGTTAAGGCTATACTTTGAAATAAACTCATGAGTTCTTATAGTGAATTAATTTTTGAGGGAAAATATATGTGAAGTACTATATAAGGCTTACTTAGTAATATATCAACTTATATACCTTTAGAAATATTCATATCTAATAAGTAAAGATATGAATATGTGATTTAACAAAAAACCCCAGAATAGATTTCAATTCTTATCTGTTCTGGGAATTAGGAATAGTGGTTTAAAGCAGAAGGAACCCTGAGCGATCACCTAAATTTATGATCAGAACCCCAATTGTTGGCCAAACTAGGGTTAAAATTCAGTGCTCTGCCACAAAATTAGGCTCTGCATACCCTGATGTGATTTAAGAAATATAAATTATCAAAATGATTAACCATATTTTCATTAACTTTGTCCTAAATTTATCTATTATGTTTTAACCAATGTAGGTAATCAGTTATTTTTTACATTCATTATTTACTTCTTCTTTTATTAAGAACATTTATTGAATACCTGTTGTGTACCATGAACTATGAAAAGACCCAGTCTTGGTATCTGATTTTCTCCTTTTAATCTTGTTTTCTAAACCTTTATAGACTCTGTTTTATCTACTATTTCAAGCTACTACATGCATATTTTAGATTTCTAAGACATAAATCAAGTCATAGAAATTATAGTTGGAAGATGATTTATTTTAAAATGGTATCTTTCTGAATAAAATAAAAAACAACTTCAAAGAGGAGGGATAGTCATTGTTAAAATAATTGTTATTAGTTTATTACCATTTTAAAACCATGATTTCCTCATAGTTTGCATTTTTTAATAGCAGAGATTTTTTTTTTAATTTCTCCATAAATCTGTACTGATAAATAAGGTGAACTGAGATAAGCCATGGAAACATGTCTGAAAATATAGGTTATTTATTAACAGGAAACACGGACCATCTTTTAAGACTATTGACTGTAAAGTGAACACATCTGATATTCAGGAACATGACTTTGCTCTAAACCAATTTTAGTTCTTTTTAATTTATTATTGTTGGCCTCTACATCCATGTGATACCTTTAGCATCTATGCCCGTGATGATGTTATTGACAAAATCAAATCACTTCTAGTAACCTTTCTCAGTTGGCCCTGAGAAAGATTTCTCCTCTAACAAAGGCTCAGTGATTAAAGACAAGCTCCCCTTGCCTACTTTTATCTATGTTTTTTTTAAGACATAAAGCAAATTTAATGTGTTATAATTGCTTTTTAAAAATGGAAAGATGATAGTTTTAATTCAAAGAAAGAAAAATCTTCTAATGTATTTCTTGTACAATGTCCTGCAATTAAAAATTAATCTTTTCTGTAGCATGTACATCCCTGTAACAAATGAAGCAGTTTTATATAGTCTGCCCTGTACTAATGCCTTTAAGATTAATTATTTGGAATTTTTGATAATAGCAACTTATAATTATTTCACTTCTGTAAAATGACCTATGTGAAGTTGTTATGGTTAAATTTAAATTTAATGGTATGCTTTGAATAAAGAATTGACTTTAAGTTAAGGATTCTAAATTAAGTTCAATTACCATTTTGTATTCCTATTTTAAGAGTAAAAACCCCCTTTATTTTTGCCAACTTGACATTAGACACTTCATATGTATTTCCTACTGTGTTAAGTACCTATGAAGGAATTTTAATAATGAAATTCAGTATTTTTAAATTTTAATTTTAAATAGTAATATTCTGAATTATATTTGAGCACCTCTGAATATGTCAAAGTTTTTTTTTTTAACTCTATATATTATCAAATAAAGGAAGGTGCGATTATCAGATTGTGTATTTCTCCACTTTGTACCCCTAACTTAGTGTATCATATATAGTTGGAATTCAGTAATTTTGTTAAACTTCTCATACTAAGAATCTGTAACGATTTACTTTATAATTTCTAATAGTAAACAGTTGGCCTTGATACTGAAACTTGTAGTTCATTAGCCAGTTAAATAAGCCCATGTTGCTATTGAGGCTGGAATGTGTTATACAGAGATGCCCATATGAAAAGAAACTCTATTACATGTAAATATCTATCATTTGGATGGTCTCCCTGGGGACTTTCTATTTGAGGCTCATGTTTGAAACCATACTTTTCTCTGCCTGCGATATCTTAATCAAATGGTGTGTGTCTCGGGATCGGCATCCCTAAAGCTGTGTGTTGATCTAAGTTTCAGCTGCTCTGGTGGATGAGGTCATCTTTATGAAGTTCCCCTCAGCCTACCCCTGCCCTAACTTTTTGTAATTCTTTGAAATAAACTTCTTATGATTTCCTCTTTCTAAAACCCTTCAGTGGCTTTGACTTTACCACTCTATTGACAGTGCTCTTGTCAAGGCTTCTACTGCTCTTTCTGTTCTTGAATCCAGTGGCCAGTTCTCAGCTCTCATCTTGTTCAACTTAGCAGCAGCATTGACAAAAATTGACATCCTCTACTTGATATATATAGTACTTTCTCCACTCATCTTTCAGGATGCCCATACTCCTGGATTTTTTTTGTTTTTCTTTTTCCTACTTCACTGGTCTTTCTTCTGTCTCCTTTCATGGTTCTTCCTCTTCTCTCCAACGCAACTTAATGTGGCAATGCCTCTGGACTTAGTCTTGGACCTTCTTGAGACTAAACTACATTTACTTCTTTAGTTTCAGACTCTAGTCTGATGGCTTTAAATTTCATCTCTGCTGTATACCAGCTTGCATTCTTATCACTGACTTGTGTCCCAAACTCCAGATTTGTATATTCAATTGCTTAGTTGACCTTTCTACATGGATAGCTTTACCTTGGAAATTTTTCTTCCTCCTCCTGCAGATTGCCCCATCTCAGGTGTTAGCAAGTTGTCTTTCAGTTGCTCAGACCAAAAACTCTTAAATCATCTTAATTTTTTCCTTCTTTTCATTTAACCATCAAGAAAATCTTGTTGGCTCTATCTTTAAATTAGTTTTAGAGTCTGACTGCCTCTTGCTACTTTCCCTGCTGCCACCCTCCATTATCTTGGAGTATTGCAGTAGCCTTCTAATTAGTCTCTGTTTCTGACTTGCCTCCCCACAGTCCATTGTCAATTTAGCTGCCAGACTGATACTTTTAGATCAAGCACTCTTCTGCTGAAAATGCCCCATCTCTCTCTGGGTAAAACCCAAACATCTATAGGGCACTGTAGTATCTGATGTTCTCTTAACTCTGATCTTATCTCCCGTTCCTTTGCCTTGTTCACTCTCTTCCATCATATAGGTCTCCTTGCTGTTTTCAGCCACAGTCTAGTACCTTAGCACTTGTGCACAAGCCATACCCTCTGCCTAGGGCTTTCTTTTTCCAAGTAGCCTCATGGCTCACTCTCTCCCCTTCTTCAGGCCTTTGCCAAATAAAATGTCATCTTCTCAGTGAGGACCCGTGCTTACCCATACTTAAATTACAACCTGTGCTTTGTATCCCTTCTGCATTCTTAATCTCCTTTACCCTGGTGTCCATTTTCCTACAGTAATTATCACCTTGAACTTGCTGTTTAGTATGTTCTTTTATTGGTTTTTTCACCATCACCAGAAACTAAGACCTACCAACACAGAAACTTAGTCCACTTTGTTCACCTAGAACAGTGCCTGGCACATAGTAAACGTTCAGTAGATCTTGTGTTGAATAAATGAATGAATGGATGAGTGGCTTCTTATTGATTTTAGGATGACCTGTATCTTTCACGGGGCTTTCAGCCCCACGTCCCTGACTTATTTGCCAGATATATCCCCTGCTCCTTTTCCCCTTCTGTCTCCTGTCAGTCCTTTAAGTTCATCTAATCTACTATAGCCTCTTCTATATGGAGTATTCCCTCTCTATATGATATTTTTTCCTCTCTTCCACCCCTATCTTCCTTGCCCAGTCAATCTCTGCTGTTCTTCCTAATTGAACTCCACTGTTACTTCTACAAGAAAACCTTCACTCATCATCCTCTTCCTCCCAATGACTCAGGATTATATAGGCTTTCATAGCAATGTGACCTTCTCCTTCATGAAACCTAGTATGTAAGTTCCAAGAGAGCAGAGAGCATGTCTGTCCTGTTCACTTTGAAAGCTTTAACACTGAGTCTTTTTCATAGTAGATGCTCAATAAATCTTTATTGAATGATAGATCTCATTTGATTTACACAAATAATTCTGTGAGGGGTAAACCTAAATTATCAACCCAGTTTTACATATGAAAAGTAAAAGAGCCCAAACAGGTTTTCTGATGTGCGCAAGAGGTGTGGAATAACCTATTATGAAGCTATAATTGTTTCCTGTTTTCTGTGCTACAGCAGCTAAGGTGCATTTTAGTGTCCTGTCTGTGTCAGGAGTCCAGTAGAATCGGGAAGTACCTTCAGGTTACTGTTACCAAGTTACTTATAAAAGATAACTGTACTGTGTCAGTTTAAATTTACTCGGCCACTGGAAGAAAAAATGTACTGTGGTTTGGTCCCAACACTTTGGACAGTGTAACACTTGCAAAGTGTATGTTGAGGTATACAACTGTAATTTGCTGTAATGAAACAACTGTAAAACCACTGTTTAAAAATCTATTTACTAAATAAATGTGTCTTAAAATATTCAAAAGAAGAAAGGATCTGACCTCTTAAAAATAGAGGTAGCTCTTGTCTCGGGCAGAGAACATGTTATAAAACTGCAGAAACCTGCATATTTCAGTAAAAAAGTGAATTTTTATGAATTTTATGTACTTGATGGGCATTTTCTGACTAACAATAGTTCCAGCATTGCTTAGAGTGATTTTAAATATAATGTAGACATGAAGAGTCAGTTTAAATTTACTTGGCCAAAGAGTCAGTTTAAATTTACTCGGCCACTGGAAGAAAAAATGTTGCTATAGAGTTTATTTAGCATTTCTGACAGACAGGATCAGTGTCTGTCAAATGTTATTAGAGTGCTTTTTTCTTTATCAGATCATTACCGTATGGTATTGTCGTACTTCTTTTAATCTTAGAAGTGAAGCCTTTTGGAAACTAGGGCTTCTATATGTGAGGGAGTTGAATTACAACACTTTATTTTTTTTGAGGGCAAGCATCTTTCATATCTAAAAATGTTCATACAGAAATGCCCTATGTGTGTAGCTCTTTGTGTTTGAAGAGAACAGTTGCTGATTCAGTGAGATCTGTGACATAAATTAGGACCTTTTGTAAAGAGAGATTTCATTTATCCCAGTGCTCTCTCAGCTCTCTTTATGGGGCCTTTCTGCAGTGGAAAAAATACTGTAGGGCCAATCAATGGAAAATACAAGAGAGAGATTGATTAATGGTGTTTTATTTAAGTTGGCCTCATCTGGGTATTTCATTTTGGTTTTGTGGTCCAGAGCTCTAGTTGTCTTGTTGGCTGTTCCCATAAATGTGGTAGAACCTGATTCCTAGAGAATTTTCTAAGATCAGAGACTATTACCTCTACTGATGACTCTTTGCAGCTTAGTATTTTAAGTAAAATTTATCCTTGTATGTTTGATTTTTAAAATATTAAGCACATTTGGTCAAATAAGTTTATTGATTAGAAACTAGATTTGAAATAAAATATAGGAACTATTTAAGTTCTTCAGGAATGTTGTAAAAATTTAACATAAGAATTCTAAACCAGAGCATTTTTATATGTAGACTATCCAAATAAAAATTGTTACTTTAAAATACTTAAATTTGTTAAGTCTACTAAGTTGGGATGAATAGAAAACAGCATTCATGTTAGACCAGTTACCTTTCTTGAAGCGTTTTCTCCACGTATTGGCTTGTACTATTAGATTTGTAGGAGAGGTTCACAGTTGTATCAAGACATCTCCACTTCCTAAGCAACATTCCACATTAGGGAAAAACAAATTCCTGGAAGTCATGTTTCAGGAGGAAGTGATACTAAAACATTCATTAAAAGCATCATAATTGAGATATCAAGTGAAAGTTCAAAAGCTAAGAGGAAAAGAATTAAGTGAATAGGTCTGAAGAGGTAATACAAAGTCAGCTGATTTTTGAAGCAGTTGTAGACTTCAATTATCAAAAGTGCCATAGGTCTTTCTCCAGGTATTTTTAATTCAGATGAAGCTGATGATGGTGAATAAAAGCTATAAGTTTTTAATTTGTGAGCATTAAATTAAATATATTTTAAATTAACAAAAGGTATTTAACTGAAAATATGTTCCTCCATCTATCTCATTTTAGACACATTTAAAACCATATGAACTAGGTATGGCTCATCAACTGTTTTTCTGATCTATTATTTTTCGTTAAGTTGTTAAATACAGTTAAAATTGTCAGTGAATAAGAATAATTGCTACATGCTTTTATGACTGCCTTAATGAGAAAACCTATAGTTCAGTTTTATATGTGTCTATTGAATGTGTACACTTTCTTGCAACCTAATAAAAACAGTAAATAAAAAAGTATTATTTTATAAATTTTCATAAAGATTTCACCAAGCCCACAGATGGGACTTTAAAAGACAACATTTGTTGTTAGAGTTGGATTTGATTGCATCATTTTTTTTCTTTTGTAGTGAGATTGTAACTCGGGAGAGTGTTCTTGCAGTTGTGTATATTATTGAAATGATAGAAGCTTCAGCTTATTGATGGCATGTGATTGTTTTGTTTATATGTACATATAAATGATTCGGACATACAAACATATATTTTCCTCCTTTCATTTTAGTTGGACTGATCCAGAGGTTTCTTGTACTTCAGATTTACATACCCCTGGGACAAGACTTCTCTACTGAATTGCTGTAAGATATATAGAACTTCTTTCAGTGTTTTATGTGTATTAGACATTTGATCAATTGACGCAGTGCTAAGAGTCATTAATTACAACTGGCAGTTTTTGCATTAAAGAGCAGTGACTTATCAAGTCAACATGAAGTAATTAAACTAATTTAATAGTATTTCTGGATATACTGTAGTCTGGCATTTCCCTAAGGGGAGAAAACAGATTTCATCTGTTTAAGAAAATATCAAAGGATCCTGAATTTAATAATGAAGAGCCTATGATTTGAAAAGGTAGGAGGTTTCTGTTTTCTCCACACCCTCTCCAATGTTTATTGTTTGTAGACTTTTTGATGATGGCTGCTCTGACTGATGTGAGGTGATATCTCACTATAGTTTTGATTTGCATTTCTCTGATAACTAGTGATATTGAGCATCTTTTCATGTGCTTTTTGGCCATCTGTATGTCTTCTTTGGAAAAAATGTCTGTTTAGATCTTCTGTCCAGTTTTTAATTGAGTTGTTCGTTTTTTTGACATAGAGTTGCATGAACTGTTTGCATATTTTGGAGATTAATCCCTAGTTGGTCACTTTGCAAACATATTCTCTCATTCTCTGGGTTGTCTTTTCATTTTGTTTATGGTTTCCTTTGCTGTGTAGAAGCTTTTAGTTTAATTAGGTCTCATTTGTTTATTTTTGTTTTTATTTTCATAATACTAGGAGGTGGATCCAAAAAGATATTGATGTGATTTTTGTCAGAGTATTCTACTCTATGTTTTCTCCTAAGAGTGTTATAGTGTCAGGCCTTACATTTAGGTGTTTGATCCATTTTGAGTTTATTTTTGTGTCTGGTGTTGGAGAATGTTCTAATTTTATTCTTTAACATGTAGCTGTAAAGTTTTCCCAGCACCACTTATTGAAGAGACTGTCTTTTCTCCATATTCTTGCCTTTTTCATAGATTCATTAAGAATAGATGCATAGGTTTTTCTCTGAGCTTTCTACCCTGTTCCATTGATCTATATTTCTGTTTTTGTGCCAGTGCCATACTGTTTTAATAACTGTAGCTTTGAAGTATTGTCTGAAGTCAAGGATTCTGATTCCTCTAGCTCAATTTTTCTTTCTCAGAGTTGTTTTAGCTATGAGGGGTCTTTTTTGTTTGCATACAAATTTTAAATTTTTTGTTCTAGTTCTGTTAAAAAAATGTCATTGGTAAGTTGATAGAAATTGCATTGAATCTGTAGATTGTCATGGTAGTTTGGTTATCTTGACAGTATTGATTCTTGCAATCTAAGAGTGACACTACAGAGCACAGCACACAACCCCAAAACATGGTGTATCTTTCTATCTGTGTCATCTTCAGTTTCTTTCATCAGTGTTTCATAGTTTTCACAGTACAGGTCTTTTGTTTCCTTAGGTAGATTTGTTCCTAGGTACTTTATTCTTTTTGATATGGTGGTAAATGGGTTTATTTCCTTAATTTCTGTTTCTGATTTTTCATTGTTACTGTATAGGAATGCAAGAGATTTCTGTATATTACTTTTGTATCCTGAAGCTTTACCAAATTCATTGATGAGGTCTAGTAGTTTTCTGGTAGCACTTTAGGATTTTCTGTGTAGAGTATCTTAATGTTATTTACTTTTGTTGAGATATATTCAGTTTTTCTGTCTACATATAGATGGCTTGGGATATATTTGTTTTAAATGGCCTTGCTATGAACAAGTTGTTTAGCAAAAGTAAGAATATACAAATTTTACTCAGTTGAGCGCTGTTATCTGATGTAATTCTGAGAATGAAAATAACATTTAATTTCTGTACTCAGAATGGAATATTATTTAGGGACTCAATTATACATTATATTTAGTGTATATGTTTTCTAATTTTTCCTTGTAATTAATAGCTGTCCAAGGTCAAAGTCTTATTTTTAGTCTTTTATTTCCCCTGCTGAAATAAGTGACTTTTCCTATTAAGTTAATTTTGTACTAGATACACTGGTGCAGACCAAGGGCAAGGAAGAGCTTTCTTAATTAAGTGGGATTAATATAAATTTGAGGTTATCAGTTTCTTTTTTTATGTGAATTAAAATATTTTTTTAATTTTTTATTATTATTTTTTTACTTTACAATATTGTATTGGTTTTGCCATACATCAACAGAATTAAAATATTAATAGTATATGCATGTGTTGATAAAATATGAATTTTAGCTAATGACACATAGTTTTGTTTTCTGGAATGATAAAGAATAGATGGAACAATTTATGTTTTTATTTTATTCAACTTTAAATCTCAGTTAACTTCTAAGATTTTCTCTTATCATCTGCCATGGTCAGCAAGATTCTTTAAACTACTTCTAATAGTAACAAGACCAAGCAGCATTTGATGCTCTTATGTATCTTTTTCTAGTTCTGCAGAAAAACCATTTTCAAGACTCTAAAAACGTTCTAAAGGTACAGTGTACCATATAAAGCTTTATATTCAGTGTAGAGGAAAGTGGTTTCCTACCAAATAGAAGTAAGCATACTATATTTTATTTTTAAAGTTGTTAGGTTCCTTGCATAGAAATACAGTCCAGCCCGCTTATTCTCCTAATCTCTACCACCTATACACTGAGATTCTTCAAAAGCACTGGTAGGGATGCTGGTGGTTAGCCTTTTGATCACAGTTGTGCAGGAAACTTGGCTGAACCTCGGGACAGAATCTTCTGCGGATGAGCACTCTCTTCCTAAGCAAAATTATGCTTTATTTGTGCCCCCAAACACTTGAGCTTATCACTGTGGCCTGGGCAATGTATTGTTTTAACTAAGTTAATAATAATTAGGGCTTTAATTAGAGAAAGTAGTAGGTATCTTAGGTTTACCTTAGTCCTAGCAAGAGAGCAGTTGATATAAATAAGCCTGACCCTTTGTTACCATGTGATTAATGCACTTGAAGGATGGGAAAATACTTTCATGGGTGATAGAACTAATGGTCAGATGTTGAATTTGGTTGACTATAATCATAGAGTTTCTTGTTCTTATATATAAAGGACAAATTTTCCAGATGGTTTTAGTTTTATAGTTTTCGCAAAATAAATGTCTGGGACAAAAGGTCAGAATTATTAAATAAAATGGGGAAAACATTCTCTATCCTGACCCTGTGAAATTACCAGATTATAAGAAAATGTATTAACTCTACATTTGAATTTGTTGTTTATAGACAGTCAAAATATTTTTGCTATTTTAGAAAGTAATGACAGAGCCCATGTTTTACAAGAAAGAAGGTAGAGTAATGAGTTTTGATTGTCTTTCTAACTACAGCTTTTTATTTTCCTTAAATGAAAGGGCTTTCTTTCAGCACCCTTGGTGTTACTGTGTTTCTGGCAGCATAGCTCCAGGCCATTTTAAATAATATATTTCTCTAACAAGCTTGGAAAGTCACATAGCAGAAAGATATTTGACTTCTAAAATTTTTCATTGTCAAAATGGGAGAGGCATTTTGTTTCACAAAGATACACTTACACATCAAGAGTTTTTCACAAGCAGAGTCTTGCCAGATGGTGTGTATATTTAATACTCATTTCTTCAGCATCTTCCTATGTATCTCATGTCCACTGGGTGATTATACTGCTCAGGAGAAGGTCATACATCTGTGAGTTAATGGATGCCTTAGAACCAGCAACAGCTCTGCTTGAGGAATCCCTTGTGATTAGTCAGTCAACAAATTACTGAATTATTGTTAACTGTCATTCGGTGTGATAGGCATGGGAACGTCACTCTACCTTGAATCTGTCTACTTCTTCCCGCCTTCACTACCCTCCTAGTCCCAAGCCACCATCACATTTCCCCTGATCTCCTGCTACATAGAGCATCTGAGTGGATTTCCCAGATTCTTTTCTTATCCTTTTCCAATCTAATCTCTATACTGCAACTAAAGTGATCATTCTAAAAACCAGCTGGAATCTTCACTGTACTAAGGACAAGCTCCCAGATCCTTAAAGTTCCTATATGCTCTGGTTTCTTACCTCTCCTTGCTCATCCCATACTGCTCTGTTGTCAGCTATGTGAAAAATAAGTCTTATGAGATATAAATAAATGAGAAATAAATCTTACATTGTTTTCTAGCACTTTGACATTTTCCTTCACTACAACTATACCAGTTTGTATATTTATTTGATTATCTGTCATTTTGGATGGTCTTTGAGTTCTGTGATATTCTAGCACCTAATACAGTGTCTTACCCAAAAGCTCTGAAATATGTATGAGTGGGCAGGAGTGGAATGAGTATAGAAGACCCAGTCTCTGTCCTCATATAGTCTGCAGTGAGGGTGAGAAACCATTTAAAAAGCAATTAAAGTACATATTTGTAATGTTACAGTGGTACAAGAGCAAGGCATAGGGAACGTGTGATGGGTTAGGTAAAAGTAAGAGCACTGGCTTGGAACTAGACAGATCCAGAGTTAGATTCTGCTTTATCTCAGTGGGACTTTTGGCAAGTTCATAAGCTTGCCTCGGGTGTGGGAGGAGAGTAATAATTCCTACCTCACAGGTTTGTCAAAAGAATTAAACAAGAAAATTAACATAAATTAATAATGGATAATGTTTATTAAACACTTATTATATACTGGTGTTTTATTACATATTATAAATGTAATATATCCAGCACATATGTTATATATGATGGTTGGATGGCATCACCGACTTGATGGACATGAATTTCAGCAAGCTCTGGGAGTTGGTGATGGACAGGAAAGCCTGGCATGCTGCAGTCCATGGGGTCTCAAAGAGTTGGACACTACTGAGCTATTATATACTGGACTGAACTATTATATACTGGGCATGTTCTAAGCATTTTAATTGTTTTCATTCGATCTCCAAAATAAGCCTGAATAATAGCCATAAATATTGCCTCTATTTTACCATTGAGGAAACTGAAGCCCGGAAAGGTTAAGGAATTTGCCAGAGGTTACTGACTTAAACCAATAACCTTAGAGCCAGAAATCAAACTTAAGAGTCTAAATCTAGAACCTGTGCTCTGCAGCACTATACCATGCCTCCATATTTGTAAATTTTCTTTCTCACTATACATACAAACATATGTAGCAGGGATATTTAATTTGAATCTTAGAACAAGATGAAAGTGCTTAGACTTGTATATCTTATTTAGAGTCTTTCATTCTCAGCTGTTTGTGTTTCTATAATTACCCTTTTAAGAGATAAATACTTGAAAATAAAGGAAGAATTTTACTCAGGTATTTTTTACTTAATATTTCACATCTCAAATAAGATAATACTTTCTTATACTTTTTTCCCACAAAATGAGAGCTAAGAAACAACTTCACTTCTTTTTTATTGTTTCTTTACTTTGGTTCATGACTAGGCCTCTTTTTTTTCTTTAACATACACAAATTATATTATTCAAAAATCCTGTATCTGTGGATAAGGTGGCTTCAGAGCTTCATAACCTGATGAGAAATTATCGAAGCACGTTGTATTTTGCATGTAAACGGTGTGTTTACTGTGTTAGCACACAGTATATTTAGCATTAAACTAACAGAATTCTCACATACTTCTCTCTTTCATTATAAACCCACAAAAGAAAATATCCTCTCTTGCTTTTTACAGATAAACCACTCATTTTGACTTGATTATTTCTCAGTAGCAGTTTTCATTTTCAAAGTGTTTTAGTGTACCTGTGTCTCACTTTCACCTGAAGTTAAATGATTTCATAAACAACAGATTTTTAAGGAATTTTTTCATTCTGTGGTCTTTTCCATACATTTCATCATGGCAGTGGGAAGCCGGCACTCCCCTGTGAGGGCTGTTAGATGTTTCAGAGCCTGGGGCCAGACATCTGGTGCACAGGAGGAGCACCAAGAACCTGAGTTATTGGAAGAGAACCAACTGCATCTTGAAATAGAAATCCGGTTCACTATATTTGATGATGCCAATCACACTAAATGATTTTGGAATATTACATTTTGAACAGGAATTGCATTCATTTTACTAAATATTGTTGAGCTGCATTAATTCCTTTGTCTATCCTGATTTTGTCATTATCTCGATGAATTCTGAGAGATATTTTGTACTGTTAATGCCTCTGGTGAATTGACATTACTTTTTAAATTTTCACTCAGCTCCACCAGTGTTTTTTCAATATATGGGATGAAAACACTTTGAAAGCTGGTGGGAGCATCATATGCTATCTTGAGGAAGTTGAGATTCTTAGTTTGCAGATCCTAGGGAATATTATTGCCAGAAATTTTCATGTGTTGAGCCCTTAGCTATCTGGAGTACTGCTTCCATTTGGAATTTAATAAAGTAGATTCCTTAAAAAAAAGAGAGAGAGAGAAAGACCCTTAAAAGTGCCTTATTGACTCAGCAATCCCACTGCTGGGCAAAGACACTGAGGAAACCAGAATTGAAAGAGACACGTGTACCCCAATGTTCATCGCAGCACTGTTTATGATAGCCAGGACATGGAAGCAACCTAGATGTCCATCAGCAGACGAATGGATAAGAAAGTTGTGGTACATATACACAATGGAGTATTACTCAGCCATTAACAAGAATACATTTGAATCAGTTCTAATGAGGTGGATGAAACTGGAGCCTGTTATACAGAGTGAAGAAAGCCAGAAAGAAAAACACCAATACAGTATACTAACGCATATATATGGAATTTAGAAAGGCGGTAACAATAACCTTGTATGCGAGAGAGCAAAAGAGAGACAGATATATAGAACAGTCTTTTGAACTCTGTGGGAGAGGGGAAAAAAAGAGACAGATATATAGAACAGTCTTTTGAACTCTATGGGAGAGGGAGAGGGTGGGATGATTTGGGGAATGGCATTGAAACATGTATAATATCATTTAAGAAACGAATCGCCAGTCCAGGTTCGATGCAGGATACAGGATGTTTGGGGCTGGTTCACTGGGATGACCCAGAGGGATGGTATGGGGAGGGAGCTGGGAAGGGGATTCAGGATGGGGAACACGTGTACACCTGTGGTGAATTCATGTTGATGTATGGCAAAACCAATACAATATTGTAAAGTAAAAAAAAATAATAATAAATAAACGATAAATGGTTAAAAAAATGTAAAAAAAAAAGTGTCCGTAGTCCTTAGAAATTTTAGCTAAGCCTTTGTAATGTCTTCATTGCAGTTTTCTGAATTTGAAAATTGTGTCTAAGTAGAGTTTAATGATTTTTAACCAAGAATCCAATGCAGCCTAATATTTATGATGCCCATTCCAGAGTTTTTGTCTTGTCCTTTTGCTCTATCCTCAAGTTTTATGCTTTGGGGCTAGACACTTAAATTCTGTCTGTTTCCTCTTTAGTAAATGGTAATGTGAATGTTCTTCTTACAATTGCCAGAGCTAATCGGTGATACTAGATTTTTTTTTTCTTCCCTTAAGGAATACTGGGAGATTTAGGTTCAAATGCATCTCAAAGCTTCCTTTTCAATTTCTGTATCAGTAAAATGGAAGATTGAAACATACTCATCCTACAAAAAAAAAAAAAAGCTTTAGCCTCAGGATAATTTAATGAAAGTTACTCTTACATCGCTTTTTCTGTATTGTTATTAGTGAGCTAGACAAAGAGTTCAGAAAAGAAATGTAATAGAAATTTCAGGTTATTCTACCCTATTGAATTTTACTCCTACTGTCCCTTCTTCAGTGATATTGGAGACAGCAGACTCTTTTGAAACTTTAAGAAAAGGGAATATGGCCTCACAGCTGCAGGCCTATTCTTTTCACGCGTCACTGGTCTTCTTCAACCACTTTAAAGGCACCAGAGTTGAGAGAATACCTAAATTTGATAATTTCAGGTCAGAATGACATTGGTGAGAGCTTTTGAGATTGTGTCCATGTACCAAGCACAACTCTTCCTGTGGAACGTTTACTTCCTTTTTTGGTTGTTTTGGTGCCTTTTTTTTGAAGAAAATAGTGGTTGCTAAATAGCTCTTAAGTTATTTGTTTAAATCTTTTTTTGTCACTCATGTCTCTAAGCTGTGTTTAGAACTGGTCAAAAATGGTCTTTTTTAAACTACTTTAAACCAAACTACTTTGGTTGCTCTTTTTTAAACTACTAGTATTATATCTTAAAATGTTAATGACACTGTAAGTTTCATTAACATTTTGAATGCATCTTGTGGCTAATGCCAACTTCTGTCTTTTTCTTTTTAAAATCATCAGTATTTAAATCTCATTATTTTAATTATATCCAATTAAATGTGCTTGCATAATCAGTATATCTTGTTACATGCATTAGTAAAGAGAACACTTTAAGATACTTAGCACACTGACTTTCATCATATATTAAATTTGCATGCCTTAAAATAGATTTTATATGGAAGTTTTAGATAACACATGTGATAAGTATATAAATCAGATGCCAGAGTCTTTATCTGTTAAATAAATGTTCTTTGAGAATTCTTATCCTCTTGGTTCTTAGTTTGGTTCATTTTCATTTCCTAAATTATTTTATAGTACTCTGTAGATAATCTGGATGCATTCTGATGCATGCATGCTAAATAAGATATTAGCAAGAAAAAATTGCACATATATAAATATTTGGAAGTGTCATTCCTCTGTAAAATCCTCTATAAAATCGTCATAAAAGGCCATACATTTGTTAAAGCACTATACAGTTAAATGATTGCCTTATCCACTATTGGGGCAAAAGTCAAAGGCCCTGTGATGGATCCGATTATGGGCCTGAGAGTCACTGGCTATGCCGTGTATTAGTTTGATGACCTGGGCAAGTTACTAGACTCGTGTATGTGTTAAAGCCTCACCTGTACAAAGATTATATTTATACCTATTTATTGAGTAATTAGGAGAAGGCAATGGCACCCCACTCCTGTACTTTTGCCTGGAAAATCCCATGGACAGAGGAGCCTGGTGGGCTGCAGTCCATGGGGTTGCTAGAGTCAGACACGACTGAGCGACTTCACTTTGACTTTTCCCTTTCATGCATTGGAGAAGGAAATGGCAACCCACTCCAGTGTTCTTGCCTGGAGAATCCCAGGGACGGGGGAGCCTGGTGGGCTGCCGTCTATGGGGTCACACAGAGTCAGACACGACTGAAATGACTTAGCAGCAGCAGCAGCAGCATTGAGTAATTATGAGAATTAAACTGGATAGTGCCAAGTGGTAATTGTTCAATAAATATTAATTTATATTTTTATATCTCTAGATTTAGACATGAATGCAGGGATATTTAATTTTTAAATTTCTCTTCTGAAACATTTTGTGACAAGTTGGGCATGTCTCCAGTCCATGTGAAATTTCCATGGTACTCATCTCTGAAAAGAGGTGGGGAAGCAGGTTTTTCTTTAGAGCCTTTTATTTACCCTGCCACCTGTAAAGTGTGTTTCTCCTAGAAACACCTCTCCTAGCAGGATGGTAACTATTTCAAGAAGGAAAAAAGGAGAGAGAAATTAGGGAAGGAGAAGTAAATTCTTTTAAATTTTCTCAACATGTTTACGTGAGCAGAAGTTATGCAAATAAATATTTTCAAGACTGGACTAAAGCTGAGGAACACCCCATTTGGCATATAGATGAAAACTATAAGCCCATAATAGAACTCCCAAAGAGCTTTAATTAAAACCAATAGCCTGCCCTTTTTTATTGGAAGAGACTAGTGATCTTGCGTTTTCTATCCATTTCATACTTAAAAAGCTGTTACAATAAGCTGTTTCAAACAATGACAGTGCTATGTATAGTTGGGGATTTGTTGTGGTTGTTAGCAGTAAATAAGAATAGCTGTTCTGTTTGATACACATAGATATTACCATGCCATTTTTTTCTAAGGTTAAATATTGATTTATAAGGTGGGAAATAAAATATCTCAGCATTGTTTAAAGCCAAATATGACTCTTGATATAGCATAAACAGGGATTTGTAAAGTGTAAAATCACTGTATTTTAGAAATTGATGTTTTAGTGTAAAACATTTTAGTGGCTCAAGTTTCTGTTATTATGGAGAATCTACAGATCTTACCAAGTTCCTTATTTTTTCTAAATTTATTTTATTGGAATATAGTTGATTTACATTGTTGTGTTAGTTTTTGGTGTACAGCAAAGTGATTCAGTTATACATATATGATAGTTGCATTGCTCATCTCAAACTCCCAATCCATCTCTCCCCCACCCGTTGGAAACCACAAGTCTGTTCTCTATGTCTGTGAATCTGTTTCTTTCATAGATAAGTTCATTTGTGTCTTGTTTTAGATTCCTTATATAAGTGACATTATATGTATTTGTTTTTCTCTTTCTGACTTACTTCTTTTGGTATGATGATCTCTAGGTCCTTGCATGTTGCTGCAGATGGCATTATTTCATTCTTTTTTATAGCTGAGTAGTGTTCTATTGTGTGTGTGTGCGCGCGCACCATGTCTTCTTTATCCATTCATCTGTTGTTGGACTTTTAGGTTGTTTTCATGTCTTGGCATTGTAAATATTGCTGCAGTGAACACAGGGTGCATGTATCTTTTCAAAGTACGTAATGGTTTTGTCTGGTTATATGTCCAGGAGTGGAATTGCTGGATCATGTGGCAGTTCTATTTTTATTTTTTTGAGGAATCTCCATACTATTTTCCATAGTGGCTGCACCAGTTTACATTCCCACCAGCAGGGTAGGAGGGTTCCCTTTCCTCCACACTCTCTCTAGCATTTACTGTAGACTTAATAATGATGGCTGTTCTGACCAGTGTGAAGCTGGTACCTCACTGTGATTTTGACTTGCATTTTCTCTAATAATTAGCAATTCTAACTCCCTGTTTTTAATAGAAAAAAAACCTGAGACCCCCCCAAAAAAGGAATGTTCCTCAGGATCCAAGGTTTTTAGAGGCAAAGTGAACGTGTTAGTCACTAAGTTGTGTCCGACTCTTTGCAACCCCATGGACTGTAGCCCACCGGGCTCCTCTGTCCATGGAATTCTCCAGGCAAGAATACTGGAGTGGGTAGCCATTCCCTTCTCCAGGAGATCTTCCTGACCGAGGGATCGACCTCGAGTCTCCTACATTGCAGGCAGATTCTTTACTGTCTGAGCCATGTTAGAAATTAGAGTCAAAGCCAACAGTAAAATTCACAACTTCTGACTCTCTGCCATCTTTTCTTAGTATCATTGCTGCCTTTTAGTGCTCATGTTGGAAAAAGGTCAAGATATAGTGTGATTTTATAAGCATGGTTTCTGATAGTTTTAAGAAGTGACATTGTTTCTACAATTACTTTGGACTCTTAAGTTGCAGGAAATTAATTCTGTTAATGTAATTCAGATTTCTACCCCTCCCCCTTCTACCTTGCCCTCTAAAATTTATCACCAGGAATAAGTCAGATTCCATGTTTGGGTCAGGATTAGCAAGGTTGTAACAAATAATAGCAAAACAACTACTTATAAGAAGAATTATTTCATTGTTTGGGACAGTGGTCTATTTAAGTTATGTCAAGCAAAAATATAGGTTTTGGAAAAACATGGAGAGATAATATGGAACCTAACAGCAAAAGCTGATACAGCCCTTTTGGGAGGTGATAGTTGTCAGTGGCTTCTGTCTCTCTCTCTCTCTTTGGCAGCTACTCTGTCATCTCTCATTCTGTTTGTAAGTTTGCGTCATTCTTCTTTTTCATCCTATAAACCAGCTTTTCTGATTGCTTGTCATTGTGCACATGGGGAAATAGAGCTGCTAGTACATCCTTCTGTGACACTATAATCCCAATACTCATCACCGGCAGACCAAGTTCAGTCTGTGTATCTCCCAGTTCAGAAGTTTCAAAGAACAATCAGGATTGGTCCTTAACCAATCTTTGGGTTTCATCCAACTGTTTCATCTTTGTTTTTATCTTCAGAGGCTGTAAGCTAGAGCCCATTCCCTAAGAAAAGGGCCTGGGTAGGGCAGGCAGATGGACTGATAGACCTACCGAACTACTGAGTATAGACCCTTAGTAGTCACTTTAGAACCTCCTTTTTCCCACAGTCACCTGCCAGTTATCTCTACAGGTATTCCTGAGTGCTTCTGGGGGTAGTTAGGAGTGAATAGTGGTGAGAATTTTTATTAGAGTCAAATCTGCTTTGATGCCATGATTGTCCTAGCTGATATATTTCATTTACCAGGAATTTTGAAGTTATCTAAATAGTACCTATATGCAGGTCAGGAAGCAACAGTTTAAACTGGACATGGAACAACAGACTGGTTCCAAATAGGAAAAAGGGTATGTCAAGGCTGTATATTGTCACCCTGCTTATTTAACTTCTATGCAGAGTACATCATGAGAAACACTGGGCTGGAAGAAGCACAAGCTAGAATCAAGATTGGAGAAATATCAATAACCTCAGATATGCAGATGACACCACCCTTATGGCAGAAAGTGAAGAGGAACTCAAAAGCCTCTTGATGAAAGTGAAAGAGGAGAGTGAAAAAGTTGGCTTAAAGCTCAACGTTCAGAAAACGAAGATCATGGCATCTGGTCCCATCACTTTATGGGAAATAGATGGGGAAACAGTGGAAACAGTGTCAGACTTTATTTTTCTGGGCTCCAAAATCACTGCAGATGGTGATTGCAGCCATTAAATTAAAAGACGCTTACTCCGTGGAAGGAAAGTTATGACCAACCTAGATAGCATATTCAAAAGCAGAGACATTACTTTGCCAACACAGGTCCATGTAGTCAAGGCTATGGTTTTTCCAGTGGTCATGTATGGATGTGAGAGCTGGACTGTGAAGAAAGCTGAGCACCGAGGAATTAATGCTTTTGAACTGTGGTGTTGGAGAATACTCTTGAGAGTCCCTTGGACTGCAAGGAGATCCAACCAGTCCATCCTAAAGGAGATCAGTCCTGGGTGTTCTTTGGAAGTACTGATGCTAAAGCTGAAACTCCAGTACTCTGGCCACCTCACGCGAAGAGTTGACTCATTGGAAAAGACTCTGATCCTGGGAGGGATTGGGGGCAGGAGGAGAAGAGGATGACAGAGGATGAGATGGCTGGATGGCATCACCGACTCGATGTACATGAGTTTGGATAGACTCGGAGAGCTGGTGATGGACAAGGAGGCCTGGTGTGCTGCAATTCTTGGGGTCCCAAAGAGTCGGACACGACTGAATGACTGAACTGAACTGAACTGAACTAAAATAGTGCTGTATAAACTGTCTTAGTTAATCAGGAAAGGCTCAGCTTCATTGCAGTCACCCAAGGACTAAGCCACATTTCTTTAATCCTTTCTTGCTAAACAGTAGCACTGATTAGAATGGTTTGGTTTATTGAACATCTACAATATGTTAGGCTTGTTTCATATTGTATTTGCCAGGTTTGCTAAGGTGGTTAATACCAATTTCATATATTTCTATCTCACGTTGCCTTAGAGCTACGGGTGAGCTGCAGCTCTGTTTAAGCTAGAGGTCAACTAGGTGTCTTCTTATTCCAGAGCATGGATTGAACAAACAGCTCCTGTCTGGAACATGCTGTTCGTGATGCAAAGGCAGAAATGCAGGAACCTGAGCAGAACCACACAATCTAATTTAAAGCTTCTGCTCAAATATGTATGGCTCATGTTACTTCTACTTATGTCCATTGGCCAATGCAAGTCATATGGCCGTGTCTAGAGTCAGCAGAGCAGGGGTTATATATCTCCTACATGAAAAAGAGTAAATAATTATGGACAATGATAGTGTATAATCAAACACAAGCATCCGTCATCTCATTCAATTATCACAACACTCATAAATGTGAATTTCATCAGTGTTGTACAGTTTATGAATATAGCAATTACATGTTGAGCACCTGCCATGTCCTGGACCCTGAGCTCTGGGAACTCTCATTGTCCTATTTTGACAGTATGGGTTTATTTTATGTAAAATATTCTAACTCTTAGAGATATTCACACTTTGTTGTAAAACAGTGGATCTCAAACTTTTTTTTGGTCTCAGGACACCTTTACATTCTTTCCTTCTCCAGGGGATGTTTGCAACCCAGGGATTGAACCTGGGTCTCCCCCATTGCAGACAGACGCTTTTACCGTCTGAGCCACCAGGGAAACCCTTAAAAATTATTGAAAACCTCAAAAGAATTTTTGTTTATACGGATTATATCTCTCAGTATTTACCGTATTAGAAATTAAAACTGAGAAATTTAAAACCTATGTATTATTTAAAAATAATAAGCCATTGCATGTTAGCATAAGAAACTCTAAATAGCTATAACATAAAATATCTGTATTTTGCAAAGTAGAAAAAACAATGGCATTATTTTATACTTTTGCTAATCTCTTTAATGTCTGGCTAGATAGAAGACAGGAACATTCTTATATTGGCTTCTGCATTCACTTTCTTATGATATAATACTAATACATCATGTCACCTCTGGAAAGCAGTATACTTGTGAGAGAGTAAGAGTGAAAGAGACAAATAACATCTTGGTATTGCTCTTGAAATAGTTTTGGCCTCACAGAACCCCTGAAAGAGTCTTAGAGACCCTCAAAGATCCCTTAAGCACACTTTGAGAACTTCTGTGCTAAAGTGTGTTTATGAAAACAAATACATGACATCTTTAGTTAGCATATTTTCATGGAGCATCACCCTTGTGTTATTCTATTTTATAAGTTACGTAACTTTGTTAGATAGGCTTATTGCTAGAAGAATCCACAAATCTCAGTGACTTAACACATTCATTTCTTACTCATATCACAGTCCAGTGTAGGTCAGTAGTAGGGGCTCTGCCCCTCAACAGTCATTCAGAGACCTACACCCCCTAGGGCATCAGAGTCTTCTAGTAGATCCTCTCTATCTGGTCAGCAGACAAAGGAAGAGCCTAGAGAATCATGTATATGAGGTCATGTTCCTCTTGCCAGAATTCATGTACAACCCATAACAGTATTGGAAGCTGAAGAGTGTATCTGGTTCTGTGTCCAGAAGAAAAGGAAGCAGCAGGGTTTGACCAAGACATATTGTCCTCTACCAGAATAAGCAACTAAGTTCTACTAAACAAGTTAAAAGAAAACTTGGTTATTTATTGTCAACTTTTTTGCCCTGTGAAAATTAAGTGGTATGTAGTGCAAAGCAGTATTGACTCATGCTTTGTGAAAAGTTGTAGAGACATGAAATCTAAAATTAATTTTTAAATATTTAAAACTATTTATTTTGAAATAATCTCAAATGTAAAGCAAAGTTGTACAAAGAACTGCATATTATACCCTTTACCCAAAATCACCAATTATTAATACTCTGCCACATTTGCTTTACTTTTTTCTTTGTGTATATACATAAAAGTGGGAGCATATATGTGTACATACACAGATTCCCCCCAAATTATTTGAGAGTAGAGAGTCTGCTTGCAATGCAGGAGACCCAGATGCAATCCCTGGGTTGGGAAGATCCCCTAGAGAAAGGAATATATGGGCTCTGGTTGGTAGGTCATTTAGCACGTTCCATCAGTTTTGCTACAATTATTCTTTTAGGAGATGAACCCAACATTCTCTGGCCCAATCAGAGCCTTGTTTAGAATGCTGGCCTGGGAGCACCATTTCCACCTAGCACCCATGATGTGACCATGAGGATAAAGTTGATCCAGGTGGCAGGAAGAGAGAAATAGAAGTTGGTTCATTGATGACTGTTTTGAGCTGTTAAATCAGTCACCATTGAAGCCTACCCTACATTTGTGGTTTCCAATTATGTGAGCTATTAAATTCCATTTATTAAGTGAGCTAGCTTGGGTTGGTATTCTGTTAACTTTTGACATAAAGAATACCAAGTGATATTCCTAGTAACAAATAGTAATGACTGTGTTGCTTTAAATTTAGAAAATGGTAAGAAAGATGTATGCATAAAACTTTCTCAATGCCCGGCAAAAAGAAATGAGTATTAGGGGGTTTTATTGTTGTTATTTATGTGTTTTCTCACCAGCTTGGTGGTAGAACCCTGGCATAGGCTACTAAGGAAGCTTAATGTATCACACTCCACAATGCGTATCCCGAGTTCCAGAGAATACATGGGCTTAGTTTAGTAGTTAAGTTGTTAACAGTCATGGAGAGGGGCTTTAGATTCATTTGGACTCATTTCAGTTAACCAAACCAACTTGAGTGAATTAACATATAGTAGTGGAGGCGTCAAATGCCAGGTATGTGGGGTGTCATCCAAAGTCCAAGAGCAGTAAGGATCTTGGCATGGCACCCAACACTAAAAACCTTAAGCACTCACTGTCTTTTTCATCTTGGCTTTTCCTGTGTTTCTGCTTCATTTCCAGTCTAACCAGGCAATTTCAAATACATAGAGAGAGAATATGATTGTGTTAGTGTGAGTCAAGCATTCTCTCCTATTCAGTTCAGTTGTGCTCATTGGTGTAAAAATGGCTTTGGAAGACCTATCCCTGAGGGCATGGAGAAGATTTCAGGGGCTGATTCAGAAAGAGACTGCAGAGTTGGCTTCTGAAGAAACATGTATATATGCTACAGCCAGCTGAAAATGGCCCTGTGATGCCTTTCTGCTTCCCTCTCAGGACTCCTGCCCCTCATTATTAGCCTGTATTTCTCTGATTTGAATTCTTGCCAAGATGCTGACTAATAAGACTTTAGGATAGGGGTTGTAATCCTTTCCAGGGTTTTTTTTTTTTTTTAGTTTTACTAAATAACAGTTTTACATCAGCAGCATCAACAATCTGGGAGTTTATTAGACCTACAGATTCCTGGGTTCCAGCCCTGAAATACTGAAATAGAAGCTGGGGGCACAACCCAGCAATCCTCCAGGTGATGCTTGAGGTACTTGAAGTTTGAAAACCACTGCCCCCCAAAAGATGGCCACAAACTGGGGTCTGTCCTTTTTCCGGCATCTCCTCCTAGCTGGGCACAGTGGTGCTGGTTGCATATAGAATCGTGGTGAACATTTGCTTGTTGCTGCAAAAGAGAAACCTAGTCTCTGGCCCCTGAAGAGTAAAACAGACTCCTGTAGCACAAAGGTTACTGTCTCCAGTTCTGCAGCCTCCATTGCTTCAGGTTATCCCCAAGAGACCTCCATGTGGTGGCATTTTTTGGACATTTTTCTGCCTATGCACATGAAGCATGAGTATCTCCTCTTCCTCCTCCACCTCCCAGCTCTCCCTCCTTTCTACTCCTGCTGTTTTCCTTTCTTCCTCCTCTTTTTTCTTTCTTTCCCTCCATTTCTGTTTCCTCTTCCTCTTCCTCATCCTTCCTCTTTCCCTTCTTTTACTTCTCCTTGCCTCTTTTCTCTCCATCTTTCTTTATTCTTGTTCCTTGCCTTCTACTTCTTTTTTTCTTTTCATGTTTCTTTCTCATTTTTTTCCTTCTTCCTGGTCCTCATTCTCCTCCTGTTCTTCCTCTTCCTCCTCTCACTTCTACTCCTAATGGGGTTAAACTTACTCAAGAAGAGAAGGCTAATGCCTGAAAGCCATAGAAGGTGATAAATGGCATTTCTATAGTTCTAACACCCAGGGCACCTTGAGGATTATCTGAGGCCTGAGTCTGCCTATTTTTCACATGTTCCTCAAGACCTAAACTTTATGCCCTTCAATTCTCAGCTCCCTTAGCCTCCTAGCCTACTCCCCGACCCCGAACCTAGGAATGAGCTCTCACTGTCCTGTTATGCCAGATATTTACTATTTACCTCTAGGGTGGAGGTAGGGTGTTCAGAAGCTCTGGTGTTTAGAGTTTGCTAATCTCTGGATGCTGGAAAAGATTGAGGGCAGGAGGAGAAGGGGACAGCAGAGAATGAAATGATTGGATGGCATCATTGACTCGATGGACATGAGTCTGAGCAAACTCTGAGAGTTAGTGAAGGAAGGGAAAGTCTGGTGTGCTGCAGTCCATGTGGTCACAAAGAGTCAGACACGACTGAGTGACTGAACAACAACAAAATATCTGTAGTACAAATATACTCCTACTATGACCACTTTCAAGCTACCAAGTTGACATTACTGAATGCAGAGCTGGGAAAGAAGCTTACAGGAGCCTCTCACAAACCAGTCAAACCTGTTGTAGCACACACTGAGGAGGGCCTTGCTAGCCATGGTCCGTACACAGTACAGCTCATTCCCTCATCACTGTAGGTGTTTGGGAGTTAACCATTAATGAATGAATTACTCTAAGTTGAACCATCAGTTTTTTGTTTACTCTTTAACATTCATTTTTCGGGACAGCCATTGGAATAATTAAAAATGGCACAGTATATAATAATTGCCACAACACGACCTTTTAGTTTAATTAAATAAAATTAACTCTAAATACTTTCAAAATTGCAGCTCTTTCGGTTTATCAAACCCTTTTACTTACGAGTCTGAGCTGTTTCAAGATATCATTATAAATTATAGTACCTTTTGGGTTATATGTAACATGTTTGTTTATGTAACAAAGTTTGAATTAATATTCAGTTAAAATGTAGACTGTCATTCAGTTGCCTTGTCTTCTGTATTTGCATTCTACAGCATTTTTGGTGGATTTTTGTTATTTTTAAGTAGTTTCACATTGTGTTTTATGATATATTTCTTCCTGTAACACTTGCATACAGATGGAAATGTTGGGAATCTAGTTTAAGGCTGATTTTTTTTTTTTAATTCTGTTATGTGATTGATCTGGTCAGTGAACAAGAAATTCTTCGAGGCCATCCATCACTCCAGGCAGGAGCTGAGCTAAACCTTCTAACTCACTGCTTTCAGTCAGTCATGCAAGATTCAGGTTATAAATATTGAATGTGCAAACAACTGTTTAAATTAGCTGTCCTATCTATTTTATGCAATTTTAGTAGAAAAGCAAGCTGATACATTGTTTAGTGGTAAGAAGTGGAAGATGGTGAATACAGTATTATCCTTCCATACGTCATTGAGTTAATCCTGTTGGCAAATATTGAAAATAGTTAGATCAAATTAATTCTTGTTCCCTTAAGTTAAATTAGAAGTAAGGCAACTGAGCATGTAATTTATGTAGGTTTTTTGGTTTTCATATTCAAACAGTAGTATGACTGTTAGTAATTGTAAATGTAGCCATCTGTCATAAATATAGTAGCCAATTGTTAAATGCTTAGTTCTGTGAATTTTGTTACCTCTTTGCAGTAACAAAAATAGCTTAATATTTGGAAAATATTTGGGCAAGAAGGGAAGTAGCATCTGGTTTGCCCTGCCTTTCCTGGTAAGCATCTAGAATATTGAATTTGTGCAGGTGTTTGTTCTTCTGCTACTTGGAGTTGTAACAAGTGTGCATACTTTCACTGGTGTTGATAAATGCAACAGATAAAATGCCAGCCGTTTGTAATAAATCTAGGAGCCTTTTTGTATGTAATGAACTTAGGTAAACTTCCAAAATTGCTCTCTGTGTCTTGAGTTTATTCTTCAAATTATATTATGCTGGCAACATTCTTTCAAGTAGATGACATGTACCTAAACCCACATTAATAACACACGTGAACTGCTTACCAAAGAGGAGAAGGCAATGGCACCCCACTCCAGTACTGTTGCCTGGGAAATCTCATGGATGGAGGAGCCTGGTAGGCTGCAGTCCATGGGTCGCAAAGAGTCAGACACGACTGAGCGACTTCACTTTCACTTTTCACTTTCGTGCACTGGAGAAGGAAATGGCAACCCACTCCAGTGTTCTTGCCTGGGGAATCCCAGGGACAGGGGAGCCTGGTGGGCTGCCATCTATGGGGGTCGCACAGTGTCGAACACGACTGAAGCGACTTAGCAGCAGCAGCAGCAGTAGCAAAGGCACACAAGGGTGTCCAGTAGCTTATGTCTCTTAGTTGTTGGATTGCAACCTAACAGAAAAGCTGGTCAAGATTTTATGTTACGTTCTCTGCCACACTGTGCTTGTTGCTTACCCGTATCCATCTTTCTCTTTTTTTAATAGAATTTTGATCAGGATAGCCATGACCCTAGCTAAGTAGACTCACCTTCCTAGACTCCCTTTTAGCTAAAGCTGGCCACATTATGGCTAATAATCACAAATGACATGCCGGTAGAATTTACTTGGTAGCATTTTAAAAGGTACAGGCTTTTAAAAGGTACAGGCTTAGCTAACTTGCATCTTTGGCACTTTGCTTTTTCCTTGTTTTCTGCCTAAAATATAAATTCAACACATGAAAGTACAATAGCTTTCTTAGGAGAATGAATGCAAAAACTACATACTGAAGATGGCACAGTGGAAAAATGGAGAAGATACCTGAGTCTCTGATGGCTTTATTGAGCCACTAACCTTCCTGAATTGCCTGTCCTTAGACTTGAAAGGGTAAATAATCCTCGTTCTTGTTTAAGCCTCTGTTTTTCAAGGTTACTTATAATCTAACACATTTCTAACTGATACACTTCTCTTTCTAAGTTTTCTAAGTCAGAATGAAATTATGCATTGTTCTCGTAATAAACTTAATACTTGGGAATTATAAAAATAACTTTTATGTATATCTCCTTGTTAGTATTAGTCACTCAGTCATGTCTGATTCTTTGTGATCCCATGGACTATAGCCTTCCAGGCTCCTCTGTCCTTGGAATTCTGCAGGCAAGAATACTGGAGTGGATAGACATTCCCTAATCTTCCACCTAGGGAATGAACCCAGGTCTTCTGCATTGTAGGCAGATTCTTTACCGTCTGAGCCACCAAGGGAGCCCATATCTTTGTGAGGAAATAAACTAGAATTGCCATATTAATAAGCTTTGTTATTGATAAATATAACGATGGTATTAATAATTTTTGTAATAAAAATCACAATTGCAGGAAAAAGATCAGATAATTTTCTTAATCTCATCCATCAAATCATATTTCCCTTAGTCTTTGATCAGTCCCTATCACCTTTTCTTACCCTGTTCATAGTCAGAGGCTAATTTATAAATAATTATAATGTAGTAGTATAAGTCCTAGAAATATTTGTCACAAATATTAATATATTTTATTATTTCCCTGCTTAAAAGCTTTCCCTAATCTTTGATGTAGTATTAAAGGTTGCTTCATTCTGGCTCTGGTTACTTGTTTAATCACATCTCCTTCCTTCCTCCTTTCCTTTCTCCCAACATATTTCTCAGCCCTGTCTAAAACCTGAGTCTAAAACCATTGAATTATTTCTTGGATCTGAAAACTACCGCATACTTTTATTCTTTCATGTCCTTCCTCATCCTTTTACTGCTGTACCCTTTCATATCCATCTGTGAAATCCCACTCATTCTAAAACACTGAGTTTAGGTGTCTTTCTCTCTGAAGCTATCTGTAACTCTTCCAACTTCATATTCTGTGCTTTCCATAATACTCTTTTTACCCTTCTTTGATAGCATTTCTTAGATTGGATTATGGTTCTTTACAGATCTGTCTTTCCCAGTAGCCTGTGAGTTCCATGAGGTGCTAGATGAGCTATGTTTTATTTTGCAGCTCCAGTATCTTAAGTTAGTATCTGGAGTGGAATAAATACTCAGAATTTTAGTATGCTTTTATAAAAAGAAAATAAAAAATATAAACTTTCTATACTTCTCATTGAATACTAGTATTATTTACCAGTTTATTAAATATATCCTGTGAAGGATATGCTGCTGGTGATTAAAGAATATTCATCAATTACATAAAAAATAGTTATCCATCTGGGTCACCTCTGCATTTGCTTTTATTGACTTTTGACTGACTTTCTTGCTTCTTTGCCTGTAATTTTTGGGTTACCTACCACACATTGTGTGTTAAGAACAGTAAAGCCTGAAGTAAATAGCCTTTGCCTTCAGAAAAGAGCATGTCCCTTCTTTCAGGCTGGTGAGGGTGTGGGGGTTGAGTCAGTCTGTGGTTGGGCTGGGGTCATGCTTTTTTGCAGCTTCAATATGATTCAGTTTGTTACTAATCTTTTGAGGGTAAGGTCAGATCTTTTCCCTCAGCAGGGATTGAGTTCTGACCACCAGCAGATTTAACAGATCAGCAGAAGCATGCCTTTGCAAACTGACAGACGTCTCTCTGCTTTATAACCTAGGTGTCAGGTCTTTGGGCCACTAGGGGATTTCCATTCTCAGTCCTGCCACTGGCTTTCTTTATCTCTGAAGAACTTTTTTCTCTGATGACTGGCCCACGCCTACTGAGGAAGGATGCTCTACACTCTGAAGGCTTGGACTCCCTTAGAAAGGTCTCCCTGTTCTCCTGGACACCAGTAACCTCCATCACATGAAATCCCAGAGTACCTTAGATGAATTTCTCTCCACTTCTCTGCTCCACCCTCTACGTTCAGAGCACTACCCCAAGCACTTGGTGAAAACCATGGGAAAAACTTGGCAGGTAGTAAGAAGCTTGCTTTGTAGTGGGGTTTCTCTGAATTCTGATCCATCCTTTCAGCCTGCATGCAACTGGTAAAAAATAGGCTGATTTCACCTTACCCCCAACCACAGCCAATTTTTTGTCTCCCTTCTAACCTGCTAGAAATAAAACAGCCATGGGTCTCTCCTTTCCTCTGAAGGGCTCATTTACTAGTGGAATTTAGTTTGTATAGGTCTTTTTGCATCCTCAGATCTCTGATGGATATTTTTTTTTTAATGGTTTTTTGTTTACCAAACTTGTTTTGGTTACTGGAGTGAAGGTAAGGATCTTTTGCCACTTTATACATCCTAGCCTCCCTTCCCCACTTCCACTTGTCCATCCATCCATGCTTATGTGTGTGTATGTACACAAGTATATATTATTTAATGTAGGAATATTGTATATACTTTTTATGATGAAAAACACTATATCTTGTGTATCATCTTCCTTTCTCTATGTCCCCAAATTATCAAAATTATTTTCTTGGTATTGTATCTATCGCATGTAGAAGGAAATAGTTGCAGCTTTCCCAAGGAAATAAATTATTTTCAGTGAAAATCACCTTTGTTTTACCACCTTTGGTATCTTGGATATTTTGCAGATAAGGATTTACTGGTTCATAATGTCTTTTAGGGAGAAGGCAATGGCAACCCACTCCCTTGCCTGGAAAATCCCATGGACGGAGGAGCCTGGTGGGCTGCAGTCCATGGGGTCACCGAGGGTCGGACACGACTGAGCGACTTCACTTTCACTTTTCACTTTCATGCATTGGAGAAGGAAATGGCAACCCACTCCAGTGTTCTTGCCTGGAGAATCCCAGGGACAGAGGAGCCTGGTAGGAGGCTGTCTATGGGATCACGCAGAGTCGGACACGACTGAAGCGACTTAGCAGTAGCAGCAACAATGTCTTTTAGGCTTCATCAAAATCTAGAATTAGAATAATCAGCACTTAAATTTGATTAGTTCACAAATAATGTGGTCTCTATTGACCACAAGGAAGATTAAGAATCAGATGAAAATGTTTAATTAACATTAACATATTGAAACTTTTATGACAATAAGAGCTAATGATAGTTTTATGACAGTTATTGCCTGCCTGGTAATAGAGAGGTGGGATGTTAAACATGATGCTATCAGTATTATTTCATATCAGTTGGGTTTATCTCAAGTGACTAAAGTGATATAAAAATGACTGACTACAAACGTGAAGTTTAATTCATATCAAATTTACATAAGAACAAAATTTAAAAATTATTTGAGAGCAAAATTTATACAATTATATTTCATGTATGCTATAGTCTCTCAGTAGAGAGGTATTTACCACAGAACACAGTATTGTATAAATGACTTAGTATCAGTTAGCTCTTTTTACCTAACCAACCATTGCAAGATTCAGTGGCTTACAAGTATTATGTATTATTTCTCATGTATCTGCGGGGTGGAGTGGAGTCGGCTGCTCTTGGCTGGGCTTGCCTGGCCCACTGTGCTTGAAGCCATGCTGGGCAGGTGGCCTCTGCGACCTTCTCTTATGCTGCAGTAGGAGGGCTCTGTCGTCTTCCCGCAGGGAACAATAGTGGTGGGGTTGGCCACATGCCATAATGCCACCCAAGCTTAAGCAGAACAAAAAGGAGCACACATTGAGCCTGAAGCAGGCAAAGATATTCCCAAAAAAGGTGACAAGTTCAGTACAGGAAGTGATGTTCTTTATTTTTTTGTAAGGAAGTATTCCAGGCCCAAGGCCCATTCTTGTGCACCCTCAATTCAGTTCAGTCGCTCAGTCGTGTCCAACTCTTTGGGACCCCAAGAACTGAAGCACACTAGGCCTCCCTGTCCATCACCAACTCCCGGAGTTCACCCCAATTCATGTTCATTGAGTCAGTGATGCCGTCCAGCCGTCTCATCCTCTGTCGTCCCCTTCTCCTCCTGCCCCCAATCCCTCCCAGCATCAGAGTCTTTTCCAATGAGTCAACTCTTCGCATGAGGTGACCAAAGTACTGGAGTTTCAGCTTTAGCATCATTCCTTCCAAGAAATCCCAGGACTGATCTCCTTTAGGATGGACTGGTTTGATCTCCTTGCAGTCCAAGGGACTCTCAAGAGTCTTCTCCAGCACCACAGTTCAAAAAGCATCAATTCTTCGGTGCTCAGCTTTCTTCACAGTCCAACTCTCACATCCATACATGACCACTGGAAAAACCATAGCCTTGACTAGACAGACTGTGTTGGCAAAATAATGTCTCTGCTTTTGAATATGCTATCTAGGTTGGTCATAACTTTCCTTCCAAGAAGTAAGTGTCTTTTAATTTTATGGCTGCAGTCACCATCTGCAGTGATTTTGGAGCCCAGAAAAATAAAGTCTGACACTGTTTCCACTGTTTTCCCAATCTATTTCCCATGAAGAAATGGGACAAGATGCCATGATCTTTGTTTTCTGAATGTTGAACTTTAAGCCAACTTTTTCACTGTCCTTTTTCACTTTCATCAAGAGGCTTTTGAGTTCCTCTTCACTTTCTGCCATAAGGGTGGTGTCATCTGCATATCTGAGGTTATTGATATTTCTCCCGGCAATCTTGATTCCAGCTTGTGCTTCCTCCAGCCCAGCATTTCTCATGATGTACTCTGCATATAAGTTAAATAAGCAGGGTGACAATATATAGCCTTAACGTACTTCTTTTCCTATTTGGAACCAGTCTGTTGTTCCATGTCCAGTTCTGACTGTTGCTTCCTGACCTGCATACAGGTTTCTCAAGAGGCAAGTCAGGTGGTCTGATATTCCCATCTCTTTCAGAATTTTCCACAGTTGATTGTGGTCCACACAGTCAAAGGCTTTGGCATAGTCAATAAAGCAGAACTAGATGTTTTTTCTGGAACTCTCTTGCTTTTTCCATAATCCAGTGGATGTTGGCAATTTGATCTCTGGTTCCTCTGACTTTTCTAAAACCAGCTTGAACATCTGTAAGTTCGTGCTTCACGTATTGCTGAAGCCTAGCTTGGAGAATTTTGAGCATTACTTTACTAGCATGTGAGATGAGTGCAATTGTGCGGTAGTATGAGCATTCTTTGGCATTGCCTTTTTTGGGGATTGGAATGAAAACTGACCTTTTCCAGTCCTGTGGCCACTGCTGAGTTTTCCAAATTTGCTGGCATATTGAGTGCAGCACTTTCACAGCATCATCTTCC
This sequence comes from Bos mutus, assembly GCF_027580195.1. Lineage (NCBI taxonomy): Eukaryota > Metazoa > Chordata > Mammalia > Artiodactyla > Bovidae > Bos > Bos mutus. Next base: position 42,664,197 of record NC_091638.1, read on the forward strand.
AGGATTTGGAATAACTCAACTGGAATTCCCTCACCTCCACTAGTTTTGTTTGTAGTGATGCTTTCTAAGGCCCACTTGACTTCACATTCCAGGATGTCTGGCTCTAGGTGAGTGATCACACCATCGTGATTATCTGGGTCGTGAAGATCTTTTTTGTACAGTTCTTCAGTGTATTCTTGCCACCTCTTCTTAATATCTTCTGCTTCTGTTAGGTCCATACCATTTCTGTCCTTTATCGAGCCCATCTTTGCATGAAATGTTCCCTTGGTATCTCTAATTTTCTTGAAGAGATCTCTTAGTCTTTCCCATTCTGTTATTTTCCTCTATTTCTTTGCATTGATTGCTGAGGAAGACTTTCTTATCTCTCTTGCTATTCTTCAGAACGCTGCATTCAGATGCTTATATCTTTCCTTTTCTCCTTTGCTTTTCACTCTCTTCTTTTCACAACTATTTGTAAGGCCTCCTCAGACAGCCATTTTGCTTTTTTGCATTTCTTTTCCATGGGGATGGTCTTGATCCCTGTCTCCTGTACAGTGTCATGAACCTCAGTCCATAGTTCATCAGGCACTCTTTATCTATCAGACCTGGTCCCTTAAATCTGTTTCTCACTTCCACTGTATAATCATAAGGAATTTGATTTAGTTCATACCTGAATGGTCTAGTGGTTTTCCCTACTTTCTTCAAATTAAGTCTGAATTTGGCAATAAGGACTTCATGATCTGAGCCACAGTCAGCTCCTGGTCTTGTTTTTGCTGACTGTATAGGGCTTCTCCATCTTTGGCTGAAAAGAATATAATCAATCTGATTTCGGTGTTGACCATCTGGTGATGTCCATGTGTAGAGTCTTCTCTTGTGCTGTTGGAAGAGGGTGTTTGCTATAACCAGTGCATTCTCTTGGCAGAACTCTATTAGCCTTTGCCCTGCTTCATTCCATATTCCAAGGCCAAATTTGCCTGTTACCCCAGGTGTTTCTTGACTTCCTACTTTTGCATTCCAGTCCCCTATAATGAAAAGGACATCTTTTTTGGGTGTTAGTTCTAAAAGGTCTTGTAGGTCTTCATAGAACTGTTCAGCTTCTTCAGAGTTACTGGTTGGGGCATAGGCTTGGATTACCATGAAATTGAATGCTTTGCCTTGGAAACAAACAGAGATCATTCTGTTGTTTTTGAGATTGCATCCAAGTACTGCATTTTGGACTCTTTTGTTGACCATGATGGCTACTTCATGTCTTCTAAGGGATTCCTGCCCGCAGTAGTAGATATAATGGTCATCTGAGTTAAATTCACCCATTCCAGTCCATTTTAGTTTGCTGATTCCTAGAATGTCGACATTGACTCTTGCTGTCTCCAGTTTGACTACTTCCAGTCCAGTCTGGACCTTTCTAGGTCTAGATTCATGGACCTAACATTCCAGGTTCCTATGCAATATTGCTCTTTATAGCATTGGACCTTGCTTCTATCACCAGTCACATCCACAACTGGATATTGTTTTTGCTTTAGCTCCATCTCTTCATTCTTTCTGGAGTTATTTCTCCACTGATCTCCAGTAGCATACTGGGCATCTACCAACCTGGGGAGTTCCTCTTTCAGTATCCTATCATTTTGCCTTTTCATACTGTTCATGGGGTTCTCAAGGCAAGAATACTGAAGTGGTTTGCCATTCCCTTCTCCAGTGGACCATGTTCTGTCAGACCTCTCCACCATAACCTGCCTGTCGTAGGTGGCTCCAGCTGCCATGGCTTAGTTTCATTGAGTTAGACAAGGCTGTGTTCCATGTGATTAGATTGACTAGTTTTCTGTGATTATGGTTTGTGTGTATGCCCTCTGATGCCCTCTCGCAACACCTACCATCTTACTTGAGTTTCTCTTACCTTGGACGTCGGGTATTCTTCACGGCTGCTCCAGCAAAATGCAGCCACTCCTCCTTACCTTGGACGAGGGGTATCTCCTCACAGCTATCCCTCCTATACTTACTGCCTCTTCTCTCTCAACTTCCCACTATGACCTCATGGGGAGTTTTTTATGTCCAGTTGACTTAAAGAAGAAACATTTGGGACTCAGGTTTATAGATGATATTGTATGATATGCTGGAACTCTGCACAACTACAGCACAACATCCTCAGTCTTTGGGAAACCCAAGAGGACAACAGAGAAAGGAATACTCCCAAAGGACAGAACTTTAAGCAGGCACACAGGTGTTCATTTTTATCAGTAACTGGTGTTTCCACTAGCTGGCTGAGGATCACAGGGCAAAAGAGCCTTGTTGAAGCTGTGCCTGTTACTCAGCTCCTCTGGTGGCTTCACCAGGGGGCTTCCCTGGTGGCTCAGATGGTAAAGAATCCACCTGCAATGCTAGAGACATGGGTTCGTTCCCTGGGTTGGGAAGATTCCCTGGAGAGGGAAATGGCAACCCACTCCAGTATTCTTGCCTGGAGAATTCCATGGACAGAGGAGCCTGGTAGGCTACAGTCCATGGGGTCACAGAGAGTTGGATGCAACTTTCACTTTCACTTGTGCAGCCTAGAGGAGGACAAAAGACGACACACATGAGTTTGCCTTTCCCAGCATGTATGTTTTGCCAAGAGAAGAGTGTCAGTTAATTCAGTTGGTGGGTTAAGAGAGCTTCTTCTATATTTAGTTTAAGCAAAAATCAGTTTTGGAAAGAGCCGTTAATAATTGGGGGCAATGAAAGTGAAATAAAGAATAGTACTATAAATATAATCCAACTATGCAAGCAGCCTATAGCTTGCTATTCTGAAGCACATCTAACTTTCCAAGTATTAACTCTGTCTGAGTCTGTTAAATAGATTAGGTTATATAACACCTATAAGAATGAACAAGTTTCCAGCTAATAAATCTGTGCAGCAAATTTCATTTCCTTCTTTCCTGTTTAGAACTTTTATAGAACTGTGACACCCTGCTTGCCCTGTTACACTCATTATATCATTGACTTTAGGAAAAAGAGAAATAAGAAACTGGGTTGTTAAAATGCATAATATGAATATCTGCCTTCAGATGACTGAGAATCTTACCCACAATGGTTCATAATTCTTAAAGCCTTTCAGTCTTTTCCCCTCCCTGCTGCTGCTGCTGCTAAGTCGCTTCAGTCGTGTCCGACTCTGTGCGACCCCATAGACGGCAGCCCACCAGGCTCCCCCGTCCCTGGGATTCTCCAGGCAAGAACACTGGAGTGGGTTGCCGTTTCCTTCTCCAATGCATGAAAGTGAAAAGTGAAGTGAAGTCGCTCGGTCATGTCCCCTCCCTACTATGCTGCATTTTTAGTATGAGTGATCAGTGCATTCTCCACCCACTCTGAACTCTGGTAACTCTTGAAATGTTTGTAAAATAGGTCTTTTGATTCATCATATAACCTTAGGAAAGAACTTAAGATTTTCAGTCAGAAATCATGGATGTCTCACAGCTTTGTCATTAACCAAGACTTTGGGCAAACAATTTAATTTTCTCGGAGCCCCGGTCTCTTTATGCGTAAAAGAAGAAAGTGCCTACTTAATGTGAGGATTAAGTTCAGTGGTAAAAAGAAAGTGCTTTTTAAGCTGTGCAAATGTTAGTTCATGTTAAAAGAAGGTCACAAGCCGTCTCCTTTTCATATGAACTTTAAATGACAGCCTCTTTAGTGAGGAACAAAGGTAGAGAAAAGTAGAAGCAATCCCAATTGGTAAGTCCAAGAACATGGATTTGGCATCCCTCATTACAACTGGATTTCACACCAAGCACATCAGATTTGCAGTTGACAGTAGTAAAAATAGAATGTAAAATTCAGTAGTTCTCTCTGTGGTATTATTAATTTATGAGAAACTTGATCAGTTTTTCCATATGGTGTTCATCATGCATTTATATCAGTAATTCCTATATTCAGAGTTGTAGTATCATCGATAGTTCTTAATACTTAAATTACTAAGTTTTTTAGAATTTAGAATTTTGAGTGAGACTTTAACAGTTGCCCTGTAAAATTTATTGAATGGACTAGTACATGATTTCACAATTAAAAATACTTCCACCCCCTTTTTTTGCTTAAAGCCATTTTAGTTATGCTGGATGTAAAATACATTGTTTAAGAAAATATTAATTTTTTTTAATGACCTTTGTTTAAAAACTGCAGAGGTGACCCTGGAATAAGATCGTGTATCCCATAGGAAGGACTCTACTGTTTACTCAGCATATGTGTATGAGAAGCACACATATTAGCATATTCTCAGCCACTCGGGAGTAAGAAATACTTATTAATTCTCTTTTGTAGATGAGGAAACTGAGGTTCTTAGAGTATCTTCCCCAAGGATTCTCAGCAGATTAACGCAACCAGGACCCCAACTCAGTTCTGTCAAGCTCTGACAAGCCATGTACTTTTAACTTCACTATTCTGCCTTCTACGCAAATAGTTAAGATGGTATCCAGTCACTTGGTTTTAGTAACACTGTGGAAGTGTTACTCATTCGGTCATGTCTGACTCTTTGTGACCACATAGGCTGTAGCCTGCCAGGCTCCTCTGTCCATGAAATTCTCCAGACAAGAATACTGGAGTGGGTTGCCATTTCCTACTCCAGGGGATCTTCCCAACCCAGGGATTGAACCCTGGTCTCCTCCATCACAGGCAGATTCTTCACTGTCTGAGCCACCAGTTCCTAAGCAGTAATACTGAGGATATTTTTAAATGCCAAATGTTAGTCATATTTAATACCAAAAGTTAGTCTTGTCTAGAACTTCACTTTTTCTCCTTAGAATATTCTCAGTTGTAGAATCCTTTGTTTACCATAAATCACCTTTATGTCTGTCCCCTCAAGCCACACTAACTGGCTGAGGTCACGGGGAGCCCTTGACTCCTCTGAGACCAGATAGTAACATCAGGTGCTTCTCCTTCCTCCCTCATGCCCCTTTTTAAAAGTAAGGTTGGCTAGTTCCCCACTTTGGAGAAATTAGAAGACTTTCTCCTTCAAAGGCCAAACCCCTAGGCCTCAGGGTGCCACCCCCTTCTCCCTTGTGTACCTTCTTGTCTGTCCCTCTTGTCCTGTAGAGATGGTATACTGAACCCAGGATTTTTAGAAAGAATCTTTGAGTATCAAATGTCAATATTAACTACATAAGTATAGTTTACAATACCGTGTTAATTATTTTACCGTTGATTTAAGTCTTCTGGGTCTCCTCTCTTTCCTGTTTTTCTGTTTCTATTCAGCAGTCCTTAGCCCTTTGAACTTATTTTTTTCTAACTCTGTCATTTCTTTGATCCCAATACGTGTCCTAGTTTTAGTAACATTTAATTTTTTTAATCCTCTTGAAATTAAGAAAAGACAAATTCTTAATTTTTCATTCTCTAAATCCATTTGTCTTTATTTCTCCTCCGTCAGGTTCACTTCACCCCATTTAACTGTTTCACTGGGTGATGTCCTTTTATGGCTGAGTGTCCAATCAGTGCCTTCAGTTTAGTTCAAAACGATGGTATTTTCCTATTTTATTCACCTAAGCCCAACTTGATGCCTTGTGCGTGTGTGTGTATGTGTGTGTTTCTTAATAGTTGCTCCTTGTCCATAGTTTTTTTTTTTTAAGTTGGCCCTCTTGAACTCTGTCTCACAAATTCCCAAAATGGGCCTTCCATTTTGGAGGGACTCAGCACTCTACTCTATACCCTGGAATAAAACTTCTAATGCTGTTCGTCACCTCCTCAAAGCGCGCCAGTGTGCCTCTCCCCCATCCCCGCACCCACTCTTCTTCCTCCATTTCTGTCAGTCTAAATTTTCCAACCCTTGCAGTCTTCTTGGATTCTCCTTGAGTCCCCACTGTCTCATGAACTGACAGGTCCTGAAATGTTTCCAATTTCTGCTGACACCTAGTTGGAAGACCTCCATCAATGTTCCCAAATCTCCCTAGCAGGCATCACAACCCCTCCCTGTCTTCCTTGATAAGGATTTCATTTCCAGATTTTATCATCAGGTCACTGTTTCCTCTACTGAATAAATTAGCATAGTGTTAGAGTCCTTAACTGTTATCACAGCTCAGTTTCTTTGACTCCAGCCAAATTGGATGGCTAAAAATTTTGACTGGCATTTGAAGTCGAAACATTTCTTCATTTCTGTACCTCCACCTCAGATTTTATCCACACCCCTTTCCTGGCCATTGCAGGGAACTCACAGATGGAGAATAATGCAGCGATATAGTACAAAAGGGTAAAGAAGTGGAACTTCAGATGTGTTATTTGTGTGTTAAATTATAAGTTTGTTATCTGAAATGTCAGATACCAAATATCAGTAAGTGCAAACTCTAGATACCTGATAAGACCTGTTAAAACATTTCCTGAGTTAGCTTTAGTGACTAACCACAGTGTGGTCCTTTTCTGGGAACAGCCCAAAAAGAAAACTCTGAGAGGGCCAAGGGTACATTTAAATGTGCAAGACACATATCTCCCAGGCTTGTGTACCATCATTATTATAGCTCTCCCAGGCTTGATACAGTAGGAATCCCTCTGTCTATCCCTCCCTCTTTCCACTTAACAAACACGGGTGGGGTGTGACTCTCATACATCTACATAGTCACTTCCCGTCTTCTGTCTTGTCACCTCTTGACACTGCCAGTGCTCGCTGTTCTAGGTCCCTGTCTCAAGCCTGGAGCAGCCCCCTTACCCAATCTTCTGGTTCATGTTTTTCACAACTATTAGGATGCCTCTTAGTCTTACTGCAGCTTCCCTAGTCCACCAAACTTTAGTGGCTTCTAATTTTCCACCACATAAGCATAAGTTCCACTGGCCTTATGCAAATAATCCATACTCTGTGTTCACGGTAGCATCCACTCTTACCATACATACAGATTTTGCTTCTCATCGATGATATTGTTGTTGATAAGCAGTAAAGAGTCAGTGTGCAGTGGTTGCCCTTCCTGCCTGCTGTGTGACCTTGGGTGAATTACTTAACCACTTTGTGCCTCAGTTTTCTCAACTAAAAAGGATATTAAGAGTACCAAATGATCCCCAAATCTCTATGGCTTACAACAATGGGCATTTATTTCTTGCTCCTGGTACATGTGGGTTGAAGCTCCACTCTACTTGCCTTTTTCATTTCAGGACACAGGCTGACATGCCATCATCAGGGTCAGCATTGTGATGGAACCTCAAGTGCCTCTTAGAACTTTGGCTGGGATGGGTCACATTGGCCAAGTCTATCACAAGACTGACCTTAGAGTCTTTGGAGTAGGAGTGTATTCTCCTTCCACGGGGAAAGGACCAAGGGGTATTTGTGAACAATAATGTAGTCCACCATGCTGTCTCATAGGTTATTGCAAGGTATAAGTGAGTTTAATAGATGTGAGTGCTTAGAAGGGTGCCTGGCATACAGTAAGGTCTCAAAGAAGTGTCTGTTGTTGTTACTTTAATTGTAAGTTTTTTGCTAGGTTTCTGTGCTAAGCATTTTACATGTATCTTACAGTTTACTCCTCAAAGTTGATATTATTATCCCAATTTTAAAAAAGAATAAACTGAGGCTTACAGAGGTTGAATTGTCCACAGTCATGCTATTTGCAAGGGACAGAATGGGCCTTTAAGCCAGGCCTGCCTTCAAAATCCTTGTTCCTGACCTTTTATTAGTCTAGTAAACATGTACTGGGAAGATTTCTCCTAAACTTTATGAGCCTGTTTCACTGCTGCCACTGCAGTCTCTGCCACCCTTGCAGAGACCTTGCCATGACCTTGAAGGACTTGCCTGTAGGCATCTGCCCTCCCAAGAAACACAGCAGCCAAAGTCCCAAGACATTGGCTATCAGATCAGATCAGTCAGTCATGTCCGACTCTTTGTGACCCCATGAATCGCAGCAGGCCAGGCCTCCCTGTCCATCACCATCTCCTGGAGTTCACTCAGACTCACGTCCATAGAGTCAGGGATGCCATCCAGCCATCTCATCTTCTGTCGTCCCCTTTTCCTCCTGCCCCCAATCCCTCCCAGCATCAGAGTCTTTTCCAATGAGTCAACTCTTCGCATGAGGTGACCAAAGTACTGGAGTTTCAGCTTTAGCATCATTCCTTCCAAAGAAATCCCAGGGCTGATCTCCTTCAGAATGGACTGGTTGGATTTCCTTGCAGTCCAAGGGACTCTCAAGAGTCTTCTCCAACACCACAGTTCAAGAGCATCAATTCTTGGCGCTCAGCTTTCTTCACAGTCCAACTCTCACATCCATACATGACCACAGGAAAGACCATAGCCTTGACTAGACAAACCTTTGTTGGCAAAGGAATGTCTCTGCTTTTGAATATGCTATCTAGGTTGGTCATAATTTTTCTTCCAAGGAGTAAGTGTATTTTAATTTCATGGCTGCAGTCACCATCTGCAGTGATTTTGGAGCCCAGAAAAATAAAGTCTGACACTGTTTCCACTGTTTCCCCATCTATTTCCCATGAAGTGATGGGACTGGATGCCATGATCTTCGTTTTCTGAATGTTGAGCTTTACGCCAACTTTTTCACTCTCCACTTTCACTTTCATCAAGAGGCTTTTTAGTGCCTCTTCACTTTCTGCCATAAGGGTGGTGTTATCTGCATATCTGAGGTTATTGATATTTCTCCTGGCAATCTTGATTCCAGCTTGTGCTTCCTCTAGCCCAGCGTTTCTCATGATGTACTCTGCATATAAGTTAAATAACAGGGTGACAATATATAGCCTTGACGTACTCCTTTTCCTATTTGGAACCAGTCTGTTGTTCCATGTCCAGTTCTAACTGTTGCTTCCTGACCTGCATACAGGTTTCTCAAGAGGCAGATCAGGTGGTCTGGTATTCCCATCTCTTTCAGAATTTTCCACAGTTTATTATGATCCACACAGTCAAAGGCTTTGGCAACACAAGAGAAGACTCTATACATGGACACACCAGATGGTCAACACCAAAATCAGATTGATTATATTCTTTGCAGCCAAAGATGGAGAAGCTCTATACAGTCAGCAAAAACAAGAACAGGAGCTGACTGTGGCTCAGACCATGAACTCCTTATTGCCAAATTCAGACTTAAATTGAAGAAAGTAGGGAAAACCACTAGACCATTCAGGTATGACCTAAATCAAATTCCTTATGATTATACAGTGGAAGTGAGAAATAGATTTAAGGGCCTAGATCTGATAGATAGAGTGCCTGATGAACTATGGAATGAGGTTCGTGACATTGTACAGGAGACAGGGATCAAGACCATCTCCATGGAAAAGAAATGCAAAAAAGCAAAATGGCTGTCTGGGGAGGCCTTACAAATAGCTATGAAAAGAAGAGACGCGAAAAGCAAAGGAGAAGAGGAAGATATTCCCATCTGAATGCAGAGTTCCAAAGAATATCAAGAATAGATAAGAAAGCCTTCTTCAGCGATCAATGCAAAGAAATAGAGGAAAACAACAGAATGGAAAGACTAGAGATCTCTTCAAGAAAATCAGAGATACCAAAGGAACATTTCGTGCAAAGATGGGCTCGATAAAGACAGAAATGGTATGGACCTAACAGAAGCAGAAGATATTAAGAAGAGATGGCAAGAATACACAGAAGAACTGTACAAAAAAGATCTTCACAACCCAGATAATCAGAATGGTGTGATCACTGACCTAGAGCCAGACATCCTGGAATGTGAAGTCAAGTGGACCTTAGAAAGCATCACTATGAACAAAGCTAGTGGAGGTGATGGAATTCCAGTTGAGCTATTCCAAATCCTGAAAGATGATGCTGTGAAAGTGCTGCACTCAATATGCCAGCAAATGTGGAAAACTCAGCAGTGGCCACAGGACTAGAAAAGGTCAGTTTTCATTCCAATCCCAAAGTAAGGCAATGCCAAAGAATGCTCAAACTACTGCACAATTGCACTCATCTCACACGCTAGTAAAGTAATGCTCAAAATTCTCCAAGCCAGGCTTCAGCAATATGTGAACCGTGAACTTCCTGATGTTCAAGCTGGTTTTAGAAAAGGCAAAGGAACCAGAGACCAAATTGCCAACATCCGCTAGATCATGGAAAAAGCAAGAGAGTTCCAGAAAAACATCTATTTCTGCTTTATTGACTATGCCAAAGCCTTTGACTTTGGCTATAAAGAACTTCAAATTTGTCATTAGTTATTTTATTCAAGCAACATAGAGGTAGATTCTGTGCAAGACCAGCTGAGTGATTGGTACTTGGATTCTGAACCTCTTATTCCCATGTTTGGAGAGCTAAATTTATATACCACCCCAACTTTGCTTTCTGTGCAATCCAACTTGTCAAATTAATTGCTGGAATATCCTCTACTCAAGACAGAAGCAAGACTCCACAGGATGTCCATCTAGATATTGTTGTTGAGAAAGGTATCTATTAGTCTCTCTGTATCTCATTAGTGGCCAAATGGCAGAATAAGGAATGTAGGCATCTGCAGTCCCGTGAGGTTAGATCTGTTCACCTCCAAGATTTAAGGTTTAGAGTATGCCCTTGTGAAAGCATGTTGGCCCTCATCTTTCAAGCCCAGATCAGGGCTAGCCCTGCCATCTCATACTTGGTTAACTTATTGGTAGTGCTTCTTCCATGAGGATGTAAGCTTCATGAAGGGAGAGATCATGTTTCATGATCTTCTGCATTTCCCCACAAAGCCTGCAAGCTTGGGGACATCCTTAGAGTCTGCAGAGAGAACATGCAGAGGTAACTTAGGTGCAGCTCCTGTCTTTATGCATCGTATTATCCCTCAACTCTTAAATAGAGACTTATATCTGTATCACTAAATCAAGGTTTCAGATTTAAGGAGAAGGAAGCATAGGGAAGTGGTAAGAGTATATCCTGGAGCCAGACTGCCTGTTTTATATCCCCGCTCCCTACATATTGTCTGTGAAAACTTTGAGCTTGAATTTTCTCATCTATAAGGTGGGAATAATAATAGTATTAATTTTACAGACTTATTGTGAATATTAAATGTTAGTACTAGTGTTGTACACATATAGTAAGGCTTCAAGATATGTTAACTATTACAGATAACAAAATAACAGAGGTGAAAGCACTTAGAATTTCCCAAACAGTGCTACTCAGAGTTGCCATCTGCTTTGAGCTAAGGAACTTGGGTCATGAGGTAAATCAACACTCACCTTCCTTCAAAAAACCCTTGTTAGGAGGGAAAAAAAAATTGTACTTGGAGATAAAGTTGGTTTACACTCCGGCTGCAGCTGCTTGTCTTCTTTATAAACAGTTCACAGCCATTCCTTTTGTTTCCTGACCTAGGACATAGTAGGCAGTCAGTAAATTTAATTATGTGCTCTAGCCTGATAAAAACCTTTTTGAGATATCTTATTAAGGTAAATGAATAAATTTTCTACTTAATGAACTTTGTAAATTTTAAGTTCCTAGTATGTCACACACTGTAAATCTATATTATATTTATTTATAGTTTTTCTGTATCTTCAATTTAAAAATAAGGTAAATCCAAGCCTTCTTTTTTTTTTTTTGTAAAAGCTATGAATGTTTTTTTTCGATGTTTTTTTTATTCCAGCAGTGAGTAGATAAAAGCAGCCATATAGGCCATCATGGGAAGCCTAGAATGGGTTTTACCAGATCCCATTTTGTTTATTTATTATTTTTTTGTCATCATGTTAGTGTTTATATACAGTCATGTCTGACTCTTTGCTACCCTGTGGAGGATAGCCCACCAGGCTCCTCTGTCCATTGGATTTTCCAGACAAGAATACTGGAGTGGGTTGCCATTTCCCTCTCCATTATATACAGAGTCAAACATAAAAAAACTAAGCATAATTTTTGCAGGTAAGATTTATTTATATAAAAGTTTGGTACTATGGCAGTTGTTTAGCAAAAAATCTATACATGTTGCTATGTAGAAAGAAATTAATACTATAAGTTAACTTTTTAACCTCCTTTATAGCAAAGCAATTTAATGTGAAACTAGTAATCGTATTAGTCTTGATTCTCTAGAAGAAGAAAATCAATAATGTGTTTTTTCTTCCAGTTTTATTGAGATATGTGACGTATAGCACTATGTAAGTCTAAGATATCAGCATGATGATTAGACTTATATACATCATGAAATGGTTATAATAAGTTTTATAAATATCCATCAAGAACTAAATATCCATCAAGAACATAAATATTTTGTAAATATTCATCAAGAACTAAAGAGCCTATTGATGAAAGTGAAAGAGGAGAGTGAAAAAGTAGGCTTAAAACTCAACATTCAGAAAACTAAGATTGTGGCATCCGGTCCCATCACTTCATGGCAAATAGATGGGGAAACAATGGAAGCAGTGAGAGACTTTATTTGGAGGGTTCCAAAATCACTGCAGATGGTGACTGTACCCATGAATTTAAAAGACACTTGCTCCTTGGAAGAAAAGCTATGCCCAACCTAGATAGCATATTAAAAAGCAGAGACGTTACCCTGCTGACAAAGGTCCATCTAGTCAAGGCTATGGTTTTTCCAGTAGTCATGTATGGATGTGAGAGTTGGACTATAAAGAAAGCTGAGTGCCAAAGAACTGATGCTTTTGAATTATGGTGTTGGAGAATACTCTCGAGAGTCCCTTGGACTGCAAAGAGATCCAACCAGTCCATCCTAAAGGAAATCAGTTCTGAATATTCATTGGAAGGACTGATGCTGAAGCTGAAACTCCAATACTTTGGCCACCTGATGCGAAGAACTGACTCATGGGAAAAGACCCTGATGTTGGGCAAGATTGAAGGAGGGAGGAGAAGGGTATGACAGAGGATGAGTTGGTGGGATGGCGTCACTGACTCAATGGACATGAGTTTGAGCAAGCTCCAGGAGTTGGTGATGGACAGGGAAGCCTGGTGTGCTGCAGTTTTTGGAGTCACAAAGTCAGACATGGCTGAGTGACTGAACTGAACTGAATTGAAATATCCATCACTCATATAGTTACAAGATTAAAGAAAGAGAAAAAAAAATTTTCCTTGTGATGAGAACTCTTTGATAAGAACTCTTAGGATTTACTCTCTTAACTTCCATATATAATATACATCAGTGTTAATTATGTTTATAATGTTGTTCACTGTATCCCTCATCCTTAGTTATAACTGGAGGTTTGTACCTTTTGACCATCTTCTCATAATATAAAATATTAGAATATATAATATCTGTGTTAAATAATGCATATTATAATAATAAATATGTTATATTTAATGTTATATATGGCAACCCACTCAAGTAGTCTTGCCTGGAGAATCCCATGGACAACGGAGCCTGGGAGGCTATAGTCCATAAGGTTGCAAAGAGTAAGACATGACTGAGTGACTAACATAACACACATTATTAAATATAATATTTTATGTATAAGAGTTATTGTAAGAAATTAGCTCATAAGATTATGGAGGCTGAGAAATCCCAGCCTACAACTACAGTCTGTAGTTGGCAAGCTCAAGTCCCAGGAAAGCCCATAATAAAATTCCAAGTCTGAGTCCAGAGGCCTAAGAACCAGAAGGTTGTCTGAATCCTCATTCAAGTCCAAAGGCAGAAGACCACTGTCCCAGCTTGAAGACGAAAAAGAATTCTCCCTTCCTGTGCCTTTTCATTCTAATCAGGTTTCCAATAGATTAGGTGAGGTTCACTCACATCAGGGAGGGCAGTCTGCTTTGCTCTGCAGATTCCAATGTTAAATCTCATCCAGAAGCATCCTTACAGACTTAGAAGAGTATTCAACTGGATATCTGGGAATCCATGTCCCAGTCAAGTTGACACATAGAATTAACCAACCATCATCATAATATTAGACACAGTGCCCCCTTTACAAAAGTCAACTTATTTGATTTCTATATACTCTTAAAGATGAATGCTTTTCCTGCTCAAAGTCAATTTACTTAGCCTAGTTTTGGATTTTAATTCCTTACTTTTGAATAAAATTTTTGTTTTCTTTTTAATTTTTACAGGTAGTCTTTTTATGACAGGTTATTAAGCATCATTTCTGCTGTATTACTTAAATAATTGAGGACCTAAAGATACATGTGATCGATTATTCTGAAAGATTTTCGGTTGCAGGAGAATCCTGTTACCCAGCTAAAAGATTTGATAGATTGTAAAGGAAACCTTTTGAGTAATGGGGCAGGGGAAAGCAGGCTGCTTTGTGCAACTGTATCTCTGAATATTCTCCTCAAAATGAATTGTAAGGATGTGCAGTGAGGTCATAGTCCTCTGCCATTCCAGAAAAAGAAAAAGGAATGTAGGCAGTGTAGGCTGAAGGTTCTTGGGGAATGGAGGAAAAATGTTTCAAAAACAGAAAACAACCATTTGAAAGTGCAAAAGAAAATGGATATCCTAGAAATGAATTGGATTGTTTTCCACTCACAGCCTCTTGTAACCCTAATGAATAGTACTATAGCTCCACCTACTGTATAGAGAAGCAAAGAGGCAAAATACTGTCAGTCAGAACCTTCTCCCCCTAACCCCAGGGTATTTTTGGTTTTTTTTTATCTTTTGGTTATTTACTCAAGTCATTGAAACTGTGTTTATTTTTTGCTTCCAATCTTTCTCTCCTCTTCCTACTAATAATTTCATGTGTGAAAGATTTATGGGTATCATTTTAAAAGCTAACATTTCAAAGAAAACATAATAGGAAATTATACTTTGATGATTTGGTTGAGGTGTCTGGAAATGCAGCACATAAAATACGATTTAGATATATATCATACTTGAATAAATTATGTGTGAGAAAGACCAAGAAGGGGGAAGACAAGGTTGTTATCTGATGAGGAGAAGAGTAAAGATTTTAAAGACCTGAATTCTCTAAAACTAATTTGCTTGGTGCCTTGGGCAAGTTACTAAACTTTCCTTGTGTGCTGCAGTTTCTCTATTTAAAAAAATAATGAGGATAATGGCATATGCCTTTTCTCTGCCTCATAGAATTCTTATCAGAATGATAGAAGATCAAGTAATGTCCCACTTATCCAGCCATCATACTTCCAGTCTCGACCATCTGTAATGATTCTCAGAAGCAGGCAGAAAAAGGCCTGTGAGCCAGGAGAGTGCATGCTTTAAGAAAGCAAAATCCCTTGACTTAGAATTATGTGTAAAAGTAAGGTCTGCGGTTTAAAGCTGGTATATGTGTGTTTGTGTGTGCTTCTTCTCTGTTGTTCTTTCTGTAGTTCTTCCTTCCCTGTAGTAACCTAGGAAAACAGTTTTTGGTTTGTTGTTTTGTTTGTTTGTTTTTATGATGGAAAGATAGGAAAGGATGATGACGTGAGTATAGGTTTCTCCTTAGAAATTCATCATTAAAGTAACTGGAGAAGAGATTGCAGAACCCCAGCAGCATTCTATGGCTAAAATTGAGAGTAAACAGCTTTCTGAATTTCAAGTAATCACACTATATAGACCTTAGTATAGACCTTATACAGAGAAGGCAATGGCACCCCACTCACTCTTGCCTGGAAAACCCCATGGACGGAGGAGCCTGGTAGGCTGAAGTCCGTGGGGTCGCTAGGAGTCAGACACGACTGAGCGACTTCACTTCACTTTTCACTTTCATGCATTGGAGAAGGAAATGGCAACCCACTCCAGTGTTCTTGCCTAGAGAACCTTAGGGACAGGGGAGCCTGGTGGGCTGCTGTCTATGGGGTCGCACAGAGTCGGACATGACTGAAGCGACTTAGCAGCAGCAGCAGCAGCATAGACCTTATAATCACACAATTATAGACCTTAGCAGAAGTTTTCTGAATCATATCCAGAATGCTCTTTTACAAAGATGTTTGCATTGTATTTTAGAAAGAGTTCCATTAAAAAAAAAAAGTCTTTAAAGATTATATATTATTTATGATGAAAATCCTTGGAAGGAAAGTTATGACCAACCTAGATAGCATATTCAAAAGCAGAGACATTACTTTGCCAACAAAGGTTCGTCTAGTCAAGGCTATGGTTTTTCCAGTGGTCATGTATGGATGTGAGAGTTGGACTGTGAAGAAGGCTGAGCGCCAAAGAATTGATGCTTTTGAACTGTGTTGTTGGAGAAGACTCTTGAGAGTCCCTTGGACTGCAAGGAAATCCAACCAGTCCATTCTGAAGGAGATCAGCCCTGGGATTTCTTGGAAGAAATGATGCTAAAGCTGGAACTCCAGTACTTGGGCCACCTCATGCGAAGAGTTGACTCATTGGAAAAGACTCTGATGCTGGGAGGGATTAGGGGCAAGAGGAGAAGGGGACGACAGGATGAGATGGCTGGATGGCATCACTGACTCAATGGACGTGAGTCTGAGTGAACACCGGGAGTTGGTGATGGACAGGGAGGCCTGGCGTGCTGCGATTCATGGGGTTGCAAAGAGTTGGACACGACTGAGCGACTGATCTGATCTGATCTGATGATGAAAATCGACATGTATGAACTAATTTTTTCCTAGTGGATACATTCAATATCACTGTATTTTTAAAGATATATATTTGATTTCCTCAATTAAATGGAAAATTACTTCTCCAGGTTTTTCCTTGTGGTTTCTGCCAATTTAAATCACTTTCCAGGTCACTGTTATTGGTGAGAAAATGTTGCCTGCCATATCAGTAAACAAAGGATGTTGCAGTCATCATCAAGCCCCCACAGCCACCCCAGACTGTGAGCCCTGAGGGAACTCAGGATGTAACAGAGCTGCCCAGTGCCGAGCCCTCAGCTGCTGCAGCCTCCTTTCCACACAGCAGTGTGCCTTGAGACTCAGGATGAGAAGCACAAAATACTGGTCCAGTAGCTGAGGTGCTGTCAAAGGAATGATTCCAGTGAGCTCAGACTCTTGCATTTTCCCATACACAGAAAAGTGCTAGATTCCTTAACTTGAGATATCTGGTTTTCTTTAATTACCAGTCATCTTTTGATGTTCTGACTACCCGGTCTTGCAGAAACTCTTATGTATCCTGGCTCCTCACTTACGTCTTCATAGCAGTTTCTCAGAGCTGAGTGTCTGTGTCCTGGGCTTTAGTCTTCAGTTTTGTCTGCTAAGTAAAACATAATTCTCAGTTTTTAGTTTGTGCTTTTTTTTTTTTTCCCCAGTGAGATAACTGTAAAGTCAAAACAAGGAGTTTTTGGAAAACTGGTTTTAAGGGGTAGAGGTGTGTGTGACTTATGAAATAAAAGTGTAAATTAAATATTTTTCATTGTATTTAGCCACTTGTAAGAAAGTTTTTCTGTTTGAGAGTAGAACTGAAAACTTAGTCTGGATGGATGTTTATGTAAGTCTTTCTTAATGTACCTTAAATGCCTAAATGTTGTATTATCATGTAGGAAGGGCAACAAATTATTTATATGTTTCATACTTGAAAGTTTTTATATAACATCTTTATTAAAATATGTACTAAATTTATAAATGTAAAATTGAACAAATCTCAAAATACTTTGTGTTTATTGTCTGATGGAGGTAGGCCAAAAGTGACACCCTTGGTGTTCTTTTCCATCTGAGATGAGAAAATCTGAGAATTCAAATGAGGTTAGTGTAGATCAGGAATTCTCGGACTAATTAAAGTAGCAAGTGCTTTTTTTTTTTTTAATGCCCTGTTTTTCTAAGACAGATGTTGTTCAACTGACTATACACAGTACCAGTGCATAGTGAGGGCTGGGCTTCCCTGGTGGCTCGATGGTAAAGAGTCCACCTGCCAGTGCAGGGTGAGACGATCCTCGGGAGAAGGAAATGGCAACCCACTCCAGTACTCCTGCCTGGACAGTACGATGGACAGAGGAGCCTGGCGTGCTGTAGTCCACAGGGTCACGAAAGAGTAGAACATGATTTAGTGACTAAACAACACAGCACGTGTTAATTATGTCCCTTTGACAAATCCTAAACTGGTCTGTATCCTGTCCAGTGATTGCATACTTGGATGTAACAGCAGTGTCAAATTGCTGTATATTTCTGAATTCTTTTCTCTCAATTTTGATATGATACTTACATGGTTGTGAACTGATAACAGTTTGTTTGCAGGCAAGGACTTTGAGGTAGCACTGGATAGTTCAGTGGTTGGCCACACAGCCTGAATCGGAGTGCCTGGATTTGAATACTGACTTTGCCATTTGCTGTCAGAGAGACCCCGGGCACATCATTTAACCTCTTTGTGACTCAGGTTCCTTACTGGTGAAATGGTAGTAGCAGTGCTAACCCATCTCAGAAGGCTGCCATAAGTGTTGTATGACTGAAATACTTAGTCCCTGAATAGTGTGCTTGCTACATGTTTAGCCATAGTAATATTATTGGCATTGATATTGTTACTAAATCACTCAAGCTGAATTTTGAGTGATTAACCTTTCCATATTTTGTCAATTTATCTAGAATAGCTGTTTTGTAACCTAATTTACTTTATTTTTTTATTTTATTTTATTTTTAAACTTTACAATATTGTATTAGTTTTGCCAAATATCGAAATGAATCCGCCACAGGTATACATGTGTTCCCCATCCTGAACCCTCCTCCCTCCTCCCTCCCCATACCATCCCTCTGGGTCGTCCCAGTGCACCAGCCCCAAGCATCCAGTATCGTGCATCAAACCTGGACTGGCAACTCGTTTCATACATGATATTATACATGTTTCAATGCCATTCTCCCAAATCTCCCCACCCTCTCCCTCTCCCAGAGTCCACAAGATTGATCTATACATCAGTGTCTCTTCTGCTGTCTCGTACATAGGGTTATTGTTACCATCTTTCTAAATTCCATATATATGCATTAGTATACTGTATTGGTGTTTTTCTTTCTGGCTTTCTTCACTCTGTATAATAGGTTCCAGTTTCATCCATCTCATTAGAACTGATTCAAATGTATTCTTTTTAATGGCTGAATAATACTCCATTGTGTATATGTACCACAGTTTTCTTATCCATTCATCTGCTAATGGGCATCAAGGTTGCTTCCATGTCCTGGCTATTATAAACAGTGCTGCGATGAACATTGGGGTACACGTGTCTCTTTCCCTTCTGGTTTCCTCAGTGTGTATGCCCAGCAGTGGGATTGCTGGATCATAAGGCAGTTCTATTTCCAGTTTTTTAAGGAATCTCCATACTCTTCTCCATAGTGGCTGTACTAGTTTGCATTCCCACCAACAGTGTAAGAGGGTTCCCTTTTCTCCACACCCTCTCCCGCATTTATTGCTTGTAGACTTATGGATCGCAGCCATTCTGACTGGCGTGAAATGGTACCTCATAGTGGTTTTGATTTGCATTTCTCTGATAATGAGTGATGTTGAGCATCCTTTCATATGTTTGTTAACCATCTGTATGTCTTCTTTGGAGAAATGTCTATTTAGTTCTTTGGCCCATTTTTTGATTGGGTCTTTTATTTTTCTGGAGTTGAGCTGTAGGAGTTGCTTGTGTATTTTTGAGATAAACTTGTATTTTAAGCACATACAGGTCATGAAAGCAAATAATCTAAGTCATATCATTTTAGAAGGATATGATTCCTTCATTTAATATGAGTGAATGATTTAGACATTAGATACTATTTGAACAGCCTTTTAATTGATATGCCATTAGGTTCCCAGAAGGTGACTGCTTTGTCACTGAGCTTCTCTCCAGGTCACAGTTGAATAACGCTGGCTAGAGATGGGTATATATGTTTTCTTAGTCACAGTGATCTTATTTACAAGTTCCTTCACTTGAATTATTTTACTTGGCCTTGAAAATATTTGTTAGTATGCTTGGTACTGTATAGACTAAAGCAAATGCTAGCTTTCTGAGTTATTTGTAATGAAATATCAGTAATAGTTCTGCATTAGTGATATGCCACTACGTATTTTCAGTGATCAAGTTTATATTCTAGTATGGAAGCAGGAAAGAAAAGCATATTTTAAAAAAAGCAAAATTAAGATATTATGGAGTGCATACACTCCATAAGTATGGAATAAGGAGGTACACTGAAAGATCTACTTTAGGAAAAGTGGTCAGGATAAGCACTTCTAGTAACAGTTGAACTGAACCCTCAGGATAAGAGGATGCCTGCCCTGTGAAGAGCTGGGAAGGACATTCCAGCAGGTGGGAAAGCTGTTGTTTACTCTGCACTACCTGTACCAGGCATTTCAAAAACTCCTCAGTAGTTGTAGACGCTGGGTCTTTTCTCCAGCTGTTTGTAACCTGTGGTGAAAGAATACAGAAATGACTGCCAAAACAAGTCATTTCTACTTCAATTTATTGTGCCAATACTTCCGCACCTTTCAGTTTTAGTTCAGTCATTCAGTCGTGTCCGACTCTTTGCAACCCCATGAACCGCAGCACGCCAGGCCTCCCTGCCCATCACCAACTCGTGGAGTTTACCCAAACTCATGTCCATTGAGTCGATGATACCGTCTAACCATCTCATCCTTTGTCGTCCCCTTCTCCTCCTGCCTTCAATCTTTCCCAACATCAGAATCTTTTCAGATGAGTCAGCTCTTCGAATCAGGTGGCCATATTATTGGAGTTTCAGCTTCAACATCAGTTCTTCCAATGAACACTCAGGACTGATCTCCTTTAGGATGGACTGGTTGGATCTCCTTGCAGCCCAATGGACTCACAAGAGTCTTCTCCAACACCACAGTTAAAAAGCATCAATTCTTCTGTGCTCAGCTTTCTTTATAGTCCAACTCTCACAACCATATATGACCACTGTAAAAACCATAGCCTTGACTAGATGGACCTTTGTTTACAAAGTAATGTCTCTGCTGTCTAGGTTGGTCATAACTTTCCTTCCAAGGAGTAAGTGTCTTTTAATTTCATGGCTGCAGTCACCATCTACAGTGATTTTGGAGCCCAGAAAAATAAAGTCTGCCACTGTTTCCCCATCTATTTGCCATGAAGTGATGGGACCAGATGCCATGATCTTTGTTTTCTGAGTGTTGAGCTTGAAGCCAACTTTTTCACTCTCCTCTTTGACTTTCATCAAGAGGCTCTTTAGTTCTTCACTTTCTGCCATAAGGGTGGTGCCATCTGCATATCTGAGGTTATTGATATTTCTCCCAGAAATCTTGATTCCAGCTTGTGCTTCCTCCAGCCCAGCGTTTCTCATGATGTACTCTGCATAGAATTTAAATAAGTAGGGTGACAATATACAGCCTTGACGTACTCTTTTTCCTATTTGGAGCCAGTCTGTTGTTCCATGTCCAGTTCTAACTGTTGCTTCCTGACCTGCATACAGGTTTCTCAAGAGGCAGATCAGGTGGTCTGGTATTCCCATCTCTTTCAGGATTTTCCACAGTTGATTGTGATCCACACAGTCAAAGGCTTTGGCATAGTCAATAAAGCAGAAATAGATGTTTTTCTGGAACTCTCTTGCTTTTTCCATGATCCAGTGGATGTTGGCAATTTGATCTCTGGTTCCTCTGCCTTTTCTAAAACCAGCTTGAATATCTGGAAGTTCACAGTTCACATATTGCTGAAGCCTGGCTTGGAGAATTTTTAGCATTACTTTATTAGCGTGTGAGATGAATGCAATTGTGTGGTAGTTTGAGCATTCTTTGGCATTGCCTTCCTTAGGGATTGGAATGAAAACTGACCTTTTCTAGCCCTGTGGCCACTGCTGAGTTTTCCAAATTTGCTGACATATTGAATACAACACTTTCACAGCATCATCTTTTAGGATTTGAAATAGCTCAACTGGAATTCCATCACCGCCTCTTTGGAATTGTTAACTTCTTCATGAAGTACCACATTCTCCCAAGACCTCTCTGAGAGCTGATCCAGGGTGCAGTTCAGCGTTACCAAGGCATTGTCAGAGCACAAAATGCATTCCATGTGCTCCTGACTTTATCGCATGCTATCCATCAGTACACTACAGGTACCTTTCAGGCCTTAATTCCGTTAAGAGTGTTTCTTGATACAAATTACTTTCATTTACCCTAATTTTTATACATTATCCACAGGGTTAGCTAGTTTTGAAACTTGATGAACACCTTTCTCAGAGGTCATAATTCTTTCCATTTTGGCTGTATCTCATTTCTTGCTCTGTCCTTTGCTAATAATGAATCAAAAAATTCCTCATTTCTATTCTCACCCAAATTAAGCCATATATGGTAAGCATGAATTTAAAAAAAATGTTTTTTCTTGGTCCAAAAACCCTACTGCTGTTTGAAATTTTCATGTAAACTTGGAACTCAATTTACTTCCATTGTTGAAAAATAACCATTTTCTTGTGTAGTGTAAACTAAGTTTTGGCTTATTTTCTTAAAAGTAGTATTCAAGTCAAACTTTCTTTATTTGTACTAATTTGTATAATTTTTTTGTATTATTTGTATTAATTTTTATAGATTTGTTATAAAACAGAGATTTATATTACAAAATTTATCTTCCTTGAGTAGCGTGAGAAATGCCAAGAAAAGTTCATTAATGAATCTTGAAAACTTTGGTCATGAACTGCTTACATTGTCCTCTTAGCATACTTCAATGATACTGAATACCTCTTAAAGACAGGATATGAGTAATGCTGTATCTAGTGAAACTCTAAGAAGAATTTTAAATGTAATCATCATTAGCAACAGTTCTAAAACTGGCATGTTCTTACTCAGTACTTTGGCTTCCTTGCTATTTTAATTCTATATATTTGCTTTCTTCACATAAGATATGCTACTATTAACTTGAAGAGCTAATGCAAATTCCAATAGAATGGCCTGGATTCTGTGTGTCTTATACATTATCAACTAGATTTTTTAAAACTAGTCTCAATTTTAGTAACAGTAAATCTATAAAAGGAAAAAATAAACATGATGTTAATTTCAATTATTGATAGATTTGAGTGATGAAAGTCTAAAATATTCACTGACCTTTTATCATGACTTTTCTTGACTTAACGCAGTTTATTTTTTAATGAGTCTTTTTAAAATGTAATACCTTAACTTCATCTCTTGTTATTATCTAAGTTGGGGAACATGGTTTTAAAAACATAGAATGTAAATATTTTAAGAATGATTACGGAGGGAGGCGCCAAGATGGCGGAGGAGTAGGATGGGGAAAACACTTTCTCCCCCACAAATTCATCAAAAGAGCATTTAAACGTCGAGTAAATTCCACAAAACAACTTCTTAATGCCGGCAGAGGACATCAGGCACCCAGAAAAGCAACCCAACTCTTCGAAAGGAGGTAGGAAAAAATATTAAAGACAATAAAAGAGACAAAAGAGGGAGGGACGGAGTTCCGTCCCGGGAAGGGAGTCTTAAAAAGAGAGAAGTTTCCAAACACCAGGAAACCTTCTCACTGCCGAATCCGTGCCGAGCTTTGGAAGCACAGAGGGCAACATAACAGGGAGAAAAAATAAATAAACAATTAAAACTCGCAGATTGCGAGCCCTACGGTAACTCCCCCAGCGGAGAAGCAGCGCAGACGCCTGCATCCGCCATTAGCAAGCGGGGGCTGGGCAGGGAGGCGCGGCGCGGGCTGCATCGCTGAGAGTAAGAATCTGGCCTGAATACCCTGAGCACTATCTGAGCGAAATAATTTGGGCTAGCAAACCAGACTGTGGGATATCTACCATGCGAAAAGCCAGCCCTAACCTAAGACACCGCCAGCCTGCGCATGGAACAAAGGACTAAACAGAGATAGCCGGCTGCAGACCTTCCCCCTCTGGTGACAGGCAGCCAGAGCCGGAAGGGGGCAATCGCAGCCCCAGAGAGACATTATCTATAAAACTGGCTTCTTTGCTAGCTAAAACTTATTGGGGGTCTGGACGGTCAACATCTGCCTGAGAAGGTGCGCCGGTTTTACGCCCAGATAACCGAGTGGCGGGGAGGCGATAAGTCGCAGCATTGGCGCTCGCCAAACACCTCATCACCTGAGCTGCTCGGACCTGGGAAGAGCACAAAACGCAGGCCCAACTGAGTCTGCGCCTCTGAGGACTACCTGAGTGCCTGAACCTGAGCGGCTTGGACCTGGGAGGTGCATGCAACCCAGGGCCAGCCTCGGATTGTTCCCGCGGAACAATCTAGAGCCTGAGCAGTGTGGGCAGGAGGCTACACGTGCCATGAGCGGGCAGACCCAGTGTGGCTGAGGCACTGCGAGCGCACGCCAGTGTCATTTGTTTGCAGCATCCTCCCTCCCTCCCCCCCACAGCGACTGAACAAAGAGAAGAAATACAGCTCCACCCACCAGAACACCGACACAAGCTTCCCTAACCAGGAAACCTTGACAAGCCACCTCTACATACCCACACACAGCGAGGAAATGCCACAATAAAGAGAACTCCACAAACTGCCAGAATACAGAAAGGACTCCCAAACTCAGCAATTTAAACAAGATGAAGAGACAGAGGAATACCCAGCAGATAAAGGAACAGGATAAATGCCCACTAAACCAAACAAAAGAGGAAGAGATAGGGAATCTACCTGATAAAGAATTCCAAATAATGATAGTGAAATTGATCCAAAATCTTGAAATTAAAATGGAATCACAGATAAATAGCCTGGAGACAAGGATTGAGAAGATGCAAGAAGGGTTTAACAAGGACCTAGAAGAAATAAAAAAGAGTCAATATATAATGAATAATGCAATAAATGAAATTAAAAACACTCTGGAGGCAACAAATAGTAGAATAACAGAGGCAGAAGATAGGATTAGTGAATTAGAAGATAGAATGGTAGAAATAAATGAATCAGAGAGGATAAAAGAAAACAAATTAAAAGAAATGAGGACAATCTCAGAGACCTCCAGGACAATATTAAACGCTACAACATTCGAATCATAGGGGTTCCAGAAGAAGAAGACAAAAAGAAAGACCATGAGATAATACTTGAGGAGATAATAGTTGAAAACTTCCCTAAAATGGGGAAGGAAATAATCACCCAAGTCCAAGAAACCCAGAGAGTCCCAAACAGGATAAACCCAAGGAGAAACACCCCAAGACACATATTAATCAAATTAACAAAGATCAAACACGAAGAACAAATATTAAAAGCAGCAAGGGAAAAACAACAAATAACACACAAGGGAATTCCCATAAGGATAACAGCTGATCTTTCAATAGAAACTCTTCAAGCCAGGAGGGAATGGCAAGACATACTTAAAATGATGAAAGAAAATAACCTACAGCCCAGATTATTGTACCCAGCAAGGATCTCATTCAAGTATGAAGGAGAAATCAAAAGCTTTTCAGACAAGCAAAAGCTGAGAGAATTCTGCACCACCAAACCAGCTGTCCAACAAATACTAAAGGATATTCTCTAGACAGGAAACACAAAAATGGTGTATAAACTCGAACCCAAAACAATAAAGTAAATGGCAACGGGATCATACTTATTACCTAATTACCTTAAACGTAAATGGGTTGAATGCCCCAACCAAAAGACAAAGACTGGCTGAATGGATACAAAAACAAGACCCCTACATATGTTGTCTACAAGAGACCCACCTCAAAACAGGGGACACATACAGACTGAAAGTGAAGGGCTGGAAAAAGATTTTCCATGCAAATAGGGACTAAAAGAAAGCAGGAGTCACAATACTCGTATCAGATAAATTAGACTCTAAAACAAAGGCTGTGAAAAGAGACAAAGAAGGTCACTACATAATGATCAAAGGATCAATCCAAGAAGAAGATATAACAATTATAAATATATATGCACCCAACATGGGAGCACCGCAGTATGTAAGACAAATGCTAACAAGTATGAAAGGAGAAATTAACAATAACACAATAATAGTGGGAGACTTTAATACCCCACTCACACCTATGGATAGATCAACTAAACAGAAAATTAGCAAGGAAAAAAAAAAAAAAAGAGGTGTGTAAGGCAACTGGAAATTTAAACATCACTGGATATTTGATGATATTAAGAATTTATTCTTAAAAAAAAAAAAAAAAAAAAAGAAACCAATATTCATTGCAATACTATTTACAATAGCCAAGAAATGAAAGCATGAATAAAGAAGATGTGGTACATGTATACAATGAAATATTACTCAACATTAAAAGGAGTGAAATAATGCCATTTGCAGCAACATGGATAGACCTAAAGATGATCATACTAAGTGAACAAAGTCAGAGAAAGACAAATACATATGATATCACATATGTGAAATCTTAAAAAATGATATAAATGAACTTATTTACAAAACAGACAGACCCAAAGACATAGAAAACAAACTTATGGTTCCCAAAGAGGAAAGAGGGAGAGGGATAAATTAGGGATATTAGATTAATAGATACACTCCTATATATAAATCAGAAAAGCAACAAAGTCCTACTGTATAGCACAGGGAACTCTACTCAGTATTCTGTAATAACCTGTAAGGGAAAGAATCTGAAAATAATATGTGTAACTGAATCATTTTGGTGTATACCTGAAACTAAAGAACACTGTGAATCAATTATATTTCAATTTAAAAAATGAAAAAAATTAAAAATTTTTAAAAAAAAAAAAAAAGAGAAAAAAAAAAAGAATGATTACTATCTGAAAAGTTTACTAAAACTCCTGGCCAAAGACATCGTAGTAACATTTAGAATCATAGGTATTGATGTTCTCATTGCCGATTATTATTTTTTCTTCAGACTTCAGTTTGTAAACTCATAATAAAAATATCGTATTAAAATGGGAAGTATTTTTAAATGGCAGTACTTTAGAAACAGAATAAATGTGGGAGGAAATTTAAGAGTAAAGATGTCTAAATATTCTGCATTTATATTTTCCTTTTAGGACCAACTTAAAGTATAGAAATATAATAGTAACTAATTGAACACAATGGTCCTCAACACTAGTGTATGTAATAATCATCTGTCAGGCTTTTAGTGGTAGTGAGGTGGGACAGGGGGTTAATGTAACAATCCTAGAGTTGCAAATAGGTGTTCAGCAGTTGAGTTCAGTTCTGACACTGACTCATTGAGTGATAGATCCCACTGGTTAAGGGCTCAGTCCCATAATACTGCCCCCACTTCAGACACCCATTGCAGTAAGGTGAAAGCCACTCATAATTCTGACCAGCCATCTGTAATTTGTGAATTTCCATGACCCCTCCTGAGGTTCAGTTCAGTTGAGTTCAGTCGCTCAGTTGTGTCCGACTCTTTGCAACCCCATGAATCACAGCACGCCAGGCCTCTCTGTCCATCACCAACTCCCGGTGTTCACTCAGACTCACGTCCATCGAGTCAGTGATGCCATCCAGCCATCTCATCCTCTGTCGTCCCCTTCTCCTCCTGCCCCCAATCCCTCCCAGCATCAGAGGCTTCTCCAATGAGTCAACTCTTCGCATGAGGTGGCCAAAGTACTGGAGTTTCAGCCTTAGCATCATTCCTTCCAGAGAAATCCCAGGGCTGATCTCCTTCAGAATGGACTGGTTGGATCTCCTTGCAATCCAAGGGACTCTCAAGAGTCTTCTCTAACACCACAGTTCAAAAGCATCAATTCTTCGGTGCTCAGCTTTCTTTACAGTCCAACTCTCACATCCATACCTGACCACTGGAAAAACCATAGCCTTGACTAGACAGACCCTTGTTGGCAAAGTAATGTCTCTGCTTTTGAATATGCTATCTAGGTTGGTCATAACTTTTCTTCCAAGGAGTAAGGGTCTTTTAATTTCATGGCTGCAGTCACCATCTGCAGTGATTTTGGAGCCCAAAAAAATAAAGTCTGACACTGTTTCCCATGAAGTGATGGGACCAGATGTCGTGATCTTCGTTTTCTGTATGTTGATATTTCTCCTGGAAATCCTGATTCCAGTTTGTGCTTCTTCCAGCCCAGCGTTTCTCATGATGTACTCTGTATATAAGTTAAATAAGCCGGGTGACAAGATACAGCCTTGACGTACTCCTTTTCCTATTTGGAACCAGTCTGTTGTTCCATGTCCGGTTCTAACTGTTGCCTCCTGACCTTCATATAGGTTTCTCAAAAGGCAATTCAGGTGGTCTGGTATTCCCATCTCTTTCAGAATTTTCCACAGTTTATTGTGATCCACACAATCAAAGGCTTTGGCATAGTCAATAAAGCAGAAATAGATGTTTTTCTGGAACTCTCTTGCTTTTTCCATGATCCAGCGAGTGTTGGCAATTTGATCTCTGTTCTGGTTCCTCTGCTTTTTCTAAAACCAGCTTGAACATCTGGAAGTTCACAGTTCACGTATTACTGAAGCCTGGCTTGGAGAATTTTGAGCATTACTTTACTAGCGTGTGAGATGAGTGCAATTGTGTGGTAGTATGAGCATTCTTTGGCATTTCCTTTCTTTGGGATTGGAGTGAAAACTGACCTTTTCCAGTCCTGTGGCCACTGCTGAGTTTTCCACATTTGCTGGCATATTCAGTGCAGCACTTTCACAGCATCATCTTCCGGGATTTGGAATAACTCAACTGGAATTCCATCACCTCCACTAGCTTTGTTCGTAGTGATGCTTTCTAAGGCCCACTTGACTTCACATTCCAGGATGTCTGGCTCTAGGTCAGTGATCACACCATCGTGATTATCTTGGTCGTGAAGATCTTTTTTGTACAGGTCTTCAGTGTATTCTTGCCATCTCTTCTTAATATCTTCTGCTTCTGTTAGGTCCATACCATTTCTGTCCTTTATCGAGCCCATCTTTGCACGAAATGTTCCCTTGGTATCTCTAATTTCCTTGAAGAGATCTCTAGTCTTTCCCATTCTGTTATTTTCCTCTATTTCTTTGCATTGGTCACTGATGAAGGCTTTCTTATCTCTTCTTGCTATTCTTTGGAACTCTGCATTCAGATGCTTATATCTTTCCTTTTCTCCTTTGCTTTTCTCTTCTCTTCTTTTCACAGCTATTTGTAAGGCCTCCTCAGACAGCCATTTTGCTTTTTTGCATTTCTTTTCCATGGAGATGGTCTTGATCCCTGTCTCCTGTACAATGTCACGAACCTCATTCCATAGTTCATCAGGCAGTCTATCTATCAGATCTAGGCCCTTAAATCTATTTATCACTTCCACTGTATAATCATAAAGAATTTGATTTAGGTCATACTTGAATGGTCTAGTGGTTTTCCCTACTTTCTTCAATTTAAGTCTGAATTTGGCGATAAGGACTTCATGATCTGAGCCACAGTCAGCTCCTGGTCTTGTTTTTGTTGACTGTATAGAGCTTCTCCATCTTTGGCTGCAAAGAATATAATCAATCTGATTTCGGTGTTGACCATCTGGTGATGTCCATGTGTAGAGTCTTCTCTTGTGTTGTTGGAAGAGGGTGTTTGCTATGACCAGTGCATTTTCTTGGCAAAACTTTATTAATCTTTGCCCTGCTTCATTCCGTATTGCAAGGCCAAATTTGCCTGTTACTCCAGGTGTTTCTTGACTTCCTACTTTTGCATTCCAGTCCCCTATAATGAAAAGGACATCTTTTTTGGATGTTAGCTCTAAAAGGTCTTGTAGGTCTTCATAGAACCGTTCAACTTCAGCTTCTTCAGCGTTACTGGTTGGGGCATAGACTTGGATTACTGTTATATTGAATGGTTTGCCTTGGAAATTAACAGAGATCATCTGTCGTTTTTGAGATTGCATCCAAGTACTGCATTTCAGACTCTTGTTGACCATGATGGCTACTCCATTTCTTCTAAGGGATTCCTGCCCGCAGTAGTAGATATAATGGTCATCTGAGTTAAATTCACCCATTCCAGTCCATTTTAGTTCGCTGATTCCTAGAATGTCGACGTTCACTCTTGCCATCTCCTGTTTGACCACTTGCAATTTGCCTTGATTCATGGACCTGACATTCCAGGTTCCTATGCAATATTGTTCTTTACAGCATTGGACCTTGCTTCTCTCACCAGTCACATCCACAGCTGGGTATTCTTTTTGCTTTGGCTCCATCCCTTCATTCTTTCTGGAGTTATTTCTCCACTGATCTCCAGTAGCATATTGGGCACCTACTGAGCTGGGGAGTTTCTCTTTCAGTATCTTATCATTTTGCCTTTTCATATTGTTCACGGGGTTCTCAAGGCAAGAATACCGAAGTGGTTTGCCATTCCCTCTCCAGTAGACCACATTCTGTCAGACCTCTCCACCATGACCCGCCCGTCTTGGGTTGCCCCACGGGCATGGCTTAGTTTCATTGAGTTAGACAAGGCTGTGGTCCTAGTGTGATTCGATTGACTAGTTTTCTATGAGTATGGTTTCAGTGTGTTTGCCCTCTGATGCCCTCTTGCAGCATCTGAGGTTCAGTAATTGCTAAAATAACTCACAGAACTCAGGAAAGAACATGCTCTACTAGCATTTGCTAGCAGTTTATCATAAAGGGTACAACTCAGGACTGGCAAATGCGGTGAAGAGCTTCCAAGCCCTCAGGACACACCACTACCCCAGTAACCCAGCAACGCTATGAACTCCATTGGTTAGGGGTTTATTACAAACCTTCTACTAAATAGGTACACTTGATTAAATCATTGGCCATTTGTGTTCGTAAGTTCCAGTCTTTTAACCACATGGCTAGCTCCTGTGGCAGT
The DNA here is from genome assembly GCF_027580195.1 of Bos mutus. Classification (NCBI taxonomy): domain Eukaryota; kingdom Metazoa; phylum Chordata; class Mammalia; order Artiodactyla; family Bovidae; genus Bos; species Bos mutus. Next base: position 42,694,486 of record NC_091638.1, read on the forward strand.
CAGCCCCCATCTTGAAGTATCTAGGGACACACTGAGTCACCTCATTGACACCAACTTAGGTAAGGTTGGAAGGCACTTGTTATGAATTACAAACGAACAAACAAAATGTGCCTGTCACTCAGGCAATTCCAAGGTCTTTAGGAGCTCTGTGCCAGGAATTAGAAGACAAAGACCAGATATATCTTTCTTGTGTGTGTGTATGTGTGTGTGTGTTAGTTGCTCAGTTGTGTCATACTCTTTGCAACCCATGAACTGTAGCCCACCAGGCTCCTCTGTCCATGGAATTCTCCAGGCAAGAATATCTTTCTTACCATACCGCTGATAGGCACTGGGATTGTTTCCAAATATTATATTTTCCCTTCCAGACATATGGTAGAATTTTACTCCTCTCTCCTTTTATTATGTTGGCCATATGACTTGCTTTAGCTGGTAAAGATAAGAAGTGGCACTGTCACATGAGGAGGAACCTTTAGAAATTAGTGTGCCAGTCACCATGTTCCCATCTCAGTGCTCTGGTTATTTCTGAAGAATGTAGCATCCATGGGTCCTGAGTTACTAGAATAAGCAAAACTGCTTACTGCCCCTATAAGACTTTAGTGTGAACAGGAAATAATTTTTTTGCTATTTTGTTAAGCTTCTCAGATTTGGGGATTACTTATTACGGTGGCTTGGCCCTTGTATCCTGACTGATACAAGGTTTAAAAAATAAAAGTCACAGATTATATAGTGCTTATTTTCTTAGTTCACTAAAGTTTGTTGTCATTAATGATTGTTGAATTTTATTGAATACTTTTTTCTGTATCTATTGAATTGTTCCTATTTTTTCATTTTAATCTGTTAATATTGTGAATTATTTTACAGATACTCTCATATTTAAACATCTTTCCATTCCTGAGCTAATCCCCATTGATCATCATATATGGTATATGTTGGTATACATTGCTAAATTCAGGTTTCTATTTGTTTAGGTCTTTTAAATATATGTTCATTAAATAAGTTAATTTATTACTCTTCACATCCTTATATGGTTTTAGTAACAAGGTTATATTTGATGAACTTGGGAAGCTTTTATTCTTTTTCTCACCTCAAACAATCTGTATTGAGTTCCTTTAAGTTTTGATAGAACTTGTCATTAAAACATCTGAACCTTGCACTTTTTGGTGGATGGATTTTTGACCTTTGATAACAGTTTTTTAGTGATTACACGTATCTTGAGCTTTCCTATTTCTTCTTGAGTCAGTTTTAATAATTGTATTATTCTAAGAAGTAGCTTTGTTTCAAATTCAATAGCATAAAGAATTATAGAAATTACATGTTTTATGTAGAAATATACTTTATATTATACATAGAATGGTGCATATAAAGTTTTTGTCCTTTATTGTGTCTGTACAGTGTTAATATTGTATTTTTATTTCTAGTTGTATACTTTTGTTAACTATTCTTTCCAGAAACTTTCTATTTCATTGGTCTTTTGAAAGAATTGGATTTTTGCTTTAGTTGTACTCTAGCTTCTATTTTGATTATTCCTTTAATTTTTACTTTCTTTCTACTTTTATGAGTATATTATTTTTCTAACCTCTTAAGTTGAATATTTAAATATTAATATTTAAGCTAAGAAGCTTAATCTTTTTACAGGCAACTTAAAGCTATACATTATGATGTAGATCAGATTTTTATGTGTGAAATCTTGAAATCTAATCTTGGCGGCTTTGGAAGTTATGTGTTTCACTTCTGTCCTTTTAGAGGTCACCTTTAAATTTATAACATTCACATTTGTCTTAACATCACTGAAATTAAATAGCTCATCCCCTTACACAAAAGGAGAAAGCTTTGATTCCAATTGTATCCACCCTTCTCATCCTCTCTTTTATCACCTGTGTGTGTTAGTTGCTCGTGTCCAACTCTTTGCGACCCCATGGACTGTAGGCTGCCAGGCTTCTCTGTCCATGGGATTCTCCATGGAGTGGGTTGCCATTCCCTTCTCCATCTGTTATCTCTTGGTACTCCGTTATTTAACTTATATGCAGAGTAATCTTGCGAAATGCCAGGCTGGATGAAGCACAAGCTGGAATCAAGATTTCTGGAGGAAATATCAATAACCTCACGTATGCAGATGACACCACCCTTATGGCAGAAAGTGAAGAAAAACTAAAGAGCCTCTTGATGAAAGAGAAAGAAGAGAGTGAAAAAGTTGGTTTAAAACTCAACATTCAGAAAACTAAGATTGTGGCATCCAGTCCCATCACTTCATGGCAAATAGATGGGGAAACAATGGAAACAGAGACTTTATTTTGGGGGGCTCCAAAATCACTGCAGATAGTGACTGCAGCCATGAAATTAAAAGATGCTTGCTCCTTGGAAGAAAAGCTATGACCAACCTAGACAGCATATTAAAAAGTAGAGACATTGCTTTGCCAACAAAGGTCCATCTGGTCAAAGCTATGGTTTTTCTAGTAGTCATGTATGGATATGAGAGTTGGACTATAAAGGAAGCTGAGCGCCAAAGAATTGATGCTTATAAACTGTGGCGTTGGAGAAGACTCAGTTCCTTGGACTGCACAGAGATCAAACTAGTCGGTCATAAAGGAAATCAGTCCTGAATATTCACTGGAAGGACTGATGTTGAAGCTGAACCTCAATACTTTAGCCACCTGATGTGAAGAGCTGACTCATTTGAAAAGACCCTGATGCTGGGAAAGATTGAAGGCAGAAGGAGAAGGGGACGACAGAGGATGAGATGCTTGAATTGCATCACCGACAGGTTGGACATGAGTTTGAGAAGCTCCAGGAGTTGGTGATGGACAGGGAGGCCTGGCATGCTGCAGTCCATGGGACTGCAAAGAGTTGGACATGATTGAGCAACTGAACTGAACAGTTTTTAACCGAGATACGGAAATGTAGGGATGGCTTATGGCTGACAAAGTGACTCAAGAATGAGAGTGAACTAATTGGGAAAAACTTCCTAGGCATTCTTTCTTTTAATAGCTATTCAAAGTAATACTAAAGAAGATCCCAGTAACTATTTTAGACTGTGGAGATACAAAGAGGAATAAGATAAAATTTTCTTTCCTTAGGGAGTGTTCATAGTCTATTGAAGAGAATGATGTAGAACAAATAGAATGCAGTGAAAGAAATGCAGATAGAAGTAAATGTAATTGCCATGGAGCCTTTAAGTAAAATTCAGTTCTTATTTTTGCCTTTTAGAGTTAGAGATATGCTGATGGAGTAGATTATGTTTTTAAATGATCGTGTAGAAGAAATAAAAACTCACAAAAGGCAAGGAGGGGATTTTAGGACAAGAGCAAACATATAGCAAAACTAGTGGGGTGTCTTGGTATGGCTAGAGAATTAGGGATGAGTGAAGACTTGGTGGCAGACAGATCTGAGGAGAAATAGGCACAGATTTTTGGACTTTATTCTGTAGACAAAGGTTTCATGTATTTTTGTATACAGGAAAATAACATTAGAGGTTATCTTTCTAAAGACATGTTAAGTTACTGAGAGAAAAACTGGAAGCAGTGAATCAAGTTGGGAGGCTGTTATTGTCAAGTCAGGCTAGCGATGATGTATTTTGTAAAGCAAGAGGAAAAGTGAAGATGAATAGAAAGAAGCAGTGGATTTAAGAAATGAGGACTCAGAGAAAATTTTCAGAGTTAGTAGAAGCAGAGAATGGAAAGCTAAAATTTCTTAAGCAGTGACACCATGCCAGGCATTTTATCAAGAATTTCCGTGAACTTTCACAACTCTGGAAGATAAGTGGTAACTTAAAGGTGAGAAAACAGGCTGAGAGAAGTTCATGAATAGCCCAGCAGCACTCCTGGAGAGCCATAACCCAGAGCTGTCAGCCTCCCAAGCTGAGTTTTTTTCCACTTCTTCTGTTACTTCTCTTTGGGAATTTTTTTTTTTTTCCTTCGAATTCTGATTGTTTTTTTCCCATGGAAGTCTGCCTCATATTATAGTTTTATAAAGTGGAATGATGAACAAGTCAAGAGTTTCTAAATAACTGTAACTTGAAACTTCAAATTATTTCTCAACTGTAAGCTAATTAAAGCTTGCAGGGTTAGCCCCTCTAAAGTTGGAAACGGTTTGGCATCTCTTTCCATGTCATTAAGCTCCATCCATCTTTGCATTGTGATGGTTCTGCCCACCACCCCCCGCCTGCCCCAGTTTTCTGTTAGTGTCAACCTGTGGTTTGTGGGACTAAGGGTAATGATTATTCCCAGACCTGCTGGTGAAATTTATCAGAAACTAATTCAGAAGCTGTACTTTCAGCACTAAGCTAGTTCACAGTTCAGAAAACAGTGATCACTCAGGGATGTCTGACAAATACAGTGTGATCATAAATTGAAGAAATAGGAGGCCAGTAACAATTATTGATGGTTTATTGCAGGAGAAATTCTTTGGGGCTTTTCAAAAGAAAAGTTTTATATGAGTAAATAGCAAAGATCTGATTATACTAAGCAATTGGAATACTATTTCCAGCTTTTCCAGCCAAGTGGATTCTTCCTTTCCTCCCAACCAAATTCACAAGCATTTCCCCCCATTTTCCGTTGAAGGCTAATGATGGGAACTAAGGAAACAAGGAAATTATGAAGTTCAGAAATCTCCTGAGCCTGCTCCTGAAATAATACCTTACATAGGTTAAATTAGAATTTTGAGTTCAAAGATGAATACAGTCAACGGTTTAGAACAACAAGCCTCAACCTTTTTGGCACCAGGGACTGGTTTTGTGGAAGACAGTTTTTTCACAGCTGTGAGGTTGTAGGGAATGGTTTCGGGATGATTCAGGTGCATAACATCACTTTATTTCTATTATTATTACATCAGTTCCACCTCAGTTCATCAGGTATTAGATCCCCGAGGTTGAGGAGCCTTGGTTTAGAAGACATATGCTAGAACCAGACTGCATGCTTTTTTTTAATATAAATTTATTAATTTTAATTGGAGGCTAATTATTTTACAGTATTATATTGGTTTTGCCATACATCAACATGAATCCGCCACGGGTGTACATGTGTTCCTCATCCTGAACCCCCCTCCCACCTTCCTCCCCATACCATCCCTCTGGGTCATCCCAGTGCACCAGCTCCGAGCATCCTGTATCATGCATCGAGCCTGGTCTGGCGATTTGTTTCACATACGATACTATACATGTTTCAATGCCATTCTCCCAAATCATCCCATCCTCTCCCTCTCCCACAGAGTCCAAAAGACTGTTTTATTCATCTGTGTCTCTTTTGCTGTCTCGCATACAGGGTTATTGTTACCATCTTTCTAAATTCCATGTATATGCATTAGTATACTGTATTGGAAAACTGGAAATAGAAGTGCCATATGACCCAGCAATCCCTCTGCTGGGCATACACACCAAGGAAACCAGAATTGAAAGAGACACGTGTACCCCAGTGTTCATCGCAGCACTGTTTATAATAGCCAGGACATGGAAGCAACCTAGATGTCCATCAGCAGACGAATGGATGAAAAGGCTGTGGTACATATACACAATGGAGTATTACTCAGCCATTAAAAAGAATACATTTGAATCAGTTCTAATGAGATGAATGAAACTGTAGCCTATTATACAGAGTGACGTAAGCCAGAAAGAAAAACAGACTGTATGCTTTTAAACCCTGGTTCAACACTCACTAGCCATGTAATCCTAGGCAGTTTGCTTACTGTCTCTGTGACTTAGTTTCTTCATCTATAACACTGGAAATAATAAGAAGACATATCTCACAGACTTCTTTGGAGAGTACACAATATATGTAAAGAACTTAGTGCTTGGTACAGAGTGAGTTCTGTATAAGTATTTATTGTTGATGCTATCAGTCTTGATATTTATAAGCAATAATGTCTATTCCAAGTAATTATGGTGATTATTATTAAACTTAGATAATACAATAGTTGTTATTTCCAATAAGCAAGTTTTTGAGTATAATAAGAATGGATTTCTCTTTTATGCTTACCCATTATGGTGTTTTATTCTGATTTTGTTGTGTCTTTCAAGTAGAAAATATTTAAAACTGAAACTATAAGTTCTAAAACTGCTATATAAATTGAGTATGACTCTTGTGCTTTTAAAATGTATTTTGGAAAGAGTTTAGTGCATTCACTTTCCTTCTGCTCTAAGTGATCTATAGAAAATTAAAATGACAAGAAAGGTGGGATTAACCAGATTTATGATTGGCAAAGGAAAGTTGTTAACAGCTTACATGTAGCAGGTGTAGCTATTTTAATAGATATACCAGACTGGTCCATAAACCCACCTACTTGCTGTGCTGTTCCACAGATGGCCACTTAAACAATTTAATGTCACTAAAATGGTTCTGGTAAAGAATTCTTTAAAACAAACTATAATGATTTACCATTTTGAACTGTCTGAAATGCCATCATTATCCTAATGGCCCACAGTTAGAACATTTTTCTTCAAATGTCTTCCCCCTGGCCCTCCACCTTTCCAGCTCTCTTGTTTCTATTCTAAACTTCTCTCATATGCATTTTCTTGATACCACTAATCAGGCTTAGGTTTAATTCATGTGATCTATCATCCATTGGATTTTCTTGCCCTATTCATTTGGCCTTGATTTGAAAAACACCTTGTCTTCTACTTCCATCCTTTCTGAGTTGACTTTAGTAACTCTTAGGCTAGCCTTATCTTCATCTTCTTAGGCTTACTTGATTGTGGGAAGGGGGAAACTTCACAAAGGGATCAACATGGACAAAGGCTCAGTGGTGAGAGGTTTATGGCATTGAATTTAAGAAGAGACGTATGCATTTAGTAGGTCCAGCATGTTGTACCTGTGGCATGCTTTCACCTGTAGTAATAACAGTCTAAGTAAACATGTCACAAAGGCCCCACACTTCCTTGTTGATGGCCATGGCAGACAGTGCTAATCAATCATGACAACCCTGTACTTCTTCGTAACAGACACTCCACATAGTTACTACCAGCCTTTCAGTGCTGGAACTCAATATGAAACCTATTTGCTCTCCAGGAGATGTTTTTTTGCAGGGCATAAAGTTTTCTTCAAATGGATTTTTCTTATATTGATTCTCCATAAAAAAAAAGAAAGAAAAAAAAAAAAAAAAACTCTGACCAAAACATTAAATCTCAACTTCATGAAGACATTTCTTTAGGGAGGAAATATAACATGGTTCAGAATATCAGGCATCTCAAGCAAGCCTTTGACGAGTGCTAGATTTAGTTAATTCATAGTTGAATTTTCTGACAAGTGTCGAAAGTGCTGAAACTCAGTGCTGTTGCTTAAGATGGGATCAATATAGGTTAGGTACCAGACTGGAAGCAGAGATGAACTGAACTTCATTTTTGTCAGACTGAGAGTCCTCATCTTTTGTGCAAAGATGGATTAAGAAGAGAGGCTCATTTCTCAGGAACTTTGATTATATGCAAACACTTGGATAAGTACTTGGCTACAACCTCAGAGTTCTGGAATATGTACAAAATTCAGTCAGCTAATACATAAGGCATACATACATTAGGCTGTGTTATGCAATTTACATACATTATCCTCACTAAATGTAATCCTTATATCAATTCCATAAGGTAGAGCCTACTTTTATTCCTAGGTTAAAGGTGAGGAAATTGAAAAGAAGGAACCCTAATTTGCTTGAAGTTTTTAAGTGGAAGAAGCATGGTTTTGGTCCACTGTGACTGCAGAGCCTGTCTTCTTTTATCTGTTATTAACCATTTTTAATTGAAATACAGTAAATGTTTAAAGTTGTGTTAGTCTCAGGTGTATAGCAAAGTGCTTCCATTTCAAATTCTTTACCATTATAGGTTGTAAGACATTAATATTGTTCGTCATGCTTAAAGCCTGATCAACTTTCACCCTGCCCCTCCTTTGTTTGCATTCCAGGTTTTGTAATTTTCTTTGTTTGAAGGAAATTTCATCCAGTACTGACTCTGGTTTTGATGAAGCAAGCCCTTTGGTCCTGCAGGACCTTTTTGGGTAGTAACTTCTAGAACTTTAGCCCTAGAGTAAGAAACTGATGAATCATAGCCTCACCGCCACCACTAGGATAATAAAGAACTCCAGTTAAGGTTAGGCTGGAAGACTATAGCAAGAGTGCTTCCAGCCCTGGGATTAGAGTGGTTATTCATTATCTAGCCAAGAAGAAGCAGGGATTGATGAGAACTAAAAACCAGAAAAGTACTTTCCCAGTGAAGTAAGCCTTGTTTCTCAAAATGTAGTCTTTGGACCACCTGCATCAGAAGTACTATAAAGTTCCAGATCCAGAAATATCTCCCCCATATTGCTTTGTTATAATTAACAAAGTAAGACTTTTCTTAACACTTATGCATTTGAGGAGCTATCAAAACTATGAGGCAGTAAGATAGTTTATAGTTGAGGTTTGCAGCCTCAGAAAATAGGAAAGGAGAAAACCTTCTGGCTTCTGAAGCTTAGAAAGATTAGAGGTGCGAAGGTCAGATACAGGAGGTATGAGAGAGCAAGGGAATGGGGAGGCCAGAGAGTTGGCATACTAACATTGAGAAACTGAAAGAAGGGCAGGAAGGGGAATGTAAGAAGCTGCCTTGTGTCACTCTTTTTGGTCTCTCCCTACTCCACTTCAGAACAGAGCTGTGTGGACATCTCTGCACCCTGTCCTCTTGTTCAGTCGCTGAGTCATGTCTGACTCTTCGAGACCCTATGAACTACAGCACACCAGGCTTCCCTTTCCTTCACTATCTCCTGGAATTTGCTCAAACTCGTGTCCATTGTGTCAGTTATGCCATCCAGCCATCTCATCCTCTGTCATCCCCTTTTCCTCCTTCCTTCAATCTTTCCCAGCATCAGGGTCTTTTCAGTAAGTCAGTTCTTCCCATCAAGTGGCCAAAGTATTGGAGCTTTAGGTTCAGCATCAGTCCTTCCAGTGATTATTCAGGGCTGATTTTCTTTAGGATTGACTGGTTTGATCTCCTTGCTGCCCACGGGACTTTCAAGAGTCTTATCCAGCACCACAATTCAAAAGCATCAATTCTTCAGCGCTCAGCCTTCTTTATGATCCAGCTCTCACATCTGTCATTACTACTGGAAAACCATAGCCTTGTTGGGCAAAGTGATGTCTCTGCTTTTTAATACAGTGTCAAGATTTGTCATAGCTTTTCTTCCAAGGAGCAAGTGTAATTTCATGGCTGCAGTCACCATCCACAGTGATTTTGGAGCCCGAGAAAATAAAATCTGTCACTATTTCCACTTTTTATCCTTCTGTTTGCCATGAAGTGATGGGACTGGATGCCATGGTCTTAGCTTTTTGAATGTTGAGTTTGGTTTGGGTAATGTTGTCTAATTTAAGTATCAAACAAAGGAAGGGCAGCAAGGGTTTGGTCAAGCATAGGAGCAAATGGTTTTAAAACTGCAAGCCTGCTGTTTTCACAGTAGCCTGGTAATTTAGATATTAGCCCCATTTTGCAGATGAAAAAACTAATATTCTTACAACTACTTACTTGCTGAAGTCTCACAGATAGTAAGTGGTAGGACCCGGATTTAAAGCCAACTTGGTATGTGTCTGTGACCTGTGGTCACTCCAGTTGGTCTTTCAGGATGCCAGGTGAAGATGTTAATGGTTCTAATAGCATGGACAGCTCAACTCTTCTCAGCCTGTGCTCTGCTCTTGCTCCTTCAGCCAGGATGGTGATGCTATCAGACCTGCTGCTAGCAGCGACCCAGTGTCTTGGCAGCATTCTTTCTCATCCAATTTTTAGCCCTCCGTTTTTCCTTGACCCTCCTCTTTTTCCTCTCCTAGTTTTACTTACACTTTCACCTCCTTCTGGAATTAGAGTATTTCCTGACTTTCCCTCTGCTGCCAAGAGTCAAAATTACTTTTAATCTCAGTTAACTGCTTAGATGTTGAGGGGCACTTGGTTGAATGAATCTGAAGTAGAGATTGCCCATTATAAATGCAGTTGCCTTTAAAAATAAAATGCTGTATAAGTGAAGCCAAAGGTTACTCTTTACAGATTGTTTCTGCAAAAGCAAATAGGCCCTTGTCATTCATAATGAAGGTTAAAATGCTCTGAAATTTAGGATCAGCTGATGCTGCTCTTTCAGAGGAGGTAAGAGAAGCACTTGAATCTTTAAATATACAATAATACGGAAGTGTTGTCACCACTGTAGATTGTGCTTTGCAGTTGCCAACTTAGCACATCTAAAAAAATGTTATCTACAAATGTTCCTACATTTAAAACTACTCCCTGTTCCTTTGTTCCCTTCAATTAAAAGAAAAAGATGTTGAAATGACTAATATTCTAGTACCAAGAACATAACAGACCAAAACAGGTGATTTTGTGCTATTGCTATAGAAACAGCAGTAAAAGAAATGAGTATAAACCTTGCTTTTATTTTTTTTTTTTTTAAACCTTGCTTTTAAATGATTCAATTATTTTCTTTTAGACTGTTGGTGCCATAATAGACATTCTCTTTTTAAGTGAATAAGAAATTGAGCATCTATCATTGTAGATTTTTACTTTACACAAATCTTCTTTTTTTAGCTAAAACCATAGAAAAATAAAGATTAAGTAGCTTTTTCTAAATGCTGCCTCAGTTTAGAATTCATGCAGATATTTATATAAACCTATTGTCTGTAGACACAGTCTTAAGATTTTGCTATATGATTTGGCCACCATTCACTCCGTTAGTATTTACTGAGTACCTGCTAGGTACCAGGTATCTGCTAGACACATCACCACTGCCCTTGTATTCCAAGGAGAAGAAGGAGGTACCTGCTTCTTGATAGGGTGATAAAGATATTTAAGACTTGAAGGAGGATGAAGAGCTAGCCATATCAAGAGGAAGAGGGAGGGTACCTGTAGAAAGAAAAAACCTGTGCAAATTCCTGTTAAACGCACACACCAAGTATGAAGTTTAGAGAGCAATAAGGAGGAGGGATAGTTATGAATGAGATAGGCACGTAGCTGATTAATCTTCCACCCCTCCAGATATGTGCACTGCCTTCTAGCATGTGCTATGTGTCCTGGGAGTTAGATCCCTCCTGTTCTCCCACATCACACTATATTAATCACCCAGGCTCCTTTGACCTCAGGATATCCCAAGCAACAGAAAGTAGCATCTGAAGATCAGCAGACAGGAGGAGAAAAGGCAGTGTACTTCTTTCCTTTCTTCCTGCTGATGCCCGCACCTATGAAGATGCAGTTGCTCTGGCTCCAGTCTTCCCCTTTCCCCTGCAGACCTAGGAACAGTAATGGCTGCCCACTGTTGTTATTTTTCCGTGTCTAACTGTACATTCTTTCTTCAGCCCTGCCCATACCTCCGTAAGGAATCATTTAATAATCACCTGTCCATTTGAACCATGTGGTATGAACTCTGTTCCCTTTGAGGTCCCTGATTATAGAAAATGAGGTCTGATGAGTGAAGAAGGGTGGGTAATTTATAGACATTATGAGCTAGGAATTTATTTATTTTTACTCAGAGAAGCATAAGTCCACTGAAATATGATGGGATAATTGATCCTCCTTTAAGATGGTCACTCTGGCTGCTCTTGAGGATACTGGAAGGGAGGATGAGAATGGAATCAGGAAGCCAGTTGGGAGGTTTTGTAGGCAAGGAACAATGGTGCTTGAGCTAGAATAGGAGATAGAGAAACAAATAGATTCAGTACAGAACTGATAGACTTGCAGAGAGGAACTGTGAATCGAGGGTGACTCTTAACTTTCTGGTTTGAGCTTCTAGGGAGTGGTGAGGATGGGGAATTTAGACTCTTTTCTTAATAAGGTCCATTTGAAATGTCTGTGAAATATGTAGGAAAAGATTCAAGTAGGCAGTTTGAAGTTCAGGAAATGAGTCAGGGCTAGAAATGTAGATTGAACTGTCAACATAGGGATAACATTTAGAACCAGACATAGGAATGGAAATAGTCACCAAGGTAAAAAATGTTTTAGGAAAAAAAAAAAACAACTGAGAAAATCCAAGAGCTCCCTGATTGAAAGTCTTCAGGAGCTGTTTGAATGCACATGTTAGTTCCTCTCAAATATTACTAAAATAATATGAAAATCAGCTTTAGATAAAAAAAGAATGAAAATGATGAATGCTTCAGAAATAAAATATGAAAATTCTGTGTTTATACTTCTCCTTATAAAATAAACTTAATATCTAAGTGGTTATATTTTTTAAAAGAACAGTAGTCTTTTGCCTTCTAGGAACACTGCTTTACTCCTGCTGTGAACATTGGCACACATATATTAACATCTCATGTATCCACCTAGTCTTGTGCTAGAAACTTGTCACTTGACCGGAGAACTGAATGAGTTAATTTCTCTCCTCATCTCAAGCTCTTATTTCTGACCAACAGGATTATGCTCAGGTGGTGAATTCTGCATACTGTCTAACCTAATTGGGAAATGTGTTTACAATGATAAGCTTCTAGCCTAATTTAAATGAAGGAAAGCTTTCTAATTTCACCTTTCATTTACTAGAATTTTTTAAGATAAAAGAATGTGTTAAAATGGCACCAATGTGTTACCACTAATGCAGTCCGTAATAACCAAATCTGTTTGCTTTTTTACTTCAGAGCAACTATCAGGCCCTGCACAGAGAGATGTCTTGGTGTTTTTCTTTAGGTCTTCTGCAAATGATCATCCCTTGACTCCAGGGGCATATAGATTTTATTATATGGCCTTCTAGCTTGTATATTATAGCATTGAACTGTCATCTATAGCACCCATTAGAATGGTATTGACAAAATGTCCACTTGTATTGAACTAAGCACTCAATAAACCACTATAAGTAAATTGTTGTGCTCTTACTTCAAAGGATAGTCTATTGATTCCCCACACTAGTCTGGGCCTAGCAGAACAACCCTAGCGACAATTCCCTTGTGATAGTTGTAAAATGTTGCTTAATGTCTTTTTTGAAGTACCCAGAAGTAAAGCATTTTTTAACATTTTTTTATTACTGCTTGCATAGAATATTTATTTTATTTCAGATAGTTAACCACTAATCATTGTTTTGTCCTTATGAGCTAAAACTCTTTAATTTATAAATTACATATAATTTATTAATAATTATATTATTTATGGGCATACATTATATGCCCATAATAAGAAAATCTGGAGAATCATTCTCCAGAGGTAACTGTTTTTAATAGTTTTTCTGTGAGTACCTTCAGAGATTGTCTGTATGATGTAACAATTATTTTTTCCACAAATAGAATCATACCATTTATATTCTTTGGGAATTGGTGTGGTATTTTGAGTTTCCCTCATAGGTCAGTTGGTAAAGATTCCACCTGCAATGCGGGAGACCTGGGTTTGATCCCTGGGTTGGGAAGATCCCCTGGAGAAGGGAAAGGCTACCCACTCCAGTATTCTGGCCTGGAGAATTCCATGGACTGTATAGTCCATGGGGTCGCAAAGAGTCAGACAGGACTGAGTGGTATTTTGACACTGGGGCTTTCTACTTTATCTGTCTTGGAAATCTTTCTATAATACTGTATATTAATCTTATTCTTTTTTAGCTATCATATGTATCATTGCATGGGTATAGCCTAGTATATTTATCTATTCTCTTGTGATGGACCTCTAAATTTTCCCCATTTCTTCATTTTTCTATTACTGTTATAATTAACACCCATTTAAATATATCTTTATGTGCTTGGGAAATTGCCTCCATTTAAAAGATATGTGAGATTTTCATGTAGTAAATAGAACTGGGGGAGTTGGTGATGAACAGGGAGGCCTGGCGTGCCGCGGTTCATGGGATCGCAGAGAGTCAGACACGACTGAGCGACTGAACTGAACTGAACTGAAAATAGAACTGGAGAAAGTATATATTACCTAAAGAGTCAAAGTCTTCTATACCTGTAATGAAACATTTAAGAAAGCAGAGGTGAGGAGGGGGATAAAAATCTAAAGAATGAATGTTGGAGGTGTTCAAAGATATTTAGGGTATATCCCCCACCCTCTTGTCAGACAGTCAGATTTTCAATGAGTGGCAACTTACAGCAATTTTTTTTAGATTTTCAAGACTGTCAGTTACTGGAAATCTCTAATAGTAATAGTTTGTATAGTGTTTTATATTGATAATTGAGCATCCTAACTGATATGTAATTTGTGAAAAACGTACTAATTTTAATGTCAAATATCTTCTTTATTGAAGTCTTCAGGAAGTAATCATTTATGATAGTACTACAAGACCTTTTAGAACTAACACCCAAAAAAGATGTCCTTTTCATTATAGGGGACTGGAATGCAAAAGTAAGAAGTCAAGAAACACCTGGAGTAACAGGCAAATTTGACCTTGGAATACGGAATGAAGCAGGGCAAAGACTAATAGAGTTTTGCCAAGAAAATGCACTGGTCATAACAAACACCCTCTTCCAACAACACAAGAGAAGACTCTACACATGGACATCACCAGATGGTCAACACCGAAATCAGATTGATTATATTCTTTGCAGCCAAAGATAGAGAAGCTCTATACAGTCAGCAAAAACCAGACCAGGAGCTGACTGTGGCTCAGACCATGAACTCCTTATTGCCAAATTCAGACTTAAATTGAAGAAAGTAGGGAAAACCACTAGACCATTCAGGTATGACCTAAATCAAATGTCTTATGATTATACAGTGGAAGTGAGAAATAGATTTAAGGGCCTAGATCTGATAGATAGAGTGCCTGATGAACTATGGAATGAGGTTCGTGACATTGTACAGGAGACAGGGATCAAGACCATCCCCATGGAAAAGAAATGCAAAAAAGCAAAATGGCTGTCTGGGGAGGCCTTACAAACAGCTATGAAAAGAAGAGAAGAGAAAAGCAAAGGAGAAAAGGAAAGATATTCCCATCTGAATGCAGAGTTCCTAAGAATAGCAAAAGGAGATAAGAAAGCCTTCTTCAGTGATCAATGCAAAGAAATAGAGGAAAACAACAGAATGGGAAAGACTAGGGATCTCTTCAAGAAAATCAGAGATACCAAGGGAACATTTCATGCAAAGATGAACTCGATAAAGGACAGAAATGGTATGGACCTAACAGAAGCAGAAGATATTAAGAAGAGATGGCAAGAATACACAGAAGAACTGTACAAAAAAGATCCTCATGACCCAGAAAATCACGATGGTGTGATCACTCACCTAGAGCCAGACTTCCTGGAATGTGAAGTCAAGTGGGCCTTAGAAAGCATCACTATGAACAAAGCTAGTGGAGGTGATGGAATTCCAGTTGAGCTATTCCAAATCCTGAAAGATGATGCTGTGAAAGTGCTGCACTCAATATGCCAGCAAATTTGGAAAACTCAGCAGTGGCCACAGGACTGGAAAAGGTCAGTTTTCATTCCAGTCCCAAAGAAAGGCAATGCCAAAGAATGCTCAAACTACCGCACAATTGCACTCATCTCACACGTTAGTAAAGTAATGCTCAAAATTCTCCAAGCCAGGCTTCAGCAATATGTGAACCGTGAACTTCCTGATGTTCAAGCTGGTTTTAGAAAATACAGAGGAACCAGAGATCAAATTGCCAACATCTGCTGGATCATAGAAAAAGCAAGAGAGTTCCAGAAAAACATCTATTTCTGCTTTATTGACTATGCCAAAGCCTTTGACTGTGTGGATCACAATCAACTGTGGAAAATTCTGAAAGAGATGGGAATACCAGACCACCTGATCTGCCTCTTGAGAAATTTGTATGCAGGTCAGGAAGCAACAGTTAGAACTGGACATGGAACATCAGACTGGTTCCAAATAGGAAAAGGAGTTCATCAAGGCTGTATATTGTCACCCTGTTTATTTAACTTCTGTGCAGAATACATCATGAGAAACGCTGGACTGGAAGAAACACAAGCTGGAATCAAGATTGCTTGGAGAAATATCAATAACCTCAGATATGCAGGTGACACCACCCTTATGGCAGAAAGTGAAGAGGAACTCAAAAGTCTCTTGATGAAAGTGAAAGTGGAGAGTGAAAAAGTTGGCGTAAAGCTCAACATTCAGAAAACGAAGATCATGGCATCCGGTCCCACCACTTCATGGGAAATAGATGGGGAAACTGGAAACAGCATCAGACTTTATTTGTTAGGGCTCCAAAATCACTGCAGATGGTGACTGCAGCCATGAAATTAATAGATGCTTACTCCTTGGAAGGAAAGTTATGACCAACCTAGATAGCATGTTCAAAAGCAGAGACATTACTTTGCCAACAAAGGTTCGTCTAGTCAAGGCTATGGTTTTTCCTGTGGTCGTGTATGGATGTGAGAGTTGGACTGTGAAGAAGGCTGAGCGCCGAAGAATTGATGCTTTTGAACTGTGGTGTTGGAGAAGACTCTTGAGAGTCCCTTGGACTGCAGGGAGATCCAACCAGTCCATTCTAAAGGAGATCAGCCCTGGGATTTCTTTGGAAGGAATGATGCTAAAGCTGAAACTCCAGTACTTTGGTCACCTCATGCGAAGAGTTGACTCATTGGAAAAGACTCTGATGCTGGGAGGGATTGGGGGCAGGAGGAGAAGGGAACGACAGAGGATGAGATGGCTGGATGGCATCACTGACTCGATGGACGTGAGTCTGAGTGAACTCCGGGAGTTGGTGATGGACAGGGAGGCCTGGCGTGCTGCGATTCATGGGGTCGCAAAGAGTCAGACACGACTGAGCAACTGATCTTATCTGATTGAGTTCAACAGAATCAGCAATTAACTGGAACAAATAATGCCCTTGTTGGTGTTGTTCAATCGCTAAGTCGTGTCCGACTCTTGTGGCCTCAGTAACTGCAGCATGCCACGCTTCCCTTTCCTTTTCTCCCAGAGTTTGCTCAGATTCTCGTCCATTTAGTCCGTGATGCCATCTAACCATCTCATCCTCTGCTGCCCTCTTCTCCTTTTGCCTTCAATCTTTCCCAGCATCAGGGCCTTTTCCAGTGAATTGACTCTTTGTAAACCTATGTACCAACAAAAGTGTACAGTGCTTGGTGTTGTATTTCCTAAACTACACATGAGTTCATTGGCAATTTATGGCAGCGTGTTTTAGCAGTGGGACAGGGGGGAGGTTAGGAGAGTACGTGATGTAAGAGTTCCATAATATTAATTCTCACTTTTATGTTAGAGATGATTAAGTAGATATTGCATACCCAAACTGCAGTTTCTCTAAGGAAGGTGAATGTTGGTCGAAAAAAGAAGATCTTAAAGAAAGAGAAAGAGACAATACATTAGAGCTGACAAATCAATTAAAAGCATACATCTGGAGGAATAATATTCTAAATTTATAAATCATTTCATGTTGTTTTCTCTCAGCAGATGAATGGATAGATGTAATTATCCCTAGTTTATATGTAAAGGAGTTGGGACTCCAAGAGTTTGGCTCAATTCCTATAGCCCTTTGTCTTTAATAACAAATACGTAACTATTGCTGTGGTGGTTTCTTAAATCTCCGGTAACAGATTTCCACAAACTGGATGGCTTAGCACAATAGAAATTTATCATCTCACAGCTGAAATTCCCAAATCAAGACGTCAACAGGATTGGTTCCTTCTGAAAGCACAGAGAAGAATCTGCCTTGCCTCGCTCTCCTAGTTCCTGGCAGTTACCAGCAGACTTTTTGGCATTTTTTGGCTTGTAGATGCATCACTCCAGTTTCTGCCTCCATCCTTTTCCTGTCTTTGTCCAAATTTCCCACCTTTTTAAGGACATCAATCATTGGATTACAACCCATACTAATTCAACATGACTTTATTTAATTTCATGATATGCACAAAGATCCTATTTTCAAATAAGGTCACAATCACAGGTATCAGTAATTAGGACTTGAACATACCTTCTGCGGGACACAATTCAACTCCCAACAATGACTGTAAGTCACTGAATGAATGTAGGAGCACAAGAGCATCACCAATTAAATTATATATTTTATACTAATGGGATAGAAATAATAGTTTTTTTCTATATAAAAGAATAATAGTTATTCTTTTCTATACTTTTTTCTAAATTTTCATTTATCAAAAGCCCATCACCAATAAGTCATTGAACTAGTAACAGCTTATTTTTCATGGAATGTAATTCACATACCGTAAAAGTCTCCCTTTCAAAGTATATGATTTAGTGGGTTTTAGTATACTTCATCGGAGAAGGCAATGGCACCCCACTCCAGTACTCTTGCTTGGAAAATCCCATGGACGGAGGAGCCTGGTAGGCTGCAGTCCATGGGGTCGTGAAGAGTCGTACACGACTGCGCGACTTCACTTCCACTTTTCACTTTCATGCATTGGAGAAGGAAATGGCAACCCACTTCAGTGTTCTTGCCCGAAGAATCCCAGGGACGGGGGAGCCTGGTGGGCTGCCGTCTGTGGGGTCACGCAGAGTCGGACACGACTGAAGCGACTTAGCAGCAGCAGCAGCAGCAGCAGCAATATACTTCATGGGGTCTTCCCAGGTGACTCAGTAGTAAAGAATCCTCCCCACCTGCCAAGCAGGAGACACAGGTTCGATTCCTGAGTTGTGATGATGCCCTGAGAAGGAAATAGCCACCCACTCCAGTATTCTCACCTGTGAAATCCCATGGACAAAGGGGCCTGGCAGGCTACAGTCCACGGGGTCACAATGAGTCGAACAGGACTTAGTAACTTAGTGATTAGTCACTGGACCACCAGAGAAGTCCCAGTATCTCATGGTTTTGAATTTTATTTCCCTACTGGTTTATAATGTTGAGCGTGTTTTCATTTGCTTATTGGTCTTTTTTTATTTTCTTCAGAGAAATGTCTGCTCAGATCCTTTGCTGATTCTTTAATTGGATTACTTCTTATTATTGATTTGTATGAGTTCTTTATACATTTTAGACACTAGACCCTATCAGATATATGGTTTGTAAAAATTTTCTTTCATTCTTTCTTATAGTGTCCTTTGTAGGACAAATTTTTTATGAAACTCAGTACATCTGTTTTTCCCTTTGTAGCTTGTGTTTTAGGTGCCATACTATTTTTGCCCTTAAATTTACACTGTTGATCCATTTTTATAAACTAGAATAAGAAGAGAATTTCCTCCACTTGTTAAATGCTATCTATGAAAAACATATATTACATAGCTTATTATACTTACTGAGGAAAGATTGAATGCTTTCTCCCTATGATTAGAAACAAAACATGGCTGTTTTCTTTCACCATTTTTGTTCATCATTGTATTGGAGATTCTAGTCAATGCAATAAAGCAAGAAAAAATGTGTAAATAATGTAAGGCATTCATACTGGAAAGGAAAAGGCAAGGCTGTCTTTAATCACAAACAATATGAGTGTCTGCAGAAAAGTAATGAGTTCAGTGAGGCTGAGGAATATGAAAATCAATATACAAAAATCAGTTGTATTTCTATACACTAACAAAGAACAGTCTGAAGATGAAATTAAGAAAAAAATTAATTCTGCAGTAACATCAAAGAGAATAAGAAGTTTAGGAATACTTCAACAAATTTAGTACAAGATTTGTGTACTAAAATTAAAAAGTGTTGCTGAGAGAAATTAAAGATATAAGTAAATGGAGAGCCATTTTATTAAAAGATTCCATATTCTTGACAATTTTCCCCAAATTGCTCCGAAGATTCACCAGCAGATGGGTGGTTGTGTTGTGTAGAAATTGATGACCTTATCCTAAAGTTTATATGGGATTTCAAAAGTATAGGAAAACAGTTTTGTAAGAGAAGAACAAACATGGACCATTCACACTTAACTCAAAATTTACTGTAAAGCTATAGCAGTTAAGGCAATATAATAATAGCATGATGAAAATAATGAAGCAGCTAACAGAATCAAGAAATAAACCTTCATTTTTTATCACTTGTTTTTGTTTTGTTTTTTTACAAAGTATTGTAATTGAGGTAATTTAGTGGGTAAAAGAAGAGTCTTTTCAACAAATGGTGCTAGGACATTTGGATATCCACATACAAAAAAATTAATTTAAAGCCTTACCTCACACAGTATATAAAAAATTAGCTCAAAATGGATTGTAGACCTAAATGTAAGAGTTAAAGTTGTAAAATTTCTCCATGACCTTTGGGTTTCTACAGAGGCAAAGCCTTTTTTAGGTATGCTGCTGCTGCTAAGTCTCTTCAGTCTTGTCCGACTCTGCGACCCCATAGATGGCAGCCCACCAGGCTCTCCCATCCCTGGAATTCTCTAGGCAAAAACACTGGAGTGGGTTGCCATTTCCTTCTCCAATGCATGAAAGTGAAAAGTGAAAGTGAAGTCGCTCAGTCGTGTCCGACTCTTCGCGACCCCATGGACTGCAGCCTACCAGGCTTCCCCGTCCATGGGATTTTCCAGGCAAGAGTACTGGAGTGGGGTGCCATTGCCTTCTCTGTTTTTAGGTATGACAAACAGTCATTAAGTTAAGAAACAAATGATAAATTGGACTTCATAAAAATTTTAAAGTTTGCCTTTCAAAAAAAACACTATTATATAAATGAAGACAAGCCACAGACAGGTGAAAACATTTACAAATCATTCATGTGATTACATTCTTATACCCAGAATATAAAAATGACCAATTGGTCATTAAATACAAAAACACATCATCCAATTTAAAACTTGGTAAAAGATTTGAATAGGCATTTTATAAAAGAGATAGGGAAGCATGGCTAAAAAACACATGATAATATTCTCAACATCATTTGTCATTAGGAAAATACAAATTAAAGCCACAGTGAAATACCACCTTATACCCACTACGACTGTCTTTCTGATTATGTACATAAGAACATGAAAACATTATGTCCACACACAGAGTTAAACATGAATGTTTTTAGTATGTGGTATTTAAGTTAGCTAAACTAAAGACAATGTATAGATCCATCAACTCAGCTGGTGAATAGATAAACAAAATGTGACTTATCCATACATTGGAATACTATTCTGCAATAAAAAGTAATGATACATGCTACAATTTGGGTGAATCCTGAAAAAATTATGCAAAATAAGTCAGATGCAAAAGATTTTGTACATTTTCATTCCATCTGTATGAAATATCCAGAAAAGGCAAACGTTTGGAGACCAAAATCAAATTAGTGATAGTAGGTGAGAATGGGGTTTGACTGCATACAGTCTTGAGGGATCTTTGGTGATGAGAATGTTCAACAACTGAATTCTGATGATGGTTGCATAGCTCCTTAAATATTCTAAATGTGTACACTAAAAATGGTGAATTTTAGCACATGTAAATTATACCTCAATAAAGGTATTTTAAAAAAGGGAATCAAGTGATATTCAAAGAGTCTAAGAATATGTTATTAATTTAAAACCACATGTGATCTAAAGTCAGGAACAAGACAAGGGTGCCCACTTTCACCATTACTATTCAACATAGTTTTGGAAGTTTTGGCCACAGCAATCAGAGCAGAAAAAGAAATAAAAGGAATCCAAATTGGAAAAGAAGAAGTAAAACTCTCACTATTTGCAGATGACATGATCTTCTACATAGAAAACCCTAAAGATTCCACCAGAAAATTACTAGAAATAATCAATGACTATAGTAAAGTTGCAGGATATAAAATCAACACACAGAAATCCCTTGCATTCCTATACACTAATAATGAGAAAACAGAAAGAGAAATTAAGGAAACAATTCCATTCACCATTGCAACGGAAAGAATAAAATACTTAGGAATATATCTACGTAAAGAAACTAAAGACCTATATATAGAAAACTATAAAACACTGGTGAAAGAAATCAAAGAGGACACTAATAGATGGAGAAATATATCATGTTCATGGATTGGAAGAATCAACATAGTGAAAATGAGTATACTACCCAAAGCAATTTATAGATTCAACGCAATCCCTATCAAGCTACCAACAGTATTCTTCACAGAGCTAGAACAAATAATTTCACAATTTGTATGGAAATACAAAAAACCTCGAATAGCCAAAGCAATCTTGAGAAAGAAGAATGGAACTGGAGGAATCAACCTACCTGACTTCAGGCTCTACTACAAAGCCACAGTTATCAAGACAGTATGGTACTGGCACAAAGACAGAAATATTGATCAATGGAATAAAATAGAAAGCCCAGAGATAAATCCACGCACATATGGACACCTTATCTTTGACAAAGGAGGCAAGAATATACAATGGATTAAAGACAATCTCTTTAACAAGTGGTGCTGGGAAATCTGGTCAACCACTTGTAAAAAGAATGAAACTGGACCACTTTCTAACACCATACACAAAAATAAACTCAAAATGGATTAAAGATCTAAACATAAGACCAGAAACTATAAAACTCCTAGAGGAGAACATAGGCAAAACACTCTCCGACATACATCACAGCAGGATCCTCTATGACCCACCTCCCAGAATATTGGAAATAAAAGCAAAATAAACAAATGGGACCTAATTAACCTTAAAAGCTTCTGCACATCAAAGGAAACTATTAGCAAGGTGAAAAGACAGCCTTCAGAATGGGAGAAAATAATAGCAAATGAAGCAACCGACAAACAACTAATCTCAAAAATATACAAGCAACTCCTGCAGCTCAACTCCAGAAAAATAAACGACCCAATCAAAAAATGGGCCAAAGAACTAAATAGACATTTCTCCAAAGAAGACATACAGATGGCTAACAAACACATGAAAAGATGCTCAACATCACTCATTATCAGAGAAATGCAAATCAAAACCACTATGAGGTACCATTTCACACCAGTCAGAATGGCTGCGATCCAAAAGTCTACAAATAATAAATGCTGGAGAGGGTGTGGAGAAAAGGGAACCCTCTTACACTGTTGGTGGGAATGCAAACTACTACAGCCACTATGGAGAACAGTGTGGAGATTCCTTAAAAAACTGGAAATAGAACTGCCTTATGATCCAGCAATCCC
The DNA here is from genome assembly GCF_027580195.1 of Bos mutus. Taxonomy (NCBI): domain Eukaryota; kingdom Metazoa; phylum Chordata; class Mammalia; order Artiodactyla; family Bovidae; genus Bos; species Bos mutus. The sequence goes on from NC_091638.1 coordinate 42,717,300, forward strand.
ACTGCTGGGCATACACACTGAGGAAACCAGAAGGGAAAGAGACACGTGTATCCCAATGTTCATCGCAGCACTGTTTATAATAGCCAAGACATGGAAGCAACCTAGATGTCCATCAGCAGATGAATGGATAAGAAAGCTGTGGTACATATACACAATGGAGTATTACTCAGCCATTAAAAAGAATACATTTGAATCAGTTCTAATGGGGTGGATGAAACTGGAGCCTATTATACAGAGTGAAGTAAGCCAGAAGGAAAAACATAAATACAGTATACTAACGCATATATATGGTATTTAGAAAGATGGTAACAGTAACCCGGTGTACGAGACAGAAAAAGAGACACTGATGTATAGAACAGTCTTATGGACTCTGTGGGAGAGGGAGAGGGTGGGAAGATTTGGGAGAATGGCAATGAAACATGTAAAATATCATGTAGGAAACGAGTTGCCAGTCCAGGTTCGATGCACGATGCTGGATGCTTGGGGCTGGTGCACTGGGAGGGCCCAGAGGGATGGTATGGGGAGGGAGGAGGGAGGAGGGTTCGGGATGGGGAACACATGTATACCTGTGGCGGATTCATTTTGATATTTGGCAAAACTAATACAATTATGTAAAGTTTAAAAATAAAATAAAATTAGAAAAAATAAAATAAAATAAAACCAAATGTGAAATATTTATTATAATAAATGTTAACAATAGAAAGCTATATTGTGCTTTAAATAGAACATGAAGGCATCTTAGGTGCAGAATTACTCCGCTTCATTAAGGACAGAAGAATCCTTAATGAATTTAAACTTTAGCAGAAGTGATCCAAGGAAAGCTAATGAAATAAAACTCCCTTTTGATGATTGTGAAGCCTAGGAATGAATGTATAAGGCAGACCTTATACATGAAACCACCTCCTATAAAACTTTAAACTTCAGTATACAGCTTTATCAGCTGTGTACCTAAACATCATTGCACATATTTAAATATACTGTTTAATTATAAATAGTAATTATACCTAGAGCTATTTCATAGCATCACTAAAGACGTACATTTCAATTTTGTTCACAACAGGAAAAACAGCATTTTACCTTTAAAAATGAATGATTCTAATAAATTAATTAAGTCATTAGAAGTCTGACATCAGTTTTGCAAGTTCATTCTGACCTGAAGTGAACATTCACAAGTGATTGTAAATGACTGTATATATACAGAAGAAAAGTGACTAGGTAACCTGAATAGATAAGGATATCTATGCTTTTGGAAGGTTGCTACCATTTACTCAGATACTCACTGAGATTGCCATTGTGGGAAAAAAATTGTCAATCAAGATGAAGATATAAAAGTGAATTGAAAATTCAATTGAAAAGTAATTTTACTTTCAAATGGTTTGCAAATATAAATGTTAAGTTTGAAATGAGTGTCGTTAATGACCATAGCTGAGAGAGTTACATACCTGCTGATCACTAAAATAGTATAATAAATGAGGTTGATTTTCCCGTTGACTACCCTATTTTTTCTTAATGTGGTCTCATTACTTTTTCTATCACATGGCTGACCCTTAGCTATCAGTGCTCACTTACAGATGTAAGAAATGTATTAACTCGTACTTTTAAAAAAAAAAATGTGTATTTAAGTGCAAGAGGAGTGATGCAAGTATTGCTTGTCTTTTTCTGCTTTGTTAAGTCACAGGAGGTTTTAGATGGTGAAAATCAAGCCTGTATTACAAGTGAAGAGATGTTTTACAAGCAGCCTTCCTTAGCAACTAAATTGTCCCCAAAAAAGCACATAAGCGTAATGAAGCTTTTAAGTCGTCACACATATGCATTTATATTCTGTCTCTCTCATGACTGACTAATTTTAATTTTTTTTTAAGTAGCAATTCAGCTTACTTTCAGAACCATTTAAGCTTAGCACATGATTTTGTTTTCCCTTCAAAACCAACTCTTGATTATGAGATAGAGAAGGTTTGCGTATTTATTTTTGCAAAGACAGTAGAATAAAACATCATCATCATTTGAGTGGCTTAGTCCTAATACCTCTGTCCTAAGCAGGACACATGATCATTTAGAATTTCTTCTAGAAATCAGAGTCATAATAGATTTAACTGAGACCTGTTTTGTGTAAACCAAACCTGACCTCCATAAGGGCAAAGTCATGCCATGCACCCATCTTGTGGTTCTTATCAAGCTTTGTTAGCCCAGGGGGCTCACTTTTCTTAATATATATATTGGATTATGTTAAAAGACCTGCTATAGAAAGGAATATATTTCTACGTAGTCCTCAGGAATATTCTGTCTGGAATCTGTCAGGTTCTAACTTTCATTTCACTCAATTCTTGTGCAAATGGCACCTTCTCTGGGAAGCCATCCCTGACTACATCTTCTGAAATAATACTTTTCACCCCATCTCCATCAGCTTGTTGTGCTTTACTTTTATTTATAGTCCTTATTGAGAGCTAACACATTATATGTCTCATTGTTCACTTGCTTCTTGTTTATTACTACTATCTTCTTCGATTAACACATATGCCTCATGAGGGCAGGGACTTTGTTTGATTCACTATGACATCCCCAGTATTTCCTTCCAGACTTGACACTAAGTAGGTGCATAAAAAGGGCTCCCCTGGTGGCTCACGTGGTAAAGAATCCACCTGCAATGTGGGAGACTTGGGTTCGATCCCTGGGTTGGGAAGATCCCCTGGAGGAGGGCATGGCAACCCACTCCAGTATTCTTGCCTGGAGAATCCTCATGGACAGAGGAGTCTGGTGGACTGCAGTTCATGGGGTCGCAAAGAGTCAGACACAACTGAGTGACTAAGCACACACACACAGGAGCATAGTAAATAGATACGCAAATATATGATTCCAGTAGGGCTTCAACAAAGACAGTTCAGCATCTATTTCCCAATTTACTACAAAACTCTCAACCAAGCTCTGTGAGATTCTTTGATAACCAGGATATGGTCTCAGTCCTCAGGGACCTCTCAGGCCAATAGAATAGACAGATTGTAGATAGCAACCTACAGTGACACCCATATTTTTTCACCAAGACTCACAGCAGCAGGATGAAGGATGTCATGGCTCACAGCCCTACCCATTCCCACTTTCCAGTTTGGAGGTTGGTACATCAGTAGAGGATATTGTGGTCACATATAGGCCAGTCAGATTTTAGTTATAAGAATATTAAAGCAGAAACATACAAAGCGTTTAGTAAGCAATCCACCGCCACCCAGATGGACAGTGGTTAGTACCTAGGTAGAGTTTTCTGTGTGCCAGGCACTGGTCTGAACATTTTATGTATATTTATTTATACACTCCTCACAACAATCCTGTGAGTACTATTAGTTTTCCATATTTTACTGGTGAGGAAACTAATGCACAGAAGGTTTAAGTAAGTTGCCCAATGTCACACAGCTAAAAATGGTGAAGCCAAAATTTGAACCCAAAACATCTGGCTTCAGAATTATTGCTCTTAATCTTCATGGCCTATTTCCCTACTTGTTGTTAATGATTACTCTAAAATAATAACTACTGCTAAAAAAGCAAAAATGTCAGTACTTGAAAACTATGTTTCCAACTCAAGATGATAATACTGATGAATTTTTAACAATTTTTTCTTCCTCCAAATTGCAGAAATTCTACTTCTCTTGTGCTTATGCATTTGTATATAAGGAAGTTTACAAATTCAGACTACTTTGTGGAATTTAGAAGGAGAGATTGCTTGAAACTCTAATACGGGCTTTGGAATACCAAATTCTAGTAACCCTTTTAAACTCAATTAAAATATTACTAGCAAGTGGTAAAACTGAGATATATGAGACCACATTTTCAGTTCAGTTCAGTTCAGTTGCCCAGTCGTGTCCAACTCTTTGTGACCCCATGAACTACAGTAGGCCATGCCTCCCTGTCCATCACCAACTCCTGGAGTCCACCCAAACCCACGTCCATTGAGTCGGTGATGCCATCCAACCATCTCATCTCTGTCGTCCCCTTCTCTTCCTGCCCTCAATCTTTCCCAGCATCAGGGTCTTTTCAAATGAGTCAGCTCTTCCCATCAGGTGGCCAAAGTATTGGAGTTTCAGCTTCAACATCAGTCATACCAGTGAACACCCAGGACTGATCTCCTTTAGAATGGACTGGTTGGATCTCCTTGCAGTCCATGGGACTTTGAAGAGTCTTCTCTAAAACCACAGTTCAAAAGCATTAATTCTTCAGCACTCAGCTTTCTTTATAGTCCAACTCACATCCATACAAGACCACTGGAAAAGCCATAGCCTTGACTAGACGAACCTTTGTTGACAAAGTAATGTCAACTTTTTAATTTTAAAAAGTTTTAAGTTTAACTTTTAAAATTTTTAAAAGTTAAAAGTTTAACTTTTAACTCTGCTTTTTAATATGCTGTCTAGGTTGGTCATAACTTTCCTTCCAAGGAGTAAGCGTCTTTTAAGTTCATGGCTGCAATCACCATCTGCAGTGATTTGGAGCCCTGACAAATAAAGTCAGCCACTGTTTCCATTGTTTCCCCATCTACTTGCCATGAAGTGTTGGGACTATATGCCATGATCTTAGTTTTCTAAATGTTGAGCTTTAAGCCAACTTGTTCACTCTCTCTTTCACTTTCATCAAGAGGCCCTTTAGTTCTTCTTCACTTTCTGCCATAAGGGTGGTGTCATCTGCATATTGAGGTTATTGATATTTCTCCTGGCAATCCTGATTCCAGCCCAGCGTTTCTCATGATGGACTCTGCATAGAAGTTAAATAGGCAGGGTGACAATATACAGCCTTGACGTACTCCTTTTCCTGTTTGGAGCCAGTCTGTTGTTCCATGTCCAGTTCTAACTGTTGCTTCCTGACCTGCATACAGGTTTCTCAAGACGCAGGTCAGGTGGTCTGGTATTCCCATCTCTTTCAGAATTTTCCATAGTTTATTGTGATCCACACAGTCAAAAGCTTTGACATAGTCAATAAAGGAGAAATAGATGTTTTTCTGGAACTCTCTTGCTTTTTAGATGATCCAACAGATGTTGGAAATTTGATCTCTGGTTCCTCTGCCTTTTCTCAAACCAACTTGGACATCTGGAAGTTCACGGTTCACGTATTGCTGAAGACTGACTTGGAGAATTTTAAGCATTGCTTTACTAGCGTGTGAGATGAGTGCAATTGTGCAGTGGTTTGAGCATTCTTTGGCATTGCCTTTCCTTGGACATGATGACTCATAAAGTTGACTCTAGTTACTGACCTAATAACACCAAGGAGGAGTAGAAAAAATTCAGTTATAAGGTTGAAAACATGCTGTTGTAAGTAAGAAAATAAAAGTGATTATTTTTAATTTGGAGATCCAAGATGTTTTCAAGGAGTAAGTGGCATATCTAACCCAAACTGTGATGGATGAATATAGTTCAGTTGACATAATAAGAGAAGGGACTTTCCAAGGGAAATGCATAAGCAAAGGCATGGAAAATACAAAAGAATGGAGTATGTTTAAGTAGGAGTGAGAGTGCCGGTATTGTCATTGTGGCAGCCCACTCCAATGTCCCATCATATGTCCTCTGGATTCACCTCTGGTGTCAGCTGCAGCTGCAGAGATCAATTTGATCTAGAATCAAATTGATCTAGTGTCTAGAATCTAGTTTCCTCATCTACAAAATGGAGGATGAATATATTACCTGTAGTGAAGAATTGATGTGAGACTTAATAAGAGAACGTCTGTGGAATGTGCTAAGAACAGCTACTTAAGAATAGTTGTTTTCCCCACACTCCCTCCAGAGTACATTTCCATCTCTTAGCTACTTCCATATCTCTAGTACCTAGTTCTGTATCTCTAAGGCATTGACTGAATGTTAGTTGAATTAATTAATGAATCAGTAGGAAAATTTGAATAGAAGACCTTGAAGTTGAGTCATTATTAGTGATGCTGGGCTACAGAGTAGGACTGTTCATCTATGTCACTAAAATGGAAAAAAAAAAAATTGGTTGTCATTGAGGAAGAGGTTTAGGTTTAGATTAAAACTTGTTCTCTTTAAAGTCACCAAGAATGATGACATAAGAGGAAAATTGTGATTCAGGTGCTAGAATTGCTCGTAAGTATGAAGAAATGTTCTAAAAAAAAGCAGTAGATGACAAATCACTATAGCCTAGACTTAAGGGAAAATAGTTTTTAATGGTTTAAGGTTTTAAAATGTTAGCATCAAATTCAAATGCATATAGACCATTCACCAGTCTTATGCTGAGTCATACAGAGTCTTAGTATTTTTTTTTTAATGAAAAACAAATTTTACAAGTATGTTTTCTGATCACAGTGGGACTAAATTAAAAATCAATAGTAATTAAATATATAGGGGAAAAAATACTGTACTGTTTGGAAATTGAATGGCACATTTCTAAGTAATCCAAGATTCAAAGAAAAAAAAGCATATGGAAATTAGAAAATATTTCAAACTGAATAAAAGTTACAATACAACATAATCAGAATTTGTGGGATGCAGCTATAATAATGCTTAGAGGAAAGTTTGTCATTTTAAATGCCTGTATGAGAAAAGAGAAAGATCTAAAATTAATTATCTAACTTTCCATCCTAGGAAGCTAATGGGAAAAAAAGGTAACAAATTAAACCCAAAATAAGTAGAAGGAAAGAAATTATACAAATAAGATCAGGAAGCAGTAAAATTGAAAAGAAAGAAAAGTTTTTCAACAGCAAAATTGTTTCTTTTAAAAAAATGGACTTCGTAAACCACAGCAGGATTGATTTACTTAAAAAGAGAGAAGTCACAAATTACCAGTGTCAGGAATGAGAGGGTATACCACTACAGATCCTACTGATCCTACAAAAAAGGAATTTATCGCAATAAAGTCAACAATCTTAAATGAAAATTGCAACTTACCAAAACTGAAACAAGAAAAATTGGAAATCTGAGTAGCCCTGTAAATCTATTAAATTGAAGTATAACCTTAATCTTCCTAGAAAGAAAACTTCAGGCACAGATGGTAAAGAATCTGCCTGTAATACAGGAGACCTGGGTTTGATTCCTAGGTTGGGATGTTCTCCTGTAGAAGGAAATGGCAACCCACTCCAGTATTCTTGCCTGGAGAATTCCATGGACAGAGGAGCCTAGCCAGCTACAGTCCATGGGGTTGCAAAGAGTCAGAAGCTACTGAGCGATTTAGCATTCAAGAATAATTAGCAGCATTTTGAACAAATTTTTAAATAATAGAGGAGGAAACACTTTCCAAATCACTTTATGAAATTAAATTCTGTTATCAAAACCTGACATAGATATTTCAAGAAAATTATGTACCAGTGTCCCTCATGAACATAAGTGTAAAAATCCTCAACAGAAATGCTAGCACAATTGAAACTTACACCCAGAATATAAGGTTGGTTCCACATTTGAAAAGCAATCACCATAATTCAGTATATAGACAGAATAAAGGAGAAAGATAATAGGATCATTTATCAATACAGAAAAAAAATTTTACAAAATTCTACACCTTTTCATGATTTAAAAAGTTTCAAAAAACTAGAAATAGAAGGAAAGTTTCTCTGATAAAAGAAACCTACATCTAAAATCATATTTAGTAGAAACTTAGTGAACATTTTCCCCTTATGATCAAGAACAAGGCAAGATCTTCTACTCTCATCACTTCTGTTCCATATATTGTGGAGATCCTAAACCAAGACAGTAATGCCAGAAAAAATAAATAAAAGGTATAAAAATTGAAAAAAACAAAAGTTGAAATCTTTATTTACTGAAGACATGGTTGTGTATGTAGAAAATTCTCAGGGACCTAGCAAACCACTACTAAAACTCATGAATGAATGAAGTAAGGTCATAGGAAACAAGGTCTATATACAAAACTCAATGGTATTTCTATATACTATTCTGCTTATTTAACTTATATGCAGAGTACATCATGAGAAACACTGGGCTGGAAGAAGCACAAGCTAGAATCAAGATTGCTGGGAGAAATATCAATAACTTCAGATATGCAGATGACACCACCCTTATGGCAGAAAGTGAAGAAGAACTAAAGAGCCTCTTGATAAAGTGAAAGAGGAAAGTGAAAAAGTGGGCTTAAAGCTCAACATTCAGAAAACTAAGATCATGGCATCCGGTCCCATCACTTCATGGCAAATAGATGGGGAAACAGTGGCTGACTTTATTTGTCAGGGCTCCAAAATCACTGCAGATGATGATTGCAGCCATGAAATTAAAAGACGCTTACTCCTTGGAAGAAAGGTTATGACCAACCTAGAGAGCATATTAAAAAGCAGAGACATTAGTTTGCCAACAAGCGTCGTTTAGTCAAGGCTGTGATTTTTCCAGTAGTCATGTATGGATGTGAGAGTTGGACCATAAAGAAAGCTGAGCACTGAATAATTGATGCTTTTGAACTGTGGTGTTGGAGAAGACTCTTGAGAGTCCCTTGGACTGCAAGGAGATCCACCCTGTCCATCCTAAAGGAAGTCAGTCCTGAATATTCATTGGAAGGACTGATGTTGAAGCTGAAGCTCCAATACTTTGGCCGCCTGATGCGAAGAGCTGACTCAGTTGAAAAGACCCTGATGCTGGGAAAGATTGAAGGCGGGAGGAGAGGGGGACGACAGAGGATGAGATGGTTGGATGGCATCACTGACTCAATGGACATGAGTTTGAGTAGGCTATGGGAGTTGGTGATGGTCAGGGAGGCCTGGCGTGCATCAGTCCATGGGGTCTCAAAGAGTCAGACATGACTGAGTGACTGAATTGAATTGAAAGCATTGTGAAACAAATTAAACAAGGCCTAAATAAATGGAGAGAGATATCATGCAAGTGATTGACTCAGTATAGTTCTCCTTAAATTGATCAATAGATTCAACACAATCCAGTTAAACTCTCAGTAACTTGTTTTTTTAGCAGAAAATAAGAGGATCTTAAAATCTGTATGGAAAAGCAAGAGCCAAACAGATCTTAGACAAAACCAACTTGAAGAGTTTCTTTACCTAGTTTTAAGACTTAACTGTGAATCTACAGTAATGAAAGCAGTGTGACATTGGTGTAAGAATGGGTAAATGAAGCAAATGGATTAATATGGAGTAAAGAGTCCAGAAATAAACACACACACATATTTATAGTCGATTGAGTTTCAGCAAAGCACCAAGACATTTCAGTGAGTAAAGAAGTCTTTAATAAGTGATGGTAGGACAGCTGGATAAACATACAGAAAGGAAAGAACCATACCCAGTACCTCACACAGCACAGAGAACTTGATGTGAGATGAATCGTGGGCTAAATGTAGAAACTGAAGCTATAAAGATGTGAAAGGAAACAGAAAAGTACTTTCACAACTTTGAAGTAGGTGAGGATTTTTTAAGACAGAAAGCACTGCTATAAATAATGATCAACTGGACATCATGAAAATTAAAAACTTCTGCTTATTAAAACTCATCGTTAAGCAATAAGCTAATCGAGATAAAGCATATGTGAGTCTTCTGTGTTCTATTCGTGATACTTTTCTCTAACTTAGAGATTATTTCCAAATAAAAAGATACCATTACGATAACATGCAAGAAAATACTCAGTTTATATATATATAAACACACAAACACATATACATAAATGAGATTGAACACTAAAATCTGTACATTTCAGTTATACATATCTTACCCCAATAAATAAAGAGACCATATCTGTTTATCTTTATGATATCTATTCATCATGCATGGTAGAATGTTGACCCTCTTGTAGGCTCCTGTTGTGCACAATACATTATTATAAACTCCTTACCTTAGCATAAAGCCCCAGCATGATTTGGTCTATTACCTCTCCTTTCTATCTCATGTCTCTCTCTTACATATTAAGTCCTAGCCCTGCTGACTTTACTGTCTAAAGTAGTTTATTTCTTGATATTTTCTAGTTCAGTCTCTTTTTTTGTCTCCTTCATTGCGTTTGGGATAACTCGCATTTGTTTTGTCTCATTATACTTTTTTTACCTGCCTTTTCCACAGGACTAGAAGCTCTAGGAAGGTCGAAATCCTGACTTTTTCACTGTTGTATTCCCCAAAATATACCCAGGATGTTGGCTTGGCTCAGGGAATATTGGTTGAAAAAGTGAATGAATGAATGTTCCTGTTGTTCCATCTGTTGATGAAATGGGAGTATACTCAGATAGTCCTCTGTTTGGAATTTGATCCATACCTCTTCAAATAAAAATGACATAGTCTTATCCCTACAAGCAAAGCAAACCTTAATAAAATGGTGTCTCAAATAAGTTTTTGGTTGATGGCAATCAAACATTTTGTTTGATTCAAGGGAATTTTTTGTTCTCATTTTCTTTGCAAAATTGCTGTATGTATAGTTTTTCATTTCCTAATCAGTACTTGATACTGAAGAGAGTTAATAGCAGCCCTTTTGACAATGCCTTACAAACATATTTGATCCTGAATCCTATGGTAAAATGTTTGAGAACACTAACCATATGGATACATTTATTATTTCAAATATATATAAACATATTGCTGCACTATCTATGTAATGAAAGTTACATAAATACACTTTAAAAGGTTGGTATGAAAGGTGATCTAATATTTTTTGCCTCCCCTCCATGTGTTCCTCCCACTTTGAATATAGTACCCTAGGGCAAATATTCTACATTTTCTTAATCTCTGTAAGGGTAAAACCTCAGTAGTGTTAACACTTTTACATTTTAAACCTTGACTCTGACAATGACTTGAAACGCTTTATTGCTTTTTAAATGAATTTATGGTATTGTTTAGTGCAGGTAGGGTAGAATTTTTAGGTCTGGGGAATATTCTGAAATCATTTCTCCTAATATTTATTGTACCTATTTTTTAACATTGTTTAGTGATAGTTTTAATGAGATTAGAAAAGTGTGAAGGGGAGGCAAGGGATAGGTCTGGAAAAGCCTGTGTTGATTTACACGATAGTTAATTACACTATAAATATTGGTAGCAGTATATTTGAATGAAATGTCTTCTTGAGGAATTGCTAATTGTAGAAAATTTGCAGTTAGTGCACCCAGACAAAGTTGCTCAAAAATGGGGTAAATATCACTATTATTGGAGAATAAAAAGACAGTTTTTAAGGAAGCATCAATGCTTCAGTATGCAGCTTGAGACAGGTTTGGCTATTTTAAGCCTGCTCTGTTACCTCTGAGACCTAAAAGAAGCAGAACATAAAAATGAGCCTCTATCAATTTGAAGCAAACCTAATCTCTGTGATCATAGCTGTGGTCTAAATCTATTAAAGATGTTCAAATTCAGTGTCCTTGGTATCACTGTGGGTTGACCTGAGTAGTGAGCAATAAACTTGTGTATTATAATTCTGGCTTGAAGATATGTGCTTGGAAAGTGAAACCGACAGTCAGTGTTTTGTGTCTGTCTCTAAGCAGGCCAAGAGCCTATATAAAATGACAGGTGGATTTTTAGGAAAAGAAACCCATAATGTTTTCCTATTTAGTAGGTGACAGTATGTCCCAAGATAGCACAAGCTTAAGGGGCTGGAACAAGCATGGTTATTAAAGGCTAGCAGCTTCTCAGTTCATACAAATTGAATTTTTTCATAGGCTGGAAGACTAGTAATATAGGGTAGAGTACTGAAATAAATTAGCATATTAAGTGAATTTATACACTCAGGCATGTGTGCACTTTGAATTTAAGGAAGACATTTTATTACTTCTTCAAAGAAAAAGGCAATTTCTAAATTCTGCATTTGATCTCCCTGTTGAAAAGGGCCTATATGATAGATTACATCAGTTTGATGATTATCCAAAAAAGTGGTTATTATATTGATGGGAATCTTTTTATCTTCTCTCTCTTTTTTCAGAATTACTGATTTGAGGAACATAAAAAGAAGATTGTATTTATCTACAGTCCATAAGGAATTGTCTTCAACCCCTCTTCATGCAAAAATCCCACTCTTCATGATTAAGCGCAAAATTGTAAGTGTCACATGAATATTGCTTAAAATATTAAATTCATTTCAGTAAATATTAATTCTGGGCCTATGCTGTATATGAAGCATTTGTTAGGTTACATGATTGTATTAAAAATGAATAGATGTATTCTCTTCCCTCCAGTTAAAGAGCTTAAGATTTATGAAGTGGAAAAATATAATTGTTTGAATATCTAGAGTATCACCAAAACTGTGATAGGAAGCACAGTAGAGAGAGAATGTGCTGTTGGTACAGTGAAAGGGATGGAAATCGATCTGACTGCAGGATAAGAAAAGGTTTCACAATTGCACTCATCTCACACGCTAGTAAAGTAATGCTCAAAATTCTCCAAGCTAGGCTTCAGCAATATGTGAACCATGAACTTCCAGATGTCCAAGCTGGTTTTAGAAAAGGCAGAGGAACCAGAGATCAAATTGCCAATATCCACTGGATCATCAAAAAAGCAAGAGAGTTTCAGAAAAACATCTATTTCTGCTTTATTGACTATGCCAAAGCCTTTGACTGTGGATCACAATAAACTGTGGAAAATTCTGAAAGAGATGGGAATACCAGACCACCTGAGCTGCCTCTTGAGAAACCTGTATGCAGGTCAGGAAGCAACAGTTAGAACTGGACATGGAACAACAGACTGGTTCCAAATAGGAAAAGGAGTACGTCAAGGCTGTATATTGTCACCCTGCTTATTTAAGTTATATGCAGAGTACATCATGAGAAACGCTGGGCTGGAAGAAGCACAAGCTGGAATCAGGATTGCCAGGAGAAATATCAACAACCTCGATATGCAGGTGACACCACCCTTATGGCAGAAAGTGAAGAACTAAAGAGCCTCTTAATGAAAGTGAAAGAGGAGAGTCAAAAAGTTGGCTTAAAGCTCAACATTCAGAAAACGAAGATCATAGCATCTGGTCCCATCACTTCATGGCAAATAGATGGGGAAACAGTGGAAACAGTGGCTGACTTTATTTGTCTGGGCTCCAAAATCACTGCAGATGGTGACTGCAGCCATGAACTTAAAAGATGCTTACTCCTTGGAAGGAAAGTTATGACCAACCTAGACAGCTTATTAAAAAGGAGAGACATTACTTTGTCAACAAAGGTCCATCTAGTCAAGGCTATGGCTTTTCCAGTTAGTCATGTGTAGATGTGAGAGTTGGACCATAAAGAAAGCTGAGCACTGAAGAATTGATGCTTTTGAACTGTGGTGTTGGAGAAGATTCTTGAGAATCCCTTGGACTGCAAGGAGATCCAACCAGTCCATCCTAAAGGAGATCAGTCCTGGGTGTTCATTGGAAGGACTGATGTTGAAGCTGAAATTCCAATAGTTTGGCCACCTGATGCGGGAAACTGACTCATTTGAAAAGACCCTGATGCTGGGAAAGATTGAGGGCAGGAGGAGAAGGGGATGACAGAGCATAAGATGGTTGGATGGCATCACCGACTCGATGGACATGAGTTTGGGTAAACTCCAGGAGTTGATGATAAACAGGGAGGCCTGGTGTGCTGCAGTTCATTGAGTTGCAAAGAGTTGGACACGACTGAGTGAACACTGAACATGAAGGAGATTGTTCTTTTCATTGACTTTGAAGGACTGTATTAGTAGAATTTCAACAGGTAGAGATGCAAAACTGAGCATTTCTAGCATAAGTGAAAATGTGGAGGCTGGAAAGTGGTGCATATTTGAAGAAGAGAGGATGATACATCATTGTTGCCAGATTTCTTAAAGTAGCCTTAAGGAAACCTCAGTTCTGTAATCCAATAGCCTGATACAGGTTGGGAGATTTTTATAACCTCTGAGACCCCAAGCAGCATAATGTATAAGTAGGTAAGCAGTAGGTAACAGGCTAATAAATTTTGGCCTAGTATGACTGACTAGTCTTTTTCAAATGTCAGTCATTTCAGTACTACTCTCATGACTTTACCATATTTGGATACTAACTGTTCCAGTGTAAATAATACTTTACTTTTAAACGAACTCAACTTTATTTTTTTACTTAAATTTATTTTTAAGTTATATCACACTTATGAATGGAAAACCAGTATAACTTTACAGAAATAGAAATTAGCCATAACAATGAACATACTGAAAACAAACAGTATTTTAGAGTCTAGTTAAGTACTATTTCCTGTTAAGGGTTCTGTCCTGAGGCCTACTCTTAAATTAATAGGAACTTATCAAGAGTTAGATACATGTTGAAACATTTTCTTGGGCATAATTAGGATTGAAACAAAACTGATAGAGGGAAATTTGTATTCTGTGATCCATAGCCATTTAATGCCATGCCCATGAACAGTCTAAAACCATTCGCATGCAATGCATATTCCACTCTTCGGGAGCCACTTTAGAGAGAAAAGGAAACTATTAAGCTTGGTTTGAAGAGGAACATACAGTCAATTCTGTGCTTGGGAAGATTAATCTGGTAGTGACATTTGGAATGGCTTGAGGGGACTAAAAAGTGCAGACGAGGATATCATATGCAGTACTCCAGACTGGGATAATGAGGACTAGGGCAGTAGCAGTAGAGGAATGGATGTGAAATAACATCAGAAACTTATGGTCCAATGAACTAAGACATATTTAAACAGAGCGGTTCTGTATCATGTAGTACATGCTGCGTGAGCAGAACCCACAGTGACTGTGGAGCACCAGGGGAATGATCAGAGAAGGGCTCCTAAAGAAGAGGATGCCTGAGCTGGACCCTGAAAGATAAGAAGGCATTAACCAGGTTGAGTGGGGGTGGTATTCCTAGAAGAGAAATAGTAGCAGTAAGAGTAGCTGCATGAGATGCGCAGGTAAGTCCAATAATTCAGTGTTGCTGAAAAGAGACCAGTAGGAAAGTAGTAAGGCTGGAGAGGAAAACCGGGCAACCTCCTGGTAGGCTTTGTGTTTACAGCCACAGATCCTGAACTTTTATCTCATAGGTGATAGGGAGCTACCGAAGGGCTTGCAGGAGGAGTGCCTGGTCAGATTTGCATTTTAGATGGAGTATCACTTTGGAGGATGGGTGGGAAGGATGAGACTAGAAGTCAACAGGACCAGTTAGAAAGTCAGTGCAATTGTAGCAAGAAGGTAAGCTCCATGAGAGCAGGGTTTTATATCATTTTGTCAGTCTTGTATCCCCAGTGCCTATAGCAGGACCTGACTCCTCCTAGACACTTGGAGATTCAGATGGTAAAGAATCTGCCTGCAGTGCAGGAGACCCAGGTTCAATCCCTGAGTTAGGAAGATACCCTGGAGAAGGGACTAGCGACCCACTCCAGGAACAGCAATCTGGAGAATTCCATGGACAGAGGAGCCTGATAGTGATAGCTTACTGTGAATGATGTCGAAATCGTGGTCTCCAAAGAAGAAGATTTATCTTCAGGACCAACGACCAGGTTTGATCACTCAAGAGCTTTTTTGTAGCGAAGTTTTATTAAAGTATATAAAGGGACAGAGGAAGCTTCTGACATAGACATCAGAAAGGGGATGGAGAGTGCTCCCCTCACTAGTCTTAACAAGGGAGCTATATACTTTTTCAATTGGTTATTACATTAAGTCAAAAGAATGTCTAAAGGTTGTAAAGGTCTTACCAGACCCACTCCCAGAATATACATTTTAAGATAACAGGATTAGTCAGAAGGTTCTTAAGAGGGAGAAAGATGTCCTCAAGCAGGATACATTGTTGTTATATAATCATTGTTACAGAGTTTAAGGGAAAACATATCCTTGAGCAAGATGAGTTGTTTTGTTGTGCAATCATCAGCTCTGGGCTTTAAAAAAAAAAAAATTTTTTTCCTTTTCTTTTCCTTGAGAACTCCAGACCCCTTGATCCCCCTTGAGAGCCCCAGACCCCTCTCTCCTCCTCAGGGACCCCAGACTTCTTATCAACCTACCTAGGAATTGACTCTCCCAGTAGGCTACAGTCCATGAGGCCACAAAGAGTTGGACATGACTGAGCAATGAAGACACACACAGAGACAGTCAATAATTATAAAAATGGATGAATGAGTAGATGAATAATCTAGGTAAAAGAAATGAGGTCCTGAAGTTGGAAAATAGAAATCAGAGTGTAGATGAGGAAGCGGAGTTGGAAAATAACTATAGGTAATAGTTTTAATTGAAAATTAATTAGAAATGAAGAAGGAAAAGTCAAGGATGACGCTGAGTTGGCTTCCTAGTTTGGATGACTGGCGACAGAATCAATACATAGAAATCCAGGAGAAAGGTTAAAAAGGAAACATGGAAATGTTGGTAAAGGAGTCTGAAACATTCAGATTGAGAATTCGGGCTGATTTTGGGGCCTCTTGATGAAAGTGAAAGAGGAGAGTGAAAAAGTTGGCTTAAAACTCAACATTCAGAAAACGAAGATCATGGCATCAAGTCACATCACTTTATGGCAAATAGATGGGGAAACAGTGAGAGACTTTATTTTGGGGGGTTCCAAAATCATTGCAGATGGTGATTGCAGCCATGAAATTAAAAGATACTTATTCCTTGGAAGAAAAGCTATGACCAACCTAGATAGCATATTGAAAAGCAGAGACATTACTTTGCTGACAAAGGTCCATCTAGTCAAAGCTATGATTTTTCTAGTAGTCATGTATGGATGTGAGAGTTGGACTTAAAGAAAGCTGAGCACCAAAGAATTGATGCTTTTGAACTGTGGTGTTGGAGAAGATTCTTGAGAGTTCCTTGGACTGCAAGGAGATCCAACCAGTCCATCCTGAAGGAAATCAGTCCTGAATATTCATTAGAAGGGCTTCCCTGGTGGCTCAGACGGTAAAGCATCTGCCTACAATGTGGGAGACCCGGGTTCAATCCCTGGGTTAGGAAGATCCTCTGGAAAAGGAAATGGCAACCCACTCCGGTATTCTTGCCTGGAAAATCCTATGGATGGAGGAGCATGGTAGGCTACAGTCTATGGGGTCGCAGAGAGTCGGACACGACTTAAAGACTTCACTTTCATTCGTTGGAAGAGTTTCAGTCCAATACTTTGGCCACCTGATGTGAAGAACTGACTCAATGGAAAAGACCCTGATGCTGGGAAAGATTGCAGGCGGGAGGAGAAGAGGACAACAAAGGATGAGATGGTTGCATGGCATCACCGAGTTTATGGACATGAGTTTGAGTAAGCTCCGGGAGTTGGTGATGAACATGGAAGCCTGGCGTGCTGCAGTCCATGGGGTCACATAGAGTTGGACATGACTGAGTGACTGAACTGAACTGAACTCAGCGTACAAGTGGCACCTAAAATCATGAGAATGGATGAAATTGCCTGCAAAGAGAATAGAGAGTGGCAGCAGCAACAATAAAAGAGTCTAGAGGAGGAAATACAAGGACTTGCCCAGGAAAAGGGATGGGCAAAGGAAGAAGAATGCATGAAGGAGGCAGGGCAACAATGAGAAAGTGATGCGAAGCATGAAGCAGAGTAAAGTGTGTCGAAACCAACAAAGTTTTGCTAAGAGAAAGTCAGTATGTGAAAATATTTGGGAATATGGCTATCAAGAGGCCATAAGTAACTTCATTAACAAGTTTTGATGTATGAATCAGTGCAGTGGGCTGAGCAAATGGAAGGTGGAGACATGGGAACATCCTGATCATTGTTTTTAGGGCTTGATGCTAAAGTGGCTATAAATAGGGAAGGGGAGGAATCAAGAAAAACTGAGGTTTTGAGTCTGAGAAATCTTGGAGACTGAACCAATAACACATAGAGCTGGACTGTGGAATAAATTGATGGTTTATGTTTATAGAAGAATTATTTTAATTCATTGTATATTAAACATTCACAAATGCAAAAGATTAAATGCAAATACTTCAGTTATTAAGGTTTAATTATTTAAGACATTAAGGAAATGCTTTAGTGCCTTACAAATAAAATTGTATCCATTGTCTTATATTTGGGTATGATTTCCTTATTCATCTAAGATTGTTTAGAGTTCAGTGTTAGGTAGTTTCCAAGAGTTAAATCATATGTAAGACCCATACATTATTCTGTGTGTGGTTTAGGATTGTCATTACCTTGCTTTTGTGACTTCAGTCACCCTTGTCGATTGACTAACTGAAGTGTCTGAATATAGTTTTGAAATCTGAAGTAATCATTCTGTACATAATTATAATCTACACACATAGGCCAAACTTTAGATAAGGATTTTATCTCCTATTTGCTCTTTAGGTGCTACATCTTCCAGGAAGTCCTCCATGGTTTCCCCTCTGTTGACTAGACATTTTTGGGTACAGTTATCATCATTACCGTCCACAGATTCATAATTCTCATAACACTTGTTCACCCAGCACTTTAATTCTGTGTTTACATGTCTGTCTCCCCCTTTAGACTGTCAGCATGTCTCATTTGGCTTTTATTCCTGGTCCTTATGAGTGTAGAACATATTAAGTGCTTAGTAACTGTTGAACAATTGACAGGTCCTAATATGCCTAGTAACTTGGGACATAAAATAATGAGTTTATCATGGACAAATTGTATAAGCTTTCTAATGTGCTTACATGTTCTATAAATGTCCAGGAGTATTCAAGCAACTATTAAGAAACTCGATTCTAAAACTTTATCTCATTTTTCCTCATCACCCACCCCCAACCCCGTCTAGGAGATGCTACAGCAGTAGAGGGTGTTTCCTTTCCACTACTAATATAGTCTGTTCCAAATGAGTCCTTATTGAATCAAAACTGAGTCATGTTTTAAGGGAAATTTCCACAAAGAGCAGTAAGGTGACACAGAGCACTCCATTCATTCAAAATGCCATGACTAGGGTTCTCCCTGGTGTTGGGGTGATATTGGCCCCAGTTCTCTGCTTTTTGCCAAAGCACTTTTCACTTTTTTCTGCTTTTAAAGAGCCATAGATATTTTGTTGATAAACTTCAAAATATAGTATTTTAAAAGCATTTCAGCTGACATTTTAAATCAGGCAATTTCACATAATATTTCTGACCTCTTTTTTAAAAAATTGAGACATTAACTGACTCTGCTTTCTTGAACATCAGGAAGTCAGAGCTGAGTGGCAACTGCACACTTATAATGGAGCTTTAAGTTCTCCTATGAAGTTTAATCTTCTCCATTCATAAGAATGTGGGTACAGTCAGAGCTTTTCTGGTTGACTCATTTAAGTGACCTACCTGGCCCCTCTCAACTATAGTTTGCAACCCCTAATTTTGAGGAAATTGCCAAATGGTCCAGTTTTCCTTGGATCCTTAGCTAAAGCCTTCACATAACCAGAGGCAGCAAATAGAGTTGATATTTTTATAGCCACACTGACATGAATATTTATTTAGAGGCTACTTACTGTTCCAGTTACTGTAGAATGTTCATCCTATCTAATAAAAAATTTTATTTTTCATGTTATTCTTAATTATGATGGATTCATCTTAACATTTAGCTTATAACATTTTATACTTTTAATTTAGGTTTTCAATGACAAGAGCAGTTTTAAAAGTTAATAACCATCCTATTAAACAGTGGAGGTAGCCACTTAGTCAGGACTCACTGAAATCAATCTTACTTCTTCTTTAATATAATTTCAATTAGTTGGTGATGGTATCAGATGAACATCAATGTCTTGCCACCAAAGTATGTATTAATGTACAGTGAATTTAATTCTATTTGAATAGGAAGTCTGAGGATGAGATACTGCTGAAAATGAATCTTTCATTGGCGATATAACAAAGTAGTATGATAAATTACAACACCAAATTCTTTTAGTAATTTTTACCACTCAACACCCACTGTTTGTCATTTAAATAGATAGAATTACTCTTTAGGAGTTGTATTTTCTTGTACCACAACTCTGATGGAATATGTTATAGATTTTATTACAAACTGAAAGTGTGGCATATTGTTTTTAAATTTTTTCCTTAAAGATTATTTTTCCCATAGAGCCAATTATTTAGAAATTTTTTCATTCTCAACAATATTTAATTTCATGAGTGTCAATGAATGAACAGAGAAAGGGGGAGACAGACTTTTTAGATCTATATTCAATATATAATTAGAGAATGGCTTCTCAGTAAGATCATTCTAACCTAGAATCCAAAATAGTATTTATGGTACTTAAATTTGACAGTTTGTAAATATTTTCATGTGCAAATTATTTATTATCTGTTTTTCACTCCATTCACCTGTCTAGTATGGTTGTTGAAGAGATTTGGGCAAAGAAGAGGACTTTCATGCTTTTCTCTGCTGACCCTGAATGGTTATGTGTAGTGGGAACAACTACACATAAAAATGTTTGTTCCGAGAAATGAATGATTACCTAGTATAAGGATCACTGTCTTTTCAAATCATATGAACAGGCAGATATTGTTAAAGTGTGGGCCTCCAAAGCTAGATTGTAGGAGGGTTTGACTCCTAGTTGTCATTTCCTGTTTTTGGGCCCCTGGGCAAGTCAGTTATCTCTCTGTGCTTCAGTTTCCTCATAGGTTAGGTCATAGCAACTATAGAATCTGCTTTATAGAGTTGCTAGTATTAAATAGGTTATTACTTAGAACCTTGCCAAGCTCATAGTAAGTGCTTTAGTTAATGTTAGTTCATACTTATTACCATTTTACTATTTTCTCTTGACCTGAATCAATGTTTTATAATTTATGAATATGTTATCATAATAAAAGTCTAAATTTGCAGTTTGTTTCAGTGAACAGATGTTTGTTGAGCCCCTTCTGTAGGCCAAGGTCTGTGACAAATGAATCCAGAGGTGAATGAAACACAGTCTTTTCATCAAGGAGATTATAGTAGGCAGAGGAGGCAACCGTATAAACAGTTAATGATGATGGACTGTGTTAGTACCAAACTAGTCTTAGGTGGGGAATGCCGGTAAAAGGAAGTATCAGACTTGCCTAGCCAAGTTTGAGCTTGTTCTAAGTGGAGATACTGGAGCTAAATTGTGAATACACACAAATGAAAGCATGGAGGTTCATGTCATGTTTGATCCCTTAACTGGGATATATAATGAGAATGTACAGACTCACAATGCTGGAAAAGAAGGGTGGATGAAACAAATCATGAAGGGCCTTAAAAGCCATGATAAAAACTTTGTTTTTCAGTCCACTAGAGATTTCTTTTTAAATGTTAACATAGAGAAGTTTCATAATGTCATCTGTGTTCTAGAAAATGAATACATTGTCAGAATAAAAATAGCTGGAGGCAGAGAGACCAATTAAAAGTCTGTGCAAAATCCAGGTGAGACATAATTAACCTGAAAATGAGTATAGTAGCAAGTAGAGGAGAAAGACATATAAAAGATACTTCAGGAGTTAAATCAGTGAGAAAAAAAAAACAAAGGGAGAAAATGGCACTGAATTACTCTGGCACTTGGAATTGGCAAAGTAGTTGTGTTACCAACAGGGTAAATGTCTGGTGGAACAAGACCCAGTTTCTTCCACAGTCAGTTTCTCCCACAGTCAGTCTCTCCCATCAGGAAGCTTCCATAAGCCTCTTATCCTTATCCCTCAGAGGGCAGACAGAATGAAAACCACAGTCACAGAAAACTAATCAAACAGATCACATGGATCACAGTCTTGTCCAACTCAATGAAACTATGAGCCATGCCATGTACGGCCACCCAAGACAGATGGGTCATGGTGGAGAGTTCTGACAAAATGTAGTCCACCAGAGAAGGGAATGGCAAACCACTTCAGTATTCTTGCCTTGAGAACCCCATGAACACTATGAAAAGGCAAAAAGATATGACACTGAAAGATGAATTCCCCAGGTCGGTAGGTGCCAAATATGCTATTGGAGAAGAGTGAGGAAATAACTCCAGAAAGAATGAAGAGATGGAGTCAAAGCAAAAACAATGCCCAGTTGTGGATGTCACTGGCAATGGAAGTAAAGTCCGATGCTGTAAAGAACAGTATTGCATAGGAACCTGGAATGTTAGGTCCATGAATCAAGGAAAATTGAAAGTGGTCAAACAGGAAATGGCAAGAGTGACCATCAACATTTTAGGAATCAGCAAACTAAAATAGACTGGAATGGGTGGATTTAACTCAGATGACCATTATATCTACTACTGTGGGCAAGAATCCCTTAGAAGAAATGAAGTAGCCTTCATAGTCAACAGAAGAGTCTGAAATGCAGTTCTTAGGTGCAATCTCAAAAATGACAGAATGATCTCTGTTCATTTCCAAAGCAAACCATTCAATATCACAGTAATCCAAGTCTATGTCACAAGCAGTAATTCTGACGAAGCTGAAGTTGAATGGTTCTATGAAGACCTACAAGACCTTCTAGAACTAACACCCCAAAAAGATGTCCTTTTCATTGTAGGGGACTTGAATGCAAAAGTAGGAAGTCAAGACATACTGGAGTAAGAGGCAAATATGGCCTTGGAGTACAAAACGAAGCAGGGCAGAGGCTAACAGAGTTTTGCCAAGAGAACACACTGGTCATAGCAAAAACCCTCTTCAAGCAACACAAGAGAAGACTCTACACATGAACATCACCAGATGGTCAATACCAAAATCAGATTGATTATATTCTTTGCAGCCAGAGATGGAGAATTCTGCTCTATACAGTCAGCAAAAACAAGACTGGGAGCTGACTGTGACTCAGATCATGAACTCCTTATTGTCAAATTCAGACTTAAATTGAAGAAAGTATGGAAGACCATTCGGGTATGACCTAAATCAAATCCCTTACGATTATACAGTGGAAGTGACAAACAGATTCAAAAGATTAGATCTGATAGAGTGCCTGAAGAACTATGGACGGAAGTTTGTGACATTGTACAGGAGGCAGTGATCAAGACCATCCCAAGAAAAAGCAATGCAAAAGGCAAAATGGTTGTCTGAGGAGGCCTTACAAACAGCTATGAAAAGAAGAGAAACAAAAGGCAAAGGAGAAAAGGAAAAATGTACCATTTGAATATAGAGTTCCAAAGAGTAGCATGGAGAGATAAGAAAGCCTTCCTCAGTGATCAATGCAGAGAAATAGAGGAAAACAATAGAATGGGATAGACCAGAGATCTCTTCAAGAAAATTAGAGATACCAATGGAATATTTCATGCAAAGATGGGCACAATACAAGACAGAAATGGTATGGACCTAACAGAAGCAGAAGATATTAAGAAGAGGTGGCAACAATACACAGAAGAACTATACAAAAAAAGATCTTCATGACCCAGATAACCATGATAGTGTGATCACTCACCTAGAGCCAGACATCCTGGAATGCAAAATCAAGTGGGCCTTATGAAGCATCACTATGAACAAAGCTAGTGGAGGTGATGGAATTCCAGGTGAGCTATTTCATATCCTAAAAGATAATGCTGTGACTCAATATGCCAGCAAATTTGGAAAACTCAGCAGTGGCCACAGGACTGGAAAATGTCAGTTTTCTTTCCAATCCCAAAGAAAGGCAATGCCAAAGAATGCTCAAACTACCACACAATTGCACTCATCTCACATGCTAGCAAAGTAATGCTCAAAATTCTCCAAGCCAGGCTTCAACAGTATGTGAACTGTGAACTTCCAAATTTTCAAGCTGGATTTAGAAAAGGCAGTGGAACCAGAGATCAAATTACCAACACCCGTTGGATCACTGGAAAAGCACGAGAGTTCCAGAAAAACATCTATTTCTGCTTTATTGACTACGCCAAAGCCTTTGACTGTGGATCACAACAGACTGGAAAATTCTAAAAGAGATGGGAATATCAGACCACCTGACCTGCCTCCTGAGAAATCTGTATGTAGGTCAAGAAGCAACCATTAGAACTGGACATGGAACATAAGGACATAAGGATAAGGGGATCAAATCATGTAGAAGATAGAACAATCCTGAATATGTACACACCTCATAACAGTGCTTGAAATTGCATGAAGCAAAAACTAACAGAACTGAAGAAAAATAAATGCTCAATTATAGATGATTTCAACACTCCCCTCTCAGAAATTGACAGAAAATCAGTAAACTTGAAAAATGCTATCAATCAACCTGACTTATATGACATTTCTAGAATGTTTACTCAAACAGCTGCAGAGTAACACTGTGTTCAAATGCACATTGAATTTCCACCAATATATATGATATATTAGGCTGTTTTATTCTTTTTTTTTTTTTTTTTGAAGTCAGAACTCTAGCCCATTGTAATGACTTTGGCTTTTATTATTTTTTTTTTTTTTTTTTTCTTTTTTTTTTTTTTTTTTTTTTATTCTTCCAATTTTATTTTATTTTTAAACTTTACATAATTGTATTAGTTTTGCCAAATATCAAAATGAATCCGCCACAGGTATACATGTGTTCCCCATCCCGAACCCTCCTCCCCTCCTCCCTCCCCATACCATCCCTCTGGGCCGTCCCAGTGCACCAGCCCCAAGCATCCAGCATCATGCATCAAACCTGGACTGGCAACTCGTTTCCTACATGATATTTTACATGTTTCATTGCCATTCTCCCAAATCTTCCCACCCTCTCCCTCTCCCACAGAGTCCATAAGACTGTTCTATACATCAGTGTCTCTTTTGCTGTCTCGTACACCGGGTTATTGTTACCATCTTTCTAAATTCCATATATATGCGTTAGTATACTGTATTTCTGTTTTTCCTTCTGGCTTACTTCACTCTGTATAATAGGCTCCAGTTTCATCCACCTCATTAGAACTGATTCAAATGTATTCTTTTTAATGGTTGAGTAATACTCCATTGTGTATATGTACCACAGCTTTCTTATCCATTCATCTGCTGATGGACATCTAGGTTGCTTCCATGTCTTGGCTATTATAAACAGTGCTGCGATGAACATTGGGGTACACGTGTCTCTTTCCCTTCTGGTTTCCTCAGTGTGTATGCCTCAACAAAGTTAAAAAGACTGAAATTATACAAAGTATGTTCTTTGATTATTAAAGTTAATAACAAAAAAGGTAATTGAAAAATCCCCAAGTACTTGAAAATAAAGCAACATACTTCTAAATAACCTATAGATAAGCAAGAATTACAGGGAATATTAGAAAATAATTTAACTGATATTTTACTGATTTTAACTAGTAGTTAAAGCATACCAAAATTTGTGAGATGCATTACAGGTATCTAAAGTATTCAGAAAGAAGTAATCAAGAGAGTAAGTCAACAAAATGGACAATGGAGAAAAAAATCAATAAAACCAGGTGTGGATTTTTAAAAACTATTTAGTAGGTGACAAACCTAGACTAATCAAGCAAAAGACAGACCACACACACACACAATGTCAGTATGAAGATGAGATGTAAAGGAAAAGGAAATAGGGAAATATTATGAACGATTTTGAACTTCCCAGGTGGCTCAGTGGATAAAAGAATCCTCCTGCAGTACAGAAGATGTAGGTTCAATTCCTGGGTTGGGAAGATCCTCTGAAGTAGGGCATGGCAACCCACTCCAGTATTCCTGCCTGGAGAATCCAGTTAACACAGGAGCCTGGCAGGCTACTATCCATAGGGCCACAAAGGATCAGACATGACTGAGGCGACTGAGCACACATGCTTGTGTGAACAATTTTATACTAATAAATTTGACAATTTAGATGAAGTATGGAGAAGGAAATGGCAACCCACTCCAGTGTTCTTGCCTGGAGAATCCCATGGACAGAGAAGCCTGGTAGGCTGCAGTCCATGGGGTCGCACAGAGTCGGACACGACTGAAGCGACTTGGCAGCAGCAGATGAAGTAGGAAAATTTTTTCAAAGAAACAATTACTAAAACTGATACTAAAAGAAGTAGAAAATCTGAGTAGCCTTATATCTATATTTAGAAAATGAATCTGTAATTTAAAACATTGCCACAAAGAAAATCCAGGTTCGGATAGATTTATGGGTAAGTCTCACCAAACATTTGAGGAAAAATAATGCTCTTAGATAATAAGGGAGAAATAACATTTTCCAGTTCACTTAATAAAATGAGGCTAGCATAATTCTTATACCAAAACCAGGAAATGTAATTCCCAAAAGAGAACTATAAATCAGAATCACTCGTGAGCATAGACATATGGATCCTTAACATCATGACCAAGTAGTGTTTATCCAAGAATTCAAGGTTAATCTTACAATTTCATAATTAGTCAGTGTAATTTATAATGTTAACAGAATAAAGGGAAAAAATTGTAAAATCATCTCAGTGAATGTAGAAAAATCAATTGATGAAAATTCATCAGCCATTGTGATGGCTCACATCAAACTATTACCAGAAGGAAACTTGTTCAGCTTGATCAAAGACCACTATAAAAACCTACAATTCAATCATATTTAATGATGAAATACTGAGTACTTACTCCTCAGATGGGGAACAAGTCAAAGATATCTACTCTGACAACTTTTGATCAGCATTGTATTCGAAGTCCCCCAGCAAGTGCAATAAGATAACAAAGAGAAATTTTATAGCATACAGATTGAAAAATAAGTAAAAATTTCTATTTTTGCAGACAACATAACCATCTTGTAGAAAATTCTAGGGAACCTACAAAAACCAAACAAAACCTAGTTAAAATAAGTGAGTTTAACAGGGTCACAGAACACAATGTCAGTATACCAAAATCAATTTTATATTTCTATATAGATGTATTCATAGCATGGAAAATTAAAAACTTTATAAATTTTAAAGACATTTACAACAGCATCAAAAATATTCAAGAGTAAGTTTAACAAAATATATGTTAGCCTTTTACATTGAAAACTGTAAAACATTGCTTAGAAAAATTGAAGACCTAAATAAACGGGAGCACGTTGTTAATGAATGAGAAGACTATATTTGTTAAGATGCCAATACTTTTTCAGTAAATCTGTAGATTCAGTCTCATCCCAATTACAGTCCCAGCAGGCTGCTGCTTTTTCTTTTTTTTTTTCAGAATTTAATAAGCTACTTCTAAAATTTACAAAGAAATTCACAGGTCCAAGAATAGCCAAAACCTTTTCAAAAAGTAAAATTTATATCTAATGATTTCAAAACTTCATATAAGGTTACGGTAATCAAGATATTATGTACCTGGCATAGATACCAATAAAAAGTTCACAATACCCACACATGTATACATCAACCAAAGCATCAGAACACTTCAATAGGCAGAGAAAAAAAATTTTTTTTTGAGAACTGGAAATTCTGAGTATATACAAGAAAGAAAAATGAACCTCAGCCCATACTTCATACCATTTACAAAAATTAATTTGAGATGGATTATAGATCTGAATGTAAATACAAAAAGCTACTTTAAGATATTTCTTAGGGCCCAGAAAGCATTAACCATAATTAAGAAATTAATTGACAAAATAGGCTTCAATGAAATTTAAAACTATGCGTCAAAAAGATATTAAGAAAATGAATAAGCAAGCCACAAAATGGGAGATGATATTCTTAATATATATAACTGACAACAGACTTATTGAGACTAGATCCTACAACTCTATAATGAAAAGACATAACTTTTTTAAGGCAAAAATAATTCAACAGAGATTTTTACAGTTGATTAAATAAGTATATGAAGAAAAGCTCTATACTATCAGTCAGGGAAGTACAAGTTAAAAAAAGTTACCTCTACTACTTCACCCACTAAGAATGGCTAAAAGAGACAAGAAGTACTAAATGTTGTTGAGATGTAAAGCAATTTCATGAATGTCTAGTGTAAGTGGAAAATGGTATAACTACTTTGAAAATACCTTTGGAGGTTTCTCATAAAGTTAAATATTTGCCCTTTGATTCAACAGTTCTTTTTCTTGCTGTCTATCTAAGGAAATGAAAATATGTATATACAAATTTGCATTTCACAACAGCTTTATTTATGATGGCCAAAATGTTGAAATAACTCAAAAGTCCAATAGCAGAAGACCAAACAAATGGTGCTCTATGCACAGAGTGAGGTACTACTCAGCAAAACAAGAACAAACTACCAATGCATGCATCAATACTGATGAGCCTCAGATGTTAGCCTGAGTGTGAGAAGCCATTTACTGTGATTTCATTTATATAAATAGACAAAATTAATCTACGGTAAGAGAAATTAGTGCTTTCCCTTAAAAGGTATGAATGTGGAGACTGGTTGAAAAGATGCACAAAAGATCTGTCTGGGGTGATTGAAATGTTGTGTACCTTTATGAGTTATGGTATGCAGATGTATGAGATGATCAAAACTCATTAAACTGTATCTCAAAGTCTGCATTTCATGGTGTGAAAGTCAGAGACCTTATATGGCTAATGTACATTGAACGTTTACCATATGCTAGAGAAGGCAATGGCAACCCACTCCAGTACTCTTGCCTGGAAAATCCCATGGGCGGAGGAGCCTGGTAGGCTGCAGTCCATGGGGTCGCTAGGCGTCGGACACAACTGAGCGACTTCACTTTCACTTTTCACTTTCCTGCATTGGAGAAGGAAATGGCAACCCACTCCAGTGTTCTTGCCTGGAGAATCCCAGGGACGGCAGAGCCTGATGGGCTGCCGTCTCTGGGGTCGCACAGAGTCGGACACGACTGAAGCGACTTAGCAGCAGCAGCAGACACTATTAGAAGTGCTTACATGTATTTAAACATTTAGTCCTAACAGACTCTATGAGAGATGCGTCATTATTATCACCATTTTACAAATAAGGAAAGAGAGACAGAGAGAACACATAACTGCAAAGATTATATAACTAGTAAGTGGTAGAACTGGAATCCAAATCCAGACAGTTTGGCTCTAGAGCCCAAATTCTTGCATCCCTGGGAGCAATATATTTAAAAGGTATTGTCACTAGAGGTTAACTGGAAAGAGTTGCCAGATTAAGAAACAGAATATAGTTCAAATTTTTTTAAGTATTTCAGAGTAATGAAATTAAATCTCAAGATGTGACCATGTGACTGGATTAAGGAGTAAAGAGGAGAGGAAGACTTTTGAAGGAAAGGCGGTTAAGGGACTTTTAGTGTGTCGAACAGTATATCAGAAGGTAAGATGAGCCTGGTCCCAGTGTTTTCCAAGAATGTGTATAGGATGGTGTGGTTTTACTCAAGTGTGTGTTCTCAAGTGGTATGTCTGAGGAGGTATAAGGAGTGAGTGGAGGGTGATGTGAAGCTGAAAGGATGGAAGGGCCTGTCTGTGCAATGCCTCAGGTTTCAAAGAAGGTAGGGTTTCACAGTCAGAAGAGCAGACTCTCTCCCAGTGCCACGGTCCCATGGCTTCAGAACTGAAGGCTGTAGAACCACAGGTAAACTCCATAAGTGAACTTCAACTCTAGACTTGAAGGGGAAGTAATACCTCAGAGAGAAGCCAGGTTTCATTTAAAGTAAAGTGTGTAGGACTGTTAAACTGTATGTGTGTTCAGTCATGTCCAACTCTTTGCAGCCTCATAGACTGTAGCCCACCAGTCTCCTCTGTCTATGGGGTTTCCCAAGCAAGAATACTGGAGTGGGTTGCCATTTCCTTCTCCAGGGAATCTTTCAAACCCAGGGATCAAACCCAAATCTCTTGCATCTCTTGAACTGGCAAATGGATTATTTACCACTCACTAGTGCCATGTGGGAAGCTCGTAGGACCCTTAAAAGAATATAGAGAATATAAGTACTTTTCAGTAGTATGGATTTCTAAGGGCACAGTGAAAGGGCGACTTGAGGATTAGCAAGAGATTGATGGGACAGCTATTTGAGGAAGAGAGAGCTTGCTGAAGGAGGGTAGGAATTGGAAGGTAGGAATTGATTGCTGAACAGGTATAGTGATGGTACTTCTGCAAGGAACTTGGTTTTTGTTGATGTAGTCATGAGCTACATTGGCAGCCCCAAATCCCAGTCCTCAACTACATGCTTTCCATATTAAGGGGTTGCAGTGACTTGCTTTTCATGGGGAAATTACTTTTAATTAGTAATAGGTAATTACTTCTCCTGCCCATGTGGAAATTACTATTTCAGTCTCTCAGCTTGCATCACTTAATAAACACAATATGTTGATAAAAAAGATGGACAAAGTCATTGTAAGCAAATTTTCTGTTGAGAAGTTAAAACTGAAGTGAAAAATTATTTTAAAAGGCACAAGAATAAAAGTATCAAAAGCTTCTTTTTTTGTTATTTTGGGAGCATGAAAACAGAAAGAAGTTCTAAAATTCTGGAAAGAGATGTACTTTAGAATTGCTGGGTTACAAAATTGTAGTTTTTTGTTTGTTTTTTCTTTTTAGCAAGGCATTGCTGGCTAGCATTGTGTACTGTTAACAATCAAAAAAATTCGGGGACAACCAAGAGCTTATTATTGCATGCACTGAGTGTGTGTGTGTGTGTGTTTCACCAATACAGTGAAGCCATATTGCCAAAACATTTCAGTAAAAACTAGAAGTTAAATTCTTTGAATCATGATTTCACCCTTTGCCAGTCAATTCTTTCATGGAAAATTCCATGTTGAAATTAAATAGCATAAACTCTCTTATTAATCCAAGCAACAAACTAAGCAGAACTGTCTGTTCTCTATCAAGACTTGTGTTTTTCCTGTGTCTATTTCTCAAGGACCTGTAATTGTAAATATTTTGTATCAGGAGCTCTTCCTTGCTGGACTAGAGTTTCACATAGGGGTAAAGTGATTAGAGATCAAGAAAATGTCAGAAAAGGGGGATTTTAAGTGTGAATGATCCCCAGTGATAATGAAAATATTTTATAAAGATCAACTGTAATTCAGATAGTCCACCTGTTGGTAGCAGAGAACTCAGAACACTTTTCCATAACTTCAGAAAATATATCACAGAAATGATAAGAATAATGATTTATTTGTGAAAGCTTATGAAAATTGTAACCTTTCCAAATATCAGCTTCAGATCAGATCAGATCAGTCGCTCAGTCGTGTCCGACTCTTTGCGACCCCATGAATCGCAGCACGCCAGGCCTCCCTGTCCATCACCAACTCCCGGAGTTCACTCAGACTCACGTCCATAGAGTCAGTGATGCCATCCAGCCATCTCCTCCTCTGTCGTCGCCTTCTCCTCCTGCCTCCAATCCCTCCCAGCATCAGAGTCTTTTCCAAAGAGTCAACTCTTCGCATGAGGTGGCCAAAGTACTGGAGTTTCAGCTTTAGCATCATTCCTTCCAAAGAAATCCCAGGGCTGATCTCCTTCAGAATGGACTGGTTGGATCTCCTTGCAGTCCAAGGGACTCTCAAGAGTCTTCTCCAACACCACAGTTCAAAAGCATCAATTCTTCGGAGCTCAGCCTTCTTCACAGTCCAGCTCTCACATCCATACATGACCACAGGAAAAACCATAGCCTTGACTAGATGAATCTTTGTTGGCAAAGGAATGTCTCTGCTTTTGAATATGCTATCTAGGTTGGTCATAACTTTCCTTCCAAAAAGCAGGCAACAAACCTCTATTTCTTCTAACCAAGGAAGATTTGTGAAAGTTATCCTCATCTTTTCCAAGAACTACTCCCATCTGTACTTCTAAAAGATAGATTCAGTAAATAACTTATCAGTACTTACACATTTATGGTTTGTTGAATGATAATAAAGTGAAAGACTGAAAATATGTGTGCAGGCATGTATTTATATGCTTATCTTCATATACGCTTACACACATATGCATACCATTATTTGTTGAGTACTTTTCATGAAGCATTAATCTAGGCAGAGGAAATAAAAGCAGTTTGATTTGGGATGTATAAAAAGTGTGTAAATCACACCTGAAATCCAAGCAACAAAACCAAAGTAAACAAGTAGGACTACATCAAACTAAAAAGCTTCAGTACAACAAAAGAACACATTAACAAAATGAAAAGACAACCTATGAAACAGAGAAAAAAATCTGCAAACCATACATCTGATAAGCAGTTAATGTCAAAAATATATGAAGAACTCATATAACTCAATAGCAAAAAAAAAAAATCAGTTAAAGTGGGCAGGGAGAAAGCAATGGCACCCGACTCCAGTACTGTTGCCTGGAAAATTCCATGGATGGAGGAGCCTGGTGGGCTGCAGTCCATGGGGTCACTAAGAGTCAGACACGACTGAGTGACTTCACTTTCACTTTCCACTTTCATGCACTGGAGAAGGAAATGGCAACCCACTCCAGTGTTCTTGCCTGGAGAATCCCATGGACAGAGAAGCCTGGTAGGCTGCAGTCCATGGGGTCGCACAGAGTCGGACACGACTAAAGCGACTTGGCAGCGGCAGCAAAGTGGGCAAAGGGCCTAAATAGACATTTTTCCAAAGCAGATATACAATAGACCAATAGATACACGGGGAAATGTTCAACATCACTAGTCACTAAGGAATTGCAAATTAAAACCACAATGAGACATCAACTCCTACTGTTAGAATGGATATCATCAAAAAGACAAGAGATAAATATGTATAAATGTAGAGAAAAGGGAACCCTTGTGCACTGTTGATAAGATTATAAATTGGTATAGCCATGTGGAAAACAGTACGGAGGTGCCTCAAAAACTTAATAGAACTTCCAAATGATCCAGCATTCCACTTCTGGGATGTAGTCAAAGCAAACAGTAGCACTAACTTGAAAAGATATCTTCACCCCCATAGTCACTGCAACATTATTTACAACAGCCAAGACATGGAAACAACCTAAGTGTCCATTTGTGGATGAATAAAGATGCTGTGGTATATATGTACAATGGGATATTTTTCAGCCATAAGAAAGTGAGAAAATCCTACCCAATGCAAAAACATGTATGGACCTTGAAGACATTATATGCTAAAGTGAAATAAGTAATATAGGACAAATACTGAATGACCTCACTTACATGTGGAATCTAAGCAAAACAACAACAAACTCATAGAAAAGAGATCAGACACAGACTAGACACAGTGGGAGGCAGGGGTGGGCACTTCTATCTTAACCGTAGGGATGATATTTTTCCACACTTTGTTATGATCCACACAGTCAAAGGCTTTAGCATGGGCAATAAAGCAGAAGTAGATGTTTTTCTGGAACTCGCTTTTTCAATGATCCAACAGATGTTTGCAATTTGATCTCTGGTTCCTCTGCCTTTTCTAAATCCAGTTTGAACATCTGGAAGTTCACGGTTCACATACTGTTGAAGCTTGGCTTGGAGAATTTTGAGCATTACTTTACTAGCGTGTGAGATTAGTGCAATTGTGCGGTAGTTTGAGCATTCTTTGGCATTGCCTTTCTCTGGGACTGGAATGGAAACTGACATTTTCCAGTCCTGTGGCCACTGCTGAGTTTTCCAAATTTGCTGGCATATTGAGTGCAGCACTTTCACAGCATCATCTTTTAGGATGAGGTATTTTGAAATAGCTCACCTGGAATTCCATCACCTCCACTAGCTTTGTTTGTAGTGATGCTTCCTAAGGCCCACTTGACTTCACATTCCAGGAAGTCTGGCTCTAGGTGAGTGATCAGACCCTCATTTATCTGGGTCATGAACATCTTTTTTGTACAGTTCTTCTGTGTATTCTTGCCACTGCTTCTTAATCTCTTCTGCCTCTGTTAGATCCATATCATTTCTGTCTTTTATTGTGCCCATCTTTGCATGAAATGTTCCCTTGATATCTCTACTTTTCTTAAAGAGATCCTAGTCTTTCCCATTCTATTGTTTTCCTCTATTTCTCTGCATTCATCACTGAGGAATACTTTCTTATCTCTCCTTGCTATTCTTTGGAACTCTGCATTCAGATGGGTATATCTTTCCTTTTCTCCTTTGCCTTTCACTTCTCTTCTTTTCATAGTTGTTTGTAAGGCCTCCTCAGGCCTTTTTGCATTTTTGCCTTTTTGCATTGCTTTTTCTTGGGGATGGTCTTGATCAATGTACAATGTCACGAATCTCCATCCATAGTTCTTCAGGCACTCTGTCTATCAGATCTAATTCCTTGAATCTGTTTGTCACTTCCATTGTATAATCATAAGGGATTTGATTTAGGTCATACCTGAATGGTCTAGTTTACTTTCTTCAATTTAAGTCTGAACTTGGCAATAATGAGTTCATGATCTGAGTCACAGTCAGTTCCCAGTCTTGTTTTTGCTGACTGTATAGAGCTTCTCCATCTTTGGCTGCAAAGAATATAATCATTCTGATTTTGGTATTGACCATGTGGTGATGTCCATGTGTAGAGTCTTCTCTTATGTTGCGGGAAGAGGGTGTTTGCTATGACCAGTGCATTGTCTTGGCAAAACTCTGTTTAGCCTTTGCCCTGCTTCATTCTGTACTCCAAGGCCAAGTTTTCCCGTTACTCCAGGTATTTTTTTACTTCCTACTTTTGCATTCCAGTCTGTATAATCAAAAAGACATCTTTTTGAATTATTAGTTCTAGAAGGTCTTGTAGGTCTTCATAGAACTGTTCAATTTAACTGGACATGGAACAACAGACTGGTTCCAAATCGGGAAAGGAGTACATCAAGGCTGTATATTGTCACCCTGCTTGTTTAACTTATATACAGAGTACATTATGAGAAATGCTGGACTGGATGAAGCACAAGCTGGAATCAAGATTGCTGGAAGAGATATCAATAACCTCAGATATGCAGATGAAACCACCCTTATGGCAGAAAGCAAAGAAGAACTAAAGAGCCTCTTGATGAAAGTGAAAGAAGAGAGTGAAAAAGTTGGCTTAAAACTCAACATTCAGAAAACGAAGATCATGGCATCTGGTCCCATCACTTCATAGCAAATAGATGGGGAAACAGTGGCTGACTTTATTTTTCTGGGCCCCAAAATCACTGCAGATGGTGATTGCAGCCATGAACTTAAAAGACGCTTACTCCTTGGAAGGAAAGTTATGACCAACCTAGACAGCATATTAAAAAGCAGAGATATTACTTTGTCAACAACGGTCCGTCTAGTCAAGGCTATGGTTTTTCCAGTAGTCATGTATGGATGTGAGAGTTAGACTATAAAGAAAGCTGAGTGCAGAAGAATTGATGCTTTTGAACTGTGGTGTTGGAGAAGATTCTTGAGAGTCCCTTGGACAGCAAGTTGATCCACCCAGTCCGTCCTAAAGGAAATCAGTCCCGAATATTCATTGGAAGGACTGATGTTGAACCTGAAACTCCAATACTTTGGCTACCTGATGCAAAGAACTGACTCATTTGAAAAGACCCTGATGCTGGGAAAGATAGAAGGCAGGAGGAGAAGGGGAAGACAGAGGATGAGATGGTTGCATGGCATCACTGACTCAACGGACATGAGTCTGAGTAAACTCCATGAGTTGGTGATGGACAGGGAGGCCTGGCATGCTGCAGTCCATGGTGTTGCAAAGAGTCGGACACGACTGAGCAACTGAATTGAACTGAACTGAGGGTTGTCATGTACAACATGATGACTGCTGATGAACTGTAGTAAAGCTGTTAAGACAGTAGATCCTAAGAGTTCTCATCACAAAAAGAAATCTTTTTCCATTTTACTGTATCTGTGTGACATGATGAATATTAACTAAACCTGTTGTAGTAATCAGTTCACAATACAAGTGAATCAAACCATCAAGCTACACAGCTGAAACTTGTACAGTGATGTCAGTTATTTCTCAGTAAAGCTGTATGGGGGGAGAAAAGCATTTAGTAGGTAAGGGCCTGGTTTCCTGTACTCACAGTGTGTGAAGGAAGTGGACTCCAATTACAAGCAGAGCTGGCAGAGTCCAGTGGGGTCTTCAGATGCAGCCAACTGGAGAGTTCATCTAAGCAGAGAATAAAGGGGCAGGTTCCTGAGAAAAAAAATTGCCCAGCACATTCCCATGCCTCCCTGGCCCTGGACATGCTTATTAATTGCTCAAAACCAAACTCAGATGTCACCTCCAAGCATTTTCTAAATGTAGAGAGACTTAAAATACTTATTTCAAAAAAGAGATAATTTTAAAAGCAGTTATTAACTGTGGAAATATGAAGAACTTGTATAGGGGGAGAAGGTAATCATAGAGCTATACTTGGTTCAGGTTTCATAATAGTTACATAGTCACAATAAAGAGAACACAGAATATATATTTTAAAGAAAAGGGAGAAAGAGAATGAGAGATAATTATCTTGGGAGGAAGAAGTCGGAAATTAAGGTGTGCAAATGAGCTAAAAGTCTTATTTACCGTAATAAGTCAGCAGATAAATGTCCAAAATTGATGAATCAAGAAGTATTATTTAAAAATACAATGAGAAGGAATGGTTAAGAGTTGACAGTATGATTGGATGAGTGAAAAAGTGACAGAGGGCTACATTTTGTGTAAAACTATTGGCACTATATTTAACATATTTGCATACACTGTCATGATAAAAAAAAAATTTAATTTTTTTAAAAGAAGCCTTTCTTGAACATCCCCACCTTCCCGCCCTCTGTACTCACTGTACATAACAGATGCCACATGTCTGATTTCCTTCCCAGACTGGAAGGAGTTTTATTCAGTGCTCTATCCTTGGAGCTATGCCCAGTGTCTCAACACCTGATAAGCATGTAGCACCTATATGAAGGCTTCCCTGGTGGCTCAGTGGTAACGAATCCACCTGCCAAGCAGGAGATGTGGGTTTGATCCCTGGGTTGGGAAGATCCCCTGAAGAAGTAAATGGCAACTCACTCCTGTATTTTTGCCTGGAGAATCCCATGGACAGAGGAACCTGGCAGGCTACAGTCCATAGGGTCACAAAAGAGTCAGACACAATTTAGTGACTAAACAACAACAACCTATGAAAGAGAATGGATAAATGTGATTACTAATGGGACAAACCAGCTGAAAGATTGAAATTGGGGCATAATGTTAAATTTTTAAGGAGTAGGACCAAAATTTGTAACGATAA
The DNA here is from genome assembly GCF_027580195.1 of Bos mutus. Classification (NCBI taxonomy): domain Eukaryota; kingdom Metazoa; phylum Chordata; class Mammalia; order Artiodactyla; family Bovidae; genus Bos; species Bos mutus. The sequence goes on from NC_091638.1 coordinate 42,753,877, forward strand.
TCATAATGAAAAGGAAAAGTTAAAATTTCACGTAACCTCCAGCCTCTGTAACTCAGCTTGCTCCTTGCAAAGTCTGGGTCACTTAGGTCACATAGTCTCAGAAAGTGCGGACTTACAATACTACAGTCTGGAACTTATCTTACTCACCCTTGTCCTGCTCTTTGCAATTGCCCAGCCCCTGCAAACTTGGTTAATCATGCCTGTCCATGTAAAAGTCAAGCATCCCCCTCCACATCTTGATCACTGTTCCTTAAACCAGCCTATTAGCAGCTAGTGTTGCCCACTGGAGTAGGTCTATAAAAACTCTGTAACCCTTTTGTTCAGGGCTCAGAGCTTAGAGTGTTAACTCTCTGGGCCCACTGGCATAATAAACCTGAGTTCTTCAACTCTTCAAGTGTGGTGTTTGGTTTCTCAATTACTGGTTTCTGCAACAATAATACTTGTATAATAATATTAATAATTATTGTTAGATAGCTGAAAACCCCAAAACTTCCATACAGCGTGCTTTTACCAAGCCATAGTGTTTCGTCATATGGCATACATACTGAATTTGTCCCATGCATTTCACTTCCTATGCTAGCACTTCATGCTTAAATGACTGATGGGGACTAACTGGTCTGCCTCTGTCTGTCTGTATTCTACCTCAGCCTTCTCCCCCAGTACCCCTTTACCGCCCCAAATATTCCTTCACTGAGGTTAATTCAGACTTCCCAGTTACCCTACTTTTCTTACATTCTCCTTCAAGAACCACAGTGGCACTTGACCCTCTGCAGTCCACATTTCTCTTCTTGATCTTCCAACAACTCCACAACCTGGCCTCAGGGCCCTATCCCACATTACTTCCCACATCTCCCAGGAGAGTGCCTCCTGCTTGTTAGGCCAGCCTCATTTTATTACACTCAGTCCTACCTCCTACCTTTCATTACACCAGGCTCCTTTCCCCCCAAAAAGATCAGAACGTTCCCATCACCTGGAAATACGATGTTACTGTTGAGACATCTGCAAAGAAAATAATTTTCCATGTTTAATCAATATTTTACTGCACTCTTTTTTACTCTTGTACTGTGGAAACAAACTCAGATTCTCAACCATATTAAAACCAAGACTCTTAAATGGAATTTGACTTTTAAAATGACATTATATTTCCTTTGTCAATTAATATATATCTTGATTTTGATAGATTAATAAAATAGACCTTATATAAAATGTGCTTCTAAGCAGATAATGGAAGAGCCTATTATAAGCACAGACCATTTTAAATACTGCTTTTCTTTTAACTTCAAAAATTCTCTTTTCTGCTCTTGTCCTGCAGTTTTAAATGTCTTAATTTTTTACTAAATGATTATTTTCTCTTTTTCTTTAACTCAGTAAGACCATTTAGAGAATTCATCTGCTGAAGTATTGAGGGTTCTAATTGTTTAATGGACAGAAATTAGGCCCTGCAAGAGTACTTTAAAAACTGGCAAATACAAGGCATAATTACAGATTCCTTAGAAGAATCTATTTCTGTACAATAGGTTAATTGGTAAGTAGACAGCACTGGCCACACTTTAGACCCAGTTTCCAATTTCAATTTCATCTGTGCTTTTTTAAAAAACAAATATAAGTGGCTAATTGTGATCAAATTAGTCCTCTTGAAGGAACAATTGGCTACTTATCTCTGATTTTCAAAATTTAAGTGGTCTAAAACATCTGCAGTTAACTGCCTACAAATCTAGGGTTATTTCTCTTAAGTTGTCAAAGCCTTGATTCATGATAGGAACTCTGTAGCCAGGTAACCAATGTTCAGTTCATAGTATGATGATTTCTTTGGAAGAATCAAAATAGTTTTTAAGAAAATTGAAGCCAAAACAGATAGATTTACCTAAAGGGAAAAATTGGTTTTGGGGCTGGTTGACCCGGTTGATTGCCTCAAATCGCTGAACTTCCCACTTTTAAAATGGCTTCTTCATTTATGTGATTGTAAAAAGTACTTACTCCTCTTTCCCTTTTTAATTTTAGTGGTGCAATCTATGCATTGACTTGGTGGCATTTACCAATGAAATATTCAAAGGAGCAGTTTTCCAGTCACTGGATGGAATTACTGTCTCAGCGAACTGTAAGCTACGAAAGATCTTCACTTTAAAATACAAGCCTCAAGACACTGCTGATAAAGATGGTATGTTCAAACTACTATCAAGATTTTTTAGTTCTCCAGTTTTTAAAAAAGATAGACATGTCTTTGGAAAGTAAGAGTATAAGGTGTTTTTCTTTTTTTTAATTTATCTTTATTTAATTGTGGAAAGAACATTTAACATGAGGTCTATCTTAACAAATTTTATTGTTAATAAATGTTATTTTGACTATAGTTACAATGTTATACAGCAGGTCTCTAAAGCATATTCATCTTGACTGAAATAATAATAATAGTTTTCTAATGATCATGGTAAGATAGAAGGATGGCTGAGATATTCCTCATATGATTTTTAAAGAGACTGGAAATATATACAGTAACTACTCACTAAATTGTTAATAACTGTACTCTGCAGGAAACAGAGCCATCTAGAATTCATAAGGCAGTACAAACTATCCTGCTAAGATATCTTAAACAACTAAAATATTGAGGGACTACTATTGCTTCTTTTTATTTTCATCTGGGATTACTTTTAACAAAATCAATTCTCCTAGAAGCCCAGGAAATAGGACTGCACATTAGATGGCAAAAGTGATTTCTTAGAAGTTTATATGTAGACTTTAGATTTGTGCTGCATCTGGATGAGTGTTTGTGGAACAGAACACTGTGCCTATAAATTCACTTGGTAATAAAACACAGCAATGCATTTACAGCTCCCCAAAGAGATCAAAAGCCAGGAAGTATGGCTAGTCATCTTATATACCACTTAAAGGCTGTACAAGAAAGTGAAAGATTTCATTAAAAAAAAAAAAATAGTACCCAGTTAATAAGAAAATTCAAAATTTATAGAAATATAGATAAATTTGGGTGAATTCCATATCAGATCATAAGAGGTAAATGATAACCTAATTGAAATTTTTAATAAATGTAAGGATAAAGTGAATCAAAACTTGACAGATTAAATACATGTTTTTGTCTCTGATTCTTTCTAAAGCTGCAATAAAATTGTAACATGGGAATAAAAATGGTATAAACCCACCAGGGTGAAGAGGAGACAACAAAACATAAAAGATGTTCGTAAATTTTGTCAGATTGAGACATGACAACTGAAAAGAGCAGAGAAGGCTGAAACTTTTAGTTTTACAGGGGGATTTACCAGTAAGATTCATAGCATAGAACCTCGGGAGATGAAGAACTGACTGTCCTTAGGAGAGGGTTCAATACAAAGACATAGGAAGATCCTGTACTCACTTCCTCCCCTGGACACAAGAAATCTACAGCTGCACTTGGAATGAATCTCTTGGAAAGGGACCTTCAAATTGGAAGAATAGCAACTCCACAACAAAGGATTTAAACAGCCTCAAAGCTATGAGTGAGTGAAAAGTGAAAGTCGCTCAGTCAAGTCCAGCTCTTTGTGACCCCATGGACTGTACAGTCCATGGAATTTTCCAGACCAGAATACTGGAGTGGGTAGCCTTTCCCCTCTCCAGGAGATCTTCCCAACCCAGGGATTGAACCCAGGTCTCCCGCATTGCAGGTGGATTCTTTACCAGATGACCCACAAGGGAAGCTACAAAGGTATGAGAGGCAGAGATAAAGTCTCCCCCCAAGGGAAAAGAACTACACCCCAGCCACAGCAATGTACAAATGGGAAAGGTCACAGAGCTATGGACCTTTCCCCTGAGGAAAAGGATATCTGAGCTCCATGCCAGGAACCCAACCCCTAGGTCCTGTATAGGAGAGGTGAGCCCCTAAACTAACTGACTTTGAAAACCAGTGGGGAGTATGTCCAGGAAAACTATAGAACTGCAGGGATGAGAAGTCCACTCTTAAAGAGCTTCCTGCAGACCTACTAGACCCCAAAACCAGTTGACCCACAGGACACAAACACCAGTTGAAAAGTGCCTGGATCATAGGTGAAGGGGTCCTACTTACTAACCTTGAAACATATGCTGGAGAGTCAGAAACTAGCTGGAATAATCTCCCAGGTTTGAAACTCTAGCAATAGACCTTTTTGTGATCTCAGGCTACTTTGTAATATCAGAACTGTCAAGCACCATTTTGGAATTCTCTCTCTCGTCTATTACGCCAGTGTGTCTGCCCTGCTGGGAGCCTCAGCCTTAGGGCTGTGTTTTGACTGGGCACTGCTTCCAGTCTGGGGACCAGCTCCACCCACAGCCACAGCGCTGCCAAAACTGGAAGGCACACACAGCCCAAATAGTTGGGCAGACCCTTGAATTCTTGGCTCTGGTGGAAAACAAGGTTGTGCTCCTGAGCCCCACTGAACTGAACCTTCAGTTCAGTCGCTCAGTAGTGTCTGACTCTTTGCGACCCCATGAATCGCAGCACACCAGGCCTCCCTGTCCATCACCAACTCCCAGAGTTCACTCAAACTCATGTCGATCAAGTCGGTGATGCCATCCAGCCATCTCATCCTCTGGCGTCCCCTTCTTGTGCCCCCAATCCATCCCAGCATCAGAGTCTTTTCCAGTGAGTCAACTCTTCACATGAGGTGGCCAAAGTACTGGAATTTCAGCTTTAGCACCATTCCTTCCAAAGAAATCCCAGGGCTGATCTCCTTCAGAATGGACTGGTTGGATCGCCTTGCAGTCCAAGGGACTCTCAGGAGTCTTCTCCAACACCACAGTTCAAAAGCATCAATTCTTCAGCGCTCAGCCTTCTTCACAGTCCAACTCTCACATCCATACATGACTACTGGAAAAACCATAGCCTTGACTAGATAGACCTTTGTTGGCAAAGTAATGTCTCTGCTTTTGAATATGCTATGTAGGTTGGTCATAACTTTCCTTCCAAGGAGTTAATTTCATGGCTGCAGTCACCATCTGCAGTGATTTTGGAGCCCAGAAAAATAAAGTCTAACACTGTTTCCCCATCTATTTGCCATGAAGTGATGGGACCAGATGCCATGATCTTCGTTATCTGAATGTTGAGTTTTAAGCCAACTTTTTCACTCTTCTCTTTACTTTCATCAAGAGGCTTTTTAGCTTCTCTTCACTTTCTGCCATAAGGGTGGTGTCATCTGCATATCTGAGATTATTGATATTTCTCCCAGCAATCTTGATTCCAGCTTGTGCTTCTTCCAGCCCAGCATTTCTCATGATGTACTCTGCATAGAAGTTAAATAAGCAGGGTGACAATATACAGCCTTGACATACTCCTTTTCCTATTTGGAACCAGTCTGTTGTTCCATGTCCAGTTCTAACTGTGGCTTCCTGACCTGCATATAGGTTTCTCAAGAGGCAGGTCAGGAAGTCTGGTATTCCCATCTCTTGAAGAATTTTCCACAGTTGATTGTGATCCACACAGTCAAAGGCTTTGGCATAGTCAATAAAGCAGAAATAGATGTTTTTCTGAAACTCTCTTGCTATTTTGATGATACAATGGATGTTGGCAATTTGATCTCTGGCTCCTCTGCCTTTTCTAAAACCAGCTTGAATGTCAGGAAGTTCACGGTTCACGTATAGCCTTGTGGGTTTCATTACATAGAAACAAACAGAATTAAGCAAAATAAGAAGACAGGAATATGTTCCAAATAAAAAAATAAGACAAAACCTCAGAAAAAGAAATAAAGGAAACAGAGATAGGCAGTCTCCTGGCAGAGTTCAATGATGATCATAAAGTTGCTCATTAATTTTGGAAGAAGAATGGTTGAACAGAGTGAGAACTTCAACAGAGAGAGAGAAAATAAAAGAAAGTACCAAAGAGAAGTAATAACTGAACTGAAAAATACACTAGAGGAGTTCAACAACAGATTGGATGAGGCAGCAGAAGGAATCAAGAAGCTAAGACAAAGCAATGAAAGTCACCCAGACAGACTAGCAAAATGACAAAGAATTTTAAGAGGTGAAGATACCTTGAGAGACCTTTGGAACAGCATCAAGTGAAATAACATTCCCATTAGAGTCCCACAAGAGGAGAGAGGGGCAAAAAAAATTATTTGAAGAAATAGTGGCTGAAAATTTCCCTAATATGGGAAAGGAAATAGACATCCAGATCCAGGAAGCACAGAGTTCCAAATAAGTTGAAACCAAAGAGCCACACACACCAAGATACATGATAATTAAAATGATAAAAATTAAGGATGAGAGAAAATCCTAAAAGCAGCAAGAGAGAGAAAAAAAAAACTTGTTACATACTAAAACCCACAAGGCTATTAGATGTTTTAACATAAACTGTGCAGACCAGAAGAGAGTAGCTTAACATATTCAAAGTGCTAAAAGGAAGAAAGTTCAACCAAGAATTATTAACAAGGTTATTGTTCAGAATTAAAGAAATCAAGAGTTTCCCAGATAAACAGAAGTTAAAGCAATTCATCAACACTAAACCAACCCTGCGAGAAATATTGAAGAGACTTCTGTAAGCTGAAAAGAAATAGCACTAATTAATAATAAATTTTTAAAAAAGAAACACATGAAAGTAAGAATCTGACGATTGTTGTTGTACAGTCGCTAAGTCACGTCCAACTCTTTGAGACTCTGTGGACTGTAGCCTGCCAGGCTCCTCTGTCCATGGAATTTCCCAGACAAGAATACTGGAGTGGGTTACCATTTCCTTCTCCATTGGATCTTCCTGACCCAAGAATCAAACTGCATTTCCTGCGTTAGCGGGTGGATTATTTTACCACTGAGCTACCAGGGAAGCCCCCCCGCCCCAAAAATCTCACTCGAAAAGATAAATATATAATAAAGGTAGAGGGTCAGTCACTTATAAAGTAAGCATGAAACTTAAAAGACAAAAAACTAAAATATATTGTTCCAAAAATAGTAAAATTAACATGTTAGGAAAAACCCCAAACAATCTTTTTGGCCAACCTAATATGTCCTGTGGGTTTTGATAAATCAATAATGACATGTATCCACCATTGCAGCATCATATAGAATAGTTTCATTGCCCTAATTACTGTTGCAATGGGGAGACCTGGGTTTGATCCCTGGGTTGGGAAGATCCCCTGGAGAAGGGAATGGCAACCTACTCCAGTATTCTTTCCTGGAGACTCCCCATGGACAGAGGAGCCTGGCAGGCTACAGTCCATGGGGTTGCAAAGAGTCGGACATGACTGAACAACTAAGCACACAGCACAATTTCTATAGTACAGTGCCTTTCAAGGAAGGATGGAAAAGAGGGATGATTTTAAAAGGAAATGTACAAGAGATGTCATGTAATAAGAATTCAAGAATTTGGTGACTTGCTCTGTTGATATCTGTATTACAGTAAGTGATGAATGTCCCTTTGTCTTTCTTACTGAAGGATGGGTCATTGCCTTCTGCAAAAATAGATTAGTTGGTCATAGCATTGAGACTTTTATCCAAGGAAAATTTTGTATGTGTTTCTTAATTCCATTCTCAGGTTCAGTTTTAAAATATCATATTAAATGCATGCTTAAGCTCAGTCCTGTGTTGTCCTTGGCTCGTTTAAACTACTATTATTTTACTCTAGGACCTCTCAGACTCACCCACGCTAGGATATGTTGCCTAATTCCATTGCTGTTCTCTGTTACACAGTGGGATATAATAGAAAATGAGTTATTAGGACCCTAAAATGAGTTATTAGGACCCAGCAGTTAACCAGTTTCTTCGTTGTCCAGCAGAATGACTTATGCTGGACAAGTAGTAAAGCATGATGATTCAGTTTAGTTTATTACTTTTATGATCCCCAAGGGAACATGGACTAACATTTGCATGACTGAATTATTGATTAACTTGTATCATTTTGCATTTTTTTTATAAAACATGATATATGTGTAGATCAGAGAAAGATGGAAGAGAGAAAAGAACAAGTGAGGATCCATTAATCATGAATTTATACTGCCAATCACAGTTTTATAGGTCTCCTGGTTCCCCAGTCTCCCCAGTTCATTGTTCTTCCTGAAGTCTCAGGACTGGGGAGTATGTGTTCAGTGTTCAGTAATGCAAGAAGAGAAGAACTATGATTTAAGACTAGGAGCCCTTTGAGGGCTAAAATTGGATCTCCACATTTGTATTTCTACTAAATGACCTGGCACCAGTAACGTGTCATAAATGCTTCATGAATTAATGAAGTAAGGGCTAGCTAACTGTTCAATTATTCATTTACTGTCTCTATATAGTAAACCTTTATTGGGTGTCTAACAATCTGAAGAAAATTATCCCTTCAAAGGTGACAGAAAAAAATTAGAAGTACTGATGTCTTCATAGACTCATTGATCAGGAAAAGGCCCTAAAGATCATCTAATTCAGTGTCTTAATTATACAAATAAGGAAAAGAAGGTCCATGGAAATGAGGCATCTTGTGCTGAGACTGCAGAACTCAACACCAACCCTCTGACTGCCATTTTGTCAGTGCTGCCCAAGTTTACCATCCACAATAAGTAAAATGACTTAGTGTTTTTAATAATTGACATTGTTGAGTTTTTTTTCCCACTTCTCTCCTCACCTGCAGGTGAGATGAATGTACATCATACCCAAATCTTGTCAGTTTAAGGCTACATTTCCACTCCTTTCCAGAGAGGAGCACTGAACTCACAATGCCCTTGCCTAGCAAACCATGCCAGGGGAAGTAAAGTGGGTGAGGTGCCTAACAGCCAATAGAAGATCCCACAAGAATTAGTCACCGGTGTCCCTATATCAAGACTCAGAATTATTCTAAGATATTTATTATATTTTGTAATTCAGTTCAGTTCAGTTGTGTCCGACTCTGTGACCTCATGAACCGCAGCACACCAGGCCTCCCTGTCCATCACCAACTCCCAGAATTCACCCAAATCCATGTCCATCGAGTTGGTGATGCCATCCAACCATCTCATCCTCTGTTGTCCCCTTCTCCTCCTGCCCTCAATCTTTCCCAGCATCAGGGTATTTTCAAATGAGTCAGCTCTTCAAGGTCAGGTGGCCAGAGTATTGGAGTTTCAGCTTCAACATCAGTCCTTCCAATGAATACCCAGGACTGATCTCCTTCAGGATGCACTAGTTGGATCTCCTTGCAGTCCAAGGGACTCTCAGGAGTCTTCTCTAACACCAGAGTTCAAAAACATCAATTCTTCTGTGCTCAGCTTTCTTTATAGTCCAACTCTCACATCCATACATGACCACTGGAAAAACCATAACCTTGACTAGATGGACCTTTGTTGGCAAAGTCATGTCTCTGCTTTTTAATATGCTGTCTAGGTTGATCATAACTTTCCTTCCAAGGAGTAAAGCATCTTTTTAATTCATGGCTGCAATCACCATGTGCAGTGATTTTGGAGCCCCAAAAAATAAAGTCAGCCTCTCTTTCCACTGTTTCCCCATCTATTTGCCATGAAGTGATGGGACCAGGTGCCATGATCTTAGTTTTCTGAATGTTGAGCTTTAAGCCAACTTTTTCACTCTCCTCTTTCACTTTCATCAAGAGGCTCTTTAGTTCTTCGCTTTCTGCCATAAGGGTGATGTCATCTGCACATCTGAGGTTATTGATATTTCTCCTGGCAATCTTGATTCCAGCTTGTGCTTCATCCAGTCCAGCGTTTCTAATGATGTACTCTGCATATAAGTTAAATACTGTTTATAATAAAATACTATTTCTCAAAACCTCTAAGGACAACAATTTCATTTACATTACCATCCAAATAATTAAGTACCTCGGAATAAATTTAATCAAGGATGTAAAGACTTGTACACTGAAAACTATAAAACATTGCTAAAAGAAATTAAGAAAGAGCTACCTAAATGGAAAGACATCCCACATTCATGAATTGGAAGACGTGATATTGTTAAGATTTTCAATATCATGCCAAATGATCTAGAGAATAAATTCAGTCTCTCTTGAAATGTCAGTGGCCTTTTTACAGAAATGGAAGAAACAATCCTCAGATTCATATGGCATTGAAAGAGGACTGAATATCCAAAAATTTCTTTAAAAAAGGACAAAGTTGGAGGATTCACACTTCTCAATTTCAAAACTTGTCTCAAAGTTACAAAAATCAAAGGAGTTGCTGTTAGGACTGACATATAGACCAATGAAACAGAGTTAAATCCAGAAATAAAGGCATGCATCAGATTTTGGCAGGGACACCGAGAGCATTCAATGGGGAGAGAATAGTGTCTTCAACAAATGGGGAACCCTACCTCACCCAATTTAAAAAAATTAACTCAGTGTATCAGTTTCCTAAATGTAGGAGGTAAACCATTAAAGTCTTAGAAAAAAATAATAGAGATAAATCTTCATGACCTTAAATTTGGCAATTAGATATGTTACCAAAACCATAGTAACAAAATGTTTGATGTAGATAAACTATACATTATCAAAATTAAAAACTGTGTATCAGATGACATTATCTAGATGGTGAAAAATCGCTTCTTGAGCTTTTGACTAAGATCAAGTGAAGACATAAAAAGATGGCCTACAGAATGGGAGAAGATATTTGTAACACATATCTGATAGAATATATACTCTGTTTCATAAATAAAGTATACATATATATTCTGATACATTCTAGAATCTGAAATACATAACACAAAAGCAAAACGACAACCCAATTTTTTAAAATGGTCAAAAGTCTTAAATATATCTCCAAAGAAGGTACACAAAAGAAGATAATAAAAATGTCAGCCAACAAACCTAAGATGCTAAACATCATTGTTCATTAGGGAAATAAAATTTTAAACCACAGTGAGATACCATACCTACTAGGATGGCTATAATTTTGTTTTATAGAAAATAAGTGTTAGCAAATGTGGAGGGAAATTGGAATCTTCAAGCATTGCTGATAGGAAACCAAAATTGTTCTCTCATTGTGGAAAACATTTTGGCAGTTCTTTAAAAACTTAAACATAGCAATACCATATGACCCTGCAATTCCACTCCGAAGTATATACTTCCCCAAACAAAAAACAGATACATGTGCATGCATGTTTATAACAGTATTATCTCCAATAGCCAAAATGTGAAAATAGCCCACATGTCCATCTCTGGATGAGTAGATTGACAAAAATTGTTAAGTACTATTTACACAGACACAAAAGGTCACATACTGTATGATTCCATTCACATGAAATATCCGTAATGCAGACAGATTGTAGATTTGTGACTGCCAGGGACTAGGGACCAGAGAGAATGGGGAGATACGGGTTAATGGGTAAGTTCACTATGAATGTACTAAATGCCACTGAATATTTTACTATAAAATGATTAATTTTATTAAAATTAATTTCTTCTCAATTAAAAAAAACTGTGAAAATTTTGTGTAGTTCCTTTAAACATCAAAACCTTTTATTATTCAAAACAAAAGAAAAACACACATACCAGGATACAGTGGTGTCGTTACTATTGTAATGAAATAATTTTCATAAGTATCTGCTGTTACTAATAATAAACATTTATATAGCACTTGCTATATACCAGGTAGTATCCTTATCCTTTTATACATTAACTAGTTTAATCATCACAGTAACCCTGTAAGGAAGTGTTATTTTCATATCCATGTTTCACAGATATGGAGAACAGGGCAGAGCAAGGTAATTACAATGCCAGGATCACACAACCGCTTGCTATAGCCAGAACATGAGACCAGGCTGCCTTGCTCCAGAACCTGTGCTGTTAACTGCTATGATATACAGCTTAAAATCTTTCTGCATTAATACAGTTAAACTCCATAAAGCAGGGATTTGAATCCATATCAGGCCCAGGGACAAATCTGATAGTTATATGGTAGATGAATGAATGAATGAAAAAATGAATCAACTTTATACCAATATTGTTAAATTAATTAGATTAAATGTGTCCCCCTAAAATTTATATGTTCTCTAATAAGATAGCCAGGATTTCCCTGGTAGCTCAGATGGTAAAAGAATCTGTCTGCAATACAGGAGCCTTGGGTTCGATCCCTGAGTCAGAAAGTTCCCCTGGAGAAGGAAATGGCTACCCACTCCAGTATTTTTGCCTAGAGAATTCCATAGACAGAGGAGCCCACAGTCCATGGGTTTGCAAAAAGTCGGACACAACTGAGCGACTAACACATGCACACATAAGGGATCCCAGACGCTCCCTCTCCCTTCCCACCATGTGTGGTCTCAGAAGGAAGACAGCCATCTGTGAACCAGGGTTAGGAGGTTTATCAGACATCAGATCTGCTAGTGCCTTGGTCTTGAGCTTCTCAGCCCCTAGAACTATGAGAAGTAAATTTGTTATTTCTACACATTTCCACTCAATCTACAGTATTCTGTTATAGCAGCCCAAACAAAAACAAATACTTTGGCAGTGAGGAAACATTTGTGTTTTCTGCTTCGTTCTCAGTGATGTTTCAGAGAGGTGAGATTTGATATAAGTAAGGCACTTTACTAGGCACTACAAGTGAGTAAGATGAATATAGTTGAATCCAGAATCAGTGAATTATTACAGAATTGGTTCTTATTTAAACGACAGTGAATTATGAGTATCTGTATTGGAAACATATCTATAAATCTAACTATTTTGTAAGGCATTCTCCCCCCCCCCAATAAAATGGGCATGATTATTCTTAATGCTTTATATATGTGTTAAAATTGATGACTTAATTTTTAAAGCTAGTAAAGATCCTCATCAAGGGTATTAAACACCATAGAATGATTCGTTTTATGAGGACTGTATGTCCAAAGAAAGGAAGACAGGGTTACCAAGTCACTCAAACATTGCAGTAATACACCATCTCATACTGGGAGTAAAGGTGTCAAAAAAAAAAACTACCATCTGGTTGTGTCTGGATGCTGCATGAGCAAATCTGTCAGCTTTCTCAGAGCCTTATCCATTTTGCCTTTTTGAGCCTACCATTCTAGCCAACATAATGTTCTTTCAGATGTGTTAGCAAAAGCAGTTCAAATTCTATTGTATCGTAGTTCAAACATTAACTAAGCAGTCTGAGTGTTTCCATACAAAGCCCCTGCCCTGGAGATAGAACTTGTATGAAAGAATAAGACAGGCTCTCGTCCCTTAGTATCTGATTGCCTGCTTGATTTGTTATTTGCCATCTGGGGAGAAAAATATCCAAATAAAATGTGCATGGAGTACTATTCAGGATATAGCTGAATAAAGAACAACCGAAGAAGAACCGAAAACTGGGCAGCTGCATTTAATCTAAGTTGACTGTTATTAAGGGGCTTTTGTTCATGACCATTTATTAAGCACCCCATTTGAGCCAAGTGTTTTACTAAATGTATCACTGGGATTCTCTCACTATTCAGTGTGGGAGAACTGTCTTTCTTTCGCCTCCTAGAATGTACCGAAGTCTTTCTGTCTTCAGAGTCTTCAAAAGCTGTTTCATCTACCTGAATGATCACTCCTACCCCATTTCACCAGGCCACTTTCTGCTTATCCTTTATGACTCAGCTTAAATGTGTCTTTTATCAGGAAGACTTTCCCTAACAACCTATGAAGTTGGATTCCCCTACTACTTCTCTCATAACATCTTGAGCTTTTCTTTCAGAGCATTTAACACAATTATAATTAACTGTGATATATCTTGTTTCATATTCTCTGCTGGGTATAAGCTTTAATAAGGCCATCATAGAGTCAACTCTGGCTCACCACTAAATTCCCAGCCACTAGATGAGTACCTGGCACATAGTAGAGGCTCAGTAAGAATTTACTGAATGATAAAATGAGTAAATGAATGACTACAGGTAGACCATGCCCTATAATACAGTTCAGCACTATTTAATTTTTGTGTAGGATCTGTACTATTTTTGGAATTAGTCTTTATTTTTAAATTAAGCCATAAATGCTAAAAATACAAAATAATATAACCTAGTAATTGAGCCTAGAGAAGGGGGAGTGGTTGGTGGGGAGATGAGTTAAGTTCTATTTAGGTCTATCAGAACATCCAGCTACCTGGTTTAAAGCCCCTTCATAGTTCGGGATCACAGAAAAATGAGACTTAAGCTTCTTTCCTCTTTCTCAAAAATGAAACTTTCCATACAAAATCTCTGGAAGTTTGACAGTCACTAGTCACTTAATGATTAAGCTCTATTTTAAAATAATACATCAGTAGTTTTTTCTCTAATTTATCCCTTTATTGCAGGTTTTATTTTATACTGCCCACAATATTCATTCCCTCAGAAAATAATCCAATAAGTAATAAGACAATTCTGAGAACAAAGAGAGAGTATATATAGAGAAAGGAAAAATGATGTAGAGGGAATTTGAGACTTTTAATGTGAAATCTGATTTGCATGTCAACCACGTTCCTGTAAGATTCGGATTGGAGTTTTGTAATAGTCTCTGTCTTGTTCTTTCATAAAAACTTGTGGATTTTTGGTTACCAGAATTTGCTGTTTGTCTCTTATTAGTTGGAAATTCAGCTTTTCTTTTGGATACATTTCAAACTTTGTATGGTATTGTACCCTGTACCATCCACACAAGCCCTCTGAGCTAAAGTTTCTATAATTTCTCTTCATAGGGTTCAGAATACAGCATTTTATTTCAGGTTCTTATTAGCCCACAGAATTTTCTTTCTCTATTAATATAAAAAATCTCAGTTTATCAATATTGGCACCAATGTGGAAATTATCTTTTTCTACCTCAAGAAGTCTGAAATGATGTGTCAAATATATATAGAGAGAGAGAGTTAGTTTACTTAATTTCCAAATTTTTTTTATTTTGAGAGTTCATTTACTCAGTTACTTTACATTGGCTTTCTATTTTTTTAATTTTATTTTATTTTTAAACTTTACAATATTGTATTAGTTTTGCCAAATATCGAAATGAATCCGCCACAGGTATACCCACGTTCCCCATCCTGAACCCTCCTCCCTCCTCCCTCCCCTACTGGGTCCTCCCAGTGTACCAGGCCCAAGCATCCAGTACCGTGTATCGAACCTGGACTGGCGACTTGTTTCATACATGATAATATACATGTTTCAGTGCTATTCTCCCAAATCTCCCCACCCTCTCCCTCTCCCACAGAGTCCATAAGACTGATCTATACATCGGTGTCTCTTTTGAAGTCTCGTACACAGGGTTATTGTTACCATCTTTCTAAATTCCATATATATGCGTTAGTATACTGTATTGGTGTTTTTCTTTCTGGCTTACTTCACTCTGTATAATAGGTTCCAGTTTCATCCATCTCATTAGAACTGATTCAAATGTATTCTTTTTAATGGCTGAGTAATACTCCATTGTGTATATGTACCATAGCTTTCTTATCCATTCATCTGCTGATGGGCATCTAGGTTGCTTCCATGTCCTGGCTATTATAAACAGTGCTGCGATGAACATTGGGGTACACTTGTCTCTTTCCCTTCTGGTTTCCTCAGTGTGTATGCCCAGCAGTGGGATTGCTGGATCATAAGGCAGTTCTGTTTCCAGTTTTTTAAGGAATCTCCACACTCTTCTCCATAGTGGCTGTACTAGTTTGCATTCCCACCAACAGTGTAAGAGAGTTCCCTTTTCTCCACACCCTCTCCAGCATTTATTGCTTGTAGACTTTTGGATCGCAGCCATTCTGACTGGTGTGAAATGGTACCTCATAGTGGTTTTGATTTGCATTTCTCTGATAATGAGTGATGTTGAGCATCTTTTCATGTGTTTGTTAGCCATCTGTATGTCTTCTTTGGAGAAATGTCTATTTAGTTCTTTGGCCCATTTTTTGATTGGGTCATTTATTTTTCTGGAGTTGAGCTGTAGGAGTTGCTTGTATATTTTTGAGATTAGTTGTTTGTCCGTTGCTTCATTTGCTATTATTTTCTCCCATTCTGAAGGCTGCCTTTTCACCTTGCTAATAGTTTCCTTTGATGTGCAGAAGCTTTTAAGTTTAATTAGGTCCCATTTGTTTATTTTTGCTTTTATTTCCAATATTCTGGGAGGTGGGTCATAGAGGATCCTGCTGTGATGTACGTCAGAGAGTGTTTTGCCTATGTTCTCCTCTAGGAGTTTTATAGTTTCTGGTCTTACGTTTAGATCTTTAATCCATTTTGAGTTTATTTTTGTGTATGGTGTTAGAAAGTGTTCTAGTTTCATTCTTTTACAAGTGGTTGACCAGTTTTCCCAGCACCACTTGTTAAAGAGATTGTCTTTAATCCATTGTATATTCTTGCCTCCTTTGTCGAAGATAAGGTGTCCATATGTGCGTGGATTTATCTCTGGGCTTTCTATTTTGTTCCATTGATCAATATTTCTGTCTTTGTGCCAGTACCATACTGTCTTGATAACTGTGGCTTTGTAATAGAGCCTGAAGTCAGGTAGGTTGATTCCTCCAGTTCCATTCTTCTTTCTCAAGATCGCTTTGGCTATTCGAGGTTTTTTGTATTTCCATACAAATTGTGAAATTATTTGTTCTAGCTCTGTGAAGAATACTGTTGGTAGCTTGACAGGGATTGCATTGAATCTATAAATTGCTTTGGGTAGTATACTCATTTTCACTATATTGATTCTTCCAATCCATGAACATGGTATATTTCTCCATCTATTAGTGTCCTCTTTGATTTCTTTCACCAGTGTTTTATAGTTTTCTATATATAGGTCTTTAGTTTCTTTAGGTAGATACATTCCTAAGTATTTTATTCTTTCTGTTGCAATGGTGAATGGAATTGTTTCCTTAATTTCTCTTTCTGTTTTCTCATTATTAGTGTATAGGAATGCAATGACAAGTAAGAAATGAATGGACAAAGAATACCTGAAAACTAAGATTTGTAAGCTCAGTGGCATTTGTAATGACTGGAACGTTAGGACACTTGGAAACCATTACATTACTGATGAGCATTTAAGTTTTTAGTTAAATGATTCATTTTCCTTTTCAAGATTAGGACATTAAAATCTAATTAGGGAATGGCCACAGCTTGGATGCACAAAAACCTAACATCATTTGCCTTTATAAATATGGTTAGAGTTTATACTTACATAAGGATATTTTTGAGGGATGAATTTGGTTGAATTTTTCTTACTATTCATATTCACATGTGCACAAATCAAATTTTTTCCACTAGATTCTAAAAATATAATTTTTTTCCTACTAAAAAATTATTATGAAGAAGAAATAAAAACTATGCCTAGACTAATCAGGAAAAGTAATTTTTCATTTTGGTATATTTCCTTCTAGTCCTTTTCCTATTTATATGTTTCATTGAACAATTTTCTACAGTTGGGATTTGGATATATTACGTTCATTTAACACCTTATCTTGAACCTTTCCCATCTTCGTAAATACAGTGTCTTATAAACTCTTAACTGGAAATTCAAGTTGTTTCAGAAATTATAAACGTTTATATTGACCATCTGAGTTTCTGATTTTTTTAATGTAGAAAAGATTCATAAGTGAAATTACTGAGTGAAATATCATGGACATTTTTAAGGCTTTTGATGCACATAGTAAAACTGCTTTTTGGAATGTTAACAGCAACTAAATTCCTACTTGCTACATATGACAAAGCTTAATATATTTGCCACAAAATAGGTCATATAAATAACTTTTTAAAGTAACCTAGTAGTAAAATGGGTTAAGAACATGAACAGAAAATTTATTATAATGAAAACTTAAATATCCATATAAATTTATATGAATAATATGAAATCTCATTAGAAATGCAAGCTATAATAATAAAAATACTACTTTAATTAAACTACTTTTTTCTTTGAAAGTATTTGAAGATTGGGTGTTAACATTAGGGAAAGCTGGGTAAAGGGTATATTGGAACTCTGTACTATTTTTGTAACTTTTCTGTAAGTCTAAATTTATTTCAAAATGAAAAGTTAGAAAAATGACTCGTATGATGGCTCTAGGTGGTTACTCAATAATGTCATTGTACTTAGTGACCTTCTATAAATGAGGCAGTGTAATCCCAGAAACCTTCGTTGAGCATACTGAGCTGGTTCTTCTGAGTGCTAATGTAGTATTAAAAAAACAAATATAAAATATTTCCAATCAATGCTCTCATTCATTGCAGAAGTCTCTGAATCTGTTCCATATGTTGATACTCTATCTCGTTTAATCCTCTCTACAATCCCAGAAAGTAAACCTTAAAATTATTTATGCTCAGATGAGGTAACCAAGACTGTATAACACTGAGTAACCCATCCAAAGTCGTACTCTAAAATGCTTTACTTTAGCTGTTTTCATCTATAAGGTATGTCCATTTGGCAGAAATTGCTTACATTTGGGGAATGAATGTTTGTCTTTATTTCCAGCTGGACATGATGCTCCCTTTCCAATAGATGAACCTATAGACATTATTCCACGAAGCTGCCAACTAACGACAGATGTTCCACAAGTCACACAGCTGCTAAACATGACTAAACTCCGCCAAACTGAAATAAAATTTGGGGGTCATCCTCTGAACTCAACAGAATCAGGTATGTACTCAAGTCCTAAAGTATAAGCCTCTTTATTTTTAAGGCCAAAAAGTAAAGGGTGGTGGAACAGCCTGGCAATGATGCTTCATAGCTTGAGATTATATATTAAATCACTTTAACATCAGCTCTTGTCAGTGATAAATCATTTTAAATTTCTTTTTTAGCAGCCAGAATAGCTTCTCAATTTTTATATGTTAAGTCAAACATCCTTGGTCGTTCCTGTCTTCCCATATGTGTCCAAGCCCTGCCAGTTACACCTCCAAGTCAGCTCTCAAATCTGATCCTATTCTACTTTCATTGTTTGGGTCCCCACTGTCACTTAACCTTACCCTCCCAGTTAATCTTTACATTGCTGTCAGATTTCTCTTTCTGATAATAGAAATAGAAATGTAACCATGGTGCTCTTTGATTAAAGACTTTTAATGCCTTTCCTACTATCTTAGAAGACAAAATGAAAAAAGCCCCTGGGAACTCACACAAAGTCAGTCTCCCTTATTCCAAACTTACTCCACAGTTTCATCTCCAGACCCTTTCTCTCATTCCCCATGTGTTAATTTCTGACCACTCTCTGCAGCTTTCATATGTTCTTATTTTGAGATTGCTGTTTCATTGGCCTAAAATGGCTTCTTTGCCTTTCTGCCTGGAAAAACACTCAATTTGTCTTCCTAAATCCAACTCAAATGCCACCTCTTCTGTCCTAACAAGCATTGTTCTCCTTTTGTGATGGTTTTTTTGTTCCTTGCAGTACTTTTTAATTAATATTCTTTCATTCCCAATTAAACGTGACTCTTTCAAAAAGAGCACTGTACATCATTCTTCTATATCCCTACCACCTAACACAGTGTTTGCCATATATTTGGCCTGGTGCTGCACACTCATATGACAGTAGCCAGTCAGATAACAGAAATGAGTGAAGTGAGCCGGATGCCTGGACATCCAACCCACAGAAACATTTTCTACTTCTGCAGTGAGCCCTGTTGGGAGTGGAGGGGAGCAATTAGGGAAGAAGAGTAAGATAGTGCTTCAAACAAACTGTTCTCTACTGTTGAAACAGTAGTATCAACAACTGATACAAATGATACAGTACATGGCAGTTAACAAGGGAGTGGTGAGAACTACAGCAAACTGGATTCTCGTTCTCAGCCTAGAAGGGACAGCTGCAATTCAGTTCTAGCCAAATTTTGCCTTGCAAGAACACAGGCACAGTCTCACCAGATCTCTTTTTTTTTTTTTTTCAAGAGGAACTCAGTATCCCAGTGTTTGTAACAGTATTTGTTGTTCAGTCACTCAGTCCTGTTCAACTCTTCGCAACCCCATGAACTGCAGCACGCCAGGCTTCCCTGTCCTTCACCATCTCCTGGAGTTTGCCCAAACTGATGTCCATTGAGTTGGTGATGCCATCCAACCATCTCGTCCTCTGTTGTCTCCTTCTCTTTGACAATTTTAATATATTGTCTAAACTCTCAACATTTTTGAAACACTCTTAGCGTCAAACAAAACACGCCAGGGCTGCCAGTTTTCTACCTCTGTATTGGACACTCATAGCTATTGACCAAACAAGTGAATAGTACTTACAGATCAAGAAATCTGTTATTCAGATGAGCAGTTCTCAGCTTCCTGCATGTTAGAATCACTTGCGACATTTTAAAAATAACTGATATAAAAAAAATTTTTCCCCTAATGTCTATGCTTCACCCCCAGAAATGTTGATTTAGTTGCCCTCGGTTGGGTTCTGTTTGTTTTTTTAAACTTCTCCAGCCATTGTGACACACAACCAGGTTTGAGAACCCTGAATGAGTGACTGGATCACTTATCCCCACAAAGGTGATAACCTTGAGAGAAATCATGGTGAGGGGTGGGGGAACTTGTAGGGTGTGTTGGTTCTCAGATAACAGGTGGGGAAGAGAGAGTTGTCAAAATTCAAGAGTGGTCAAAGTAGAAAGAGGAGAAAAGAGATGATCATGATGAGATGTATTGCATGCATGCTAAGTCGTGTCTGACTCTTTGCGACACCATGAACTGTAACCCACCAGGCTCCTCTCTCCAATGGATTTTCCAGGCAAGAATACTGGAGTGAACTGCCATTTCTTTCTCCAGTGGTGAGAAGAATGAGTAACAAAAACAGACTCACTTTTCAGTTCAGTTCAGTTGCTCAGTGGTGTCTGACTCTTTGTGACCCCGTGGACTGCAGTACACCAGGCTTCCCTGTCCATCAGCAACTCCTGGGGCTTGCTCAAACTCATAACTCACTTTTACTCTCTATGTTTATCCAAAATTCATTTATTCTTGGTATATTTTTATTGCATATTTCTGGAGATTTGGGACTATTCTGTTAACTTTTTCAGTATAAACCCTGTAAGAGAATTTGACACTATATTTTTCAGTCCTTTGTAATGAAATTTCCAAACTCACAAACAAGTAGACTATATAGTGAATCCCCCATATTTCCATCACCTGCTTTGACAGTTGCCATCTTTAGGCAAGAATTTATGATAGCAGTGAGAACCCGGAAATGGCAACCCACTCCAGTGTTCTTGCCTGGAGAATACCATGGACAGAGAAGCCTATTGGCTGCAGTCCGTGGGGTCGCACAGAGTTGGACACGACTGAAGCAACTTGGCGGCGGCAGCAGGAGAACCCTGATCGTGAGAATTTGTGTATTTGTTATATGTACTATCTTTAGATAGAGAGGGAGAGAAAGAGAATATATGCAATCTATGTTCATTACAGAACCTTTGGAAAATATATAAAAGTTTTCACTACCCAGGTAGCCACTGTAAACACCTCACATCGTAATTCAGTCTTAATGGAAAATTCTCCACAGGGTACAATGAGTAAGAGTGTTTCGCGTAACCAAACATTCTGTCTGTATCTAACAGGCTGTGATAACTTTCCATAACAAAAATGATTGCAAAGCCTATCATGTCGCTCTTTGTAGTTGTAAATGCTCCTTTTTTCTTCTCTCTCTCTAGCTTAATGTTTTAAGAATTGTGTCTTTAAATGAAAATGCAAGTCTATATCCAGATATTTTGTGTCTTTATTTTAAATTTAAACTTCAAGGACACTTGTAATGCCAGAGAATAAAGAGAAATTTGAATAAATATTAAATGCATCATTAACTCAATATTACAGTTAAACAAACTTTTTCATAGGCCATGTTCAATCTCAGCCTGTAGAAGAGGGTTAAGTTAGTATATATTTTTCTAATTCCACAATTGGACTTTCAGTGCATAAGTATAGTCAACATGAGTTGTTTATACAGAAAATTAATAATCACCATTGAAAAGCTTATTTCTTCTGTCCTATGAAACTCAAATGTACTTATATTCATTTATAACCATACGGTTTATGATTGTTCATCTGAAGTAAATCTCATAGCACATGTACAGCAGCTAAAATTTACATAAACTTTGTAGTTCGCTTTCTGCAAATACTTTTCAGTTGCTTTTTTTGACATTTGTGGGCTTTGAACCTTATTGTAAGTGATTACAATAAAAATTATTGTTCTCTGTGTGAGAGATTTTATTTGAACGGTGTAGCTAATGACTAATGCCCAAGGACAGACTTTTTAATCATGGAAAAACCAGGAGGTATTTCTTCATTTTAAGTATTTATTTTTGTGTCTTTCTAAAATGAGGGCTCCCTGTGATGAGATTTGAATTGCATGAAAAGTGGCTGGGTGTTCTTGTAACTAACAGTACTTATGTAAATTGTGATATTTTATTATAAATGTGCATGCTAAGAGATCCCAGTATGCCACTACAGAACGAAGTAGCTGCTTCCTATGGATGCTTTCTGGCATGTTCATCCGAGCTAAAAAGGAAACCTTGAACCTTCTGTTTTAGAGTGCATTTTTTTAATGTCATGTAACTTGATCAATAGCATTTAATGAAATTAATAAAATAATTGTGTTTCCAAAAAGTCTGCTGCCACACGTTCGCACTGTTCACTTTGTCAGCTCCCAGTGCACATTAGCTAGTGATTGTTAGTCTGCAGAGGACTGTAGGATCCGATGATCTTATTTTCATTAATGGAACCCCACTTTAATTGAACCAGAGAATCAGATCTATTATTGAAGTTGAGCATTCAGCTACTAATGACAAGATGCAGTGGTCCACTAAGCACAAATCAAAACCAATAATTTGCTTAAAAATTAGGACATAGTTTTCCCAAGTGCCCTCCTTTCCACAGCAGCAATCTTAGTGGATTTTTATTCCTTTTTAATTAAGAAGAGACTGACATCCCTATCTCCTAGCTCAATTGCAAACACATAAATGAAAGCATTTAGCAAAACCATGACATAGTGATTTAACTATAGTTGGCATTGGTGAGATCTTTAATAGAATTTCTTCTTTGCTTTGGACATTATGAAAGCAAATTTCAAGTCAAACAACAAAATCTACTGTAAAGTAGAATCTTAAAGAAAAAAGAGTTAGATTCTGTCTTCGGGAACAAGCGAGACACTCTAATTTGTTCTTTTCTAAAGCCAGACTGCTGGTATTCCCTGGTTTGTTTTTGGTTGTTGGTTAAAGAAAGGCTGCAATTAAAAAAAAAAAAAAAATAAGCAGAAAACCTGAATAGACATTTTTCTTAAATTTTAAAAGCTTGTAATGAAAGTACTTTGCATGGGATATGCATTCTCAATTTAGCCACATTTCTCCCCACATTCTCCATGTGAGTTCTTGTCACTATATTTTGCCTGCCTGGCGTTCAGTCCACTTCATTTGGCCCTCCCCAATACCACTACTTTATTCTCTCTAGAAAAGATTATTACAGTATTATATTCTATTCTTTATTTCTCATGAACCCCATTAGTCTTCATCAAATATATTAATTATCATATTCATAAAGTTCTCATACTTATCCAAATCATTACTATTGGACACACTTTTCAGATAGCAAAACAAAAATTTTCAGTTAGATGGTTTTACAAAACTGCCCAGAATATAAAGAGTGGACAAGGAAAGAATCCCCTGTGATGCCCCCGGCCCACCTACAGCCCACCACCACATGTGTTGAAAAGAGGGCACCAAGGGTCTGAGCTCAGGCTCCGAGTGGACAGATCTCTAAACATGGTGAGCCTCAGTTTCTTCATCTGTAGAGGTGGAATAATATCACACCAAGTGATTGAAAATTCCATAGAGATCATGTACACATCATATCCATCATCCTTCAATCTCAAATTGAATGGCATTTCCCTGACCCTAAAGACTAGATACCAGCCCCCTGTCAAACACACTGAACCTTCCCTTCATAGCTCTTACCACAGTTGTAATCATGTAGTTATTTATGATTTATTTGCTGTAGTATCTATCTCCCTTGTGAGACTGTGAGTGCCTTGGAGGAGGTTATGTGTCTGCCTTATTCCTTGTCTTATTCAGTGCTTAGAGCAGTGGCTGCCCAGGCTAGGTGTTCAATCACTGCTGAAAAAATTGGTGGATGAAGGAATAAATGATGGTGAATGGACTTCATAAATTGTTAAATTTTATTCAAGACGAAAGATATTAATATCATATTTATAGGCATTCACTCCCTATTAAGCACAGTATTTAGTATGTTGCATGGATTGTTTCAGATAATCTAACAAAAATGCCTGACTTAAGTACTATTATTATCTCAATCTTATGAATGAAGAAGGTGAGGCTCAGAAAGTTTGAGTACTTTGTCTAAAATAATATTTCTGTACTAGATCAGCCTTTTTGTGTTTTTGATATTCCTTATAACAATACACCTATAATAAAAATCCAATTCAAAATCTGGATTCTTGTAGCAGGTTTAATTCTGATTTGATTGTTAGATAATAGATGTAAGTCTTAAGCATGACCTCTCAATGATTAGAGTTGAAGATTCAGCAGGTTTTTCTAGTTAAACTTTGAAAACCTTTCAAACTTAAATGACTATAATAATTAGAACATTGTATCTTGGGACAAAAATGAATGTTTATTTTTCTAAAAGACAATTAGAGAGTAGACCCTCAGGTTTTATAATCTAACTACAAAGGCTGTACCCCTCAGTAAAATAGCAAAATAATTAATGGTAACATCTCTGACCTACACCAAGTTCATTTTCCGCAAACTCAAGAAAATGAAATGCCTAGAGCATGGCTTTAATCTAATCTTGATTTTTAACCTTCTGTCATGCATATTGATACCAGCTCTTAAAAGAACTCCTTTTAGAATTCAAAAGGCATGAATTTCTGCTTGTAGTTTTCTTTCATTAAGATTTTTTCTCATTATAGAAACTTTGTCCGTTCTACTTTTTATTTTAGAAACCAAAGGTCTAAATTGCTTTTCTTGTAGCTTTTAATTAGGACCCTATTACAGTGGATACAGAGCATGATGCATGTTTACATGGATAATTATGACAATTTTTATATGATTATAAACAGAATCATTAAAGTGAAACAGGCTTTAAGAATGTGTATGTGTTAATTGTACTAATAAATTGTTAAAGGCCTGCTAATTAAAGAAATAACTGAATGGTGGAGTATTGTATACTTTGCTTTGTGGAGGGAAAAAGGTACACTAAAATTTGTAAAACTTAAAAAATATATATCCATTTAACCACATAGTAGTAGATTGCTCTTTAAAGAAAGGTCCGTCTAGTCAAGGCTATGGTTTTTCCTGTGGTCATGTATGGATGTGAGAGCTGGACTGTGAAGAAGGCTGAGCGCCAAAGAATTGATGCTTTTGAACTGTGGTGTTGGAGAAGACTCTTGAGAGTCCCTTGGACTGCAAGGAGATCCAACCAGTCCATTCTGAAGGAGATCAGCCCTAGGATTTCCTTGGAAGGAATGATGCTAAAGCTGAAACTCCAGTACTTTGGCCACCTCATGCGAAGAGTTGACTCATTGGAAAAGACCCTGATGCTGGGAGGGATTGGGGGCAGGAGGAGAAGGGGACGCCAGAGGATGAGATGGCTGGATGGCATCACTGACTCGATGGACGTGAGTCTCAGTGAACTCTGGGAGTTGGTGATGGACAGGGAGGCCTGGCGTGCTGCGATTCATGGGGTCGCAAAGAGTCGGACATGACTGAGCGACTGATCTGATCTGATAGTAGACTCTCTTATAAAATACATCATATCTCTGTGCTTCAAGGAATTATATCAAGCTTAATTATAGTTTTAATAGCTATTGGCTATCCATTGCTAAGCTAGAGGTTCCTCTGAGAAATTCACAGTATTTAGGAATTTGTAGCTGGAATTGTGACAGTATAATATTTTAAGATACTCCCCCCCCAAAAAAAGTTTATCTTCTAATCTTGGATACCATCCACAGTTGTGGTGATATTTATTCATTGTGTACCATGTTCTCTGCTGGGCTCAGCAGATGATTGTACATGGAGTACCAAATAAATGGTCTTTCTACTCAAAGAAACTTACATTGTTGTGGGGAGTGGGGGGAACCTGTATATAGATGAAGAATATGAAAAAAATCAAAGAAACTGCACATGTATGATGTTTGAACGGAAAGATATGCCAATGGCCAAATGGTTTCTATGATTAGAAGTTAAAAAAAGAAAAAAAGCTTCTATTCTGGTATTGAAAACTCCCATATAGGCCTGTGCCATATCCCATATACCCCGTGAGGACTCTCAGTGGCTCTTCTTTCTAGGAAAATCCACATTTGAGAACAAACTCAGTAGTCTAGGATTTTTCCTGTTTGGTCACAGAAGGTACAAATGATAAGTCTGAAATAGATTTTTCCAACTGGTCTGGAATTTGAAGGTCATTTCTTTCTTTTGCTAATCCTAAGAAACTAGCAATATTTTTATTGACTCCAAATGGTTGTTTGTAAATGACTGAAAAAGATGCAGTTGCACACATAGCCAAGTCCATTTGCTAACACTAGGAAATCTCACATGTAAGCTGAGTTAGGCATCTGATTCTGGTGCCATAGCACTGCAGCTGTTGAAAGCCACACAGTTCTTGTAAGTGTCAATGTCTTGGTCATTGTTGACCCTTCTTTTTCATCCCCCATACCTTGGCAGTTGTTCAGTCTAGTCGTCCTCCTCAATTCACACATAAAACTCTTAGGTAGATTTTTTTCTTAAAAATAAGTTTCAACAGTAGTTAGAAATAGTCAGTCATTTAATCCAACTTGCGTTCTGACCCCTTATACTTTATGATTCATTTGGTTTGCTCAGCAAAGGTCTGTTGCTCTGTGTCAAGCAGTAGGCTAGCAAATCAGGGATGACAAAGCAGACCGCTGAGTTTATATCTACTGAAATATACATCATTGGAGAATTCCATAAACACATGTGAAAGCACAAGTCTGACAAGTTCTGTGAGGGAAAGCTTATGGGAGTACTTAATTTGGGTACCCTAATCAGAGGAGTATGGGAAGACTAGTCTGAGAAAGTGATACATGATCTGAAACATAAGAGCCAAGAGGGGAAGGAAAATCCTTCCTGCCATGGGCAACAGCATGTATGAATGCTCTAATATGTAGGAAGAACTGAGAGGCCAGAGCAGAAGATGGGAGGTGTTAAGGCTGAACTGAAACTGGAACATGCAAGTTATTGCAGGCAATGTTAAGGACTTCCTTCTTAATCCTAAGATTGGCAGGGAAGCCATTGAAAAGTTTTAAGTGACAAAGAGGAATAATTCAATCAGATGTTTATATAAGACCATTTTGGCTACGTTTTGGAGAGACCATGGGACAGGGAGCCAGAGTGAACTTGGTAGATCAGTTGAGCGGCTTTGTGATCATCCAGGAGAGGGATGATGGTCTCTTGGATCAAGGTTCATGTCAAGATTCTGACATTTCAACCTGAATTGTTTATGATGCCATTCATTAGACCAGATTTTTGGTTTTAGGTGTCTCTGATACATTGAGGAGAAGCTGATGAAGAAGGCCACTGGATAGAACAAGTGACTCTCAGAAGAGAGGACTAGGCTAAAAATAGAAATTAGAGAATCTGCCTTATAATATCCAAAATAGCTTTCCACACTTCTGTTCAAACACCTTCAAAATGACAGAAAATTCACCACCACAACAACTAGACATGCTTTAATTAAAGAAAGATGTTCCTTATGTTGGACTAAAAGCTTTTTTAAAATTAATTTTTATTGGAGTATAGTTGCTTTACAATGTCGTGTTAGTTTCTGCTGTACGAAGAACTGAATTAGCTATATGCCCACATCCCCTCTTTTTTCAGATTTCCTTCTCATTTAGGTCACTGCAGAATACTGAGAAGAGTTCCCTGTGCTATACACTAGGTTCTCATTAGCTATCAATTTTATGCATAGTAGTGTGTATATGTCAATCCCAATCTCCCAATTCATCCCATCCCCCCCACCCTTGGTATCCTTACCTTTGTTCTCTACATCTGTGTCTCTATTTCTGCTTTGCAGAGAAGTTCATCTGTACATTTTTCTATATTCCACACATAAGTAATATTATATGGTATTTGTTTTTCTCTTTCTGACTTACTTTACTATGTATGACACTCTGGGTCCATCCACGTCTCTTCCAGTGGCGAGATTTTGTTACTTGTTATGGCCGATTAACGTTTCTTTGGGTATATGTACCACATCTTTATCAGTTCTGATGAACATTTAGATTGCTTCCATGTCCTGGCTATTGTAAAGTGCTGCAGCGAACATTGGCATGCATATATCTTTTAGAATTATGGTTTCTCTGGGTATATGTCCAGGAGTAAGATTGCTAGATCATATGGTAGTTCAATTTTTAGTATTTTAAGGACCCTCCATATTGTTCTCTATGGGCTTCCCTGGTGACTCAGATGGTAAAGAATCTGCCTGCAATGTGGGAGACCTGGGTTCGATCCCTGGGTTGGGAAGATCCCCTTGAGGAGGGCATGGCAACCCACTCCAGTATTCTTGCCTGGAGAATCCCCATGGACAGAGGAGCTTGGCGGGCTACAGTCCATGGGGTTGCAGAGTTGGACACAACTGAGCTACTAAGCACAGCACATACTGTTCTCCATAGTGGCTGTACCAATTTACATTCCCACCAGCAGTGTAGAAAGGGTCCCTTTTCTCCACACCCTCTCCAGCATTTCAGTGGAGATGATTCCCTGAATCAAAAACCTTCAGTGATTTCCTACCTATTCTGTGATTGCCTACCAGTTTTAGAATAGGCTGTTATAATTTTAAGGCCCTTTTCGTTGTGACCCAACCCTATTCTTGCAGCTAGGCTGGTGGTTTCATTATCCCCCAAGCATACCTTACTCTTTTATTCTTTCATGCCTGTATTCAGTTACTTTTCTTCTGCCTTGGACACGTGGTGGTAAGGTGTTTCAGTCATGTCTGACTTTTTGCCACCCTATAACCTGTAGCCTGCCAGACTGGTCTGTCCATGGGATTCTCCAGGAAAGAACACTGGAGTGGGTTGCCATACCATTCTCCAGGGGATCTTCTCGACCCAGGGATCGAACCTGCGTGTCCTGCATTACAGGCAGATTCTTTACCGTCTGAGCCACTAGCCTATATATCTCTTATTCTTGAGATCTTACTATTCATTCAGGATTTATTCAAGAAGTCACTTCCTCTTGATTCTCACTGGTCTTCCTTATGTTGTAGCTCCCTGTTTACCTATGCTATCACTTCCCTTCAGACTCTCTGAGGGCAAGCAGTGTGTATTATCCATTTTGTGTCACTGACAACTTCTAGGAAATGCCTGAGTGCTGAAATACTTGTTCAGTTGAGTTAGTTTTAATTATTTCCTTAAAGAGAAAAAAAAACAATATATTTTTCAGTAGCTTCCTTTTCTTTTTTTTTTTTTCTCTTTTTTTTATGAGGAAAAACATTTGTGGTAGAGGTTCTCAAAAGATACTTAGCACAAAGACCACTTGGGGGAACCTGTGAAGATTATAGATTTCTTGACTCCCCAACAAAATTCTAATTCTTGAATGCATATCTGATAGATTTGATGTTGAACCTCAGTATCTGTGCTTTTGTAAGTGCCCTGGGAAGGTGGGTAGGTTAAAGCAGGGGAGGATTCAGATCATGTGTCCCCTCGATTGTACTTTCAGAAATACTGCAACATAGTGTTTGCCATTACGCCCATTAATGGACTATTATTACCTTCCTTTTACAAAACAGATCAGTTCATTAACAGAGGAACAGTTAGCATGCGGAACAGTAAACATCAAGATGTTTGTCATATTGCCTTTGGATCCAAAGTTCTTGGACCACCTCCACTCTCTGGCAGAAGAAATAACATGAGGCTATCCAATGAGGTAGGAGCAAGGTTTGAAGAGCTTTCCTAAGCATAGGTGGTATGGGAGGGGAAGGGTTTTCTCCCATTCAGAGGGGGAACAGAAGGGAGAGAGACTACATGCCAAAAGCATAAGTCTTGAATAAATTTGGAACAGAAATTCTGGATTTTAGAAGACCCCAAAACTGTATTCTTTCTGTCATGTCAACACAGTTAACAATTTTGAGTATTCTTTTCATTAAATATGTTCACAAAACTTAAAGACAAATATATGTGAGCACATTTTGTGGTCTCCTTCAAAAAGGAGTTGGATCATCACCAGATACCTTACAATGAACAGATTATCAAATGTTATATTTTTATTTTTAGTTTCCTCTGAGTATCTGACATACACAGTGGTTTTCATTTCAACTCCTACCTACTAAAGATGGAGTGTGGCAAATAAGCACATTTTAATTTATATTTCTATAAGATTTGCTTGTCTTCTGTTTTATGTCACATCATATTTATCCTTCCATTTCTTTCTAATTTTCTACCATAATTTCCCTCTCCAACTTTTTAATGTTCTCATTCCCTTTGTTTGTTTTTTTTTTTTGAACCTTACTTTATTTGTCCAACTATTATTTCTTCTATGTAGATTCTACAAGAAATAAATGCAGTTCCTATATTTTAAAATATAAATTAATTCTTTTTTCCTTATAGACAGTAAGATCTGTTGGGTCCAAAAGTAACCGATTACACCAGCAGTCTACAGTAGAGAAGCGTGTTAACGGTGCAGAAATGTCAGCTTTGCTGTTATCTGAGTCTGAGGCACAAGGAGATAAAGAAAATATTGGCCAAATAAAGCAAACTGTACCTGTTCTTGGTAAGAATTCTGCATAAAAATTGATAGTTAGTGAAAACAGTGAGAAATGTTAATAAGAAAGTCATAGTTATATTCTTGATTAGATCTTAAGTTCAAGAATTATCATTTAAAAATGAAAATGATGGTAGATATTGAAATATGTCTAGAATAGTGTGCTTTTATATATATATATATATAATTTTCTGGAACCTATCATTCTGTTTATTGTTTTTTTACATTGCTATAGTACCCCATGTTTTTACTTTCTGATGGCTAGTGATAAAATGTAGTATCCAATTATTGCTATGTTTTGCAAACCCCATGTGCATTTTAAGTTTTCTTAGTTTTGTCTTTTAATTAATCTTCCATTTGTAAAGTGCTCTTTATTTTCCCTCCCTGTTACAAAAAATAGCCCCATTAGTAAAGAAAAGACTTTTACCCCAAGTTATATAAGATTGAGAGTTCAGGGCTAACAGACTAAGTGATTTGCAATTTGTTTCCAATTGGTAATTATTGGAAAGAATGGAAATCAGAACCCAAGGCTTACCACTCCCTGTCAGTTTGTCCACATTTCCTGGTCTGACTTTTATCAGCATTGAAAAGGGGAGAGACATTTGGGTTCATTTGATTTAGAAATTAATGATCACTGTTAGAGACTGTATCTCCATTGGAATATAAAACTCAGATGAGGGAATTAATAACAGATATTCAGTCCCAGTTTTATCACTGTCTGTGAGACCTTGATCAATTTCTTAAAAACTATGAGCCTCAGTTTCTTCATCAGTAAGGATACAGTACCTACTATCACTAGTAGTAATAACAGCTGCCTTAAAGTGTCAATTTGAGGATTCAGTGAGGTCAGTCAGTCCTCAAGCACATTGTATTGTGCCAAGAATGTAAGTGTTCAGTAAATATCAAATGCTGCTTCTATGAATATTATTATTATTATTACAGAAATTTAAAATTCTTCAAGATTGATCTCACTTCTCCAGGGTTCTTTTGGAAATTACCCTCTAAGTGCTTCTTGAATGACAGCTGGCCACACTCTTTTAAAGGAAAAAAATAATTTCTCTGCATTGGCCATAGATTTTATTTTTTTATGTTTTCTAATATAGCATGTTGCATGATTAGCATTAATCTGAATTATTTCTAGTTCTCTATATGGTTACATTACATGAATAAAATACAATAGTAGTTTTGAAAACCTGATACAGTTCTAATATAGGGAATAGAAATAAATATCTAGTTCCTATAAAGAAATAAGTTGTGTTTTTTGTACAGCTTTACATTTTGTCAAAATGATACATGAACATTCTCATTATGGCTATAATTACATTTAGAGTTTTATTTCAAACTATATAGTGCTTTCTGTTCTGGCTTTTTGTTCTTTGATATGAAAATGTACCAGCCAGTCTGCATATTATGCATCCACATCCCCCTCAAGAACCATCAGCCGATAAGAATAATAACAGGAGAAGATTACGGTTAAAAAGCACCAGCAGAGAAAGGACAGAGACACCCAGCGGTATGGCACTAATTCAATACTATCTTATATCTGTATATTATTCAGAGCAATGGAATCTCTCTCTGCAGGTTGTAAATTTCAAAGGATTATGAACCAATTCATTTAAAATATAAATGTCTGTTCTACAAGGATTATGGAAATCAAATTTTCTACAAAAGAATTGCTCTAGAGCCCTAACAGAGATTTGTTGGATTAAATAGACAGTGCCACAAAAGTAAAGGACTTCCTACTTGTACTCTCAAAGGCTGAATAAGCTTAAATTATTGATTTTTAAAAACGGCCCAAATTTGATGGAGATTCCTGCCTGCAGACTTTACTGAAATTGAACTTAACTCACAATTTTTCATGTTTCACTTATCTCTCTTCTTTTTAAATTGGGCCCATTTTAGATTGTTGTTATATTTGCTGTCTCTCCTTTTGGACTTCTTGACGTCTATTATAATGTAGATTAAAATTTTAACTCTTTGCAACCGGTAAAGCATTAGAGAGATATAGTCAACTATTCTATTAATTGTTATTTCTTAAAATACTAGATTTGAGTCGGGTGTGTACAAATTTGTATACACATGAATTAGTCTATCCTGAATCAAGCCCAGAATCTATGATATACACATCTGTTAGCATAATTTCTCGAAAGTGTAGCTTTCTTGGGGAGGCCAAAATTCTGCTTGCTAGGTTTCATATTATTTTTGTAAAACAGTAGGTAGAAAAATTACTTCTGCAATGCCTGTATCCATTTTTCTTAAGGTGCTAAAGGAACAAGCTTTGTTTAAAAGAGTTGAGTTCAATAAGAATTGTCATTTAGAAAAAACACACTCCATTTTACATGGAACCTAAGGAAAAAATATAGGACCTTTAAAAAATTATATGGGTTTTGGAATTCCTTTTATCACATATCATAAAACTTAAATTTAAAATGTCCCCATGCAAATATCAAGGAATTTTAAGATGAACTTCTACAAAAAATGCAACTGAGTTCATCTTAAAATATTCTACTGGAAAAAAAATGCATATAATCTATATTGTCACATCAAACTTTCTTTTTAATAATCATATAGAAAAGTATACCAAATGCCATTTTCAAAAATTAATTTATATATGTAAAAAGAAGTAATATAGAAGAAAATATTTATTCCATTAAAGGCAATTCTTCAGACAATAACAGGAATGATGAACATAAAGCAGCAACTGTCCTCACCGCTATGTCCCAGCAAAGAGCAAAGACAATGAACCCCAGCTCTCCAGTACCCCAGTCTCCTGATCAAGCAGGTTAGCATCTTTATTATACCATAATTGCTAATAGTTAATAACATATGAATATGTTAAATATTTCAAGCCTGGGCATTTTGAAAAGTCATGATACAGACATTTCCTAAAATCTATCATTTTTTAAAATCTCTTTTTAACTCAGTTTTACATCAGACTTTAATGGATGAAAGAGTATTTTTATTTTCAAATTTTAATGCACAAATTACCCTGTTCAGAATAAAAGTTTAAAACTCTGTAAAGTTTTCACATGACATCGTCACCCTCTCGAAAGATTATCTATGACATAGTCACCCTCCCCAAAGATTATCTATTGTTGCAATTCTCCAGTCCTCTTTATAATGGAGATATTGGAGTATAGTGCATTGAGCCCATCAACATATCTTGCCTAGCAGGTGTGTGGTACTTTTACAAAAGCAAATTGTTTTTAAGCTAGGGAAAAAAGAAAATAAATGAAAATTGTTTGTAGTTTGTCAGTCTTATTTATGCAGTGTTGAAACCTTCATTAAAATGTTAGGCGCAATTAGTGTGTCTAGCATAAATCTGACTGTGTAGAAAAGCTAATTAGATGTTTAGGTGATCATTCTTGCATTTATCTTGTTTGCTGCAATATTGTGATTACACAGTAATTTACATATTTTCCTAAGAAAACATACCAAATTATTCATTACAATTGATATGGAAATACTTGAGGTAAAACTGCAAATTCCAAAAAAGCATGTGGTAGTGAGATAATTAGAGTTCTTTTAGTGTGAAAATACTTCTTTTACTTTGACTTTTTTGACAGTTAATAATATGTTTGGTGCTAGGTCATACAAGTTGTTTAATTATCTAATGTAGATTCCCAAGATCTTTTCCTCCCATTTTCTTTACATACTCCTGTACATAACAAAACACATTGGTTTTTGTAATCTTACTCAACATTTACTAAAGCATTTACCATGTTTACAAAGCACCTGCTAGGCACTTAGCACCAGGCAAAGAGTTTGCTGTCCAGAAGAGGACAAGCCAGTGAATATATTAATTTCATCCACCACAGAAGGAAATGGCAACCTTCTGCAGTTTTCTTGCCTGAGAATTCCAAAGACAGAGGAGCCTGGCGGGCTATAGTCCGTGGGGACGCTGAGTTGGACATGACTGAACGACCATCACTCACAGCCATGCTGACTCAAGACTCTCCGCATTTGCTGTGAACGTGGTCGGATGAAGTAGATTCAACCTGCTATTGTCCATTTACCTATAGAAAATGGGGAAGTCTCGTCCTTAATAGGTTTTATCTAAGAAATGCGTATTTACAGCTCTTTTATAGGCAAGTTATGTTATATAATCATAGTCATAAGTTAAGAAACAGATGAATTCACTTGAGAAGAATACAGTTTTATGTGTGCCGTCAATTTAATTTTTATTAAAGGCCTTTTTGTTTGTTTGTTGCTTTTGATTTTTTAGTATCAGCTTTGAAGTTTCAAGTTAGCTAGTCTTAGCTCTTGGATATTCTTCTTATGATATGAACATAATATGATTCAAGAATCAGGAGTAAAATTACCATGTTTGCATTGTGGTTCTGCAGAACATAAATTCTTGTAAGATTTTGACCAAAAAAAAAACCAAGTGTAGCAAAAAATTTAAAAAAAATCAGATTCAGTTGAGAAAATGCTCAACTTTTCCTGATGTCATTCTAAAGAAGAAAGTAATCCTGCTTTTAATAATGCTTTTTATAGAAAATTTTTTTCAAGTTTTTTGTGGTCATAAAATTATAAGATCTATCCCAATATTGAGTAAAAGACTAATTTTTTTAAAGTTTTGATAACAATATATCTTAGTGGTGGTATATAGTATTTTTAAAGAAAACAAAAATGTGCAGAAAAGATTTTCATATCAAAACACTCTCTCCTAAAATTAAAATTAAATCCAAAGGTCCTTTTCAGCAGCAGAATTCACCAGTCACACTAACAAATATTTCTGTGGACTTACTATTACTTGACAGGTCTTCTCAGTTTAATTTATGAATTGTCTTATTCCAATCAGTAGAATGGAGAGGGAAAGACTGTCAGCTTTTTGTAGTTTGTTTTTTTTCTCCTCCTGCAGTTTTGTAATCTGAACAAGGCCCAGACATTTTATTTAAAGAGCTTAAGTACTCTGTCCTCCTGAAGTTAAAAGAAATTCCTAACTCAAACCCTTTTAAATTTGGAAGATTCCCCCCCTCTGGATTATCAAATTAATGAGACTGTGCTATAAAGAACTTGCTGCAAGATAGGTGATAATTATTTCAGACTTCCAAATTTCCTGGCCAGTGTTTCAACTCAGATGGAGTGGAAGTAAGTACAAATGAGTCGCCCACAGCTCTGAGCACTAACTGTGGGTTAAAAGTTTAGCAGGTTACAAGATGGGGGATAAATTACCTTCCTTGGCTTTTGCATTATTTGATAAACCTGTTTCAGGAACAAGAAGTGTTACTCTAACTACCTGCCTAATATAACACTTATGGAATACTGCTCTAACTTCTGTCATCTTTTGCAATTGTCAGATGAGTGGGTATTTCCCGAAAATGGCGATCACATCCCCTATTTGGCCTCTACCCCGCAGTCTCTACTTTTGGATGAAGACTCCTGCCATACTTCATGCCTGTGGCTAGAAGCCAGCAAGGAAAGTGAACAGGATCAACAGACAGAGGAAACCCAGATTGTTCCAAAGGGTGTTTTCACTTTTTCATCCAGACCACGATCGGCACCTCATGGAAAGACTCAGAGTATGTCCCCAGAAGGGTGCCCATTTACTTTGGATCTAAAAGAAGATACCAGTGTGACAAGGAGTGACACCCAAACAGAGGAAGATTTTTACGGTGCTGACAGCAACGAAGAGGTACATTGCCTGATGAGGGAAATAGTTGTAAAGTACAGTTGTTCTATTAGCTTCAACTAAACACTAAAACTAGTTGAAAGAGGGAAAATCAACTGCTATTTATAAAAATGCAGCAGATTGCAGTGTCAGTCAACAGTTGCCTCAGGTTGTTATGGTAACTCTAAATTGTTGCCTTTTTTATTAACAGTCAGCCAATTTCATTTTTAATTATGGAAACCAGTTTTTGGTTTGATTTTGTTTTTTCATTTTAATCTTTGTCTCACAGAATGAGAAATAATATGCAGTTTAGTAATATGATAGCATGACCAGTAAAACACTGAGAGCACATTGTTCTAGATCTCTGGGGAAATTGTGTTGCAGATGCTAAGCATTCTGAGTTGAGGGTTTCCTGCCTTCCTTACTCCCCTGCCATCTTCTCACCTTAGACCTATTAGGACTCATTATTTTCCATATGGTCCCAGAATTTTCAGGAGTTGTGCCAATTAAAGTTGCAATAATGAATCATGGATTACTGCTGGGACTTGCCTTACAGGAGGTTTTCTGTTTGCAATTATTTAGAATACAAATGTATCTCATATATCAATAAATTCATAAAAAGTTTTTAATACCTTGTGAAATACCAAACTGAATGGAGTTTGACACATTTGTTTAAAACTTAATATATTATACCTCTTTTCTCCATAGAAAATGAATTTGTGAAATTTCTTTAGTATTGTTCTTTATTGATAGGCATTGATATTTTCTAGAAAAAAATAATTATTTTAAAAGCAGATTATAGTTAAGTTATGGCTTAGTGAAATTACACAAATTATTTATATGTAGAAATTATAGAAATAATTAGGAAAACATGTTTGTATGCTTACAAACTTATTTTTAACAGCTATATCTGATTAAGAATACCCCTTTGGACAAGGGGAAATACGTAAGTCCATAACTCCTACCTTCAGAACCAGTTGAGAATATGGTGAGATCGTTAAGACAGTAATTATGATTTTTTTCCAACTTTTAATGAGTTTCTATAGCAAAAGTGCATGGGGAATTCCTTTTTTATAACATTCTTGCTTCTGAGTGTGATGAAACTGTTAGTCAAACCAAACATAAACTTACTGCAAACCGCTTTATGCATAAATGAATAAATAGTACATTTTAAATGTGTTGGGAAAAAGTTTGTCCCTTTCACCCTGAATAAAATTAACCTATAAACTGTAAAATGAGCACTTGCTTTGAGCATCTGTACTGCTTCCACCCAGCTGTCAGCTCTCGTGCAGTAGTACCTGGCTAGTCTGGCAGCCACACCATTTGCCAACTGGGCAGGCCCATCCCCTTCCCATGTGCACAACTTACCCGAGCCAAAAGAATGACTTGGTGGTGGCAGTTTTATGGCAGATGGGAAGTGACAGTTCCATGGAAACTTTGAGGGAAGTATTAGTGGAAACTACCCTTTAAATAACACCACATTAGGAAGATACCTCTCCACCTATAATGAAGGATGAGCCTTGAGAAGAAGCAATAGGGCTTTTGGAGAAAATGAAGAATACTAGTTCTGAATATTTCAATTCATCTTCCCTTTATATGCTTTCTTTTGCTACTAGTTCCCTGGTGGCTCAGATGATAAAGCATCTACCTACAATGCGGGGGAGACCCAGGTTCAATCCCTGGGTTGGGAAGACCCTCTGGAGAAGGAAATGGCAACCCACTCCAGTACTCTTGCCTGGAAAATCCCATGGACGGAGGAGCGTTGCAGGCTACAGTCCATGGGGTCTCAAAGGATCAGACACAACTGAGCGACTTCACTTCACTTTTGCTACTAGCTACTCAACTTCTGACATCCTTCACCATTTATTATGCAGACATGTACTTGTTACCAACTACATTAAATTGAAAATTAATTTATTATGCATTTTCAAAGCTGTGATTGACATAGCTCTCTGGTCACCCCTGTGCCAAGACCATCAGAAGATGGCTTGAGTCTGTAGTGTGACCATCTCATTGCTAACACCTGCCCTGCTCCACCTTTAGTCAGAGCCTACCAAGAGTGGGCAGCCAAAGAAAAGGGCAGAAGCCTTCTATACCATGCAAGCTTTGCTGTTAGAGGCAATAACAAGATACAAACTAAAATACAGATGACCAACAAAAGTGCTGGGCTATGTTTAAACAAGTTCTACACATTGGCTTGATCCCTTTTTTATCAAATGGGTTTGTTTGGGGGATTTTTGTAAGTTATTTTTCTGTAGGATTATGTCTTCCATTTATTAATGATATAAGTCAATGGAAAATTAGATTACATATTATAAATGTTTATTTACATATAGTCTTTGAAGAAAAATCAGTTGATTTAGACATTCTTACTCTTAGTTGCATTATTTTAGAATGCAGTATTCTTAGAGTAACACTATTGTACCTAAGGAAAATATAATGTCATACTATAGATAATGGTGGACAAATTAGTAATAATTACATTATTTATTATGAAGTTTGCAACTTGTAGTTGAAAGACTATTTGGTGTTAGACTTCAAGTATTTTTAAAGGGAAATTAGATGTATTCATAGAATTGTTTAGCTTCTTCAGCATTATTGGTCAGGGCATAGACTTGGATTACCATGATATTGAATGGTTTGCCTTGGAAACAAAGAGATCATTCTGTCATTTTTGAGATTGCATCCAAGTACTGCATTTCGGATGTGTGTGGATGTGAGAGTTGGGACTATAAAGAAAGCCGAATGCCAAAGAATTACTGCTTTTGAACTGTGCTGTTGGAGAAGACTCTTAAGAGTCCCTTCGACTGTGAGGAGATCCAACCAGTCCATCCTAAAGGAGATCAGTCCTGGGTGTTCATTGGAAGGACTGATGTTGAAGCTGAAACTCTAGTACTTTGGCCACCTGGTGCGAAGAGCTGACTCATTTGAAATGACCCTGATGCTGGGAAGGATTGAGGGCAGGAGGAGAAGGGGACAACAGAGGATGAGATGGCTGGATGGCATCACTGACTCGATGGACATGAGTCTCACTGAACTCCGGGAGTTGGTGATGGACAGGGAGGCCTGCCGTGCTGCGGTTCATGGGGTCACAAAGAGACACGACTGAGCAACTGAACTGAACTGATGAGATGTATTCAGAAGCAAAAAAAAAATAGGCAAGATCATGTTATCATGATACAGAAAAAAATACACTTATGATGCTAAAGAGTAATTAAAATAAGCTTTCAGTGCTAAGACAATGGTCTTTGTAATTTAAGTTCCTTATCATCAGTTCACATTTGAGATCTTCATTAATGTGAAAGACTCAAAAGCATAGTTTTTATTTTTTCATATCGTTTTAATCTTTGCTTTACTATATATTTTATTACCTAGGCAGATATATAATACTAATTTTCCTGATACTCAATTAATTTGGAATTAGTACTTCTTATTTGAAGACACATTATGGAAATATATCTTGTGGTGAGTTGTAAAATCAGGACTACCATGTAAAATGAATTTTCTAGGAAAGCTGTTAAAACCTTTCATAGGATTATAGCATCTTTTAAAAAAAAGGGCATGTTACTATTATCATCACTATTTTGTTTTTTATGCCATTATTCCCAATGTGGCTTCAAGTATACATATCCAGTTTGTAATTTGAAATAGATGGCTTTATATTAATATTTTATTACTTCTCTAATTCAGTTTTTGTTTAGGGAGAGATATAGTCATTTTTCCCTAAACCCTGTCGTGTATCACATACTCTAAAGTAGATAGTTACAAAGCTAGGTAATTTGTCTTACGTAACAGTCCAAACAAGAATATTTGAGCCAAAGAATTATCCATATTTGGACATGACTTATGTAGACTGACTACTTACTATGTTCAAATTAGCTAGGAATCTTCTAGATCTTCTCTTCATTTAACTCTGTTGAAGCCTATCAAGGACAGATTTACAAACAACAAATTAAAAGGATCATTTTAGCCCTTTCAGCTTTCCTGGTATTGTTGCTTTCAAGGGTTGTTTTTTTAACACTCAGTAGTTAAACTATTTCATTTTTCTTCTTGATGGCATGCACACTGTTATCCTGTCACCCCTGCATGCTTGACTAATAATTTGGAGTTACATTCTCACACACATTTACATACTCACAATAGAAATGATATTTACTCCACATGAGGCCACTTATATTTCTGTGAAGCCTTTAAAAAACTTTAAATGTCAGTTTACTTCTTGGGAAAAAAATGGAAGAATTCTATTTTGAATGTAATGCTTGCATTTTTATTTCTGTATATCATGAGTTACAACATAACGTACTCTCTAAACCTATCAGGCAAATTTAATATTTATTCCATGTGAGTAATTCTTTTAGGCTGTTGGCATCTGCATATCTTTATTATTCTCTTTTGAAGCTTTTTTCCTCTCTGAAAAAGTTAGTTCCTGTAACTTGGCCCTTCTTTGGTATAGGCACATAGTGTAGGTTATAAAACTCTTTGTCTCCTTAAAATAACATCATACAGCTTTTGCTAAAAGATAAATATTTGCAGATAACTATTTAGTTATAAATAAGAATTTTCACAAAAAAAAATCTTTGCTTTATTCAATTAAAGAGCATGAAGTCTAGCTTATAAGGAAAATGTATTTTTACCTTAAACAAGTAAAGGAATCTCATTATCTTCCCCAAATATTCACATGATGATATTTGCCCATCCAATACCGTCCCTTTAACTTGTGCTGTGATTTGTCTGTGAGGCATTGCCAGCTACAGGTAAAGATGTTTCAGTTTAGTTCAGTTCAGTCTCTCAGTCGTGTCTGACTCTTTGCTACCCCATGGACTGCAGCACACCAGGCCTCCCTGTCCATCACCCACTCCCAGAGCTTTCTCAAACTCATGTCCATCAAGTCAATGATGCCATCCAACCATCTTATCCTCTGTCGTCCCCTTCTCCTTCTGCCTTCAATCTTTCCTAGCATCAGGGTCTATTCCCATGAGTCAGTTCTTCACATCAGGTGGCCAAAGTATTGGAAGTTTCAGCTTCAGCATCAGTCCTCCCTGTGAATACTCAGGACTTATTTCCTTTAGGATGGACTGGTTTGATCTCCTTGCAGTCCAAGGGACTCTACATAAATAATTTGCTCAGGTCCTTGTCATACCAAGCATGCTGCAAGTTAGTTGGCTGTTAGAAGCAGTCACATCTTCCTTTCATTTTATTTGGCATTATTTTAATAGTTTCCTATTAAATTCAAGAGGTAGAAGAAATACTCCTTAGGGACAGTTGTTAGTGAAGACTTTTAAGATACATTTGAATGGTCGATCTTGCTGTCATCAAAGAAGAAATTATTTTTTATAAAGATGTTATGACTGATACCTTTAGCTGTATTTGTGCAAATAATTGTGCTCTTTAGTTGACAGATTATAAATCTGCATCATGTCTATTGTCTGCTAGTGCTGTTCAACTAAAAGGTTCTGTCAGTTCACACATTTAGTCACTACAACATTGGACCAAAGTAGAAACTCCTGCTGATTCTATCTCAGTTACAAATTAAGAACTGCCATCAAAAGTATGTTTGGAATATTGCAGATGTGTTTGTTGAGAACTTTTAATAATGTTATATAAGACTTTTTTCACAGTGGACTGAATTACAAAAGACAATTGGAATATAAATAAATATGATCATCCACTTTTATTATACAAAGGCTAAAATAGAGTTCTATCCTGAAGCACTCAACATTAAAGGTGTGATACAAAAGAGCCTGGGTCCCATCTGCTCCAAATAGATGGCCCTCAAGAGTCATTAAAATTATCTTTTTAAAATTACAACTCGGCAAGAGCAATTCGTTTTGTGCATCCAGAAATTATTGTCCAAATGCCCATCTGCATGTCCTTTCAAGAAACGTAGTTCAGCAGAGGAAGTGCTGGGCCCTTGGGGAAATCATTCTCATCTTCAGCATACATATGCTGTGCTACAGTTAATCAGACAAACTCTATTGATGTTCCCGGCACTGGGGCCTGATTGAATATCTAACAAACAAATGTTTCTGAGCCCAGAAGACAAACAGTTCAAGAGATTTGGACTTTTAAAAAAATAAGTTAAATCAAAAAGATTTTGTATTTGTTCTTCTGAAAAACAGATGAACACATGATTGGTATATGAAAATGGCATACCAAATCCTTTACTACTCTGACAAAGTCTATTCAATTGCTATGCTGGTTTCCAGTAGTTCAGTGATAAACCAAATCAGTGAAAGTGGTTATTTTTCAATCAGATCATAGTAAATCAGATTATAGTGAACTTCTTAGGCATATAATAAATATATATGTTATTTAGTA
Organism: Bos mutus; assembly: GCF_027580195.1. NCBI lineage: Eukaryota > Metazoa > Chordata > Mammalia > Artiodactyla > Bovidae > Bos > Bos mutus. Next base: position 42,796,259 of record NC_091638.1, read on the forward strand.
CAGATTAATCCAAAAGCATGTTGAGCCCACATGGTACATATATGAAAGTAATAAAAGTCATTTATGCCTAGATCATCTATTTTAGTAAGTCGAAACATTACTGAAGAAAAGAGGAAGGTTTTGTCAGTGCACCACTACTAAGAAATACTATTTTTTTTTTTTTTAGAAATACTATTTTTTATTTTCCATCTATTTCCTCTCTAAAATAGAAGCTGACCCAACTTAAAGTATTAGTCTTGTATATTGTCTTACCTTTCCCATTTATCCTAATTCCTCCTTCAAAATTGGGATAGATCAGATTTATTGGTTCCAGGGCAGCCAAAATAGGCAAGCCTTTTGTGCTCTGTCCAGATTCTGCACTTATTTGTCTTTTCCATGTATTTAAAATAGCATAGAAACATATTATCGTGAAAATTCAGTACTATGAAGAGAGTGAATGATTATCAGGAACACAGCTAAATCTGTCCATTTCTTGGCCCATTTCCAAATCAGGGTGTATCTTAGGGAAAATGTGAGAAGACTGTCCCTTTACATACTCATGAATAGTTCTGTGTATATAATTCCTGCCCATGCCATACAAAAGGAAATACATCTGAGTAAACTTGCATAAAGAAGAAAAGGCTGTGCTCTGACCTACTTACAGATGGAAAAAAATAGACTTGCAGGTAGACAAAAATACTTCTGTTGAATGTTTTAGTAGTGAAATTTGTGAACTGACAAAAACTTTTAGATGATCAACAGCACTAGCAGACAATAGAGATGGTACAGGTGTATACTTGGTTGTCAACTAAAGAGCACAGTTATTTACATTTGCTTGCATGAGTGCTAAGTCACTTTGGTCATGTCCAACTCTTTGTGACCCCATGGATTGTAGTCACCAGGCTCCTCTGTCCATGCAATTTTTCAGGCAAGAGTACTGGAGTGGGTTGCCTTCTCCCAGGGATCTTCTGACCCAGGGGGATCAAACTCGTGTTTCCCACAGTGCAGGCAGATTTTTTACCACTGGGCCACCAGGGAAGACCAGTCCTCATAATAGTACATCTGAAACTTTTAAATGAAATATATTTCCTTCTACCTTATGAAATTATTACTTTTGTAGGTATCTACCCCTCTGCCACTAGACTTTATGCCTCTCGAGGGCACTGTCCTTGTTCTTCTTACCTGTGTATCTTGTATATCATTTCTAGAAAATACCTTACACCTAATAGGAGCTTAATATTTATTGAACTAATGTTATTGTAAAAGCTCACTGTTTCCCCCTATGTCATATACAAAATGGAATCCCATAGTGATCCAGAGATTCTGATCCAAAGAGTTGTAATTATACCTTTCCCTATAACCAGCCTGTTTTTGTTAAGGGGAATCTGTTAGCCAATAATTTGTTTTAAATCTACAGTACATGTCCTTATTTTTTATTGTGAAAACATGATGGAAATGAATAAGTAAAGGGTATTTTGGTCACAGAAATCCCACTGTCAATTGTATATAACAATTATAAGAAATTAGACTGGATTTTTTTTAAAGAGTTGGAAAAGATATAACACTGTCTAACAACCAGACTGAATTGTTAAAAATCAATCCTAGTTCCACTAGCACTTTCTTAAAACTAAGGCTCGAAAGATGTTTGTTCTGTGTTCTGTTTACCTTTCTCTAGAAAACTGGCTAAACTTTTATTCTCTTTTTGTCTTTGTGAAACAAAAATTATAAGAGTCACCACTCCATTCTGTAGTAATTCAGAGCATGAGGTATTTTTCAGGTCTCTTGCACTCTTTCCAGTTTTCTGCCTGAAGGCAGAATTCTTCAATCATATAAACATCCTCAGGGTTCCCAGGATATGGTGAAGGACAAGCTTACTCAGTAAATGTACAGCAAAAAGAGTCGCCCAGTGCCTGCAGCTCAGCCATGTGGTACTTCACAAGGGCAGAGATATTCTTACACTTCTTATTTTTCCACTTGGGACATAAAGTAAGTCATGGACTGACACCCAATTACCATCTTTTCTTTCCCCTATCTGGCACTCTGAACAATAAATTTCTCCTCCATCATTTATAAGGAAATAAATATATCAGAAGATCAAGTCAACATAGACAAAGAAAACAAGACCCAGGATGAATACCAAGAAGAAATGTTTGTAAAAGAACCTTAGGCACTCTGCTGTTCTTTCTTTACTACAGATAACCAAGCTGTTTCTTAGGAGAGGTTCTTAGACCCAAGTATACCTTTCTTAAAAGCACAGTTGTCTGATAATCCCAACTGCTTTCCACAAGAAGGTGAATCATAAATGACAGGATTAGAAATTGCAGACTCCATGTAAAAGCTTCCCAAACGCACCAAGTACAGCATACTCTGGCTTCCACAGAACTCTCAAATCAGTCCTGCCTCCATTGTCACCACCATTGAATTACCACAGCCACCTCAGCATTTCTAATCATTACAATTTAATACTCTCATAATTGCCTCCCTTGCTACTATCTCTACAGACACTTCTGATATCCACAAACAATATCCACACAAACTCAAACTCATCCCCATGCCTTCTGTTTTGTGCCATCATGACATTCCCCAGCCCTGCCCCCGCCCCATCAAATTACTCAGTGACCCTTTGTTGCCTTTCAGGCAAAGATCCTGGATGGCAGGGTTTAACTTCTGGCCTGCCATTGTATTCCCACCATCTGCAGCGCCTAGAGCAGCACCTAGCCTATGATGAGGAAGAAAGGAAGAGAGACAGAACAGTGACAGACACACAGACCGATGAATCCTTTCTAATTAAAAGATTCGATAAATTCTTCTCTTGTCCAGTGCCCAACCTAAAGCAATTCTATCTCACCTTTACAGATACTTAACTTCTACCGAAACGGAAATTTCACCTCAGACAGTGATCTGTATCTTGAGGTGTATGATGGCCAAACATTCAGAAGAAGCTGACCAGTTTTATCAGTCATACAAATATTTTGTTTAAAAATGCCAAACTTTGGCAAAAGCAAATATTTGGTTCTATGCAGCTGTAAATGAAAGGATACTGGAAGAGCTTACTAAAACAAAATGTAAGATAGTACAATCTCAGACATCAGATAATGTCTTTAAATTGTACTCTGCTTTTATTATTTTTTCTGTTATAAGTTTACTTATTACACATTTAAATAGATAAGACAAATTAGAAAAATCTTATGACAAATATAAGTGATTATCACATTTACTTTTTATTTATATTTATTGTTTTATAGCAGGAAACTACCAAGTGAAATAGCACATATTTCTCTTTTTTGTTATTTACCTTCATGGCCATTGATGTTTTCATTTGTAGTATCTCCTTTCTCAGATTTTAAAAATTAAAATTGTTAGGGCTAATTTCAGAACTATACGTTATTAAAATGTTTCCAGCTTTTACTTTAAACTTTCCAAATGATTATATTTAGTGAGGTTCATGTCTTGTGGAAAAGTACTTTCTATAATTGAAATTTTCATTTAAGAAAAATATTTCACAAAACATGCTCTATTATCTATTGTTCTTTAACGGTAAAATTTCCATACAACAATATAAGGCTGAAATACTTTGATATGCCAGCGTGTTAAAAGAGTAGCATTTCCCTACTTAAATAAGGTACATTCTGTAAGTTCTTGTTCTTTTTCTTCTCATGGAATTAGCTTATCAGGAAGTTAAAGCATACAATTCCTAGATATTTTAGGTAACTTCTTATGTATCCTTCTTATGGACTTCCCTGATAGCTCAGTTGGTAAAAAATCCACCTGCAATTCAGGAGACCCTGGTGCAATTCCTGGGTCAGGAAGATCCACTGGAGAAGGGATAGGCTCCACTCCAGTATTCTTGGGCTTCTCTTGTGGCTCAGCTGGTAAAGAATCCACCTGCAATGCAGGAGACCTGGCTTCGATCCCTGGGTTAGGAAGATCCCCTGGAGAAGGGAAAGGCTACCCACTCCAGTATTCTGGCTTGGAGAATTCCATGGACTGTGTAGTCCATGGGATCACAAGTCGGACACAACTCTCTCTCATCTTGTATGGATCCTCTTCTTTTTTATACTTTCTTTGAAATGAATATATTTGAGCTATTGTTTCCTAAATGTACTCTTATTACTTAGTGGTAAAAATACATGCCTTACCAAGACCAGAGGCAAACATAGCAGGGCATCATAGCAAATGATTTATACCTGTTTGCATTGCTGTTTTTAGTTTTTTTATTTATTATTATAGAATAAAATTATGTGTGTAAGTATATGTATGTATCCTTTCACTTTATTAAGAGAATACATGAACTTATTAAGAACTTATATTCAGTAACTTATTCACCACAAGTTTCAGCTCAAAGTGATTTCCCTTTGTTCTTCTGTGTAGGATAACCACAGTGTCCAGGGTTCTCCAGGCCCAACAACTAGTCCTCCAGGGTTAACTCAGTTAAGTTTAGAGAGCATGCTGGGGAAGGCTGCAAAGTGTGCAAGTAAAGAATATCTAAAAAATGCGTATGCAGAAGGAAGAACTTCAGAAAACCAGAATTCCTTGGTGAAGCAGATAGATATAAAAGACTTTGAAACGAGTTTTGTGCCTAAACCATCCCTTTCTCCACCTGGAAGACATGAGTCATCTCCGAAAATTCCAGATCTTGTTATTAAACCAAAGGACCTACCAACCCATCAAGTGTCAGCTTCAATAAACAAAACCTTCCTAAAGGAAATTTCAGAGGAGAAGTTGAAACCAATTGCTGAGTTATCTGTAAGTGGTTTCATTCTGGTTTACATATGTGGGCAGTACATCCTGCTGGGTTCTATTCTGTTCTACTTTGCACACATTTTCAGCAGTATCTATTTTTTATCATTTTGGTGATCACTAATGTATTTTCTTTCCTATTTAGATGTGTTTTAGCTCAGTAACAGCAGCTGTTAAAGAGTATCTTGCACATCCCAGTGATAATAGAATGCCTCATGTTTTTAATGAGAAAGATAATTATCATAATAGTTATTTTTTATTTCCCAGTTAGTTCTCATAATTTGAGTTATCACTGCCTGCAAATTATAAATGAAGATCTTATTTTTGAGCCAAAGGCTTGCCAGTAAAATTGACAGATTTTCAATAACAATCTACATTAGGAGCCATAAAAACATCATTATTCTGTTCACTTTCTGGTCTCTTTACAGCCGTTCCCCAAATAATAAATGATATGAGTGAAGGTTAACAGTAAAGCAGTGTCATTGAATAAATCCCTAGGCTAGCCTGGTGACTATATTCATGTCCATCAGATTGATTTTTTTTCCTTCGTATGAGTACTTTTCTCCCTTCAGTTGCCCCATAGCTGCACTTAAAAAACTAGAGAACAAATGAGGCTATACAGAAAAAATGACATTTATATTCCTTTTTTAAGCAGTAAAGCTTTTTTTGATTTGCCATGTCCTAAGTATTCTGTATGTGTTACAGTGTAAAACTTTGGTTCAGTTATGTTCTAAGCATGTTATAGTGGATTACTTAGTAAGGTGATAGACATATATATATATATCATTACTGTCAACTAATATTTCTTTATTTCTTTGGATTTTGATAGTGATTGCATTGAATCTGTAGATTACTTATGATAATGTCGACATTTTAATAATGTCAATTCTTCCAGTTTGTGAGCACAGAATATCCTCCCATTTATCTGTGTCTTCTTCAATTTCTTTGAACAATGTCTTATGGATTGGAGGTCTTTCACCTTCTTGTTTAAATTTATTTCTTTTTTGTTGTGATTGTGAATGGGATTGTTTTCTTAACATTTCTTTCTTCTAGCTCATTGTTATTAGCATGTAGAAATGCAATTGATCTTTTTGTACATTGATTTTTTTTACCCTGAAATTATACTGTATTTGTTTTATTATTTCTAATGGGTTCTTTTGGTGAAGTCTCAAGGTCTTCCTGCGTATAAAAGGGCTCCAAAATCACTGTGGATGATGACTGCAGCCATGAAATTAAAACACTCCTGCTCCTTGGAAGAAAAGCTATAACAAACCTAGACAGTGTATTAAAAATCAGAGACATCACTTTGCCAACAAAGGTCCATATAGTCAAAGCTATGGTTTTTCCAGTAGTCATATATAGATGTAGGAGTTAAACCATAAAGAAGGCTTAGTGCCAAAGAATTGATGCTTTCGAACTGTGGTGCTGGAGAATACTCTTGAGAGTCTCTTGGACATCAAGGAAATCAAACCAATATCCTACAAGAAATCAACTCTGAATATTCACTGGAAGGACTGATACTGAAGCTAAAACTCCAATAATTTGGCCACCTGATGCAAAGAGCTGATTCAATGGAAATGACTGTGGTGCTGGGAAAGATCGAAGGCAAAAGGAGACCGGGGGAGGCAGAGGATGAGATGGTTAGATAGCATCATCGACTTAATGGACATGAATTTGAGCAAAGTCCAGGAGATACTGAAGGGCAGGAAAGCCTGATCTACTGTAGTCCATGGGGTCAGAAAGAGTCAGACATAGCAACTGAGCAACAGCAACAAATATATAAAAGCATGTCATCTGCAGATAGTGACAGTTTTGCTCCTTTATTTCCAATTAGAATGCCTTGTATTTCATTTTGTTGCTTAATTACTCTGGCTAGGCCTTCCAGTACTACATTGAATGAGAGTAGCGAGAGTGGTCATCCTTGAGCATCTTGTGTTTTTCCTGAATTTAGAGGGGTAGCTTTCAGTTTTTCACCGTCGAGTGTGATGTTAGCTGAGTTTGTCATATATGACTTAAATTATGTCAAAGTATGTTTTTTTATGTATACCTACTTTATTGAATAAAGTTTTTTATCAGAAATGGTTGCTGAGCTTGGGAGCCTCCGGCCCAAATGAACTTTAAATACCTGTCCACTCAGTAAAGTATTCTGGCTGAAAGATAGCGCTCTCTGATGATATCAGGGAATAATGAAAGGAGGAAAGGGACCAAAGTTTGGAGAGAGAGCAGGAGACTTTCCCTCACCCATTATCTTAAGAAGCTTTTAGGATAAGACAGTTCTCAGAAACCACTTGGGAAACCCTTCTTAGAGCTGCTCAGTGCAGATTGCAAACACAAGCCTGACAGGTATGTGTTCCACACGAGAGCCCTCTGAGACATTCCTCTTCCATTTGACAGAGCAATCACTTCACTGGAAATAGAGAAGGAGCTTTATCTTTTTTGAGGGGATAAAGACACAAAGGAACTACTTCCCTTTTGTGCACAGAGGTTTGACCTCAGTGTCAAAATTCAAGCTAATAAAATTCACTCTCTATCAGCCCACATGATCGTTACAATCTGTGACTCATGTTTGGGAGTGTGATAATCTCAGGTTAACAGGACATAAAATTATTGAAGGCATAGGCATTCTATCCCATTCCAAAGTGAATTTACAATGGGAATGAAGGGTTCTTCCAGAGAACCCTTGTTTTTTAAAAAAGAACTTCATGGTCCTAGTGAGAGGATTCTAATAATTGACATTCTCCCTGCTTGATGTGTGCTGCTAAAAATCTATGAAAACTAATTTCCTCAAGAATGCCGTGTGTTTACTAACTCTACAAAGGGATTTTTCTTCAGATCCTGGAAAACCACAGAGTGATTTAGAAAAATAAATAAATAACTGCCTTACTGAGATTTAATTCACACAATATAGACGTCAACGTTTTTCTTACAATGCTTACAGAATTGTATAACCATCAGTACTGTCTAATTTTAGATCATTTCATCACCCCAAAAGAAACTCTATACCCATTAACAGTCACTCCTCATACCTCCTTTCCCCCAAATTTCTGGCAACCACTAATCTATTTTTTGTCACTATGGATTTGCCTATTCTGGACATTTCACTTAAATATAATCATATAATATACAACGTTTTACGTCTGACTTCCTTAATTTAGCATACTATTTTCAAGGTCCCATCTATGTTGTAACACATCACCCCTTTATATGCAGGAATGATAAATCACTATATGGATATACCCTGTTTATTTGTCCATCTGCTGATGGACAGTTGGTTGTTTCCACTTTTTGGCTGTTATGAATTGATGCCAATATGAACATTCATGTCAAAGTTTTTGTGTGGACATATGTTTTCAGTCCTCTTGGGTATATACCTAAGATTAGAACTGGTAGGTCATATGGAACTTTACATTGTGACTAACTGCCAAACTGTTTTCCAAAGTGTCTCTACCATTTTACAATTCCATGAGCAATAGGGCAATTTCTTCACATCATAATCAACACTTCTTATTGTCTGTCTTTTTTATTTAAGCCATACTAATGTGTGTGAAGTGGTGTCTCAATTGTAGCTTTGGTTTGCATTTCTCTAATGACTAAACATATTGAGCATCTTTTCATGTGCTTATTAGCCATTTGTGTTTCTCCTTTAGAGAAATACCTATTCAAATCCTTTACCTATTTTTTAATTGGATTTTTTGTCTTTATATTATACAGTTGTAAGAGTTTGGATACAAGTTCTTTGTCAGATATATGCTGAGACAACCCCAGTCTGTAGGTTGTCTTTTCATTTCTTGATGGTGTCTTTTGAAGGTCAAAAGATTTTAATTTTTATAAAGTCTAGTTTATCTGTTTTTTCCTTCTGTTGCTTGTGCTTTGGGAATTACATCTAAGAAATCGTTGCCTCATCCAAAGTCGCAAAAATGTACTCCTGTTTCCGCTTCACTCTGTGATCCATTTTGAGTTAATTTTTGTATATAGTGGGAAATAGATACTCACCTACAGTTTGTGTTTTTTTTTTTTTTTTGCATGTTTGTATTCAGTTGTGCCAGCTCCATTGGTTGAAGGACTATCCTTTCCCTATTGAATTGTCTCGCACCCTTTCTAAAAATCAGTTGACCATACATGTAACAGTTTATTTCTGACCTCTCAGCTCTATTTATTGTATGTCTATCATTTTGCAGTGCTACACTGTCTTAATTCCTATAGTTTTGTAGTATAGTTTTGAAATCAGTAAGAACTTCATTCTTTCTTATCTTGATTGTTTTTGCCATGCTGAGTTCCTTGCATTTTAATATGAGTTTGCTGATCAGCTTCTCAGTTTCTACAAAAGAGGCAGCTGGGGTTTTGGTAGGAACTGCCTTTAATCTTTAGGTCAATTTGAGGAATATTTCAATTTTACAGTCTTTCAATCTTCAGTATTTTAGTCCATTGGCTGTTTTTCCATTTCTTTGTGTGTTTAATTTCTGTCAGCAATGTTTTATAGTTTTCAGTGTACAAGTCTTGCACTTCTCTTGTTAAGTTTATCCCTTTCTTATTCTTTTTGATGCAATTGTGAATGTAATTTTTTCTTAATTTCATTTTTTTACTTGTTCATTGCTAGTGTATAGAAATACAATTGATCTTGCAACCTTGCTGAACATTTATTAGTTCTAATAGTGTTTTTGTGAATTCCTTAGGATTTTCTATGTATGAGATCATGTCACTGCAAATAGAGATAGTTCTATTTCCACTCCAATCTAGAGGGTTTTTTAATTATTTAAACATAGTTTGTTTACAAGATGCCTATCTCTGCTGTACAGGAAAGTGACTCAGTTATATACATATATACATTCTCTTTTTCATTATGGTTTATCACAGGATATTGAGTATAGTTCCATGTGCTATACATTAATGGATATTTTTTATTTCTTCTTAATTGCGTCCACAAATGGATTTAATTTGGGTGAAAACATTTTTTTCTTTCAATATATATAAGATTTAGTACTTAATAGAGTGGCCCCAATATTGAATTCTAACACAGACATGGTGTATTCAAACAGGCCTAGAAAGATTCTGTTGGTATGATTCATAAGAAATGTGCTTGATGCAAGAACATTTTGAGAATTATTGTGGAACTAGAAATCCATTTAATATTAATATGAATGCAGGTGTGAAATTAACCTTTGCTGGCTAGCATTGTAGTCCATATATGTACAGTACTAACATCTATGGGGGTTTCTACCACTTAAGTTCGGTTTCTAAAATACAGGGCCTCTGGGGAATGGGATATACTTATTCCAGTTCTACTTCTAAATAAGTAAGAGCATCTGTTCTGCTGACAGCCTATCAGATCAGATGTTCTTCTAACTGCTATAATACACTGACCAAGAAAGGTGAGGCCTCTCTCCTCAGGAAGCTTGTATCTGTTGAAAGATACAGACAACAAGTAAACAAGTATATAAAATGATTCTAAACTATGATAAAGACTTGGGAAGGAAAAAACAGGGTGATAGAGTGGTAGTTTGGGCAGAATTGTGAGTACTTTACCTAGTATCTGCCTGAATGGGTGACATTTTAACTAAGATTGTTTAAGATGAAGGCAACCATGCAAAGAACCAGGGGCTAATGTTTTAGGCATCAGGATTAGTAGGTTCAAAGCTCCTGAAATGAGCATCATTGAGGAATAAAAGAGGCTCCTGGAGCTGGGACATATGGGCAGGCAGAAATTAGAAGAAGATGAGAGCAGAGAGGTAAACAAGCCCAGATCATATAAAGTCAGGAAGCACATGGTGAGGAGAGTGGCCCTCATTCCAAACGCAGTGAGTGGTAAGTCTTTGAAGGTTTTTAAGCAAGGCAGTGACATTTATATTCAGTCTCCTTTGGCTTCCTCCAGAGTAGATGTAGTAGGGCAGACATAGAAGCAGCGAGGGCAGTTGAGGCAGTACTCTTGGAGTTCAGAGTGGAGATAAAGAGAAGTAGCAGATTACTGGAATAACTGGGTGTAGCACTGATAGGATGTAAGAAAAAGGAAGCAGAATCTAGGATTCTTAAGAATCTAGGAAACTTAAGTTTGGGACTTGAACAGTCAGATAGTTGTGTCAGTCTGGGCTGTAGCAGATTGGATGTATCTGAGTCATCAACTTAGTCATCAGGGTACCACAATCAGGAACTGTAAATGGACATTTCTAAAATCTGTGCTCTCTGAAAGTGCTGACGTGAAATAACTTTATGGCAACAGTAAAAGGCTCTTACAGAAGGAGGTGCAGCGAAATTGTCTTCCTATCCCCCTGATACGGAAGAGTACTAGTAATTCTAAAGGAACACTTACTGAAACTAATTTGCTAACTGCTTGGTAAACTTCTTTCTGGCAATGTGTTATTCATATTTTAATAGAGTTCTCTATTATTAAGTTCAAATATTTTTAATTAAGAAAGAAATACAGCCCTCTGGGTAATATTGCAGTCATATATATAGCTGGTAATTAAACTTTTCCACATGTATAACTGCATTCAAATAATTTTGAATGAATCATTTTAAACCTGCAGATGTCATTGTGTGCATCTTAAAACAAGTAAACAAGACATGTATAGCAATCTTTGTGGTTCCAGAAAATGTTAGAGCTTACTGAAGAATTATTTCATAAGAAAGACAAAATATGCTACCAATCACAAATTCAGGTATTTTTTTTTAAATGCTTGACTTTTATAGAGAAAACATTGTAAAATGAATCATATATAATGAGCTTAATTTTCACATTTCCATTTTTGAAAATCAGAACTGAATTATGGAAAGGCCCTTTTTTAAAAAGATATTTTAGGCTGTGATATAATGTGAGCAAATTTTTCTTTTAATTTTCAAGTCATTTTTTGGATAATGAAAAAGGATTAATTGCCTCCCTGATAACTTGAGTCCCAGTATTGGAGCAGTGAATATCTATCTATATCTAAAAATATCATATATTTTTAAAGTTATAACAGTTTGCTATTCAGTGAAATTTATGCTCAGAAAACTTAGAAGAAAATAAATTTGTAAGTTATTTTAAAGTTCTAAAGGCATTATTCCATTACATAAATATTTGCATTTTCTAAGGTACCCTTTGCTCAAAGTGAAACCATCTGTCTGTCTTTGAATTTGTCATTCAAGTATGCCATTTGCAGTTGTCTTTCCAACAATACCACATTGTTTGAAGAATTCATAAATGTCTTTCTGACCCCTGACTTGCTTCATCAACAGCAGTATTCCAGTGTTCCAAAACACCTGTCTTGGGGGCAGGTAACTCTGTATATCAGACATCATCCTGGTCCAATTGTGCAGACTCTCTTAGGGGTAACTCTCCCTCCTGCAGCAGTTTCCACCATAGGTACCCACTGACCTCATGCTGCCTTGAGCCTTCCCCCTTGCAGCCTTTAAGACCTTCCCCAATCAGGGCTCTATGTCATATCTACCCACATTTTCATTCTTCAAAACAGATAAATCAGGAGCAGGGGACACCATGGTTCAGAGCCCCAGCTCAAATCAGCCAGACTTGATTTGAGTCCTAGCTTTGCTTTTTTTAGTTGTGTGACCTTGGACACATTTCTTAACCTCTTTGTACCTTGGTTATATCATGTGTAAATTTGGAAAAAATAACAATACTTATTCCACAGGGTTTTTGTAAGTATTAAATGAGATAGTACATGTAGAACACTTAGCCCATAATCCAACAGGGTATTTTCTTATATCTATTTCTGAGTAGTTAGAACCTGTCAAATTCAAATCAAATTCTCAAAACTAATTATTGAGACTGTTCAGTAAATGATGACTATATATGCTTTTTGTCCTTTGCTTATAGTTGAATCAAGTGTTAACAAATGAGTAAATTAATTCTGCTAGGTAATGTGTTGATATTTTTTCAAGGATACACTGAAGAGAGAAAACTGTTTAGAAGCGGGCTGTGGTATCTCTCCAGTCCTCCCCCAGAGACCACCCTCAGTGTGCCTGCCATGTTCCCAGAGCTGAATTGGAGATGCGTAGCTTCATGATTGATAGAGCAAACTGAACTTGGGCAGGACTAGTAGCATTTCATAAACCGTAGTGTTATCCATGGGAAGAAAGTTTCATTTATTAAATTGGACATTCCTGCCAATTTATAGTCTTTGGGAAAAGAGTCTGATGTTTGATGTTTTGTTGAAGCTGCACTCTTTCCTTGTCTCCGAAAAAAAAAAAGGTCATTATCTCAGTCTTATCTGTCAATGTATTGCTGGGGATATTGCTGAAGCTACAGAATTTGGCGATTAAATAACATTTGTGTCACCAGTAGAAGTATTTGAATTAGACATAGAAATTTCCCAGGTGGAACGCGTTTCTAGCCCTCTGCCTTCTTTTTGAATATTTTTCAGTCTGACTGATATATAGTGTGGTTTGTTTATTTCACTTTCTTTGTATCTAGTGTCTAATTTAGTTGCTCACCAGGGCAAAATGGTCTCGAGTAGATGTGTGTTAAAATAATTTAAAACGGAATTACAGTTGAGATCCAGGTGATGATATCGAATTGCAGAAGTTATTAGGATATGTTTATGTCTCCATTTCTGAGTAGTTGTGCAAACAACATGCCATTTACTTTGATAAAGAGGAGCAGTTTCAAATTCTCAAAAGTTTCAGAAGTTGTAGCTAGAAAGTCTTGGCAAAAATTGAGACTATCAGAAGTATGAATCAATGAGAAGACATTAGTGGTTTAACCAGCACACTTTGGCATTTCATCGTCAGTTCTCCAATATTCTAATGCTAAGGGTTAGATGGCATCCTACTAGTTACGTGTTTATGGAAGAAATCCATCTTCTTTGATGTCTTGGTTTTCCTAATTCTAAAGAGGAGCAAATTAAATAAATTTGTCATTTTCCTACTATATGCAAGAGATACTAGGCTGTTTTCTAAGCACATTGAGATCGAGGTCTTTGATCTCAGTCAGACTTGATTTGAGTCCTAGCTTTGCTTCTTTTTAGTTCTGTGACCCAGACACATTTCTCAACCTCTTTGAACCTTGGTTATGTCATGTGTAAACTTGGAAAAAATAGCAATATTTATTCCTCATGGGTGTTCTAAGTATTAAATGAGTACATGTAGAACATTTAGCCCATAATCCAGCAGGGTGGCTTTAAAGATCAGGAGTACTTGCTGTGTGCCAGGCTCTCTACGGGTGTCCCACACTATCTCCAGTCTCCATCTCCCCCCTTGAGAGGACTTACTTCTTTGACAGACAAGGAAGGAGAGAGATTTGGCTTGTTCACATATAATAAGTGACAAGGCAGAGTATCAAACCCAGGAATTCTGGCCAGAAAAGCCTGTAACTCCCACCACACTGGACCATCACCCCTAGTTAAAGACCACTGAAAAAATTCTGTGATCAGGTGGCAACTTAACTTCTATTGCCACTTAAAGCTTTATAGTATTTTAATGTGCAGATACTGCAGATGTTGGTTTATCTGTCGTTACTGTTTTACAACCAGTTGTATATTCTAAACAGTTCAAACTTATCTAAAGGTGTCATCTTCCCATTCCAGAAGCATCCGTTGTCTTACCTCTGCTATTTTCATCTCTATAAGAAATTTTATTGTTTTCCTTTTGATTCTTTAAATAATTTTTAAACTACCATTTATTGAATGGCTTTATGCTTGTTCAGTGTACAAAACTACAATCACCTTGTAGATGGCATATCCTTGGGCATAATATAAAACCTCTTCAATTGGCTGTTAGTAGATTCCTTCTAGTCTATTATTGTTAAAACTTAGAAGTTAAATGCTGGAAAATTAAAAATTGTTTATCAGTTGTTTAACGTTAATAAGAGCACAGCTGTGTTTGTCAGAGATTTCTTTCTGAAAATTAGCAAGCTGACTACCAAGGCAGAAATGTATGGAAGTATATTTCTTTTTAGGTCATGGATTAAAAGACTGTTCTATACAAATTTAGCACATGAATATAAAGATTTTTTTTTCTTTAAATCCTTTCATGCCAAACAAAAGAGAGAGGAGAGCCACATATACAAGATAGAAGTTATCTCTTTGCAAGGAATTTTAGCACTATTGGATTTAATTACCCAAGAATTCTTTACCTAAGACATTTTGGGAGATTAGTATTCCTGAATAATGAAGTATGGATTGAGTGTCTCCAGGTCACATGCCAAAATTTTTGTGACAGACGTTTCAGAGGCATCATTGGGTTTGGTTATGCCTGTGTCCATGCGAATGCTGTCAGCGTAAAACATGTTCTAGGTTCAGACCAGTTGGTTCTTTTGGATAGCCTGACTCTTGATTTACACTGTGCAAGTTGACACTGCATCTCTTACATTTAGCAAAGTTTTTCAAGTTGTACTGTGGCTTGGTCTTTAAGTTTTGATTTATATCTTTGCATGGTGAAGACACATGGTGAAAGCTACCATATATTGCGAATGAGTTGTGTGTTCAAGTATGTGCCACTCACAGCTCATGTTTGTGGCTTCTGTCTTCTCTTCATTCCTGTTGTTAGTCGGCCAGTGCCCCCAATGAATCAGAGCAAACTCTTATGTGGGATAAGTAGCTTAGGAATTTGAAGCAAGTCTTCCAAGGAGTGCTCGTTGGAGAAGAGATGTCCTAGAACACTAATTTACTGTCAGCTATTAGTATTAAAAATGTCAGTGTAGAGATTAAACACTGTCTGCAAATAGCAGTCAGGAGGAGATTAATCTTCAAATGCCAATTAAAATCTAAAATTAGTTTTGGAAAATGGACTTCTGCTTTTCTTGTTGTCATGTTGAAGTTCAAAAAAACTTCCAAAACTTTCTAATTATATCTTTTTAAACTCTTAACAGTAAATACAAATTTGAAACTACCATGATACTGACTCCCAAAAGGAAAATTGCCTTTTTTCCTCCTACTGATACAGTTCATAGTAAGGTGCCAGTGAGTAATAACTAATCACTTCTTAGGAAATCTCTTTTTGATTCTCAGACTTTTGTGCTCTTGTTCACAAAGAAATATGCATATCATGAACACATACTTTGAAGATTTTCACAAACTGAAGGAACTGATCATCATCTGAATCAAGAAAGAAAACAGTGTCAGCTGCCCAGCAGCCCCACTGTCCTCCCTTCCTGTTACTATCCTGTGCTTTCGTGCCCTCAGGACTACCCCCTACCCGCCAAGACTGGTTTTACCAGTGAATGCTCCCTTACGTCTGGGTTCTCTGGCTCAGCATTTCTTTTATAAGAGTCAGTATATCACTCATTTCAATGCTATATAGTACCCTCCTGTGTGGCTCTCATACCATTTATTTACCCATTCTACTGTTGGTGGGCATTTGAGTAGTTTCTGTTTGGAAGCTATTAAAATTATGTCTTGTGATAGAATCCTAGATTTTTTAATAAGACTTGGGCAGGGAAGTAGAAGCCATCTGGTCTTATAAGATTTAAGTTAAATTCTAGGTATTTTCATCTTTGTTACTTTGGAACAGTATTATAGATTTCATTTCTAAAACAGTATATATTTAAGTAAATAGTGCTTTCTATGAATATGAGCTCCATATGTCTAGCTTGCCCCATGTTTTCTTGCCTGATGCTTACAGTAGGCTTCCCTATCACGCTTCCAATCAGTCCTTCAATGCCAAGCTTAAAGACCATCTCCTCCATGATGCCTGATCCTACAGGAAATGACCTCTCTCTTTTCTGAAATACCAGACTATTTGGTATATCTACCTTTTCTCATGTTACCTTTCATATCCTAAGAGCCACCATCCCTTTTGTAGTAGTAGTGCCTTTCGAGTCTTGGTTTAACTAAAAGAATACAAAGAAGATTGCTTGTTAGAGCTTTTACTAAGAGTTTTTACAACATGATGTCCCCTGTGTCCTAGGTATCAGGCACTGTCACAATGCAAACCTGATTCAGAGTCTCGAAAATGTTACAGGCTCCAGAGTGAGAATAATGACCCAATTTTCTCTCAGTTCTATTACTCTCCCATCCGTGTAAAATAGGAGGTTGGTCATCTCATTTTATTAACCCATGGCCATGTCTGATTCTGCCTCTACACCACCATTGTAAACTCAGCCTTGTGTCCCCCTCAGTTCAGTAGAGTTGGTTCTTAGCACAGATTCTATAGGCAGAAGTTTGCTCAATTAAGCTATTCCACATTAAAATCTTGAGAAGACAGATTAAGCGGAGGGCTTCAAGTTGAAAGATTATTTTTGTTTGTTGTGTCTTATCATTTTGCTGAAGTTACCGGTTTTCCTTTTAATCACTATCAAAACTCTGTGTGATTATTAATACCATACATCAGTATATGTTTCCTTATTGTATACTCATTTCTTTAGAACTCTTTATCCCTCCTAGATTGTAAAACCTGTGAAAGCAAGGGCCACATCTTAACCTTTGTAGCTTCACAGACTTACATTCCCAAAACTGTCTGAAAAAAGATCAATGAAAATGAATGGATTGAATGGCTTTATAAGGGAAGGACTTGCCTGGGAATCTAAGCACAGCTGAATTATATAGCCCCAAGCCCATTACCTGCTCCTAAAATAAATCTGATTGATATTGTCTCTCCTCTGTCCTACAAGGATATTTTGAGACAAAATTGGGTTATACGTAACAGTTTGAGCCTTTCAGAGATGGAATTACATAAGGCACTTTGCCTCTTAGGAGTTGCATAATTTAGTTAGATGACATCTTGTGCTGGGTCTACTTTAATGTGAAGACTTTATTGCAAGCCTTTATATTTATATAAATTATTTAGCCTTTTCTGGGGTTTTGGAATGGTTCAAGAGATTTCACATCAAGAATACATCAAGGGACTAAGTTAATTATCTCTCCGCCACCAGTTGCTCTATTCATGACCCTGGTGTCTCTGCTCACTTTTGGTTTTGTGAGGCTTTTTTCTAATTTTGCTGGGCAGTTGCATCTTAGTCACATCTCTGTTGTAGTATTGATGATGATACATTATAATAGCCTGATTTTTTTTAATTGAAGCATAATTGCTCTGTAATTTTGTACAAAATTTTGTAAATTTGTACAAAATATATATAATTGACATAAATATATGTCAATCCTACTCTCTCAATTTGTGTCACCCTCTCCTTCCCCACTGTGTCTACATGTCTGTTATCTATGTCTGCATCTCTTTTCCTGTCCTGAAAATGGATTCATCTGTACCATTTTTCTAGATCCCATATATATGTGTTGACACCCAGTTTATAATACCTGTTATCTCTCCCTTTCTAGACTGTGAGCTCCATGAGAACAGAGATGTGTCTCATTTTCTTTATGCTCCTAGGTCCTAGCATAGTACAGAATAGGTGAAAGGGGCCAGAGGAAATGAGAGGAAAGAATAATAACAACAGGGCACAAATCATCAATTTGGAGACACTTAGTAGAGCTGTTTGTCAGGTACTGTGCTAAGCATTTGGTACTCAGTATTTTAGTACACTGAAAATCCCACGAGTTACATACTATGCTCCCATTTTACAGATGAAGAAACGAAGGCATGGAAAGATAAAGTGATTTTCCCAATCACATACAGCTGGTAAAAGGTGAAACCAGGGCCCAGACTCAGATCTGTGTGGCTTAACCACTGGCCCGTTAGCTCTTGTTTTTCTGTCTTAGCACCCAAGGTTGTACCTCAGGCTTGTAGATTAAATAAATAAAATGGCTGAATTAATCATACTAAGTACATATAAAAGTTTTATTCTTAATAAAAATTGTGAAAACAAAGTTTCCTTTTTCATTTTAAAAGCATGTATCATCAGTGCATACCTGTGTGACATGTTGGGCTTCCCTGGTGGCTCAGTGGTAAAGAATCTGCCTGCAATGTGGAAGACCCAGGTTCGATCCCTGGGTCAGGAAAATCCCCTGGAGGAGGAAATGGCAACCCACTCTAGTATTCTTGCCTGGGAAATCCCATGGACAGAGGGGTCACAAGAGTTGGACACGACTGAGCAACTACACCACCACCACGCGACATGCCAGAATGTTCAGTTCTACTTCTTGACAGAGAAACTGAAGGGCAGAAAGTCATGTGTTTACTGTTGACCCCAAAGTCAAATGGCTAGTCTTTGTTTCACATCTGATTACTGAACTACTTTTTTTTTTCAATTGAGTTATAATTAATTCATATATCTAGATCCAGCACTCCTTCATGCTCGCTGTATATTTCTAAATAAAGTCTTGCATTGAGTTAGCAAAAAAAAAATAATAATAATAATTAATTCATATACCATAAAGTTCAGAAGTTTTTAGTATATTCAGGACATTCTGTAACCATCACTACAACACAGCCTGCTTTCAGAACATTTGCATCACCCCAGAAAGAAACCCCTTACCTGTTAGAGATCACTGCCCATTCCGTCTCTCCTCAGTCCCTGGACAACCACCTGTCTCCCTTCTATCTCTGTATACTTGCCTTTTCTGTATATTTCATATACATGAAATCATATAATCCGTGACCTTTTGTCTCAGGCTTCTTTCACTTAGCATAATATTTTCAACATTCACCCATCTTGTAGCATGTATCTTTATGGCTAATAATACTCCATTGTATGGATAAACAAAAATCCATTCATCAGCTGATGGACATTTGGTGGTTTCCACTTTTGGGCTATTATGAATAATACTGCTAATCATTCATATGGAAGTTTCTGTACGCATGTATATTTTTAGTTCTCTTGGATATATCCCAGCAAGTGAATTGCTGGCCCCAGGGCCCATGTTTAATGTTTTGAGGAACCACCAAACATTTCCAAAGTGGCTGCACCGTTTTATAATCACAACCAGTGATGTGTGAGGATTCCAGTTTCTCCGCATCCTTGCCAGCACTTGTTACTGTCTGTCTTTTGTATTATAACAATCCCAGTGGATGTGAATGGTCCCTCATTGTTGTATTGATTTGCTTTCTCTAATGACAGTGATGTTGGGCATCTTTTTGTTTATTACCCCCCTATTTATTTTGAATTTAAATTGTTTTTATTTTTCCCTTTTTAAAGTGCCTTTTTTGGGAATATAAACTTTGTTTTTCTTCTTGTAATATCTGTTTTATTCAAAGAAGTCTCTAAGCATATTAAATGCTCATGGACTCATTACTCATGACATCCATTAAGGGTGTCAAGCAGCTGAAGCCATGAACTATAAGAATTTAAGTGAGTTTCCATTGAAGTGAGTTTCAACTTCACAGAAAATCTCTACATCACATTATTAGATCACAGGCTTTCATAACCCCAAAGTTATGATGATGATAATGCTTTATTAAAAAGCTTTTAGTGTCATAGAAACACTAAGAATTTTTTTCAATTGTTATTTTCTTAACCTTTTACATCCTGATGAGGCAGAAGAAAAGACAGTAGCTATCTCAAAGAGTCATCCAAGAAAACAAATTTAGAAATTTGAATATCTTAAAATGTCTTATGTATCATGGAAAAACTTTTTGAGCATTATCACTGATTCCAGATGTACAAAAATATTTCAAGTTTGTTTTCAAGTTGTATGCCAGTCCTGGATGTAAATCACACTGCTCATTCATATGTGATGCTAACATTTCAGCAATGTTGAAGTTAATGTTAGCTACCAAATTTGGTTTAAGCCAGAGAAAAGGGAAGAGGTTTGAAAATTCCATATGCCAGTTTCTTCCCTATACATTGAAATAATATTTATACTAGCTCTGAAGATTTATAGTAGTAGACTTGACAGATTACATATGTATAGTAAAGTCCATATGAATTTAAGTGTTTATGGTAGCTCTGAGGTCTTTCTGGCTTTCAGACCTTACATGTTCCCATCTTCAGTTCATATTTTATTTGGTGGCTTTTAACATTAGTTATCTTCATTCTTACTGTTAGTTGAATTTATTTGGTCCTAGTGTTCACACTGATGAAATTTGTCAATTCTCTTATAAACCAGACATTTTTATGGAAGGTGATTTTTTCTTTTACAAAAAGCTGTTTTGAATTTTTGTTTATTTAGTCAGTCCTCAAATACTGGCTGGGCTCCAGGTGTGAGAAATACAATGGAAGTAAGACAGTCGTGGAGCTTGCCTTTGTAGCACTCACACACTACCTGTGGACTCCAAAACCAGTTAGGTACCTGCGGCTGTGATGGTGCTAAAAATGTACACTGTAAGATTCTCTGAGAGCACATAATGTGGAGGAACTGACCCAGTTTTGAACTGTCAGGAAAAGCTTTTCTGAAGAAAAACACATAATCTGGGCCCTAAAGGACAGCTGGGCATTCGCACACAAGAAATGGCGTGTGCACAGGCACTAAGGCAAGAGTGGGTGTGACGCTTTTGAGGACCTGAATAGAGGACAGCGTGGCCGGCACGTCAGGAGAAGGAGACATGATGAGGCAGCCGGCAGGGGCGGCATATAAAGGCCTGTTAAAGATCTGGGCCTCTGTCAGTGGGGAACCACTGTAGGGCTTAAGGCTGTAGAGTAGCATTCACAGAAGCCCATAAAATTAAGAAAGGCCAAGTGACTCATTGCTCTTTCAATTTCTTCTCTCTTGCTCAGCAGTATGACTGGAGAAACTATCAGCCCAGTGAGATTAGTGAATCTGAGTTGCAAATGCTCGCCAGCCTACGGCGGCAACAGAATGAGGAACTGGAGGATACTGGGGCTCCCTATGGCCTGAGCGCATCCCAGGTTGACAACTGTAACGTCAGCATAAGCACCAGCAGCGACGACACAACCACGTGGAACTCCTGCCTGCCACCGGTGAGTCCAGGGGTTTGCGACTCTGTTTACTGCCTTAATCAGGGATCCAGCCTCTCCGTAACAAAGCCCAGCCTTGCCTGGGAAAAGTAGGGCTGAATGAGAATACTTCCCATGAAAACTGTTCTGAAATAGTGTTGTAATACTGGAGGCATTGTCTTGTTTTAAATTATTTTATTTATCTTCAGATAATGGGCTTCCCTGGTGACTCAAACGATAAAGAATCTTGCCTGCAGTGCGGGAGATCTAGGTTCGATTCCTGGGTCGGGAAGATCACCTGGAGAAGGCCCTGGCAACCCACTCCATATTCTTGCCTGGAGAACCCAATGGACAGAGTAGCCTGGCAGGCTTCAGTGCATGGGGTTGCAAAGTGTCACTACTAAAGTGACTTAGTTTGCACCTTCAGATAATGTATGTTAATTGTGTGGTGAGATATAAAACCCTACATGAAAATGAAAGAAAAAGAATAATTTTACTATAGACTCTAGGTATTTCATTGCATTCTCAGCTCCCTAGCACAAGCCCTGGCACATAGAACAGGCTCAATATGTGTTTTAAAAGTATCCGTTAAATGAATGAACAAAAAGGAAGAGACTATAGCTAAACCAAGTATGGCTTGGATACAGTGGCAGAAAAAACGTTTTTGGAAGTCACCGGATTTTTGCTGACTCCTCCCTGTGTCTCTGGCCATGAGAGGCATTGCAAGTGCTTCAGCAGCTTATACTATCCTGTATGTTTATACGGTTAAAGCACTCTTAAATGCAGCCCTTCATTTTTTCTATAGACTAGCAGGCGACCTGAAGCAGGCCACAGTCTGCCTGTTTTTCAGTTGAAGTAACTAAATTCTGGACTCAAGCTTCCACACCTGCTCAGTGGTAGAGCCCAGAACAAAGCCCAGTGATTTTACTGCGTCTATTCTTCAGTACAATCCTCATGGATCTTATGGTTTAATTGAAAAGACAAGGCAGAAACATTCACAGAACAGTCTAAGAAATGTCATGGGGCAGAAGAATAAAATCATGATTATAATAATGGCAATTAGAGCTGCCATTTCTTTAAGACCTAAAAGCATTTAAGATCTCCATAGACCAAACAAACATTTACTTATAATGCTACATTCAACATCAGATCAAACATATTAAAATGTACTTTCAAATCCAGTAGTAAATATAGTTTTTTACCAGACAATTTTTGAAAGGAAATATAAAACTGTGCACCTTTGGTTCATGCTTATATAAAATTACATAAAGGTTAGTTTAAGTGTAGTTAACAGTGGATAAGCTATGTTTTAAGTATTGAGTTAAATATCAATTTTTCAGTTTTCATTTTCTATTTTAAAGTAATTTTTTTTTTTTCCGGATCTCCACCTTCTTTGTAGCTCTTAGAAATCTCAGAGGCCCTGACACTAGGCCTTGTGTTTCTTACTACTCCTTGCTGCTATCCTATGTGGTAAGCACTATTGAGTTCCCATTTTCAGATGAGAAAACAGACTCTTGAGTAGAGTGACACAGAACTAGTTTGGCATGACTCTCAATTCTAAGCTTCTAGCCTCCATGATAAGGACTTCTTGATATGTGACTTAATTGTCAACTGAGTGCTATGAATATCTAGCAGAAGTTGAGATTTCTACTCTGGAGAGAACTTCCAAATCACAGATGAGAAATACAAATTGGTTCTAAGGATTAGGGGTGGTGGGGGCAATTATATTAGTTTTTCTTTAGTGTTCTTTTTACCACCTTGACCACCGTCCAAGTTGGTCTTGCCTTATTTAGCTGTGCTTTCATTAAACTGGATGATCAAGCATACATAACACACCAAGCAACCGTGGTCCCAGAGAGTACCTACCCACCCAGAAAAACATACCCCTGTGTACTAGTTACTCAGAGTATCCTGATAGCCAGAGCTAAGAACAGAAGAGTAAGTTGCAGATTTTTGCCAATGCAATTTACAGTGGAATTGAAATACTGCCTTTCTTATAAAATATTTCTTAGCAGCCATTTAAACCATAGTAACAAAGAGAATAGTAGCCTCCTGAACAAACCCATTCTGTCATGAAGTAGCTCAGAGACCCAGCATTACAAAGGGCAAGCTGGAAAGTGATTATTCAAGACTGAAAAGGCTGAACTCTCGGTTGCCCAGGATACCATGTCCCCATCACTGTCCTGTTGTGGCAAGGGCTGAAGTCCCCATGCATCACAACTACTTCACTCTAAAAGTCTACAGCTGAAAATAACCATTGGTAATAAACTTAATAACCCCTCTATTTGACCAAATGAGAAATTGAAAACAGTCTATTTTTTTAGACAGAGAAAATAATTGAAAAAACCTACCTTTGGTATTTGTAAGATATATTTATTATTCCATCAAACTCAGTCTATTTCAATATTGAAACTATCAACAAATGGAAAATTGCATTCCTTAATGAATTCTGCATCTTGTTGCTCGTATAGAGTCTAAATAGAGCAATTTACAAGAACTACTATGGTCTTTTCTGGGAGCTCATAATTTTCTTTTTAGAAGTTGTACCAGGGCAATGAAAAAGAAGCAGTGGAAGAAGACATAACTTCATCACAGTGATATCCTGCTTTTCTTACGTCACAGTGATGGCACCATCCTCCACACTGATCCTCCACACTGACACTCAAACCAGAAATTTGAAAGACGTCCACTTCTCCCACCCCTTCATTTACCACACCCAATTGATCGTCAAATCCTGAGAATCCCCTCTCCTTTTTACCTCTTAACCCTCCCTATCTAATACCATGCTCACATCAAAAGTGGCCCAGACAGTAAAGAGTCTGCCTGCAGTGTGGGAGACCCGGGTTTGATCCCTGGGTTGGGAAAATCCCCTGGAGAAGGAAATAGCAATACAATCCAGTATTCTTGCCTGGAAAATCCCATGGATGGAGGAGCCTGGCAGGTTACAGTCCATGGGGTCTCAAAGAGTAGGACACGACTGAGTGACTTCACTTTCCTTCATCTAATACCATAGCTTTGGTATTTCATTTCTTATCCAAATTCCCTCATCAATTTCCTAATACTAAGGTGCCTGCAATCCAAGCACTATAGCGTGGTGGTTAGGAGCATAGGCTCTGAAGTCAAATCGCCAAGGTTCACATCCAAGCTGTGACCTTGTCAAACACATGGCACTGTGTCTGAGACATGATAAGCAATTAATAAATTAAGATTAGTTGTCATTATTATTCATGCTGGCTGTCTCTCTAAAGACCACATCTGATGTGATCTCATCCCTACATGAAGCCCTTTTGTAACTCCTCATTGCCTCTTTATCCTGGCATACACAGTCCCCCCACCATGATCTGAGACCTGCCCCTCTCTCCAGGATCATCTCTCACTGCTCTCCACCTTTCTCTCCATGCTTTAATCCCAGTGGTAATCCGCTAAAGGCAGTTTTACGCATCCTTGTACCTTGTACCAGTTTATCTCTTAAGACTCAGCTCCAAAGCCTTCTGTAATCCTTCTCCTGGCTCACTGAGAGAGGTAGCTTCCTTTCCGTCACAAAAGCCAGGATTATCTCCATGCTAACACTCACCGCAGCCTAGCTTGTCTGTCCCACATTAATTCATCCCACATTTTTTTTGAGTGGTACAATCTTCTGTGGATTGTGCTGGGGATACAAAAAAGTCTTTACTCACCCTAGAGATACTGTTCATACTATTCATGGGGTTCTTAAGGCAAAAATGCTGAAGTGGTTTGCCATTCCCTTCTCCAGTGGACCACATTTTGTGAGAACTCTCCACCATGACCCGTCCGCCTTGGGTGGCCCTGCACGGCATGGCTCATAGTTTCGTTGAGTTAGACAAGGCTGTGGTCCGTGTGAGTAGATTGGTTAGTTTTCTGTGAGGTGGTTTTCAGTCTGTCTGCCCTTGGCCAACATCCACTGGATCACTGAAAAAGCAAGACAGTTCCAGCAAAACATCTATTTCTGCTTTATTGACTATGCCAAAGCCTTTGACTGTGTGGATTACAATAAACTGGAAAATTCTGAAAGAGATGGAAATACCAGACCACCTGACCTGCCTCTTGAGAAATCTGTATGCAGGTCAGGAAGCAACAGTTAGAGCTGGACAGGGAACAGCAGACTGGTTCCAAATAGAAAAAGGAATATGTCAAAACTGTATATTGTCACCCTGCTTATTTAACTTCTATGCAGAGTACATCATGAGAAACACTGGGCTGGAATAAGCACAAGCTGGAATCAAGATTGCCAGGAGAAATATCAATAACCTCAAATATGCAGATGACACCACCCTTATGGCAGAAAGTGAAGAAGAACTAAAGTGCCTCTTGATGAAAGTGAAAGAGGAGAGTGAAAAAGTTGGCTTAAAGCTCAACATTCAGAAAACTAAGATCATGGCATCTGGTCCCATCACTTCATGGCAAATAAATGGAGAAACAGTGGAAACAGTGGCAGACTTTACTTTTGGGGACTCCAAAATCACTGCAGATGGTGACTGCAGCCATGAAATTAAAAGACGCTTGCTCCTTGGAAGGAAAGTTGCGACCAACCTAGAGAGCATATTCAAAAGCAGAGACATTACTTTGTCAACAAAGGTCTGTCTAGTCAAGGCTATGGTTTTTCCAGTGGTCATGTATGGATGTGAGAGTTGGACAGGAAAGCTGAGTGCCAAAGAATTAATGCTTTTAAACTGTGGTGTTGGAGAAGACTCTTGAGAGTCCCTTGGACTGCAAGGAGATCCAACCAGTCCATCCTAAAGGAGATCAGTCCTGAGTGTTCATCAGAAGGACTGATGTTGAAGCTGAAACTCTAATACTTTGGCCACCTGATGCGAAAAGCTGACTCATTTGAAAAGACCTTGATGCTGGGAGAGTGAAGGTGAGAGAAGGGGATGACAGAGGATGAGATGGTTGGATGGCATCACTGACTTAATGGACATGAGTTTGAGTAAACTCCAGGCGTTGGTGATGGACAGGGAGGCCTGGTGTGCTACGGTCCATGGGGTCACAAAGAGTTGGACATGACTGAGCAACTGAACTGAACTGAAAAGTCTTGAGATACTCACCATATTGGAGATAAACAGCTCACTGTAAGAGAGTGATAACAAGATATCATTATTATGATAACAAGAGAATGATAATAAGATAAAGAGTAATTAATAATAATTAATTAATAATTAATTCTACTTGTTGGTTTCAGGGATGTTTTCACAGAGAAGGCTGCAGGTAAGCCAGGGTTCTAGAATGAGTGTAAGCTCATCACATAAAGAGAGGAGAAAAGGAATTCCAGGTTCTGAAAAGGAGCAGAACCAATTGTCTCCTTTAACAAGATTACCTCCTCTTAGTGCCTTTTTTTCTCCATCACCTCAAACAGGACTTGAAATGAATTTTTGCTTCCCTCATAATCACTGCCCACCCACCCCTGACCCAACAACACTGCTGCTTACTCCAGCTACACTGCAGCTCACACATCATGGCCCTGCCTTTTGTCCACATTCTGTTAGCGATGCCATTACCCATACCCTCTTCTCTGCCTGGAGACCCTCCTTCCCTCTTCTATACCTTGAACACTCCTGTGTTTGAAGGCCCAACTCAAATGTCCCATCTTCATGAAACCCTTTCTCCTGCATAGAATTATTTTCTTTCTTCTCTGGCTCCCAATATCTTTGGTGATAGCACTTACCACATCAGGTAACCACTGTCATCAGCATCCCTCGAGCCTGGTTGTGAGCTCCTTGAAGGCAGGACTGTGCCGAGCACAGGGCCTAGCATGAGGTCACACTCAGTCAGCACTGGTTGTTAGTTGTTTGGTTGAGTAAATCAGTCAATAATATTAAAAGATTCCTTTTTTACTCTAAAGGTAGTTTTATCAAAATTCCAAAATAAACATCAGCTGTACTTTGCATAAATAAGTCCTGAATGATGCTGGTAGTATTTTACATTCAAGATTTAATAAATGGATATTAAATACACACAAAAAGGAAAAATCTCCCTCTAAAGAAGATTTAGGCAGGTCACATTCAGTTTGGCATCTTTACTTAATGATTTCATACACATTGCAGTCAAACCAGGAAGCCTACAGAGAGTAAAACAAGTCTTTAGTAAAGTCTGTTGTGTTTACTGCAAGCTTTGGCTTCTCAGCTTTCCTCAGCATCTGTGCAGTTCAGAGTAATATGTACTATTTAAAAAGTGTTTAGATATAATAAGTTAATCGTTTAAAAGTGTAATTAAATGTAACCATATTTCTCATAGCAAATTGGCTTTTGTAGGCATCTCTTGCTAAATAAATCAAACCTACTGAGAAATCCATTGGCATTTGACAGACAAATTTTTCGAAGTTTCTAACTTAGAACCAAATTCAATTAAAACAATACTTTTCAACTTCTGTGGAAACCAGGCTGCAAGTAATCAATTTTGGAGGGTTCTGTTAGGAGTAGCCCTCGTGAGATTTATTGAAAAACTGGGCTCTAGGCAGCCTTTGGAAGAGAGCTAGGAATTAGTTATAATGGATTCTTAAGTGAATTTTATTTTGGTGAAGGATTTTGATTGATAGGAGCATAAAGCTATGTCTTGAGGAGTGTGTGTGTGTCTGTGTGTGTATGTATATGTGGTATACGGTTCCTTTTCAGGAAGAGGAATAGCTGTTAATGGAAAAAGTGACGTCCAAAATAATTTAGACTCTGTCAGCCAACCTGGTCTCAAATCCCAGCTCTGCCTTTTGCTAGCATGATCACCTATAAACTGGGAATAGTAGAGGCCCTTCATTGTGTGGGCATGGTGGGAACTGATTGTGTACTCGGAGTGTGTGTGCTTAGTGCCTCACATAATGAGCTGACACTAACTATAATTTGCTGCTCCCCCAAAGATGCTCTCCTCAAAGGACCACTTGAGTGATCAGAAAAGATTCCTAGGATATTTTCTCTTTTTGTGACCACTGAAGGCTGTAAGGGTGGGCTGAGGTTCTAGTGTGCCTGTTTTGATGTGAGCTTAGCATTCAGACTGACCCCTCAGAGCTTGACTTAACTCATTGTTCCAGTGTTTTGTTATTTCTCTGTCCCGCCTCTAATCTAAATTGAAGAAAAGCATGCCTCATGTGATACTTTGTAAGCAGATGCCTCAAAGCCATTGTTCCTCTAAGTTATTTCCCGTGACCTAATATCAAGCACATAAGTCTCCTCAGCTTGTTTAAAAAAAAAAATCTTCGCATGCATCCATCAACGTGGCATACTGCAGAGCATAATATTTGGAGAAAAACGAGGCAAAACGCACTTAATAAAATTGCAAGCATATGGTGAAGTTCTCAGACAAGTTATTTATGGTCTTGATTAACCTTGCAACATTTTTTTGCCATTTTCATAGTTTTAACATAACAACAGAAAAATATTTCCTTTACCTTTTAACATGACAGGATTATCTTATCTCCTGTTCTTTAATTTAGCCTTCACTTCTCTCCCTTACCCCAAAACGTCTAGCAGCTTGATCATGGAAAAGCAGAGCTTCTTGTGCTCGGTGGCAGTTCATTACATCTGTGGTGTTTTCCCGACTCTAGTGCATAGCAACAGCGCCACCCAGAGGACAAGGTTCCAAGTTTCTAGGATCTGTTCCATTCCTTGGCTCATAAACGTATCAGTGTTTTACATGATGGTTGCTGGCTGCTATGTGTACAATGTGTAATATACTAGCATTTCAGGCTCTTCCTAGTTAATAGGTCTTACTTTTTTCTGATCTACAGATTCATTAACTTCTTAGCTCTCTTTGGGTATAATGAGTTTTCTTTTAATCTTCCTGAACTAAAAACAGTAAGTGGTTGATTGTGCTAAGCTGCAGATAAATCAGATGAGCAAGCTGTTCTTTATACCACTATAGAAATGATATACGAAAACTAATATTGAAGTCAGTGTAATATCTGTGCTGTCAGGAGAAAATATTAAAACGTGCGAGTTGTTCTGTGTTTAATGACTATGAAAGTCACCTCATGAAATAAACTTTTCTCGTTCTTAGAGGATTGTCTGTTTTATCTTATGTTGTCCCAAATTCAGCAGTGTGGCAAAACATTTTCTTTGATTTTAAATATATAGTTACATGTCATAAGAATGAAATCAAATGAATTTAATTTATGGTAAGGAGATAGTCCTACATATATCAAATACATGTATTTCAGGACCACTTTTTCTTCCTGCCATTAACTGAACTGAGTTTGTCATATTTGTTTTGCAAAACTTATTTACTGATTTAAGTGAACCTCTGAGCTAGATTAAGCCCTGCAGCTTACTGATTAAGAGGGAGAATGAGGAATGAGATTGGATGGGTTCAAATTATGGCCCCACTATTTCCTGACTGGCATGACCTTAGGTTAACACTCCTTTCTTCCAAATGGTCACTCCACGCTCTGGAGAACAGAAATGCTTACAGAGTCCTATTCCTCCCCCTTTAGATGCAGTTGTTAATCCTATTTCATAGAATTGTGAAAAATTGAAAAAAATGAAAAAGTGAAGTAACTCAATTGTGTCCCACTCTTTGCGACCCCACGGACTGTAGCCTACCAGACTCCTCCGTCCATGGGATCCTCCAGGTAAGACTACTGGAGTGGGTTGCCATTTCCTTCTCCAGGAGATCTTCCCAACCCAGGGATTGAACCCAGGTCTCCTGCATTGTAGGCAGATGCTTTACGTTCTGAGCCACCAGGGAAGTCCAACAAGGATTTAACACAGAGTAGGTGCTCAATAAATATCGGTTACTACTATTATTATTGTTGTCTTGGTTATTTGTAGGGCTTCCCCTGTGGCTCAGCTGGTAAAGAATCCGCAAGCAAGGCGGGAGACCAGGGTTCCATCCCTGGGTTAGGAAGATCCCCTGGAGAAGGGAAAGGCTACCCTCTCCAGTATTCTGGCCTGGAGAATTCCATGGACTGGTCATTTATAGGTGTTCATTATTATTCCTGTGCTGCTTATTGCTGAATTCCAAAATAAAAAAAAAGATCTTATTTTTTTAACTGGTGCTTTCATGGAATGTTCCCTACCTAGAAGTAGTCGAAAATGACTTACTGCTGCACATGCACAGAAACGTATCTATTCCATTTGTGGATGGGGGTGTTTGGCTTCAGACAGTTCATCTGTTACCCTGCCTCCACCCCCATCACGTTCAGAGAGCTGTTAGAAACAAGTAGGCCATTCTGATGTGTGCCGGGAAAACGAAAAGACATTATTGAAGTGAAAGCTCTGCCTTTAGAAAGCATTAAAAACAAAGTCATGGCAACTGGAATATCTTAAAGGAGTTTTTTAGCTGCGTCATTGCCATAATCCATTCCTGTCCCTGAACGTGATTATGAAATTAGAAGACATGTACATAGAGGGAACTGAGGCCACCCAATTCTGTATTGTACCCCCCTGAAAGCAAGACTTGGATCCTTCCCCAACAGAGTCATTAGCAGTTGGGGTTTATGTCAGTTTTAACAGTTGCATGTATGAGTCAGAATGCTTTACCATGATATGCTATTATTAAATTTAAATTAGCTATTGAATAAAACATGTGCAGGTAAAAAGTTCGTTTTCAGTAGTAAAAATTAAGTTAAAGAATTGGGTATTCAGACCTGGTTCCACCACCTTGCAGTTATTTTTAACTGGATTTTTAAAATTTACCTTTCTGTCTATTCATGTCAGTAGTCCTTATTACTTCAAAAAGTTTACACTGATTATTTCTCTGTTTTCTTACACTTTAAAAATCACTGAATGTGAATCTTTTCTGTTAGTATATTTTTTTTTACTCCTTGTATCATTGTGTCTGCTTTATAGAAACATGAGCAAACATGGAAGGGCAGTCTGTATCATCTAAGTGAGAACTCAGTCACAAACCAAATAGCGTTCTGTAACCATTTCTATTCTCCAGAGAGTGGAGTGAGTCATTTGGAAGAAGGGAGTTCCTGCCATTAACTGAACTGAGTTTGTCGTATTTGTTTTGCAAAACTTATTTACTGATTTAAGTGAACCTCTGAGCTAGATTAAGCCCTGCAACTTACTGATTAAGAGGGAAAATGAGGAATGAGATTGGATGGGTTCAAATTCTGGCCCCACTAGGGGCCAGAATGTAGGGACAGTATAAATGTAGGGACAGTATAAAATAGAATTAACAGCATAAAATTAGGAAAATGGAAATTTGTCTGAATAGCAGAACTGTGATACTTAGAGAGTTATTTAAATTCTTCAAAAAGTAAATAGGTGGAGATCCATTCAGTAGAGGCCTGAGTACAGCTGAAATTCTGGATGAATACTAATGAATATATTACTGGGAGTATTTCTACACCACTGTGAGTTGGTCTAGAGAACCTGTTAGGCCCTTTGCTTACTAATTCCTTTTTTGCTGTGAAATAATAAAGCCTAAATCATAGTACTAAATTTTACTTGCAGAATGCTGGAAGTCTTATTTCTCCAGTGAGATCAAATATGTCTTATGATATGTTTTTCCTTCTACTGTTCTCCCAGCTGTTTTTCTTATTACTGAAATGGTGATGTATTGATATTGGTTCAATTACCAAAGTATCTGAGCACATTTAAATTCATGGTGCATCACAGATAGGCTAACTGACTGTGATTATCAGACAGGGTGTTTGATTTAAAGAAACACTTCCAAGAGATTATTTATAAAGAAAGACGGTTTAAAGAATTCCCATCACCCATGTCATTAATATTTTAGGACCCATTAAATTAAGGAATATGTGGAAAATAAGGAATATGTGCCTTTTACCTACAGGCATCATTGCCACGCTGTTTTCTTCAGCTGGGGTCAACACTGTGGGGCCACATTATGGCTGAGAAAATCTTAACATCAACCCCATTAAGTAAGGAAAAAACAGAAGTCCTTCAAATGCAATTCAAAAATGTATACCAAATTCCAAATTGTAATGAAATGAGAATGTTGTGTTTTTTTAATTTTATTTTATTTTTAAATTTTACATAATTGTATTAGTTTTGCCAAATATCAAAATGAATCCGCCACAGGTATACATGTGTTCCCCATCCTGAACCCTCCTCCCTCCTCCCTCCCCATACCATCCCTCTGGGTCGTCCCAGTGCACTAGCCCCAAGCATCCAGTATCGTGCATCGAACCTGGACTGGCAACTCGTTTCTTACATGATATTTTACATGTTTCAATGTCATTCTCCCAAATCTTCCCACCCTCTCCCTCTCCCACAGAGTCCATAAGACTGTTCTATACATCAGTGTCTCTTTTGCTGTCTCGTACACAGGGTTATTGTTACCATCTTTCTAAATTCCATATATATGCGTTAGTATACTGTATTTATGTTTTTCCTTCTGGCTTACTTCACTCTGTATAATAGGCTCCAGTTTCATCCACCCCATTAGAACTGATTCAAATGTATTCTTTTTAATGGCTGAGTAATACTCCATTGTGTATATGTACCACAGCTTTCTTTGGTTTTCATATTAGAATTACATGGTTGCTAACCACATAAAAGAAATACTTTGAGGAGATGTTCAAAAAGAATTCTATCAGATATAATGGAATTTTCTCCCTTTATAGAACAAAGGAAAAACATCGAGTTGCGTTGGAGGCAAGTGTTTAAGGCTTACATGAAATGTAGTTGTTTAGCGATGTTTTGAAAAAGTAGTAACTTAAAGATTTCTTATGGAGGAGAAAATTCCGATTTCATATTTTTGTTGAATATTGGTATCAGTCAGTTCTTTCGGTTCTGTGATTAATGCTTGAGGTTCTATTATGCTAGGGGAAACTGACTGCCTTGACCTAAGATTTATATGTGCAGTTCCAAAAATGAAAGTAGCCATTGTCCTTGCAAATTTAGTAACATTGGGATATAAATATATGTATATGCTGTATCTAATAATGAAAATAGATATTATCCTTGCAAATTTAATAACATTGAGATATAAATATATGTATATTCCATATCTCTGAGTCTCCAGTCTATTGCTGATATTTGCTCTGCAGCATTAGTTCCAGGAGACATTTGGTTTTTTTACACTGTTAACAAAGGAGCAACCTTTGTTAGCAGTGTAAAAACTCCACAAAGAGGAGAATTCCACACATGAACTTTAATTACACCATAGATGCTGTCTAATCCAGTGACTGGCCATTAAAATAACCTCTGCTTTCCCTCATATACCACTTTGTTACTTCCTGGATCTCCCAAACAACCTTCAACTCTTCATAAAATAAACCTTCTTGCGGGTTGTTTCTCAGGAAAAAAATTAAAGTAGTGAGAGTGCATGATACATAAAGAGCATTATGCTGATTAGTGTCTCAGAAATGTTTTGTCTTTTACAGCCTGTCAACCAGGGCCGTCACTATCAGAAAGAAATGAACCCACCTTCTCCTTCTAACCCCCGGTAAGAATCATTAATAAGCTAAATTTATTTTTTTTTAATTTAAATTTATTTATCTTAATTGGAGGCTAATTACTTTACAGTATTGTATTGGTTTTGCCATACATCAACATGAATCCACCATGGGTGATTATTTAGGGATTGACTGTCCATTTTTCTTGGTTTCTTAAAATTGTTTTCCAAACTTCTGAAGAGCTTGCAAAGTTGGCTTTTGTTAGAAGTTTAGTTTAGTCTACTCTTCTTAATCAAACTCTGTTGTCATGGCTAATAGTATAACTAGATTTATATGGCACTTCTGCCTTTTACTAGCTGGGGGACTTTGAGAAAGTCCTTTAAGTCAAAGTAATTCAGGCATAATAATTACCTCAGTTGTATTTTGAGAATATATGAAAAATCCTTAGCACATTTCCTGGCAACATAACAAACTCTCTTTAAGTGTTCATTTACTCAGTATTATTCTATTTGCATGGATATTTCATCTTAATAGGTACTTGATGTTCAGTGCATTTTAGACATAAATCTTTGTATCACCTGATGCTTTTACGTTCATCAAGATAGCTTATATGAGTTCAAATGGCTGTTCTCTTTTTCATAATTTCAAAGTTCATAATCTCAAAATAATTTCATTATTTCAAAAATGTCATTGATACAAGTCATTTGTCAATATAGAAGAACCTTATTTTATTAGGCTCATTAGAGATAAGTGTATCTAAATTCAAGTTTTGAAATATATGTAATATTATATGGGTTTTTAAAAATAATTAAATAAACTATTGACAGTTTATCCATATAATTCAATATCACTTTATTACTGTTTATTAAATACTAGGAATTTACTGAAAACCACCCTCAGCATCTTAGTTATTACAGTACAACTCATTATCTAAATGCTTCTCATTATCAAGCTCTCTCATCTGAGTGAAACAGACAGGAAGGATTTGTTAAATAAGAATACAGGGCTGTACCCTGGAAGCCAAGGGCAGCCAGGCCTCAGGAGGGATCTGTATAGGGAACTAGAAAGCAGAGAGGCAGGTAGGCAGTATCCTACACCCCATCTCTGTTTACTTCTTCCTATCTGCTCCATTCTTCCAAGCACCAGCTTTCTTTACTTCTCAGTCACATATGGCTATCTTGAGTTTACATATTACAGTTCAGAATAATGCTGAGGCTGACAGTCTATGCCTGAATCGCAGTTCCTCCTTTCCTGGAGAAAGAATATGGTTGGCCTAGCTTGGGCCAAGTATTCACTTCTGGTCCAATCAGCAATGAAGAACCAACCAACCAAGCCATGTCAAACTAACATGGCTACCAGAAAACCATCTACATGTTTTACAGGACTTTTAATGGAGCCCAGAATGTTCATAAGTATTCTTTATTAGTAATCTCTTCTAAGTGTTTCTGGTTGTCTATATACTCAATCTGTCTTTCTTGCATGTTACCTAGTAGGCAGAATTGTCACTATCATAAATAGATATAATAAGGAGTTGAAAATTGAGACTGTAATTTCAGTGTATATAGAAGGATGTTTATTCTTCAGAATAGTTCTCTCTTGATATGTGAATATGTCTTTCCTAATTTGCAGCTCATCTAGATTTGACCAATAGACTATCTCTATATGAATAAACTTTCAAGATAGTTGGAAGTCTAAGTGAAGTCGCTCAGTAGTGTCCAACTCTTTGCAACCCCGTGGACAGTAGCCTACTAGGCTTTGTGGTCCATGGGATTTTCCAGGCAAGAATACTGGAGTGGGCTGCCATTTCCTTCTCTAGGGGATCTTTCCAACGCAGGGATCGAACCCTGGTCTCCTGCATTGCAGACAGACGCTTTACCATCTGAGCCACTAGGGAAACCCTAACTTTGGTCCAAATTATAATAGAACTTGTAAGCTGAGTAAATGAACATGATAGAAAGTTATGTTAGAAAGTGGAGCATTTTGTTTCAGTGAAAGGAAAACAGGGGCTTAGTTTTCATCCTACCTCTGCTACTAACCCAGTGTATGATCTCAGGCGAGCCTCTCAACCTGTTCAGACCTCATCTGAT
Source organism: Bos mutus (assembly GCF_027580195.1). Lineage (NCBI taxonomy): Eukaryota > Metazoa > Chordata > Mammalia > Artiodactyla > Bovidae > Bos > Bos mutus. The sequence goes on from NC_091638.1 coordinate 42,832,032, forward strand.
AACAAGAACACCCTCATGTGTAAAGGAAAGGATTTCAGTTACAAATTATCTGTGGTTACTTCCAGATTTATGAGTCTGTGACTTTGATGGGACTCATTATAGACTTTCCATATGAAAACCAGTTTTACTATTAAAGGGAACAGTGCCCTGTATAGGAAACATACTTCATAATGTTGAATATATTAATTAATGTTTAGGTGTGGTAGTGTATGATTTTAAATATCTCTTTTAAAATTTGATTCCCAAAAATAGAATATAAGAAAATTCACCAACTAAACAGACAGCATATTTCATTTAACCAATTAAATGTTTGTTCATTTAGGAAAAATTAATTACACTTTTGCATAATAAAACTAAAAGTCAAATTTCAAAGCAAAAAATCAAATGCCACCAATCCCATTTTCCAGCAGGTTATTCACCAGTCCTAGAAAATTATATAGCTGTTCAGAAAGCCTACAGATTACATGGCTTAATTCTTTGCTCGTAAATGAATCCAGTAGCTTGGAGAATTGGCAAAAAGGCATTATTGGGCCATAAATAAAGAAGATGATAAAATTATGAGGTCAGCATGCTGCTGCTGCTAAGTCGCATCAGTCGTGTCCGACTCTGTGCAACTGCATAGACAGCAGCCCACCAGGCTCCCCCGTCATTTCCTTCTCCAGTGCATGAAAGTGAAAAGTGAAAGTGAAGTTGCTCAGTAGTGTCTGACTCTTTGCGAACCCATGGACTGCAGCCCACCAGGCTCCTCCATCCATGGGATTTTCCAGGCAAGAGTACTAGAGTGGGTTGCCATTGCCTTCTCCGAAGCAATGATTCTTAAGATTCATCTTTATTATATTCCTTATAAGTATCCCATGCTTTAGACCCTAAAACACCGAACTTTAAAGTTAAAATTTAAAGTTAAAAGATACTGATAATGACTACTGAAAAACTAAGAAATGGAAAGATAAGTCTCTGAGTCTGCCCCCTTAGATACACAAGCATGTAGCTTGAATCTTGAAAGCTTGGTATGCAGAGGCTCTGAACAATACGTGAGAAGCAGGTAGGCCCTTCACTTCCTGAATTAAGTGCTGTTGTGATCAAAATAATACAAACATAGTGGGGATGGGGAACGTGTGTCTGTGCAGGCCACCAAGAGAAGCATGTGATGGTGCCCTTTGGGAGGTAAAATGGCCACATTAGTTTCAGTGAAATATCTGCAACTACTCCAGAGACTTAACATCATATGTACTCATACCCACATGAGTCAACTTTCAGTTAGCTTTACTAATGTAACAGAATAACCAATATCCCTAAAGTCTTTTATTTACTTTTTATCCTGGAAAGACTTTTATTTCTGTACCATATTTACCTTCTTAGTTTTATGTGTTGATGAGTAAAATTAAAGATAGTATGCAGTCCACAAATCAGACAAATTTGTGTTTTGAAAAGTAATCTCTAGGGTTAAAATGGCTAAAACACTGCATATATTCATATATTGGTTTCCTCTAAATAAAGCGTTCACTTGCACTCATAGGGCAGTGCTTGACATTGGATGCTGTGGGATAAAATGGTAATCCTTTCCTGAAACGTTTACAGTCTAGGGACTGAAATACACATGGTTCACCTCATCTCTTTGTGTGTTTAGATTTGCAGAAGTCACTCTCCCTTGCTTTGGTAGGCGTGAGGGGAGTGATATTTTCCATTATTTTTGCCTAACATACCAATTGATACTTAGCATCTCAGTTGCTGGGGCCCTTGCCTCCTTTGTTCACCCACACTGTCTCTTGGGGCACTGACAGCCTGTTATGACAAGATGCAGAAATGGCTAACATAATCTAATACAATTTACAGGAGTGTTGGGTAGGAGGAAACAATTTCACAGTTCATTCATATTGAGAAATGTTTCCTAGCATGTAAACTTACATGCTGCCATACTGAGCAAAATGGATGCTGTTCACAGTCTTCAGTCATTTATTTTAATATGCCGTCTATTGGTTTGTAGGGTTTAGAGCTGTCCCTCAGGCACATCTATTTATGTGTTTATGTAGATTCTTCAGAACAACTCGAGATATTTTTGTTCAGGGACGGGTTTTATAAAGTAAGCTGTGATTACATTCTGGTTGTCTGTTCATATGGATGGAGTCAATAACCAGTGTTTCGTTTCAAATGATGATCACATTTGCTGTTTTTACAAGTCATAAGAAAATTAAAGAGGAGGGAAGGTAGTCAAAGGCTCTGTAAGGTCTCAAATGTTTATAGAAATAAACAATATGGAAAATAATTCTAGACTGCGCAAATAGTCATGAATGGCATGGTTTTCTTTCTAAAGTGTTTGCTTTATGATTTAGCATTTATCCATAGTTTTCAAAATGTCATTGCAGATTGTGTTAGGGCTTGAATCCCTTGCAGCCTTGCCACATGTTTGTGTGATATGAATGTACTTATAACTATAATTATCTGATAAATCCCTGCAGACTTTGACAGATGATTAATAACTGCTGACCTCAGTTCATGCTGGCTCAGCTGGCCTGACTGAGGCAAGCTGGCCTGGCACTGTAACCTACAGGCGCTGCTCTGGGCTGACCACAATGGCTTCATTTTTCTTTTCTCTCCAATTGTCGGGACTCCGCCTGGTGAGCTTCTCTTCTCGTGCTTAAGGTTTTTTCCCCCCACCAACACAAGAGAGAGAAAATGTATAATAAATAAATAAAATTAAATACAGAACTTAAATGTCATGTTTCTCTTTAAATGATTAAGTTTGAATCATTTTAAAACAAGTCATATTGGAATATTCCTCCTTAGACCAAAGCACCACAGAGGATTTCCTGATTAACTGTGCACACAGTTTCTCTAAATGTAATGTCATTGCTTTTTTCTTACTATCTGTATTTTGGCATTAAATCTTTTTTGCTTTATTTTGGTTTTATCACCACAATATTTTATTATGAAAAAAATGACATGTACAGCAAATTTTACAGGTAGCAGTCATATGTCCTCACCTAGAGCCTACAATTAGTATTTTATTGAAATTTTTAATCACCTATCTACTCTTATGTCCATCCACCAATCCACATAAGTTTTGATCCATTTCAAAATAAAGTATAGATACCAGGACATTCTTTCAAGCATTTCTGTAGTTTAGTGAAGTCAGACAGACCCAAATTTGAAAGCACTTGGCTTCTATCAACTTAAATTTTCTTATCTCTACATCAATGACATTGAGTGTTTGTTTACTCTTTCATAAATTACTTTATGAAATACTCAGATAATGCTTTCTGTGTGCAACTCAAAAATGTTGTCTTACTTCATCCCAGCAACAATCCAATGAGGTGAATTGTTATTAACCCCCCTGTACAGATGCGGTTTCAAGAAGTTAATGAGCTCACTGAAAGTCACCCTGTCAACAAATGTCATTGCTGAGAGCTGATTTCAGACTCCTTGACTTTGGTATCTACACTTTTAGCCACTACACTATGCTGCCTCCCACAGCACATACTTTAGCATTAAATCTTAATGATTTGTTTATAAAACCAAAGGCATCGTTTTTACTTTCATCATTTCTCTCGATAGGTTTACCTAGGAAAAGCTATCAATATTAGTGCCCCTCATTTCATAATCCCCTTCCCACAAATTCACACCTGCTTCTTTCAAGGGGGTGACTCTCCATACTGGGGGTCCCTTGGTGGCTCAGATTCTGGTAAAGACTCTGCCTGCATTGCAGGAGACCAGGTTCAATCCCTGAGTCAGGAAGATCTCCTGGAGAAGGAAATGGCTCCCCACTCCAGTATTCTTGGCTGAGAAGTCCCTTGGACAGAGGAGCCTGGAGGGCTACAGTCCATGGGGTTGCAAAGAGACAGGATTAAGCTACTAACACTTTCACTTTCACTCTGCATACTCTGAACCCTGGATCTGAGTTCAGCTCCTTGACTGAGGAGCCGTCGCGGTGTTCCCCGATGCCGTGGGGATGGGGTGGTGCCTCTCCTCCCTGTGGTGCTCAGCACAGCCTGACGGGGTAAGGGCTCCATCACAATGTACACTGAGGGAGGGAACAGAGAGGCATGCCCAGATGCCATGAAGAGATGAAATTCTGCATCCTGAATGTTAGCCAGTTATGTTTCAAATATTTTCCCTCATCCTTACAAGAGTTGCCCACTTCCCTTTCTGCAAATAGAAGGACAGTGGCATTGCTTTATTTACTCTCAGGATAAAATTGGGTTTTTGTGAAAGGCTCTTGTTTGGACAAAGTTTAATTTTCATGCATGTTCCACTCCCTGCCAACCTGGAGAGCCATAGACAGTGATAACCATTAGAATGGCCCTAATCTTTAATATATAAAGTATATATAAAGTATTATTTATACTGTATCTTTAATAGTAGTTTCCAATACCTTCTATATTCTAATGACTTTCAAAATTATATGTCCAATCCTGCCTCGCCTCTGAATTCCAGACTCATCTGTCCAAGCTGCCAATTTGACAGATGTCCAATCCACTGAGATCTCTAATGCGTACCTCAAATCCATTGCAAAACATAACTTTGTTTTCTTTACCTCTGCACATCTGTTCTTTCTTCTCTTTTCTCCATCTCAAAAATGCCACCTTCATCCCCCTTTTACTCAAGCCAGAAACCAAGAGCAATACCTGGTTTCTCTCTCTAACCCCATGTTCAGCCTCAGCAAGTAGTACTGGTACTGCCTCCAATCATAGTATATGCCAGATGTAGCCACTGCCCTCTTGTTACTGCTACAGTTGTTGCCCAAATAGCCGTCATCTCTCACCTGGACAAACTCTCACCTGGACAGATACCATTGCTTCCTACCTGCTTTCTCTGCTCCTTTGGCCCCTTTGTTTCACTCAGCAACCAGTGTGGTGCTGCTACCCCTAAAATGGACTGAAGCTTCCCCCAGTGTAAAACTTCCCGAAGGTGTCCCTTTACTTTTTGGGTCGGGTCGTCTCCTTCTCCTGAATGCCCGTCACTCACACTGTGTTTCCTGCCATCATGTACCTTGACTCAAATGCCACAGTCCTGCCTCTTTCTCTCAGATACTCCAGACTTGGTTTCACCATAAGAGCTTTGCATGAGATGGCCTCTGCACCTGGTGTTCCCTAGCCTAGAAGGGCCATAGCCTCTTCCTGTCATTCAGGTCTCCATCTAAGTTTCAACTCTTCAGAGGCCCCCTTTCTAAACACCTAACCCAAAGTAGCCCCAGGAAGCCTCATTACAGTCTGTTTTTGTTTTCACTATAGTACATTTCACTACCTGATACCACTTACTTACTTGTTGCTTATTGCACACAGACACACACACATTCACGCCCCTCGAGAATATGCTAGAATGTAAACTACATGAGCATAGGGCCTATATCTTTCTTGCTCACTGTATCCCTAGCTCTTGAAACAGTGCCAAGCACAGAGGAGACTCTTAGGAATTGCTGAATTCACTGAATCTCACCTCACAGAAATGACTTCCCCCCCCCATCTCTCTACACTAGCTACATCACTGAACACTTAACTGCTAGCTGGAACCCAGGAGCACCTATATACTTTTCTCTCCTGAAGGAGTCTGGAGTTACTTGTAACAAATGAAATCTCTCTCATGAATTTTTTTAAAATTTATTTATTTTTAATTGAGGGATAATTGCTTTACAATATTGTGTTGGTTTCTGCTATGTATCAACATGAATCAACCATAGGTAGACATATGCCCCCTCCCTCTTGATCATGAGTTGTTTTAAATGATCCCTTAGGAGAAGGCAATGGCACCCCACTCCAGTACTCTTGCCTGGAAAATCCCATGGACGGAGGAGCCTGGTAGGCTGCAGTCCATGGGGTCGCTAGGAGTCGGACACGACTGAGCGACTTCACTTTCACTTTCCACTTTCATGCATTGGAGAAGGAAATGGCAACCCACTCCAGTGTTCTTGCCTGGAGAATCCCAGGGACGGCGGAGCCTGGTGGGCTGCCGTCCATGGGGTTGCACAGAGTCGGACACGACTGAAGTGACTTAGCAGCAGCAGCCCATCTTATAGAGAGTGCCAGTGGCTAGAAACCTGCTTGGGTTGGCACTTCTGTAGAATGTGTGTTTAAAGCTTCACCAATGAACAGAATCTGGATAGGCAAATGGAAAAGAAGGGGAAAAAAATATACGTGTATATGGCGGGGGCGGTTGGGGGACAAATCTGAGCCTGTGGTACAGGTACACTATTAACTTAAGTGACTCCCTACCCCTCATGCTTCTGGAGGGGTCTTTGGTTCACTGGTCTAACCTTCACAGCAGACTTTAAAAACACCTGTACAGAGAGACTTAGCTGGGCCCCTTTCCTCCTCGGTCTACAGCAATGGCCAGGCTCAGAATGGTGTCTCTAGCCCTACCCCAGTGAAGACCTGAGCCAAAGGCACCCTCGGTAACAAATGGAATCACTGGGGAATCATCCTGTGTCTCCCTGCTGACCACTCTGAAGCTAGAACCATGCCCTACTCAATTGTAGGGCCACCATTCCCCTTGTGTTTCAGAGGGCTGAGCATTTCACCAGCAGGGCTGGACAGGCGTTCCCTGTCCCGTCACTTTTCCTTCCTCCTCTGCTCTTTTCATTTGGCCTGCCCAGCCTACTTTCAGGCCTGGTTTGGTCATTTATTCTACCAGAGCCTGTTAACTCGAGTGCATACCTGCTCAAATCACCCTGCTCCAGGCCCTAACTGGCTGTCACCCCAGAGGACTGGGCACCACCCCTGCCACTGGACCCATATTTCTTTTTCTTCACTCTCTCCACTTGTCCTTTGTAGCCCTGCCTTCCTGGGCACCCACCAGTCCTCCTTCAGCTTCTCAGTTGAGATGCCTGCGTGCTCTCTGACCATGTCTCTCGGGCTGCTGCTGCTGCTGCTGCTAAGTTGCTTTAGTTGTGTCCAACTCTGTGGGACCCCATAGACAGCAGCCCACCAAGGCTCCCCCGTCCCTGGGATTCTCCAGGCAAGAACACTGGAGTGGGTTGCCATTTCCTTCTCCAATGCAGGAAAGTGAAAAGTGAAAGTGAAGTCGCTCAGTCATGTCCAACTCTTAGCAACACCATGGACTGCAGCCTACCAGGCTCCTCCATCCATGGGATTTTCCAGGCAAGAGTACTGGAGTGGGGTGCCATTGCCTTCTCCTCTCTCGGGCTACTAGGGCTTAACTCTTCAACCTGAGTCTCCTAATTTTCCAGCTGTACTCCAAGAAAGTCTTAAGCCATTAGGGCTGGGGAAGTACTCGTTGAATATTTTAGGTATTTTTATGTTTTCCAGAATTACAAATTCACAAAACCCTTTTCCGCAAGAGTTTCCGAACAACGTATTACATCTTCCCCTCCCACCTCCCCAAAACTTCTACATCCCTGAAAAATTTTAAGATCCCTGAAGAATCTTAGCACTTTTAACTGTAAAAAATGTGGGGTTCTGCAATTACCCAGGCGTACCCAGTCACCATTATCCATCCAGATGATGAACTCAGAGTACCTCTGGCCCAGGGCCAGTGTAAAGAAGGTAATTACTAAAGGAATTATTTACCATTCCAACATTTTACAGTTTCAGCTTTTAATTAAAAGATTCAGATTCCTCTTCTAGAGTAATGAGCACCTTTTAAAAAATCGAAGTGCTAATTCCAGTTTATAACATTCACCTGTATTCTGTCTGAGGGAAAGAAGAGAGGAATACAGGCTGAGATTCAGGATAATGATGTGAACCTAAGACACGGAAGACCATGACTTTGGTTAAATATCTATGGCCAGTCGCGTCCATAGACTCTGCCTTACCATTCACTTTGTTACCTCACCCAGAATAGCTCCCCTGGCTATTAAACAAGCAATCACTGTAACAGGTAACAACTGAAAGTGTGCTGCAGTTCATACCTCAGGATGAAGTAACATTCAGTGAGTATTTTTGAAGCACCCACTGTGTGCAGAGCACCATGGAGCGATGACTTTAATATTCCCTTCGTGAGTTTGTGGCCTCCCAGGACTGGCAGTCTGTGCCCTGCCTGTCATCACAGCAGACGGTGACTGCTTTAAGAAAGTTGCCTTGGAGTTTGGGAGCCTTGTCCATACCTGGCACATAGAAATGATAGCTTTTTCCAAACCTGTTGTTGTTGTTCAGTTGCTGAGTCATGTCCAGCTCTGTGACCCCACAGACTGCATCACGTCAGACTTCCCTGTCATTCACCATCTCCTGGAGTTTGCTCAGACTCGTGTCCATTGAGTTGATGATGCCATCCAACTATCTCATTCTCTGTCACCCCTTCTCCTGCTGCCCTCAATCTTTCCCAGCATCAGGGTCTTTTCCAGTGAATCAGCTCTTCTCATCGAGTGGCCATAGTATTGGTGCTTCAGCATTAATCATCCAATGAATATTCAGGGTCGATTTCCTTTAGGAGTACCCATTCACAAACAGCTTTTGTTGGCAGTTGGTTTTACTTCTTCCCTTTAATTCTTTTATTTCTCTTGTTAACCAAAAACATTACTGATTAACGTTAGAGTACATAATTTTTCACTCTAGCAATATATTATGTTTACCAGACTTTACAGCTTCATATTTTGCTGTTCATTATCTCATAAAAACCTACTCAGTATAATAAATATCATACAAGTCAAATGTCCAACCTATTTAAAATTACTTGAAGGAGAAAAGGCAAGCGACTTTTAGCTGGATTTGATTGAATTAACACTAACATTATTGTTCTATTGACTCTTTCTTGTCCATTGATTTTTAAAAGCCTTCAGCTCCCTTGCTATTCGTTAAGACAAATCAGATGTAATTTCGTGCTTAGGACAAGAAAATGCTGATGGGTGTTGGGTGTATGCATGGAAGAAAATTACATATGTGCTGAAACAAGAACGTATATATGTGCTGGAACAAGAGTGGTTAGAAGGCAGTTTCTCATATTTTGTGGTAAACAACTTGGCTTTTAACTTTTGAGGGTAACAATAGTGACCTTTGTTTTATTATGTGAAAACTGGGATTAGTAAGAACTGAAGCTAAATGGTTACTTGTAGATAATGACCTTTATCACTTATTTGAGATGAGGAAACTAGCTAGAATTATACATATTCTCATATTTTCCAATTCTTGTGTGTATATGTGTATGTGCTCAGTCATGTCCAGCTCTGCAACCCCATGGAATGTAGCCCACTAGACTCCTCTATCAGTGGAATTTTCCAGGGAAGAATACTGTAGCAGGTTGCCATTTCCTTCTTCAGGAGATCTTCCCAGCCCAGGGACTGAACCTGTGTCTCTTATGTCTCCTGTGTTGTCAGGTGTCTTCTTTACCAGCTAAGCCAACAGGGAAGCCCTTTTCAGTTCCTAATTCTCTATATTTGTAGAATGTATAGACTAATAAGCAACTGAATTAAAGCAAGAAATGAAGGGAGGGTAAAATATCTTCTGTTGAATTAATAGTGAACAATTTTTAAGCATCAGAGCCATTTGTATTATTGAAATAACAAAGAACAGGAAACCTGAGATCTAGCCTGGCCTGATGTCAATTCCAAAGAAAAGCAGGGAAAGATAAGAAAGCCTTCCTCAGTGATCAATGCAAAGAAATAGAGGAAAACAATAGAATGGGAAAGACTAGAGATCTCTTCAAGAAAATTAGAGATACCAAGGGAACATTTCATGCAAAGATGGGCACAATTATGCACAAAAAAGTATGGACCTAACAGAAGCAGAAGATATTAAGACGAGGTGATAAGAATACACAGAAGAACTGTACAAAAAAGATCTTCATGACCCAGGTAACCACGATGGTGTGATCACTCACCTAGAGCCAGACATCCTGGAATGCGAAGTCAAGTGGGCCTTAGGAAGCAATACTATGAACAAAGCTAATGGAGGTGATGGAATTCCAGGTGAGCTATTTCAAATCCTGGAAGATGATGCTGTGAAAGTGCTGCACTCAATATGCCAGCAAATTTGGAAAACTCAGCATTGGCCACAGGACTGGAAAAGGTCAGTTTTCATTCATTTTCATTCCAATGCCAAAGAATGCTCAAACTACCACACAATTGCACTCATCTCACACGCTAGCAAAGTAATGCTCAAAATTATCCAACCCAGGCTTCAGCAATACATGAACCGTGAACTTCCAGATGTTCAAACTGGAATTTAGAGAAAGCAGAGGAGCAAGACATCAAATTGCCAACATCCACTAGATCATCAGAAAAGCACAAGAGTTCAAGAAAAACATCTATTTCTGTTTTATTGACTATGCCAAAGCCTTTGACTGTGGATCACAGCAAACTATAGAAAATTCTTAAAGAGAAGGGAACACCAGATCACCTGAGCTGCCTCCTGAGAAATCTGTATGCAGTTTAGGAAACAAGTTAGAACTGGACATGGAACAACAGACTGGTTCCAAATTGGGAAAGGAGTACGTCAAGGCTGTATATTGTCACCCTGCTTATTCAGCTTATATGCAGAGTACATCATGAGCGATGCCGGGCTGGATGAAGCACAAGCTGGAATCAAGATTGCCAGGAGAAATATCAATAACCTCAGCTATGCAGATGACACCACCCTTATGGCAGAAAGTGAAGAATTGAAGAGCCTCTTTTTTTTTTTTTTTTTAAACTTTACAATATTGTATTAGTTTTGCCAAATATCGAAATGAATCCACCACAGGTATACCCGAGTTCCCCATCCTGAACCCTCCACCCTCCTCCCTCCCCTCCCCTCCCTCTGGGTCGTCCCAGTGCACCAGCCCCAAGCATCCAGTACCGTGTATCGAACCTGGACTGGCGACTCATTTCATACATGATATTATACATGCTTCAATGCTATTCTCCCAAATCTCCCCACCCTCTCCCTCTCCCACAGAGTCCATAAGACTGATCTATACATCGGTGTCTCTTTTGCTGTCTCATACACAGGGTTATTGTTACCATCTTTCTAAATTCCATATATATGCATTAGTATACTGTATTGGTGTTTTTCTTTCTGGCTTACTTCACTCTGTATAATAGGTTCCAGTTTCATCCATCTCATTAGAACTGATTCAAATGTATTCTTTTTAATGGCTGAGTAATACTCCATTGTGTATATGTACCACAGCTTTCTTATCCATTCATCTGCTGATGGGCATCTAGGTTGCTTCCATGTCCTGGCTATTATAAACAGTGCTGCGATGAACATTGGGGTACACGTGTCTCTTTCCCTTCTGGTTTCCTCAGTGTGTATGCCCAGCAGTGGGATTGCTGGGTCATAAGGCAGTTCTATTTCTAGTTTTTTAAGGAATCTCCACCCTGTTCTCCATAGTGGCTGTACTAGTTTGCATTCCCACCAACAGTGTAAGAGAGTTCCCTTTTCTCCACACCCTCTCCAGCATTTATTGGTTGTAGACTTATGGATTGCAGCCATTCTGACTGGCGTGAAATGGTACCTCATAGTGGTTTTGATTTGCATTTCTCTGATAATGAGTGATGTTGAGCATCTTTTCATGTGTTTGTTAGCCATCTGTATGTCTTCTTTGGAGAAATGTCTATTTAGTTCTTTGGCCCATTTTTTGATTGGGTCATTTATTTTTCTGGAGTTGAGCTATAGGAGTTGCTTGTATATTTTTGAGATTAGTTGTTTGTCCGTTGCTTCATTTGCTATTATTTTCTCCCATTCCGAAGGCTGCCTCTTGATATAAGTGAAAGAGGAGAGTGAAAAAGTTGGTGAGAAATAGATGAAAAAGCACCAAAGAATAGATGCTTTTGAACTGTGGTATTGGAGAAGACTCTTGGGAATCCCTTGGACTGCAAGAAGATACAACCAGCCCATCCTAAAGGAAATCTGTCCTGAGTATTCCTTGGAAGGACTGATGTTGAACCTGAAGCTCCAATACTTTGGCCACCTGATGCAAAGAACTGACTCACTTGAAAAGACCCTGATGCTGGGAAAGATTGAAGGCAGGAGGAGAAGGGTATGACAGAGGATGAGATGGTTGACTGGCATCACTGATGCGATGAACATGAGTTTGAATAAGCTCCAGGAGTTGGTGATCGACAGGGAGGCCTGGCGTGCTGCGATTCATGGGATTGCAAAGAGTTGGACATGACTGAGCAACTGAACTGAACTGAACTGATGTCAATGAAAATCATGATAAAAATGAAGGTCTCATTTTCAATAAAATCTGTGTAGCTTTCAATTAAACAGTGATGTTTGTGCTAATGAAACCCTGTCTTTGAAGGGGGCAATTCATCCTTAAACTACTGGATGTATGGCCTTTTCTTCCTTCCTTCCTTTTTTCCCCCTGTGATATCTTTCTCTGTACATCACAGGTTTGGAGATGGAAAGTGAGAATCTATTCACTGGCCACTAGCGTTGCAAGAAAATTCCATTTTGGTCAGTACTTTAACTTAGTGAAGGGTGCAGTTACTTTGTATTTTACCATTTGCCCTCTTCTGACCTCTTTCACAGTACTTTTATTGAAACCTGAAATTGCCTGCCTTTTGGAAATACTAGTAAGTCACATTAAGAGTCCAGAAAGTTTTAGTTTCTTCTGCTGAAATAATAGAAGAAATGGGAAACAAACAAGAACAACCACCATGTGACATTCTCTCAATTTGCTTGTAATCTTCTAAATTTCAGTGCTAGCAAAAAAGAAAGATGCAGCAAGGCATACAGTAAATGAAGATATTATGTATTAGAGAAGGAATGAATCTGTCACTTTGACGGATTGTAAGGCAAAGAGCAGATTAACAGATTACTCATAGTCAGAAGGCAGCTCAGCGTGAAAAATGTGCAGGAAATGATAAGTGTGGGTTTGTGCTGATTTAATGATATTTTTAAACTACAATAACACTCTGGTAGTATAATATAATAAAGCACTTTCCTTGCATTTTTAAATCATCAACATATTTCCAGTTTGACCTTAAAAACATTTTGAACTGTTCTCTATTAAAATATGTAGCTTTCAAATTAGAAAAAAAAAAATACCATCTAAAATATCACAGCAACAGCCTTACAGGAAATATTATTGGCTTTTAAAATCAGTTCTTTCTTAAACTAGCATTTGTAATGCAAATTTTAATTATGTTTTAAGCACACTAACACCACATGCCCTTTCTCTTTGGGCATTTAAATCACTTAACAACAAATTGTTTTCTTCTAACAGCCATTTCCAGTGAAACACTTTGTAGATGCCACTACCAAGTGTGGCCTTCGTATTTTCATTGCAGGTTTTTAGTTCTGCGATTAAGATCATGACGTACTTATGAATAAACCTATTAATTTGTCCACAGATAGAAGATAAAAGTAGTTCAAATTTGCACTGAATGCTCTTGAATCATAGCAAGAAATAAGATGAATTACCTGCTTTATTTTGTATTATTACAAATATTTCTCAGAAAGCAGAACTTTTTAAGAGGTTTGTACTTTTATGTAAAAAAAAATTGAGATTTGAATAACATACCTTAGTTAATTTGACAAGGATGAACTGCCATTGTCAAGAATTTTCAGAGTAAAATTTCTGTAATGCACCTAAATGGTTTTTACTCTAATATCATCATCTTCAAAGCCTAATATAAAACTTGATTTGTTTCCTATTATCTTCTCTCAGCTCAGCAATGATAACTTTTAACATAATTAGGTATAGTGTAACTTGTAAGGGAAATGTTATATTTTCTGTCTAAGCACTTGTATCTAACCCAACTGCAAATAAATATACTAATATTGCATGCCCAGTGCTTCAATCCCAGACATAATTATGACTCACATTATGTTTTACATACATGTGAAGTGAAAGTTGCTCAGTCATGTCCGACTCTTTGTGACCCCATGGACTATACAGTCCATGGAATTCCCCAGGCCAGAGTACTGGAGTGGGTAGCCTATCCCTTCTCCAGCAGATCTTCCTGACCCAGGAATTGAACCAGGCTTTCCTGCATTGCAGGCAGATTCTTTACCATCTGAGTTATCAGGGAAGCCCCTCTACATATATTCAGTTCAGTTCAGTCGCTCAGTCATGTCCAACTCTTTGTGACCCCATGGACCGTAACACACCAGGCCTCCCTGTCCATTACCAACTCCCCGAGCTTACCCAAACTCATGTCCATTGAGTCCGTGATGCCATCCAACCATCTCATCCTCTGTCGTCCCCTTCTCCTCCTGCCCTCAATCTCTCCCAACATCAGGGTCTTTTCAAATGAGTCAGCTCTTTGCATCAGGTGGCCAAAGTATTGGAGTTTCAGGTTCAACATCAGTCCTTCCAAGGAATACTCAGGACAGATTTCCTTTAGGATGGGCTGATTCAATCTACTTGCAGTCCAAGGGACTCCCAAGAGTCTTCTCCAACACCACAGTTCAAAACCATCCATGCTTTGGCACGCAGCTTTCTTTATAGTCCAACTCTCACATCTATACATGACTACTGGAAAAACCATAGCCTTGACTAGACAGACCCTTGTTGGCAAAGTAATGTCTCTGCTTTTTAATATGCTGTCTACGTTGGTTACAACTTTCCTTCCAAGGAGTAAGCGTCTTTTAATTTCATGGCTGCAGTGATTTTGGAGCCCAGAAAAATAAAGTCAGCCACTGTTTCCACTGTTACCCCATCTATTTGCTATGAAGTGATGGGACCAGATGCCATGATCTTAGTTTTCTGAATGCTGAGCTTTAAGCCAATTTTTTCACTCTCCTCATTCACTTTCATCAAGAGGCTCTTTAGTTCTTCACTTTCTGCCATAAGGGTGGTGTCATCTGCATATCTGAGAGTTCCAGAAAAACATCTATTTGTGCTTTATTGACTATGCCAAAACCTTTGACTGTGTGGATCACAATAAACTGTGGAAAATTCTGAAAGAGATGGGAATACCAGACCACCTGACCTGCCTCTTGAGAAATCTGTATGCAGGTCAGAAAGCAACAGGTAGAACTGGACATGAAATAACAGACTGGTTCCAGATAGGAAAAGGAGTACCTCAAGACTATATATTGTCACCCTGCTTGTTTAACTTATATGCAGAGTACATATAAGTACATAGAAGTATCCAACGCTGGGCTGGATGAAGCACAAGCTGGAATTAGGATTGTCAGGAGAAATATCAATAACCTCAGATATGCATATGACACCTTTATATATATATAGGGAAGACCTTTATTCAGCATGTTTTGTACATTTCTCCTCTTCTCAAATATTAATACTCTCAACTTGGGCTAAGTTAAAAAGCTAATGTAAGAAGTAGTATTCTTCTTGGTATAAATTCTGAAGTTTGTTCAGCGACAGATATGTGCATGATTTCTGGCCTCCTTGCATGTGCATGGTCTGTAGTGGTTACTAACGCCGTTTGCCAGATAGTCCCAGCTCTCCTAGTCCCAAACACATTGTTGGATTGCACTTCTAAGTCCACTTCGTTTTGTGTGGAGCCAATTAGCCTAACTAGTTCTAGCCAATGAATTGTGAGCAAGGTGACTTATGTTATTATTTGGGTAGAACATTTTATTGTTTTCTCCAGAGTTTTCTTTTCCTCTGACAACTACCAGAAACATTCAAAATGGTGGTTGTTTTGTCAGCCTGGTTGCTAATGACTGTGAATAAAGAGTTCTCTTGCTTATCTGTTATGGACATTTAACATGAGCAAAAAATAAACCTTTGTTGTTTTAAGCCGTTGAGATTTGGGGGGTGCTTTGTTATCAAGAATAACCTAGCCTTATTCTGACTGACACAGTTGGTAAATATGACATTGAATACATTTTGTCACTGGAAATATGGGATTTCATATATTTTCATATTTGAAGATTTAGGAACTTGTTAAAATTGTAGAGATCAGTTATGATTCATTGACATAGAGTAGAATATGTGGTTTTAGGAAGTGATACCGTGTACTGGTCAAAAGTACAGTGAATGGAATGAAAATGCCAGCTCTGTATCTTTATGAAATTATTTCTCTAAACCTCAATTAGTTTATCTAAAAAGATAGAGGTTATATTTTAATGTCTAACTTTGTAGTGCCATTGTCAGGATTAAATGAGATAATATGCATAAGGAGTTTTAGGCAGCATCTGGCACATATATTTTCATTAAATGGTAGAAAGTGATTGTAGTGATAGTAGGGATATTATTAGGTTGTTAGGAATACAGTTGCTTTGTTCGTAGTGTTGCTTCCTAAGCCCCTCTTTACTTTGCATTCCAGGATATCTAGCTCTAGGTGAGTGATCACACCATCGTGATTATCTTGGCCGTGAAGATCTTTTTCGTACAGTTCTTCTGTGTATTCTTGCCACCTCTTCTTAATATCTTCTGCTCCTGTTAGGTCCATACCATTTCTGTCCTTTATCAAGCCCATCTTTGCATGAAATGTTCCCTTGGTATCTCTAATTTTCTTGAAGAGATCTCTAGTCTTTCCCATTCTATTGTTTTCCTCTATTTCTTTGCACTGATCACTGAGGAAGACTTTCTTATCTCTCCTTGCTATTCTTTGGAACTCTGCATTCAAATGGGTATATCTTTCCTTTTCTCCTTTGCTTTTCACTTCCCTTCTTTTCACAGCTATTTGTAAGGCCTCCTCAGATAGCCATTTTGCTTTTTTGAATTTATTTTTCTTGGGGATGGTCTTGATTCCTGTCTCCTGTACAGTGTTACGAACCTCCGTCCATAGTTCATCAGGCACTCTGTCTGTCAGATCTAGTCTCTTAAGTCTATTTCTTACTTCCACTGGATAGTCATAAGGGATTTGATTTAGGTCATACCTGAATGGTCTACTGGTTTTCTCCACTTTCTTCAATTTCAGTCTGAATTTGGCAATAGGAGTTCATGATGTGAGCCACAGTCAGCTCCCGGTCTTGTTTTTGCTGACTCTATAGAGCTTCTCCATCTTTGGCTGCAAAGAATATAATCAGTCTGATTTTGGTGTTGACCATCTGGTGATATCCATGTGTAGAGTCTTCTCTTGTGTTGTTGGAAGAGGGTGTTTGCTATGACCAGTGCATTCTCTTGGCAGAACTCTATGAGCCTTTGCCCTGCTTCATTCTGTACTCCAAGGCCAAATTTGCCTGTTACTCCAGGTGTTTCTTGACTTCCTACTTTTGCATTCCAGTCCCCTTAATGAAAAGGGCATCTGTGTATATTAGTGTAGCTTGAATCATTTTCTAGTACCCATATCCCTCTGGTGGCTTGTCTTTGGTCACCTTAAACTATCACCGTCTTTTCCCTAGACCATTGATATAGTTTCCTAAGTGGAGTGCCAGTATCCACATGTGCTTTTTCACCACAACACATACCCATTCCCTATAGAGTGGTCAGAGTAACCTTTTCTAAGCACAGATCTGACTGTGACACCCCCATATTTAAACCCTTCGATTACGTTTCATTGTCCATAGGGTAAAGACAATACTCTAGATCCTTGTCCCATGCCTACTGTGCCAGTCTTACTTGGCACCGTTTTCCCTCTGGCAATTTTGCTTCAGCCTCACTGACCTCCTTTCCTTTTCTCATGTTTACCTGCGTCAGGGTCTTTGCCCATTGTTCCATCTTCCTAGAATATTTTCTCCTATTTTGCCTTCTACCTTACCTGGTTAATACCTTTCCATATATTAGATTTTGTTTCAAGTGACACTTCCCCTAAGGAGCCCTCAAGTCCCTATCCCTGTTTTATCATAGCACCATTTAACTTCACAGAACTTACATATTTTTGTGATTATCTGACTGATTTTAGTGTCACCATCCACACTGAGACTCTAAAAGGGTAGTAACTCTATTTTTGCCCATCATTGCATTTCATAGCAGTATCTGACACAGAACTGGATCTTGGTAAATACTTGTAAAAGAGATACTGCTGTCTAAACTACCCTTAACTATCAAGATCATTTTTAATCTCAGCTCTGTCATCAGTCTATGACACACACATTTGTGTGTGTGAGTGTGTGTGTGTGTGTGTGCATGCTCGCATGTTAGTAGGTCAGTCATGTCCAACTCTTTGCAACCCCTTGAACTGTAGCCTGCCAGGCTCCTCTGTCCATGGAATTCTCCTGGCGAGAATGCTAGAGTGGGCTGCCATACCCTTCTCCAGGGGATCTTCCCAACCCGTAGATCTCCTGCATTGCAGACAGATCTTTACCATCTGAGCCACCAGGGAAGCCCCAACCTATTCTGTCTCAGCTCAATGTTTTCCATAATTTTGAAAATTACATTCACTGACCCAGCAGAACATTTATTACAGATATATGTTATATAGTCCTCCATTAAAGAACTTCTACCAGCTTAATATTGATCAGCAGCTGATTAAAATGATATGATTATAGGGGAAGAAAAAGATCCTTTTTTCCTCTACACCCCTAGGTTCTGCAGTGGGCCCTAAAAATTAAACTGACAAAAGACAGATTTACAAAAGAAAAGCATACAAACTTTATTTATGTGTGCTTTACACATACACATGGGAGAAACTCAGTAATGAGTAAAACTCAAAGCGGGGATTCAAACTTGGAACTTATCTAGCATCTTAACACAGAAAAATAAATCTGTAGACAAGTAACAAAACAAAGGAAAAGGGGTTTAAGCTTTAGAAATAGTAAACTATGTGAGAGTAAATAGATAGGGGAACTAATGGAAGATAAGGGTTGTTTTAGTAAAATTTGTTATGTAGATTCCTGTCTGTACTCTGTGTGGCCTGATAAGAGTTTCTCGTGATTGAATCATACCCTTACCAGTAAGGGCACCTTCCTCACAGTAAATTTCTGCCTACTTTTGAGTGTAATGAAAGAGGTCAGAGAACACCTCCTGAATCTATTATTTCTCAAGTGTCTTCAGCTCAAAATAATCAATATGCCAAAACAACACCTTTTGGGTGGTGTGTTAGGAACCACTATATGATGAATCTAAAGTATTTAAATTTACGAACAGGCCGATATCATCATGCTTTTGATGCCTGGTAATTCAGTCACTAGCGTGTGATTTCTAGGATGTTATGATTCACACCCACTATCTCCCCTCCTTTGTCCATAGCGGACATTACATTGCTAGTGGATCACAATCCTCTTGCCCCTGGGCCTCACCGTAAACTTAAATTCCTTCTTAATAAGGTACCCCAAACAATGCTATCACTCAGAATTAGCATGTGATTTATGATCCATTTGTCTCCTTTTAGCTAGAATTTCCATTATTCATTTAGTCAGCTCGATTATCAAATGGAATTTATTCCTAGTTTTATGTGACACTCCCTAACTCTGAAATTATTACCATACCACTATCCCCTACTTTAAAAGTCATCCATCTTCTATAAAATTTTCCTTGACTGAAGTGAGATTAGGACTGCTTTTCCTCCACAACCCTAACTCCGTTCTCCACATCAACCATAATGAAAATCCTGCAACGTTAAATGACAGGCACGATATATTTTTAAATTAATTAACATGAATTCTGCCTGTGGCAATGGCAGGCTTGGTTGTTTCACACTGAACTTCCTTCTGAGAACAACCAGAAAAGCCAAAATATGAGAATCATCTGATTGAAGCCACTGGCAAACCTCCAAGGCAATGAGAATTTATGGAGCCCTGCTCCAAAAAAGAAGGGAAGCCAGGAAAGGCAAACCTGCATGTTGTGACACTTTTCTCAGAAAGTATTCCACTTCAGTAAGTAGTCGCTGAGAGGCTGGGGAGCTGAACATAGCCTCCGACAGTCTCATGGGCTTGGGGGACAAAAATTGGAGGCTCCAAAGTGCCACACCCTAGACAGCAAAATTAACCAAAAATAGACCAGTTCTCTGGAGGACTCAAGACACATTTATTTTGAACCATTCTAATCACTGATAGCTCTCTGACCGCATGCTGATTGCCTACCAGAGGCAAAGCAATCACACCTAGAGGAAGAAAACAACTGAAATAGAATGTGAGTCACATATATAATTTAAAATTTCCCAGTAACCCATTTAAAGTTTAAAAACAGGTAAAATTAAGTTTAGTAATGTATTTTATTTGGCCCAGTGTATCCAAAATATGGGGCTTCCCAGGTGGCTCAGTGGTAAGGAATCTACTTGCTAATGCAGGAGACCTGGGTTCGATCCCTGGGTTGGGAAGATCCCTTGGAGGAGGAAATGACAACCCACTCCAGTATCCTTGCCTGTAAAACCCCATGAACAGAGGAGCCTGGCAGGCTATAGTCCATTGGGTCACAAAGATCCAGACACAACTGAAATGACTTAGCACACATGCACGCACTCGTCTGAAATATTATTAACATCTTTTGAACATGTAATTGTAGATGAGATCTTTTTTTTTTTTCCTACCAGCTTGTGTTTGAGTAATGGGATTAGGTGGCTATGAATTAATTGCAGCAGATTAACAGGAGAAAAGGTTTATTACACATACATGTGAAAGCATTCAATAAGTAGTTCTCTGAATAGCCAGAGTAAGGGTTTATATATAAACTTAATAAGGGGGATTTGGGAGTGGGTAGGACTTCAGTGGGAAAGGACAGAAGATTCTGATAAGGCTCTGTTTACACAGTTTTAGTAGCTTAAGGTCAGATGCCATCCTTAACTGGGGAGTACCAGAGTTAGGGGTTTGTAGCATCTGACTCTTGAAAAGCTCTGTGTTAGTCAGATAAGGGAAAATCATAAAAGATTTATTTCTGCATCTGTCCATATGTTTTCAGTTTAAAGGAGTCTTTATGCCTATCTGGTTGGTTGCTGCTCTCTTCAAAATCAGTATAAAATATTGTATTAATGAGATATCTTACAATCAGTTTTTCATATAAAGTCCTTGAAATCCAGTGTTTGTTTAATATTCATAGCACATTTCAATTCAGACTAGCTCCATCTCAAGTGCTCAGTTATAGAGGGCAATTTCAAAGAATAGGTTCATGACCTTGAAATAGGAAAAGATTTTATAAACAGGTCTCAAATTTCAGTAATCATAAAGGAAAAATTGATAAATTGGACTCTATTAAAAGTAGGAACTTATTAAAGGATACTACTTAAGAGATAAAATGGCATGCTACAGAGTGGAAGAAGACATTGCCAATAGAGGAAGTACTCCAAAATATATATGTCTAGAGTATATGAAGAGCCACAAATCAGTAAAAGGCAATTCAAAAGAAAGCAGAAACGGCCAAGAGACTTGAACAGGCATTTCACAAAAGAAGATATCCAAATAGCCAGTAAACATAGGAAAACGTGCACAAAAAACTCATTAAAAATCAGAAAAATGCAAATTAAAATACACTGTGATTCCACTATATCCTATCACAATGATTTGGGATAGACAATATTGGTGATTTTGGTCAGTATACCCAGCAACTGGAACTCAATACTGCAGGTGGGAGTACAAATTGGTACAACTACCTTGGAAAACTATTTTGACAGTATCTCTTTAAGCTGAACATACCATATCCTTCTACCCAGCAGTTACCTCCTAGATATACAGCCAGGAGAAAGCATACATATGTGTACCCAGAGACATGCATAAATAATGAGGACATAATCAGACCCCCAGAATTGATAGAAAGGTTGCTTTAAAGTGAAAACATTTGAGCTTCAGAGATACAGAAAGAAATCTTATCTGAACTTTCCTTATCGGACTGAAGCAGAGCCTCCTGAAAATACAGCTGCCATTAAGGTGTCTTGAAGACAAACTGCCCATTTCCAATAGCATCAAAAAACTCAGTAGAACCTTCCATACTTGCGCACTGAAGCCCTAACACCCACCACACCCAACACTCCTGCAAACTTTGTCAAATTGGCTTATAAACTTTCATCTCTGGCTATTTAATGATTTACTTATTGAGAAACTCTCATGTACACATGTGAATAAACTTTGTCTTTTCTCCTGCTGATCTGACTGTCATTAGTTAATTTGCAGAAATCCCACCACTTGACCCGAGTTGGAACAGGAAACTTTTCAACATAGACACATTCATGATAGCCTCAAATTGGAAATGACTCAGTCTCCTTCAACAGTAGAAGGCATAAGTAAACTGTCATATACAATAGAATACTATTTATGCTCAAAACCACCAGTGAGTTTTACAAATACACTTTTCAGGGAAAGAAGCTAAACAGCTGAGGAATACATATTGCATGATTTCATTCCTACAAAGTTCAAAAACAGGCCTATTAATTGGTAGTTTTAGAAATCACCATCTGAGCTACTTTAGGGGAGCAGGAAGTGTAATTAGGAAAAGGAGGGAAGCTTCTATTCTTGGCCCAGCTGATGGTTATAGTAACTTTCAGGTCATTCACTGAGCTGCACATTTATTATTTGTGCACTTTTCTGTGTGTATGTTGTATTTAATAAGATAATTTATTGCTAAGAACCATTAGTGTAATTCTTAATCTGATAATAGTCAGTTTGCTCTTTCTGGTATTTGAGTGTTTCTGTACCTTCCATCCTTTCTGATGTTCAAGTGTTTCTGTATCTTCCTGCTAAGCTTACAGTTTAGCATGTAAGCTTTCTATGGAACAAGGACCATCTTTAGGTTGAATAGAAACTGGGGTAACACCATGAGTAATAATAATGGTGATAATGGTAGCCTGGTGACAGTAAAGAATTATCACCCTCCTTGACAAGTCCAATTTATGCATTAGAATGGTCCCAGCCACAAAAGAAATCTGATTATTTCCTCCCTATGTTTTAAAAATAGCATCTTACCATCATATTTGATCAAAAGTCCGTTTATCACCCAGATCAGCATCCTATCATAATATTTTTATTAACCGAAATGTTACAATTAATACACCCTGCAACTACTGGAAAATAAATTGAGTCAGCTTAAGATTCTGTCAGCTTTTTCCAGTTCTTTATTTTCTTGTGCAGCCACCCAACACTGAGGGAAAATTAAATTGTCACTCACCTCACAAAGCCTTCTTTTTAGCATATCATTGTTTTATTTGACTAGTGAACATAAAGGAATAACCAAACTTTGAAAAGAAAATGGAAATCAGTACATAAATATGGCATCTGATAATCTGACACACTTAATGATGAAAATGATACCCTGTAGTTATTCTTTACAAAAGCCCAGAGAGCTAAATTAGAGCATTAAATTAAACCCCACCTACTCTTTCTGCACCATTAAGTCCCAATCATTCTGTAGAAAGGTTTAGATGGTTTTATTTTGTATTCTAATTTTAAGGCAATTATTCTCTAGTTAAAGTTAGAAAAGGCTGCAAAGTTTTATGCTGTTGATTTGCACAAAGGGCTTAGTTACAAAGCACTTTAACACATAGTTGTGTTATGACTCTCTAAAAGGTGTTATATAAAGTTGAGAGTGACTCTTTTTCTGTAATTTCAAATAACAATAGCTACTAACGCTATTACTATTACTACACCTATCACTATTCACTCCATTTCTGTAGCAGGCGCTAAGTGGTGAGAGTTTCCATATGCTGTATTACTTTAGTTAATCCCTACCACAGCATGGTGTTGTCAGTCCTATAATTCCAATATTCCAGGTGAGGTGACAGAGGCACAGGGTTTAACCCCAAATTTGCAAAGCTAAAAGGAAATTTAAGGTCAAAGCAAAATCTGTGCAGTTTAAATTGCGTGCTCTGTTGGTACCCCTAATAGATGCGTCACCCCTAATGCTGAACACTACACCCAGTTGTCAGTGCATTTTCCACATGGATTAAATAAATGTTCATCCAGAAATGCAGCATAGGAACATGTTAGTGTTCCATTCAGTGACCAACCAAGCCTTGCTGGTTTTAGGGAATCAATCCTAGAAGTTGAAGTGGTCGGTCTAAAAGAATGCATTTTTTTCTATTTGATTCCCATTGCTTCCCCTTTACTCCTTGCACAGTGCTCTGCACATGAAAATGCCTGTGGATTCTTAGCAGTAGGATTTCCCTTGTAAACAGTTTAAATGTGAATTTAATTTGTTCATCTGAGAAGCCTAGTATGGTTAGAAATACCCATCTCTGAGAAATGACTCCAAATCAGATATTCTGTGGTTCTCGATCTCCTTGTGCATTTGAAATCAATCCATATGCAATAGGTTGGAGTTTTCATGAAAACCTAGCACCTTAACTCTATGCTAGAGCTGTTAGTATGAAATACTCATTAAATCTTCATTGTAAAAATTTTAATAGCATTTTTTGCTATCTGTAGGAGAGAAAATACTTTTTCCCTCTACCCTCCCAAGTTCTCCTGCAAATTAGACTGACAAAAGACAAACTAACAAAACAAACAGGAAAGCAAACCAACAAGAGCTTCCTAACACTTATGTAGTGTACGTACACATGGAAGAACTCAGCGATGGAACTCAGAGGAGTGGTTAGAACTTTGGCTTCACAGCATCTTAACCAGAGAACAATAAATTTTTTAGCAAAGTGGTAAGACAAAGAAAAGAAACTTTGAGACTCTTAGATAGCAAATTGTGGGAGGGTAAATATATGGGGAAACTAATGGAAGGGAGGGCTAGTTAGTAAAGTTTGTTACATCTTAATAGATTTCCTCTGGTGCCACCTCTGATTAGAGTCTAGAGTTGTCTCCAATGATTAAAATCATCCTACCCATCCTGGAAGAAATGGGGTGAGTAGATTTTTTCTTCTGTCTGTTTCTTCTCATTGCTTTCAGGTCAAGATAATCATTATGTCAAATTGGCATATTTTAGGATTTACTGAACTCCTTCACTTCTTTATGAATATATAATATATATTCTTTTTCTATATATATATGTATTTTTTACAATGTATATATATATATATATATATATATATATATATTGTCTCCACCCCTAACTGTAAGCTCCATGTAAGCATGGACTGTGGCTTTGTCACCACTCTGTTGTCAACACCTACAAGTGAGGTTTATGGCATTCAGATATTTTGAATGTCCCCCAAAGATAAGGTAAATCTGTTATTTGAAGAGACAGTTGTTTGCTCTGCATCTTCAAAGATGTTTATTTGTAATGAAAAAATCCTCATTCTATGTGTATCCTTCTGCTGTAAAATAATATTCAAACTTCCCATAGAAATAGGTTCTGAAGGACTTCTTGAAAAACACCATAACCTTTCACAGTTTTGCGCTGCCATTTTTTTTTTTTTTTTCCTGTTTGGAAAATACACTCAATAGATGTCATTCACCTGTACATGTTTTGGTGAACTTGAGTCAGGACCCTCCTCATAAACCCAACAAAAGCCCAAAAGTAAACTCTAGCCCACCCTGGGTCTCAAGCCTGTCCCAAGACTGGGAGTGAAGGAAGGTTTATATCGCAAAGCACATGATGAGAGTTGCCCATAGGAAAGAAAAGCTAGGTTCTCAGAAGAGATCGGAGAAGGCAATGGCACCCCACTCCAGTACTCTTGCCTGGAAAATCCCATGGATGGAGGAGCCTGGTAGGCTGCAGTCCATGGGGTCACTAGGAGTCGGACACGACTGAGTGACTTCACTTTCACTTTTCACTTTCATGCATTGGAGAAGGAAATGGCAAACCACTCCAGTGTTCTTGCCTGGAGAATCCCAGGGACAGGGGAGCCTGGTGGGCTGCCGTCTCTGGGGTCGCGCAGAGTCGGACACGACTGAAGTGACTTAGCAGCAGCAGCAGCAGCAGCAGAAGAGATAGCAGAAAAGTGTGTTCTGCCAACCAAAATCAAAACTATGATTATACGTACTAATGGGTAGACTTTAGCTCTTCCACCAGCTCGCTCTGTACATTTTCCCTCCATGCCCTATGTACTCTTTCCTTTCCATTTCTCTTCAAGAAAATGGGAATGGGAATGATAGTAAGAGGACTTTGAATTATTTTCAATATAATTTTTAGGGAAGTCACTGACATATCTCCATAACAAACCTATTTTGGTAAAATTATACATGACAAATATAATATCTGATTGCCACACACTAGTTAGCAGCATTTAGCAGTATTACTAAATTTCAAGCACAGAAAAAGAGAATTTTACCCTCCCCAAAAAAAGATTGAGAATTACTGTTTTAACAGATAAAACTCCAGACTGCATTGCAAAGATCTGCCACACAAAATCTAATCATCATTTTATAGCTATACTACTACAGTTTTTAAGAGCAAGAAACAAACCATTAATAAGGCAATCTTGCATGAGACATTTAAATTGACTTCATGCAAATAAAATAAGCAAATTGAATTTTCCAATTTACTCATTAGGCACTATATAGATGCATTTTGCATTCACATCTTAAAAATGTAATAAGAGAAATTTCATCTCTGTGTGTCGCATGTGTCTGTTCCTGCTGAATTCCATACCAACTTGGATGATATTAAACAGAGAAATCTCACATCACTTCTTTTGTCTTTATTTTATTAGTATGTGGTCTTTCCAGGAGGTTGATTTTTTTTTTTTTTGTCTTAATTGAAGCATTCTGAAGTTTCTACACATTTCTATTTATATGAAACTTCTGGCATGAAAGTATCAAGGGAAAAAATTGAAATATTCATTCCCATGGTCCTCATCATAAGAAAGAAAGTTTTCACTGTTTCCTGACCTGACTTTGAGTATTTAGGGAAAATGCTCAATTTGTAGCTTTTAGCTAATGGCACTACAATGTCACACTCTCTGTTTAACATTCAGCTTTGTTAATCAAGAAAACCAGATTGGCTCTCTGCATGTTGATTAAATTGATTACAGCTGTAGGCCTTGATAGCATTTTTTTCAAGTTTCTCTAATTAATCAGACAATGCTTGATTAGTTTTTTCTGGTTTGAGGAGATAAACTGACTTCCTTGAGAATTTTCACCCCAAAATTATTCCCCTCCAACAAAAGGTAAAGGATAAGTGAGTCACTGCTTAGTTTTCCATGACGTTAAGACCTTTTATCTTCCAGTAACTAAAAAAAGAAAAGAAACTCTTTGAAAAGCTGATTAAAACATAATTTTAAATTTCTTTTCACACACTCCCATGACTATATCTCCTAAAATGAGAAGAGGCTATGTGTTCCCTCTGAGCTCTAAGCCAGGCCTCCCCTCTGTGGTAGAGCATCTTTTGATTTTTCCATTGTAACTATTCTTTGTCAGGTGGTATCAGTGAATTGTCAGACCTGACATTGCTAATGTCAGCCAGGAACCATTTTGCTTTCATACCCAGGCTAGTGGATGATGTGTTAAAAATAATAAGCCACCACCTATTTTTTTTAGTCATATCCATAGCATTAAAGCTGCTGTTGTTTATGCAAATGAAATCTTGACAATTTCCAGGAACTTTACCAACATTTATAAAGACCCAAAACGTTCTGCTTTCATCGCTGAAGTTGGTATTTCCAATGGGGAAGGCTGCTAGGATCAGCTCAGATGGTGTGTGTTGGCATGAGGAAGGCACCCCATTTTCTTCCCTCCTCCTCCATTGGTTGAGAGACCAATTGAGACTTTTGTTTCCAGTAAGCACCTGTCAACCTAAAGCACTTTTTGGTAGATATTTTTAAGCTGTGTTTCAGAGGAGTTTTCTTATAGATGCCATCAAATTGGAAGCTACTGAAGAACAAGAATCTGCCTTTAAAAAGAAAAGTAATTTAAAAAAAATTCAGCCAAAGTAGAAAAATAGTTATGAGAAATAAGTCTTACTCTTCCATCCCCAACTTCACATTCCTCCTCGCAGATTAACAGTTTCTTGTGCACCTTTCAGAAACTTTCTATGCATATACAAGAAAATATGTTTTGTTTATGTGTTTTTTCATACTGTTCTGGAATCAAGATTGCAGGGAGAAATATCAGTAATCTCAGATATCCAGATGACACCACCCTGATGGCAGAAAGTGAAGAGGAATTAAAGAGCCTCTTGATGAAGGTGAAAGAGGACAGTGAAAAACTGGCTTAAAATTCAGCATTCAAAAAACGAAAATTATGGCATCCGGTCCTATCACTTCACGGCAAATAGATGGGGAAACAATGGAAACAGTGACAGACTTTATTTTCTTGGGCTCCAAAATCACTGTAGATGGTGACTGCAGCCATCAAATTAAAAGATGCTTGCTCCTTGGAAGAAAAGCTATGATCAACCTAGACAGCATATTAAAAAGGAGAGACATTACTTTGCCTACAGAGGTCTGTATAGTCATAGCTGTGGTTTTTCCAGTTGTCATGGATGTGAGAGCTGAATGATGATAAAGGCTGCTGCTGCTGCTACTAAATCGCTTCAGTCGTGTCCAACTCTGTGCGACCCCAGAGACGGCAGCCCACCAGGCTCCCCTGTCCCTGGGATTCTCCAGGCAAGAATACTGGAGTGAGTTGCCATTTCCTTCTCCAATGCATGAAAGTGAAAAGTGAAAGTGAAGTCGCTCAGTCGTGTCCGACTCCTAGTGACCCCATGGACTGCAGCCTACCAGGCTCCTCCGTCCATGGGATTTTCCAGGCAAGAGTACTGGAGTGGGGTGCCATTGCCTTCTCCGTGATAAAGGCTGAGCACCAAAGAATTGATGCTTTTGAAATATGGTGCTAAAGAAGACTGTTGAGAGTCCCTTGAACTGCAAGGAGATCCAACCAGTCAATCCTAAAGGAAATCAGCCCTGACTATTCCTTGAAAGGACTGTGCTGAAGCTGAAACTCTAATACTTTGGCCACCTAATGCGAAGAGCTGACTCACTAAAGAAGACCCTGATGCTGGGAAAGATTGAAGGCAGTTGGAGAAGGGAACAACAGAGGATGAGATGGTTGGATGGTATCACAGACTCAATGGACATGAGTTTGAGCAAATTCTGGGAGATGGTGAAGGACAGTGAAGTGTGGCGTGCTGTAGTCCATGAGGTTGCAAAGCGTCGGACACCACTCAGCAACTGAACAACAACAACAATGGATTTTTTGACATAAATGGGATAAAACTGTGTACTCTTCTACAATACAACTTGATTTTTAGATTTTTACTGAATAGGTTTTTTAACCTCTTTCTAAATTTTCACCTGACAATCAAAACATTCTTCATTAGCCGCTGGATATTATTTAATTGTTTGGATATATCATAATATTTTCAGCAAGTTCTCTGCTTCTAGACGTTTCAGGGGTTTTCAGCTTTTTGTGACTGTAAACAATGCTATAGTAAATATCCTCACACACATATCTTTATGAGCTTGGGCAAATATATGTTTACAATAAGTTTTTTTTTTCATTTTATTTAATTTTAAATAGTTATTTATTTTTGACTGCTCTGCATCTTCATTGCTTTGCACAGGCTTTCTCTAGTTGTGGCAAGTTGGGGGTAGTCTTCAGTTGCAGCGTGTAGGCTTCTCTGGTTGTGGAATATGGGCTCCAAAGCACACCAGCTTCAGTAGTTGTGGTCCACGGGCTTATTTACCCTGAGGCATGTGGAATCCTTCCAGAACAGGAATGAAACTCATGTGTCTTGCATTGGCAGGTGGATTCTTAACCACTGGACCACCAGGGAAGTCCTACAGTAACTAGCTTCTAACAGTGAAATTACTTGGTCAAAGGTAATTTTGATAGGTATTACCAAATTGTTCACTAATTTACATCCCTTCAGCTCATACTGAGTATCATCAAACTTTAGAACTTTTGCCAAGCCGTTATGTGTCGATAGTATCTCATTTTAATTTGCATTTCTGTAGCCAAGTATCTTCCCCTATCTGGAGGAGACAGGAGCATTTCTATCTTTTCTTCTCACTTGCCTATTCATGTCTTTGACTACTTCCCTGTCTTGTATTTGTTCAGTATCCTCATATATCCAATACACTGTTGGGCACAAGGATACTCAATAACTATTTGAATTTAACTTATATAACATATGGGACACACAGAAAGAAGCTAGAACTTTCCTTGTTAGAGTGTTAAGGTCCTTGAAGTATACTGCCATTTCTAGAGACCTTCACTCTCACAGGATTACAAAAACAAGATATATTCCTGGGAGATTGCTGTGTATTACAACAGCAGATGGATACAGTGGAAAGTGAATTTTGTCAAGGGGAAGGTTCTGTGTTCCTCATATGTGTTTTGAAACACATGTGAACTAAACTTCCTAAATGAAATTGTTCTTTCTTTCCTAGATTATCCAGCAAACTTCTAAATGACTTTTATGGCCCCCCTCTTATTCCCCACCATCCCATTCTCCACACAGACGCCACCATGATGCTTCTAAAATGCAAATCCAAGATTCTTCTGGCTTAAAAGCCTTCAGTAGATTCCCAGGGCCTTATAAATAAAGTAGGAATTGCTTAGCTTGTCGTTCAAAACCACTGCCTTCTTCAGTATTGTTGTATCTCCTCATTCAGCACATGTGTAAATACCCGTTGCCCATCACTTCACACTGCTAGAGGGACCTCAAACACTCTACACCGTTCTACTGTGGTGCATGCCATTCCTTTTAGAACACCCTTCCATCTTCTCTTCTCTGTCTTGTGACCTCATTCTCGTACTTCAGAAGGAATCCTTTCATCAGTTTTGATAAACAGAAAAGTCCTTATCACAGCCCTCCTCCTAAGAGGTTCCCTGGGCTTACCTCTGTTTAGCAATAGTTACTTTACTGTCTTATAAATGTTGGTCTTAACAGTCTGTCTTCAGGAAACTGATTTCCTCAAGGGTAGGAGTCATGTCTTACTCGTCAATACACAGCACAAAGTCTGCAGCACTGCAGGGGCTTGATAAACATCTATTCAGTGTAAAATTATAAGGCAGCTAAGCTGATAATAGTGTGGAAAAGCCTTTTTTCCATGTTGTTTCAAGTAGATGGGATATTACTGTCACGTGTTATAGTTATATTTGATGGCTGATGCCTGGATTTGTGCCTCCAGAGTTGAATTACCTGCTATATCTAATGAGTCAATGTCTGTAAAATAATCTCAAGATGATATGTCATTAATATTTTCTTAACCTAAGGGAAAATACTGCCACACTGGAAAGATATTCAGTTCTGCAGAGAATGTATAAAGTATTTAGCAGAGTAAAATAAGATAATGATTTTTGTGATTTCTTATAGCACTGAACACTTAGGGGAGCCAGATTCTCTTTGTTTTATGGGTTTTCTTGCAAAGACATGGGCAGGAGAAGTCATTTTGTAGAGGCCAGAAGAAAGAATATGATTTTCCTTTTGTATGACTGTTTGCTACATGTCTAAATAAACCTGGGTTTATATGAGATAAAAATACAGTACTTGTTTACATAACGCGTTTCCCAACTTTTGCTGCAGAAGAGACATAGTCCTATTCCAGATGTCGCCATAATGTAAACATCCTCTGGGAGCACTTTTATGATGAGACAGGAAGAAGTATCTGGAAAGAATCATTCTCATAATGTTCTCAGCTAGCTGCCTTTTATGACTCCTGTTATTTCTCCTACTGCTCCCAGGGTGTGTTCTCCTAACCTCCTCTCTGGTTCTTCCTCAGAGAATGATCTGTTTTCCAATCTTTTCACTCTCACTTGTTTATCTTTCTCGTATAGCCTCAGCCTTCCTACAAGAATTTGTTCATTCATTCATTCAACAAACATTTATTGAGTATCTGTATCAAACCAAAGGTGAAGAAGACAGACACAATTGTCTGCCTTATGGATCTTACAGCCTGGCAGAGCCCCTGTGAAGGACACCCTCTCTCTCTGTGGATTCTGCCCACTGTTCTTTTCTTCTCCCTCGGGGCTGAGGGTGGATGGGGGGAGATGGCGAAAGCCTTGGAATTCTAGACTATCCCTTTGGTTTCCCCATTCCCACCCTTACCTTTGTAATAAGCCCTTTCTTAAACCCTCCTCATATCATCCTAATTTGAGTGTACCAAGTGTTTTCTGCTGGAACGTTGACTGATTTTAAAGCTGCAGTAGAATTAGAACTCAGGCAGGGATTCTCTGAAGTAAAATTTGAGACAAAAGATGGAGAAAGTAAACTAGGTTTCTTAGTCCATTTAGGATGTTATAACAGTATACCATAGACTTGGTGGCTTATGAACAACAGAGATTTATTTCTGACTGTTCTGGAGGCTGAGATGTCCTAGATCAAAGTCCTGGCAGATTTTGTATTTTGTGAGAGCCCTCCTCGTGTTTCATAGACCGCTATCTTCACACTGTGACCTCATATGGCAGATGAGTCAAGACCCTCTAGGGCACTAAATCCCATTTGTGAGAGCTCCATTCTCATGGCCTAAGCACCTCCCAAAGACCATACATCCAGACACCATCATAGTGGGAGTTAGATTTCATCTTGTGAATTTGGAGGTGATGTAAACATTCGGTCTATAGATTAGGCTATTATGGGGAAAGAGACGAAGTAAGGATGGGCTCTCCCTCTGACGCTTGGGGGTAGAGTGGCGGTAACAGTGAGGGGAGGCACAAAAATATGCTGTAGAGATAGTAAGGATCGGACTATACAGAGCTTTAAGAATTTGGGCTTTTTGTAGAATTTGGGCTTTTGCCCTAAGAGAAAATTTTAAAAAGCTCGCTCTGGATTCAAGGGAGTCCAGATTGGCTGGGGGAAGATTGCAGGGGAGAGATTCTAAAAGCATAGAAGCAGATGATAGCAGATGGATGTGGAGCAGTGTCAGCATAAACAAGAGCTAAGACTGAGACCTGGTAATGGATCCTAAATATTTCTAACATATCATCACGTAGAAAAAAGAGCAAGACCTCAGATTCTTGATGTACTAAACCAAACTCCTATATCATCTCCCCAGTTTGCCAGTACATTCAGTTTGTACCACTACTGTTTTATTCCCAGAACCCGGACTTTAGGCTTCTTCATTCTCTCTTCAGACTGGCTTCTACCACATGACAGGGAGTGTGGTCACCAGTGGCTTCTGAGTTTCACTTCTTTGGGCGTCCATCTTCATTCTGGGACTGTCGCTCTTTTTCATATCCAGTTTCAGAAGTTCTAGGGAAGCACAGTGATTGACCCAGATTAAGTCAGGTGCTGAGCCTCTGGGCTCATGCAGGAACAGGATCATTCCAGATCATATGGCCAGAGGGAGCTGTTGCAAGGAGAGAGAGGGGAAGGAGTTCTGGATGGACAGTTCCTTAACTCTCTCCTACTGTGTCTTAGAGAAAGATTAAAATTGTTCTTTAGGAGCCCCAAGGGGTAGCTGTAGGAGAAGCGTGGAAATGAAATTAAATTTTTTCCCTCAGCATTAAGAAAAACTTTCTAATAGTCAAAGCTATTTGAAGATGAAATATGATCTTGGAAAGTAGTAAGTGCACAGTCAGTGATGGTAATTAAATCCATAGACTAGATAAGCACTTGGTGGAAATGTTGTAAAAGGCCTTCAAAATAAGAACACTGAGAAACTGGTTAGAGACCTTCTGCAGGAAACAACCAAAATGAAACGATAGCATCGTAATACTTATTCCAATCCCTCTTAAGAGACATACAGAAGAGTTCCCAACACAGAATTTGTGTTTCCAACTTATTGTTTGATCTTCCTGCTTCAAATGAGAGATGAATCCTATGAAGAAAAGCTATTAAGAACTCTTGGTGTATGTTTAAGTTTCAAAGAAAAAATAGAGTTTCTTAGTTTCTCGTATTACTAAAACATATTTATGAACCAATATTCTATTTTCTGAGGCAGACATTTAAATTTTTCTGCCTCAGCTGCAAAGCAGTAGATGTGTGTCCTCAGGCTGACCCCAAATTGTGTGTGTACCAAACACATATAAGAAAACAATAGTGTGTTGGTAGCAAGTAGAGAAAAAATAACATAGAGGCAAAATGGTTGCAATAGCAGCATTATTTATTGTTATGGAAAATTCCAACTCCAGGTGGCACTCAGTATGCTGGACTACCGGAAAGACTCTTCCATGCATTCGGTAAATATTGAGGAGGTGCCTGTTCTGTGCCAGGCATTTTGCTAGGTGCTCTTGAGAAACCTGTATGCAGCTCAGGAAGCAACATCAGAACTGGACATGAAACAGCAGACTCATTCCAAATAGGAAAAGGAGTACATCAAGGCTGTATATTGTCACCCTGCTTATTTAACTTATATGCAGAGTACATCATGAGAAATGCTGGGCTGGAAGAAGCACAAGCTAGAATCAAGATTGCCAGGAGAAATATCAATAACCTCAGATATGCAGATGACACCACCCTTATGGCAGAAAGTGAAGAGGAACTCAAAAGCCTCTTGATGAAAGTGAAAGAGGAGAGTGAAAAAGTTGGCTTAAAGCTCAACATTCAGAAAATTAAGATCATGGCATCTAGTCCCGTCACTTCATGGCAAATAGATGGGGAAACAGTATACACAATGGCTGACTTTATTTTTCTGGGCTCCAAAATCACTGCAGATAGTGACTGCAGCCATGAAATTAAAAGACACTTACTCCTTGGAATGGGCTCCTAGGTTATGACCAACCTAGACAGCATATTAAAAAGCAGAGACATTACTTTGTCCACAAAGGTCCATCTAGTCAAGGCTATGGTTTTTCCTGTGGTCATGTATGGATGTGAGAGTTGGACTATAAAGAAAGATGAGCGCTGAAGGATGGATGCTTTTGAACTGTGGTGTTGAAGAAGACTCTTGAGAGTCCCTTGGACTGCAAGGAGATCCAACCAGTCCATCCTAAAGGAGATCAGTCCTGGTTGTTCATTGGAAGGACTGATGCTGAAGCTGAAACTCCCAATACTTCGGCCACCTGATGCGAAGAGCTTACTCATTTGAAAAGACCCTGATGCTGGGAAAGATTGAGGGCAGAAGGAGAAGGAGACGACAGCGAGTGAGATGGTTGGATGGCATCACCGACTCAATGGACATGGGTTTGAGTGGACTCCAGGAGTTGGTGATGGACAGGGAGGTCTGTTGTGCTGCAGTTCATGGGGTCGCAAAGAGCTGGACACAAAAGAGTGACTGAACTGAACTGAAAGTCAAGTGGGGGAGACTACATTCACTGAATGACGAAACAGATGAAGGTATAATTATGAGTTGAAATAAGAGCTCTTACTAAGAAGATCACAGTTGCTCTATTAGAAGAAGTAACAAAGGATCTCAGCTAGATTGGAGAGGGAGCATCCAAAAAGACTTCTTAAGAGTGTGATGCTTGAGCCGAAATATGAAGGTTGGAGATGATTCCACCAGGATAAAAGGGGGGCGTGGTAGAAACCTGAGAGAGCATGGTATAGGCAAGGGGGCACAGCCTGGTCAAAGGCCCTGTGATGGTAGGAGTGTAGTATACTCCAGGAATCAAGAGAAGCCCTGTGTGGCTGCAGCATGGTGAGTGAGAGGGACAGCAATTCAAGATGAGGTTAGAAAAACATGAAGAGATGAGGGGATCAGATCAGATCAGATCAGTCGCTCAGTCGTGTCCGACTCTTTGCGACCCCATGAATTGCAGCGCGCCAGGCCTCCCTGTCCAACACCAACTCCCGGAGTTCACTGAGACTCACGTCCATCGAGCCAGTGATGCCATCCAGCCATCTCATCCTCTGTCGTCCCCTTCTCCTCCTGCCCCCAATCCCTCCCAGCATCAGAGTCTTTTCCAAAGAGTCAACTCTTCGCATGAGGTGGCCAAAGTACTGGAGTTTCAGCTTTAGCATCATTCCTTCCAAAGAAATCCCAGGGCTGATCTCCTTCAGAATGGACTGGTTGGATCTCCTTGCAGTCCAAGGGACTCTCAAGAGTCTTCTCCAACACCACAGTTCAAAAGCATCAATTCTTCGGAGCTCAGCCTTCTTCACAGTCCAACTCTCACATCCATACATGACCACAGGAAAAACCATAGCCTCGAGCCGCAAAGGCCAAGATAATGATTCTGATCTTTCTCCTGAGCTTCCCAATGAGACTGAAGGGTTTTAAAAAGAGGTTGACATAATCAGATTAGCATTTTGGTCATAGTGTGGAGAACAGTGAGGTGAAGCTAGAATGAACAACTCTAAAGGGGATAAATTAAGAGCTTTTACTACAGAACAGGAGGCAAGGTAGTCGCTTGGACTTTGGTTGTGGAAGAAGAGATGGTGAGAAAGGTGGATTCAGAAGGCATTTAGGAGGAAAATTGACAGAACTTTTCATAAGAGCCTTGAGAATGTTCCACTTCACAGTCCCTTCCTCGAAGACAGGGGTCATTCAACTATAGTTTATGGGCCAAATCCTGCCATGGTGGAATTTTTTTTTTTTTTTTTTTTTGTGAATAAGATTTTTCTTGGAAAACAGCCATGCCACTCATTTACTTATTGTTTATATCTCCTTTCACACTACAGCAACAGAGTTGAATAGTTGTGATGTATTTACCATCTGGTCCTTTATAAAAAACTTTGCCAACCATGGGTTTTATGCTTCAGAAACATCATCTCTGTGATAGTCCAAGGTACAGAAGTTCTTAAGTCAGGGTCCAGAAGTCCATGAATGGGCTTCAGCTGATTTCTGACCTACTAAAATCAAAAGCAAAATTTGTTATTTTTGGTCATTTTTCTTTGTTATTTTTGGTCATTTGGTTATTTTTCTGGGAAAACGGTGGTTTTTGTTTGTTTGTTTGTTTTAACCAGCTTTTAAAAGAATCTATGAATTCTCCCCAAAGTAAGATGCTTCCTAGTCATCTCCCCAGTCAGTTCCATGGCCACAATTTTTGAAACCCAGAGTGCTTTCAGTGAATAATAAATGTGCACTGGTACCAAATGATAAATATCAATAAGTAGTGGATAGAAATGTCTGCAAGTTGCTTAATCCCTAAGAGAAGACCTCCTGTATATGTATCTTACACTAAACTATCTTCTCTGACCGAGGACTTTTGATAGTAGGTACCTCAGTCCTATATACGAGAGCTATGTAATAATTGTCTTGTTTTAGATTTCTCAAATAATTACTCCCCCTAATAAATACTTAAATGTATACAAGATTGTAGGCAGTCTCCTTAGAAGGGAATTTCTTTAATGAATAAACAGATAAGCTGATCAGCCCATGTCATTTTCTGTTGCTTAGAATGTTTCTTCCATCTGACTATGAGCTTTCTGATTACCCAGGGTCTGACACAGAAGTCACTAAACACAGCAGTTTAGTAAGTGTTTACCATATATGTGAAGGGCTTCCCTGGTGGCTCAGATGGAAGAGAATCTGTCTGCAATGCAGGAAACCTGGGTTCAGTCTCTGAGTTGGGAAGATCCCCTGTAGAAGGGAATGGCTACTCATGCAGTATTCTTTCCTGGACAGTTCCTTGGACAGAGGAGCTTGGCAGGTGTGTAAAATTCTCTTGTAAACATAATCTTGTTTTTAAGTGAAGAAACTGAAACCATACTCTAAAGTGAGGACATTATCCTCAGTTATAAACATATCTAAGTCATTTCTGATTCAGTTAAAGCTCACTCCCCCACTTTAAAAATCTAACATGCAAGTTGAATGAAAAGAGCATGGTATTAGCAGGGAGGGTGAGATTTTAATGTTAGATAAATTTGTCTGTCGTGAGGATTCACAAGATGGTATTTATTCTTCATCTACACTAGATTTGTATGTGATTTAAAGTGAACCCATGTCTTGACTCTTGAATAAAACACACCTTCTGGTGACAGAGGTGCTCCCCATGTATAGATGTGCCTGCAAGCCCTTTCTCTTCAGTTCCAAGAGGAGGGGCAGGGGTGGGAGGCCTGCCTGGGTTCATGAGGAAAGCAGGAATAGGAAGTAGCTCCCCAACCTGCTCAGAGAGCAAGCCTGACTGAAGAAGATATTCTGCACCACAGGAGCTGGGGGTTTTCTCTACAGATGGATAGGATCTGTCCTTGAGAGAAAAGGTTTCTAGTCAGAGCTGAAGGAGCCAAACAAAACAGAGTATCAAGTCCAAACAACGTGGAAATGCGAGACAAAGAGCAGGAGCAGGTTCCAGCCCATAGGCAGCCAGAGTGAGAAGCAGGCCAAGGACATGGTTCAGAACTGAGCTAGGGCTTGACATGTGTGAGTGAGCCTGAACTGACATTCCCCCATCCCTAGATGTTTGTGGCATGCTTCTGAGAAGACAGAGGCTTAAATAAATTGATCAAGGGTCAAGACAATGACTTAGCATTAAATATCTCCTATAAAAATATAAACATGGAAGGTATAGGTGCTAGACTACACATTTCTGCTTATTAACAAGTCACCCCATAAAAATAGATTGCTCTTTAAAAAATGAAATTATTAAATAAGATATTAGTTCTTATATCTCAGATTGGAAAGTATTAAAAACTTGACTACATAGTATTGTGACATGTCTTTGGGAAATGAGCACTCTCAGATGTTGCTGGTAGGAATGCTGAAGGGTACAATCGTTGTAAAGAAAATTTGTCAGTATCTAACAAAGCCGAGTATGCATTTACCTTTTGTTGCAGGAATCCCACTTCCAGCAATTTACCTTGAAGATATATCTTCAAGTATACAAAAATAGAAATGCCCAAAGTTATTCATTATAGCATGAATTGCAGTAATCACAAAATATTTAAAACTTCCCCAAAGAAAGGAGAGTGGTGAAATAAATGTATGTCACATCGTGGAGTGGGTTTCCCAGGTGGCTCAGTGGTAAAGAATCTGCCTGCCAATGGAGGAGACCCAGGAGATACAGGTTCGATCTCTGGGTTGGGAAGATCCCCTGGAGGAGGAAATGGCCCACTCCAGTATTCTTGCCATCCAGGGACAAAGGAACATAGTGGTAGTGGGCTACAACCCATAGGGTCGCAGAGGCTCAAATATGACTGAACACACACACACACAAGTGCGAGTAGTGGGCAGCTGTTTAAAAAAAAAAGAGAGGACATTCTCTATGAATTGGTATGAATAATTTCCCAGATATATTTTAAGTTGGAAAAAAATGAAAGTGCAAAAGAGTGATTATAGTATTGTACCTTTTGCATTAGAAAGAAGAGGAATGGAAAAATAGATGTGTATCAGCTGAATTTTTACAAAAAGAATGGTAGAGATACCAAAACTAATGAAATTGATTAGCTCTGGAGGAGTGGGTAGGGATGGTGTTGAAGTGATGAGGGGACAGAAACAAACTGGAAGGGATGAGAGAAATCTGTTCACCGAACTATGTCTCTCTGTGAACGTCTGACTTTTGAACTATTAATATTTTAATACATACTCGCAGCAAAAGTAATAAAAATCAAGGGGAAAGACCTAAAATATAACACAAACAGAAGCAAATGACACTAGCTGTATTTCAAATGAATAATGTAACCACACTGAAGTGGTAGGTTGGGGGACACATATATACATGTGACAGAGTGATGTTGATGCGTGGCAAAAACCATCACAGTACTGTAAAGTAATTATTCTCCAATTAAAATTAATTAAAATAATATTAATAATATGGTAATAATGATCTAATACTACTACTCATATTAGCAATGTTTAACATACTACTTATAAAAATAATAGCAGTTAAAAAAAAAGTACTAGCCTGAGTAAATTTTGAACATGGTATTTTGACTGAAGATAAAAAGAACCATAAACAGAATCCTAGAGAGTAGGTTTGGTGTGTTTATTGGCTGTTTTGTTTGCTTAAGAATTCTGAAACTACTTTTGGTGTGTTCTGTACTCCAGAAAATAAATATACTGAGGCTAATGGAAGGCAGTTTCCCAAGTGTTAGAAGGGAGTTACAAATACAGAAAAGGGAAAAATGAAAATGACTCTGTGGTATTATATTAGTATTAAAGAAATCAATATGAGTGCATGGTTATAGATTGGGGGCCATCAAACATTTTCTGTAAAAGGCAAGATAACAGATATTTAAACTCTGAATCATAGCGCAAAAGCTGTCATCGATGGTATATAAACTGATGAACATGGCTGTATTGCAATGAAACTTTATTTATGGACATTGAAATGTGAATTTTATATAAATTCCATGTATCACAAAACATTACTATTTTAATTGTTTTCAACTATTAAAATATATTAAAATTATTTTTGGTTTACAGGTCTTATAAAAGCAGGCAGTGGGCCAGATGTGGCCCATGGGCATATTTTACCAACCCTTGATAGAGAGATGATGATAGATAGATAGCAAATGTGACCAAATGTTTAAATTGGAGAGTCTGTCTGAAGGATGATATAGTTCTCTGTACTGTTATTGAACCTTTTCTATAAATCTGAAATTACTTTTAAGGTATTTTTTTAATTTATTTTTTTATTGAAGGATAATTGCTTTACAGAATGTTGATTTTTGTCAAACCTCAGCATGATAAGATTTTTTTTTTTGATGTGACCATTTTTAAAGTCTTTATTAAATTTGTTACAATATTGCTTCTGTGTTTTTATTTTTTGGCCACAAGGGATTTGGGCAATCTCAGCACCCCAAACAGAAGTTAAACCTGCACCCTCTGTATTGGAAGGCAAAGGCTTAACCACTGGACTGCCAGGGAAGTCCCTGAAATTACTTTAAAACAAGCAAAAAAAAAATCACAAAAGTAATAACTCTGTACTTTTTATAGCTACTGCTGACAAAAAAAAAGGCAACATTAACCAAATCATTGGCCTAAGAAGTAATGTCTTACTTCTTTTACAGCATCTTCTTTTTCCTGGATGTCCGTGGACCATGGCTAGAAGCTACTACGGCCATTGTATCAAGTTTCTAATTTGTCGCTTAGGGGGTTATTTTTCTCCTGTTCATCCTTGCTCTCCATCTCTCTTAACGAGTAATGAGGTCACTGGGCTGGTAATTTGTATGTGACCTTGTAATTTTCTACAATGTAGTAATTTTTTGGTCTGCTATAATTAAATGGACTTAAAAAAAAAGGTGCTTATCAGAAAATGCCCCATTAGCTTGGAAATCTGTGACATATCCTTTCTGGTGTCCTTAATGTATTATTTTGAAATTCAGTTTCACAGCAAACTCACTTTGCTTATTTCACTAGCCATAACCTGGTGATAGCCAAGGTGAAGAGTGAGCAAAAGTATCTTCAGTTCAGTTCAGTCACTCAGTCGTGTCTGACTCTCTGCGACCCCATGAATCGCAGCACTCCAGGCCTCCCTGTCCATCACCAACTCTTGGAGTTCACTCAAACTCACGTCCATCGAGTCAGTGATGCCATCCAGCCATCTCATCCTCTGTTGTCCCCTTTTCCTCCTGCCCCCAATCCCTCCCAGCATCAGAGTCTTTTCCAATGAGTCAGCTCTTCACATGAGGTGGCCAAAGTACTGGAGTTTCAGCTTTAGCATCATTCCTTCCAAAGAAATCCCAGGGCTGATCTCCTTCAGAATGGACTGGTTGGATCTCCTTGCAGTCCAAGGGACTCTCAAGAGTCTTCTCCAACACCACAGTTCAAAAGCATCAATTCTTCAGAGCTCAGCCTTCTTCACAGTCCAACTCTCACATCCATACATGACCACAGGAAAAACCATAGCCTTGACTAGACGAACCTTTGTTGGCAAAGTAATGTCTCTGCTTTTGAATATGCTGTCCAGGTTGGTCATAAGTTTCCTTCCAAGGAGTAAGTGTCTTTTCATTTCATGGCTGCAGTCACCATCTGCAGTGATTTGGGGGCCCCCAAAAATGAAGTCTGACACTGTTTCCACTGTTTCCCCATATATTTCCCATAAAGTGATGGGACTGGATGCCATGATCTTCGTTTTCTGAATGTTGAGCTTTAAGCCAACTTTTTCACTCTCCACTTTCACTTTCATCAAGAGGCTTTTTAGTGCCTCTTCACTTTTTGCCATAAGGGTGGTGTCATCTGCATATCTGAGGTTATTGATATTCCTCCTGGCAATCTTGATTCTAGCTTGTGCTTCTTCCAGCCCAGTGTTTCTCATGATGTACTCTGCATAGAAGTTAAATAAGCAGGGTGACAATATATAGCCTTGACGTACTCCTTTTCCTATTTGGAACCAGTCTGTTGTTCCATGTCCAGTTCTAACTGTTGCTTCCTGACCTGCATTTAGGTTTCTCAAGAGGCAGGTCAGGTGGTCTGGTATTCCCATCTCTTTCA
This sequence comes from Bos mutus, assembly GCF_027580195.1. Lineage (NCBI taxonomy): Eukaryota > Metazoa > Chordata > Mammalia > Artiodactyla > Bovidae > Bos > Bos mutus. Next base: position 42,873,712 of record NC_091638.1, read on the forward strand.
GAATTTTCCACAGTTTATTGTGATCCACACAGTCAAAGGCTTTGGCATAGTCAATAAAGCAGAACTAGATGTTTTTCTGGAACTCTCTTGCTTTTTCCACGATCCAGCAGATGTTGGCAATTTGATCTCTGGTTCCTCTGCCTTTTCTAAAACCAGCTTGAACATCAGGAAGTTCACGGTTCACATATTGCTGAAGCCTGGCTTGGAGAATTTTGAGCATGACCTTACTAATGTGTGAGATGAGTGCTTAAGATAATACAAATATGAACTGGATAATTTTTACATTAAGATACTTTTTATACAAGAAGAGTAAACGACTTGCAAAGAAAACCTCTATTGTACAGACTTGAAATCATTCTACAGTTCTTTGCTGGTTTAATTCCAACAGAATCCAGTCTTGCCTCGGCTTATCATTGTAGGTAAAGCCATTCTGTTAACTCCATTGATAATGAAGATGGTATTAGTCATAGCTGAAATTTTTTGAGTGCAGCTCTATATCCAGATCCACACCAAATGTTTTTCATCCTTTTTTTTTTTCATTTAATCTTAACCAAAAAAAAAAAAAAAACGAGTTAACAGTTATCTCTTTTTTTATAGATAAGGCCTAGCAATGTTATAAATGACTTGGCTAAGTTCTTATATTTAGGAAACATGGGGCCAGGATTGGCCTGGGGAGCCAGTCCTCTTAGTTTCTTGTTGGGACTCTCTCCCATTGTAGACAAAGACAGCAGGAAATGCAGACATTTAGAAAGAAAATTTGGGGTCATGAGGACATGTCCCCTTTGAGAAGAACAAGGTCAGTGATACAGAGCGCTAACATCAATGCAAGAAACAGAATTCACTTTGGAAAATCCTTCACATTCCCTTTCATGCTCTGTTCCCACGAGGAAGCTCAGTAGCGAGTTTAGAGATGAGAAAGGCTTGAATTAGAACACGCAGTGATTCATGCCTTCCGAATGTCACTGACTTGCGTCACCCCCACCAGGTATCTGCTAGAGGAACAGGGAGACAGAAGAATGGAAAGAAGGAAAATAAAGAGACTGGGAAATGAGGTTGGAAGTTGTAGGCAGAGGGACGGGGAATGGAGGGCAGAGGGAGGTGCTTTATGGAGTGGTTTTGCCCCCATTCACACTGGGAGAACTGAAGTACTGAGCCACTCAAGGGCCCAACGGCCCTCTCTCCTCTTTTGCCCTCCCCTGCCCCAATGCCTGGAGTAAATGCATACCAGCTCCCACCATCATGGCTGGTCCAGACAGCTCCAAGACTAACTTCTCTTCTGAATCACTGAGCGGATTCTTGTCATCCATGACATGTGACTGGTGGCTTTGTCAGGCTTTCTTATGCAAAGGTCCTAAGGAGCTTTATCTCTGTATTTCTTCTGACTCGTTTAAATAAGTTTCTCAGGTGAGTGGAGCTGTGCTATAGTTGAAGATTAATACTATGTTTTTCAAAGGAATTGTGGTCATCATTAAGATGGTATGTTTATTGAACAACTAGTTAGTGAAGTAACTGACTTTGTATTTACAGATTTATAAAACTGAATATTAATTTCTGTATATCTTATTTTCTGAAGTATGAAGGAGGAAAAATGTTTCTTTGTGGAAGCCCCAGGGAGTTAAAAATCCAGGGGAAAGGTAAAAATCTATATATATGGAACTACAAACATGTGGTTCATTTTTTTCTTCTTTTCCTTTTAGGGACTGGTTAAATATGCTGAGCCCACCAATTGTTCCTCCCAGTCAAGAGTCCCCAGAGCGGCATCAGGATTCTTCTGGAAGCTTGAGTGTTCAAGGTGGGAATATGAAAAATGCCAAGCATAAAAAAATAAAAATAATTAACTATAAATAGAGAAAATTTGAGATTCCACTGTTTTTATTAAATGATAATCACTTAGACTCACGCATTGAAAATGAGGTAATCTGTGCCTCATTTTATAGGGTGATAGGTTCTTTGCAACTAAAAGGAATTTAAAAGAGAAATTGTTCTTGTTCTCCTGAAGGTTAATCCCTGGGCAAAATATAATTTAAAGCATAAGAGCATGGCTTTGGTGTCAAATTGACCTTCATCTGAATTCCAGCTCTAGAAATTCCTGCTGTGTGACTTTTATGAATTTCAGTTTTATAAAATAAGACTAATAATAGATGGTGCCCACCTGCAAGCTTTTCATGAAGATTCAGTGAGGTGTACTGTATATGAAACGTTTGGAATAACGCCTACAAAATGCCAGCTGTTAGTACTGTTACAAGGTAGACCAAATATTCCATGTTTTTGTTAATAGAGAGATACAGCCTTTTCATTAAAGCAGAGGCTGACACGGAGTTATAATGGGTTGTATTAGTAATGGAAAAATTTGAAGGAAGCAGGAATGAAAATTTGCCTGGGGTTCTCTTTGTTGATGACAGCCTCTAAGATGAACCATTTAGATTCTGACTGTGAGCAGGGAACGTGACTGTCAGGAGTGTTGTAGAGGAGGAACAGAAAAGAATCTTTAGTGGAATCAGAGGGCTTGAGATGGGAGGGGTGGGGAGAGATCTAAAATGCATAATCGGAATGACAGACATCAGAGTGGGACTCCCTGAGATCGTTTTCCAAGTTGGATTGTAAAGATGGGTGCCCTCTGTCTATAGTCTCTTAAAAAAAAAAAAAAAAAAAAAGGAACTGAAACCGGGATAAATTTCTCTAACAAAGTTGCCAGTTTTACTTTTTTTCCCTAACTGCCCCAGGGAAAAAGCGGAGCGTCCCATTTTTCTTCAGGTACGGAGAATCCAGAGTGAGAGCTCATACATCTGAGTTGTGCATTTTGGCCGCCCAAGTGATGGCACTGTCACTGTGATTTACTGTCTGAAATAGATGATGCCCCTCAAATTGAGACTCTGTTTAGAGGTGCACGTTTATAATTACTTATGACAGAAAAACAATCTTGGCTGTCAGAAGGAGACCTTGCTGTGAGGGAACAAATAATATGTTATGTGAAGTGTCCTGCATAAGCCACAGGAACTGAGAATGTGGTCCTTAAGCAGAGGCACTGAAGACCTATGGTGCTGACGAGTGGCCGAAAGGATGTCTTAAGGTTGCCTTTGCAAAGTGGTGTTTTGACAGCAGGGGCTCAAATTATGTTGAAGGTAAATAAATTTGCATCGAAGACAAAGAAACACATTAAATTCAGAGGACTGTAGAAACATTCTGGCCACTATTAACCAGAGCTGGCACCCCTTCTCCCTGTTACCCTAGATCTCCATTTCTGAGCCTTTCCCTTTTCTGATAGGCTTAGATAGTTTGTAGCTAATTAAGACCGTCAAAAAGTAGTGTTTCTTAATTTGCTTAATCTTTACGTGTCATTGACTTCATTTTAAACAACATAGCATACACTGAACTTGTTTCCGTCTGTTCTAATAAAATGTTTGTCAAAGGAAAATACTGGGCTCAAGCCTCAGGTATGTATCATCAGAAGGAAGGGGCCACACAGGTGTGGCAGTCTGGGAATCTTCCTAGGTTCCTGTTGCTCGGTATTTATTATTAATTATTAACTCAGCTTTTAATATATGCCAGTCACTGTGCTCAGTGGTTGATTTAGTGGTTGATTTTGTCTTTTAGAGAAAGACAAGTATTGTATGTTGTCACTTATATGTGTAATCTAAAATTTGATACAAATGAACTATTTACAAAACAGAAACAGTCTCACAGACACAGAAAACAAACTTATGGTTAACCAAAGGGGAAGGTGGGGTGGGGGGTAAGTTAGGAGTTTGGGATTAACATATAAAAACTACTGTATATAAAATAGATTAACAACAAGGTCCTACTGTATAGCACAGGGAATATATTCATTGTCTTCTAATAAACTATAATAGGAATTTGAAAGAGAATATATATATATATAATATGTTTATATACATATATATGTTTGAATCACTGTACACCAGAAACTAACACAGCATTGTAAATCACTATACTTCAGTTGTAAAAAATGTAAAAAAAAAAATCAGTCCTCATAGCAGCACAATGAAGAAGATACTATTTTTGTATATGCAGTTGTTATTTTTACAGCCGGAGAAACTGAGACTTGGAAGCCCTTGAATAATTTGCCCAAGGTTAGTCATTGGCAGAGCTGAGATTGAAATACAAGCAGCCTGGCCCCAGAGCCCAACCACTGTTTTCAGTTTTTAATTTTTTTTTGGTTTCAGTTCATTTCAGTCGCTCAGTCATGTCTGACTCTTTGCGACCCCATGAATCGCAGCACGCCAGGCCTCCCTGTCCATCACCAACTCCAAACTCATGTGCATCGAGTAAATGATGCCATCCAGCCATCTCATCCTCTGTCGTCCCCTTCTCCTCCTGCCCCCAATCCCTCCCAGCACCAGGGTCTTTTCCAGTGAGTCAACTCTTCACATGAGGTGGCCAAAGTATTGGAGTTTCAGCTTTAGCATCAGTCCTTCCAATGAACACCCAGGACTGGTCTGCTGTAGGATGGACTGGTTGGATCTCCTTGCAGTCCAAGGGACTCTCAAGAGTCTTCTCCAACACCACAGTTCAAAAGCATCAATGCTTCAGCGCTCAGCTTTCTTCACAGTCCAACTCTCACATCCATACATGACCACTGGAAAAACCATAGCCTTGACTAGATGGACCTTTGTTGGCAAAGTAATAGCTCTGCTTTTGAATATGCTATCTAGGTTGGTCATAACTTTCCTTCTAAGGAGTAAGCGTCTTTTAATTTCATGGCTGCAGTCACCATCTGCAGTGATTTTGGAGCCCAGAAAAATAAAGTCTGACACTGTTTCCACTGTTTCCCCATCTATTTCCCATGAAGTGATGGGACCAGATGCCATGATCTTCGTTTTCTGAATGTTGAGCTTTAAGCCCACTTTTTCACTCTCCACTTTCACTTTCATCAAGAGGCTTTTTAGTTCCTCTTCACTTTCTGCCATAAGGGTAGTGTCATCTGCATATCTGTGGTTATTGATATTTCTCCCAGCAATCTTGATTCCAGCCTGTGCTTCTTCCAGCCCAGCGTTTCTCATGATGTACTCTGCATATAACTTAAATAAGCAGGGTGACAGTATACAGCCTTGACGAACTCCTTTTCCTATTTGGAACCAGTCAGTTGTTCCATGTCCAGTTCTAACTGTTGCTTCCTGACCTGTATACAGGTTTCTCAAGAGGCAGGTCAGGTGGTCTGGTATTCCCATCTCTTTCAGAATTTACCATAGTATATTGTGATCCACACAGTCAAAGGCTTTGGCATAGTCAATAAAGCAGAACTAGATGTTTTTCTGGAACTCTCTTGCTTTTTCTATGATCCAGCGGATGTTGGCAATTTGATCTCTGGTTCCTCTGCCTTTTCTAAAACCAGCTTGAACATCTGGAAGTTCACGGTTCACATATTGCTGAAGCCTGGCTTGGAGAATTTTGAGCATTACTTTACTAGTGTGTGAGAGGAGTGCAATTGTGCAGTAGTTTGAGCATTCTTTGGCATTGCCTTTCTTTGGGATTGGAATGAAAACTGACCTTTTCCAGTCCTGTGGCCACTGCTGAGTTTTCCACATTTGTTGGCATATTGAGTCAGCACTTTCACAGCATCATCTTTCAGGATTTGAAATAGCTCAACTGGAATTCCATCACCTCCACTAGCTTTGTTCATAGTGATGCTTTCTAAGGCCCATTTGACTTCACATTCCAGGATGTCTGGCTGTAGGTGAGTGATCACACCATCGTGATTATCTTGGTCGTGAAGATCTTTTTCGTACAGTTCTTCTGTGTATTCTTGCCACCTCTTCTTAATATCTTCTGCTTCTGTTAGGTCCATACCATTTCTGTCCTTTATCGAGCCCATCTTTGCATGAAATGTTCCCTTGGGATCTCTAATTTTCTTGAAGAGATCTCTAGTCTTTCCCATTCTATTGTTTTCCTCTGTTTCTTTGCATTGATTGCTGAGGAAGGCTTTCTTATCTCTCCTTGCTATTCTTTGGAACTCTGCATTCAAATGGGAATATCTTTCCTTTTCTCCTTTGCTTTTCGCTTCTCTTCTTTTCACAGCTGTTTGTAAGGCCTCCTCAGACAGCCATTTTGCTTTTTTGCATTTCTTTTTCTTGGGGATGGTCTTGATTCCTGTCTCCTGTACAATGTCACAAACGTCCATCCATAGTTCATCAGGCATTCTGTCTATCATATCTAGTCCTTTAAATCTATTTCTCACTTCCACTGTATAATCATAAGGAATTTGATTTAGGTCATACCTGAATGGTCTAGTGGTTTCCCCTACTTTCTTCAATTTAAGTCTGAATTTGGCAATAAGGAGTTCATGTTGTGAGCCACAGTCAGCTCCCAGTCTTGTTTTTGCTGACTGTATAGAGCTTCTCCATCTTTGGCTGCAAAGAATATAATCAGTCTGATTTCAGTGTTGATCATCTGGTGATGTCCATGTGTAGAGTCTTCTCTTGTGTTATTGGAAGAGGGTGTTTGCTATGACCAGTGCATTCTCTTGGCAAAACTATTAGCCTTTGCCCTGCTTCATTCCATATTCCAAGGCCAAATTTGCCTGTTACTCCTGGTGTTTCTTGACTTCCTACTTTTGCATTCCAGTCCCCTGTAATGAAAAGGACATCTTTTTAGGGTGTTAGTTCTAAAAGGTCTTGTAGGTCTTCATAGAACCGTTCAGCTTTTTCAGCATTACTGGTTGGGGCATAGGCCTTAATCACCGTGATATTGAATGGTTTACCTTGGAAACGAACAGAGATCATTCTGTCGTTTTTGAGATTGCATCCAAGTACTGCATTTCGGACTCTTTTGTTGACCATGATGGCTGCTCCATTTCTTCTAAGGGATATAATGGTCAACTGAGTTAAATTTGCCCATTCCAGTCCATTTTTTCAATTCAGATCAGTTCGCTGATTCCTAGAATGTTGACGTTCGCTCTTGCCATCTCCTGTTTGACCACTTCCAATTTGCCTTGATTCATGGACCTAACATTCCAGGTTCCTATGCAATGTTGCTCTTTACAGCATTGAACCTTGCTTCTATCACCAGTCACATCCATAACTGGGTGTTGTTTTTGCTTTGGCTCCTTCCCTTCATTCTTTCTGCAGTTCTTTCTCCACTGATCTCCTGTAGCATATTGGGCACCTACCGACCTGGGGAGTTCCTCTTCCAGTATCCTATCATTTTGCTTTTTCATACTGTTCATGGGGTTCTCAAGGCAAGAATACTAAAGTGGTTTGCCATTCCCTTCTCCAGTGGACCACATTCTGTGGTCCAACCTCTCCACCATGACCCAGCCATCTTGGGTAGCCCCACACGGCATGGCTTAGTTTCATTTAGTTAGACAAGGCTGTGGTCCAAGTGATCAGATTGGCTAGTTTTCTGTGATTCTGGTTTCAGTGTGTCGGCCCTCTGATGCCCTCTCACAATACCTACCGTATCACTTGGGTTTCTCTTACCTTGGACGTGGGGTATCTCTTCACGGCTGCTCCAGCAAAGTGCTGCCACTGCTCCTTCAAGATCACCCCTCCGGACCTTGAACGTGGAGTAGCTCCTGTCAGCCCTCCTGCGGCCGGGCAGCCGCCACTCCTTGGACGTTGGGTTGCTCCTCTCAGCTGCCTCTTTTGGTTTAGAACCAAGTAAATAAATTACCTAATCAAAAAATACTGTATATAAAACCAGCAATTGAAAAATAAGTTTTCTTTTGAGAATTCCTAATCTACAAGAAAACAAATGAAAATACCTCAAGGGCTGAGTAGCTAAGTTCTTTCAGGGAAAAAACAAAAGGCAGATCTCTGGTCCCGTGTTGCAGCCCTGCCTCCCCCTCCAACGCAGTCTTGTCACAGGTCTCCAGCAGGGTGGGTCGCCGAGGGGTGCATTTACTGTGTTGACCAGATGTAGGGCAAGGCCAAGGGAGTGAGGGTCCGAATGAAGAGTAGAATGACTGGGGTGCGGGACTGACGGGCCTGGGTGGTCACTGGGCCCGCCTTCTCAAAGGCCTCTCTAGACGATCTTATGAGTCAGTCTGTCTCTCACTTTACCCTGTGCCTTTTTATCACTGCCTTTTCACAGTTTGTAACTCATGATTCATTTAGTTGTTTCTTGTCTTTTTTCCCAGGTAGTCTAAGAGTTTTTAAAAGCAGAGACCATCAGTTTACACACCCCCAGATCCCTAGTACCTGTGTAATTTCTGGTATATATTATAATAGATACTGTGGGTTCTCGTTAGAACACAGGAAAGGAAAGAGGGAGAGAAATGTCATCCAACTGGTAATTTCTTGTAATAATAACCTTGAAAGAAAGGAAATCAAGGTAGTTCATTGAAACCCAACTTTCAGTGTTTCCCCCAGTTCCAGTTTTTTGGTATATCTGTAAAATGGAACAATAAGAGTACTGAACTTAGACCCATACACTGTAGCAGTTCAAACAGTTGTAGGTTACCATATGCAGTGGCTCTTTATGTATAAGCAGTGAAGAGACTTTCTGTCAAATGAAATCTCATATGAAATCCCAGTATGTAAAGTAGTTACAAGTAGAATCTCTCTGACTGAGTGCGAGTTAGGGTCTCAGAACCCTGCCATGGGGCCCTAATGAACCAGTTAAAAACACTGATGAAGTCCATTGCCCTCAGTGTGACCTTGCCCAAGGTCAAATGCTCAATCAGAGTTAGAATTTGGATCCAGGTTTCTTCCACAGCAGTGCCTTTCTGCAGAACCATCACACTGGGACGTGAAGGTAATTTTGAAGACTGATTCACAAGGAAAAAGTCTCTTCTATCTTCAGACTTCTCGGATGAAAATAACAAAAACATTTATATCACCTTCCTTTACCCAGGCCTCCATGTACACTTTAATTCTTAGAATTAGCCTACAGATATGTAGATACTATTGTTACCCACTTTTACACATGAACCCTGGGACTTAAAGCAGGAGACTTATGTGATGAACCACCACGTCCATCAGAGATTGAGAGGCTGAGATGTACCTGTGCAGCTAGTGGCATAACGGGAAGATGGCCTGACCAACACAAAACTCTGGAAGACTTTCCCCAGGCCATACAGAAGTAAACACATGCATTATACAGGCCCCGGAGCCCCTTCTTTTATTCAGTACAAATTCCACAGTTTCTGTTTGGCCAGAATGTCTCAAGTGTGTGAATTCTGCCATGAAGCGAACAGCCCAGCTCCCAGCAGAGCAACCAACCCGGCAGGAATAACACTGAGCTCCGTGCCATTCGACTGGATGGAGAAGCAGGCAGCTGTCAGCCGTTCCTCTTGGGCCACAACACACTTGCCGAATATCAATCACCATGGGCACGGGTGCCCTTAACACTTCCTAAAAATGTGTTTTCCTGGAGACCGTGAAAATGTTAAAAATGGGAAGTTAAGATTTCAGAACTTACTCAAGAAAACTACCAAACTGACCTTTTAAAAATGAACCAGACTGCCTGAAAAATAGTTGTCAATTTCTTTTTGACATTTGTTCCTTTACAGATATGACCCTTAAATTATTCATGCTTACCAGCTCCAAAATGGAATAATAATGCCTCTCTCTTCAGGCCTATAAACCTTTTTTATAGTTTGCGTGGATTTTGAGTGAAGACCTTTTAGAGTTGCCAGGGTCTCATGAAAATAACATCCTTGTACCTTTTGTTCAGCAGAGCCACAGAAGATGTTCCTTTATGAACATTAATTAGTCTTCCATGAGTCACAAATAGGCAGCAGATGCAGTTAAGAATCAGCGTGCAATGCAGGAGCCTCAGGAGGCTATGTCAGGAAGATCCCCTGGAGAAGGGAATGGCTGCCCACTTCAGTATTCTTGTTTGGAGAATCCATGGACAGAGGAGTTTGGTGGGCTACAGTTCATAGGGTCGCAAAGAGTCGGACATGACTGAAGCGACTTAGCACTCATGCATGTTTATTTTATGCATATAATATCCAAATTACTGGTAAATAATTTATAGAAATCTCATGATGCCTCCCAGCTACCCAGAGAGAGGGGAGCATGGCCACCTGTCCTGGGTCCAACACAGGAATCCTTTCATAGTCCTATTTCCCACCATGAAGTTATTTGACATTTACCTAACACCTTGAATCTAAAAACAGTCTTCCAAAATCTGTTTTATTAGTTATCTCACCAGACATCTTGCTTCATCGAACCATGGTACCCACAGTGTTTGACATGGCACATGTGTTAGTTTCTCAGTCCTGTCTAACTCTTTGGGGTCCCAATTACTGTAGCCCACCAGGCTCTTCTGTCCATGGAATTCTCCAGGCAAGAATATTGGAGTGTGTTGCCATTTCCTTCTCCAGGGGAACTTCCCAGTCCAGGGGTTGAACCTGGGTCTCCTGCATTGCAGGCAAATTCTTTACCATCTAAACCACCAGGGAACCCATAGGACACGGTAAATGCTCCATAAATGCTTGATGAGTAGAATGAGTGAATCTTCTGCCTATGGGAAACAGGAGGATGACTTGGTATACTCTTTGGATCTTCCATGTATCTTGAAGATTTATTTAAAATGCAAAGGAGAACTTCCCCCCACCCACCCTCTGCCAAAAAAAGCAATATTGGCAATCAGAGTAGTAATAGAAGCCAGCATTAATTAAGTGCCTGCTTTGTACCCAGCGCTCTGTCCCATTTTCCTGTGATTAGAGAGGGGGAGACACTATACAAAGAAATGTCTTCTTTTGTGGCACACTGGACGTGAACCCTCTAGTATAGAAGTGAACACACCAATGGGTGTCTGAGGTTCTGTCCCTCTTCCAGAACCACCCACACCTACTTGTTCCCCAAGTGTACAACAGAAGGGTCTTGACCCAGGGTGTGGTCCTCAATTCCATTGCTGGAATTGGGATGCATTTCCACCTGTCTGCAGTGCTGCCACCTTGTCTGAAATCAGGCACTGGAGACTTTTATGGGATTTGTAGGCTTCAGAGCTCAATAGTCTGACTAGGGACCTTCCTTCACGTGCAACAAAAAGCATTCAGAGTGGTAGGCCACACATTTACAAGTGCATATATGTTTTGTGAGATTTTCCCCAGCTTTATTATTATATAATTGACATGTCACATTATGTAAGTTTAAGGTGACAACATGATGCTCTGATACACAAGTTCACATTTGAATCACATTTATAAGTAGAGACTACCTAGAAGGAATGAAATTGCAAGAACTCCTAAGTAATCATCCAAATTTTTCAACTGGTTGTTTTAAATGGCATGTTCCAAGTAAAATATAGCCACCAGATTTTACAAAAGGAGTGATGTACTTATTTCCCAAATGTAACCTGAACTATAATGTTAGCATATCATTTGCCTTCCCAAAAAGACAATACAGCTTGCTAATAGAAGAAAGTACCTTTCCATCTTTTTATCGCATTTTTGGCCATTTACCTTTCTCTCATTTGAGGGCACATGTTTGCTGAGAAGCAGATCGCAACAGTTCACTTTCTTGAGTTTTAGTGAAAGTTAATTCTGCCCTACTGTTATAGAAGTTGATGGAAGCGTTTGCCAGCACCTGGTCCTCAGCAGAATAGTATCTAAAATGTCATCTTTATTGATCCTAAGGCTGCCTGTTCCCAGTGGTGATCCCCCACCGTTGAATTGTCTAAACCATAGTGTATTGGTATGCACATAAAAATACAGTCAATCAGTTCTCAAAATCTATAAGAGAGAAAATGCATTAACTTGTAAAAAAAAAATTCTAGATGGCAGCGTCAGAAAATCGAAAATCAAGTATAATGTCCTCACTGTGAGATTTTAAACCTGATAAACTGGTGTCACATCATTTATTTTCAAGCTTGAAGACTGAGCTTGTGCATATAGGTTTTCTATTATCTACAGTTAAAATGCCTCAAATATAGATAATTAAGCATTTATATTAATTGACTTTCAGAAGGTGAGCTAGAGGGATTATTTGCTCACATTGATCTAACCAAGGGGAGGGCAGCTAATATTGCTGTGTTTGGTCTGGCTCCATTGGTTTTCCTTCTGTTATTGCTGTTAACTGACTTCAAAGTGGATGAAGCTGAAAGTTTGTAAATATATTATTATCTGAAAGGCAATTTTAGTTCACTAGTAATGGCTTTATTATGTGAAGAAGAATAAAAACATAATTTAGACCCCTGTCCAGATGCTTTTGGTCTGGTAGCAGAGAATGATTTTATTTCTTAATTTGTCCTTTTAGAGTTTCTGTAGCCAGTCTTTAAATAGAGCAATTTAGCACTTGGGAGAAAAACAAACTGTGTGCTATCCAAGAATATAATTGAAAATTACCCTATACCCATACACAATAATTACCTTTCAAAACATTTCCCATTGCTTGACATCATACTTGTAATTGCTTAACAATATGATAATTTCATTACATAGAGATTACAGTGGCAAAATGATATAAGTTGGAGGCTTTGAAAATTAAGTTATAATGAAAACAAAACCTTTTTTGCAAGTTTAAAACACTTATTTCCGTATAAAAGTATACATAATATCACCCAATTTTTGTATGAATGTCATTGTTGGTAGAGTTTTAAAATTCACCCATTTAAAGCTTTTGTTGGCTTAAAACTCAACATTCAGAAAACTAAGATCATGGCATCCAGTCCCATCACTTCTTGGCAAATGATAGGGAAACAATGGAAACAGTGAGACAAATCACCGCAGATGGCGACTGCAGCCGTGAAATTAAAAGATTCTTGCTCCTGGGAAAAGAAGCTATGACCAACCTAGACAGCATATTAAAAAGCAGAGACATTACTTTGCCAACAAAGGTCCGTGTAGTCAAACCTATGGTTTTTCCAGTAGTCATGTATGGATGTGAGAGTTGGAACATGAAAGAAAGCTGAGCGCCAAAGAATTGATGCTTTTGAACTGTGGTACTGAAGAAGACTCTTGAGAGTCCTTTGGACTATAAGGATATCAAACCAGCCCATCCTAAAGGAAATAAGTCCTGAATATTCATTGGAAGGACTGATGCTGAAACTCCAGTACTTTGGCCACCTGATGTGAAGAACTGACTCATTTGAAAAGACCCTGATACTGGGAAGGATTGAAGACAAGAGGAGAAGGGGACAACAGAGGATGAGATGGTTGGATGGCATCACCGACTCGATGAACATGAGTTTAAGTAAACTCCGGGAGTTGGTGATGGACAGGGAAGCCTGGCATGCTGCAGTCCATGGGGTCTCAGAGTCAAATATGACTAAGTGACTGAACTGAAAGCTTTTGAACTAAAAACCACAAAACCCCTCTTAGACCCATGGTTATAATGCATGAAATGCCAGTTCTATAGTGATATGTATTGGAACAAATGCACTTATATAGCAGTTACTGCTTCAGTTTGCAAGCATTATATAGCCAAATCTCTACTAATGAATTGGATCCACCTTGATCCCTTTGCAATTGGGTGATAAAGACCCATGGCCCATTACAACGGTTATTTTCATCTTGAAAGATTCCTGACTAACTGTAAAATGTTTTGAGTTTTCTAATTTGATAACACCAGCTTAAAATTTTATCTTTTTGGAAACTGCAAGCACAGAATGCACTAAACAATTATATAGTGTATAACTCTTATGTGCCAGAGGTCAGACTTTCCCCCAGCGTTTGATGCAGTAACAAGACATCAGATGGCAGGTCTTCGAGATAATTTGACTTATAATTATTTACCTCAGTGATATTTGGTTTTAATATCACACCTGATGGGAAAAAAATGAGTGTTATTTTACTGTTTTGAAAATTACATGATTTTTGGTATAAGAGCTTTTTATTTAAAGCTGAATTGATTATAATATCCTGTATAAAACTAGTAGGGCTTCCCTGGTGGCTCACATGGTAAAGAATCTGCCTGCAATGTTGGAGACCCAGGTTCGATGCCTGAATCAGGAAGATCCCCTGAAGGAAGTCATGGCAACTCACTCCAGTATTCTTACCTGGAGAATCCCATGAACAGAGGAGCCTGGCAGGCTACAGTCCACAGGGTCTTAAAGAGTCAGACATGACTGAGCGACTAGCACACACATAAAACTAGTAGGGGGTTTTGTGTTTCATTCAAACTTTTTTTTTTTTCTTTAGTAGTAAAAAATCAAATAGATACAGCTTAGGGGTAGGGAATTGAGCTATAAATGAACACATCCCTCTCATGTCTTATATTTTCCATAATGATTATAACTGTGTGTGTGCCAAGTGTTATTTAGTTCTCATAGGTACTATAACAGGCACTGTTACTATCCTTACTTTACATATGAGGAAACTGAGGCTAAGTAGTGAATTTTCCCAGTGCCCCACAGCTGTGAAGTGGTAGAAATGGGATTTGGACCCACATGCTGAGTTCATTGTCTACATGTCACGCTGCCTGTCTCTGAAGCCTTTCCTTTATATTTAAGCTTTATCAATGCTGTTCTCAGTTATTTAAAACTCTAGCCTACAGTTTATGATTTATTGCATTTATTACCAACCTTAATAGTAGTGATCTTTTATTGAACAACTACTGTGTTCTTGGTATGCATATTATCTAGCATCCAACTTCACCCACAAAACTCTGTGAAATAGAGTTATTCCCATTTTATAAATGAGCAAAGGAAGGTTCAGTGAGGTAAAATAACCTGTCACCAGCTGAAGGGCACATTCAGGTATGACCTAAATCCAATTACACTAGTAAAGTAATGCTTAAAATTCTCCAAGCCAGGCTTCAGCAATATGTGAACTGTGACGTTCCAGATGTTCAAGCTGGTTTTAGAAAAGGCAGAGGAACCAGAGACTAAATTGCCAACATCCGCTGGATCATGGAAAAAGCAAGAGAGTTCCAGAAAAACATCTAGTTCTGCTTTATTGACTATGCCAAAGCCTTTGACTGTGTGGATCACAATAAACTGTGGAAAATTCTGAAAGAGATGGGAATACCAGACCACCTGACCTGCCTCTTGAGAAACTTATATGCAGGTTAGGAAGCAACAGTTAGAACTGGACATGGAACAACAGACTGGTTCCAAATAGGAAAAGGAGTACGTCAAGACTGTATATTGTCACCGTGCTTATTTAACTTTTATGCAGAGTACATCATGAGAAACACTGGGCTGGAAGAAGCACAAGCTGGAATCAAGATTGCCAGGAGGAATATCAATAACCTCAGGTATGCAGATGACACCACCCTTATGGCAGAAAGTGAAGAGGCACTAAAGAGCCTCTTGATGAAAGTGAAAGTGGAGAGTGAAAAAGTTGGCTTAAAGCTCAACATTCAGAAAACAAAGATCATGGCATCCGGTCCCATCACTTCATGGGAAATAGATGAGGAGACAGTGGACACAGTGGCTGACTTTTTTTTTTCTGGGCTCCAAAATCACTGCAGATGGTGACTGCAGCCATGAAATTAAAAGGCGCTTACTCCTTGGAAGGAAAGTTATGACCAACCTAGATAGCATATTCAAGAGCAGAGACATTACTTTGCCAGCAAAGGTCCGTCTAGTCAAGGCTATGGTTTTTCCAGTAGTCATGTATGGATGTGAGAGTTGGACTATAAAGAAAGCTGAGTGCAGAAGAATTGATGCTTTTGAACTGTGGTGTTGGAGAAGACTCTTGAGAGTCCCTTGGACTGCAAGATCCAACCAGTCCATCCTTAAGGAAATCAGTCCTGAATATTCATTGGAAGGACTGATGCTGAAGCTAAAACTCCAATACTTTGGCCACCTGCTGTGGAGAGCTGACTCATTTGAAAAGACCCTGATGCTGGGAAAGATTGAAGGCAGGAGGAGAAGGGGATGATAGAGGATGAGATGGTTGGACGGCATCACCAACTCAATGGACATGAGTTTGAGTAAACTCTGGGAGTTGGTGATGGACAGGGAGGCCTGGCGTGCTGTGGTTCATGGGGTCGCAAAGAGTCGGACACGACTGAGGACTGAACTGAACTGAGCTGAAGGGCATTCAGGTGATGAACAGCACTCTCCTATCCATCCCCAGGTTCCTTGGATTCCAGAGCCCAGGGGTGCTCTTAGCCACATCCAGTTAACTCTTCACTAATCTTTAATAGCCGCTTTTGTTTCATGGGCAGGACACTTAAGACCACAGATTTTGTTTCACAGTCACTGATTCGTCCTTTCAAAAAGGGCTCAGTATTTATGGAGTCTCTATTATGGGCCAGCCATGCCCGTGCCCACCATCCAAGCCCTATCCAAAGCTGACCTGGTAAGCATGCAGGCCAAAGGTTTGGTTTTCTTTGGTCCGTAGTAGCCCATGCTAAGAAAAAAGACAGGGGTAGTGTCTTCATCACCTCCTCCTTCCTGAGCCTGCTCTGGGAGTCTCCAGCCGAGGGAAGTCTTGCTCTCCCAGCCTCTGAATTCCTATCCTGTATATTTTGAGATGTCCAGAGGGCACTTGCTTGCTGGTGATGGCATAAGGAACACAAGTGCTGAGCACAGCACTGGACACATATAAGGTGCTCAGGTAACATTTTAGTAAAGCAGCTTTTTGTTTTTGTTTTTTCATTTGTTGAAAACCAACCAAACCTTGCTAATGACGTAGGCAGTAGGCATTCTCTACAACCAAATCATCTAAATAATTACCACAGGGAAAAAAATTTGACGTGTTCATTTTCCCTGAAAATTTGACACATCTTGCTACCACTAATACAATTACAGATCATCTGACATTGTTTTCCTCATGTGTTCTTTGCTTTGCATAGCTTATATTTCTAAACGTTATTTTAATTCATGTTTCTGTGGTAGCCTTTTTAGGATGTATGAATGGGGATTGAGCTCTTTACTGTATTACTTCATTTGCACTGTTTGGCATTTCTGCAGCTCTGGCCCATGAAGAAGGCTAGAGCTGTGATAATCAAAGATAATCAAATTTTGAATCCCGTTCAACCCTAATTAGCATAACTCTTTAGTCCTTTGGCCCTCTTCCTTAGTCCTCTCTCCTCCCTGCCAGTTGTGCACGCTCATTTTTCTTGTGCTTTATAGTGAATCTGGCCCCTCTGATCACCGTTTCTTCTCTATCTTACACGGCAAGTATAGAGCCATCACATCTGCAGCACTCCTGCCTCCCAGCGTTGACGTCCCGCCCACACAAGGATGGTCCTCCAGGACAAATGGTGATTCCTGCTCCCTTGCCCTTCTCTGTTGCAGTTTAAGAATTCCCGGCGAGGCCAGCAGCTAACATGACTGTGCTTTCCGTCCCCAACAGGTGAAGAGGAGCTGAGTGTGGAAGAGGATGAGGAAGTGCTGACTCTGCTGTATGACCCATGTTTGAACTGTTACTTTGATCCCCAAACTGGGAAGTACTACGAGTTGGTATAACGCCTGCTTCCAGGGCCAAGGATGGCTGCCCCAGGTGGAGCAGGAGAGCAGCTCTGATTCTGTTAAGTTGGCGTCACAAGTGTGTCTCCGGTAGGCCTACAGGATCAGAAAGAACTAAGAGAGATGAAGTCAGTTTGTACATAATGTTCAATGTTAGGACTGCCTACATTCTTTATGTAGATGGGTGTGACTTCAGAACTGTGAAGGAGTTAATATAGAGACAAGATTGTAGGACTTTGAATTGCTACTTATTTGTTGGTTCTTATCCTATATATAATTCTGTTTACTTCATATACTTTTATGTAAATGAATTAAGAGTTATTCAAATTTTTGCAGTGTTAATGTGTAAATGATGGCTTGATACACAGAAAACGTATTCATATTTAAAAGATGCCTTTTCTTTTATTACCTATTTGTATTAAAAATAAAATATGATGGTCAGAAGAATGCCTTTTAAACTGCTTCTTTTTACTTAACCCACTTTCTTTGCCAGAATATTCCTAGATGGTATTTACTTTTCCTTAGACTTCTAGAAAAGGAATTACTGTGAATTAGTCAGACTTTATGATTGTATTTTATTGGCACTGGCCCCACAATTTCCATTTCATTATAGTTCATCCATAGTTTGCCAAAGATCATAACATTGTTAATAACTTCAGCTACTTAGCTCTGTGCTTTTTAAAAAATTATCTATGAATACAAATCTATCTCTATGGATCCATATTTAGTAAGAAGCCACCCATTTGAGCACTCTACATACCTTACCACTTCTGTGACTTAGACCTGGAGAAATGGAGGAGACTTCCTTTGGTCTTGAAGACTACGCCATTGTAACCCTGCTCATTCCATCACAAGGGAAAAAAATCACGTGCTTCCTGAATTTGAATAGACTAGCCTTGAATTGTGCGCCAAATATATAAATAGTGAGTTCAAGGAAGTACTTATTGTATTAGCTTATTGTATTAGGCATATTTTGTTATTTAATAAAAATTTTATAATAAGAGTACCATCAGAAATGAAAAATTATTGGTGTACAGTTGGATTTAATGGCAATATTATAATTTCATTTAATGTTGCTTGATAAAGGAAATAAGAGCTCTTTTTTTTTTTTCAGGAGTAGATTTGGGCTCCTGTTCAAAGGATTATACATTATTTAGAACCATGTTGGTATTTGGTAAACTTTTATTAATTCACAAAGAATACCTTTGTTTTGAATCTTTCTTCAAAATCCTCATACTTACAAAATACCAAAATTAACTACAGCTTCGTAAAACATGCAGAATGATAAAAAGAGTTGGTTGTGACCTTGAAGATTGGAGCAGAACTTGGAAAGCCTTATTACTGCTTTCATGAGTATCGGGATCATCCACATAAATAGAAGCCAATTAAAATTCTATACTAATTGAGATGTAAAGTTGCAAATATTGAAAAATCATGAGCTAAAAGTAATTAAGGATACAAGAGTGCCTCATGAGCCTCTTAACAGAATGCTGCAAGGCCTCTGAGTGGACTCAAGCTAGGACCTAGAAAACTCTGTTGGGGTTCCTGAACTGCAAGCAACAGATACGCTTGATCCCAGAATCCAAAGACTTGTTGAACATTCAGACTACAGGAGACACAGGAATCAGGAAGCTCTGGGAATCCTATAGTAGGAACTAACAGTTTCTCTCAATGACGGTCACCAGGATGATGGTGCCCCCTCTTTCTGCCTTGAGACTCTGCCTTGAGTCTCTCAGCTGACTTGTCAGTTTTCCCCAGGACCACATGGAATGGGAACTAGGTAGTCCCCAAAGAAGAGGGCCCTGTCAAAACTTGGAGAGGGACACCAAGCAGGCAAAAACAACAGATGTCTACCCTGGGTATCTAAAGATTTTGTTTCTTGGTTATGAGTAGAGAGCAGAGAATTTTTTAGGGCAGTGAAACTACTCTGTATGATACTGTAACGATAGGTATATATCATTATACACCTGGTCAGAGCCAGAAAATGTCCAACACCAAGAGTGAACCGTAATGCCGTGGACTTTGGATTATTATGATGTGTCTTTTTAGGTTCATCCTTGGTTAAAAGCACCATTCTGGTGAGTGAGGTTGATCACGGGGGAAGCTACATATGCATAGGGGTAGGGGATGTATGGGAAATCTCTTAACCTTCCTCTCAATTTTGTTAAAAACTTTCTTTTAGAAAGATTGTCTTTTTTTAAAAAATGACATTCAAAATAAATTAAAAATTAAAATGTCTCAGCGGCTCACCTCTCATCCATTTTGCCCATCTCTTCTCTACCCAAGATTTTCTCAGCAATTCAGTCCACCCATGGGAACACTTAATGAACCATAGCCCATACATCCAACCACACAGAAATATTAACTTGCAGTTTCGATTCAACTATCCAAGACTTGGGATTCCAACTGGCCCACTTTGGTCCAGTGGCCGTCAAGAACCCTCTTCTGTGGATGGTGGACAAAGGCAGTTAAGGAGTTTCTGACAAACCCAGCAGATGCTCCAAAAGTTATCTACCACAATGTCATATTTTCCACTTTTTTCACTTTGTTTAAAAAGAGTAGCTTCAATTTCTATTGACAAGATTTTTAAGAAGAATTGAAAAATAGAAATAGGTGTGCCCCCATGTTGCCAATTTTAAACCAAAATGGTATATCCAGTTTACTTGGAAATTCATTGCTTGGACTGTATGGCTTCACTTATCAAATTTTGCTGAATATGAGCATTTCTTGAGAAGTTTATAAAAATATTGATGCCTAGGTTCCACCCCCAGAATGTTTTGTTCGACTGGTCTTGGATGCAACCTGGGCATTGGAAACTTTTAAAACCTCCCCTGGCAATTTGAATGTGTAGTCAGTGCTTGAGACCACTGCTGTATGTTAGATCCAGTGTGATGAGAGGACAGATTTGCCTAATCACATGTAGCAGTGAGGGAAAGTTTATATTATTAGTTTCCATTTTTAAGACCTGGATTTCTACTTTCCTCATCAAATGTGTGGTGAACGCACGCACTGCAAGTGGATTCTGAAAAAAATAGTTTGATTCAATATGAAAATGCATCTCACGATTATTTGGTATCAATTTGAGAATTAGTTTCTTGTTTCATATAATTTGGGGTGCAACTTGCAAGTGGCTTTAAGTCTTCAATGTCTAAATTATTATTTAATTACAGAACCCAAGAATTATAGAAAAATAACTCAGATGATTTGTGGCATCAAATCAATGATTTAGCTTCTCTGGCAATTATAATTTTTCTCTTATTTTCTATTAAAGGAAAAATATTGGCATATGAAAAATACATAGATACTCTTGCATAATAATTTGCCCCATTGTATTTCTCCATATTTTTAGATTAGCTTCATTTGAATCAGTCATTTCAACCACATCTTGATTTTTTTTAAGTACAAACTTTAATACCCAAGAATAGTGTAGTGACAGATTGTCTGACCCGAAGGACAATTAATTAAAAGAACTAATCTTAAAGTTGCCCTTTGGCTTTAATTAAAGATATAGCTGCTGAAAGTTTCTGGGTTGTTCTTTTTTAAAAAGCTGTTTAATGACAGCAAGTACAGTATTAAAACTAGGTTTATCCCAGGTTGCCTCCTGTGACTCAGTCACCAATCAAAATGGCCAGAATAATGAGGTTTAAGGATCACCTATCCACATATGGTTGTGCTTTAGGAGTTCTATTTCATACATCATTCATTTTGCATTGAAGAAAAGTTGATCATAAGGAGAATTCTTGTCAAGCAAATCCTGTTTTCTCTTTTTCTCCCATTATACTAGTTGAGATAGAATCATCTAATTGAGCCTAGAAAGGATAATCAAGTTCATTTCTTTAAACTCTGATTTTATAATTGAGAAAAGTGAAGTTCAGATTGGAAAGTTAATTATCCAAAGGCAATTTGTGTAAGGGAGAATGGAAACCTCTACTTCTCACTTAAAATACAGTTCTTTTCCCACTCTGAGGGAATTCAGTTCAGTTCAGTTCAGTCGCTCAGTTGTGTCCAACTCTTTGCAATCCCATGAATCACAGCACGCCAGGCCTCCCTATCCATCACCAACTCCCGTAGTTCACTCAAATTCATGTCCATCGAGTCGGTGATGCCATCCAGCTATCTCATCCTCTGGCATCCCCTTCTCCTCCTGCCGCCAATCCCTCCCAGCATCAGGGTCTTTTCCAATGAGACAACTCTTCACATGAGGTGGCCAAAGTATTGGAGTTTCAGCTTTAGCATCAGTCCTTCCAATAAGCACCCAGGACTGATATCCTTCAGAATGGACTGGTCTGATCTCCTTGCAGTCCAAGGGACTCTCAGGAGTCTTCTCCAACACCACAATTCAAAAGCATCAATTCTTCAGTGCTCAGCTTTCTTCATAGTCCAACTCTCACATCCACACATGACCACTGGAAAAACCATAGCCTTGACTAGACGAACCTTTGTTGAAAAAGTAATATGTCTGCTTTTCAATATGCTATCTAGGGAATTAAGATGATTCAAATGACAGGTGGACTTCACAGTTATTGTACAGTGGCCACTAGAGGACAGTAGAGTGTCGGGAGTTTGGGTTCTCTGGTCTCAGTGTTTTCTTCTCTTTTGTTTACGCAGATTTTTTCTTCCGTCCATATTATAGCCTTTTTATACTTCAAGGATCAGCATTTTTTAAAGTGTGTTCCAAGAAACAAATTCCATTCGATGTGAATAAATGTATTGGGAGAGCGGAAGAAGCCCATGGTCACACAATGTTGGAAAATACTGGAGAAGCAAAAATGGGTCATTGGTCTTTACTGGAGAAAGTCTCGGTGGCTGTAATAATCTAACAAGCATAGGGAATGTCCAAGGAGTGGAATATGTTCAAACTCCTCTGTCCTCAGAACAGTCTTCCAAGAGAGCTTCTGTCTCAGCACGGCTGATCCTCCCACAGAACCTCCTGTGAGACAAGCTAATAGATCAGTTCTCCCGTGCCAGCAAGCCCTGACTCCACCAGAACTCCCAGAAATGTGTCTCCGCAAGTGGGTTGGCTGGTCGTGTGAGTGTACGTGGGTCATTTGGTAGTGAGAGTAGGGGTTTTGCTTTTTGTTTTTTCTGTTGCCCAGATATTTCATAGATCCCTGACCACACTGTAAGATCACTCTCCAGACTCACCTGGCATGTAAAACAAGGTATGCTGAAGCCTGAGCTTTGCCTCAGCCAGAGACTTTGGTCACCTAAGATGAAGAAATTTTTCTCACGTATTTTAAATTGTACAAACTTTTAACAGTAGGTGATACAGTTAACGTACAACAAAGGATAAATCTAAGTTACAATTCATTCATCATGGATATTGGAGCTTTACATCTTAATGAATATTTGAGTTCTGGTTTGGGTGGCTATAATGTAATCTAGAATCACATTAAGTCAAAATAATTTGACTTATAAGGATTAAATAACCAATAAACATGGGCCACAGATAACACTAATTTTTACTCCTGACATATTCTTCTGTAGTTAATCACCTGTAATCCTGTGAAGCAGTACAGAAGTGAAGTGTGGAGATGGTATTGATTGGTTTTCATCAGCCTAACTTATCACTGTCAGTGTTTATGCTGAACCCGGCAAGATTTAAGCACATAAACTCACTCCTAATAGTAATAAGTATTGCCAATATTTTAACCTGTGGATCAAGCGATATTATCTCTCATTTGTTGTACATAATACTTCCAAAGAAACGGGGCAGGGGAGGGAGGGTTACCCTGGGGACCTTAATAATTGAGATAAACATAGTAAGGAGTATTTGGCTTAAGTCTAGGAGAGGAAATTACTGTTCATTTATTTTTGATAATATATCACTCTGAAATATAATTTATATTAATGGTGACGATTCAGTAATCTGTAGGTAAGTCATGAGATGGGATTAATACCATCCCCAGTTTTGCTTTTCAGCTTCCCAAACTCAAAATTATCTTAGTTGAAAGAAAATCAGTCAAAATTTCCCCTTTTGTTTTTCCTACTGTATGAAAAAAATGATTTGGACATTTCAACCCCTGAAGACTTAGAAACTTTTTAACCAACTCAATCCAAGAGAGCTTTCCTTTTTCTTTAAAACCTTTGGCTGGTCAAAGAAATTAAATTGATAGTATCCTTTTGTGGGCTAATTCTAGTAAGCAGAATATCTTTTTACCCCTAATTCTTGTCTGTCTTTGAATTTTGATATCTAAATATTTCTAAAAATTAATCTAGGTGTCTAGATACACACAACATACTTATAGTACATTTTAATTCACTTAGTTCAAGAGGTTTTTTTTTTTAATATTGATATTTTTATTTGGCTGCACCGGTCTTAGTTGTGGCATACGGGAATCTTTAGTTGTAACATTCAAAGTCCTAGTTGTGGCATGTGAGATCTAATTCCCTGACCAGGGATCGAACCTTGGGCCCCGTGCATTGGGATTATAGAGTCTTAGCCACTGGCCCACCAAGGAAATCCCTCAAAAGCTTTTAATCCTTTTAGGTCAGGTACTTCTCAAGAACATCTGCCATTATCAAAAGAGGTTTGACCAGGGGGAAATAAAGGTGGCATCATTTGTTAGCTAAACATAAGAATCTATGGTTGCTCCAAAGACCAGATAAATAGAATAATAACTAATTCCAGAAGATTCCTGTTGTAATTTGCTCTGCTTAGCAGATACGTTTCCCTGGCAATGTCTATACTGCTGCTGCTAAGTCGCTTCAGTCGTGTCTGACTCTGTGCGACCCCATAGACAGCAGCCCACCAGGCTCCACCATCCCTGGGATTCTCCAGGCAAGAACACTGGAGTGGGATGCCATTTCCTTCTCCAATGCATGAAAGTGAAAAGTGAAAGTGAAGTCATTCAGTCATATCCGACCCTCAGCAACCCCATGGACTGCAGCCTACCAGGCTCCTCCGTCCATGGGATTTTCCAGGCAAGAGTACTGAAGTGGGTTGCCATTGCCTTCTCTGGGTAATGTCTATAGCCTTAGTTTAAAAGGGATATCACCGTTTTCATTTCTGCTATAATCTTTGAGATCGTTCCATGTTTTACCACTTGCTACTTTCTGTCTAATCTGAAAACAGCCTTGCCTGCATGTTGTAGTTATCTGGAGACTCAAAAAATGTTGCTACCTGGGTCCCACCCCTGGGGATTCCTACCTCCTCTAACCTGGGCTGTGACCTGTTTTAAAGCAGCCAAGGCTGAGACCCGACCCATTCTCATTTCTCCTTTTTACATCTCCGCTTTACTTGCAGTGGTGCCAGACAAAGAGTGTAAAGGTTCCCAAGGGCGTGTGGTGTCAATGGCTTTTGACAGTTTCAGTCAACAAACTAACCATCACTTGATGAATTTCACCTGTGGGCAATTTAATACTGTTCTAAAAACTTGCTTTAGCCCATGTGGTTGACAACCACCAGAATGGAAGATGCGACTGTTTTTTTTTTTTTTTTTTTTTGCTTTACTCTCTTCATTCTGGTCTTACATACATTTCAAACTAAATTACTCATTCTGCTTGCTGGTGTCAGATTATATATTTTGTTAATGGCCATACCTGGGTTCCAGCTTCCAAATCAACCAAGGACAGAAGGCTTACTGAGCGACTGCAGGGAAGTGATTGGAGCCTCTGTCATCTTTGTTGCTTGTTTTTTTTTTGTTTTTATTGAAGTATAGTTGCTTTACAATGTTGTGTTAGTTTCTGCTGTACAGCAAAGTGAATCAGCTGTATGTATATATGTATCCCCTCTCTTGGATTTCCCTCCCATTAGGACACCACAGAGCACTGTCCCTGTGCTATACAGTAGGTTCTCACTAGTTATCTATTTTATACATAGTATCTATAGTCTATATATATATATATATATGTCAATCCCAATCTCCGAATTCATCGCACTCCCCCTTTCCCGCTCCCCTTGGTGTCCATATGTTTGCTCTCTATGTCTGTGTCTCTATTTCTGTTTTGCACGTAAGATCATCTGTACCATTTTCCGAGATTCCACATAGATGCGTTAATATACAACATTTGTTTTTCTCTGTCTGACGTACTTCACTCTGCATGACCATGTATCTCTAGGTCCGTCCACATTGAAACCTCTGTCTTAAGATCTTGAAATTACTATGAGTGCACACGTCTGAATGTGTATTCTATAACTAGAATCCATCAGTGCACAAAACCATTCTTGACTTGGTATTGTTAAGTTAAATACTGTTAAGTCTTAAGAGTCTTCCCATTAATAGTAGCTTTTAGTGAGTCAGATGCATTTTTCTTCCACATAAAAATGTCCTTTTCCCCAATCTGAGCAAAGATACAGAGCAATAGCTTTCCGTGTTTCTGTACGTGTGGCATACTTCTCAATATGAGAATTATGGAAGAAGCACGGGGAATTAAAAGCTTGTTTGAATCAGTCCTATAATAGTCACAACCCTTTTGTAAAGTCTTTTTTACACAGCAGTGAATGGGAGGTGCTTTGGACTGTAAAGAAAATAAGGCAGTCGCTGTACAGTGAGGTGACACTGTGCAGAAAAGACTGGGAAGGGAAAGTAAGAATGGAGGTCAACAAACCAGTTCTCACCAGTTCAGCGGGGACTGGAGGACCGTAGGTCCTGACCGAAGAATCTTTGCTGAGCATACATGGGGTGACACCCATTGCGGGGTGAGATTGTAGGTCAGTTTTGTCTAAAATTTTAAAGGACTGTTTCACCCCAGCAATATGGATGCAGATAAATGAACTGCCTATGAAAAAGCACTTAGCATGTAATTGGCACTTAGTGTATGCTCACTGTTGTGGTTATTATTTATGCCTGATCCTGGTGGGCCAGGAGCTTTCAGATTTGAACATCTGGTGATACATTACAACAGCTATGGCATCATTCCTAGAAGTATGAATGGTATATATATATATATATATATGTAAGTATATAAGTTAGAATTTCATAGTTCACTGTGAGACTAAGCTTTTAAAAGTGTTTTGTCAGTACTCTGAAAGCATGAAAGTATTAGCTCCTCAAATAGACCATTTAAAAGAAAATAACAGTTGCCTAAGAATTGAGGAAAATAAAGCTAATGCCAATTACAGATGTAACACCTGAGACCATGCAGTTGGAAAATTTCTGGATATGCCAGAAATTCTCCAAAGCTATATTTATTCAATATTTGTAACAATGCAGATCTGACCCCAATAATTGACTCCCACTATGTATTTTCAGTCTTAAGTCCTGAGTAAAGGCCAATCAACAGCTCCTTTGCAAAACAAAGATTTCAAAAATGATCCATTCCAAGCCACGCAGCTCTTGTATGTTGAAGGTTTTTAGTTTTTTTCTTCATGGTGTATGTTGGTGTAGGATTATTCAAAGCAGTCTTTCTAGCTCAACTCATTTTATCTGTAAATATACATTTTATCTGAGGGCATATGAAGAGTATTGAAATATTAAACTGTATGTGTTTAAACAACTATATGCAGGTCAGGAAGCAACAGTTAGAACTGGACATGGAACAACAGACTGGTTCCAAATAGAAAAAGGAGTATGTCAAGGCTGTATGTTGTCACCCTGCTTATTTAACTTCTATGCAGAGTACATCATGAGAAACACTGGGCTGGAAGAAGCACAAGCTGGAATCAAGATTGCCAGGAGAAATATCAGTAACCTCAGATATGCAGATGACACCACCCTTATGGCAGATAGTGAAGAGGAACTAAAAAGCCGCTTGATGAAAGTGACAGAGGAGAGTGAAAAAGTTGGCTTAAAGCTCAACATTCAGAAAACGAAGATCATGGCATCTGGTCCCATCACTTCATGGGAAATAGATGGGGAAACAGTGGAAACAGTGTCAGACTTTATTTTTCTGGGCTCCAAAGTCACTGCAGATGGTGACTGCAGCCATGAAATTAAAAGATGCTTACTCCTTGGAAGAAAAGTTAGAACCAACCTAGATAGCATATTGAAAAGCAGAGACATTACTTTGCCAACAAAGGTCCGTCTAGTCAAGGCTATGGTTTTTCCAGTGGTCATATATGGATGTGAGAGTTGGACTGTGAAGAAAGCTGAGTGCCAAAGAATTGATGCTTTTGAACTGTGGTGTTGGAGAAGACTCTTGAGAGTCCCTTGGACTACAAGGAGATCCAACCAGTCCATTCTGAAGGAGATCAGTCCCGCGTGTTCTTTGGAAGGAATGATGCTACAGCTGAAACTCCAGTACTTGGGTCACCTCATGCGAAGAGTTGACTAATTGGAAAAGACTCTGATGCTGGGAGGGATTGGGGCAGGAGGAAAAGGGGACGACAGAGGATGAGATGGCTGGATGGCATCACTGACTCAATGGACATGAGTTTGAGTGAACTCCGGGACTTGGTGATGGACAGGGAGACCTGGCGTGCTGCGATTCATGGGGTCGCAAAGAGTCAGACACGACTGAGCGACTGAACTGAACTGAACTGTTTAAACAGAGTCTGTAGTCCAGATTTTGTATGATTTCTGTCTGGCTTTCTTCCTCTTTGGCCACATTACTGAGGTGTTCTAATAATTGGATGAGATTATGTGAAAAAGTTACAGAGATAACTATTTTCAGCTTTGCCTTTATTTGTTATTTGGAAGGCCAGCCAATCCACTACATATGTTTCTCCCCAAATTTCTAACTATAATAGAACTTCATGACAAGTTATAGATACAGAAAAGTTCACCAAAGAAATACTGATGCCCCAGAACCCATGGCTTTCCACCACTTTCGGTGGTGTTTGCTGCCTTTGACAACTGACAGAAGGAAGGTAATTCACAATTCCCTCCGCCGCGGTTTTCACTAAGACTTTCCTGCCACACTGGGTGTTATAAACCCGTAAGGGTGAGAAGCAGTTTTTCTCCTGACTCTCTGTTCTCCAGCTAATTCCAGCACCATCAGGTTTTATTTCCATCTCCAACACCAAGCTGTAAAAAAAAATTGTGCACGTCAGCCTCTGAAAGTGTGTATAATAAACTCCTCATAATGCTTTCTGACACGATAATTTCATCCACCTGAAGTGATAAAGGGCATTTAAAAGATCTCTCTTATTAATCCTAGACCAACCCGAGATTCTGGTATCACTCTGCCACATGGTCACAGGCCGTCTACAGCCTTACCATAAACAATTAGTTTCAAGTATATATACAAAATGCAGTGGTTTTTTAAAATGCATTCCTATGGTATTCCTGTAGCGTTTCTACTGATCTGAATTTGACAAATACCATTAGATTATACACTGAAGGGAAAACTGTTCATTTTCTTTCATCTAACCTAATGATTCCTCAAGGCAGACTTTGGACGACAACTGCTCAATAGTTTTTCTGCCCCCAGATTTAAACCATGACCTCTGAATAAAAATGACTCTCTTGTCAAATGTCAGTAAATCACTATAATGAATGACAATGACAATCTTTACAATAATTCTTTGAAATAGGCAGTAGCCCATTTAATAAATTTTAGTACACTTCTCATGGGCTGAAAAAAAATTTTAATTAGACTTTTTAAAAAAGTATACGTACAACAGATAAGACACTGAGGCACAGACAGGCTCAGGAGCTCTCCTGAGTGATAACATAGGGACCTGTCAAGACTGGCTGACATCAGATCTCGTGCCTCACCTGTGGGCAACACCATGGACCAGCAATGGTTGCTGTGCTGGCCACAATCCATATTGGTTGTAGATGGAGGAAAGCGTTCATCTCACTTGCTTCCTACATAGATGTTACCTCCATGGTTGCAGCTTGAAAAATATTTTTTCCTGCTTATCTGTTGCATGTATACTTTTTTTAAAAAGTCTAATTAAAATTTTTTTTCAGTCCATAAGAAATGTACTATATATTCTAAATACATTTTAAGCTTACAGCTGTTTTTCGCATTAGGAGCATTTTTTGTAAAGGAGAAATGTTAGGCATGGAGTGTAGGTGTCCTTTCAAAAATCCATTTCTCCTCCTCAAGGCATCCTTCTTACTCTTGCCTTCCCCCTGGTGTTTCTATAGTAACCTGGCATCCTCAGCTCCCACCTTTTTGTTGGCACTAAAAGATCATTTATAATCAGTCCTCCACTTGTTCTGCAATTGCGCCTTTCAATTCATAACACAACAGATAGTGTGTAAGTTTAACAGGACCCGCAGCATTTCTTATCTTGAGTTAAACTCACATGTTCAGAGGAGTGAAAATATCAAGAAACGTCGTGCTGTCAGATTTAGCTTTCAGTTTCACAGCTAATGGAAAAGAGCCACGCTGGTTTCTGGGATCCTGGGAGTCAGCCTCAGCCCCTCATGCCTGTTACCTTCTGCCACTGCTTTCTCCATGAAGACTATAACTGACCAGGGATGCAGTCACATCCAAGAAATTCAAGTTTCAGAAACATCTTTTCTAAAGTCAGTGTCCCCCCCCCCCACCCTACCTTTGTAAGAAGCCTCTGGGTCTCCAGAACAGAATATGATAGAGCTTTTTTGACACATCCATAATCAAGCAAATTCTATATTCTGGCCTGGTCGTGGAAGAGGCATAAGAGCCATTCACACTGGGCCTCGTGATCACAAAGGCCTTCACATCATCTCCAAGCAGGATCGGACACACCAGCAGGGACACTTCACAGCCTCCAGCAGAGAAAATGGCCCTCCTTCACCTTCAAAACGAGCTTACATTACTGAACCAACTCCCTGTAGTGTAGGATGAATTACTTTTTAAAAAATAAACTATTTTATGAATACCTCAAGTACATTGCATCTGTCACTTGGGAAGATGGAAAGAGTTGATTGATCCAATGAAAACATTCAAATTATCCAGATAAGCTCCATTCGTAATTTTTTTCCAAGCATAGTCTCCCCTGTCTCAAGCAATGGCAAACCCATCCTTCTGGTTGCTGAGACAGACAACTTGGAAGGAATCTTGTTTCCCTCCTTTCTCTCACACTCCACTTTAAGACTGTCAAGAAATCCTACAGACTTTACCCTCAATATATCCAGAGTCCCACTGCTGCCCACCATGTTCACCATCGTCACCCTGCACCAGTACCGCTGTCCTCTGTCATGGTCTCACTGCAGTAGCCTACTCACTGCTCTGCCTGCCTTGCCCATCGCCCTGGCAAACACCACCATTCTATTTTCAAGATGACAGCCAGAGTGAGCCCTTAAAAACATATCAGGTCACTCATCTACTCAAACCTTCCAGGAGATTTCAACTTGCAATAATAGTTGGAACTAATTCATTATAGACCAAGCCTCTCTTTGTTAACAACTGAAAAGCCTCCAAAAACAGAAAAAAAGAGAAGAAAAAGAAAAACAAAACAAAAGAAAAAAAAAACAAAAACTTAGTCATTTTGGACTGCTATAACAGAATACCATAGACTGGGTAGCTTAAACAAACATTTATTTCTCTTAGTTCTAGAAGCTGGGATTCCAAGATCAAGATACTAGTAGATTCAGTGTCTGGTGAGGGCCTTCTTTCAAGTCCAGTTGGCTTCCCTAGTGACTTCTTCCAAATATTTAAAAGAAAGAAATAATATTAATCTTGTATATACTCTTCCAGAAAATAAAGAAAAACACTTTCAGTTATGAGACTAGCATAACCTTGATCTAACCTTGACCTAACCCATGCAAAACCTTCAAGACAGGTACCTGGGTACTCTATATGTTTTGTAAACATGCTGGCTGCTTTGAATTTAGCCTACTTAGAGTAATCATTGGCTCTTACCTTTTACTCTCACTTCTTACTTTCTGATTATGTAGCTACATGTTCATCAGGTTGCAATAACTCAATACACATTGCTAGCTCTCTCTGCACTCTGCATACTGCTACCTGCCCTCTGCTGCCCCCTGGAAGTGAAGTATGGCTTCAAGACTTGCTTTAGCCAATAAAATGTGAGCAGAAGTGACGTGTGTCACTTCCAGGTGGGAGATAAAAGCTGGCACAGTCTGCCACTTGCTTCTCTTTCTGGCAACTACAACATTCGAGGTGCTGATTTCTCCATCAGCCTGGATCCTGAAAGGAGGAGAATAAACTGACCATGGGAAAGGCAAGCCCAGCAGGTTCAATAGGGCTCAGTAGTCTCAGTAGTCAAGAGCGGCACATCTTCAACAGAACTGTGAATGTAACTATGGAACATGAAGCTGATCAGAATCAAATAGATAAGAATCTGATTAAGTTTTTGAGAGAGTTGTAATAGCCAGAGAAAGCAAGAGTCTGGAGTAAAAACGTTTATGACTGTTGAAATTTTAAAACCACTCTTTGACCTCCAGTCTTCCTCAGATAGGAAGGAGGCTGATAAAGCTGTTTGGCCCCCAAGGAGACACATGCTCCAATGCTTACTTCAGAGGTGGCCAAAGAATTAAAGGTAAAGGAAAACCTCCCAGAATATGGATCTACATGGACAGGAAAGCAGCAGAATCCAGACCTAATCAAAGAAGATCCCCGACTCGCAGGACAGGGGCTGGCCCTCTACGTCTGCCAGCAAAATGCAGAATCGCCATGCAGGAGCAGCTGCTCCACCCCCACTGCAGTTACGCTGTCCCACTTCCACCAGTGTATTTTGGGTGTTATATGTAACTTGTCGTTTTAATTCCCAGATCTCCGGATTAACAAAACCCATATTCAGACCTGACAGAGAGACCACACCCATTACCCTAAGACCCTGCAATTTAAGCTGGACGCTGTTGAAGGATGAGACTTCGGATGTTTTCCCTGGGGAAAGGTGAGTGCATTTTGCCTGCAGGTTGGAGTACAGACCAAACATTTGTCTAGCAGAAGGGTGGACAGTTGTTGTCACTAACGCAGCTCAGCAGTACGTCCAGCTCTTTGCCTCCCAGAGTGGTAGGGCTGCACTTCCGGTCCCTCTGGGGTTAGGTGGCACCAGATCGTCTCTTCTGATTGTTATTTAGTTGCTCAGTCATGTCCAACTCTTTGCAACCCCATGGACTGCAGCACGCTGGGCTTCTCTGTCCTTCACCATCTCCTGGAGCTTGCTCAAACTCATGTCCATTGAGTCAGTGATGCCATCCGACCATCATTTGATTGGTGAGTTGCAAGTAAAAGTGATGGATCACTTTCCCACTGAGCATTTTTCTTGCCTTCCTAGCATGGACATCTGTGTGGGTCTGTCAGCCTGGGTCCTTGACAGACTATGAGTGTGCTAGTGAGGGCAAGAAATAAGCCTTCATTGTTTTGAGCTTAGAGTTGAGGGTTGTTTCTGCAGCATAACCTGGTTCTCACTGAGACTGTCTTGGAACCAAGAATCTCATCTCTGGAGAAATTCTAGTTATTTACCTTACACAATTCTGATGATGAAGCCATGTGCCTTCCTCACTGAGCTAAAATGGTGTTGAAATCCTCAGATACCAACCCAAACCCCTAATCAGTATTCATTCTCACTAACTCTCAAGAACAGCTAAGGAACTTTCATTGAACTGCCCTCCTGATGAATAGGGCTTCTCTGGTGGCTCAGAGTAAAGAATCTGCCTGCAACGTGGAAGACCTGGGTTCAATCCCTGGGTTGGGAAGATTCCCCTGGAGAAGGGAATGGCTGCCTACTCCAGTGTTCTTCCCTGGGGAATTTCAAGGACAGAGGAGCCTGGCAGGCTATAGTCCATGGGATCGTAAAGAGACGGACACAACTGAGTGAAGAAGTTAAGGACGTGGTAGAAATAAAAGTCTCTCAGTGTGTCTAGAATTAGAAATATAAATAACTCTGTTTTAGTCTAAAAGTGGTGACTTTAAAGCAATTACTTGGAGGGAGGGTCAGGATGGGGAACACATGTACACCCGTGGCTGATTCATGTGAATGTATGGCAAAAACCACCACAACATTGTAAAGTAATTAGCCTCCAATTAAAATAAATTTTAAAAAATAAATAAATAAAGCAATTACTTGAACTTCTAAGAGTGCTGAAACCTTCCAAGCTATACCTGGCACCATTGTCATTGGTATTGAGATGATGCAAATATTTCACAGTTCTCTAGTCCCCTCCGGAGTAACAGTAGCAGAGCCTCTGTTCCTCTCACCCAACTGACCAAAATGTAGCCCAGTTCTTCCTGGGACCCCCCGAACGGGTGCGGGGCTCACTGGCTCTACCATCCAGCTCAGTCAGCTGCTTGCTGAGGCCCATCTCCGAATCCCAAACACTGCTGCTCCCAAGGTTTTAGTTACCCTTGTCACCATCTGCAAGACAAACAATGAGATTTGGGGGGAGTCTCCAGGCCTGAGAAAGTCCCCTAAGGGGAGAGGAAGAGCCGCCTGACCCCTACAGCCCAACCTGCAACTCCCCAGTCCTCTCACCAGCAGGGAGGCCATCCTTTCAAAAGGTCTGAAGCACAGCATCCTGCACCAAAGAGTTTGTTGCTGTGCTGCTTCCCCCAGCCGGGCGAGTGAATGTCCCCGTTTCCACATCAGATACTGCAGAAAAACAGCCCAGCAAGTGAATGTCCCCCCCTCCCCCGCCCCGTATCCATGTTAGATACCCCAGAATAACAGCAAAAATGGTGCTTCAGAGCCTGTGTTTTCCATTAGATGTCACCAGCTTTATTTTTTAAGCTGCGGTTGTCCCTCCTCGTAGACAAAAAGGTGTCGTTAAACTCTCCCCCACTCCACCACCTTAACCATAGAGAAAACAGTCATTGAGAATACCACAGACCAGGCATTGCTTGCATGATTTAACTGTCACACTAGCCCTGAGGGGAAGTTCCACTTACACTGCACTTGGCAAATGCAAAAGCCGAGGACCAGAGTCAGAATGCGACCTGCCCGAGGTCACCGAGCTACGGGGTAAGGGGAGACAAAGACCTGCCTGTCAGCACAGTCCACTCATTACGATGCTCCCATCGCCTCCCATCAAGCAAACAGGGTCACAGAATAAATTGCTGCTTATCAATACCTACCTTAGTCACCAAAAAAGGTGCAAGAATGCTCCCGCACTCCAAAGTCAGAAAAGTTTCCAGGGAAGAGGGAAAAGTTTCTTGTGGAGAGAGAACCTAAGTACCAGCTTCTGTGTTGTCTCACAGGATAACTGTTGCTAAACTAAAAATTGTTGCAAGCAGAATGCTACTTCCATTCCATAAATTAAGTTTTCTCCATTAAAAAGTATAATATTGGATGACTGTGCATTTTGTGTGTGTGAAAGCGAGGCGAGGAAAAGCCTTTACCCCTCTAAAATTGCAAATATGGGTACAAAGTGTTGCATATTTATTAACCCATCTGCCACTACAGCATTAGAGGGGGAGAAATCTTACTATAAGCAATTTATTCACAGTTACAGCCTTACCACCTGATGTGCAAAATCACAACACTCAGTAAGCATTTCTTATTGTGCTGAGTAATTCCGATTTTCAGTTTAATTCATGACATTTTTAAAGACCACCAAAGTGAACGTTTGCTTAGCACTGCTTAGTCTTGTTTCCATGTTTCAGTTGAAAAGAATAATCACTAGTGTTTGAGGTGATCAAGACGAGTCTCTCACTGGCATTTTTTTTTTTTTTTTTACAGGGACCACGACTGCTTGAGGATTTAGAAGCCGGATTACGTGGTGATGGACATGGTGTCGAATCTGGCAGCTGCACCTCACCAAACGTGACATGGCAGAGTTGAAAGGTGAGCTGGAATCAGAGTGCTCCCGTATTTTCAGGGCTGTCCTGGAAGACAGCTGCTGGATTTAGTGAAGACTGAATCCATCTGCACTACAAGGTGAGGCTGTTTATCTTTCTTGGCAAAACACCAGCAGTGTGTATCAGCTGGGGGAATCTTTCAGAAATAACTGATCCCAAACGAACAATTAAATCAGGACTCAGGCAGACAGTCACAGCCGGCGTGTGACATTCACACCTGGAGGAAGAAAGGTAGACAGGAACTCCGAGAAAGTGGCCTGTCTTCCTCCTCAGCCCTGCCCAAAATGTGACGGGTGGGCTCTTGATTTGGAGATGCTCTCTCTCGGGTCGTCTGCCCCATCACAAAGCAAAACTCAAGTTCTGGGAGCAGAACCTCTGAGTCCCAGTGTGACCTTGAGCATCCAGGAAACTGTAGCTGCCGCCCCGCTGCCCTTGGCACAATGATCAGTCTTGTCTCCCTGGATGTGTGTGCTGATTCCCTACTGCTGTGTACCAGTCAACCCCAAAACTACGAGGTATAAACCCACAGCCAGGGGACTACTGATACGCTTACAGAGTCTGTGGGTCAGAAGTTCAGAGGGGTCGTTGGCCGGATAGCTTTATTCAGCCTCACGACATCTAGGGCCTCAGCTTGAGAGGTTCAAATGGGTGGAGGCGACCAGGGTCTGTGACTGGAGTCATCTGGAGGCTTTTCACACACATGTCAGGGCCCCGACAGGGGTACTTGAGGGCTGGGCTGGGCTGGAACTGGAACTGTTGACCAGATCATCTACACGCAACCTCCCCACATGGCTTAGGACTTCCCCAGAGGGACCCTCCGGAAAGCAAATAGTCCAGGAGACCCGGGTGAGAGCTGCACCACCCTTTCTGAGCTCAGCTCACAAGTCACATGGCTTCTCTCCCAGTATACTCTGCTGGCTACACGTCAGGTTCAAGGGCGCTGTGGCAGGGTCACACTGCAGAAGAGCGTGAGCAGTAGGAGCTGTTGTTGCAGTGATCTTGGAACAACACCATCATCGAGAGTATGACCAGAGCATGGCCATCTCCACCTGGGTTTCCTGCCCCAGTGCCCTGAAAGGAAAGTGTTGAGAAAGAAATAAAAGTCCCAAGGAAGGAAAAATCAACAAGCTAACTACTGTGTGTGTCATGGCTGTTAAAGCTTTATGTTATATAGTCCCACCCCACCCCAACCCCCAAGACTCATCTAAGTCACGTGACCCTCCTCTCTCCAGCCACACTGGCCTGCCTTAGCTTCTCTCACGTGAGTCCCAGACTCTGCCCCATGGCCTTTGCCCAAGCCTGCTCCCTCCCCTCTTCAGCTTGTTAATGCCCATACATGCTTTGGATCTCAAATAAGCATCACTTCTTTGTGCAAAACATTCCTGAGCTCTCTGACCAGATCAAACTCCCAGAACAGATACTCATAGCCCTACACAGCTTATCACGACTATAATTTTGTTTTAATATTTAGTGTCTTATCTCCTTATCTTGTCTGTGAGGTCAATAACTCCATTTTTGATGACCATTGTAACCACCACCATGACCACCCCGCCTCATGCATGCACACAATTAGAGACTTCCTGGCCCAAAGAAAGGGTTTAATAAACATTTGTTGGAATAGATGCATACGGTTGCTGAGCATCTCAGGCCCACCAGGCACCATGTGAAGGGGTAGGAACATAGCAGTTACTGAGATGATCCCACATCTGCCAGATTAGAACTCACAGCTAGACCGGGAGACAGACCATAAGCAGACCTGTGGAATGCTGTGCTGAGAGAAAAGTAAGGTACTCAGCCTAGCCTAGAATCTCAGGCTTTCTTGAAATGAGATTTCCATGAAACCCTTCTCTCCACCACACCACCCCCACTCTTCATTCCCCATCCCCACCCCCAGCCAAACTTAGGGTGAGACCCCCCCCCACCAAGGAGGTTCTCAAGTCCCTCCTTTCCTTTAGGAGCAAATAATTACTCCTCTGTAACTTGCATTTATGGTGTTGGTTGTGGGATGAATCAGTCTAAGCCAAGAAAAAAGTATAAATATGTGTCTCAGTGTGAGTAGGCCTGTTTAATGTTACCATGTACACTAATTAAGTTGTATGTAACACAGAGAGTACTTTGATATTGTTAAACTTAATGATGCACTGCTTAAAGAGCATAGACACATTTGCAGTGAAATTATAGTCCCTGCTGTAATGCCTAGCTGGAAGAATACCTTCCAGTAGATTGTTTCCAAACCTCTTAAAGCACCAGCTGGAAATAGCCCTGTGCAAGAGACAGTGCTATCCTTTCAGCCATCTCATTGTGTGCAGGCTGAATGTCAGAGCTGTTGATGAAGTGTGGAGTTATCTTGCTGACTGTTGGAGACCAGAAGGTTTTGGGTGGCCAAGGAAATCTTCAAAATCACCATCCTGTATAAAGAACTTGTATCAAGACTGTCACCTTCGAACATGAGCTCAATTAATCTTCATGACAACCTTCTAAGGTATTTTTATCATCACTTGATGGATGAGGAAACCGAGGCCAGGAGAGCTTAAACAACTTTGTTCATTCCTCCATTCATTTCAGCAAACAACTTTCATATGTCTGGTGTGTGCCAGGCCCTGTTCTGAGCACTGGGGTGTCAAAAGAGAACAAGTCAAAGGCTTTGTCCTCAGAACGCATTCATCCTGGGGGGCATCTGCATGGACCGTACCACTGAGGGAGTGTGCTGAAAAAGAGCTGGCTAGAGAGGAACTCCCAAGGAAGGAGGCTCCCACTTGAGAAGGTGAGGTCAGGAGAGCCCCTGAGGAGACACAGGACCAGAGATTGGAAAACTCAAGAGGGGCAGACCTGAGGGAAGGTTTCCAGGTAGAAGAAGTTGTTGCAAAGCCCTGGAGATGGGACTGCACTTGGCATGATCAAGGCAGGGGGCCGGAGTGGCTTGCAGGTAGCGTTGGAGAAGGGAAATGCCTGGGAGCTGGATTCTGCCTGGCTCCAGAGCCCATGGTCCAAACCGCTGTGCTTCACAGTCTCACAGCCCAATGAAATAACAAAGGGAAGCCTGAGAGGGTTCCTGGGGAGAAGGAAGCCAAGCCCT
Source organism: Bos mutus (assembly GCF_027580195.1). NCBI lineage: Eukaryota > Metazoa > Chordata > Mammalia > Artiodactyla > Bovidae > Bos > Bos mutus. Next base: position 42,911,636 of record NC_091638.1, read on the forward strand.
GGGTTCCAGCTCTTCTTGGGGGACACCTGCTCCCAAACCATGAAGGTAATGGGGGAAAGAGAGCTGAGTGGAAACTGGTTCTCCAGTCCAGTCCCAGCCAGGCGAAAGTCCGTTTTATCAAACTGAGCTGTTGACAAAAAAGCACCTAAGGGGGTTGCAGCTGAACAATCTGAGCAGAGCACAAGGTCTTCCATGCCTGCAGGGCAAACTGTTTGCTAACACAAGCCATTATACATTTCATTCATTCTTTCATTTAAATAATAAAGCATCTACTGTGTGCCAGATAGGCGCTGAATCCGGTGCACAGATGCATGCTGCCCCCACCTGCACAGAGTTGACAGAGAAGTGCGACCCAGAGTCAGTAGAACTCAGCTCACTGGGGACATGGTTTCGTCTAACTCGGGATACAGGAGCACATGGCAGAAGTAGTTTGCATCAGGCAAACAGTCAAAACAGCAGCTTTCCCAAGAAGCACTGGGAGCAGTCACCTCAGCAGGGATTTCCAACCTCATCTCTCCAGAGTCCCCACTAGCAGCTGTCAACAAAGGGAGAGGGAACAGGGAGGGCACTCAAATGTTTTACAAGCATTCTTCACTAGAATTATGGAAGTGATAGGAAGTCAAGTTAATCCTTGGTTAGCCAGAGAGTTAATCAGACCATTGCCCTGCCTCTGTGTTTATTGATTAGTTGAATTTGTACTACAAGCAGTTGTAACAGGTGTGCCAGCACACCCATAAAAAGAGTCACAGTTTGTAAACATCATTTTCCTCCAATGCTGCTGCTAAGTCGCTTCAGTCGTGTCCGACTCTGTGCGACCCCCATTGACGACAGCCCACCAGGCTCCCCCGTCCCTGGGATTCTCCAGAAAAGAAAATTGGAGTCGGTTACCATTTCCTTCTCCAATGCATGAAAGTGAAAAGTGAAAGTGAAGTTGCTCAGTCGTGTCGGATTCTTCGTGACCCCGTGGACTACAGCCTACCAAGCTCCTCCGTCCATGGGATTTTCCAGGCAAGAGTACTGGAGTGGGGTGCCATTGCCTTCTCCAAATAATCAGGCTTAAATAGCAAAGCAATGTCTTTTAATCCCCAGTCCCACCTCTCTTAGCAACACACACACACACACACACACACCCCGAACTTCTGCTCCTGAGATCTTGGCTTTCAGTGTTATCACTTTGTTTTTGACCACACCCCACAGCATGTGGGAATCTTAGTTCCCTGACCAGGGATCGAACCTGGACTCCTCTACATTGGAAGGGTGGAGTCTTAACCTTTGGAACACCAGGGAAGTGTTATCATCAGTGTTATCATCTCACTGAGAATGCTAAAACTGATCTGAGCTTACTGGCTTGGCTTTGCAAGTGGAAGAGACCAATGCTGATTTCTAATCAACATGATCTTCCTTAACATACCAAGAGCAGGCTGGTGGATGGGACCAGAGTGTTCCCACTGTGCCGGGACAGGGAGGACTGGGAATGTGGCCAAAAAGAAGTGGAGTACCCACCCCTTCCATGCAGGCAATGGAGGGGGACAACGGGAGCAGATAGTGACATCAGGGTGGGGCTTCCCCCTCTGGGCCCAGGCCTCAGAATGGGGAGGGGTCTTGACAGGTGACAGTGGCCCCGGGTCAGAGGACTTGCCCACTCCAGACTTGTTGCAGGAAGGGGGATCCAGGGCCCAAAACTGGGCTCTTGTCTAACACTCGGAAATGAATTGTCCAAGGAGACACATGTGCTGACAAAGCAAGAGATTTTATTGGGAAAGGGCACCCGGGTGGAAAGCAGTAGGGTGAGGGAACCCAGGAGAACTGCTCTGCCGCGTGGCTTGCAGTTTCGGGTTTTGTGGTGATGGGATTAGTTTTTGGGTGGTCTTTGGCCAATCATTCTAATTCAGAGTTTTCCTGGCAGCACACGCATTGCTCAGCCAAGATGGATGCTATCGAGAGGGATTCTGGGAAGTGGATGGACACGCGGTGTCTCCTTTAGACCTTTCCCGAACTCTTCCGGTTGGTGGTGGCTTATTAGTTCCGTATTCCCTATCAGGATCTCCTGTCATAAAACAACTCATGCAAATGTTTACTATGGTGCCTGGCCAGGGTGGGCAGTGTCAATCAGTGTGCTTCCCCTAACAGACTCACCACTCTGGGTGTGATCAGCTCTTGGGCTGATCTGTCCCAATCCCAAGGTACTAGATGTACCAGTGTGGACACAAGGTACAGGCTGGAAGGTCAAGGGGGTCAGGAGGTCCATTTCATTCATACAGTGGGGCCCTACCATGTCCACCTTCCAGCTGCTGCTGCTGCTAAGTTGCTTCAGTCGTGTCCTACTCTGTGCAACCCCATAAACGGCCACCCACCAGGCTCAGCCGTCCCTGGGATTCTCCAGGCAAGAACACTGGAGTGGGTTGCCATTTCCTTCTCCAATGCATGAAAGTGAAAAGTGAAAGTGAAGTCGCTCAGTCGTGTCCGACTCTTAGCGACCCCATGGACTGTACGTAGCCTACCAGGCTCCTCCGTCCATGGGATTTTCCAGGCAAGAGTACTGGAGTGGGTTGCAGCATGAGGTATTATTAATTGTCTCCTTTAAGCTTCAACCCTCACTGGCAGAAGGAGGTTATGAGGAAGATCAGATGGGTTATAGGAAATAAAGAAGTGGTGTTTTCTTCCATATCTGGGAGTTGCATTAGTGAAGTTTGTGGTCTTGGAAATTCAAAAAAGCAAAATGACCATCTGGGGAGGCCTTACAAATAGCTGTGAAAAGAAGAGAAGTGAAAAGCAAAGGAGAAAAGGAAAGATATTCCCATTTGAGTGCAGAGTTCCAAAGAATAGCAAGGAGAGATAAGAAAGCCTTCCTCAGCAATCAATGCAAAAAAATAGAGGATAACAACAGAATGGGAAAGACTAGACATCTCTTCAAGAAAATGAGAGATCCCAAGGGAACATTTCATGCAAAGATGGGCTCGATAAAGGACAGAAATGATATGGACCTAACAGAAGCAGGAGATATTAAGAAGAGGTGGCAAGAATACACAGAAGAACTGTACGAAAAAGATCTTCACGACCCAGATAATCACGATGGTGTGATCACTCACCTAGAGCCAGACATCCTGGAATGTGAAGTCAAGTGGGCCTTAGAAAGCATCACTACGAACACAGCTAGTGGAGGTGATGGAATTCCTGTTGAGCTATTTCAAATCCTGAAAGATGATGCTGTGAAAGTGCTGACTCAATATGCCAACAAATGTGGAAAACTCAGCAGTGGCCACAGGACTGGAAAAGGTCAGTTTTCATTCCAATCCCAAAGAAAGGCAATGCCAAAGAATGCTCAAACTACAGCACAATTGCACTCCTCTCACACGCTAGTAAAGTAATGCTCAAAATTCTCCAATCCAGGCTTCAGCAATACATGAACTGTGAACTTCCAGATGTTCAAGCTGGTTTTAGAAAAGGCAGAGGAACCAAAGATCAAATTGCCAACATCCGCTGGATCACGGAAAAAGCAAGAGTGTTCCAGGAGAACATCTATTTCTGCTTTATTGACTATGCCAAGGCCTTTGACTGTGTGGATCCCAATAAACTGTGGAAAATTCTGAAAGAGATGGGAATACCAGACCACCTGACCTGCCTCTTGAGAAACCTGTATGCAGGTCAGGAAGCAACAGCTAGAACTGGACATGGAACAACTGACTGGTTCCAAATAGGAAAAGGAGTACGTCAAGGCTGTATATTGTCACCCTGCTTATTTAACTTATATGCAGAGTACATCATGAGAAACGCTGGGCTGGAAGAAGCACAAGCTGGAATCAAGATTGCCGGGAGAAATATCGATTACCTCAGATATGCCGATGACACCACCCTTATGGCAGAAAGTGAAGAGGCACTAAAAAGCCTCTTGATGAAAGTGAAAGGAGAGTGGAAAAGTGGGCTTAAAGCTCAACATTCAGAAAACAAAGATCATGGCATCTGGTCCCATCACTTCATGGCGAATATATGGGGAAACAGTGGAAACAGTGTCAGACTAATTTTTCTGGGCTCCAAAATCACTGCAGATGGTGATTGCAGCCATGAAATTAAAAGATGCTTACTCCTTGGAAGGAAAGTTGTGACCAACCTAGACAGCATATTCAAAAGCAGAGACATTACTTTGCCAACAAAGGTCCATCTAGTCAAGGCTATGGTTTTTCCAGTGGTCATATATGGATGTGAGAGTTGGACTGTGAAGAAAGCTGACTGCCAAAGAATTGATGCTTTTGAACTGTGGTGTTGGAGAAGACTCTTGAGAGTCCCTTGGACTGCAAGGAGATCCAACCAATGCATTCTAAAGGAGATCAGTCCCGCGTGTTCTTTGGAAGGACTGATGCTAAAGCTGAAACTGCAATACTTTGGCCATCTCACTCGAAGAATTGACTCATTGGAAAAGACTCTGATGCTGGGAGGGATTGGGGGCAGGAGGAGAAGGGGACGACCAAGGATGAGATGGCTGGATGGCATCACCAACTCAATGGACATGAGCTTAAGTGAACTCCAGGAGTTGGTGATGGACAAGGAGGCCTGGCGTACTGCAATTCATAGGGTTGCAAAGAGTCGGACACGACTGAGCAACTGAACTTAACTGATACATTTCTTGTCATCTCTCCCGAGTCTAGACTGTAGGATCCAAGGGACTCCAGGCCATGGCTGTTTTGTTCAACTTTGATCCAGTGCCTAACCAGACCAGACACAAAACTGACTTCAAGTAAGTCATGAATGAACATAGAAATGAATGAGGCCAGCCTTGAATTCCTCCATAGCTAATGCACATTGGAATGGTAAAAATGAGAAGCTATGTGAAGACATTTTATTAAGTCAGACTTTAGTCATAGCCAACATTGGTTGTTCTACGCAATATCCTCCTCTCCTTCATCTTACTTCCAACTCTGGTTTGAACAGCAATGTTAGAATACTCTCCTGCCAGAATCCCAAGTTGCTGGAGATGACCAGGTCACCAACTGTGGCTAATGAAGTGTCAACTAAAGTAAAGGAAGTAGGGCTTCCAGGAAATTGTTGTCTGCCTGATAACAAGAGACAGGCTGGCACACACCTTTTTTCTTTATCTCTCTCTCTTCTTACTCCCTCTTCTTCTTAACTGAAATGCAGAAGCAGTGCCTGGAGATGCAACAGCCATTTTGCAACCATGAGGGTGAAAGTCACATGCTCAGGGCATCAGAGTGCTTGATTCTTCCTGGAGCTGCTGCTCCAGCCCTGGGCGGCACCCTCCAGAACATGTTACATGTGAGAAGAATAAACCTCTTTTTCTAGGTTTATTGATCCCAAACCATCCTTGGAAAGAATTCAGGATTTTATGAACTTGAGAGGGGGAAAGGTTATATCATTTTTACAAATCTCAAACTTGAGATGAAGCATTCCCTTCCGTTATAAATATGGGCAACAGACTGGTGCAGTATCAGTGATGCCTGCAGACTTTGTCTCTGGAAATCACAGATGTTCTCATTTAACATTGCAGTTACTGTCTTTATCTTGATTTATCACTTGTAGTTATGGCTGTTTTGAAATTCTGGTGGTTTATTAGACTCACTGCTTGATCTAGTTATTTAATGCATTAATTTGAAAAGGACATATATTACTATGTCCCAAATTTGTATTTTGGAAAAATATTTGATAACTAGTTCAATATAATTTGCTTCCATCATAGAATTATTTTATTTTATGCATATAAAAACATTCTTTCACAGAATTTCCCTGCCTACCAAAGGCGGTTATAGTTCAAAAAAGGTGCAGAATCTCGATTTTGTTGAGTTAAGCACTGTGATCAGGTTTCTCTATGAGGGGACTACAGAATTCCTAACTGATCCCCCGCTTTCCCCAACTGATTCCCCGGCAACCCTGCAGGGTGATGATTTCTGAAAGCAAAAGTAGAGAGACTCATGCATCAAGAGCAATCTTTGCAGCTCATTTCCCTTCGATCTTACTTCTTTTTCCTGACCCTACGAGTCCCCTGTTCAGGTGCCTTCAGAGACCTGACAGGAAGGTACACAGTGTCTCTGCTGCCTTCACAAGTCTTCCTGCTATTCACAGGACAACATCCAGCTGATGAGGTGGAAAATGGCTTCCTTCTTGTCAGTATGCGATTCCCCTGGGGCCAGTGAAGTTTCAGAATTAATGAAGGCTTTACCCCACGTGTGCTGTCATTCTCAGACATCGCGCACACCCCACCCCACCCCATCCCTACCCAGCAGCAGCCGTGCAAGTCTTGCGGCCGTTTCCATGCTTTATGGTGGCTGATGTCATGTCTTCCTGCTGGCGTGATTTGTGCTCTGATGGTTATCCAACTTGGCGTGACCAACCTCTGGACGACCTGTCCTTCATCACAGCTGCCAATCTACCCCGAGCCATTTGTCCAGACCGCAGCCTCTTGGCTTCTTGTGTCATGACTCCCACAGGCCGACCAGGGAGCCAAAAGAAATCGTATGTCACATCTACAGGGTGAGCAAAGGTCACCTCTTCTCTGTGGCAACAGAAAGTCTGCCCCAGGAGATGAATTGATGACCCCTTCATCATTCATAATGCTGAAAGCCAGTCAATGTTCTTTTTCTTTTGTATTTGGCCATAGTACAGAGCCAGAGACTGGAAAGGAAAAGTCAGAAGATATCAGACAACCATGGGAGGCCTGGCATTGACAGTGGCTGGTAGACATGGGACCTTGGTTGAGTTAAGGTCATATACTGCCCCCAGGCTGGGATCCTGAGATACATATGCTGTTTTCATGCTTCTTAAGGGCACTGAGTCTGGTGAATGTCCTTCTCAGAGGCTTCCTGTGTGCTATTATGCTCCTGGAGTTAGACTGTGAATGTATTAGGTGTCTACTGCTGTATAACAAATTACCCCAAAACTTCATGGCTTAAAACAGTCAACATTCTTATGGTCAGGAATCCAGGAACAGCTTAAAGGGCCCCGGCCTCACAAGGCTGCAATCAAGGTGTCAACCGTAACTACGGTCTCAGCTTAAGCCTTGTCTGAAGGCTGGACTGAGGGAAGATCTGCTTCCACACTCACTCAAGTGACTGTGGGCAGAATTTAATTGCTCCTGGGCCTCAGTTCTTCATTGGCTGTTGGGTGGTTTCCAGCCACATGGGTTTCTCCTCAGGGCAGCTCACAACCTGGCTGCCAGCTTCGCTCAGAGATGACAGAGGGTGACAAGATGGAAGCCAGAGTCTTTATAACTTGAGCTCCAGAGTGCCATTCCTTCACTTGTTGCATTCTGTGCCTCAGAGGCAAGCCACTGGGCCCAGTTCCCACCCAAGGAGAGGGACTCACACTCACAAAAGCGTAAGCGCCGGGGAGCAAGAGTCACTGGGCCCCATCCAAGAAACTGCCCACCACAGTGGGGAGTCTGGGGGAAATCTGTTCATGTTTCATTCATGCACTGTATTTTCTGAACCCAATTTCTTGTGCTTCTGTCTCCAGATTGCATGCATACAGTTTCCTAACTCCAGTGGTTCTTAACCTGAAACCCATGAATGTTGGGGGAAGGCTCTTGGAACTTCCTGAAATTATGAGTCAAATGTTGTCTATACATAGATTTTTCTGGCAAGAGGATCTGTAGTGTGCATTAGATTCCCAAGTAGGATCAAAAATCCAAAACAACAGAGCCACTGCCCCTAATTTTTGTGAGACTTCTGTGTTCCCAAAATGCTATCAGATGCTATTGGAGGGCCAGTAGAGGAAATGGTTAACTGCATAGCAGATCAGAGCGGGCAGGACTGGGCCAGCCCCTAAAGGGCCATCTCATCCAACAGGTAGAGAAGCAGGGGCCTGTGTGGGCAGTGCAGGGGAGGTAAAGGCCCTGGGTGAGGGTCACAGGGGCCCTGACAGGCTTGGAGGCCAGAGCCTGTTCTGTTTCCGCCAGGCTGCTGTTACTGCTACTTGACCCCAGTAAGCGGTAGTTCAATGCATTTAGATGGCCGTCTGGAAAACATGGATTTTTGCCAGCAAACTGGTGTTAATGTTGCTTCAGCAGTGGCTTGACATGTAAAATCCATTCTCAAGTCTTCACTTGTACTTTGCATTGTTTTTTCTTTAATTTGTTTGACAAACCTTGCTTTATACTTCTAACAGCCGTTCACTCTCCGTGGGACAGGAAATGAAAGGTAGCCATGTGGAAACTCATTACTTTAGGGAGAAAAGGGGGCTGGAGAGGACTGCTGGGGACCTTGATGAAGCCGCTTGGGCAAAGAAGCCCTTCTAATTAAACCAGATGCCTGACTGAATTGCCGCAGTCAAAGTGTGTCAACTGTCACTACCCCCTCCACACACTTAAGATACGTGGCCGTGGGTGAGTTACTTAACCTCCCTGGGCCTCAGTTTCCCTGTCTGCAAAATGAGGATAGCAATAAGATCCCTGCTTACCACAGGGCAGCGGGGAGTAATTAGATCAGGTAGGAGGTGCAAGGCACTGAGCCCAGCATGTGGAAAAATAGAGTCTGACCTTGTCCTCCCCGTTTCTGGGTGTCTATAGGCTCGGGAGCCTGGGCATGATCACCACTGGTGAGGAGTAGAGAACTCATGTTATTTCACTCCAGAGTCTGAACTTGTAACCAGTAACATATATAGGAGTATGGATGGAAAGCCCTGGAGCCCAGGGACGCTGGTTTGAGTCTTCTCCTCCTCACCCAGTCATGACTTTGACCACACGCTCCCCCCTCAGGCCTCACGTGAGCGGGCCTGGCTTGTTCAGAAATGCTCAGAACCACACAGCTGGGTTGGGAAGATCCCCTGGAGAAGGAAATGGCAGCCTACTCCTGTATTCTTGCCTGGAAAATCCCATGGACGGTGGAGCCTGGTAGGCTACTGTCCATGGGGTCGCAGAGAGTCAGACACGACTGACAACTTCACTTTCACTTTCAATATGCTCTTAAAGTGTTCACTGAATCTAGTTGAATCTTAGTAACAATTCTGTGAGGTTGTTTCTATTCTTAGCCCCTTTTACATATGGGAAAACTGAGGCTTTGGAGAGGTTAAATGTTTTGCTCAAAGTCCAAGAACTACGTAGTGATAGATCTGGCATTTATAAATGTCTCTCTAGTATTTAGGTAAAACAAATGACAAGTTAAAACCCAGCTCATTTAATTGCAGGTAACATCTTTAGCATGGAAATCTGAGTCTAAGCATGTAAAGAAGGTAGAATTCCCCTGGAAAAAAAGTAGGCATATAAGCTACAGGTTTTGTTGTTGTTGAAGTATAGTTGATTCACAGTGTTGTTACTTTCAGATGCACAACAAGGGGATTCCATTGTGTATATATATATTTATATAGATATTCTTTTTCAGACTCTTTTCCCTTGTAAGGTATTACAAAATATTGAGTGTAGATCTCCGTGCTGTACGCAGATCCTTGCTGGTTGCCTGTTTTCTATTAGTTTTATTGGAATATAGTTGATTTGCAATGTTGTGTTAGTTTCAGTTGCTTAGCAAAGTTATTCGTTTATCCATATACATATATTCATTTTTTTCACATTGTTTTTCCATTTAGTTTATTACAGGATATTGAGTAGAATTACGTGTGCAATATAGTAGGTCCTTGTTGGTTATCTATTTTATATAGAGGAGTGTGTGTATGTTAATACCAAGTTCCTAGTTCCAAGTCCTTCTCTTACCCCCACCACATTTCCCCTTTGATAACCATAAATTTGTTTTATGACAAACAGACTATCTGTGAGTCTATTTCTGTTTTGTCAGTACGTTCACCTATATCCTTTTTTAAAATTAGATTCCACATGTGAGTGATATCATACGATATTCGTCTTCCTTTTGTCTGATTTACTTCACTTATATAATAGTCTCTAGATCCATCCATGTTGCTGCACAAGGCATTATGCCATTCCTTTTCATGGCTAAGTAATATGCCATTGCATATATGTAACACATCTTCTTTACCCATTCCTCTGTTGATGGACCTTTAGGTTGCTTCCATATCTTGACTATTTTAAATAACGCCGCTATGAACATTGGGATGCATGTATCTTTTCAAAATATGATTTTACCTGGATATACGCCCAGGAGTGGGATTTGTTCTCTGTAGTAATTGTAGCAACCTACATTCCCATCAACAGCGTAAGAAGGTTCCCTTTTCTCTACAAGCTCTTAAGCATCTATTGGTTGTAGGTTTTTTGGTAATGGCCATTCTGCCTGGTGTGAGGTGATACCTAGTTGTAGTTTTGGTTTTTTTCATTTATTTTTTTTATTGAAGTTTAATTGCTTTACAGAATTTTGTTGTGTTCTGTCAAACCTCAACATGAGTCAGCCATAGGTATATATATATCCCCTCTCGTTGTAGTTTTGATTTGCATTTCTCTGGTAATTAGTGAAGTTGAGTATCTTTTCATGTGTTTTTTGGAAATGGCCAATTTTTGATGCATATGAAACTCACAGAAACAGGATTTCTGTTAAAGAAAGGTCACCAAATTTATCCTAATAAGGAAAGATATTGAATACCTTTCCTTTTTGCCAATGCACATTAATAATTAACTTGGGATTTTTTTTCAAGTATCAGAAGTGATAAAGAAAAAACGGCCAGATTTGTCAGCCCATTTATCTGGGATCTGCACATTTTTACAGCAGAAGAAAAGACACTGAACATGTGGCAAAGAGAGAGGAGGTTCAGAAAAAAATGAAATTTAACATTTATTGGAAAATAATTTTCCTCAGCATTATAATAATCCATTAACCCCAGAATAAACCCAGAGTTAATGGTTATTATCACTATGAAGCAACATCTCACATTTTCTAAGGCAAACAAAACCATCATTAAAAACAATGGTGTCTCCTTAGAAGCTCTTTAATGCTCATTTTTGGTGAAATAAAATCCATTACCCAGAGAAGGAAGTGCTCAATGTTAACTACAATCTGCACTTCAGGCCAGGGCCTGGGTGGCGTCACACACCTATTTTAAGAGGAGAAAAGCCCTGAAGTTGAATTATTGCCCGGAGATTTGTGTGGAGTAGGACACTGGGAAAGGACCTTGTCAGATCATATTCTGTATGTTTTACAAGGCATCTCCTAGTATACGTTTAAATCTCACAGATTTTATGCTAGGGTACCAGAGCCTTGGGCTGTAAGCACTGAGGTGTTAGAGGACAGAGATATAGTGAAATAAATGCTGCTGTCTTTTCGATCTCTGTCATAATTCTCTCAGCTCATAGAATCCCTCTAGAAAAAAGAGCTTGTGTGTGTGAGAGAGAGAGAAAGAGACAGACAGACATGGAGACACACAGAGACAGGGAAATAAAGGAGAGAGAGAGTAAGCGAGGCAGGAACAGGCAAGAGAAGGAGAACAGGCATCGCATGGAAGGTAGAGTTGAAGGCCTGTATTGTTAAGTATTAAGTATTAATACTGTATTGTTGTATTGTTACTTAATTGTCTACATCAGGGTTTCCCAACCTTGACACTACTGACATTTGTGTGAGACCACCCTTTGTCAGGGGGTGGCTGTGGGGCAGTCCTGTGCCTCGTAGGACGTTTAGCCATGTCCCTACCTTTACCTCCTAGAGACGTAGCAGTAACATCCCCTGCTTCCCAGTCGTGATAATCAAAACTGTCTTCTGGCTTTGCCAGATGTCCCCAGGGGACAGAACCACCGGTATTGAGGACCACCGGTCTAGGGCCAAGCCTGGGTCCTCAGGGGTTATCACTGGGGTAGGCAGGACATACTGTCTCTGCTGTTCCATGTAGCTGGCTGGGTGTTCAGTGTCTACCCAGGAGGGAATCTGCTCAGGGCAGTAAATCTGACCTGCACCTACAGAAAACAAAATGCAGTATCCAGAATCTTCCTATCTGTGCTGTAATCAAAATTAACCATTAATGTACTCTCAGACTTTCCTCACCCCCCACCCACAAAAGAGGTCTCAAGCTTGGTCCAAAGTATTAGACAGAGTTCTCTAGAAAAACAGCACCAGCAAAATGCGTGTATAGAGAGAGGCAGAGATTTATTGTAAGGAATTGAATAATGCAGTTGTGGAGGCTTCATGAGTTTGAGATCTGCTGGGTAGACTGGCAGACTGGAGACTCAGAGGAAAGTTGCAGTTCAAGTCCAAAGGCAATCAGCTGGCGGAATTCCTTCTTGCTCAGAGGAGGTTCAGTTTGTTCTTTTAAGGCCTTCAACTGATTAGAGGAGGCCCACTGACGGTACAGAAGGCAATGTTTTACTCAAAGTCCACAGACTTAAATGTTAACCTTATCCAAAAACAAAATACATATATGTGTGTGTGTGTGTGTGTATACTTTCATAGAAACAGCTAGAATAATGTTTGAGCATATCTGGACACTATAGCCCAAACAAACTGATACATAAAATTAACCATTATAGCTTACTTCCGGGCTCCACCCTCCAAGGAGAGGCTGGACCAGCTGGGTGGGTTTGGGGGTGAGAAAGCTAAGAGGCAAAGGGAGTGAAGAAGGGTAACAGGCAGGGGCAAGATCTGAAGGAAGCTTTTGCTTCTTGTGTGTGGAGGGTCAAGGGTCTAGAGAACATCATGGCATGAGAAGATTTATAAAACAAAATTTCAAGGAAATCAGTGAGGATTCTGTCATTATGAGAATGCTCAGAATAATACAAAGAAAAGAACTTATTTATAAAAGCACTTGATGGTGTTGCCTATATGATTGTCGTTGCAGTACCTTTTGGGGACTGAGCCACATGGGCCTTGGCTTTCTAGACATTACACATGTGAGGGAGCCACCAGAAGCTTCCTCGAGAGAGCTGTGGCTACGCCTGTGGTAAGCAGACTCCAGGGTATTTACTTAGTCATTCACAGCAGGAGAGGAGCCCCAGCTTTCCTCCGACAGTCGTTTCCTCCCTTGCCCAGTACCTCTGGAGAAACCCTCCTACCCCTTCTCACAGGAAGTGCTCATGCAGCCCAGGCTGCTAAGGCGAGAAGGACTGAGGGGAGACAGGTAAAAGAGCTGATGTGCTAGCAAAAGAAAACTCATGAAAGAATTAGTCCCTTTTTCTACCAAAACACACATTTCTATATGCTGCTGCCACTTCATGTCATTAACCAGCTGAGGAACTGGTGATGCAATGAGAACAGCAGAGCAGAAAGGAGAAAAGAGCCAGAGTCTTTAATAATGTCTCTGAGCCTCTGAGAATCACCTTCTTGGATTTCTTGCTAATTGAGGCACTAATTATTTTTAAGCCAGGTAAGTCTATATTTTTTTTGTTCCTAATACCTCATGTCATTTGGTCTGCAGTGACAGAGAAAAGATAGTTCTCAAACCTAAAAAAGTTGATGATCCATGAGAAATCTTTTGATAATAGTGATGATGATGACAAAGATAATGATGTCGTGATGCTGCTGCTGTTAGTCGTGGGGGACTGTGGCAGTAACCATGGTAGTGATGGTGGTGATGGTGACGATGATTAAACTGGGATTGATGGTGGATACAGTGATCCTGAGGACAGCAGCTGTCACTTGTCAAATGCTTCCTTTGCGCCAGACCTGCTTCTGACCAGGTTTCCCAGTTGCTTGGGTTGATATAAAGAGGAAATGGGGCAACAGATGCAAAGGCTTCTTTAAAAAAATTAAACCGTCACTGCATTAATAATCCGTTTATGAAACACTATAGCCCTACGCTAATCTAAATGCTTTCAGCTGTGATTTTCTCACCACAGTCCTATAAATGGAGTCAGACTCCATTTCGTATGTTTGACCTCTGACAGCCTTTAAGCCCCCAGCACTCCCCTTTCCCTTTGTCCACCCAATCTGGGCAAGCCAATAAGAAAGCCCAGTAACAATGTGGGGTAGCAGGAGGCTCGTCCTGCCCTCCGCACAGGGTGACCACACAGTTAACCCTGTGAGATGGGGAGTCTGATTATTCCTATTTTATTGACAAAGAAACAGGATCGCATGGCTCCTATATGACAAAGATAGGATTCTGTCAGACTCCAGAACCTGAGCTTCTGATCAGCAACAATCCGAGGGTGTTGTGTTGTAAAAGATGAAACAGGATACTCACTGTGGAAAATGCTTGGAGAACAGAAAGCATTTGTTCACTTACTCATTCTTTCAAACATTCAACAGGGAACCAATTGTGCCTGTGCCTGAACGCAAGCTGGGGTTCAGGGACATTCACTTGGACAATAGTTTAAGGGACATTCACTTGGACAATCAGAGGCCCTGTGAGCCAACAAGAGCTGAATACCTTCCTGATAACATTATCAGATCCTGAGGCAAGGGAGAGATCAACCTGTGGAAGATGCTCAGAAAAAAGTTGGCCAAAATGGGCAAGTAGATTGAGAACAAAAGATGAAATGTGGACCACAGAAGGATAACTACAAACCCAGAAAGCATGAGGCTGCTTGCCACAGCAGGACACAAAACCTGGACCAGAGATGAAACTCATATTAACAAATTATGATTATGTAATATTGCCGACAGGAAAGTCACAGTAATCCTCAGCACCATAGCTTGAATGAGAGACGGGCTTGCTACTCTAATTAATGAAATGAAGGATTAATTTATAAATCAAATACTCATATTAAAAATTCAGAGGCTGGCAATCAATATTCTTCTGCTCATGCTACAGTCATCTAATTTTCTGTAATAAATGACATTAGAAGATGAGTATTGGTAAACTGATAGAACATTCCATTGAAATACTTTCAAGAGCGTTTGCTATCTTGGATGGCTCATTGGCGGACAATATTAATACAAGCCGTGGGTGGATCCTAAGGACAGTACAGTAATTGACTCCTCATTGAGCAGTGGAGAGCTTCCATTTGAGTAGAATGGTGACTGAGCCATTTAGAGAATCTGAACTAGAGCCATCTAGAGAATTAGTAAACGTGTAGAAATATTTGCCTTCCTTATTAAGACAAAATGGGTCAGCTCTTGCCTCTGAAGCCTGGGACCAGTGTTTACCTTGGCCAAGCCGAACAGATGCTCTCTCCCAGGATTTTAAATCTTAAGGCCATGAAGTCAGGACAGGAGGAGCCCTGGAAGGTGCGTTATCGCAGCGACTCAGTGCACACTGACCGCATTGCCCCTGCCACCTGGCTCTTCAGAAAGGCCTTGGTTCTCACCCACCTCCCAAGTTTGGTTTCCAAACCACCTTTCATTCGAAGAACTCAGATGTCCTTCTAATAAATTCCTTTATGCTGAAAATGGCCAGAGTCCGTCTCTCACTGGCAACCTGGACTTTTGACTGAGACATAAATAACCTGAGGGAAGAAGTAAGTTGTGCATTAATCACATTTCCTGTTCTGGTTAGGCTCTGTGTGTAAGGTAAGAGGCGCTTGCTTTCAGAAATATGGGAAAAGGCATCAGGAAGCTATTTAGCTGTGATAAATGTGGGGAGTGTGGTTTGGAGGGCACCTGTCTCCGATGAAATGGGAACAGAAAGAGTTATGACCAGTGAGAGGAGCGGGAGAGGGGAGTCCATCCATTTAAGCAGAGCACGTGAAACGAAGTCATTACCCAGCAAACAAACAGAGGGCAGAAGTGCTGTTCAGGATGGCACACTTCGTGGGAGCCCCTACTTAAAAGAATAACTAGGAAGAACGGTAAACATGCACGCCTGCTCATGACTCAAGGCGGTACTTCTTCCCGGGCTGTGTGTCTGCTTTCTGACTGTGCTCCTGGGATGTGCTTCTCTGGCAGGGCTCCTGCATAGGTCCTAAGCAGACTGACAGCACACAGTAGGTGTTCAGTAAATACCTGTTGAAAGAATGAGCAGATTGTGACCCCAGAATCCCACGCCAGTTCTTGTGGAGAGGAAGAGTGGTACGGCCTCTGGAAAAAGACCACTCAGCCATTTGAGAACTCCTGTCATCCACTTAAGGCTGTTCCGTTCAGTAATTTCTTTCTGTTAGAAGGTTTTGTACCCAGCCTTCATGATGGCACCCAGTGATTCTTTCGTGCTGGAGCTGATGCCATGTGTAGTCAGTCAGTCCCTCTCACACCACTGAATAGGTCTGACCTGTGTAACCTAGGAGAATATTGCAGAAATGATGGTGCATGACATCCAGGACTACATCATATATAATTTTGTGGCTTCTACCTTGCTCTCTCTTGGATCCCTTTTCCTGGAAGAAGCCAGCCACCGTGTCGTAAGAGCAGTCAAGCAGCCTTATGAGAGGTCTACATGGTGAAGAACTGAAGTGTCATGCCAACCACCAGCACAAATGGGGCAGCCATGCCAGTGAGCCATCTCGGAATCAGATCTCCCAGGCTCCCTTCAAAAGACCGCAGTATGGTGAGGGACCGTGACCCAGAACCACTTAAGTCACTCCTGAATTCCTCTTCAAAGGCGTTTGTAAAGTGTTACTTTTTATTGCATCCCCACCAGCCATGTGGGAGGGCTCCCTTTTCTCCACACAAGGAGGTGTCTTTAAAAACTTAGGATTCACCTTGTGGCCAACCCTGTAGTCACCAGGAAATGTAATAGTCCTGGATCTACTTCCTCGTAACCCTCCACCTCAGTTTCCCAAAGGCCTTGCCCCTCACGTTCAGCTTCCAGAGTGGATTGTTGGTCATTCTGTATTTCATGCAGGTCCGTCGTCAGACGGGGAACAGGGCCTCCAACCCGAAGGAAGGAGGAACGGAGAAGGGGAGAAAGAGTTCTCTCCTATGTCTCTGTTCAAAGTGGAAACTCAAAGGGCTTCATTCTTGCCTAATATGAAATCCTGCCGAATGAGTACTCAACGGAGTCCTTTGGGAGACACTGTTTCACCCCAGATGTGGTTTACTCTCTTTTTCAGTTCAGATTCCGTGGCAAAGGCAAGTGAGAAAGCATGAGATGGGGAGTATCAGTGCTACCCAGACAGAGCGCAGGCGTGGAGTGAGAAAAGCCAGGGTGTTGTGTTTGGGGGTTTTGTTTGTTTGCTTAATTTTTATTTGAAAAAATTAATACAGGAAATTATAAAAACAGCACAGACAGTTAAGACGCACAGGTCACACAGTGTAATGATAACATCAACATAAACACATTATCAAAAAAATTGAAACAACACTATTAATTATGAATTGGATTCCACCAGTTTTTACTTGCATTTTATGGGTATATATATTATGAAATTTTATGACGTGTATAGATTTGTGCCGCCACCACTACAATCAGGATATAGAATTGTTCCACCTCCACAAAGAAGCTCCATCAGCCTGTCCCCTGATAGCCACACCTTCTACCACTCCTGCCTGCCAGCGACCATCACTATTGTTCGGTAAGACTGTTGTATAAATGTAAATATATATAACAGTTGAGGTTGGCTTTTTTTTTTCACTCAGCATATCTTTGAGATCCATCCAAATTGTTGCCTGTGTCAACAGTTCATTTCTTTTTACTGCTGAATAATACTCTAACACCATTTGTTTAATCATTCACCTGGTGAAGGATGTCTGGGCAACTTCCAGTTTGGGGCTATTGCAAATACAGCCACTATAAACACTCTTAAATGGGTTTTGTGGGAATAGAATGTTTTCATTTCCCTGGGATAAATATCCAGGGGCACAGTTGCTGGGTTGCAAGGTAAACATATACTCGACTTTATAAGAAACTGCCACACTGTTTTACAGAGTGGCTGTACCATTTTCATCGCCACCAGATATGTACTCGTGCCCCACTTTCTTGATTCGTCAAGGTTTTTTACTGTAGCCATTCTAATAGAGGAGTCATGGTATCTCATCATGGTTTTAATTTGCATTTTACTAATGGCGAATGACGTTGAACATACATTTATGCATCTGTTTGCTATCTATATCTCCATTTGTTGAAATGTCTGTTCAACTCCTTGGTCCATTTTCTAATGGATTATTTGTTTCTTTACTTTTGAGTTTAAAAAGTTCTCTATATATTCTGTATACAAGTCCTTTGTCAGATATGAGACTTGCAAATTACCGCCCCCCCCCCCACCCCGCAACCATTTTTTAGCTTGTCTTTTCATCCTTTCGTTGCTGCTCAGTCGCTAGGTTGTGTCTAACTCTTTGTGACCCCTTGGACTGCAGCACACCAGGCTTCCCTGCCCTTCACCATCTCCCGGATTTTGCTCAAACTCATGTCCATTGAGTCGGTGATGCCCAGGGACTTTTATAGAGCAAAGCTTTTAGTCTTGATGGAATCCAATGTTTTCTTTTTTTTTTTCTTTTTATGAATTGTGCTTTTGATGGTATGTCTAAGATCTCTTTTCCCTAGCCTAGGTCACAAGATTTTCTTCTAAAAGTTTTATAGTTTTACAGTTTATATTTAGATCTATAATCCATTTTGAGTTAATTGTTGTACAAGATGAGAGGCTTTAGGTCATCTTTAGGCTTTTTTTTTTGCCTAAAGATGTCCAATTATTCCAATACCTTTTATTTAAAAAAAAAAACTATCCTTCCTCCATTTTGCTCTTTTGTCAAAAACCAGCTGGCCATACTTGTGTGTGTCTATTCTGGACTTTCATGTTCAGTTACTCTATATGTCTATCCTCCTCCAGTAACACAATGTCTTAATGACCGTGTTTGTACTGTAAGCCGAGTCCCAGTTCCTTCACTTATAGTAATAGTAGGAAGAATAATGCCCCCCCCAGATGTCCACATTCTAATCCCCATAAATTGTGAATGTATTAATTTTGTATGGCGAATGGGATTTTGAAGATGTGATGAAGGTTAGGGACTTTGAGGTGGAGGATTAGCCATTATCTGAGTGGGCACTGTCTAGGCACAAGAGTCCTTAAAAGCAGCTTTCCCCACTGTAGACAGAGAAGGAGACCATGAGGACCAGAAGAGCGGTCAGAGAGGTGTCACCTTCCTGTCTTTGAAGATGGAGAAGAGGGACAATGAACCAAGAAATGCAGGCAGCCTCTCAAAGCTAAAAAGGCAAAGAAACAGTCTCCCCAGAGCCTCCAGAAGGAGTGCAGCCCTGCCCGCGTCTTGAGTGCAGAGCCGTGTTGGGCCTCTGACCTACACAGCTGTGAGGTCATAAATCTGTATCGTTTTAAGCCCCTGAGTTTGTGGCAGTTTGTTACAGCTCCTGTTCTTTAAAGGAAATATTTTCCAGAAGTCTTTGATAGAACATACTGGGCATGTAAAAAGCCCCCTAACTTTAGCTGTATTTTTGATAAGATGGAAGCCTGACTTGCAGTAATCATTACATGGAGGCTGAACAAGTTAACTCTCACTATGATGGAAAGTGAGCGGGGAGATAACAGACTGGGGGCCTCATCAGAGACATGGCAGGTATACACATTTACAGGAGCGTATGAGCTGTTTAACACAATGCCTGCCACATAATAGGTGCTCAGTAAAATTTGGCTATTTTTCCTGTTTGCATGCAAGCCCCCTTAAATGTTTGATTCTCATCTCCATTAACTCCAACACAGTTTTCTGAGAAACATAGGTAAACGGAAGCTAACAGAGCTGTTACTACCTCTTCTGTATATTCCATAGTGCCAAGAGAGTCCCTTGTCCCCCACAGATCCTAGCTGCATGGAGGGTCATGTAGATAGGCTTCTCGGCAGGTATATTCACGCTTCAGTCTCAAAACTAATGCTGCTCAGGAAAATAGTGAAAATGTAGATAAGAGAACTGGAGTTACAATGTGTAAACCAAATGTAGCCAGCCTCCAAGGTCGCTCACCTCTTGGTTCCCACACCCATGTGTGGTTCCCTTACTTACGAAATAGGACTGACCTGTGTCACCAGTAGGACTTTGCAGAAATGATGGCATGTGACCTCTGAGGCTGGGTCATAAAAGACATTTGGTATGATGCTACCCTCTCTTGGATCACTCTCTCTGGAGGAGGCAGCTGGCATGTTGTGGTAAATCTCAAGCCACCCTACAGAGAGACCCAGAAGGTAGAGAACTAAGGCCACCACCCACAATCAGGCCAAATTGGCCAGACATGTGAGTGAGCAATCCTGGAATAGAATCATCCCGCCCTAATCACAACCTCAGAGCCTCAGCTAGCATTTTGCCTGTGACCTTGTCTTAGCCCATGTGGGCTGCTATAACAGTAGTGCCATAGACTGGGTGGTTTATAAACAATACAGATTTATTTCTCACAGTTTTGGAAGTTGGATGTCCAAGACCAAGGTGTCAGCAGATTTTGTGTCTGATGAGAGTTCACTTCCTGGGTCACAGATGTCTGTCTTATCAATGTCCTCAGATGGTACATAGGGTGAGGGAGCTCCCTGGGCTCTCTCTTAAGAAGTCCTCTTCCTGCAGCCTCCAGTTTCATGACGTAAAGGCCTACTTCCAAATATCACATTGGCCATTACGATTTAGCCTATGAATTTTATTGGGATTGACATATATACACACTGATTTATGTAAAATAGATAACTAATGAAGACCTACCATAGCACAGGGAACTGTACTCAGTGCTCTGTGATGACCTATACGGGAAAAGATCCTAAAAGAGAGTGGACATACATCTATGTATAACTGATTCACTTTGCTGTACAGCAGAAACCAGCACAACAGTGAAAATCAACTATGTTGTGTATTTTTCAGTCACTCAGTTGTGTTCAACTCTTTGCGACCCCATGGACTGCAGCACACCAGGCTTCCCTGTCCTTCACTATCTGCTGGAGTTCGCTCTAACTCATGTCCATTGAGTCGGTGATGCCATCCAACCATCTCATCCTGTGTCACCCCCTTCTCCTCTTGCCCTCGATCTTTCCCAGCATGAGAGTCTTTTCCAGTGAGTCAGTTCTTCACATCAGGTGGCCAAAGTATTGGAGATTCAGGTTCAGCCTCAGTCCTTCCAGTGAATATTCAGGACTGATTTCCTTTACGATTGATTGGTTTGATCTCCTTGCAGTCCAAGGGACTCTCAAGAGTCTTCTCCAACACCACAGCATCAATTCTTCAATGCTCAGCCTTCTTTATTCTCCAATAATTAAAAAAAAAAACATGATTTTTAGGGGACATGCAACCTGTTTTGGTACCCCTATGATTCTGAGCCAGAATCACATAGCTAAACTGCTCCTGAATACCTGACCCACAGAAACTATGTGAGATAATCGATATTCATTGTCTTTTTACTAAATTTCAGAGTATTTTGTTAAATGGCAATAGATAACTAATGCACTGAGACTGTGGAGAAGGCAATGGCACCCCACTCCAGTACTCCTGTCTGGAAAATCCCATGGACGGAGGAGCCTAGAAGGCTGCAATCCATGGGGTCGCTGAGGGTTGGACACGACTGAGCAACTTCACTTTCACTTTTCACTTTCATGCATTGGAGAAGGAAATGGCAACAGTGTTCTTGCCTGGAGAATCCCAGGGACGGGGGAGCCTGGTGGGCTGCTATCTATGGGGTTGCACAGAGTTGGACACGACTGAAGCAATTTAGCAGCAGCAGCAGCACTGAGACTGACTTACCCATTAACAAAGCTGTCAGAGGTGGGGGACCAATGAGCACAAGGACACACACAAAATGCCCAGAGCCCTCACCACATGCCAACCTCCTTATTACAGGAAGCAGAACTGATTGCACAGAATGTCAATATTGAATCTAAAGTTTGTGTATTACAGAGCTACATGGGTTCCTGTTTTTTGTGCTCCCCTAAGGGTCAGATCCCAAGATATACAGTAAAATGAGTTTGCATCAAGCACCTTGGATCCCTGGAATGGTGGGGTTCCTGAAATGATGAGGGACAGAGGAAGGGCGGTGACGTGAATAGCCAAGTGCATTGGCTCTCCTTACCAGTGGCAAAAATGCCTGAAATTTCCCCAACTGCTTTCAGTCGAATACCTGGCTTTTAAGGCCCTTCATCCCTCAGGAAGAGTCTAACCTGTTTTTTTTAGGGGGAGGACAGGAAACCCTCCCCTTGTCCACACATCACTGGTTCTTCCCTGCCTACTTTTACTTTAGTTCCAGGAACAAAGGTGCAAGTTGGCAGCCAGGGTGGAAAGCTAAACCCTTGTGAAAGTCTTGGCTAAGCCCCGCATTCTGATAGAGGCAGATCCGGTATGAAGGAAATCCACCCAGCTGTAAAACATATGTTTAGTATAAGGAAATTAGAATAGGAGTGTATTTGGTAATGATTACTCTCTATAAACCTGAAACCACCCAGCTCTAGGAACAAGCATCCTCTCAAACATTTGCTTTTAATGTTTACACTTTGTGGGTGTGGACAGAGCAGGAAGTAAGAGAACTCCCTGCCAGTCGTGGCATAAGGGGTGGGATCCCCACCAAGCCCTGACTGGCCTGGGTCAGGTATGTAGGAGATGGGGAAACACTGATCTGGGGCTGGGAGAGGCAAAGTCTATGTATCACCAGACATTGTATTTCATCCCACTGGGAAACATAAAAAAGGCAATCCCCTAGTGCTTTGGTGAGTGTTGACTTCATCTTTTCAGAAGGATTTCAAGCCACAGGATACACTGGTGCCTGTCCTCATGGAGGAATGCCAGGCAGCCTCCTGGGGAGGAAAGAACCCAGGACTGGGAGTGTATGACTTTGGGGAAGTCCTCTAGTTTCTCTGTGCATGTGTGTGAATTCGCTTCAGTCGTGTCCAACTCTTTCTGGCCCTATAGACTGTAGCCTGCCAGGCTTCTCTGTCCATGGAATTCTCTAGGCAAGAATACTGGAGTGGGTGGCCATGCCCTCCTCCAGGAGATCTTCCTGACCCAGGGATTGAACCCTGGTCTCCAGCATTGTAGGCAGATTCTTTGAGCCACCAGGGAAGCCACACAAGAGGGGAGGAAAGTAAATTGAAATACTGACAGATGAGTGAAAACTTAAGAGATACAAGAGGGATTAATGTTAAGCAAAAGGAAACCGTTGAAATACCCACTCAGTTAGGTCCTGTTTACACATCTTCTGGGGTCTCAGCCACTTTTACTAGTCCCTGGAACATCAAGACTCACAAGCAAATGTTGGCAAATCACACACACATAAGCCTTCTGATAGGGATGAAACTTCAATCAATATTTTCTCTAAACAACATTTTTCATCAAGGTACAGAGGCTTAGTTAAACTAACAAGCTATTATCTTTCAACAGAGATTAAAAGACACCCAACTCAATGAATTTACTTAGGTCTCTTAACGGATTTAGGTCAAGGTTGGCCTCTATCGTGGATTTCAAGCATTGTTCTAGTGGCCAAGTGTGAATTGAGAGACAGCCAAAGAGTGAAGACAGCTGGGACAAAAACCGGAACTGGAACCAGAGTAATGATTATACCACGATGAATTTTTTGTCTCAGGAGCAGAAATAGTCCCCTGAGTTGGTGATAAGGATCCTCCCAGAGGCACCTGGCCTTTGCTCCCAGAACCTCTGCATCTCGCAGACTCTTCCTAAGAAAAGGAAGAGGAGACCTAAACTGTCTCCTCCCAGAAATCCTGCCCTCTGGCTCAAGTGCTGGAAATGTACTGCCCAGCCATTGCAGTGGGGTTGAGAATTTCAGCACAATGAAATTCTAAAAAACTAGGATCTTTGAATCATCACCTCTTAGAATCACTGAATTCCATGAATTCCTCGGCCATGGATCATTTCTTACTCAGATTTGTTCCCTCAGTGCCTAGCACAGAGTCTGGCAGAGTAGAAGTAATGAAACTTTTTTTGCAGCCCTAATATATTAGGAGCATCCCTGGCCGAATCTCTTACAGAGTCATATTCAAATAAGAGAGATCCAGCCTCTAAGGGAAGAAAAAAAAAATTTAAGAATTTCTCTGTTTATCTGTGTTCCTTAGGGAACTAAAAGGGGAACAAATTACTAACCCCAAGTATTGCTGACTCTTTCTCCCAGTTTTCTCTCCCCCAGCACAGCCTCTCTACACGGCATCTCCCCAGGCCCCTCCACTCCTGGCCTCATAGGTAGTTCTCTCCTCTCCTTTTCTTGTCCTCATCCCCAGCCCTAAATAACATTTCAACTTGGCCTCTCCAGCTATGACCTTCTCCCTTTCTTCTTTTTTTTTTTTTTTTGAATGCAAAAAGGTACTATTACTTTATCTGTTCAACTAACAGATGTTTCTTGAGTGTCTACCATGCTTTGGGGACAGTCCTATGCACTGGGGTCCTATGCAGTGAGCAAGACAGACAGACATATCACCTGCCCTCAGGGAACTCACATAGTAAATTTTTTTTTCTTTTTAATTAATTTTTATCAGAACATTGTTGATTTACAATGTTGTGTTAGTTTCTGCCATACAGCAAAGCAAATCAGTTATTTGTATACATACATCCATTTTTAGAGTCTTTTCCCATATAGGTCATTAAGAGTATTAAGTAGAGTTCTGTATGCTATATAGTAGGTCCTTATTAATTATCTGTTTTATGTATAGTGGTGTGTGTATATTAATCCCAAGATTCTATTTCTGTTCTGTAAATAAGTTCATTGGTATCCTTTTTTTAGATTCCACATATAAGCAATATCATATGCTATTTGTCTTTCTCTGAGTTCACTCAATATGACAGCCTCTAGGTCCATCCATGTCCTTGCAAATGGCACTCTTTTTGTGGTTAAGTAATATTCCGTTCTGTGTGTATATCACATCTTCTTGATCTGTTCCTCTGTTGATGGGCATTTAGGTTACTTCCCTGTCCTGGCTGTTGTTAACAGTGCAGCAGTGAACACTGGGGTGCATGTATCCTTTTGAACTCTGGTTTTTCTCCAAATATATGTCCAGGAGTGGGATTGCTGGATCATATGGTAATTCAATTTTTATTTTTTTTTAAGGAACTCTTTTCCATAGTCACTGTACCAACTTACATTCCCAACAACAATGTAGAAGGGTTGCATTTTTCTACACCCTCTCCAGCATTCCTCGTTTGCAGATTTTTTTGATGATGGCCATTCTGGCCCATGTGAGGTGATATCTCATTGTAGTTTTGATTTGCATTTCTATCATAATTAATGCTGTTGAACATCTTTGCGTGTACTTTTTGGCCATCTGTAATACTTCTTTGGAGAAATATCTATTTAAATCTTTCACTCATTTTCTGATTAGGTTGCTTGTTTGCTTTTCATATAGAGCTACATGAGCTGTCTGTATACTTTGGAGATTAATCCTTTGTCAGTCACTTCATTTGCAGATCTTTTCTGCCAGTTCTGTTGGTTGCCTTTTAATTTTGTTTTATGGCTTCCTTTGCTGTGCAGAAGCTTTTAACTTTAATAAGTTTCCATTTGTTCTTGTTGTTGTTTTTTTTATTTCCATTACTGTAGGAAATGGGTCAAAAAAACTCTTGCTGTGATTTATGTCAGAGAGTGTTTTGCCTATGGTTTCCTCTGAGTTATACAGTATCCAGCCTTACATTTAAGTCTTTAATCCATTTTGAGTTTATTTTTGTGTATGGTGTTAGGGAGTGTTATAATTTCATTCTTTTGCATGTAGCTGTCCAATTTTTCTAACACCACTTATTGAAGAGACTGTCTTTTCTCCATGTATGTTCTTGCCTTCTTTGTCATGTATTAGGTAACCACAGGTGTGTAGGTTTATCTTTGTACTTTCTATCCTATTCCATTGGTCTCTATTTCTTCTTTTTTGCCTGTACCATGCTGTTTTGATGGCTGTAGCTTTGTAGTCTAGTCTGAAGTTGGAGAGACTGATTCCTCCAGCTCTGTTTTTCTTTTTGAAAGTTTCTTTGGCTATTCAGGTTCTTTATGTTTTCATACAAATTGTAAACTTTTTTGTTCTAATTCTGTTAAAATGCCATGGGTAATTTCATAGGGATTGCATTGAATATGCATATTGCTTTGAGTAGTATGGACATTTTCATAATATCGATTCTTCCAGTCCAAGACCATAGTATATCTCTTCATCTGTTTGTGTCATTTTTTATTTCTTTCATTAGTATCCTACAGTTTTCTGAGTAGACGTCTTCTGCTTCCTTAGGTAGGTTTATTCCTAGGTATTTTATTCCTTTTGATGTGATGATAAATGGAACTGTTTCCCTAATTTCTCTTTTTGATCTTTCATTGTTAGTATATACAAATTCAAGAGATTTCTGTGTATTACTTTTCATATTCTGCAACGTTACCACATTCATTGATGAGCTCTAGCAGCTTTCTGGAGGCATCTTTAGGATTTTCTGTGTATAGCATCACCTTGTCTTCATACACTGACAGTTTTACTTCTTTTCCAATTCGGATTCCTTTTCTTTCTTTTCCGTCTCTGATTGCCATGGCTAGGACTTCCAAAACTACGTTGATCTAAACTGAAAACAGTGGACATCCTTGCCTCCTTCCTGATCTTAGAGGAAATGCTTTCAGTTTTTCACTATTTAGAATGATTCCTGTGGGTTTGTCATATATGACTTTTATTATATTGAGGTAGGTTCCCTCTGTTCCCACTCTCTAGAGAGCTTTTTTTATCATAAATGGGTGTTGAATTTTGTCAAAAGTTTTTTCTGCATCTATTGAGATGATCATATAGTTTTTATTCTTTGGTTTGTTAATGTGGTATTTCACAGTGTTTGATTTACATGTGCTGAAGAATCCTTGCATCCCTGAGATAAATCCCACTTGATCATGGTATATAATGCTTTAATGCATTGCTGGATTTGGTTTGTTAGTACTTTGCTGAGGATTTTTGAATCTACATTCATCAGTGACATTTGCCTATAATTTTCTTTTTTGTGATATCTCTCTCATTTTGGTATCAGGGTGATCATGGCCATATAGAATGAGCCTGGGATTATTCCTTCCTCTGAACTTTTTTGGAAGAGTTTCAGAAGGATAGGTGTTAACTCTTCGCTAAATGTTTGATAGAATTCACCTGTGAAACCATCTGGTCCCAGACTTTTGTTTGTTAGGAGTTGTTTAACCGCAGCTTCAATCAGTACTTGTGATTTGTCTGTCCATATTTTTTTTTTCTGTTTCTTACTGGCTCAGTCTTGGAAGATTGTACATTGCTAAGCATTTGTCTACTTCCTCTAGGTTGTCCATTTTATTGACTTGTAGTAGTCTCTTATGATCCCCTGTATTTCTGTGGTGTCAGTTGTAACTTCTCATTTTGCATTTATAATGTTATTGATTTGAGTTCTCTTCTCTTTTTTCTTGATGAGTCTGCCTAGTTCAGTTCAGTTCAATCTCTCAGTCGTGTCCGACTCTTTGCAACCCTATGGACTGCAGCACGCCAGGCCTCCCTGTCCACCACCAACTCCAGAGTTTACTCAAACTCATGTCCATTGAGTCGGTGATGCCATCCAACCATCTCATTCCCTGTCATCCCCTTCTCCTCCCGCCTTCAACTTTTCCCAGCATCAGGGTCTTTTCAGATGAGTCAGCTCTTCACATCAGGTGGCCAGAGTATTGGAGTTTCAGCTTCAACATCAGTCCTTCCAGTGAATATTCAGGACTGATTTCCTGTAGGATGGACTGGTTTGCCTAAAGGTTTATCAATTTTGTTTTCTTCTTAAAGAACCAGCTTTTAGTTTCATTGATCTTTTGTATTGTTTTCTTCATCTCTATTTCATTTATTTCTGCTCTGATCTTTATGATTTCTTTCTTTCTACTGACTTTACATTTTTTTTGTTCTGCCTTCTCCTTTTGCTTTAGATGTAAGGTTAGGTTGTTTATTTGAGATTTTTCTTGTTTCTTGGGGCTTCCCAGGTGGCTCAGCTAGTAAAGAATCCGCTTGCAATGTGGAAGACCTGGGTTCGATTCCTGGGTTGGGAACATCCCCTGGAGAAGAGAACAGCTACTCACTCCAGTATACTGACCTGGAGAATTCCATGGACTGTATAGTCCATGGGGTCTCAAAGAGTCAGACACGACTGAGCAACTTTCACTTAACTTCACTTCACTTTGTTTCTTGAGGTTTTGCTATAAACTTTCCTCTAAGAACTGCCTTTGCTGCATCATAGGTTTTTGGATCATCACGTTTTTCTGCCTTTCTTCTCTGCCCATCTTTCTACCTTTCCTTAAGACTATAAATGACAAAAGATCTGAAAACTGGGGTGGCAACCTTAGAACACATTTAGGACGGGAAAGGGGAAGGTGTTAAATATCAAGGAGGCAAATCAGGGTAGTCAAGGGTAATATTCAAAAGGAAAGATTGGGCAGGAAGCACTCATCTCCACCTCAGTTCAATGAATCATCCTGGGTGGGTTGATAAACAGGTGGATAAAAGGAACATCAGAGCCTGCAAGGACCCAGAACCCACCCCATTCTCTCCCAGTCCCCCACCAGTACCAGAAACTCTCTCTGGATTGTCCAGAGTTTATCCAGCTTCCATGGGAACACATGTGGGAATTGGGAACACCTAGAGGATATTAGATCCTATTGGAGGCTCATTTCTTCCTGAGCCCTAAATTGAGATTTTAGGAGGCTGGGTATAGAGCAGGAGCCCTCAGGCAAAGCTAAATGCAGAAAGGCCTTCAAATGGACAGATCCTGCCACAACTGCCTCTCCCCTATGGTACATTCCTGAAGAAATGGGTAGAGAAGACTAGGAAGCAAATGAGGGAGAGGAAAGAATAACAGGAGTAGATGGGTTGAGTGCTGCCTCTGCCTCGGCCCAGAACCCTGGCCAGTAGAAGCACAGGCTTGATTCCACAGCATGTTTGGGAGCATATCATACAGGGCCCAGACCCAGCATGTCCTGCAGTCCTGGGACTGTGGCCTTTATTGCCACCTTGCTCCCACCATTAAATGCAGAGGTGGTTTTGAATGCTCATTCTGTTGCCCTGCTTCTGAAAACTTGTCTGTACTTACCAAAGCCAGCTAGCAGGAGAGTGGGCTTCATCTGATGTGTGCAGGAGTCCCCATTAGACTGGCCACTGGAGGCCACTTTTAATAAGCATATCAACACCACTGTATTGTCCGCTTGCCCTCCAAGGGAAGGATCTCCCACTCTGTAAGCACACCCTCAGTGCTCAGAGGTGGGGGTTCACTTCTTTGCTTCCATGTACATATCACGAGGTCACAGATAAGAAGATCTGCCTTCTCAGCAGCCCTGGAGCCTGCACTGTTCTGGCTTTCAGAGGCAGCGACTGGCATATGCTGGAGCGGGGGAGTGAATGGTCCGTGGAAGCATTTTCAGTAACTCTAGCACGCTCTTCTTGTTCTGTATTGTGCTGTTGGGCAGCCATCCAATAGTCCCGGTTGCTGGCATGGAGATGCTTCTGAAACAGCTGGGCGGGCTCATAGAGTGGGAATTACCAAGAGATAATGGGATTGTGTACGAGATGTGCGTGGCGGAGTATTCAAAAGAAAACAGTAGTAATATCTGGTCAAGATGGCTTTGGAAAAGGCAAAAGCTGCAAATTTAAAAACCGAACCTTTCTCTTTGTGGCAAAGATCAGCGGAATCTGATATGGCTTTTGAAAACTGAAGATTTACATTGCCAGTGGTACTAAGGTGCCAACCCACGTTGACCTCTTCCTCTCACTAGCGCATAAGATGATTTGAGCACCTGCTGTGTGATCCCTGTGCTGTGTATATCGGGAACATATGAGAGACTGTTTAGTGCAATCTCCCATCAGACAGAGCCCAGTTAAATCCCAGCTCCTTCGTTCACTGGCTGTGTCCTTTGTGTTTATCAGATGTCTCTGTGCCTTCGTCTTTTCATCTTAGAAATAACACTTGTATCCTAGATTGTGCAGATTCAAGGAGACAGTATATGTAAATATTGTAAGGAACGTAACAGTGCACATTGTCAATGCTTAAAAATTAGATGTGACTAATTTTAGTAAATATTTTAATAAGATCCAAGGTAGACTCTGGTGAGTGCCACACTGGAAGAAATTAAAAAGAAAGAGAAATAGAGTGAGAGAGAAGCAGAGACCTCTTAGATGAAGAGACACAGGCAAAATTTATAACATCTGTCCCACACTATGGTACTGATGGGAAGGTATCCTCGTCTTGAATCTTCACATTCATTTTCATCAAAAAGATTTGAAAGGATAAGAGAAATGTATGCAGATAAAAATTTACCAGAGGTAGAGGTCATTTTAAGAGACAAAAGCAACAGTTAATAATGATTAATTATTAACACTCATGTGTCATAGGGCTTCCCTGGTGGCTCAGTCAGTAAAGAGATTGCCTGCAATGCAGGAGACACAGGTTCAATCCCTGGGTGGGGAAGATGCCCTGGAGAAGGGTATAGCAACCCACTCCAATATTCTTGCCTGGAGAATTCCATGGACAGAGGAGCCTGGCAGGCTACAGTCTATAGGGCCGCAGAGTCAGACAGGACTGAGCAACTAAACCACCGCCACCCATGTGTCATGGAATCTAAGACACACAATATTTCACGCACCATCAAAAAAGAAGAAAAGCCACAAATTGAACAATGACACAGTGTTTTTTTAACAGCAGTTGTAAGATGCATCCAATTTCAGATATGTTGAAAGGTGGGGTAAAATGTACATCTGAGAATCAGTGAAGTATGGTATGTGCCATAGTCTGTAATAATGGTAACACGTTTTGAAAGCATTTTTTTTTTCATTGAATGCCCACCATTAAATAGGTATAATGGAATCTATTGAGGTATAATGAATTGGCTTAATGTTCTGTAACAAGTAAATACTGGAGCTTGCAATCAGGTTCAGAGTTGCCTGGCAAAAAAGTTCAAGGGCATATACACTGTGCTCTACAAGAAAGACCTGAAACCCAGAGCAGCTGGGTGAGAGGGACAGGGAGAAGGCCGTGGACTGGCTCAGGTCCTAGACAGCCCTGAATGCCAGGGTGCGGGCTGGCCCTCCCCTCCAGAATCACCCCTTCCAGAATCCTGCCCCCAAGAATCGCCTGCTGAGCCCTGTTGTACGGCAGGCACTGTGGGGAGGGCAGCCCTGAATAAGACACAGAGCAGGTCCCTGCCTTCATGGAGCTCACGGCTGGGAGAAGGGTCAACATCCAGCCAGAACGTTTAAGAGTGAGGGTGTGCACAGCACACACGTCTAGTGGAAAAGAAAAAAAAAAAAAAACGCACATCCTGAAAGTGTGAATTAGGTTTTATTCAGGGACCTTACTAAGGATGATAGCCTGGAAAACAGCCTCTCAGATAGCCGTAAGGGACTGTCCCAAAGTGGTAAAGGAGGAGCCAGGATACATAGGAATTTCGCTGAAAAACAAAAATAAAAACGTATAGTTGAACATCAAAAGATTTCTAGTAATCACAAGAAAACAGACATCTCAAGTCAATGACTTTAGTGCTTGTCTGTGAGAAGATTCAAGTGTCTGGGCTCATTGAAATTATTCCTTTGATATGCACCTTTACTATTTCAGGCCAGTATCTTATTTTTTTCCGTCCTGAATTCCCTGGGCGAACCTGGCGGAAGTGACTCTTCATGACCAGAAGAGTGGGTCAGAGGAAGGAGGAGAGTGCGGCAGCAAGCAGTGGTGCTCACCAGGCATGCCCAACATTACCCAGCTTGCCTTGCAGTTAGGTTAGGGCCATGTAACCAGTTCTGACCAATAGACGGCGAGAGAAAGTGACCTTTGACGCTTCCAGGCTGAGTCAGCAAAGTGCCAGATGCCTCATCCAACTGTCCCTTTGCACGGTGACCTTAGAGGTCACTTCTCTAGATGGAGAAGGACCACCCATCCCACACTGCACCTCACAGGAGTGAGACATACACTTCAGTGCATTAAGTGACTAAAATTTGTGGGTTAGTTTATTATCACCACGGACCCTAACTGAGCATGACTAATCCAATAGGAAAGAGTGTTCCATGCAGGGAAAACAGAAATTGGAAAGGCAAGAGAACTTGGAGGAATTGAATACTCTCTTTTCTGGAACAAGAGCACCAAGGGCTAGTGACATGAGATGAAGCTAAAGAGCTGGGGGTGCCTTCCAGGGCCCCACAGGCCATTAGGAAGCATGGGTTGCCAAGGATTGGAAGCAGAGTAGACCAGGTGAAAGATGCTGGAGACTCAAAGTTCTGAGAGTAGCAACACATGCAGTCTGTGTGGGGGACGAGAGGAAGAGAGCTGGGTCAAGGTCACCTCCACAGTCTTGAGCTTGAGACACCAGGATAATGGTGGTGTGTTCAACAGAAGTGGAAAAATCCAAAGAGAACCTGGTCTGTGGAGGACACTGATGGATCTGACTTGGGACATATGGAGGTTGAGGTTCTAAAAGAGCATCTTCCAAGGGAATTCTCAGGGCAGGGCTGGGCCGGCAGGTTCAGGGGCCACCCTCTGCTCACCCCTGGGCTGCAGCTCCTGCCTCTCTCCCTTCACAGCAGGTTCAATTAGAACATACTCTTTAGATGGAGGCTCTTTTATGACAGCCAGGGTTTTCCTACATGCTTTATAAAGACCTATTAATTGCACTAATTTATCTATCAGCTTTTTTTGAAATGAGCTTCTAAGACACAATTAGACAGTTGTAACTAAACCTATGGAACCGTTCCCTGTGAGCAATCAGCGATGAGAGAGTAAGCTGTCTTTTGTGGCTGCCACCTCAGGTGGCCACAGGAAAACACAAAGAGACAGAGGTATATGTTAATGGGGCGGGGAAGAGGCCACCACCCGGTGAGTTGCCCCAAGAGAGGAATGTGCTGAGGCCCAGTGGTGGTTTGGCATGCCGGAGATGGCTTTTACCCACTCCGGGATCTGGCTTTTAACTCTTGGGATTCTTCCAAGCTGGTAATAGCTTGATTTGGATGCAGTGAGAGTACTGACAGCACAGGAATCAGCAAACACTACAGTTGAGGGTTTTTGTGGAAGGAAGTGGGAGGCTTTTTACCAGCACATCACTGGCTTGTACCAAAGGGAGGTTGCAGCAACAAGGACCCACTGTAGAGCACAGGGAACTCTGCTCAGTGTTATGTGGCAGCCTGGCTGGGAGGGGGTTTGGCGGGGAGAATGCGTGTGTGTGCTCAGCTGTGTCCAACCCTTTGCAACCCCACGGACTAGAGCTTGCCAGGCTCCCCTGTCCATGGGGTGCTCCAGGCAAGAATACTGGAGTGGGTTGCCATTTCCCCCTCCAGGCAATCTTCCCAACCCAGGGATCAAATCTGCATCTCTTGTGTCTCCTGCATTGGCAAGCAGATTTTTTACTGCTGAGTCGCCTGGGAAGCCCCTTGGGAAAGAATCAGATCAGATCAGATCAGATCAGTCACTCAGTCGTGTCCAACTCTTTGCAACCCCATGAATCGCAGCATGCCAGGCCTCCCTGTCCATCACCAACTCCTGGAGTTCACTCAGACTCACGTCCATCGAGTCAGTGATGCCATCCAGCCATCTCATCCTCTGTCGTCCCCTTCTCCTCTTGCCCCCAATCCCTCCCAGCATCAGAGTCTTTTCCAATGAGTCAACTCTTCCCATGAGGTGGCCAAAGTACTGGAGTTTCAGCTTTAGCATCATTCCTTCCAAAGAAATCCCAGGGCTGATCTCCTTCAGAATGGACTGGTTGGATCTCCTTGCAGTCCAAGGGACTCTCAAGAGTCTTCTCCAGCACCACAGTTCAAAAGCATCAATTCTTCGGCGCTCAGCTTTCTTCACAGTCCAACTCTCACATCCATACATGACCACAGGAAAAAACATAGCCTTGACTAGACGAACCTTTGTTGGCAAAGTAATGTCTCTGCTTTTGAATATGCTATCTGGGTTTGTCATAACTTTCCTTCTAAGGAGTAAGCATCTTTTAATTTCATGGCTGCAGTCACCATCTGTAGTGATTTTGGAGCCCAGAAAAATAAAGTCTGACACTGTTTCCACTGTTTCCCCAACATGTATATGTATGGCCAAGTCCTTTCTCTGTCCACCTGAAACTGTTACAACATTGTTAATAGGCTATACTGGTGGCTCAAACGGTAAAGATTCTGCCTGCAGTGCAGGAGACTCAGGTTTGATCCCTGTGTCAGGAAGATCCCCTGGAGAAGGAAATGGCAACCCACTCGAGTACTCTTGCCTGGAGAACCCTATGGACGGAGGAGCCTGGCAGGCTACAGTCCATGGGGTTGCAAAGAGTCAGACACGACTGAGTGACTTCACTTTCACTTTCTTTCAATACAAAAGAAAAAAGTTAAAACAAACAAACAAACAAAAAAAGCAAAGAGACGTTGCAGAAACATAAGGGTTGGAAAGGCATCTCTCTGGCTCCACCCAGTGCTCATGTGAAAATCCAAGTGCCATGTGCCTTTCCCTTGTCCTCCAGCTCCAACCCATCAAATCTGTGGAAAGAAAAGGAAATGCCAGACCCCGTTTCCATAATATCACCGAGCCCCTCCCTACTCCCATTTTTTTGACGGCCAGGAAGGTTGAGCAGAGTCCCAGAATTATTGTTGGTACTGAGGTGAAGTATGATTGATACTAAAGTTCTTGCCACCCTGACAAGTGGAGGTTTGGAGTGAGATTTAACTTGATTTAGAAAAATACAGAAATATGACATTTCTTATACCCGTGGTGTGGAATGAAATTCATACCAGTTGAAGGCATGGGTGGATTGACGGATGGCTGCTTGGATAGCAGGCAGAAAGAGAAGAAGAGGAGCAGAAAAGGAAAGACAGGAGAAACAGAGAACAAGAGAGATGCACATGTACGTGCTTGTATGTGCGTAGAAAATTCTAGAAAGCTACATAGAAATTGTAGACAGTGGGTATTTAAAGGATTATTTATTATAGCTCTGCTCTGTTCTGAATATTTCACCATAAGCAAACATTACTTTTATAATTCTGAAAACATTGGAAGTGATTTTCTCACTCCAAACATTATGAATATGTTCAGTTGCATGCTGGACTTCCCTGGTGGCTCATACGGTAAAGACTCTGCCCACAATGTGGGAGACCAGGGTTCAATTCCTGGGTCAGGAAGGTGCCCTAGAGGAGGGCATGGCAACCCATTCCAGTATTCTTGCCTGGAGAATCCCACAGATAGAGAAGTCTGATGGGCTGCAGTCCATGGGGTCGCAAAGAGGAAAATGCAACTGAGTGACTAACACGAAGCCATACTGTAAGTTGCCCCAAAGGGAATTAAGGCTGTGGATGGAATGTGGGTTACTAGTCAGCTGACCTTAAAACAGGGAAATCATCCTGAATTATCCACATGGGTCCATTATCCACAAGGGTCCTTAAAAATGGAAAAGGAAGGCAGGGAGAGGCAGAGAAAGAGATGTGAAGAAGAGTCGCAAGCCAAGAAAGCTGTGTGACCTCTAGAAACTAGAAAAGGGAAGGGAACCAATTTTCCCCTGGAGCCTGAAAATGTAGCCCTGTGACACCTTGCCTTTTTTTAATTGTCTGATATTATTAGCATTATTATTGTTTTTCTTTTTTTAGTTTATTTTTAATTGGAGGACAGTTGCTTTACAATGTTGTATGGTTTCTGCTCTGTAACAAAGTGAATCAGCTACGAGTCCACATATGTCCCCTCCCCCTTGAGCCCCCCTCCCACCTCCCCCATACCACCCCTCCAGGTGACACCTTGAATTTTGCTCAGTGAGACCCCCGTCAGACTTCTGACCTGATTCAGCCACTCTGTCCCCTCCCCGCCGACCCAAGAGCGGCAGCCTCGCACCGTGGACAGCTTGGCTGGCCTGCGGGTGCCCCAGGCCTCTGAGCCCCAGAACTTCTGCCCCAGCTGCCGGCTCCAGGCCTTGCATCGACAGAAAGACTTCCATCCCCACTGTTGTTGTCACTGCTGACGTGCAGAGGGACAGCAGCAGCACTATAGGAAATGAATGGAGGGTGAATTATTAATGCCCGCAAAAAGAAATTTCTGACCCGATTAGTATTCCATCGTTAGCTGTGTCTCTCATGCCAACACACTGATTTTATTCCACCAGCAGATCAAGGCACAGGGCGCACCTGGCCAGACTGGATTTGCTCGATTAACGAGGGTGAGGAAAACTGTAAATTGTCAGTAATGTATTGATGGCCCCGCTTGGCAGCAGTAACACTCTGCCTTTCTCCTTTCATGGCGGTGCACACCTGGCTTCCTTTTGTTATCAAGGCCCATGGTTGCTGTGAAAAACGCTGCTGATCTGATGCTGAAATGGGTACAGAGAAATCCCTGCCTGGGTCCTGTCCACTCCCTTCTCCGAGATTAGAACTAGGAAGATCGGTGTAGTGGACCTCATCTCATTGGTAAGGCTACCCTTCTGTCTGTGGGCAGCCAGGAGGCCAAACACAGCCTATATAAGCATGCACATCTGGGTACCCCTGTGGGGACACACACACACGGGCTCGTGAGTACCCAAG
This sequence comes from Bos mutus, assembly GCF_027580195.1. NCBI lineage: Eukaryota > Metazoa > Chordata > Mammalia > Artiodactyla > Bovidae > Bos > Bos mutus. The sequence continues at coordinate 42,947,697 of NC_091638.1, forward strand.
AAACACAGTCACACACACAGAGGGACCCACATTTGGATGCACACACATGCACACAGGCACTGATGCTCAGAGAGGCCAGGGGTGGTGTCTGCACCTCTTGGCTGTTCCCTCTGAATGAAGCATTCTAATTCAGAGACTCCCCATCTCTGGGGAAATCTTCAGATTAGTCTGCCTGCCTGCCAGGAGCACTGGGCCATTCCATGCCTGATTTAAAAAAACAAAAACCTCATTTCAGGGAATGCTGGGAGCCTCCAGGTGTTCTGGAGCCCAGGGAAGGTGCTGTTGCAGTGTTGTGGGACCCTCATGGCTGCCTGCAGCGTTCAGAGGGCTGTGTGTGTGTGTGTGTGTGTGTGTGTGTGTGTGTGTGTGAGTGAGCCTCCTCAGCTCCCTACTTCCTAGCTGTGTCGCCATGGGCAAGCTACTTAACGTCTCTGTGCCTGTTCTTCATTTGTTGTCAGGGTGAGTTCGGATAACACGTGTGCTTATTAAATGGAGCACCTGGCAGATAGTACATACTCCACAAATGCTGGTGCTGTTCTATTACTCCTAGTTCCACACACATCTAATTGCGCGCACACACACACACACACACAAGGAGATGTCATGCTTGAAGAGGCAGTGGTCAAAAATCTGGCCTTCCAATTTAGTTGGCTGTTTGCTCCATTGTTTTGAAAGCTGCTTGGTAACCGTTTTCTCCTTTTTGCCTCATAAAACCTTGTGAGGTAGGAGGCCTGGAATTCTTGGTCCTATTTAAAAAAGGAAATAAAGGTGGACAAAGGTCACCAAATGTGCCTGCAAACACAGTTCACTGCAGTGTACTTATAACCACACAGACACACACACACTCGATCAAAAAACCCAGCAGTTGTGAAGGGTCAATGAAGACAGCACTTTGTAACACATGGTCATTAAGAAATCACATCTATACGTTTTCAGTGATGTGGGAAATGCCTTAGCTACAATGATAAGTGAGAAGAGAAGGGTGCAAACTGGATGCCCAGGAGAACTTCTATTATACAACCAAGGGGGAGGGGGAAAGCCTCCCCCAAAATATTAACATCATCCCCAAAGGAAGGCTATACTTTTTTATATAGATTTTTTTTTTGATGTGGGCTTTTTTTAAGTCTTTAACTGGATTGGTTACAATATTGCTTCTGTTTCATGTGTTGGTTTTTTCTGGCCAGGAGGCATGTGTGATCTTAACTTCCCGACCAGGGATCAGAGCCACAGCCCCTGCATCTTAAGGCAAAGTCTTAACCACCAGAATACCAAAGAAGCCCTGGGAAAGTTATAGTTGTCTGGTGTTTTTCCCTTTCTGCTGTTCAATGTTTTCCAGAATTTTCATGCTGGAGCTATATTCTTTTTATAATTAAGTAAGAGAAGCTGTTGAGTTGCAATTACTCCACTGAGTGCATGCATCTGGCTGGCTGAAGAGCCAGCACCCTGAGCCTGTCAACCCCGGGAGGGGTGGTGGGATGGTGGAGAGGGAAGCGGGGTGGTCACCCACAGGACGGGTAGTGACCTGGCTGCCAGGACAGCACACGGCAGCAACATTCCGCACGGAAATGAATCAGCTGACAGACGCCAGTCGCTGCCCTTTCAAGCCCTCCCGCCAACCCCATATCCAGACAGGACACTGACCCCCACTCACCTGAGACACAAGAGAAGGCATCCCTGACCCCTCTCAGGAAGGTCAGGTTCACCAATGACGTTACACCAATAAGGAGCCCGCAGAGTAATAGTTCACTGAGCATCCACTAAGGACCAGCCCTTCAAACACGCTCTCTTCTGACTTTATTCTCATAACTGACCCACGACACAGGGATTATCCCACTTCACAGAAGGGGAAACCAAGGCTTAGGAGGGGGAGGACACTCACCCAGGGGTCCAGAGGGTCCAGAGTGGAGTGGGGAACACTCAGGGCTGTTGGTCTCACGTTCTCCACCCGTGTGACAGGCCGGGCAGTGGAGAAGCCCCCGGCACATGCAGGGAGCACCACCAGTGCCGAGCCCCAGCTGATTCCTCTCTGAGCAAACAATGGGGAGAACGCCCCTTGGAGGGTGACTTCGCGATGGTTGTTAACTTCTCCAAGACATGAAGCCCGCAGGGCAGCTGCGCAGAGCCTTCCCTTCCTCCCAGAGCTCTTGTGAGGCTGCTGGGCTCAGGTTAGAGTCGGGGGTCGCAGCTCCTGGCTCTCGGGCCAGTGCTGTCTGTATTGACACCATTGCAGAGATGATCGTGCACTTGCTCATTCATGAATTTCCCCATTCACTGAGAAAACCTGAACCGAGCACCTGCTGAGCACCAGGCCGTGTTCTAGCAGCAGCCCAAGGCCCCTGCCCTCGTGGGGTTCACTTTCCAGGAGAGTGAGACGAGTGAGAAGTAAACACCTATTCAGAAAATATCTTTTCAGGCTGTTTTAAATACCATAAATAAGTTTTGGACCCATGATTAATAGAATAATGACCCTGGTGTCTTAAAACCTGAAGCCTGTGGGTATGACATTTCTTACATGGCGAAAGGAAATTAAAGTTGCACATGGAATGAATGTTGCTAATCAGCTGGTCATAACAGGAGGAAATGAACCCAGAGCATCAGGTGGGCTCAGTGTATGCAAGAGGGAATTAGAAAATTACAAGATGTATCACAAGAGAACACAGTCCTGCCAATGCTTGGATTTTAGCCCAGTGAGGCCTGTGTCAGACTTCTGACCTACTTCGGAATCTGTAAGATAATAAATGTGTCTTATTTAAGGCCGCTAAGTTCATACAGTCTAATTCTGCACAAATGGGATCCGAGTGCTGGTGCAGATAGTCAGTGTTCCCTCATCCTGGAGGCCTTCCCTGCCTCTCTTCAGAAGAAAGTTTTCCTGCTTTTGCTCTCTTGGGTTATTCAATGACCTGCTTTTTCACTTTGTGAAGCAGGGACAGAGGGCTTCCCTGAGGAGGTGACATTGGAGGTCAGGTCTAAACGAGAAGGCACTCGTTGTCCGCAAAACTGACCAGGCAGTGGGGAGGAGAGGAGAGAAGGGAGGAGCAGGCCCACGGCCAGACAGCAAATCAGTTAGAACTCAGGAAAGCACGGCCTGCCCCACGGATGTGCCGCAGGGGCCCCACTTCACCTCCTGCCTCCTCGGGACCAGCTGGGCAGCCAGAACCCTGGCCGGGTGGGGCAGCAGAGGGAGAGTCCCGCCACCCGGAGGGACTGGCCCTGCTCTCCCCTCACACCACCTCCTGGGCACTCACTCGCCTTTTCCTTTGGAGCAGCTATTTGACCTTATGTCCCCAGATATTCCTGTCAAGGAGGCTGTACGTCATTTTTGGAGCAGTCAGGGTAGACGGGCATGGCAACCCACTCCAGTACTCCTGCCTTGAGAGTCCCATGGACACAGGAGCCTGGTGGGCTACATCCGTGGGGTCACAAAGAGTCGGACGTGACAGAGCGACAGCAGAGTAACAGGATCCCCTGGCAGCAAACAAGTGAGGAGGCCCCCAGGGACGCCTCCTAGGGAAGAACTCAGCCTAGGGGAAGCCTGGGGTGCAGGAGTGGGAGGGGGGACACTGAGTCCCTCTCAGTGCACCTTGAGTCAGAAGTGGGGGAGAGGCAACACACCCCGCAGTGCTGGCGTCCGGCCATGGGCTGCTCCTCTGCCTCCTCCCTCCTCCTTTGACAAGCTTTATTTTTTTTTTAATGGAGCTTAATTACTTTACAATATTGTGGTGGTTTTTGCCATACATTCACATGAATCAGCCATGGGTGTATATGTGTTCCCCATCCTGACCCTCCCTCCCACTTCCCTCCACATCCCATCCCTCAGGGTCATCCCAGTGCACCAGCCCTGAGCACCCTGTCTCATGCATTGAACCTGGACTGGCAATCTGTTTCACACATGATAATATACATGTTTCAGTGCTATTTTCTCAAATCATCCCACCCTTGCCCTCTCTCACAGAGTCCAACAGACTGTTCTTTACATCTGTGACTCTTTTGCTGTCTCGCATATAAGGTCATCGTTACCATCTTTCTAAATTCCATATATATGCATTAATATACTGTATTGGTGTTTTTCTTTCTGACTTACTTTGCTCTGCATAATAGGCTCCAGTTTCATCCACCTCATTAGAACTGATCCAAATGCATTCTTTTCAATGGCTGAGTAATATTCCATTGTGTATATGTACCACAGCTTTCTTATCCATTTGTCTCCTGATGGACATCTAGGTTACTTCCATGTCCTGGCTATTGTAAACAGTGCTGCGATGAACGCTGGGGTACACATGTCTCTTTCAATACTGGTTTCCTCGTTTCACTAGCTTTAACTTCTAACTTGATATGCCCTGAACCAAATCCAGAATCTTTTCCCCAAGACTGCTTCCTCTCCCCATTTTCCTCATTTGTGACTGAGGGGATCCCTCTTCCATCATCTGTGCTTACTGTCTTAAGGTTGCCTTTGACCCCTTCTTCTTTGCCCCCTTGCCCCGCCCACTGTCTGGCTGTGCCCCCTCCCCCAGGTTCACCTTCTCTCAGGTTGCTCTTCAGCCCCCATCCACAACTGGTGCAAGCATCCCCGCTGAGGACATCGTCAGCATGATTGTTAGCATGCGGTGGTTTGTTTGGAAGAATGTTGTCCTCTTGTGGGTTTGTTTTTTTTTTTTTATTTTAATTTTATTGGAGAATAGTTGATTTACAGTGTTGTCTTAGGTTCAGACGTACAGTAAAGTGACTCAGTTATACATACATTCATTCTTTTTCAGGTTCTTTTCTGTATAGGTTATCACAGAATATTCAGTAGAATTCCCTGTGCTATACAGTAGGTCTTGTGGGTTATCTATCTTGTATATAGTGTGTGTGTGTGTGTGTGTGTGTGTGTGTGTGTGTCTGTGTACATTCTAAGCCCCCACCACCGCACATTTCCCCTCTGGTAATCATAAGTTTACTCTCAATATCTGTAAATCTATGTCTGTTTTATAAATATGTTCATTTGTATAATTTTTAAATTAGATTCCACATGTGAGTAATATGATATTTCTCCTTGTCTGACTGACTTCACTCAGGATGACAATCTCTGGATCCATCCATGTTGCTGCAAATTTTTTACGGCTGAGTGATATTCCATTGTACATATGGACCACATCTTTTTTATCCATTTCTCTGTCAATGGACCTTTATTTTCTTTTTGTTGCAATGGTAAATTAGATTGTTTCCTCTATTTCCCTTTCTGATCTTTCATTATTAGTGTATAGGAATGCGAGAGATTTCTGTGTGACTTTACTAAATTCACTGATGAGCTCTAGTAGCTTTCTGGTGGCATCTTTAGGATTTTCTATGTATAGTATTACGTCATCTGCAATCCTTGACAGCTTTACTTCTTTTCCTATTTGGATTCTTTTATTCCCCGCCCCCCGCCGCCATCTCTTTGCCATGGCTAAGACTTCCCAAACTGTGTTGAATAATAGTGGCAAGCGTAGACACTCTTATCTTATTCCTGATCTTAGAGGAAATGCCTTCAGGTTTTCACTATTGAGGATACTGTCTGCTACGGGTTTCTCATATGTGACCTTTATTATATTGAGATAGGCTCCCTGTATGCTCACCTCCTGGGTAGTTTTTTTATCATAAATTGATGTTGAACTTTGTCAAAAACTTTTCCTGCATCTATTGAGATGATATGTTTTTTATTCTTCAGTTTGTTAATATGGCGTATCACATTGATTGGTTTGTGTATATTGAAGAATCCTTGCATGCCTGGGATAAATCCCAGTTGATCATGGTGTATGATTCATGTGTTGCTGGATTCAATTTGCTAGTATTTTGTTGACGATTTTTTGCATCTATGTGCGTCAGTGATATTGGCCTGTAATTTTCTTTTTTTGTGATATCTTTGTCTGGTTTTGGCATCAGGGTGATGGTGGCCTCATGGAATGAGTTTGGGAGTTTTCCTTCCTTCCTTCTGCAATTTTTTGAAAGAGTTTGAGAAGGATGGGTGTTACCTCATCTCTAAATGTTTAATAGAATTCTCCTGTGAAGCCATCTGGTCCTGAACTTTTGTTTGTTAGAAATTGTCTTTTTGTGTTTTGTCTCACTTTTTCAGGCCACAATTGCAGTATTTCATTCCTGATTAAATTGCCAAAATCACCACCCAAATCTCCGTGGAATAGATACTCACAGCGACAACCCAGCCAAGCCAGTACTCTAGGTGGCTCCTCAACCAGACAAGACTTTAGACTCTTTTCTTCCTATTGAGCCCTGAGATTAACTTCCTCTTTCCTGGTGAGATTGTTTAACAGGGCAGGGAACATTTACGGCAGGCCTCTTCAAAAGAGGGCAGAGCCTGGGCAGGGCCAGGAGGAGCTGGCCACCCAAGTTGCCTCTGAGTCACTCTGCCCTCCCTCTGGACTGGCCGCATCTAGAGGACCCCCCACAGAGACCCCAACTCCTTCAGGCTGATCCAAGGCGGTGGTTGGCAGAGTCAGGGACCCAAGGCTCCAGCCAGGCATCTCACCTTCTGCACTGAAGCAGGGAAGAGGGAGCCACGAGCCCTCAGGTATGTTTCCACCAAAATGGAAAGAGCTGTACTTCTGGGTCCACATTACTGAGAGAAAGAAGCATGGAAGCAGGGTAGGTAGAAAATGAGGAGTAAAAGAGCCTGAGTGAGAGGCCTGAAAGGGGAGGAAGAAGGAAACTGCACAAGCAGAGACTTCTGAGATCAGACTCAGGAAGGTAGCAGATTTCATCTGAGGGACCAAGTCTGAGGCATGGATAGTGGACTGTGATGAGGATTCTGAAGTTAGACTCAGGCGCAGTGCAAAGGCATGCCATGATTGGTTAGTTACATCTGGGCACAAGGAGGTAGGGGACATGCAAGCCAGGGCTCTTGTTCCTTAACCACAGGGACCCCTTGATGTTTATTCATGCATGCACTCATCTGTTTCTTCAGAAGATATGTCTGACCATCAACTCTGAGCCACACAGATACTTTAAGAATGAGTGAAGAAGGAAAGAGTGTTGTTCTTTGCCCCACCTTTCATTTTTCTCTGAAGATAATTACTTGAAAAGGTGCAACAAAGTATATGGTCTTGAGAGATTTTCTAGCTGTGTAATGTCAACCTAGTCCCTTCCTTTCACTAAGCCTCAATTTTCTCATCTGTTAAATGGGAGTGATCGTTTCTGGATCTCCCCTGTTTTTCCCTGTAGTTCTCATTGTCTAGAGAAAATAATGATAATCACTAAAGCAGGCTCTGTGCTAAGTACTGTCTAGGTAACAACACTTCTACTCTTCATATCACCTCTCTGAGGAAGGCATCAGTACTACTCCCACTTTTCAGATGAGGAACCAAGGCACTGAGAGATTAAACTGCTCTCTAGGGCATTGCGGCTACAAAATTTGTGCTCCCCGCCCCCACTCTGCAGCCTCAATGGTGCATCCTGAGTCCATGGCTGGAAGAGAGATGGTGCAGGAGTATCCATCCAGATGCGTCCCTCAACAGGCATTAATTGAGCACCTTCTGCATGTCAGGTACAAGGATGTAATGACTAACCAGACATGACAGCAAAAGGCATATGGTTCTAGCCAGAAAGTCAGACAGAACTTGCATGGATAATCATTGTAACACAGGTTTGACATGTGCCATGCAGGAGATAGCTCAGAAGTCAGAGCAGACTTCTCTGAGATGAAATGTGCAAACCAGTGCTTTCAGGGTAGGAGTGGAGGGGAGGGGAGTGTTTGGCACCCTGTGGGATCTAAGAGAAGGAGGATGGAGTGGGTAAAGGAGAGGGCAGGAGCTGGTGGTGAGGGGTGAGGTCAGTGAGGTGCTCATACCCAGGCTGAGCACAGCTGTGAGGAGTGTTTTCCCAGGGTTGCTCCAGTCTGTCCATCTGTCTGCTTCAGTGCATCTGCCAACCCCCATACAGGCTGGCCCCTGCCCGCCTAAAGTCATGCCAGGCCAGCCGATATCAGACGTGCCAGTCTCACCCAGGATAAGCAGCTGCCACTGGGTTTGCTGTCTTTGTTTGCATATCTCTTCCTGAGCTCCACTCCGTGTGTACACACAGGCACAGCTCCTCCATTCCAGTAGGAACTGGAAAGTCTGCAGAGCCAATGGGCCTTTCCCAGGGTGGGGGGCACTTGAAGCCGTGAATTGCCAGCATGTCCTTGGGCTGGGCAGCTGCTCCTTCTCAGAGGACCCTCGCCTGTCTGAGCCTCCTTATCTCAGAAAAACGAGGACACTCATAACTTCCTTGGCAGTTTGACTGGTATGACTTTTGAAAAAGACTATATAATGTGGCTATTGGGGCTTCCCTGGTGGCTCAGATGGTGAAGAGTCCACCTGCAATGCAGGAGACCTGGGGTCGATTCCTGGTTCAGGAAGATTCCCTGGAGAAGGGAATGGCTACCCACTCCAGTATTCCTGCCTGCAGAATTCCATGGACAGAGGAGCCTGGCGGGATGCCTGCCCCTAGTAGCTGCAGAATACAGGATGGAACCGTGACAGAGCCGAGCACTGCCTCATGCCAGATGCTCTGTGCAGTGCTAGGCATTTAGAAATGATTAGATGTTATCTCAGGAGCTCATAGTCTATCAGATTAAATAGTAGATGGATGACTGAGGGTAAGGAGAAGGGGAGCAGTACGAGAGAGATATGTACAGGTTCTACGTGATCAATATTAGCAATAGTGATCATCCTAGGCAACTCGTATCGAGAATTCATTGTGTGCCTGGAATGGTGCAAAGGGCTTTAGATGGATTATTATCTCATTTCAATATAATAGCATATCATGGTAGGTCTCATGTCCATTTTACAGATGAAGCGCTGAGGAATAAGGAGGTGAGGTGACCTGGTCAAGGTGGCAGGGCTTGAAGGGTAAAGAGAGGCTTTCCACCTGGGCCGTCCAGCTCCAGGGACCATGCACTCTGCTGCCCTGTGCCCACGTCCGTCCTCACACACACACCCTGAGGAGAGAGCCACTCAGGCCACAGCAGGGACACCCCACAAAAGAGGCAGCACTCCACAAAGCACAGGCCCCCCAAGAGAGGTGGGGGCAGCCCTGACAGAGAAAACTGCAGGACCAGAGGCCCGGAGGTGGGAGCCAGAAGTCAACAGGAGGGCGAGAGAGAGGTGCGAGCAGGCACAGCACCAGGGACTCGGGTCATTCTGAACACGTGGTGGGTTGTGTGTTAGAGGAATGTTCTATGAAAATGTCAGGAATAATCTGGCTTCTGGTAGGAAAGCCATCAGGAGAACACAGAGGAAAAGCCAAGTGTTGGCCTGAATTGTTATGCCTCTGCAGGGGCTGAGGCATTCAAGCCTCAGGAGGGATGGGGTCAGATGGGAATTTGAGTCTTGCTCGTAAATGTGGCTGTTGTTTGAAATAGGAAAATCTTTGTGTCAGGTAATGCTCTTACAGGTACAAGTGACAAAAACTAATTCAAACCACCCCAACGAAGGACCTATACTGGCTCACATAATGGAAAAGTCCAGACATAACTCTGATTTCAAGCAAGGCTTGATCTAGGGCTCAGATGACATCCCCAGGGTTCTGTCTCTATCTTGGATATTTTCCTCCACGCGGCTTCATTCTCCGCAGCATCTCCTCACATAGTGGCAAACATACCCGTCTGCATCTCCTCACATCTTCCTGCACCTCCAGCTGCGTGGCCCAGCAACCCTACCATTGGCCAGAGCTGGAGAAGACTGTTAAAACCAATAAATAACATGAAAACAGGAAAACAGGACATAATGGAAGTAATGGGTTTATTTCCCTCTGAAATAAATGTCACTGGAACAAATTGTTCCAGCCACCAGCCTTATTGCCTATGGATTTATTGGCTGTTTATCTCCCTCTGTATTGGTGACACGATCAATAATTGCCTATAAATACCGGGAGTTTACAAGAAGGACCATTTAGAGAATGAGAGGCTGCCTCTGGTTACTGTGATGACTTCACGCAGGCCTGAGCCACCACAGTCCAGCGTTCACGACGGCCTTGAGGGGCGACTGGAAACTCAGGGTAGAGGGGACCGGGTCTGGGTGGGGTCACACACATCATCCTCCTTCCAGGAGGGACTCAGCGACACCCTGACTGATGGGGGGTGTGTTTGTGTGCATGCGTGTGTGTGCGTGTGCAGGTGAACGCCAGTGAGCTCACATGTGTCTGTCACTTTCAGTCTCCGTGTCTCTGCTTTTGCATTCTCTTCATGTCTCTCTACCTTAGTCTTTTTTATTTTTAGAAGAAAACTTTTTTTAAATTTTAATGTTACTGGATTACCATGATTTACCACGTTGCATTAAGTTCAGGTGTACAGCAGCATGATTCAGTTATATGTATACATGTGTTCATTCTTGTGTAGATTCTTTTCTCATAAGTTATCACAGAATATTGAGTAGAGTTCCCTGTGCTAAACTCTTCCCTGATGGCTCAGAGGTTAAAGCATCTGCCTGCAACGCGGGAGACCTGGGTTTGATCCCTGGATCAGGAAGATCCCCTGGAGAAGGAAATGGCAACCCACTCCAGTAATCCCATGGAGGGAGGAGCCTGGTGGGCTACAGTCCATGGGGTCGCAAAGAGTCGGACACAACTGAGCGACTTCACTTTCACTTTTCCCTGTGCTGTATAGTAGGTCCCTGTTGGTTACTATCTTACATATAGTGGTGTGTGTATGTTCATTCCAAGCTCCTGATTTATCTACCCGCCCCCTCCCCAGAAGTGTTTTCCCTTTGGTAGCTATAAGTTTGCTAGTTTCTTCTTTTTTTAAATTAGAGTCCACATCTGAATGATATCGTATGATGTTTTTCTTTCTCTGTTTGACTTACTGTACTTAGTATGTAGAACCATCCTTTGTGGTAGGAAAAGATGGTTGATATGATTTCAGTTTTATTAACTTTCTCAAGGCTTGATTTGTGACCCAAGATGTGATCTATCCCAGAGAATGCTCATCGTTTGAATTCGGACACCTACTTTTTCACGCATCAGGTCTTATTCCTACACACTCAAACTCCCTCTCACCCATTGCCCTTCCATGTTGGGACGCAGTGAGTGCAGGTCAGTCTTGGGTTGCCATGCCCGGCATTTTCACCCTCTGCTATTTGCTGCCAAGGGTGTGAATCTCAGCTCTGCGGCCACACCTCACCTTCCTCAAGCCTCAACTTCCTCCTGTAAGAGGTGGAGACACTAGTGTATCCAACTCCTAGGGTTGCTATGGGGATTTGGTAAGATAGGTGTGGAAAATTCTCCCCCTGATTCCACGTGCATGCTAAGCACTCAATGCTGCTGCTGATGATGCTGCTAAGTCACTTCAGTCGTGTCTGACTCTGTGCGACCCCATAGAGGGCAGCCCACCAGGCTCCCCCATCCCTGGGATTCTCCAGGCAAGACCACTAGAGTGGGTTGCCATTCCCTTCTCCAATGCATGAAAGTGAAAAGTGAAAGTGAAGTCATTCAGTCGTGTCCGACCCTCAGCGACTCCATGGACTGCAGCCTTCCAGGCTCCTCCAACCATGGGATTTTCCAGGCAAGAGTACTGGAGTGGGGTGCCATTGCCTTCTCCTAAGCACTCAGTAAATGGTAGCTATTTGTATTATTTTATTTATAAGTATTATTTTTATTATTAGCTCAAACAAGTCTTGCTCAAGAGATCACCCAGAAAACAGTCTGGTCAATGTCTCCTAATAGAGGTGCCAGGAGGAGAATCCCTGGTGACTGGGATTATGAAGAAGAAATGTCATGTCTCCTGGGAAGAGGAGGTGGTGGCTGGGTGGGGGCTCCCCGTCCTGGGGCTGGGATCACACAGGGTGTCACCCCCAGGCAGTGGTCACATGAAGGTGAGGGGGTTTCCCAGGCAGGTGGGGAGGCCTAGCAGGCCAGAAGGAGAAGCAGAGACCCTCCGCATGCCACCCACAGGCCAGGCAAGTTCTTGGAGAGACCACTTGGTCAGAAGTGGGAAGAAGGGTGGGGCTGTGGGAAGCCGGGGAGCCCAGGACTGCAAAACCCAAGGGGAGGGAAGGCAGGTCAGTTTCATGCTGTTTTGAGTCAGTTTTCTCCGCGGTAGACCCTAGGGAATGTAGCTTATGTGGAACGTGACACCAGGCGGTACTGGGGGCGGGGGGCATAGAGGGTGCTGTTGTATGCAACAGGATGCTGTAGGTGACCGAGCCCCAGTGTTCCAGCAGGGTCTGGGCAACAGAGTGGGCACACCTCAGGGCCGACCCCCTGTGCCAGTCCCCTCAGGCAGGCTGCATAACCAAGTACACAGGCTGAGCGGCTTATGCCACAGGAATGCGTTGTCTCCCGTCCTGGGCCGGAAGCCTGAGGTGAAGGTGTCAGCAGGCCTTGCTCCCTCAGAAGGTGCTAAGGGGAAGGAGGTAGTTCTGGTAGTTCCGTGGTCTGTGGCAGGGTGGCTCCTACTTCCTGTGACACCCTCTGTGTGTGTGTGTCTCTGTGTCCAAATAGCCCCTTTGTAGAAGGATGGCAGTCATGGTAGCTTGGGGCCCACCCTACTGACCAGCAACTCATTTCCAAATAAGGCCATATTCTGAGATACTGCAAGTGGTTAGGACTTCTTATGAATTTTCAGAGGACGTAATTCAGTCACCTGTCTAGGCATGAGAAAGCTAGGATATTACCCTCACGGTCTCAGCCCTACTACCCGAGGACTGTTCCAGGGTCATAGACTCCCTGACTTTCTCACCCTGCCCCAAGGTGGTCCAAGAGAAACCCTCAGGTGGGGTGTCACAGGATCTTGTGAGAGAACACGAGGAGTATGTCCTACAACACCAAGGGTCTGCTATTTTCTACTTTGGGAAACCTGTAAGATAAGAGTAGGAGTAGATTGCTTCTGCCTAGAGTGCTAGGTTGAAAAGGTACTGAGGTGAAGACTGTGATTGATTGTTGATGTCTGCTGTGGGCACAGGACAGCCAAGACAAGCTTGTATGCTGTGTGTGGGCCATTTCTTCTGCCTGGTATGTCTGAATGGGATTGTCCTGCTTTGTAGAAACTGAGGGTCTGGAATTTAAGCAATATAAAGATGCTTCATTTTATTATTCTTTGCTTTATTGCACTTTGCAGATATTGCATTTTTTACAAACTAAAGGTTTGCGGCAATCCTGTGTCAATCACAACTCTCAGTGCCGGTTTTCAAACAGCATTTGTTCACTTCATGTGTCACATTCATTAATTCTTGCAATATTTCAAACATTTGTACTATTATCGTATTTATTGTGGAGATCTGTGATCAGTGATCTTTGGTGACACTATTACAAAAAGATTTCAGATGATAGCATTTTTTAGCAAAGAATATTTTTAATTAGGATATATGCATTATTTTTTTACACATGATGCCACTGCACACATAATAGACTACAATTCAGTTCAGTTTAGTCGCTCAGTCGTGTCTAATTCTTTGCAACCCTATGGACCGCAACACTCCAGGCCTCCCTGTCCATCACCAACTCCTGGACTTTACCCAAACTCATGTTCATTGAGTTGGTGATGCCATGCAACCATCTCATCCTCTGTCATCCCCTTCTCCTCCCGCCTTCAATCTTTCCCAGCATCAGGGTCTTTTCAAATGAGTCAGTTCTTCGCATCAGGTGGCCAAAATATTGGCGTTTCAGCTTCAACATCAGTCCTTCCAATAAATATTCAGGACCGATTTCCTTTAGGATGAACTGGTTGAATCTCCTTGCGGTCCAAGAGACTCTCAAGACTCTTCTCCAACACCACAGTTCAAAAGCATCAGTACTTTGGCGCTCAACTTTCTTTATAGTCCAACTCTTACATCCATACATGACTACTGGAAAAACCATAGATTTGACTAGATGAACAATTGTTGGCAAAGTAATGTCGCTGCTTTTGAATATGCTGTCTAGGTTGGTCATAACTTTTCTTCCAAGGAGCAAGCATCTTTTATTTTCATGGCTGCAGTCTCCATCTGCAGTGATTTTGGAGCCCCCCAAAAAATAAAGTCTGTCACTGTTTTCATTGTTTCCCCAAGAGTCTAAAGGTGGATGGGCAAGGTCCACCAGGCAGTTCGGAAGATGTAAGAAAACAACAATTTTGATTATCTACCCTGTGACTGCTGCTGTGCTATATTTCTTCTAAAACAAAAGCTAATCTTCATGTGCTTTATGTCCTGTTCTATTTCATCTTCACAATCCTACAAATTAGGGTCTATTAGCCTTCTTTCCAATTTTACAGATGAGGAAACAGGCTCAGAGGAGTTAAGCAATTTATCTGAGGTCACACAGTGTGGAGCTGACATACAAACTCAGGGGCCCTGACCTCAGAAATGGGCCCCTCTACTGCCAACTCTCACATCCATACATGACCACTGGAAAAACCACAGCTCTGACTAGATGGACCTTTGTTGGTAAAGTAATGTGTTGGTAAAGTAATGTCTCTGCTTTTTAATAAGCTGTCTAGGTTGGTCATAACTTTTCTTCCAAGGAGCAAGCATCTTTTAATTTCATGGCTGCAGTCATCATCTGCAGTGATTTTGGAGCCCAAAAAAATAAAGTCAGCCACTCTTTCCACTGTTTCCCCATCTATTGGCCATGAAGTGATGGGACCGGATGCCATGATCTTAGTTTTCTGAATGTTGAGATTTAAGCCAACTTTTCACTCTCCTCTTTCACTTTCATCAAGAGGCTCTTTAGTTCTTCGCTTTCTATCTGCATATCTGAGGTTATTGATATTTCTCCCAGCAATCTTGATTCCAGCTGTGCTTCATCCAGCCCAGAATTTCTCATGATGTACTCTGCATAGAAGTTAAATAAGCAGGGTGACAATATACAGTCTTGACATACTCCTTTCATGATTTGGAACCAGTCTGTTGTTCCATGTCCAGTTCTAACTGTTGCTTCCTGACCTGCATACAGATTTCTCAAGAGGCAAGTCAGGTGGTCTGGTATTCCCATCTCTTTCAGAATTTTCCACAGTTTACTGTGATTCACACAGTCGAAGGCTTTGGCATAGTCAATAAAGCAGAAATAGATGTTTTTCTGGAACTCTCTTGCTTTATCGATGATCCAAAGGATGTCCACAATTTGATCTCTGGTTCCTCTGCCTTTTCTAAAACCAGCTTGAACATCTGGAAGTTCACGGTTCACGTACTATTGAAGCCTGGCTTGGAGAATTTTGAGCATTACTTTACTAACGTGTGAGATGAGTGCAGTTGTGCGGTAGTTTGAGCATTCTTTGGCATTGCCTTTCTTTGGGATTGGAATGAAAACTGACCTTTTCCAGTCCTGTGGCCACTGCTGAGTTTTCCACATTTGTTGGCATATTGAGTGCAGCACTTTCACAGCATCATCTTTCAGGATTTGAAATAGCTCACCTGGAATTCCATCACCTCCACTAGCTTTGTTCGGAGTGATGCTTCCTAATTCCAGGATGTCTGGCTTTAGGTAAGTGATCACACCCTGATTATCTGGGTTGTGAAGATTTTTTTTGTACAGTTCTGGGTATTCTTGCCTCCTCTTGTTAATATCTTCTGCTTCTGTTAATAATAGACTACAATATGGTGTAAATACAACTTTTATATGTACTTGGAGAAGGCAATGGCACCCCACTCCAGTACTCTTGCCTGGAAAATCCCATGGATGGAGAAGCCTGGTAGGCTACAGTCCATGGGGTCGCTAAGAGTCGGGCACGACTGAGCGACTTCACTTTCACTTTTCACTTTCATGCATTGGAGAAGGGAATGGCAACCCACTCCAGTGTTCTTGCCTGGAGAATCCCAGGGACGGGGGAGCCTGGTGGCTGCCGTCTATGGGGTCACACAGAGTTGGACACGACTGAAGCGACTTAGCATAGCATAGCATATGTACTTGGGAACAAAAAAGTTCGTGTGACTCGCTTTATCACAATATTCACTTGACTGCAGTGGTCTGAAAGCAAACCCGCCAGATCACCCCCTGTGTCTGTAATCTGAGGTTCGGTCTGGGCAGATGGGAGGAAACCTGATTGCCAAGAGGTGCTAAAAAGTCTGAAGGACTAAAGCCATTGAAGGTGCAGACATAGAGCTTCAGCTGGTGCTAATTGTCACCCAATGTCTCCGAGTTCTTTTTCTGGCCTCAAGTTCACACCCCCTTAGCAATGACCTGGTAAACAGAGCACAGAGCATTGACCTGTGGCCAACGGCCACGCCAGGCAAGACGCAGAGCTTTTTCACAGAGCCCTGCGTTCCTTTCCTCTGCAACTCAGGGCTGATTCTGAAATGACTGTTGGCTGAGCCTGCATGCCTGTGATGGGCTAGGAAATCGCTTCTGAGTTTTGTTTTTCCAACAACAGAGGGCTGCTAGGTAAGGGCCTGAAGACACGAGCCATACAGGGAAGGCAGGTAGAGAGAAATCACGTGTGCAAAGCAGAAAGGGAAGAGCGCGTCACTCAGGGCAGTTCTGGGGGTGAGAGCAGAATGGAAGTAGAGACAGCAGTGATGAGGCTGGCAAGGTCACCCTCACGTCAGGGCTTAGATCATACAAGGCCGCATTGTTGTCGTTCAGTCGCTAAGTCATGTCCGACTCTCTGCAACCCGATGGACAGTGGCCTGCCAGGCCTCCCTGTCCCTCACTGTCTCCCAGAATTTGCCCAAGTTCATGTCCATTAAGTCGGTGATGCCATCCAGCCACCTCATCCTCTGCTGCCCTCTTCTCCTTTTGCTGTATACAAGGCCATATAAGCCACGTGAAATACTTCAACTTTTATCCTGAGATCAACAGGAACCATAGACCAGATTTAATCAGAGGAAGTACCCACTTATTTCTGCATCAGGGTGCTTACCTCAACCCTCTCAGTCTGGAAAGAAAGTAACCCTTTCTTCATCCATCAGGACTCTGTGACAGGTCAAGATTGAGCTTCAAGACACTTGTTTACAGAGGGCTACAGGAAGCAGGAAGCTGTCCCAGCTTCTGTAGGGCCATTAAGAAATATCACAAATAACCAGACAGAAAGATACTGTGATGCCATTCTGGTTTCACAGAAACGGCAAACATTCATAAAGGAATCCAGCCATGAGGGTGCCCTTGCAGGAAGCCGCAGGGCAAATGGGACCTGCCAACAGGCAGGAAATGGTGTGGATGCTGTCAGAGCAGCAGACGCCTTCTAAGCAGGTGGTCTCCCTGCCGGCTACATTTTTCAGGACAGGTAGATAGCATTGGCCGGAGTTTATAAGGAGGCAGCTAAGACCCATGTGCCCCAGAACACACAAGTGCTAAGTGACAAAGCCAGGCCTGTCTGATCCCCAAATCCATCCTCCTTCCTGACCTCACAGGTTTTTTGCTGCCTGATTCTTTCAAGACTGCGGGCACTGCCCCTTGTATTTGCATCTTCTGGGGAGGTTTGTCTACAGCAGCTACTGGCAGGGGTTACCAAAGGGACTCCAGCCACCCCAGGATTACAGACATCAAGTTTAGCATCATCAAGGAGAAAAGGGCCTCCCTCTCCTGAGTTCCCAGAGACCCCTCAGGAAAAAACTCTGATTGGTCTTGTTTGGGTCACATGCTCCCTCCTGAACCAATCACAAGGAATCAGAGTGCTCTGAGTGGTCAGCCCCTTTAGACAAGCTAGGGTACCGTGAAGGACATTCTCCCACTCAAAACCACAGGTAGGTGTTTGATCTTGGAAGGTCACGGGTAACTTCCCAGAGGAAGTGGCTGCTACACTGAGACTGGAAGGATGAATTGGAGTGTTCCAGGCAAAGAGGCGGAGCAACAGTGTTCAGACAGAGGGACGAGCAATACCAGAGGCCCAGGGATGCTCCAGAGTGCCTCTTGTTCACAGTCACATCCCCATTCCTAGTGCACCTCCAGCCTGCTTCCAACCAGTCCTCAGAGAATGCTTTAGGAATAAAATCCACAATTGGCTGTGTGGTCTCAGACAAGTCACTTGCCCTCTCTGAACTTCAGCTTCCTTCTCAACCTGGTGGTTTCATCATCCTAACCTTCCAGGACTATGCAAGAAGTCCAATTCGATCAGTCCTCAAATATTCAGCAAGCACCTCCTGAATGCTCAGCACCCTACCAGGCCTGCAGAAGACAAGGCCTGGCATGGAAAAGCAGAGCATGCCCGGGGTCCAGTACACAGGGTTGGACCTGAGGCCAGAAGTCAAAAGCTGTCCGGGGGAGAGGGCAGGACAAACAGAGAGGCTCGTGGATGGTGAAGGCGGACTATGGGCAATCTGCTCAGTTCGCAGTGAAGCAGTTTGTTAGCAACTCATGCCTTCTAACTTCTGACCTCCCCACCCCCATCTCCTGCTTCCCACCCTCCACTCTCCACTGAGTCTGTGCCTAGGCCACTCAAGCCAGCAGGCAGGGGAACAGGATGTTTCTTCCTGTGCCTTTGCCTCACAATTTCATAACCTGAATAACAGGTTGAGGTAATCCTAGAAACAAAGAGGAAGGAAACTGTTCCAGGTCTGGGAGGCTGCAGAGAGAATTCCTGCCTCACCCTGCATACCTGCCCCAGGAGCTTTTCCCCATCCTGCTCCACCTTCAGTAGGCCTGACCTGAGCTCCAGACCCTCCCACCCCCCCGCCACTGCTGGCTGGCAGAATGAGCCACCTGGGGACTCAGGCGCCCAGCGAGCTCTGAAGGGCTGAGTGGGTCACCAGGGACTTGGCCAGGAGGGACGTCAGGCCGGAAAAGCCCTGCTCGGCGTGGGCACCAGAGGGAGAGGCTAGCCCCCTGCCCAGGTACATGCCCCCTGCCCTCTGCCTGTCTCACTTGCTCCCTCTGAAGCTGGGCATAAGCCTGTCATGAGGACTTACCCTCTGTCTCTCTCATCCTGTCTCTCTGCTCTGTCTTCTTTCTCTCCTTCTGTCCCTGTATCTCTGCCACGTTCCTCTCCCTCTTGTCCTTGTTTTTGTCTCTCTAGTCTCTATCTCCATCAATATCCATGTCTGTCCCTTCATCTGTCAGACCCTGTCGCTGTCCTTCCATCTTGTCCAGCCCCCAGGTCTCTTGGCTCCTCCACACATGGGGGACCCGACAGAATGTCCTTTAAGCCTCACCCAGGAGCCTGGGCTGCTTTCTGTAGGAAATATTCTGAGAACATTCAAGAGTACAGTAGGGCTTCCCTGGTGGCTCCATGGTTAAGAATTCGCCTGCCAAGGCAGGAGACACGGGTTCAGTCCCTGGTCTGGGAAGATCCCACATGCTGCGAAGCAACTAAGCTCTTGTGCCACAGCTATTGAACCTGTGCTCTAGAGCCTGAGAGCTGCAACTGCAGAAGCCCGTGCACCCTAGAGCCCGTGCTCATCAACCACAGAAGCCACTGCAACGAGACGCCAGAGCACCGCGAGCCCCTGCTCGCCACAGCTAAAGAAAAGCCCCCATAGCAAAGACCCAGCACAGCCAAAATTTTATTTATTTAATTTAAATATATATATATATTTTTTTTTATCTAAAAGAAGAAAAGCTTGGTAATACAAATTTCAGAAATTTAAAGTCCTACAAAATTCCTGCAGGTGAGGCCAGGTGATAGCTCAGCTTTCTCACCTGGAAGGTCTTAGAAGGGTAGAGGGCCAGGGTGCGTGAGAGGATTTTTCATTATTCTCGAAAGGAAATATGGGTTGCATTTGCTGTTGCCATTGATGAAATAACAAGGACAGACCCAACCTGACCACCTTGGTACCAGGTGCTGTCCAGGTCTTCTGTCTCCTGTCTGGATCCTTGGCTGCTGGGCTTTGGATACAGAGTCTGTTGAAATGGATTCTTAGGATAAAGAGGATTCTAGGGTGGGGAGGAGGCAGGAAGAGTGGTGGAAGCAAGTCGCTGCAGTCAGAGACCCTCCAGATGGCTGGAGGGGTCTAAGACCCAGAACAGTTCCCACCTGCCTTGCTCTCCCCTCTTCTTCATCTCCAGACACCTCCTGAGGGGTCTCAGCACTGTCAAATCCCTGGTAACTACCAGTAGCTGGGGCAGCAGAGGGGCAAGGTGGGACCGAGTCCTGCCCCTGCCCAGGACTCAGGAAGGGAGGAAACTTCAGTTTCATCTCTCTCTGAGACAGCACTGACAGGGTGACATCATGGAAACGAGGCAGCTGAGACCTGCATCGAGATTCTGCCCCTGACCCTGGCACACTGAACAGCTCTGGGCTTAACAGTGGAGAGTCTTAGCTTACTAACCCCTAAAGCGGGAGTGTGGAGGCATGGGGGGGTGGGGGAAGGGAGGCGGGGTGGGTATGAGGATTAAAGAAGATGATGCACATATGGTATCCGGAGCAAACTCACCTGTATGCTGTGTGAGTCCCTGTTACTCATAATGTGGGCCCATCAGCAAAGATCACTTGAGCTTCTGCTTCCTAATGGTTTCACTGGAGCTGGCTAGCTCAATATCTCTCAGCTGGCTGGAGGGACAGAATGATGGATGGATGAAAGGATGCATGGATGTACAAATGAATGGACAGATGGACAAATGGATGGATGGATGGTTGGAAGGATGGATGAGTGTATAAATGGATGGATGGACGGACAAATGGATGGGTAGATGCATGGATGAATCAAACCTCCAAGGGATGATGGCTGGCAGACTGCATCTTCCTCTGCATCCTAATCTCTGCATTCCAAAAAAGGCATGTTGAACTGAATATGAAACTCCAGGGGCAAAAGCGAAGAAGAGGTGAAGGCAGAGAGGAAACAGACGGCACCAAACCAAGAGAACTACGACGCACTGGGTTTTAGGAACCTATCCCTCATCTTCAGTCTCGTTCACTTTCATACCCTGGATACCAGTTTCCAATCTTATTTTCTTCTCTCCACAGACCGACCCTGACCCCCAGCCGCTCTTCACCTCGACAGGATGAGACTGTCAGGTAAGGCCAGGCTCTGAGGACTCCAGGGTTCAAGGTTGAGTCTGAATCAGGTTTGGGAATCGCTTTTCTGTCAGCAGTGTCTGCCCATCCTGGACTCACAGCCTACTTGGCTTCATCCGTTCTCAGCTAGTCAGGCCAGAATTCCAGGGAAAAACCAATCCAGGGAGAGCCTGGAAGAGTGTAAAGAGGAGACTTCCTGCCTCAAGGCTAAGGGTTGCAGAAACTGGCCCACCTGGCTGGGAACATGGAGACTCACCTGCTCTGGGAAACACTTCACCCTGGCTGGAAATTACAGACAAAACATTTGTAAATGTTTGTACAGACAAAGCATTTGTAGAGGACTATTCTAGATTCCTGACACCACAGGGCTGGGCACCAGGAGAGGACTTTGCTCCAAGCTTCCACCCTCAGACTGTACCCTCTGTGTAGAGAGAGAGAGGGGAACTGAGGAATTCACCAAACAGAAAACTGATACAATTCATTTGTATTTCCAAACACCAGTGAGGAAGTTCAGAGCACAACTTTTACTTATTTTTATTGAAGTGTGTGTTAGTCACTCAGTTGTGTCCAACTCTTTGCAACCCCATGAACTGTAGCCTGGCAGGCTCCTCTGTCCTTGGGATTTTCCAGGCAAGAATACTGGAATGGGTTGCTATTCTCTTCTCCAGGGGATCTTCCCAACCCAGGGATTGAACCCCAGTCTCCTGTATTGCAGGCAGATTCTTTGCCGTCTGGGCCACCAGGGAAGCCTGTTAAAGTACAGTTGATCTACAACCTTGTGTTAATTTCTGCTGTACAGCACAGTGGTACAGTTATATACATATATACACACCTTATTTTCTATATTCATTTCCATTGTGGTTTATTAAAGGATATTGAATGTAGGTCCCTGAAGAGCACGGGTGTTATAGGCACCTTACTTACCCAGGTTCAGGTCCCACCTCCTGTCACTTACTAGCCGGTGACCAGATCTCTGAGGTGCGGCTTCCCCACCTGACAGCAGGGATAAGCAGTAGCATACAGCACAGAGGGGACTGAGATAATGCGTGTCTGCCGCTCGCCTAGCACCCCACACAAAAGGAGTGCCGAATGATGCGAGCCGAGGCCCTCGAAGACGAGGGACCCCGCACACCTGAGCCCCACCCATGGGATCCGGAGGGCCTTCTCCCTCGCCAGCACAAAGCCACAGCTGAATTCAGGGCTGAGGAGCAGGGCTGGTGCAGACAGAGAGGTCAGACGAGACCCGGCACCTTCAGAGCGCTGTGGCCACAGACAGAGAGGGAGGTCAGGCACGGAGCGAGGGAACTTGCCTGCAGGTCAGATTTGACTCTCAAGGCAGAATGGGGGTCTCCAGAGTCCTTGAGATGGGAGGCGTGGTGCGGCCTGCTGCAGCCCTGGCAGAATCACGAGGAGAGGGAGCAGACAGGGAGCTCCGGGCCCGGCTCACACGTGCAGGAGAGAAGACAGGGAGCAGCCTGGCTGTGAGGCGGGGAGGCCACTCTGGGCAGGCGGGTGTGCGCTCCTGCAGAGCGCCACGCGTTGCTTGTGACGGCTTTTGGGGGGAGTTGATGGAAAACACAAGGGACCAACCCCACCCCCCAAAGCCACCCTAGAGGCCGCCTAGTGGGGACAACTACTACATCTTTCCCCACCAGCCATGGACTCGGCAGCAGGCACGTTACTCTGTCCACTCTGTGACTGAGGGGCTTCAGCTCAGAGGTGCTGAGCCCCTGCTCGAGGTCACACAGTAGGGGGTGGCCACCCCGAGCCTTCCTGCCTCTCGAGCCGAGGCTCACCTGCCTCCTACTCTCCTGCCGGAGTCCTCAGGCCTCCCCTCAGGGTGCTAATTCCCAGACCTCACCTCCTGAGACACTCTCCAAAAGGCTAAGAGGAGCCCAGGAAGTGTGTGTCTAAGCCTCCCTCCCAGCGGCCCCACCCTGGGGAGTGTCACCAGGTAACTTTGCAGCATGATCCCCCATTGGGTCATCACGTGGATTCACAATGGTCTTGGATGCAGGCCGGGGACTGGTCCATGGTGTGGGCAGGCTCCGGACCTGCAGCATGGGGGAGTTGCTCCATTTTCACGTGACGTTCAGAGAAAATAAGGTTCAACCACGACTGACACACAGGATTAACTCTTCCTATCATCTGTGCATTCAGATATGAAGTTGGTGAAGTTCATTTCCAAGGCTCCTAGCTTTCTTTTTTTCTTCCGATTAACCCCTGTGGAGTTCTGTGCTCACAAAATTCCCCAGCAAATTTGCATCCAGGAAAAAGATAGACTATCAATATGTTAATCCTTGTGACTCTCCCTCCAACATGGGATCTTGGGAAGAGGTCTCACTGAGGGGATTTGGGAAGGACCCACGTGTAGTCTTACCGTGAGGCCTTGCCATGTGGTCTAGTGTTGTGGTCTCAGGGCAGTATCTCCTTGCTCTGCAGGTCTGCTTCGCTACCTGGCCCTTATTTTTGCCATGGCTACCACATGGCTCTTCATCCGAGAATATATCAACTTCAACATGAAAACCTTCCGCCTGCCCCGCTGGATGGGTGAGTGGGCAAGAGCCGGGGCCAGGGGCCAAGGATCAAGTCCAGCCCTGGGTGACCCAGGAGGTGGCCAGACATGGCAAAGGGCTGCCCTTGGGACCCCACACATTCAGGGTCAGGGAAAAGGAAACCGCACCCCAATCCAATGTCAGGAAGGCTGAGAACCCACGGAGAACAGAGAAGTGTTCCAAGGCCCTGGTCAGAACATGCACCTGCATCAAGGACCATTTTGGAAATATGACCCAAGAAGGAAGGACAGAGGGAAGAAGAGAAGAAGGGAGGGACAGAGCGGGGGAGAAAACTGCCCGGGCCCTGAGCGCATTCCACCCACGCTTGCGGTTCCTCTTTGCTCAGACCTCCCTGTGGCGGCTCCTCTCAGCCTGGGGCCTCTGCTCAAACGTTTCCTCCTCAAAGAAACCTTCCTGAGCACCCCAGCTCTACCTGCGCCTGCTCCTCCTCCTGTAGAGTCTTTCGTGTAGCCTGTCCCCTTCAGATCATCATTATTATCCATCATTGTGCTCTTTATTTGTTTACTTCATCATTACCTATCTCCAGCTCATATAATGTGAGCTTCCTGAAGGCCAGAATTTTGTCCTGGGTTTATCTATCTCTCTAACACCTTGGACCAGATGCTCAGTAAACATTTGATAAGTGAAAGAAATATGGATGGATGGGTGGATGGATGGATGGACGGGTGGATGGGTGGGGGGTGGATGGGTGAATGATGGATGGGTGATGGTTGCTAGCAGCTTTACATGCGTGCTCTCACTGGACCTGCATGAATGCCCCATGGAATGATTCACAGTATATCTGTGGGGTGGACTCAAGCAGGACCTCATGTTGTCATTTCATGTGTGGTCTGAGAAAAAGAGAAGCTCTGAGAGGTTAAGAAACTTCCTGAAATGTCCCTTGTAGATATCAGAACAGGACTGGGAACCCAGGTCTCCCAGATCTAAATCCTTTCAAAGGAAGGAGAGAAAGGGAGGGAAATTTATACCTCTGGATTTGTCCTCCTTAAAGACTAAGAATCACCTCCACTGACGCAGTCAAACATAGTAACCTCTAGTGGCCCTGGCCAGCTCACGCCTTCACAGCAGCGAGAGGACAGGCACCCTGCTCTTACCACCAGCTTCGCACAGTGGAATCTCAGCGGGCCCTTTCCCCGTCTGCTCCTTGTCCAGCATGCCCCACACCAGCTTAGAGCAGTTTATATCGATATAGATACGTGGTGGCCACCAGGTCCGTGGGCCCTGGGCACCACTTTCACAGACCAGAGACTGACTTGGCCATGCTTCTGGCCTTGGAGGAGATCAGTGCAGATCCGTGCAGGCAGCTCAGAGCAGGAGTGAGTTGTGGAGAAGAGAGCCCCAGCTTGGGGTAGGAGGGGAGTGTTTGAAGGGAGCCCCCAAGGTAGTCTCCCTCTCAGAACTGAGCCACCCGGGGTGTGAAAAATCAACACATCCCCCCAAGGCTCAACACACAACTGCTCTGTGTTGGGCCCCCAAGACCCTGGAATGAGGAGCACTCCAGAATGTGGCCTCAGCTCAGGGTTTGAATGGGGGGTACAAACACAATTCATTATAGAATATAGAAAAATGGAAGTATATTAACATGACTGGAGTCTTGCAAAACACATACAGTGATTTAATGCATTAATACGGAAGCACCACATTTCCTACTGTTTTTGTTATTATCTTGGTATATGGTTGGTTTCCTTTTTAATCCAACCTATTTTATTTTACACATTTAATAACTTGCTGCCTGGTAGAGTAAGAAACACTGAGTGCCTCAAAAAAAGTGGGAGTAAATTTATTTGTAGGGGAGTTCATAGGCTTTTCCAGATCACCAAAGGGGTCTGTGGCACAGAAATTGGGCAATTAAAGATTTCCTGATTTGGCTGATAAACTGGGCAGGGTTCTTTCAGATGAGAGTGATGAACCCCACTGTAAGTAGTTTAAACGAAGTGGGATGTCATTTCCTGGGTCATTGGGAAGCCCAAGGTGTTGGATTTCAGGTGTGGCTGGCTCTAGGGGCTCCCACAAAGGCCCCAGAGTCAATCTCTGTGCCCTGGGCTCCGCTCATTGCTGTTTAACCTCATTCCATGGGCAGCTTTCTCTCCCAACAGGCATGTTGGCCACCAGCTTCCCAGTTGCTCACCCTTCAGCTCTGTCCCCTGGGACCACATATAAACCTGAGAAGGGCTCAGCATCCAGGGGGATATGATGTTGTTGTGGCTGGCCCAGCCGGGGCACGGGATACTCCTGGGCCTCAGAGGCAGGGGTGGGGGGCAGCCTCCTGAGGACCGAATAGAAAGTGTCAGTGAGGGCGTCCCCCAGAGAAGGAGAGCTCCCCCGCTGCACTGACGTTTCTCTGTCCACTAGGAGCCCTGTCCTCTAGGGCTTAGCACCAGGCCAGTGGGAGAGCTGATGAGAAGCGCAGGAATAACCTGCACACAGTGTAGCTGAGATGCGCAGCCCAGTGCAGACAGGCGGGGCTGCAGGAGTCAGGAAGGGACCCACAAGGCAGCTCAACAGTGGCAGCGGCACCGTCCTGTCCCTCCCGGAGGCCAGGGTTCCAGGCACCCAGCCAGGCCCTCAGGGCTCCAGCACAGTCCTGACCCTCCCGGAAGCCAGGGTTCCAGGCACCCGGCCAGGCCCTCGGGGCTCTGGCACAGTCCTGACCCTCCCGGAGGCCAGGGTTCCAGGCACCCGGCCAGGCCCTCGGGGCTCCGGCACAGTCCTGACCCTCCCAGAGGCCACGGTTCCAGGCACCCAGCCAGGCCCTTGGGGCTCCTCTCACTGGACCTTCCCCACACCCACTGTGCAGGCGCAGAGGCTCAGCCCCAGAGGAGAAAACTCCCACACAGTTGGTCACACATCATCAGGCTCCAAGTCCAGTGGGCCTCACCACAGAGGCTTGCTTCTTTTCAACTGTGACAGAGTCATGCGTGTGTGTGTGTGTGTGTGCGTGTGTGTGAAGAGGTGGCAGCAGCAAGTGCAGAAGGACTCCCAGATAAAATAGGACTTTCAGCTCATTTCACCCCTGTGCCACAGGAGGGGGACTGTGCTTGGCCAGGCCAGCACCACTCTGATTTCCCTTCTTCTCCCACCCCCACCCAGGACCCACCTCCATTATGCGGGCAAGCTCAAAACACTTTCTCACCAGATTCTGTCTTCTCTCCAACAGGTTCAGCCCACAAGAACTGTGAGTGTCAACTCAGCCCTGATGCTCTTAGAGTGAGGCGTTCCAGGGTGTCTACTCCCAGCCCTGAAGCTTTGAGAGAAACCTGGGTTCCCAGAGCCCGCCCAACTCTCACTCCTGGCCTGATGGTGCCTTGTGAAGCCCCCAAGCCCTGTGGCCCCTTCTCAGCCATTCAGACTCTTAGGGAGGCTTCAACTCTCTCCCTTCCCCGGTGCCCCCAGCCCACAGTATGGACTGCAGCCACCCTGCCTCCGCTCTCTCATCCCCTACATGGCTGGAAGCTCCAAGGATGCAGGCTGTGCTTATTATCCTCATTGCAATGACCTCAGAATTGGCTTATGGCTCCTGATTCAGAGGACCAGGGCCATGCTGGCACCACAAGGGCCCCAGCAGCAATCAGAAGAGGGTGCTGATTGTCTCTTTGGGTAGAAGAACCGTGTGTGCTGAGAGAGAGGGAGCAAGTGCCCAGGGCTCCAGGAGGGCCACCCCCTTCCACTGGGATGGGGTCTGGGAAGGCCTCAAGGAGGAGGTGGCTTTTTAGCTGCTCCTTGCACAGGAGGTACCATGCTGTACAAAGGCCTAGGGGCAGGAGTGCTGGGATGCCAGGAGAGAACCTGCAGAGTCAGGTACGCGAGTATGGGAATGGAGAGAACAGTGGGAGCCCAGGAATGCTGGGTGTCGGAACAGCGTTTCACAGTGACCCAGCTCCAGAGGTGCAGAGAAGATAGGAGGAGGGGACAATTATGGTGATGATGATAGTAACAGGGACTGAGTGTCCACTTGCCAGCACTGCATTCCGAACTTTATGGGCACCTTCCCCAATCCTCACCACAACCCTAGGTAGGTGCTGTACATACCCCCATTTACCGATGAGGAAACTGAGGCTCAGAGAGGTGAAATCTCCTGGCCAAGGCAACATCGCTCTAAGTGGCAGAGTGGGAGTCAACCTCTCCTTGTAGTCCGGAGCCCACCCTCTCAACACACCTCAACCAGAGACAGCACCTCCGGGTCCCCCTCTCCATTCCTGATCTAAACCAATCCCCTCATTTTATAGTTGGCAAAGCGAAAGGGAGAGATTTATGGCAAGTCACACAGCAGATTCCTGAAACTGGCCCAGGTTCCCCCTGACCGCACCCCTCCAGCAGTCAGCTGCATGCCCCGAGCAATAGCGCTGGGCTTCCCAGAGGGGTGGGACAGCTTAGGAAGCCCCCAGAACCCAAACCCACACAGCAAATCACCTGCCCCTCAGTGCCTGAGACCCCTGGGCCTCCTCCCCTACATCCAGTAGTTTGACTGTGAAGCCTGGATGGTCAGAAAATCAATTTGAGCAAAGCCTGCTAAGCTGGCCTGTTGACATGGGGTTTGTCAGACTCAGCGCAGGTGATCAGACCCTGGGCCAACTCCAGGGTGGTCCCCAAGGCCTGAAACCACCTGTCCAGCAAGGTGAGACCCCCTGGACTCAAGTAAACTGGGCTGCCTGTGAGGGGGAAGGTGGCCGGAGGTGGGGCCCCAAGACTCATAGGAGAAGAGGACCCCTCCCAGCTTCACCCTCCACCAGCAGTTTTGTGGGAGCTTCTGTCCAGAGGGCTGGGCAGGGACATCCGGTTCACATGCCAGGCCCTCTCTCTGGACACCTCCTCGGGGGCATCTCCACTCCCGGCCCTCACTCTCTGGTGATGATGTCCCGGTTGGAGCTCTAGTTACACCTGTCAGGCGGGTGTACAGGAACTCAGGGTGGAGGGGTGAGAGCCTAGGATGGGCATTCCACTCAGATCGTCAGGGCCACCCACTCCACCAGGGGAGCCCTGGTGCGGGCGGCATTCACTCCTAGGAAAGGGTGCCTTCACCTACTCAGAGGCACCAGCGGCTCGCTGAGCTTGGCACTAGGGGCCGTGTCCCCCCTTGGCAGAGGGGTGCTAGTTTCTGATTCCCACGAAGCCCCCCTCTAGGCCGGCAAGGGCATGGAGACCCTACTCACCCTCCCAGCTTGGACTCAGACCCACCCAGATGCTCTAGGTGATCATTCAGTGAGGATTTATTGAGTGCCTACTGTGTGCCAGCCACGGGAGTTATGGGGGAAGATTTAACAAGACAGTAAAGAAAAAGTGCTCGACACAGTGCCTAGCACACAGCAAGGCCCTGGCATGTGCCGCATCTTTAGGAAGCCTGTGGGTCTGCTCCAAGTGCCCCTGGCGTGGCTCAGCTGGATGCCTGGCCCGGGGCCTGGAAGAGAGCGAGGCTGCCCGGCCACAGCTCTCCCTCTGCAGGTGAAAGCGCTCTAACTCCCCATTTATTCAGTCCTCCTAAGGGCAACTTCCAAAGTTAGGTGGTGTTAAAAAAAAAAACAAAACACGCGTTAATACAAGTTGGAAACTGCCAGGCTGACAGCACGCGTGACACCTCGGCGGCTGTTTGAGGGCCCTTCTGCCTCTCCTGCCTTCCACAGGGTCTGCCTGGGGAGGGCCATGTGAAGAGGATATAGGGCTTCATAGCAGCCACAGAAATCAGAGGTCTCACCTGTTGAGTCCTCAATGGGCTCCAGAGACCATGCTAAGCCCAGTGGGAGGTCCCAGAACCACCTGCCTAGTCCCTGTGAGTCCCAGGGTCCAGACATAGTAGGCGCACGGTGAGTGAGTGACAGGAACAGCCAATCAGCTCTGAACACTAACCTGCACTCATTAAGCCCACACACGACCCAGCGGGGAGGCACCATCATTAGCCCGTTTCCCAGCTGAGGGACTGGATGTGCAAGGAGGTTGAGGGCTTGCTCAAGGAAACCCAGTTAGTGGGACATGCTCCCACCCACCATGCTGGGCCCCCAGGGACTTGTCCACAGGGGCCTCTGAGAGCTCAAAAGGCTGCTGTGGCTCAAGAGGAAGTTCTCAGGAGAATCCCCTAATCACTCTGGAGACTCTGGTCACTAACCCACCACTCACTGTTTCGCACACAGCTGCCAGGGGTGTGGAGACAGGCAGGCATTGTGTCCGGGCTGAGGCTGGGATGGGAAGCCCGGAAATGAACTCTGGATGGTCAGACACATGGTATCCTGTGTCTTTATGGGGTTGTGGGAGCCCAGAAAGGGGCAAGTCCGTAGACTTAGGTAGTCAGGGAAGATGTCTCTGGGAAGAGGCCCTTAGCCGCCCTTCACCCCCCACTCCCCCACCCTCCCACCACCCCACTCCCAGCTCCCCTACTCCTCCAGGGCCTCGTGCCACCACCAAAGCTGCTGCGTTCCCTCCCCAGCTTCACAGTTGGTGAAGAACAAGTGTGGCCTCAGCAAATCCTGCCCAGACAACTTCTTTGCGTTTAAAATCGTCAGTGGGGCCGCCAACGTCGTGGGCCCCACCATGTGCTTTGAGGACCAAACGTAAGTTTCTGGCATTTCATTACTTTCATGCCTTTATTCATCAGCAAGTTCAGAGGCCTCAGGGTGGCCCTGAGACCAGCCCACACCTTCCACACACTTCCTTTTACTCTGGATGGGTTAGTCAGACATAATAATAATCCTGATGGCTTGCAAATCTGCCAGCGCCTTCCTAGATGCCTTGCAGCAGCATCTCCCTTACACCCCAGCACTCCTAGAGGTGGGCGACAATTCTCCCCTTTATAAAGATGAGGAAACTCAGACAGAGTTACTCAGCTAACCATTGGTAGAGCCAGGTGTGAACGCAGGTCTATCTGACAGCCAAGCTGCTGGGCTTCCTGTGAGGGGCGTGCCTACGGGGAGTGTTCAAGATCAAGGCCAGGCGTCAAAGCTCAGAGGCAGCGGTGCCAGGGCTTCGGCCCAGGTGTAGGACAAAGACTGTGTGCCAGGCTTTCTAGGCAGCAAGTCCACCCTACAAAAGAAGCCAGAGACAGGAATCTGGAATCTGAACCTAGCTCCAAATTGCTTAGGCAGAACAAGGAGACTTGTCAGTTCATGTGCCCAAAAGCCCAGAGACAGTGGCCATCAGAAACAGCTGAATCCAGGGGTTCAAACCTAGTCATCAAGGCTCCCCCTCATACCACCTTCAGCTCTGGTTTCCTCTGTCATTGCATTTGGTTTTCTCTACTGAAAATGGACTTCTTCATATGGTGAAGGAGGGCGGCTACCAGCTGGGTTGACGTAACAGCCCTGTCTAGTACCCCACTGGGAAGAGCTTCCCCTTGTGAATTAACCCTGTGAAAGCCCCGGGACTGGGGCTCATTGGCTGGCCTAGGTCACATGACCACGCTGGCCTGATCACTGAGATCAGCAGCACAGCATACTCGCTTGTCCAGGCCTGGGAGAGAGGTCCGTGCTGAGAACCTCCTGGCTAGAGACAGAGAAGGACAGTTTTCCCAAGGACACCAGAGGACAGGATACTGGGTGGTAGGAACACAGCTGGGCTCCTCTTGGGGACCCCAGACATGGCCGGACTCTGCCTTCCTCCTGGCCTGGGGAGACGGGCTGGCCACCCCTCCAGCACCTCCCAGCCCCAGGCAGGGACCCTCCCTCTTCCCCAAGCAGACTGTTCTGGTCCAAACGTGCCATAAGAGACTCTCAGAGAATCCAGCCCACTGCTCATTTCCAGGAGAAAGCAGATGGCCCAAATGATGCTGTGTATCCTCTGATACTTCTGCATTGCACCATGTGGGCCCTCTCAGAGTTCCAGAGTCTGGAACACAGTGCTTGTTCTACACTCAGGACCAATGGTTGTGTTTTGTTTCTCTTTTTTCCTTTAGGATCATGAGTCCTGTGAAAAACAACGTGGGCAGAGGCCTGAACGTCGTCCTTGTGGACGGTGAGTTGCTGACCCACTCCCAGACAGCCTCCAGCATGCTCATAAGCCTGGCTGCCCTGTGGGAACAGGTCTAAAAGACCAGCTCTACCCCACAGTCGCAGCCAGGCCCCTGCTGTGCACCTGTCTCAGGAGAATCAGTTCAGTTCAGTCACTCAGTTGTGTCCGACTCTTTGTGACCCCATGAACCGCAGCACACCAGGCCTCCCTGTCCATCACCAACCCCTGGAGTCTACCCAAAACCATGTCCATTGAGTCAGTGATGCCATCCAACCATCTCATCCTCTGTTGTCCCCTTCTCCCGCCTTCAATCTTTCCCAACATCAGGGTCTTTTCAAATGAGTCAGCTCTTCGCATCAGGTGGCCAAAGTAATGGAGTTTTAGCTCCAACATCGGTCCTTCCAATGAACACTCAGGACTGATCTCCTTTAGGATGGACTGGTTGGATCTCCTTGCAGTCCAAGGGACTCTCAAGAGTCTTCTCCAACACCACAGTTCAAAAGCATCAATTCTTCGGCGCTCAGCTTTCTTTATAGTCCAACTCTCACATCTATACATGACCACTGGAAAAACCATAGGTTTGACTAGACAGGCCTTTGTTGGCAAAGTAATGTCTCTGCTTTTTAATATGCTGTCTAGGTTGGTCATAACTTTTCTTCCAAGGAGTAAGCGTCTTTTAATTTCATGGCTGCAGTAATTTTGGAGCCCAAAAAATAAAGTCAGCCTCTGTTTCCACTGTTTCCCCATCTATTTGCCATGAAGTGATGGTACCAGATGCCTTGATCTTAGTTTTCTGAATGTTGAGCTAACTTTTTCACTCTCTTCTTTGGCTTTCATCAAGAGGTTATTCAGTTCTTTGCTTTCTGCCATAAGGGTGATGTCATCTGCATATCTGAGGTTATTGATATTTCTCCAAGCAATCTTGATTCCAGCTTGTGCTTCATCCAGTCCAGCATTTCTCATGATATACTCTGCATATAAATTTAAATAAGCAGGATGACAATATGCAGGCTTGATGAACTCCTTTCCCGATTTGGAACCAGTCTGTTGTTCCATGTCCAGTTCTAACTGTTGCTTCTTGACCAGATTTCTCAGGAGGCAGGTCAGGTGGTCTGGTATTCCCATCTCTTTCAGAATTTTCCACAGTTTGTTGTGATCCATACAGTCGAAGGCTTTGGCATAGTCAGTAAAGCAGAAATAGATGTTCTCCTGGAATTCTCTTGCTTTTTCAATGATCCAACAGATGTTGGCAATTTGGTCTCTGGTTCCTCTGCCTTTTCTAAATCCAGCTTGAACATCTGGAAGTTCACGGTTCATGTATTGCTGAAGCCTGGATTGGAGAATTTTGAGCATTACTTTACTAGCGTGTGAGATGAGTGCAATTGTGCGATAGTTTGAGCATTCTTTGGCATTGCCTTTCTTTGGGATTGGAATGAAAACTGGCCTTTTCCAGTCCTGTGGCCACTGCTGAGTTTTCCAAATTTGTTGGCATATTGAGTGCAGTGCTTTCACAGCACCATGTTTCAGGATCTGAAATAGCTCAACTGGAATTCCATCACCTCCACTAGCTTTGTTCATAGTGATGCTTCCTAAGGCCCACTTGACTTCATGTTCCAGGATGTCTGGCTCTAGGTGAGTGATCACCATCATGATTATCTGGGTCATAAAGATCTTTTTTGTACAGTTCTTCTGTGTATTCTTGGCACCTCTTCTTAATCTCCTCTGCTTCTGTCAGGAAGGATATGCTTCTCAGGAAGATACGCTGCTCCTATGAAACATGACCGCATCCTAAAGGCCATCCCAGCTCAAATCAACACACGTGAACCCACAGGGTACAATGTGAGGTCACAAGCTGAGTGCACACCTCCAGTCACTCACTCAGCAGAGTGATGGCAGCTTCTGCGGGCCAAGCCCTGTATGTGTGGGGCTCTGGGAGTCAGCTGTGAACCAGGACAGACCCTGGCTTGACATGTGGGCGTCCGTAAGGTTCACAGATGATCAGAATGTGGTGAGCACGTGTGGAAGAAAAGGAAACAGCTCTGGGAATGGGACACAGAGCTGGCAGAGGTAGTCAGGGAATTCTCCCAGAGGGAGGTGATGGTCAGCTGAGGCCTGATGGGAAGTAGAGAGTGACCAGGAGAAAAGAGGGAGGTGCCTTCCAGGCAGCGACATCACTGTGCAGGGTACAGGGAAAGGAGGAGAGGGGCTTGGGGGTCCACACAGGCTCTGTCTGGCTGTAACACAGAAGCAGGGTGGTGACAGGTGAGGCAGGGCCAGAGGATGAGGGGCTAAGTGTCCAACTAAGAAGTGTGGACCTGAAGCAGAGGAAACTAGGGAGTCTCGGAAAGGCTTTGAGTAGATCCTGAGGGCTCAGCCCTGCATCCAGAAACCTGCTTCCAGCTTGGAAGAGGGAGGCTGGAAGCAGGGAGACCCAGGGAGGCCGACAGTCTCACTAACCCTGCATCTCCAGTAGGTGGTGAACAGGCAGCCAGCGGCAGGCCAAGCCTCCCCACCCCTCACAAAGCCCAGAGATAAAAATACCCACTGATAATACTGTGTGTGCTTAGTCGCTCAGTCGTGTCCGACTCTTGCAATACCATAGACTGTAGCCTGCCAGGCCCCTCTGTCCATGGGATTCTCTAGGCAAGAATACTGGAGTGGGGTGCCATTTCCTTCTCCACTAAGAGCTAACATTTAGGGAGCACTTACTGTGTAATGTGTTCCAGCTATATCACTGACCTTCTTCTCAATGCTAACAGGGAGTGCTATGCTCAGCATCCCCATTCTGCAGGTAAGAAACGAGCTCAGAGAGACACAGGATACACAGCCAACAGAATCATCTAGACTTGAACTCAGATCTGGCTGACTCCAGGTCTTAATCACTCAGCAAAACTGCCCGCTAGACTAGAAATGTCTCCAAGCACGTGTGCAGCGCCCCCTGCCGGCCAGCTGTGGAAAAGCTAACACACCATTCTCAGGGCCTCTGGGGTCTCATCGAGCCAGAACAACAAAAGGATTGCTAAAGATAATGGTTCTCAACCTTTTAGACGGCAGGGATCCCTTTGAGAAACTACCCAAACTACACCTCCTTCCCCTAGTTCCAGAAAAATTAATAAATGCACGGGATCGCAAAAACAATTTCACAGACTCCCTTCCAAGAGCCCCAGGTGAAGTGCCAGGAGGGACTGGGACACTAGTGGCTCCAAGAATTCAGGAGGAGCTACAGTGAGAGCCTGCCCCTACCCGGCAGGAGAGCTGCCACTACCCAGGCCCCTGTCGCCACCCTCTTATCAAATCCGCAAACAGAATTAGAGGGAGTGGGCAGTGACGGGGGAGGATAGAACTGCCATCCCCTCTGCAACACCCCCATCTAGTGGCCAAAGGCAAGAATTGCATGTTCCTCCGGAACACCTGATTTCCTGTAGAATTTGGACCGTTTGCAAAGCCCACAAACGCAATCTGGGTCACTGCACTCAGGACACTGAGTACACGTCAGCCCACTGCAAATCCCTTTGCCTTCAAGAGTCAGAGGACTCACATTGCAGGCTTCCCAGTTTAGGTGAGAATAATAATGATGACGACTGTATTTTCTTAGTTACACTTTTGCAGGTAAGATTTATCTTGCATGCTCATATTTTAAATACATCTCACTTAGTTCCCACATCCCATAGTACCGATGCAAAAATTCAGGTCAAATGCTAATTCCTGCATTAGGAAGTGGTAAGGCAGAACATCAATCTAGATTGGTTGCTGCTGCTCCTAAGTCACTTAAGTCGTGTCTGACTCTGTGCGACCCCAGAGACGGCAGCCCACCAGGCTCCCCGGTTCCTGGGATTCTCCAGGCAAGAACACTGGAGTGGGTTGCCATTGCCTTCTCCAATGCAGGAAAGTGAAAAGTGAAAGTGAAGTCGCTCAGTCGTGTCCGACTCTTAGCGACCCCATGGACTGCAGCCCACCAGGCTCCTCCGTCCATGGGATTTTCCAGGCAAGAGTACTGGAGTGGGGTGCCATTGCCTTCTCCGTTGGTTGGATTCGGTTCAATTGCAGAGACCGTCACGACTGTGTGCTCGTACCTCTCAGATCAGCCCAGTGGTTACAGGGCACCTAATTTAGTCCTAGGGCTTCCCTGATAGCTCAGTTGGTAAAGAATCCGCCTGCAATGCAGGAGACCCTGGTTCAATTCCTGGGTCAGGAAGATCCACTGGAGAAGGGATAGGCTACCCACTCCAGTATTCTTGGGCTTCCCTTGTGGCTTAGCTGATGAAGAATCCCCCTACGATGCAGGAGAACCTGGGTTCAATCCCTGTGTTGGCAAGATCCCCTGGAGAAGGAAACGGCTACCCACTCCAGTATTCTGGCCTTGAGAACTCCATGGACTGTATATAGTCCATGGGGTCACAAAGAGTCAGACATGACTGAGCGACTTTCACTTTCACTGATTTAGTCCTGCATGCATTTCTGCAGGACCTAATTTTGTTCCACTATTATTCTCTCCTATTTTTAGACCTTAGACTAAAAAGTAGCCATTTCCACACAATGACAGGCAGAACGACACATTACAGCAAATAGTAATTCTGCTCTCTTATCCCTTAGGAACCACGGGAGCGGTGCTGACACAGAAATCTTTTGACATGTACTCTGGAGGTAGGCCCCTCTGTTGGCCCCAAAGTTGAGGGTGGGCTGAGCTGCTGCCTGTGGCATGGAGGCCACCTGTGTGCCAGAGAGCTTAGCTCCTATCTTCAGAGATACAAACAGACAGAGGCAGAAGGGGCTGGGGGGTGGAGGGCCGTCCTGCTGCCTTTGAAACCCCTTGCTACTGTCTCACTGGGCTCTCTCGGATGCAGATCCTAAGACCAAGACGTGAGGAGGTACTCTAAGGGACCGGCAGTGGGACTGGGGGAGTGAGCCGGGGAAAGGAAGAGCAGCCAGTAGGGGGCGTTATCCAGCCCGGGACCACTGTGGGAGTCCTTGCACCCACCTAAGTACATGAGCCCAAGTCGGGAGACATCACCAAGCAGGAGCACGCAGAGCAGGGGCTGAAATGTGGGAAATGGAAATCTGATGCCCAAAAGTGACGGCAGATGGTGTTTGGAAGGCAATCAGTGGCAGCATCCTTAGGGACAGAAGTGGTGACCCATGCCATAGGCTCAGGGCTCCCCACCACGGCCATCTTCCAGCCAAGTCCCACCTCACAGATAGCGTCTGCAGGGCCAGAGGGTGTGCCCCCCTGGAACCCACATCAGGGCCCATTCACTGCTGTTCCAGGCTTGCCCCCACGCTGCAGACATGCCCATAAGACTGAGGATGGTGACTGCTGCCGGAGGGGAGGCAGTGACAGAGCGTGGGCAGGCAGGGCGGGTGGTCCATATGCAAGCATGCAGAGCCCCTCCCGGTGCAGGATGGAGTGGGGGACGGGGGAGAAGAGAGGGGGGCAGACTGTAGACTGAGGACAGGGGCCTTCCTTTGTTCTCTGTCCAGGATCTTGCAGATAGGGTGGCCGGGGCCAGGTTATGGAAAAGGTCCAGCGTCTGGATTCAGAGATTTCAGTCTGTGAGACCCGAGGTGGGTGACATCTCTTGAACGTCAGTTTTGTCATCTATAAAATAGGGGTCACCATAGAGTCCACGTCATGAGATGGATGTGAGAATTAAATAATATTCTGCAGTAATCAGGGGGAGGGGCCCAGAGGGGCTTCACCTCCCTCCCCACCTCCCTCATTCCATCACTGTCGTTCAGAAGCAAGACAGTTATCTGTCAAAACGGAGAGGGAAAAAAATATAAGGGTAAACCAAGTTTTATAGCGCCTTATTATACACATGGATGTAACCATAAGTCATGTATGGATGTGAGAGTTGGACTGTGAAGAAAGTTGAGCGCTGAAGAATTGATGCTTTTGAATTGTGGTGTTGGAGAAGACTCTTGAGAGTCCCTTGGACTGCAAGGAGATCCAACCAGTCCATTCTGAAGGAGATCGGCCCTGGGATTTCTTTGGAAGGAATGATGCTGAAGCTGAAACTCCAGTACTTTGGCCACCTCATGCGAAGAGTTGACTCATTGGGAAAGATTGTGATGCTGGGAGGGATTGGGGGCAGGAGGAGAAGGGGACGCCAGAGGATGAGATGGCTGGATGGCATCACTGACTCGATGGATGTGAGTCTGGGTGAACTCCGGGAGTTGGTGATGGACAGGGAGGCCTGGCGTGCTGCGATTCATGGGGTCGCAAAGAGTCGGACACGACTGAGCGACTGAACTGAACTGAAGTGAACCATAACTGATAGGGAACCAGAAACAGAAGCCTTTTGAGAGCAAGTCACCCCTTCCCACAGGAGACCAAAAGGAAAAAGAAAGAAATGGTGACATTTCAGAGTGAGAAAATATCAGAAGGCACACTTCATTCTTCCAAACATCCGCTGTTCCTCCCAGACAAGAGCCAGATTTTGATATCTGGTGACAGCTCAAACAAATGAGTGTTTCTTTCAGAGCTCCCACCTTTGTCTCAAGAGTTGAAGGGCCACTGTGGTCACTGACTGGAGGCCTCCATGTTACAGACAGGTTGGCGGCTGGGCTTGCTTGGGGGACTTGACTTTGCCTCTGAATTCAGGGGATCCCCACAGAATTAATAAGAATCAGGGCAGCTTCCTGGGCACGCAGCCTGTGAGCAGGGCGGTCACACAGGGCCTCTTGCTTAGAAGAAATTTGATTCGATGCTCTGCCTTCACTGTCTCGAAATGATTAATAATTTTTTCAACAAAAGGTCCACGTTTTCATTTTGCACTGGACCCGAAAGATCATGTAGCCAATCCTGCTGGTAGTTATAACTCTACTATAATGCACTTACTGTAAGCCCAGAGTCATCATCACCTTTGATCTTTACAAAAATGCTCTGAGCAGGGCTATTAATCCTCCTCGTTTGACAGATGTAGCCCCGGCGTTGCCCACCAGGCCACTCTTGCCTGTACTTCCTCTACCGTTCAAGAGCCCTCTGCATAAGTGATGCTGTATCCAGAGTACTATTTGCACTCTCAGTATGCTCATTTAAATCAGCTCTCTCTCTCTCTTTTTTTTTTAACCTAAACAAATAGATCTTAAAAGGAAATTATATCACTGTCCTAAGTTGAAAGCCATTATCATTTTTTATGCAGGGAAGGTGACCATAAACATAAGCACAACAGAAAAAAATCATCTGTCACTGAAGCAAGCTGCATGCTGATGCTGCCCAGGTGCTGTGCCCAGACCTGCTCTCTGTCCATTCCAGAGATCTCGCAAGTGCGGGCATGCACTGGAGATGCAAAGGAGACTTGCTGCTTGACCTAAGCTGGAGAGTTGTTCTCTCTGTAACCAGAGTTGCCCAGTGGGTACACCCTCTAAGTCAGCACAGACAAGCTGGGTGCATCTGAAGCAGTGTAGAAGGGGGCAGCTGGCAGTGTGAAAAGAGCCCAGAGCCCTGGGAGAGAACTGTGCTCAGACCCTGGGTGGGGGCGGTGGGTTAGACCCCTGAAGGCTCTTACCCTAGCTGCAGCTCAGAATCGCTCAGGAAACGCTCAATATCCAGAGCCCGCCCCAGGCCAGCTGAACGAGGGTCCCCTCACTCTCTGCAGATGGAGCTCAGTGTCCGGCCACCCGGGCCCCCCAGGATCATTAGGGCCAAAGGAGAAGATGAGGATGGCCAGCCATCTTTCCCCTAAATGACCAGCACCTCATTTTTCGTTTCTCCCCCAGATGCTAGCCTCCTGACAAAATTCCTTAAAGAAATTTCCGAGGACATGCTGGTGCTGGTGGCCTCTTACGACGACCCAGGGACCAAGTAAGTGGGAACCTCCACCTGCACCGTCCCTGACGATGCCAGGGACACACAGACAAGGGGGAAAAGTGAATCGAACACTTACCATATGCAGGCCCTTTCCCACTGTCCTGCGGCTCCAGCTGCTGGCAACTTCTCCTAAGAAACCAACCAGACAGGCGCACAAAGAGATGTTCTGGGGGATTCATGACAGTCGTGGTCACAACAGTGAAAAACTGGCCAATTAAAATACATTAATTAAAAAAAAAAACTGGCCACCTTCTCTGTCTGGTAATAGCCAACTGGTGACAGAAACCATGCTGTATGGCAACATAGAATGTATTATTATATAGACATAAAAGAGAAAATACTCCATCAGAAATGATGATGTAGAAAATGTTTAAGGATCTGGAAGAATCACTCTTTAGCATTAATTTTTTTAAAAATCAGGTTACAAAAGAGTCGCTATAATCCCACAGTGCATGAGGGAAAGAAACATGAAGGAGATATAATGAAATTTTACAATGATTATGTCAAGGGCAGGTGAGACTGTAAGTCGTTTTTAGTTACTTTGTAAAGTTCCATATTTCCAAGTGAACCTGCATTATATTTGTAAGCAAAAGCAGGGCCATTTTAACTCCTCTCCAGCCTTACGGGGTGGCTTTTGGAGGGGTGTCCTGGCTGCTCCCCACTCAGAGCTCCTCACTGCCACCCACACTGGAGGTGGGGTGGAGGGGAGCCCAGGAGATGCTCCCTTTCTCCCATCCCTCCTCATCGTCCTCTCTGGTCCCCTGCAGGATGAATGATGAAATCAGGAAGCTCTTCTCCAACTTGGGCAGCACCCACGCAAAGCAGCTGGGCTTCCGGGACAGCTGGGTCTTCTTAGGGGCCCAAAACCTCAAGAGTAAAAGCCCCTTTGAGCAGGTGAGTTCCTGGCAGCCTCCTTGTCCCAGTGAAGGGGGGATGCACGTCGCCATCGTGCAGGCGACGATGCCAGGGACGGACAGACAAGGGCTGGGGTGGCTTGGGAACAACACACGAGTCAGTGTGAGGAGGGCCACCCAGCTGTCGTCCACCCTGGAGGTCAGGGTGGCTCGAATGGCTCCTTCTCAAGTAGGAAGCAGCATTGGCCATTGTGCAAGGAGGTGGGTCCTGTATAAACACATAGATAAGTAGATAAGTACCAAAAAGGAGAAGGGAAAGGGGGAAAAAGATGAAAGGAAATTCAGGCATGGAGGAAAGGGAAAGGAATGTGGAGATGAAGCTCTAGTGACACGATGGGGAAAGGGGGAGTCCAGAGCAGAGAGTGGATGCCTATCTTCTGGTCCCCGCTGCAAGCCCCTCCACCCCACCTGTAAAGGGGCAGGTTTGGCCAGGGGAGCCCCAGGTTCCCTTCTAAGTTCCCTGTGGAGAGGGTGAGCTTGCACAAAGAGGAGACACAAGGAGAGCCCCACATGAGTATGTGGAGGTGTCAAGAAGGACCCGTGATCTGAGCTCCATAGTCAGTACCCAGGGGGCGGCCCAAGCAGAGGGCACCTGGGAGGCACCCAGTGGTGGGGCCTGAGGTGCACTCACCGGAGGAAGAGGAAGCCAGTGGAGGGTTGGGGATCCCAAGGAAATGCTGCACCTTGTCCCCCCCCATGCAGTCATCTGTGCATCCCCAGCTCAGAGCAATTCCAAAACCTGGGAGAACTGGCCAGGCCTCCCCAGCATGAAGCTGGCCAGTCTCTGGTGGTGAGAGCATTCAGCTTTGCCAGGACCCAAGACAGGAAGCTAAGGGTCAGGCATCTGGGACCACTGAGGAACGCAAACGCTGGCCTGAAGGCAATGGGGAGCCACGGTAGGCTTAAGTGGGAGAGTGACCAGATCAGATTGATAATAAGAAAGACTAGTATTCAGCAAGTGCTTGCTCTGTGCAGGTACGGCTGAGCAAGTGACCTGCAGGGTCTCATTTAGCCAGACAGACAGTGATCATGCATCTCACAGACGGAGATCCAGAACCTTGGAGACGTTTTAACCGTCTTGCTCTGTGATAGGGACGCATGTCTCATCCAGATCTGCAGCCTCCCCAACGCCTTCCTGTCCCGATACTTTAAGAACGGCCTCCCAGGCTGTGTAGAGAGCACTGTGGAAGGGGCACGCGTCTGAAGGAGGCCAGGAGGGGGCGGGGCTGCGGGAGGCAGAGAAGGGGCGGAGTCGAGCAGCCAAGTGCGGAGCTCCCGGAGGTGGGCGGGGAAAGGGCTGAGCCAAAGTGGGCGGCAAGGGGTCTTGCCTTGTTTGGAAAATGTTGGCCTGGTTTGTATGTGTGTCAGACGTATTCAGGTAGTCAGAAATTACTTTTTAAAAAAAAGAAGGAATAGATTAAAGTAGCTTCACCCTCTGGGGGCAGGGGCTCCAGAGTGCCCCTGTGCGTGGTGCCGAGGCAGGACTCCCTAGGAAGAGGCTTGACGAGGCACTGTTCCTCTTTAAAGCGCAGCTTCCAGACCCAGCAAAATTGGGCCAGTTACAGCAAAGAGGAAGCACGTAAGTAGACAAAAGTCAGCACCACCTTTTCCCTGGTTTCTATGATCAGCTGGTTGCAACCCAACACCCAAATAGGAACCAAAGACCCCAAACTGATTAAAAGCATCCTGTCCCTTGTTCTCACACATGGAAAGCTGGGTTTTAGAGAAGCCACACCTACCGTTTATTTTTTCTTCCTAAAGGTTCGTTAGCCACAGTTATCCCACTGGGAGATGTTTACCATTTACATCTTTCTTCCACATATTAGCCTGAGCGTTTTATGTTTTTTATTTTTAAATTTTGTACTATATCTATTTGTTGAAGTATAGTGTTCCCAGTACACAGCAAGCTGATTCAGTTATACATATGCACATATACTATTTTTCAGATTATTTTCCCTTATAGGTTATTATAAGATACTGACCATAGTGCCCTGAGCTATATAGTAAATCTCTGTTGCTTGTTGCATATCTATTTTTTAACTAAAAATCTGGCATTCTATTCA
Source organism: Bos mutus (assembly GCF_027580195.1). NCBI lineage: Eukaryota > Metazoa > Chordata > Mammalia > Artiodactyla > Bovidae > Bos > Bos mutus. Next base: position 42,989,798 of record NC_091638.1, read on the forward strand.
TACTAAGTCAAACAAATAGAGTCAAAATATCATAAATTTTTTAGTCAGGAAAAAATTCATTAAGTTTTCTAAGATATATGTCTCATACATACTATTTGTATATATGTATACATAAGCTTTTCTACCATGCTTGATAAAAGCCTGAGCATTTTAAACACAGTCTCTTTTTTTAAAAAAACTTTTATTGGGTATCATTGCCTTACAGTGTTATGTTACTTCCCACTGTACAGCAAAGTGAATCAGCTATATGTGTACATATATCGTCTCTTTTTGGATTTCCTTTCCATTTAGGTCCCCACAGAGCACTGAGTAAACTCCCTATGCTGTAAGTAGGTTCATTTAAACATAGTCTTAACTGATTGTATGCTCTTTACACATTTCTCTTCAATATTAATTAATATTACACAGTGGTTCCACCACTTGCTAGCTGGGCAGCCACAGGCAGTGACTTTGGCCCTCTGTGCCTCAGTTTTCCCATCTGTGAGCCGGGATGATAACAGCGGGCACTTCTTAGGCCACTGTGAAGATTAACTGCATAAAGTGCATTCTGCCTGACATAGAGGCATTCATGAATGGCTAGAATGCTTCTTTTTTTTTTTTATTGAAGAATAGTTGATTTACAATGTTGTATTAGTTTCCACTGTACATCAAAGTGATTCACCAAAGTTATACATATATACATATATCCTTTTTCATATGCTTTCTATTATGATTTATTACAAAATACTGAATATAGTTCCCTGTGCTATAGAGTAGAACCTTGTTGCTTATCCATCCTATATATAATAGTTTGCAGCTAGGATGCTGGTTTTTATTCTTGTGGTTGTTACTTTAATTTAATTGTTTATTTTATTATGGTTAGTATTATTTTTTATTCAGTATTGATTTATTGATAATTAAAAGCAGAAAAATGTATTGATATTGAAAGCAGAAAAAAATGAAAAAAAAATCTGTTCGCGATGCATAAATATATATTCTATCGTATAAATATATTTTACTTAATTTGGGAATTTGCCTTGTTTGATTTTTAGATTTTCTCTAAGTTTGTGTTAGGGGTTAGTTATTATTATTATAATTATTATTATTGTCACCTGGGATGTCCTAGCAGGGCTGAAGCTCTTCAAGCACCACTTCCCCAATGCTTGGTGCCACCGCCCCCACCCTCCAGGGCATGACAAGCAGTGACTAGACTCTGAAACCTTGGGCTAGTTGTCCTCCACCAGCCTCAGTTTACCTGTCGGTGAAATGGGCTAGAAATATCCTGCCCTCCCCCACCCCCCATGGGGCAGTAGTGAGGATGAAATGAAGCCATGTAGGTTTTAACACACAAGGCACATGCAGGCATGGGTCCTAACACAGTCAGTCTCTCTCTCTCTTTCTTCTGTCTCTCTAGTTCTTAAAGAACAACCCAGAAACGAACAAATATGACGGCTGGCCAGAGCTGCTGGAGCTGGAGGGCTGTGTGCCCCGGAAGGTATAGGGTGGTTGTGGCCCTTCCTGGGCTGGGCCCCGAGGCTGCTCCTGCCTGACCTGGGAATCGGAGCCCAGGATCACTGCGAGTCGGATGGGCAGGAGCTGACAGACGCAGGGGAGAAGTAGGAGCAGCCACGGGAAATGGAAAGTGCTGAGGGCCCTCCAGTACTCTGCCGGCTTCCTCTGCTGGAAACAAAACCCTCCTGGGTAGACGCATCCTCTCCGGAGTTGGCCAGCGTCCACGGGTCCTTCCGGAGCCAGCTGTCTGTGGAGAGAACAGGTGTGCTTTCCCTAGGGGACCACTGACTGTCGCTCCCGGGGGAAGGACAGGACAGACTGCCTGCAACTGAGCACAATTAAACTTTATTTTTGATGATTTCGAACCAAATTTCCCACCCCCTTGCTGTGCAGCACTTCCCGGGGGGTGGGAATGGTCCAGACAGGGTTTGCTCAGCCCCATGTTCCCACAGGTCAGCAATGGTGTCAATTCCCCGGTTAGGCAGCTGGAAGGGAGGTTGGTTTTACAGGGATCTCGTTTAGATATGAAAGCGTACGTGGTTCCAGCATGAGGTGTAAGACCCCCAGGAGCAGACAGGCCGGGGGCCAAACACAGAGAACACGGTCTTCCACTGCTGTTTGAATGAGAGCTGCGGAAAATCTGGAGCTGGTGAAGGGCACGCAGGGAGATCTGAGAAAGGCTGAAGGAAAAGCCAGGCTGCAAGGCTTCGGGGAAGACATCCTGGCTATCTCTGTGTGGGGCTCCAAGTACAGGTTATTTATCTGGGAAGTGATTCTGGAAAACACCCATAATGGGCAGGTAAGTAAGACAGGGAAGAGAAGGCAGCCTAGCAGGGGTGTATTGTCGACTCAGCTACCGCTGTGGGTGAGTGGAACTTAATCGCAGGGGAACCCCTAGGAACTGGTGTCACACACGCACCTCAGAGATCTCAGGAGAGGTGAGGGAGTTGGGGTACTGCCCATCGGCTGCGGGTGTTGCGAAATTCCTGGGCGCATCTAGTCTGCCCTACGTCGGGGAGAGCAGCCATCTGGACTTCGCGGAGAGTCCTTAGCCAAGAGATGTCAATACCAACCACGGGAGGCCACTGAAGTGGTGAAGCCCGAGGGATCTGGTGGTGAAACCCTGCCTGGGGTCTCTGAGAAGGGCCAGGGAAGAGCAGACCAAAGCCTGGGAAGAGTCATGGGGGCAGAAAGCACTGGCCCTTGGGCTCCTGGAGTGTGTACCAGGGAGAACGCAAGGCTCAGGGAGAAGATGCCCAGGCTCCAAGAGCAGACACCGAGCAGTGGGACAGCAGAAGCCAAAGTCCTGTGCACTCCATGGGTGTGGGGCTCACAGTTACCGAGCTCTGGGCACAGACAGGGCTTCAGAAGGGCCGAGAGGGCCTGGGCTAGAGGAGGACGAACTGTGGGAACCTTCAGCAGGGGCCTTGGCGGGGGGAGGGGGAGGCGGGGGCTGCAGTTGCGTGGGGTCAAGATCAGTGATCAGAGCCTGGTAAGACGGCAGTGAGCAGGCCTGGCTAAGGAAGTCAGAAGGTGCCTGGCCGGCCACCCTGCCAATGCTGCAGCCCCGTGCCTCTTCCCCAGGCATGGCAGCTCACTCTCAGGGCAAGTTTGCCAGTCCGACCCGACCACCTGCCCATCCATATAACGCTGGCAGCCCCGGGAGTAGACAAATTTGCCCCATTCCTCCCTTTTTGTTCCAAGTGGAAGGCCCTCTCCCCACACCTGACATGCTGACAGAGGGCTGCCCCTGCACGCCCAGTGCCCTTCCGTCCTGACCCCCCAGGACCAACGGGTCAATCTTGGGGCGGGGCCACGTGGGGGTGCTTCTGAAGGCCCTGGACCCTGACCAAGCCCCTCAGCCCCTCTTAGCTGACTCACTGTAATGGGTGGTTAGCCACCGCAGGCAGGGTGGCTGGTCAGAAAGGCCGGGCCCAGACCTGAGTGCTTGCTCTGCCACTCTAGCCGGACGAGCAGGTCATGTCACCTCTAGGCCAGAATTCTCCTTTGAGAAACGGGGGCAAAGGGCATCAGTCTCTCAGGGGCTTGTGGGCACTAAATATGATAAAGTAGCCATATCACCAGAAGTCAAAGAAGAACATACGTATGTCCGATGTTTGGGAAAACATCTGGCCAGACAGCCCCTCTGGGGATGAAGGTGCAGGCAGTTTGCATTATTAGCATACGCTACTCCTGGGTTTGGGATTTTTTTTTCCTTAAGACAAGCAAAAATATCTCATAAAATAAAACGAGGATGAATAAGACTGCTAAAGTGAGTCTATAACCAGGAAGAGGGCAGTGTTCTCGGCAGGGGCCACTCTTTAAAAAGGACCACCTGGTTGTGGTACTTTTCTAGAAGCTGCATTTGCACAGCACTTCAAAGAAGATTGAGAAAACGTCAACAGGATGAATCAGAGAATTGAGGAAGGGTCTCCTGGAGATGGGAGCTTGGAAAGGCAGCACAGCGAGAAGGTTGGTGCCCCACCCACCCACCCCCTCTCCCAGCTTGTGCTCAGACTGGCTGGGCAGTCTGCACTCTCCTTTAGAGAACTGCCCCAGGGCTACGCAAACCTTTGCTCCCGAGTGCAAAGAAGAGAGGCCGGGAAGTGCCAGAGTTCACAGGAGCACGGAGGGTCCATAGCTGATGACTTCCTGGTCTTGGGGCAGGACCGCCACGAGGGGTAATGCACACACCCCAGAGTTCCCTGTGGGCTCAAGTTAAAGCTGGGACTCTGCCTGAAAGCATCCCCTTCCTGCCCCCGTGCTCCCTTAACTATGTCTTCCAGTCCTTCATAAATCACTGGCATGAAGTCGTATCCCAAAGTCGGCTTCTGAGGGACTTTGGTTCCTCCCCTAGGAGAGGCGATGGGCATGGCCAGCCGGGTAGGGCTGAGCGCAGGCCTGGACTAGGAGACAAGACCACCCTGTCTGCACGAGTTTTCCTTAAACGCCACTTCTCAAAGCCACGCTGGGCCTCGCTGGGGCTGGCATCACAAAGTAGCAACCACCCATCAGACTCATCTTCAGGGCGTTGTGGTCACTGTAGGGTCCCCCGGGTCAGGTCAAGATTGGGGCAGGACAGAGAGTCCAAAACACCAGCCATCAAGAGTCTACTGCCCCGCTAAGGGTCAGCTCCCTCAGTTCAGTTCAGTTCAGTTCAGTTGCTCAGTCGTGTCCAACTCTTTGCAACCCCATGAATCGCAGCATGCCAGGCCTCCCTGTCCATCACCATCTCCCAGAGTTCACTCAAACTCACGTCCATTGAGTCGGTGATGCCCTCCAGCCATCTCATCCTCTGTCATCCCCTTTTCCTCCTGCTCCCAATCGCTCCCAACATCAGAGTCTTTTCCAATGAGTTTAGATTGACTAGTTTTCTGTGATTATGGTTTCAGTGTGTTCAGCTCCCTCACTCACCTTCTGTATGTCAGAAACTGGGTGTTTACTGGGTACACCTCGATGAAGGAAACGAGGCATAGTCCAGGAGGGTCACAGATGAAGATGCAATGCAGCTTGAAACAGCTATGTTGGGGAAAGGCTGTAGGGTCAGAGAAGGCATCCTGGAGGAGGCAGCATGCTCGGCAAGCCTGGGAATGTGCCAGAGTTCACCAGGCAACGAGGGGAAAGTGGCATATGCCAGGCGAGGCAAGAGTATAAAGGAGGCCTGCCAGGGGCACAGAGTGGGTGCCAAACGCTGAGCGGACGGGGTGAGGGGGCCTTGTTGGCTAGGCGAAGGGGCTCAGATTCTGCCCAGGAGCTGTGGGGATCAGTGAGAGGTTTAAGCTGAGGCTGGCATGATCGGATTTGCAGTTTTTAAGACATTCCTCCTGGCTGTTGTATGGAGAAGGGAGCGGAGGCAAGAGGGTCAGTGAGGAGGCTGCTGTGTCATCCGGGGATAGTGGGTGGTGGCCTGGCCAGAGACAGGATGGGGAAAAGGGACCAGTCTCGGGTATTCGGGAAGTAAAATGGACAAGACTCGGGGACTGACTCTGTCATCATCGGGGTGACAAGCCTTCAGGAACCCCTGCAAGGTACTCATGACCTCGGACTCTGGGGCTCGTATTTCTCTTCATCGTTCCCACCAGCGTGCCTCTCCTCTCTCCCAGGAGTGAGGATGGGGCTGTGAGTGGAGCTGGTGTTCCCTAAGTCACAGCAAGGGCTTTCCAGTAGCTGTAATTCTGGTCATCACCAGTAGGTGGCAGCCCAAGATAGAAAGGGAAGGCTGGTATGTTCACCCAGTTCTTGGGAAAGGCGTGGTGCTTAATAGACTGGTCCCCTGGGACTTGCTGATGGGCAGTGGCCTTACCACCACTATTATGAGGCACGTCACAACAGCACGTCCCTAACTTCTATGGAGACTTGGCTGTCATATAAATAGGCTCTGCACAGAGCTTTACATGAGTTACCTCATTTCATCCTCATAGCCGCCTGGGGTGGGGATCCTTGTTATTCCTTTTATGCATACGGAAAAATGAGGCTCAGAGAGGTCAAGTAACTTGTCCAAAGTCACACAGCCAAGAGCCTCAAAATAAAGATTGGCATCCCAATCTATCTCCATCACTACGGGAAACAGACTCAGAAAAACTTGCCCTAAAACTACTCTGAAACTACTACTGTTTTCTATTCCCCTTTACTCTTCCCCCTTGATTCCCTCTCCCTTCCTCCTCCTCCTGCGTGCCTCTGAAGACTTCTGAAAATTGCCAAAGGTCTCACCATCTACCATCATTCTTTGGGAGAGATGGAGGGGGCTGGGCTTGAGAGATCTGGAACTCCTCTGTTAGATCCCTGCCGCGTAGCGCAGGCCTTGCTTTTTTCCACAAGGCTGTGGGCCAGGAAGGAGCAGATGTTTATCTGCTTTTTTGCGGATGAAGAAAGAAGCTAAGCGCTGTGCCCAGGCCACATGGTGAGACCAGGCCACGCTGGATCTGGCTAGTCCTGATCCTCCACCACCAGCCGCTGTTTCACAAACCACTCGTGTATTCCAAGCATCGCCCCTGCAGGGACCACCAACCCCACTCCTCCTGCCCAAGGCACAGGGTCCAAAGGCTGGTTTTCAGACCCCTGTCTTGCCAGGAGCTAGGCTTCAGACATTCAGTCAATCGAGGCATCCAGTCAAGCCAGCTTGCAGTGTGGTTCATAAGCCCTATTTCAGCAGGGCTCCAAGCAGGTGGGGGAAAATTAATAAATGTGTAAAATTCCTTTTTCTCCCTTCCCATGCCACCAAGAACCAAGCCAGTGGATAATTATGGGATGGCTGCCAACAGAGTTTGGTCTTCAGAGTTGACTGATGGCGCTTGTACTTCTGTGGCTGGCTGCCAGTCTAGTCACCACTCTGTCCAGTTTTGTGGGTGTTCTTACTGCAGGAGATCAGAAGCTGTACCCCTACTGTGACTGGGACAGGCAGAAAAGGCAGGGGCTGAACCCAGGAGAAGCAGCAGAGGGAAGAAGCCACACTTTTGCTTGGCTGGATGGGGCATAGGTGCTGGGGGAAATCAGCAACAACAATAACAACAGTATTGATAATCGCCATGCACCGAGCACTTGCGATGAGTTAGGGCCGTGTTAAGCACTCTACATACTTAAGACTATTTCATCGAATCCTGCATCATTTCTTTATCCCCTCCACCAATATATGGACTTCCCTGGTAGCTCAGATGGTAAAGAGTCTGCCTGCAATGTGGGAGACCCCGGTTCAATTCCTGGGTCGGGAAGATCCCCTGGAGAAGGAAATGGCAACCCACTCCAGTATTCTTACCTGGAAAATCCCATGGACCGAGGAGCCACCAATATGTACTGAGTGACTGCAACATGCCGAGCGCTATTCTAGACGCAGGGGAGTAAACTGAGGAACAAGATAGGCCAGTCCCAGACTTTGTGAAGATGCCATTCGGGTAGGGATGACAGACAATGAACACGGTTTCTGACGAGTGCTATAATGAATACTCAACAGCTCTGGAGGCCGCAGGAAGTCTGGGAAAGCTTCTCTGAGGCAGTGATAACTGAGCCTAAAAGACAGAGTAAAGAATCGTGCCAAGATTTTAAAAACAAATGAATTCAAGGGAGAGAGATGGGGAACATTTCAGGCAGCAAGAGCAGCCAGTGGAAAGGTGCCGAGGTGAGAATAAAAGTGGTCCAAGCAGGAACTGTCGGGGAGAGGAGGGCTGCGGCAGGCGAGGCCCCAGAGGCAGGTAGCCCGAGCAGGAACTGTCAGGGAGAGGAGGGCTGCGGCAGGCGAGGCCCCAGAGGCAGGCAAGACCGGATGAATCAGAGCCCGTGGACCATGGGGGACTCCAATCCATGGGCAAAGTCAGGTCTAGAACATCTGATCCTGCACCCTTCACCACCAGCTGCCATCTCATATGTCATCCAGGTCACAATCACTGTGCCAGGCTCTGTGCTGGAGGAAAGGGAAGGCCACCAGGCTTTCCCCACCCAGCCAGCTCTTGGGAAAGGACGCTGTGCCGAATCACACTGCTTGCCTGGGGCTCGCCAGCGGGCAGTGGGTCAATCATCCATATTAGTAACAGTGGGATAACAGCAGCATCTAAATTCCGTGGACAATTGCTGTCGTCGAAACCTGTGTCAGAGCTTTATGTGAATTACCTCATTTCAACCTCACAGCCCTGTGGGATGTGGGACCACTGTCATCCCAGTTTGGTCAAGAGGAAGATTGTGAAGCAGGGAATGACACTTAAGCTTTAACAGGACAATGGCTTCAGCTGCACGCACCTTCCCTTCCAGCCCTCAGAGCAGCAACCCCCGTGAGCTGTGGTTATCTGACCACCACACCACCACCACCACCACACACACACACACACACACACAGGTGAAGAACCCATGGCTCAGAGGTCAAGTCATGTGAGGAAAAGAGCTGTGACTCCAGCCCAAGGTGCCCAGCCTTAATCTTGCCCGGGCCGGTGACAACCAGCAGGGAGGGGGTGAAATGAGGAGGAGGGTGACTGCTGGGCAACGCGGAAACCTTGGCCCCCAGCCTGGAATCCGGCCTCCAGATATTTTCCTGGCCTGAGCCCAAACTGGCCGCCTTGCTTGGACTGCTGCTCTGGTGAATGAAGCATTCCGCTCTGGGCATCTCTGCTCCGGAGAACCCCAGCCCCAAGTGCCTCCTCAGATCTGTCCTAAACAGGGCTGAGCAGCCTGAGGGTCACATCCCCACACAGACCCTCCCGATCCCCCACCCCGGCCTGTCTGCTGGCTTGAAGGTCAAGGCCTGCCCTCCGGGCCGCCAGAGGTCACCCGCCACGCCCCAGCTGCCGCTGCCGGGGGACAGGACCGCTCTGCCCCTCCCTGGCAAGGGCAGGAGTGCATAAGGTGAGGAACCACTGGGACCCCAGGAGGGCATGCGGCTGCCTGGGGACACCGGCCCCTCGTCAGGATCAATCACCCTAAGCCTGTCTGAGGAGCAGCCGGCTTAGGAGCAGCCGTGAAAGCCGCCTTTGTGCCCAAGGAGAATGAGCCGCAGGAGGACGTGGGCCCCTGGCCCAGGGCACCCCTTGGGCCTCGGATCCTGAAATAACACCGAGGGGAGGACCACCCGCCTGGCCCCCGCCCCACCCTGCCCCGGGCCCAGCCAAGCCCTGTGCCCGCTTTGTGCCATGGGAGCTGCCCAGGGGAAGAAGGTAGGAGCCCCCGAGGGTCCTGCAGAGGCCCTGGACATGGGGAGGGAGGCTGCGCCCGCCAGGTGGGGTCCCTCACACACTGCTCGCCAGCCCCCTCCCTGAGCTCAGAGCTAAGATTTCATGTAGAAACCTGGCTGGGGCTCAGGGCAAGGCCGGCGTCCAATCTGTCCGTCTCTGAATCAGACCTGGGGCCGCCCGGCCTTTCAGGCTCCCTGGTCTTATACACACACACACCCGCTTCCTGCCCTACCTCGGTTCCCCGACCATTCCCCCCAGCCCCACCCCCAGCACCAGGGGAGCCTGGCACAGGTGAAGGCGGGGCAAGAAAACAATAACGACCATTGTAATTAACTTGGCTAACCAGTGGTCACCAGAGGTAGAGCCAAGGGCAAGTTACTGAAGCTATCTGTAGCTCATTCCCTCATCTGTGAAATCGGACAATAGTAGTCACTACCTCCCAGGCTTGTGGTGGGGATTAAAAGAATTACAACATGCGAAGCATTTGAAAGAGTGCCTGGCACATAGTGGGCTATATATGGCCTGTTGTTGGTAGATTTGTCTTCATATTATCCATCTATCCATGTTATCCATCCATTATCCTTCTAAGTCTGGGGTCTCCGTGGGGTGGGGGGAGGGAGTGTTGTAGGTAGCACATCCAGTGCGGCATTTCTGAAAACGAGGTCTGTACACCCCTTGTGTTGGCTTTAAACATGGGGAGGGGGAGGTCTGGGAGGGGGCTTGTTAACCTGTCGCTTTCTCAGGGCCCACCCAGAGCTCCTGGGTCAGAGTCTCTGAGGAGGGGCTGGGGAATTCTGGCACATGTTCACAGCCATACCAGGACTGCCCACCAGCAATGTGGTCAGGCTGCCAGGTCCCAGCTCCTCCACCCGCTTACTGTGGTGAGGAACCCCACCCTCTGCATCCCAGTCCTCACCTGGGAAGTGGGGTGGGTACCCGTCTCTGGGGGGTTCCCTGAGATGCTGCCGGTAAAGTGCTTATCAGCTTCCTGACCCCCAGAGGGCCCCATACACGGAGACACTAATCCTCACCCAGCTGTGATGACCTATTGTATTAAAGGCGGGGAAGTGAGGTTCAGAGGCCAAGCGTGACTTCTTAGCCAGTGTGAAAAAGGGCAGGATTTTGACTCCCTTCTGCTTAACTGCAAGCTTTCTGCCAACCCAGCCCATCCCACACTTTTCAGATTTAAAGAAGAGTACACCGTAGACCTATGGAGGAAGAACTCTGGTCCTCAGTTTCTCCATTTGCAAAACAGGAGTGTTGGGCTCGATAACCCCTGCATGCATGCTAAGTTGTATGACCCCATGGACTGTAGCCCACCAGGCTCCTCTGTCCATGGGATTCTCCAGGCAAGAATACTGCAGTGGGCTGCCGAGCCTTCCTCCAGGCAATCTTCCCAACCCAGGGACTGAACCCAGATCTCCTGCATTGCAGGCCGGTTCTTTACCATCTGAGCCGCCAAGCCTCCTAGTGCTGGCCTCGCTTCCCATTGCAAGGCTGACTCCTGCCTGCAGGGGTCAGTGTGGGTCACCTGCAGTCAGGGCAGGAAGGTGATCGGACACAGCCTCTGGGAGTCGCAGAGCTGCCCTCCCAGCCAAGCTTCGGGCCCTGGCCCTGGCCCCAGCCGATCCCCTCTTTCAGAAACATTCTTTCCACTCCTCCCCTCTGGATCCTATCTGTGCTGAACCTGAGGCAGGGAGTCATCATGGAAGCCAGCTTCCCAGGCCTAAAAATGACCCTAATAAGGTCTGTCCCAGGAAGGACGGAGTATAGCTCACGGTCTGCCTCTCGCTGTTCCTCCCCACCCCCTGGCAGACATCGGCAATCGATCCCCTACCCTTTCCCACTAAGTCCAGACAGCTTCAGAATCCTCAACGTAGCCTAACGGGTCAGTGAGAACTTGCCCCCAGGTTGAAAGCCACAGCTATCCCTGGACCCCCACCCCTTCCCCACCCCAGGGGAAAGCCCTCCAGGGAGAAGGCAGCTGGGCACAGTGATTGGGAACATGGGCTACACAGTCAGACAGGCCTGTGTCAGTTCCTCCTCACCCTCTGTGACCTTCGGCAAGTCACTGCACCTCTCTGATTCTACTTTAGTAAACGAAAGATAAAAGACCCTCTTCAGATTATCGTAAAACCCAAATGATCCCATGCCTGGAACAAAACGGGCGCTCAGTCTCTCCCTGAACCGGCTCCTCCCGTGCCTGCGTCCTCTTCTGAGCCTCACCAAACTTCCCTCGAGCCAGCACAGCCAATGGCAGGCATAAAAGCTGACACCCAGCAGCTGTGCCTTCCCCCACTGGTCATGGTGAGCCAGGCTGGAGCGAAGGCTGTGAGCAAGCCTCAAGCCAGGCTCCCCCTTCGGTAGACCACCCCACCAGACCTCCCCCATGCCCACCTCCCTCTTTCCAGAAGCAACACCCCGCTGGCCTCTGTGTGGAAAGTAATCCCTGTCACCTATGCATGTATTCTCCCACAGGCTTGTCCCATGAAATGCACCCTGCTATCCTCAGAGGCATCCCATACCCCGCCCCCAGTTATGGTTTAATCATAATCATAAAATGACAAGTCTGAAAAAGCCTTGATGATGTGGTCCAGCCCCGCCTCACTAAACAGCTGGGAAGACTGAGGTCAGAGAAGGGAAGGACTTCCCAGGGCCATGCAGCCAGGGCCAGGGCATTTCTGTAGCCTGCAGCTCCTTCCCCAGCACCAGGAAGGGAGGACAGAGCTGCCCCTTGGAGATGACTCCTGCCCACAAAGTGCGCTCTCGGGTACCCAACTCCACCCACCACATCTTCATCTCTCCCGCCCCAGCCTCCCCCAGCAAAATAGTAACTGGATACCTGCTCCCCTGGGTCTTCCCTGGTGGCTCAGTGGTAAAGAATCCTCCTTCATGTTGATGTATGGCAAAACTAATACAATATTGTAAAGTAATTAGCCTCTAATTAAAATAAATAAATTTTAAAAAAAAGAATCCTCCTGCCAATGCAGGAGACCTGGGTTCGATCCCTGGGTCAGGAAGATCCCCTGGAGAAGGGAATGGCTACCCACTCCAGTATTCTTGCCTGCAGAATCCCATGGACAGAGGAGCCTGGCGGGCTACAGCCCATAGGATCACAAGTAGTTGGACACAACTGAGTGACTGAGAACACTTGCACCTGCTTCCCTGTGCCAGGAACTGAGCCAGGGATGGAAAGGGATGGTTCCTGCCTTCACAGCCGTCTCTGTGAGTTGGGGAGACGGACAGGCAGGCAAATAATGATAAGTGGAAACAGCGTGTGTGACGGTAAAGATGGGGCTGACCGGTCGGAATTGTCAGGACCATCTCCAGCTGCAGTTGGGGGCGCCAGGTATGAGGAATCCAGGTTGAAGTCAGCTGCTGAAATTCCCACAAATTGTATTTCAGTTAGAATGCCATCTGCTTCGAGGAAGGGAAAACCAAAAACCAGTTGGTCTAAACCATAAGGAAATTTATTGGGTTCCCTAAGTGGAGGTCCAATGGCTCAGTGATGTCTCCAGGGCATTTCCTAGAAACGCACAAGCAAGGTTCCCTTGAATTTCATTGGGGGCGATTAAGTCACATGCCATCCCTAAAGCAACCCTTTTCCCCTGGGGAACACCAAGGCCATTGGCTTCACCTGGAATCCTGAACCTGGTGCTGGCAAAGGATGGAAGCAGGACCATGGGATTGGTTGAGGCCAACCAGAGACCCCTTGGGGCTGGAGATCAGGCCCCCAATGTCACCCCCCAAAACCCAACAGGAGAGAGTAAGATGGATGCTGGGCATTCAGTCATAATGTGCCTGCCACCTCCGTGCGGGAGCTGGTGGTATCTCTGACCATGGTGTGAACAGAATGGAAAGAAATTGAGAAGTTCAAGGGGGAGGCAGAAAGCGTGCTGGACCAAGAGTCAAAAAGCAGATACAGTTGCCCCTACTCGTCCTGGGCAAGTTCTGAACTTCCCTTGAACTCAGCATGTTGTAATCTGCAAAGCGGGGACCCAGGCCACACTCAGGATTTTTGCAAAGGATCAGATGAAGGCATTTTCAATACACGGAAGCAGTGTTTCTGTTTGGAACATTCCAGAAGCTGGAAATATTGGCCAGCTGGGTGTGCGCTGATTTTCTTTATTTTTTATCTTTGGCCGCACTGGGTCTTTTGTGGTACACGGGCTCTTGGCTGCTGTGCACAGGCTTGCTCTAGTTGTGATGTGCTGGCTTCTCGTGGCTTCTCTTGCTGCGGAGGCACGGCTGTAAGGCGTATGGGCTTCAGTAGTTACGGCTTGTGGTGCACGGGCTTAGGTACTGCCCCACAGCACGTGGGATCTTAGTTCCCCAGCCAAGGATCAAACCCATGTGCCCTGAATTGGCAGGTGGATTCTTAACCACTGGACCACCAGGGTCCTGGCATGGACCTGGTGGACACCATTTTCCTGTGCCCTAAGGCCACCTAATGACCGTTTTCCTGGGCCCTAAGGCCGCAGGACCGCCAGAGTCCTGGCATACGTTAATTTTAGAGAGATGAGAGCAGACAACAATGTCCTGCCTGGAGCCTTGCTTTAAGTTCTTGTGACAATGAGGTTGCAGGTCCTTGGGTAGAAAGGGTCCAGGAAAAGCAATTCCCGTGGACCTCAGACGGCCCTTGAGGGCATGCACACAGCATTCTCTAAAACAGTCCTCCGAACTCAGCACCACCCGGGTTTTTCACTTCCGTGAACAGCTCTGTTGATGTTTGCCAAGACGCTCATTGCTTTGCATTCATTTTCATTAGAAGAACGTTTCCGTGGCTGAAACAAAAGGGAAGAAAATTGGGAGAGATGGCTAATTTTGATAAACATCCTGGAAGGGAGTGTTTGTTCTTACAGAGCCCAAAAGGCACCCATCTGGCACAGCCCCTCTGACTCCCTGAACAGTTATCCCCATCATGATGGATGGGTGCTCTTAGCCCAGGCCCAGGGAAGGGTTCCACTCGCCAGCCCATAGCTGAGCCGGGCCTGAGGGCTGCGTTAGGAGCCCCTCGCCATCCAAGCCAACCTACCCTTGCTACTCTGCCCACCACCTCAGACCGTTTCTCTGAGGGGAAAGAAGTTCACCACCAGGTTCCCAGAGGACTCAGAATGGGGGGCTCAAGGCCAAGAGGAGAAGGAGGTCAGGAGCCCATGGTGAGGCCCCTTCCTCACCCCCAACAAAGCAGAGACCTGCTCCTGGCTGAGCCCTGACTCCCAGCATCCCACCAGCCTCCCGGGCCTCACTCACACCAGCGGCTGATGCCTGGAAGGCCTCCCGACGGCTGCCCGCACGTCCAGCCCATCTCTGAGCTCCAGGCCCAGGGCCTGCCCACCTACTCTTCTTGGACCAGGCATGTGTTGAATTCTGACTGTACCCCCAGCAGACGTTCCGTCACAAGGTGTGAGGGCAGACGAGGAGGAGGGGACATAGCAGTTTCTGAGCACTGACCCTGCCAGCCACCACGCTCGGGGCTTTCAAAGGCTTCCCTCCAGCCTCCCAGCCCCGCAAGGCAGACGATGCCATGCCCACATCATGGATGAGTGACACCCATGGATGCGGCGCTCTGAGCAGCTGAAAGGGGCTTTTGAAGGCAGGTAGAATGACCTTTGGAAGCAGAGAAAGGGCACCGTTTTCCTAAGGGCCCTAGGCCACCTAATGAAGCTGTCATTCCCTGCTGCTCTTGGCTTCCCAGGCTGGGTTCAGGAGTTCCCTGAACAGGTGTACAGGTCGGGCACTGCACAGAAGCGATGAGTGCATGGGTTCGTAGGGGTGGGAATCCATCCCACATCTGCCAGTGGAGCCTTGTCCCCGGGTGCTGGTTAAGTCTGCCCAGAGGCAAGAGTATTGCTCTATGTAATGATGCAATGCCATCGCTTAAAGCCCCTCAACCACCTTTCCTAAGACTAAAACTTTTCCTGTCCGTCTTTGTGGCTGGAAGTCCAGCTTGGGAGGGAACGACATTGAAGGAGAAAGAAAGATGCCCGTCCAGCTGGCACTTCTTCTAGGATGTCTTCCTTGCGTGGGTCTCAAATGCCCACACAGGACTCGGGGCTGAGTAAGCAGGGGGAGGGGCAAGCCTGTTGCAGAGCTGTATTTGCCTAACTAGGTCTGCATGTTTTACTAAACCTGAAGGGCTAGCAGGGGTAGCCGAGAAGGGGCCAGGGAGATGAGCAGGGGGTAATGGTCTTCTTGTGAATGTGCTAAGAATCCTCACCACAAAGGTACCGACGCCCCTGTTTCACCAGGGCAAAAACCCAGACTCAGGGAGGCACCCTTCAAGTACCAGGGCTGGGACTTGAACCAAATCTGTCTGGTTCCTAAGACCACCTTCTCTTTTTTGACTTGTTTTTTTCGATCATCAGGATGAAACCACATCTCCATCCAGAATAAATCTTCACCTTGTGGGTAGAGTTACTAGCTGGTGCTGATTCCGGCCCCACTGGGAGCAGCACCAAAGAAGGGCTTTAAAGTTCAGAGGAATTTAATTTCCATCATGAAAGAACTCGGAGGTGGGGCAGGAGGGGCCAAATCAAAAGCCGGCTTTTGAGAAGGCAGAAACCCAAAAGCAGCTCCCTTGCGGGGCCCGGGGGATCTGCTTTCGGAACATTGTGTCTCCTAAGCCCACGTGAACGAGGGGCTTTGTTAGAGTGAGAGATCAGATCTCAGGCCTGCGGTGGAAGGGAGGGGCAGGTGGCTGGAGCCTTGTTTCTTCATCTAAAATCTGAGAGGGGCTAAACGCAACCAGCAAAGCCACGCCAAGGAAGCCATGGGAGGCAGGCTTGGTGTTGGTTTCCCTGCTCCCAAGGTGCAAGTCACGATGGGGCCTGGGGTGTCCCACAGGACTGTTA
Source organism: Bos mutus (assembly GCF_027580195.1). NCBI lineage: Eukaryota > Metazoa > Chordata > Mammalia > Artiodactyla > Bovidae > Bos > Bos mutus. Next base: position 43,005,795 of record NC_091638.1, read on the forward strand.
CCCATAAGAACAGAACCCACGGGGCCCAGCCAGAAACCAGGGGGTGACTGCTGTTCAGAGGGGCCTCCCTGCAGGGTTGTCCTTAGGCACTTACACTCTTGGGAACACTTTGGGGTCGTTTTGGGGTGGTGGTGTTCAGCTGCTCAGTCATTGTCCGACTCCTTGCGATCCCACGGACTGCAGCACACCAGGCTTCCCTGTCCTTCAGTATCTCCCAGAGTTTGCTGAAACTCATGTCCATTGAGTTTTGGGGTGTGCGATGGGGCAAACGTTCAGGGGGAGTCCTGCCATCAGGTCAGCATCAGTGAAGGTCCCACAGAGATTGTGATCACAAGCAAGCACGGGGAAGTGACGTCTTGGTTCCCTGGGGCTGGGTGGCTGAAAGCAGCAGAGGCGTATCCCCTCACAGCACTGGAGGCTGGAGGCCTGCAATCAGGGTGTCGGCAGAGCCAGGTTTCTCTGAAGGCTCTGGGAAGAACCTGTGCTCTGCCTCTCTCTCTGCTTCCGGGGTATGTGTGTGCTTAGCTGCTCAGTTGTGTCCGACTTTTTGCAACCCCATGGACTGTAGTCCACCAGACTCCTCTGTCCCTGGAATTTTCCAGGCAAGAACACTGGAGTGGATTGTCATTTCCTTCTCCAGGGGATTTTCCCAACCCAGGGATCAAACCCGCGTCTTCTGTATCTCCTGCATGAGCAGGTGGCTTCCTTAGCACTGCGTCGGCTACTTTGAGCCATCTTTGTCACCCCTTGGTTTATAGATGCATCTCACCCGGGTCTGCCAGTGTCGTCACGTGGCATCTCCTGTGTGTCTGTGTCTCTTCCCTTCTTAAAAGGACACCAGTCATATCAGCTTAGAGCCCACTCTCATGACCTCATTTTAACTGAGTACATTATCAAAAACCCTGTTTGCAATTCAGGTGACATGCACAGGTACAGGGGCTAGGGCTTCAGCATAGCTTTTAGGGGATACAATTCAATCCAACCCCTAACCGTGACCCCGTTCATCCTCTCTTGGCTGTGCTCCTGGGGCCTGCAGTTCATTTTAGCTTCTGTTCTTGGCAGTGGCTTCCCACGTGGGATACCCAGAGAGTTTCATTTTGATTCAGAATCTGACCCGCTACTCTCCTGAGTAAAGCCCTTCAAGAGCCGTTACAAGGAAATCACAACCACAGAGAAGAGGGTATGAGCCCTCTGTGCCCTTACTCCGGCCTGGCCACCTAAGACGCTCACACTGACTCTGCTCCAGCAATGCTGGACTCCACGGCTTCCTCCAACAAGCCAAGAGCTTCCCCGCCTCAGAGCCTCTGTTCTGCTGTGCCCTCCACCCAGGGCGCTCTTCCCTGGCTCTTTCCATGACCAGGTCCTTCAGGCTTCAGCTTAGAGAGGCCACCCCTGACCCCTCCAGCTAAAGTACCTCGATCTTGGTCCCCAGTCCTGCAGCTGCTACACAGAACTTACTTGAGTATTTCTTTATTTTTAAAAATGTTATGGCCACCCTCGATCTTCGTTGGCACATGCAAGCTTCCTCTAGTTGCAGCAAGAGGGAACTACTCTTCATTGTGGTGCTCGGGCTTCTCGTTGCAGTGGCTTCTCGTGGAGCACAGGCACTAGGTGCGTGGGCTACAGTACTGGCACAGAGGCTTTGTTGCCCAGAGGCATGCCGGATCTTTCCGGACCAGGGATCGAACCCGTGTCCCCTGCATTGGCAGATGGATTCCTAACCACTGGACCACCAGGGAAGTCCCTTGGCTGTTTCTTTAACTGTTTCATAGCTGGCTTTCCCAAGCTCCACGTCAGCTCTATGAGGGCAGGAACCTCCCTGTCACTCAGTCTGGATGCCAGGGGACATATCCTAGGAAGGAGACTCAGTGAATCCAGAGCTACCATCCAGGAAACTCACTCCTTCCTTCCACAGGTATGTCCTAAGCACCCACTTTGAGTCCGACGCTGCCTCAGGCCCCGGGCATGGAAGAGAGCCCAAGGGAGACAGACTACAGGCTGCACTGAATGACTGACCGACAGGATTAGCAAAGGGAGCCCTTCACACAGGCCTTCACCACCAGCTGCCAGAAAATACTGAAAATTCTAATTGTGGCTTCCCTGGTGGCTCAGACGGTAAAGAACCTGCAATGCAGGGAACCCAGGATCTATCCCTGGGTCGGGAAGATGCCCTGGAGAAGGGAATGGCAACCCACTCCATTGCCTGGAGAATTCCATGGACAGAGGAATCTGTAGGGCCAGTCCATAGGGTCACAAAAGAGCTGGACACAACCGAGCATGCATGCGGTGTGTCCTACCACACCCCTCTGGTGTCCGTCACCCGCTGTGGGACCCGAGAGCAGACAGGCGGCATGGAAGCGTAGGCCAGGATAAAACCACAGGCAGGGGTGGGATTACCTCAGCATGCTGCTGCTGCTTGTATTCCTTAATGGTCTTGATCTTCCCCGGATTGCGCCTGGTAAACACCTTCCACTTCACCCTAGTCTGAGCGGCTAGGAGACAGTAGCTTGATTGCTGGATCTACAGTGAGATGCCGCTGTTGTCCTCCTCTGCACTTGGGAAAATTGACCCAGTAAGTGCTTGGCTCCAAAGTCTGCCCACCCCTTGGCCTCTGCATTGCATTCGTTCTGCATTTGTATTGTATTTGGTTTTGCGCTAGTACTGTATTTGGTTGCAGTATGCCTCCACATACCTACCCCACGGATATCTCGGACGAGGGGAGGACCAAGATTGTAAGGGTCAGTCAGGCTGTTTGAGGTGGAGTGTGCGGCAGGCTGCAGTCTGTAGTGTTGCAAAGGGCTGGGCAAAGTGAAGGGGCCTAGCGCACACGCATGGTCAGGACACGCATGGCGGCTGCTGTCTTGCCCTGTGTTCCTCCGCTGCTCGGCCAGCTTCTACTCCACCGATCCCCTGTGCACAGGGACGTGCTTGCCCTCTGCCCCAGCTCCTGATGGTTCTAATCCTTAGCCCAGAACAGCTCCACCTGCTAGTTTATTAAAAGGAAACACCTGCCCTCATGATGCTCCTTAACCTAAGGGGCTCTGCGGGCTATGCCCCAGCTGCTGGTTTCCCTGGTAACCGATGAGCCAACCTATTGGTCCATTCATCTATAAATAGCAGCCGCCTTTTTCCCTGAGTAGCAAAGGTGGCGGCCATGACCTGTCTGCTGGCCTGGCTGCTTTACACGCTGGCATGTCGCTCTGGGACCTTTTGCTTCAGAAATGTTAGACCAAATGCACGTTTTGACGACTCTGTCAGTATCTCCGGGCTCTTCTTTCTCGAGGCTGGGCAACCACAAGGCTTGCAGACCTGCGGGGGTAGCCCAGTGCTCTCCCTCCTTCCCCCACCGGTAATCACTGGTTTGTTTCCTACATCGGTGAGTCTGTTTTGCTATATACGTGTGTGTATGTATGTGTGTGTGTGTGTGTATATATATGTATATTAGATTTGATGTATAAGCGACATCTGCATGTTTGTTCTTCTCCGTCTGACTTATTTCACTAAGCATGGTGTTCTCCAGGTCCTTCCATGTTGCTACAAATAGCTGAATGTCGTTCTGTTTTAAGGCTGAGAAGCACTCCACTGTGTATATATACCCCACACTTAATCCACTTGTCTGTTGATGAGCCCTTGGGTCTCTCCCATCTACTGGCTATTGTAAACGGTGCTGCTATGAACACTGGGGTGCATGTCTTTTCCAATTAGTGTTTTTATTTGTTCCAGATATATACCCAGGAGTGGGGTTGCTGAATTATATAGCAGTTATTTTTTGTTTTGAGGAACCGCCATCCTGTTTTTCATCATGGCCGAACCAATTTACGTTCCTACCAACAGCATACACGTGTTCGCGTTTCTCCTTGCCAGCATCTGTTATTTGTTGACCTGTTGATGATGGCGATTCAGGCAGGTGTGGGTGATACTGCATCATGGTTTTGATCCGCATTTCTCTGATGGTTAGCGATGTTGAGCGTCCTTTCATGTGCCCATTGGCCATCTGTATGTTGTCTTTGGAAAAAAATGGTTGAGTGTCCTGCTGTTTTGTTTTTTTTTTTTTCGATTGGGTTGTTTGCTTTCTTGGTGTTGAGTTGTAGGCGCTGTTGTGTTTTGCGTGTTGACCCCTTGTCAGTCATGTGGTTGGCGGGTATTTCCTCCCATTCAGAGGGTTGCCGTCATCTTGCGGATGATTTCCTTTGCTGTGCAGGGGCTTTTGCGTCAGCTTGGGTGCAGTTGGTATGTTTTTGCTGTTGTCTCTTTTGCCTTGGGAGACTAGGGGACTGTTGCCGTGTGGTGCTCCGCCTGTGTCCTCTTCTGGGAGCTCTGTGGTTTCAGGTCTTGCTTTTGGGTCTCTCGTCCATTTTGAGCGTCTGTGCATGGCATGGAGGAATGCTCTGGTCTCGTGTCCTGCACGTGGCTGTCCAATTTCCCCAGCACCATTTAGCGAAATGGTTGTCTCTTGTCCATTATATACTCTGGCCTTTTTCAGCTTTTCCTCTTTAAGAATAAGTCTTTAACAGTGATGATTTTAAAATCTGCAACTTTTAGTTGTCTCATAAGGTTTTAAGTGTGTTTGAACTTTTGAAATGTCTTTTGGTATTAAAAAAAAATGAGGGGACACTTCCACTTCCCACTTCATTTTATGATAAAATAATGTTTATCAAAATTCAATAAGGACAGTAAAGAAAAGTAAATTACAGGGTGATGCACTCATCCATTGATGCAAAAAAAAAAAAAAGTTCTAGGCAAGGCTCCAAAATCCCACAGCCAGGGCTTGGTGGCCCTGGAATTACTTTGAGCCCATGTGCTACAGCCGTCTCCTTGCTGTGGGTCTAGTCTGTGCCTGAGCAGGTCAGGGACTCTGGCCAGAAATGACCACAGGCTCCGTCTCAGAATCCTGCCGTTCCAGAACCAGGCCAGAGTCAGTGGAAAGTTCCAGTGGCAGTTTTTCCAGGGATGCCTCATCCAGGCTCAGCCAGGTGAACCTGGGGGAAAGGGAGAGAGATGTCCCAGGGTGACTTCGCTGGCCCGGTCCTGTCCACTGGCATGTGGCCTGTGGGCACTCCCCTGCCCCTGCTCTGCCCACAGCCAGGAGCCTCCCAGCTACAAAGCCTGGGCCTGCGTCCCCAGGAGCTGCAGACACCTGCAGGAGCTGAGACTGAAGACTGTCGGGCGCAGATGTGACACTCAGGCCAAGGACTGGCCCTCAGGGCCCAAGCTTTCTGCCTCCACCTCCTGCGACCATCCCAGGGCAAGGGCTTGGCCGGCATGGGAGGCTGGGCTCCTTGGCAGGGCTGTGTGGGGACAGTCTCCTGCAGAGAGCCCGGCCTCCTCCCAGGCTCACCACCGCACAGGGTGGGTCATGGCCTGGGGGTACCCAACCCTGGCAGGGGAGCCATCAGGGAAGACTTCCTGGAGAAGGTGCTATCTAAGCAGACCCCTGGAGGGATGTGTCAGGCCAAGGGGACGGTGACAGTGTTCCAGGTGAAGGGAGACAGGCAGAAGCTGGGCAGGACTAGGGCAGGGGACAGTGCTGTAGGAGAGGATGGGGGGGCGGGGGGGCCAGAGGTTGGGGGAACTGGGCCAAGCAGCTGGGCGTGAGACGTGTCTGAGGTTAGGCAGCTGGGAGTCAGCAGTAGCTTCACACCTGGGGCCCCGCCATGAAGTCCGGAGAAACTCGGTTTGCATCCTGGCTTTCCCGCTCACTAGCTTCATGACGTTGGCTACCTCCTTGACCTCAGCTTTCCCATGTATGAAACTGGGTTAATAAAAGAACCTACAAAACACAGCACTTGACACATTGTAAAGGCTTAGCAAAGGGCTGCTTACTATTTGTTATTCTATCTGATCAAAGTTGGTCAGCTCCTTCCGGCTGGCCATGAGGAGCTGCCAACCATCAGCAGTATGTATCCTTCAGAGATGATAACTGAAGCCCAGGAGCGGGGGTGGTAACAGAGGAACGGGGAACAGGAGAAATGGATCCCTGTGCTCCACCAGAGGCCGGGGAGTGAGAGAGGAAGGTCAAGCAGATTTGCTTCCTTGCAGGAACAGATTGTAGTAGCAGCCGTTCGTGATCAAAGCCAGATGAATTGGCTTTTTTCCCTCTTTATTTTCCTAACTTTCCACAACACTCCATTTTCATCATTTTTAAAAGTGGACTTTGCTCCTCTAATTTAAAAGTCTTCTCATGTATTACTCAAATACTATATGATAGAAAAATCATAAAGTACAGAAAAGGAAAACTAAAATCACCCATTATTCTTGCGTCCAGGATAACCACTGCTGACACGCGGTGGGAATCCTTTCAGACCTGGCGGTCCACGCTGTCAGTGTGGGAGGCGGACCCGTGAGGACTTGCCCCCCACTCTGCGGTAGGTCACACATCCTTTGCTGTGGCTCCTTTCTCGTGGGTGCATCGAGTCCCGTGCATACGGGCCTGCTGCGGTGTGCTTAGCCAGCCCTTGATTTGGAGGTATTCGGTTTGTTTTTGTGCTTCCACATCGCAGTAGATGTATTTTGGTACCCACCCCTTGTCCTTTCCTTGGGATAAATTCCACCGTTAGGCTCATGGGTGGGTTTCCATGAAGTAACATATAAAATGCTATGTGTATATGAGGATGTTCAGACTCCTCAAGAAGAGGGAGCAGGGCCATGTCAGGATTTTGACGGAGCTCGTTTCCCAGAGGTGAGAATCTCAGCCGCAGAAACCATAATCTCCAGAATGTGATTCGACTCATTCATTCTCATACTGAGCACTTTGGCAACTTGGACCCACAGGGCATCAAATAACTTTTTTTCAAGGAAATAATAATATCCCATTTAGTGAGTGATCATGATGCGCCAGGTACCGTCTCACAGCAACCTCATGAAATCGGAACTCCTGTGGTCCCCAGAGCTCAGAGAGGTTAGGTGCCTGGCCCCAGGTCACACAGCAGGGCAATGGTGAATGCAGGAATCAGCCCCAGGCGGGCGGCAGGCTCACGGCCCACTCCCTCAGCCGTGGGCCTGGCCCAGCATCACCACCCAGCGCAGTGGTGGTTCCCAGAGTGAGGGAGCATGCCCTGAAGCAGCCGTTCCCTTGCTTCTCTAGGTCAGGTTGTCACGGCTCGCTGGGCTGAGTTTACTCCAGGGAACGTCCCGTAAACACGTGCTGCAGAAAGTCAAGAGCACCTGCCTGACCCATGGTGGTCAAACGTAGAGAGGATGTAGCAGATTTGGGATTCTTTGGGCAGAACTACCCCCTCCCTGACGGTAAAGAATCTACCGGCAGTGCAGGAGACCTGGGTTCGATCCCTGGGTTGGGAAGATCCCCTGGAGAAGGAAATGGTAACCCACTCCAGTATTCTTGCCTGGAGAATCCCATGGACAGAGGAGCCTGGCGGGCTACAGTCCATAGGGTCACAAGGATTCGGACACAACTGAGTGTCTCACAAACATACCCCCCGCCCGCACACACACCCTCCCTGTCCAGCCACCTCTTTCTCCACCAAGGCTGGGGTATGGAGCAACCCAGACTTAGGACACCTTTATCTGGCACATAGCAATCAACCCCACATGCTGGGGGAGACCCGTGTTTCCTTGAGCTAAAACGGCCACAGCTCTGCCCGCCACTCGGGCGGAAAGCACGGTGGCCCTTGGACATTCAGTGAGTCCTCTGGGAACAATACCAGTGCACTTTTCCAAGAGCTGGACTTGCTGAGCACACTTACTGTGCCCCACACCTAAGTGGGTGGCAGAGCTAGGCGGTGTCACAGTAGGGATCGACACCAAGGCAGTCTTGACCCCAGGCCCACAGCTTTCTCCCGAAACCCCCAGGAAACCCAAGGAACTTGGGAAAGTTCCAGACTTGGGCAGAATTAGGCAGTGAGCACCTGGAGGCAGGGACCAGGCCTTCCTCATCCCTACAGACCAAGCCTGCCGGACGAAGGATGCTGCACTGGACAAGCCTGGGGTGCGGCCCCTGTTTGCCACCTGCCAGCCGTGCAGCCTTGGGAGAGTTTCTTAACCCCTCTCCACCCCAGTTTCATCATCTGTGAATGGGGACTAGTTGTGGCCATTTATTGATAGTGTGGAGGCCTCAGGCAGCAAGCCAGATGAGTCAGCAGAGCAGGAATCAGACGTGATTCCTGCCCACCCGGCTCCATACTGTGCCTGACACAGGAAGTGGCTGTCATCAGAGCTGGAATGACCTCCATCCTGCGAGTGATTGAACTGCTGCCTCCTCGGGTTCGATACAAAGTCTCCACAGGGAACAACCTCAGGCTGTCTAGCTCTCAACTAGGAATAATGACGTAAAACAGTTATGGAGACAGCTAAGATGTATTGACTGCGGACTGTGAGTCAGACGCCAGTTCTCAGCACTTCACATATTAACTATTCAAGACCCAGCCCTGGGAGAAGGTGGCAGCTCCCCACACTGACCCTCCAGGGAGGAGAGGCGGGGTCAGCAGCCACGCCCAGGCCAGCCCATCTGTGCCTCAGGCCTGGGGGGTGTCCTCCCAGGAGACCCCAGGCCCCACATCCACTTCTGGGAGCTGGAAAAATGTCTTTACCACCTCACTAGCAGTTCTGATGGTTTGGGATTGGGGTGATCTGCACAGGGCTGGAGAAACAGAAAGTGGAAAGTGTTGGGGAGAACTGGCTTCCAAGCCTCCGTGGGGCCTGGGGCAGCGCTCTGAAAGCCTTTGTTGATTGTAAGCACGCCAGGCTTCCCCGTCCTTCACTCTCTCCCAGAGTTTGCTCAGGTTCATGTCCATCGAGTTGGTGATGCCATCCAACAATCTCATCCTCTGTCATCCCCTTCTCCTCCTGCCCTCAATCTTTCCAGCATCAGGGTCTTTTCCAATGAGTTGGCTCTTTGCATCAGGTGGCCAAAGTATTGGAGCTTCAGCATCAGTCTTTCTAGTGAATATTCACTTTTTTTTCTATATGCATAGAAAGCATAGAAAGAAAGACTGGAAGGGTATATGTACCAAATGTTAACCTTGATTATCTTAATTATGGAGGGGCCATGGGGGGATATAATGGTCATTGTGTGATTTTGTTTTTTGAACTTTTTACATTGTTAACAATGAGCAAATGTTAATTTTATGCTCAGAAGAAAATAATATATTTCTGTAAGTTCAGCACCCACCCCATTTTATAAAAGAAATGAAGCCATTTGGTTCATTTAGGCCAAGCCATTTGCCCAAGGTCACACAGCAAGAAGGACATGGCCGTCTCTCCTTTTCCCACGACCGTGCCCTGAAAACAGCCCAATCCTACCAGCTCCCCTGGCTCCCCCAGAGAGTCCCCTGAGAGAACTAAGGATCCCTGCAGATCTTGGGAACGTGGCCAGTGGAAAAAAATACATGTAAGCCCCCATTCCAGCTCCATGGACTCGCCGCTTATTCATAAATAAAAGAATGCCCAGGCTATTCTGGGCACCTGTAATTTTCTACTTGAATAACCGGGGAAGTGGCTGCCTGCCCGCCTCTCTGCCCCACTCACGGCGCCGGAACGGGGGAAACGCAATCTCCCCTGGTGTAACAGGATCTGGGGCCAGGCCTCACTGCTGATTTCCTTGTCCCTGCCCCGTTCCAGAAAGCCCCAGTGTCCCCCAGGCCACCCCCACGGGAGACTAGGGAGGGAGAATCCAGGCCAGGTATGGATGCTGTGGAATAGGTGGTTTCTTGCAGGTGTGAAACCAAACCCCACCTCCACCACATGTAGCTGTGGGATGCTGGGCAAGTGACTCAACCTCTCTGAGCCCTAGTTTCTTCATCTGCAACATGGGAATAATGACCCCACCTTGCAGGTTTGGTGGCGGTGAGGTGTCTGGCTCTTAGGCTAGTTGTTGTTGGGCAGCTGGTGTTATTCCAGGTGTGAGGAAGGGGCTGTTCCGGAAAGAGACCCACATGGGATTGTCGGGCGGTCATCTGACTCTGCTGATGCGCTCTGTGCTCTTAGATAAGGAAAGTGAAAGTCGTGTCCGACTCCTTGTGACCCCGTGGACTGCAGCCTGCCAGGCTCCTCTGCCCATGGGATTTCCCAGGCAAGAATACTGGAGTGGGTTGCCATTTTCTTCTCCAGGGATCTTCCCCACCCAGGGGTCGAACCTGTGTCTCCTTTATTGGCAGATGTATTTCTCTCTCTCTTTTTTTTTTTTTTAACCATCTGAGCCACCAGGGAAGCCCAGATAGGGAAATCCCCTTAACTATTTGAAGCAAAGTTATTTTTTCTGTGTATCAAAGTAATTATGATAAATATTAAAAAAATTTTTTTAAGTGAATGAAGAAAATTTAATCATAACTCTTAACTGCTATTTATTGAGCATCTACTCTGTTCTAGACCCTTCTGGGTGCTTTACATGCATTCGCTTAATTCTCCCAAATCTACTCCTGTTCAGAAAGGAAAACACTGGGGCTTGGAGAGATGATGGGACTCACGTGAGGTCACACTGCTGGTACGTGAGGCAGAAATAAAACACAGACCTCTCACTCTCCAAAGCCCACTGGTTTCCGATTATAGTGTTACACATTACTACAGAACCTGCAGCTTCCATATCTGTCACAGTTCCCATGGGCTAGGGTCCTAGCCTCGCTTAGCCACATCCTCTGCTCAGAACCTCACAAGGGATTGGTCAGGCTGGGCTCTCATCCGGAGGCTGACTGGGGCAGAATCCACTTCTGAGCTCATTCAGGTTGTTTGCAGAGTTCAGGTCCCTGTGGTTGTAGGACAGAGGGCCCAGAGGCTTGCCGGTTGCTGTTGGAGGTTGTCCTCAGCTCTTTGAGGCCACCCACAGTTCTGGAGGCTGCAAGCTGTTCCCGGCCTTGTGTATGTCTCAGCAGGTCTGCTCACTCCATCAAGTCAGCAAGGAGAACCTCTTTGGCATTGCATGTGAGCAAGGCATGCACGCACGCACGCACGCACGCGCACACACACACACACACACACCCCCCCATTACCATAGTTATGTATGGCATAGTCTAGTGTTAGAATCAAGTTACAGATCCCATCCACACTCGGAGGGAGGGGCTTATACCGAGGTGTGAAAACAGAAGGCAGGGTTACTTTGAGATATCTCATGCTCTTTTCCCCACCAGTTTCCTCACCCCCACCCTCCAGGAGAAAGCTCAGAGCTGGCAACTGTGAAGTAACTCTCACACGGCCAACTCCTGGTCATATGCTGGGCCAAGAAAAGTGGCCCTCGTGGGATAATGACTCATGACATTTAAGAAACATCTGAACCCCCCGACCCTTAGTCCCACAGGTCCAGAGGCAGAGCACAGATGGGCAGGACATCGTGCTCAATCTCAGAAGAGTTGCCAGACAGTTGGGAAAATATACCAGCCAAGTGCTCTTTTGTAGGAGCCCTGGGTTAAGAGGGAATAAATAATAATATAGCAGCTCTTATAGCAGATAATTTAGCAGCTCTTATAGCAGAAAGTCGGAGAAGCCAATGGCAACCCACTCCAGTACTCTTGCCTGGAGAATCCCAGGGATGGGGGAGCCTGGTGGGCTGCCGTCTATGGGGTCGCACAGAGTCAGACACGACTGAAGTGATGCAGCAGCAGCAGCAGCATAGCAGAAAGTCCAGGAGTAATGGCTTCAGGTAAGGCTGCATCCAAGGTCTTTATAAAGTCTTCAAAACCTAGTCCCTCTCTTCGTCATGGCTGCACTTTCCTCTGGTGGCCCCATTTCTGGGCCTGTCCCCCTCAAAGAAACTTCCAGGGGCTGCAGACTTATATCATTCTTATAGCTAGAAGGGAGACAAAGGGATGGGCGGGAGCATGTCTTGTGACAAGAAGTCTTTGTAAATGAACTTGAGAGAGGAGGTTGAAATGTAGAAAGACTGAAATGCAGACAGCAAGACTCGCCTTGACTCTGTGGGCCAACATTTTCCAGTGCCTTCCACAAGATTTTAGCAGGGATTACATGAGCCAGCAGTTTCCGGCCCGCAGTCTGGGTGAAGGCCAGCTAAACAAGTGTCTTTCCTGCAGAGCCCCTGCATGTTTGCGCTTCCAGCAGAGAATCTTTGAGAGCAGAGCATCCCCTAAAGAGTAGTTCTCAATACTTCATTTTGAGAAGTGCTGCTGTGGGTTGTAGGGAGCCGCTGAAGGCAGCAGAGCAAGGAAGCAAGTCAGCAAACGTGTTCTGGGAAGAAAGCAACGGAAGCCCACTTGGGGATGACCATCGTCATCCATATGAAGGACGATGATCGCCCAGACCAGGGGGTCAGTGGCAGAAGTAGGAATGCAGGTACACGGAGAGAGATGGGACATAGGAAAGTATGTAAGTGGGTAGGAATGCAGGTACACGGAGAGAGATGGGACATAGGAAAGTATGTAAGTGGGTAGGAATGCAGGTACACGGAGAGAGATGGGACATAGGAAAGTATGTAAGTGGGTAGGAATGCAGGTACACGGAGAGAGATGGGACATAGGAAAGTATGTAAGTGGGTAGGAATGCAGGTACACGGAGAGAGATGGGACATAGGAAAGTATGTAAGTGGGTTCAGAAAAAAACTGCTGTTTTGGCGATGGTGACAGTGAAATTTGGTTTTGATTTTAGCTTTTCCACTGAAAGCAGGGGCAGTATTGGGACAACACATGGGCTTGGAAGTCCAAAAAATTGGTTTTCGGCTCTCCAGCTCTGCCATTTGGGCATGTTACTGTGTCCGCACACACTGGGATTCCCTCACTTGTTAAATGAGGGCATCGAGTCCTTTTTCTCAGGGATCTTGCGAGTATTCCAAGACAAATACAGGGAGAGACACTGCTCAGCCATGATGGAGAATCTGGTACCAGACCAACCCGAAATATCACAACACCCGACAAAGTAAAAGGCAGCTGCTCTCAGAGAGTGGAGAGTGTGTGTGTGTGTGTCTGTGTGTGTGTTAGTCACCTTGGTCGTGTCTGACTCTGCCACCCCATGGACTACCAGGCTCCTCTGTCTGTGGGATTTCCCAGGCAAGAACACTGGAGTGGGTAGCCATTCCCTTCTCCAGGGGATCCTCCCGACCCAGGGATCAAAGCCAGGTCTCCTGCACCGCAGGCAGAGTCTTTACCACTGAGCCACCAGGAAAGCAAGCGCCGCTGGTGCTTCGATCCTGAGGGAAGGGAAACTCACCAGCTGAGTCCCTCACCACGTAGTCTTTCATCCTGCGACAATGCCCAGAGCGTGGTTCAGCGCGCAGGGGGCCAAGCAGAGCACGACCGTCCTGCTGAGTGCAAGGGGCAGCGGTCAGAGTTTGGGGCAACCAAAGGAGGAATGTACAGGCCAAGACACTGGAGGGGAGGGAGCTGCAGAGCCAGGGGGCCCCAGAAGTCTGTGCAGGTCTCCCAGGACCCACAGGTCCTTGTCTAAAGGTTTGGCTATGCCAGCCCAGAGCAGGACTATCCACGGTTTGCCAGAGGGCCGCTGGCAGGGGGTTGAGAGCAGACTGAGATACTTCAAGTCAGGCAGAGCTGGGAGACACAGGACCGACCTTCACCCGAGGCATCAGGCCAAGACAGGAGAAAGGCCCTACAAGTGGGGACTGTGCTCTAGTGGAAAGCAGTTCCAGGCCTGCCTAAACACAGCCTAGAGCCAAATACTTCAAGGTCCTCAGAGGAGGGAGTTGGGAGGCGAGACCTTTCATGTTAGGCAGGCTTGGGAAGGAACTTGGGCTTAGCTCCTCCCCTAGCAAAGTGTAAAACCGAGCCCAGGAGATTTCAGAGGGATCAACTGTTAATTGAACTGCCTGCTAACATAAAATTTAACACTGTTCAAAAGAAAATAGAACCCAGAGTCCCTACAACACATCACACACACACGCACACACACACAAGCATCCAGTATGTGAGCTAAATTTTCTAGACATGCAAAAAAAAAAAAAAACCACCAGGAAAATATGGTCCTTAGTCAAGTAGATCCTACAGGCAATAGACAGTGATCCTAAGACCGTCCAGAGGTCAGTTTAGCAGATACAGACCCGAAAACACCTATTCCAGGATTTGGCACTTAGCAGATGCCCAATGAATGCAGCTGTTCCTCTCCACTTGAGCAAAGTAATCATTGTCCCCCAGAAGGCTTTGAAACCCAATGGTAAAGAAATAAAGGGAAACGTACTCTGTCTCCAAATACTGAGTTCTTTCTGTGTCACCAGGCAGGGCTTGGGGTGGGAGGGCTGCTCGTGTAGTAACGACAGAGATGAGCCATGACCCTATCAGCAACTCACTGTGGAGTCCCTTGATCCTCTGTGCCTCAGTTTCCCCATTTATATAATGGGGTGAACAGGTAGGTCATCTCAAAGGGCCCTTTCTCTCCAGGCTTCTTAGTTTGTCTGGTACAGGAGCTGTTCTCAGCCAGGATCCTCTCTGCGCTGGGGCCCAGAAGGAGTGTTGGAGGAGGAACTGGATCCGCTGCTAGTGCCTTGAGGGGAACAAGTGGTAGAATGTCTCTCTCCGAGGTACAATAACTTGGGGCTGCGGGCAGAGCCTGGGCTCATTTTCCAAAGGAAACTTTCTTGAGAAGCATCTCCTAGCAACCAGCTCCACCGACATACAAGCTTCAGGGACCTCAGCTGGAACACAAAGGCTTTCTGTGGCTCCCTTCTTCAAAAGCCCGGGTTGGAACTGACTATTGGCCAAGATGCTAATGTGATGCACAGAAAGTGTATGGTAGGGCACTCAGTGGGCAGGGAATGTGGGATGGTACACACCCACAGCCTCAATCCCCTTTCCCTCCGTGGGACTACCAGCTGTCTAGTTTCAAGGCTCAGAGCTAGGACTTCACATCTGAGTTCAAAACCTGCTTCTGTCTCTTGTTAGCTGTGTTCAGTTCAGTTCAGTTGCTCAGTCGTGCCCGACTCTTTGTGACCCCATGGACTACAGCATGCCAGGCTTCCCTGTCCATCACCAGCTTCCGGAGCCTGCTCAAACTCATGTCCATCGAGTCAGTGATGCTATCCAACCATCTCATCCTCTGTCATCCCCTTCTCCTCCTGCCTTCAATCTTTCCCAGCATCAGGGTCTTTTCCAATGACTCAATTCTTCACATCAGGTGGCCAAAGTATTGGAGTTTCAGCTTCAGCATCAGTCCTTCCAATGAATATTCAGGACTTATCTCCTTTAGGATGGACTGGTTGGATCTCCTTGCAGTCCTAGGATCTCTGAAGAGTCTTCTCCAACACCACAGTTCAAAAGCATCAATTCTTCGGCGCTCAGCTTTCTTTGTAGTCCGACTCTCACATCCATCCATGACCACTGGAAGATTAGCTGTGTAACCTTGGGCAAGTTACTTCACCTCTCTGAGCCAGTTTCCCCAGCTACAAAATGGGGATAATAATATGTAGAGGGTTGGTGCTCCACCCACATCTCCTTTACTGGTCTGGCACACCCATCTCCTAGCTGCTGTAAGCGTGCGCTGCTAACAACTGCACTCTCCTCAAAACACTTGCCCTCGCTGATGGGAGAGACATCACCCGGAGACATTTGGGGGGTTGACCCCACCTCCCTGGTTATCCTTTCCTGTTGTCCTATAGCCAGTGACCAACTGTTAGGGCAGAATAAGAGCCCAGTGTCCTTGCCTCAGAGTGGGGCAGAGCTGTGGTCACAGAATCACGCTGAACCAAGACGTCAGCAGAACCCACTTCCTTGCTTAACCTCTCCTGCCCCATCCTGCTTCCCTCCCTACTGCTTCACAGATTTCCTGAGAGAGCTCTCCTTCAACAAATCACCTGGCTGGACTCCCCACTTCAGGGGAGACTGGGAGATCCAAAGCCATGAGAGTAGCTATGTCTTGGGCCACTGTGAGGATCCAGTGAGAGACTGTATGAAGTACCCACTAGTGCCTGGCACACAGGATGTGCTCAGTAAAGGGCCATCATTATCTTAACTCTTCCTCTTATCTTTATTATTATAATTAAAGATAGTCCTGGGATCAGAGGGTGCTTCTAATGTGAACAAGAGCTAGAGGCCATCTTAGTATGAGAGGATAAGATTTGCATTTAGATTGGCTAATACATTTAAAACAGTTATTAACTTTCTTTGTTTCCTAAGCTAATATTAGAAAATTATTCTATTATAAAAACAATACAAGTTCATTGCCAAAAAAAAAAACACTCCAAGGAAATGCAGAGAATTGCAAAAATGAATTAATGAGTAAAATTCCCTACCACTTGAGTATAATCACTGAGGGCATTCATTCATACTCTTTCAAACATTTGCCACAGAAGTTCACATAAAATACATATAGAAATATACACATAATATCAATATCTGTATAGGCAAGCATATCCATATTGATCAAGGCTATGGTTTTTCCAGTGGTCATGTATGGATGTGAGAGTTGGACTATAAAGAAAGCTGAGCACTGAAGAATTGATGCTTTTGAACTGTGGTGTTGGAGAAGACTCTTGAGAGTCCCTTGGACTGCAAGGAGATCCAACCAGTTCATCCTAAAGGAGATCAGTCCTGAGTGTTCATTGGAAAGATTTTGAAGCTGAAACTCCAATACTTTGGCCACCTAATGTGAAGAACTGACGTATTTGAAAAGACCCTGATGCTGGGAAAGATTGAAGGCTGGAGGAGAAGGGGACGACAGAGGATGAGATGGTTGGATGACATCACTGACTCAATATACATGAATTTGGGTAAACTCTGGGAGTTGGTGATGGACAGGGAGGCCTGGTGTGCTGCAGTCCATGGGGTTGCAAAGAGTCGGACACAACTAAGAGACTGAACTGATATGTATATATAAAACACTAAATCCATAACACTGCATATTTAATAAGTAATTTTTCCCACTTCATTTTCTCATATAGGTATTGGGTATTTTCTGTGTTAGTAAACACAGATCTACAGTATCAGTTGTAGCCACAAATTGTTACATTTTATGGAGATAACACAGCTTATTTAACTAGACCCCTATCTAGACATTTACCTTTTTGCCAATGTTTTTTACTGTTATGAATTTTATTTATTATTTTTGGCTGTGCTGGGTCTTCATTGCTGCGAGGGCTTTTCTCTAGTTGTGAGTGGGAGCTACTGTCTAGCTGCTCTGTGACGGGCTTCTCCTTGCAGTGGCTTTTCTTGTTGCAGAGCATGGGTTCTAGAGCGCTCGGACTTCAGCTGTTGTGGAATGTGGGCTCAGTTGTTGCGGCGGCCAGGCTTAGCTGCTCCACTACATGTGGGATCTTCAAGATCTGGGATCAAACCCATGTCCCTTGTATTGGCAGGTAGAATCTTTACCACTGAGCCATGAGGAAAGCTCTTCCTCATACGAATAATGCTGGTTAATGCAAATCCTTGACAATGTTTCTTTGCGTATGTGTTCAGCTACTAACACAAATTCCTAGGGATGGATGGAATAGATACTGGCATGGCCCTCCCTGCAGGAGGCCTATACCACCAACTCCCTGCAGGTGTGCGCCTGCGTGGCCATCGCCCCACACCAGGTGTCCAGCACTCTCCAACACTACGTACCATTTTGTTTTAATTTCTGCCAATCTGACCGGTGAAAAACAATACTCCATTGTTAACTGAGTGTGCATTTCCTTAGTTTCCGGAGAGGCCAAGTATCTTTTCTTACATTTGCAGGCCATTTGGATTTTGCTGGCTGATGAATGCCATTGTCCCCTCTTTGGCAAGGGCCTTGTGGGCGTCTCCTCTCTCCGCCCTTCCCCACCCCAGGCCACAGGCTCAGTGGCTCCCCTGGAGTGTTACTTGTAGGAAGCTGTGCTTCCTACAAGACGAGCCTCCCAGGGAAGCTGAGTCCTCACTCTCAGATCCCCCCAGGCAACCAGAGCTGAGATTAGTGCGGTCCACTCCTTGCCCTCAAGGTGCACCCTCCCTCTGCCCCAGCAAAGTCCCCTCTTGGCCCCATCCACATCCCCACACCAAAGAGATTTTAGAAACCAGATCTGCTTAAAGAAAAAAGAAATCTATTCTCAAATTTCAAACCCACCCAGCAAACAAATTCCAGGGCTGATTATTAGCATGACTTGAGTCTTTTTTCAAAACATTCCTTTAAAGTTCAGTGCTCCTGAGAGGTTAAAATGAGATTGTACTCATGCCAAGATCTATCACCATTGAAAATGCCCCAACCACTGACCCAGGGATCCTCCTGGTAAGAATTTCCCCTCCAGGTGGGCGTACAGAAGGCCATATGTAAAATGCTCACAACAGCAAAATAAGAGGTGGCATCCTAAATGTGCAAGTAAGGACCTACAAAGAAAAAAGTTACGAATGACATTTACCGGGAAACACTGTGCAGACAGTAAAATAATACACTGAGACTGAACGTGCTTGTGTGGAAAGATGCCCTCGAGACGCTGTAAAGTGAGAACAGCAAGTTCCCGAAGAGAGTTTTATGTTTGCATTTTTCAAAAGGAGAGAGTTCTAGTTGTTTATGGAAGTGGAGACGATTCTTGGATGGCGGGGGCGGGTAGGAAACTAATAAAGGTTTCATCTTGCAGAGAGATTTGGGGTTAGAGTATTTGGAGATTTTTTTAAGTCATACTTTATACTCATCTGCATTGCTTAAATTACTAGCATGAATGTGCTCTACTTTTATATAATGAAAAAAACATAAAAGTTTAAATGAATAATACTAGTTGTGATCAACAATAATAGTTGTGATCAATAATGACCTGATCATCAGTAATTGTGATAGTAGTATGGTTGTTAAATAGCTGACTGAACGCCAGTTGTGTGCCGGGCACTGTGTTTTCCATCATTCACTCTTAAAACCAGCCCTATTTTGATACCCATTTTATACACGAGGCAACCTGAGTCCTAGGTTAAGAGGCTGATTAAGGCTCCATGTCATTACAAAGCCCTGGCTCTTTGCTCAGGGTGTGGTTCTGGTGCCCCAACAAGCCCTGTGTGTGGGCTCTGTCAGGACCTCTGCAACTGGGTCCCTCCTGGTAGGCTGGATCCCAAGGGGCAGCTGCTCTGCCATCTGTGCCTACGATCTGTGACTTTTCTCCTTCCCCCACCTCACTCCTCACAGTTGGGCTGTCCAATACAGGCTACTCAATTTAATGAAAAATAAGAATAAAACTTCATACCCGCCATGGCACTGGTCACATTTCAAGGTCTATACAGCCACATGTGACTCGTGGCTGCTGTATGATCAGCATAGATAGGGAGCGTTCCCATCGCCATATAAGGTTCTCCCGGATAGCACTGCCTCGTCACAGGTTTAGAGCCAGGCAGACCTGGACTCAGCACACTCTTCCACTTACTAACAGAGTCAGCTGAGAAAGTTATGTAAGCTTTCTGAGCCCCTGTGTTCTCATCTGTAAGAGAGGATGCACTGTAGCTACTTCCTAGTTCTTACGGGCTTCCCAGGTGGCTCAATGGTAAAGAATCCCCTGCCAACGCAGGTTCAATCCCTGGGTCAGGAAGATCCTCTGGAGAAGGAAATGGCAACCCGCTCTGGTTTTCTTGCCTGGAGAATCCCATAGACCGAGGAGCCTGGTGGGCTGCAGTCCATGGGGTCACAGAGTCGGACACGACTGAGCACACACACACGCATAGCTACTTCACTGGCTGTTTCAGGGACTGAGATCATGCCTGTCGCATGGTTAGCCAAGGCCTGTCACAGGAGCAGCTGAAAGGGTAGCAAGGAAGGCAGAGCTCTGCAGTCAATTTCCCGACCTTGGGCAAGTCTCCTCGCTGCTCCCAGCCCCTGCCTTCTAAACTGTAAAACAGGGTGGACGTCACCTACCCTGAAAGGCTGTAGGTAGCTGCGCCCAGGGAAAGCCAAGGTCCTTCTCTCCTCTGTCTGAGAAAAGGCAGCTTCTGTCAGTTAATGCATTCTCATGAGCCCTGGGAATAAAGGATTCCAGAATAAGGAATCCAGAAGACCAATGTGCCAACAAAGGAAAGCTCTGCCTTCAAAATATAACAATCACAGGATGCTGTTTTGTCACCCATCAGATTAGGGAGGGGAGGAAATAGTTTGAACTTTTCATCAAGGGTAACAAATAGAAACTGCAACCATCCTAAGTATTACCACTCAATGAACTTTGAGAAACTGAAAGTGTCTGTTTAACCACTCCTCAGATCAAGAAATAGAATGTCAGCAACTCCCCAGAGCCCCTACTGTGCCCCTCCCAACCACTGTCACCCAGGGCTGTCCTGACTTCCAATACCGCAGATGAGTGTTTACTTTATTTATTTATACTTAAATATTGGGCTTCCATTGTGGCTCAGCTGGTAAAGAATCCGCCGGCAATGCAAAAGACCTGGGTTTGATAAAATATTTTATTTATTTACATTTAAGTATTTATTTTTATTTGGCTGCACCGGGTCTTGGTTGTGACACACGAGGTTTTTAGTTGTGGCGTGTGGGGTCTAGTTCCCCAACCAGGGATCGAACCGGGGCCCCCTGCATTGGGAGCGTGAAGTCTTAGTTGCTGGACCACCGGGGAAGTTCCCATAGATTAGATTAGTTTTTAGTAGACAGACTTAGATCCCTAACACCCAGAGTTAGGGTGTAGACCATCCGGTGGTCTCAGACAGTGGGCATTTGAAATGGTACACACGTGCTGGAGGCGTTACCAAACCAAAACTTGGGTCCGCCTGCTCGAAGTAAAGCCAATCAACCCACGCTGGGGTGGGGAAGGAAAGTGCAGTGTTTATTGTAAGGCACCATACAGAGTCTGGAACAGCTAATGCTCAGAAAGCCCCAACTCTCCGATGGGTTTCGGCAAAGGATGTTTAAAGGCAGAGTGAGGGAGGGGAGTTCCAGGGGATGTGACCCGCTTGTGCACAGGCCTCTGGCTGCTGGTGAGACAACAGGAGGCGTCACAGGAGTCAACGTCATCAGCCCTTGGGCTGCGTAAGCCTGGGGCTACGTGCTCATGGTCATCAAGTCCTTCCCTTTGGTGGGGGTTTAGCATCTGTGAAACAACTCAGGAAGTGCGCACCAGATACTGTTATCTAGGTACTGTTATCAGGGAGGAGCTGCAGCAGAGGGGGTGGGGGAGGGGTCTGTCCCGGGAAGGCCCATAGGATCCAGCTCGGTTACAGTTCCCCCCTTTGCTTTGATACTCCTCAATCCTGAGAAGGAGAACAGGGGCAACCAGTGTCATAGCTACTTCCTGGTGAACAGGGGTGAAGTCAGTTTTCCAGGATTAGAGCAGAGAAAGTCATTAACTTTCAAAGAATTCTTGAATCCCACCCTCAGCATCAGTATTTTGTATTATGAAAACGTTACCTCTGTTTTTCATGGCTTTGTCATAGAACCCAGACCAGCATTTGAAAACTAGTAGGTGGCGCAGACGGTAAAAGCGTCTGTCTACAATGCAGGAGACCCGGGTTCAATCCCTGGGTTGGGAAGATCCCTTGGAGAAGGAAATGGCAATCCACTCCAGGACTATTGCCTGGAAAATCCCATGGACAGAGGAGTTCAATCCCTGGGTTGGGAAGATCCCCTGGAAAGGAAATGGCAATCCACTCCAGGACTATTGCCTGGAAAATCCCATGGACTGGTAGTCTACAGTCCACGGGGTCGCAAAGAGTTGGACACGACTGAGCGACTTCACTCACTCACTCACTCAAACATATCACAGTTAGGATAATGATCAGCATGTACCCTTGCGGTGTTGCCCAAAGGAGTCTTCCTATTCCATATGGCACCCAGGACAGTAAGTTATGGAGAGGGTCCTCTGTACAAATGTCTTGTAACCCAAGCAGTGTTTTGAATTCCTCTATTTATTTGGGTTTCACTTTTTCCAGGGATATTAATATAAGCCTAAATAATCTGGGGCCTTCTGCTAAGGGTCTATAGTTTGAGCTATCTTGTCACTGCTCTTCCTAAAGTTACGGGAAAAGGTTCACGATGATAAGAGGAGACCTTCAGACAGCAAGGTTGCAGTTGGCAGCTGCTAGCAGATGCTGTTTTTAGAATGGTTGCCGGTGTTTATAAGTCCCGTACAGTTCAGAAGATTCAAGTTCTCAGCCATACACAATCATGTCTGAAATCAGGCCCACAACAGCCACCTTCTTTTACCTCGGATATCTGAACAAAAGACTGTTTTGATTGGTAAATGCGTCCTTCTCCTCAATGGCCAAACCAGATGTACAATGTATGGGTTTTTAAAAAATACTTCCTTGATTTTGGCTGTGCTGGGTCTCATTGCTGCACGGGCTTTTCCCTAGTTGTGGCACGTAGGGGCTGTTCTCCAGCTGCAGTATGCAGGTTTCTCACTGTGGTGGCTTCTCTTGTTTCAGAGCACAGGCTCAAGGCACTCGGACTTCCGTACTTGGGGTGTGAGGGCTCAGTAGTTGAGGCTCCCGGGCTCTAGAGCACAGGCTCGGTAGGCGCGGTACATGGGCGTAGTTGCCACGAGGCTTGTGGGATCTTCCCAGAGCAAGGATTGAACTTGTATCTCCTGCATTGGCCTGAGGACCCCTAACCACTGGACCACCAGGGAAGCCCAACAATGTATGTTTAATAAGCCACAAAGCAGGCCACTCTGGTCAGTACAGTTAAACCATATATAAAGCCAGAATGACATTCCCATGCCTCAATATGTGAAGATTTTTCCCCATCTTTTCCCCTTTGGATAGACCAAAGTATTTGGCCCCCGATGCCACAGTGGCCCCACCTGTCCTGGTTCCATCCTATCCTTCAGTGCCAGGCCTATTTTTTGTTTATATACATTTTCCGAGTTGTCCACATTGGGGGAAACTAATCAGACATAGTCAATAGCTCAGAGGTTTGTTACCAGGGAAAGATTATACAGGCTATACATTTCATCAGTCATACCCAACTGTCGCACAAACACGGTGCATGTACTGTCAGGAACAGACTTACAGCAAGCAGTATTACATTGGGCTGGCCAAAAAGTTTGTTAGGATTTTCCCATAACGTCTTAAGGAAAAACTTGAATCATCTTTTTGGGCAATCCAATACATCATACTCTGCAACAGCTCTACTTGTTTCCCCATTGTAAACATTGAGGACAACAGTGTGGTTAAAAATAAAAAAATGACACTCAGGGTCGACGGGGACTGCAGCACACCAGGCCTCCCTGTCCCTCACTGTCTCCCAGAGTTTGCCCAGGTTCATGTCCATTGCATCGGTCCATCCAGCAGATGGTCCATCCATCCAGCCATCTCGTCCTCTGATGTCCTCATAAGCCAAAATAGTACCTGGTAGGTGTCCTTTAATCCAGGTTGGAGACAGTCCTTTATGATGTCCCTTCCAGCATGCACAACCCCCTGACTGCAAGCCATGGGGCACCCAGTCCTCATCCAAAGAGAAACTTGTGATAAGTTTCAGAAACAAACTTGGAATATCCTCTTAGTAACTCAGCCAAACTTGACAATAATAAAGCAACAAAGAGCCATCTGGGAAGTGAGTCTTAGGCACTGACCTGTCTTAAATACTGACCTCAGTTAACAACACTAGAATTTAAGGTCCACTGAAACATAATCTTTTTATAAAATTACCCTGATTTTTACCAGTATGCCCAAGTTAAGGGTGTTGTTTGCATAATAACTCTGGTTAATAGATCATATCAGTTCAGTTCAGTCACTCAGTCATGTGTGATTCTTTGTGACATCGACTAGAGCACGCGAGGCTTCCCTGTCCATCACCAACTCCCAGAGCTTGCTCAAACTCATGTCCATCGAGTAGGTGATGCCATCCAGCCATCTTATCCTCTGCTGTCCCCTTCTCCTCCTGCTCTCAATCTTTTCCAACATCAGGGTCTTTTCCGATGACTCAGTTCTTCGCATCAGGTGGCCAAAGTATTGGAGCTTCAGTTTCAGCATCAGTCCTTCCAGTGAATATTCAGGACTGATTTCCTTTAGGATTGACTGGTCTGATCTCCTTGCAGTCCAGGGGACTATCAAGAATCTTCTCCAACACCACAGTTCAAAAGTATCTATTCTTTGGTGCTCAGCTTTCTTTATGGTCCAGCTTACATCCATACATGACTACTCTACAGGAAAAGCCATAGCTTTCCCTGTACTGACCTTTGTTGGCAAAATAATGTCTCTGCTTTTTAATATGCTGTCTAGGTTGGTCACAGCTTTTCTTCCAAGGAGCTAGCATCTTTTAATTTCATGGCTGCAGTCACCATCTGCAGTGATTTTGCAGCCCAAGAAAATAAAGTCTGCCACTGTTTCCATTGTTTCCCCATATATTTGCCATTAAGTGATGGGACTGCTTTCTATAAAGAAAGCTGAGCATCAAAGAATTGATGCTTTTGAACTGTGGTGTTGGAGAAGACTCTTGAGAGTCCCTTGGACTGCAAGGAGATCCAACCAGTCCATTCTGAAGGAGATCAGCCCTGGGATTTCTTTGGAGGGAATGATGCTGAAGCTGAAACTCCAATACTTTGGTCACCTGATGTGAAGAACTGACTAATTTGAAAAGACCCTGATGCTGGGAAAGATTGAAGGCAGGAGGAGAAGGGGACAATAGAGGATGGGATGGTTGGATGGCATCACCAACTCAATGGACATGACTTTGAGTAAACTTCAGGAGTTGGTGATGGACAGGGAAGCCTGGTGTGCTGCAGTCCATGGGGTCAAAGGGAGTTGGACACGACTGAGCAACTGAACCGATTGCACCAGATGCCATGATCTTAGTTTTCTGAATATTGAGTTTTAAGCCAGCTTTTCACTCTCCTCTTTCACCTTTATCAAGAGGCTCTTCAGTTCCTCTTCACTTTCTGCCATTAGGGTGGTGTCCTCTGCATATCTGAGGTTATTGGCATTTCTCCCAGCAGTCTTGATTCCAGCTTGTGCTTCATCCAGCCCAGCATTTCCCATGATGTACTCTGCATATAAGTTAAATAAGCAGGGTGACAATATGCAGCCTTGACGTACTCCTTTTCCTACTTGGTACCAATCTGTTGTTCCATGTCCAATTCTAACTGTTGCTTCTTGACCTGCATACAGATTTCTCAAGAGGCAGGTCAGGTGGTCTGGTATTCCCATCTCTTGAAGAATTTTCCACAGTTTGTTGTGATCCACACAGTCAAAGGCTTTGGCATAGTCAATGAAGCAGATGTTTTTCTAGAATTCTCTTGCTTTTTCTCTGATCTATCAGATGTGGGCAATTTGATCTCTGGTTCCTCTGCCTTTTCTAAATCCAGATTGAACATCTGAAAGTTCTTGGTTCATGTACTTTTGAAGCCTACTTTGGAGAACTTTGAGCATTACTTTGCTAGCGTGTGAGATGAGTGCAATTGTGCAGTAGTTTGAACATTCTTTGGCATTGCCTTTCTTTGGGATTCTAATGAAAACTGACTTTTTCAGTCTTTTGGCCATTGCTAAGTTTTCCAAATTTGCTGGCATATTGAGTGCAGCACTTTCACAGCATCATCTTTTAGGAATTTAAGTAGCTCACCTGGAATTCCATCACTTCCTCTAGCTTTGTTCATAGTGATGCTTTCTAAGGCCCACTTGACTTTGGACTCCAGGATGTCTGGCTCTAGGTGAGTGATCACACCATCATGATTATCTGGGTCATGAAGATCTTTTTTGTATAGTTCTTCTGTGTATTCTTGACACCTCTTCTTAATATCTTCTGCTCTGCTGGGTCCATGTCATTTCTGTGCTTAATTGTGCCCATCTTTGCATGAAATGTTCCCTTGGTATCTCTAATTTTCTTGAAGAGATCTCTAGTCTTTCCCATTCTATTGTTTTTTCTATTTCTTTGCACTGATCACTGAGGAAGGCTTTCTTATCTCTCTTTCCTGTTCTTTTGAACTCTGCATTCAGATGGATTTATCTTTCCTTTTCTCCTTTGCCTTTAGCTTCTCTTATTTTCTCAGCTCTTTGTAAGGCCTCCTCAGACAACCATTTTGCCTTTTTGCATTTCTTCTTCTTGGGGATGGTTTTGATTACTGCCTTCTGTACAGTGTTATGAACTTCTGTTGTTCAGGCAGTCTGTCTATCAGATCTAATCCCTTCAATCTGTCACTTCCACTGTGTAATCATAGGGCATTTGATTTAGGTCATACCTGAATGGTCTAGTGATCTAATAGATCACATGGGCTCTTTTAAATGGACTATGTTGGAACTTTTCATAAGGAATTTCAGATTAAACTTTTAAAAGGCCTTTCAAGGCCAGGAATGCCACACCAAGGGCTTGTCAAAGATTGCATCTTATAGCTTTGGGTGAATTCCTCCCTTCCCAAGTTCCCCAAAATATCTTAGGATTCTTGCATCTGTTAGGAGGTGGCCTTCTTTGTTTACCTGATAAAGCTGCTGGGAACCTAAAGAGTTTTCCAGTTTCTGTAGGATTGAGGTAGAGAAAAAAGATCAATGTTTCAGTTCTACTTACAAAGGTATAATTAACCAAGTTCCTACAAAGCATAATTAGCTTAGGCAAAAAAAAGGTTTCCTACATTTGGAAAACACAGATAAAAGCCAGTAATATCTCAGATAAAACTAAAAAACTACAACTACATTTCTTTAGTTTGGGCTTCCCTGGTGGCTCAGATGGTAAAGAATCTGCCGGCGATGCAGGATACCCAGGTTCAACGATCCATGGGTCAGGAAGATCCCCTGGAGAAGGGAATGGCTACTCACTTCAGTATTGTTGCCTGGAAAATCCCATGGATGAGGAACCTGGCAGGCTACAGTCCATGGGGTCACAAAGAGTTGGACACAACTTAAGGACAGACTTTTCATTAGTTCCACCAATCCCAGGTAACTAATCCTTTTTGATAAGCTTTATGAAATCAGTCTCCATTACATGTTTAAAATTTCTTATCTAAGTTCAGCAGCATGATCTGAAAGTTACCAGAAATCCATACTCATCAAAAAGTCCTTTCTATGACTCTTGAAGATGAAACATGTTTGCAAAACATCAGTGTAACTAGCTAGGAATTACAAAATACTTTAAAAAAAAAAGCAAGGTTAAAGATATGATTTCAGTGTTATTGACAAAAGAAGCTTAAACAAGTTGCTGACACACAGCATTTTAAGATAACTAGGATTATGACAGGTAACATTATATCCAGGACATATCCAAATTTCATAAACATCCTGTAGTTTCTAGAATGTGTCGGCTAAAAAAAATGTACCACTTGAGAGTTGTGAGTCAAGCTTTGTTTGGGGCAATGTAAGGACTGCAGCCCGGGAGACAGCCCCTTAGATAGCTCTGAGAAACTGCTCCAAAGAGGCAGAGGGCAGGTCAGTATGCATGTTATTTTGGTGAAGGGGGAGTTCATGTAGTCAAGCACATGTTTTTCCAAAAAGTTTCTACTAGTCTCATGAAGCTTCTGCTAGTCACCAGAAATAGTAATCACCGTGAAGCATTTTAGTGGTTTTCTAGATAAGAGGAGACACAAGAATTGAGCTCATAAAATCAATTCCTAAGAATATCTAACTCTCTGAAGACCTGTTTTTCTTGCCAGTTTTTCCCTGAGCACAGAGAGCCTCATTTCTGCTTTCCACCCTGAACTCCTTTCAGGGCATGCTGAATGTCAGCAGCGGCAGCAGTGCATGATCCAATCCTTGTGGAGGGAGGTGGCAGTGCCCATAGCAAATGCCGATATGTAGTTGCCAAATATTGATAGCATCAAATAGCTGTGAAAAGAAGAGAAGCAAAAAGCAAAAGAGAAAAGGAAAGATATAAACATCTGAATGCAGAGTTCCAGGGAATAGCAAGAAGAGATAAGAAAACCTTCTTCAGCGATCAATGCAAAGAAATAGAGGAAAACAACAGAATGGGAAAGCCTAGGGATCTCTTCAAGAAAATTAGAGATATCAAAGGAACATTTCATGCAAAGATGGGCTTGATAAAGGACAGAAATGGTATGGACCTAACAGAAGCAGAAGATATTAAGAAGAGATGGCAAGAATACACAGAAGAACTGTACAAAAAAGATCTTCACAGCCCAGATAATCACGATGGTGTGATCACTGACCTAGAGCCAGACGTCCTGGAATGTGAAGTCAAGTGGGCCTTAGAAAGCATCACTATGAACAAAGCTAGTGGAGGTGATGGAATTCCAGTTGAGCTATTTCAAATCCTGAAAGATGATGCTGTGAAAGTGTTGCACTCAATATGCCAGCAAATTTGGAAAACTCAGCAGTGGCCACAGGACTGGAAAAGGTCAGTTTTCATTCCAATCCCAAAGAAAGGCAATGCCAAAGAATGCTCAAACTACCGCACAATTGCACTCATCTCACATGCTAGTAAAGTAATGCTCAAAATTCTCCAAGCCAGGCTTCAGCAATATGTGAACCGTGAACTTCCTGATGTTCAAGCTGGTTTTCAAAAAGGCAGAGGAACCAGAGATCAAATTGCCAACATCCGCTGGATCATGGAAAAAGCAAGAGAGTTCCAGAAAAACATCTATTTCTGCTTTATTGACTATGCCAAAGGCTTTGACTGTATGGATCACAAGAAACTGTGGACAATTTTGAAAGACATGGGAATACCAGACCACCTGATCTGCCTCTTGAGAAATCTGTATGCAGGTCAGGAAGCAACAGTTAGAACTGGACATGGAACAACAGACTGGTTCCAAATAGGAAAAGGAGTACGTCAAGGCTGTATACTGTCACCCTGTTTATTTAACTTATATGCAGAGTACATCATGAGAAACACTGGACTGGAAGAAACACAAGCTGGAATCAAGATTGCCGGGAGAAATATCAATAACCTCAGATATGCAGATGACACCACCCTTATGGCAGAAAATGAAGAGGAACTAAAAAGCCTCTTGATGAAAGTGAAAGTGGAGAGTGAAAAAGTTGGCTTAAAGCTCAACATTCAGAAAACGAAGATCATAGCATCCGGTCCCATCACTTCATGGGAAATAGATGGGGAAACAGTGTCAGACTTTATTTTTTGGGGCTCCAAAATCACTACAGATGGTGACTGCAGCCATGAAATTAAAAGACGCTTACTCCTTGGAAGGAAAGTTATGACCAACCTAGATAGCATATTGAAAAGCAGAGACATTACTTTGCCAACAAAGGTTCATCTAGTCAAGTCTATGGTTTTTCCAGTGGTCATGTATGGATGTGAGAGTTGGACTGTGAAGAAAGCTGAGGGCCGAAGAATTGATGCTTTTGAACTCTGGTGTTGGAGAAGACTCTTGAGAGTCCCTTGGACTGCAAGGAGATCCAGCCAGTCCATTCTGAAGGAGATCAGCCCTGGGATTTCTTTGGAAGGAATGATGCTAAAGGTGAAACTCCAGTACTTGGGCCACCTCATGTGAAGAGTTGACTCATTGGAAAAGACTCTGATGCTGGGAGGGATTGGGGGTAAGAGGAGAAGGGGATGCCAGAGGATGAGATGGCTGGATGGCATCACTGACTCGATGGACGTGGGTCTCAGTGAACTCCGGGAGTTTGTGATAGACAGGGAGGCCTGGCGTGCTGTGATTCATGGGGTCGCAAAGAGTCAGACACAACTGAGCAACTGATGTGATCTGATCTGATCTGACCTGTAAAGTATAATCTGAGAAGGCTTATCACTCACTCAACAATGCTTCCTGTGTAATTTAACATACCACAGAATCCTAGTTACATATTTCTTTCTGATATGACTTAGATGTAACATCCCAAAGTTAGCTGAACTTTGAATTGAGTAATGAATTTTATAAATCATTAAATTCATACGAAGTTCATTTGTTTCCCAACAAACTATGTAACAGAAATAACATGAACTTATTGGCCAGTAATAAACCTCAGTAGAGTAAAAGTAAAACATGTCTGTATTGATTAAACAAGTGAGTTTAAGCTAGCTTTAATATCAGATGTTAATTTCGTATTGACTATTTCCTAGATCACGTGAACCTGAAACTTTTTCTGGCCAGTTTCTATTATACAAAGTATTTAATTAGTTAAGAGCTTGCTTTTGAGTCAATTAAATAGAGTTCATTTACAAGTTTATTTTTACATAAAGACAGAACCAGAGATCTTACAGGTTTTCAGCTTCAGATTATAAAGATCTGTTTTTCCCCTCAGTCTCAGAGACTACAGAAGATCAATAAGTTCCTCAGAGTCCAGGCAGAACATTTTCATTTTAAAAGCACAGAGAGAGAAATGCAAGTTCCTCCTTGGAAACAGGCTCGTCTGTCCATAGGCTTCTCCAGGCCATAATACTGGAGTGGGTTGCCATGCCCTCCTCCAGGAGATCTTCCCAACCCTGGGATCAAACCCAGGTCTCCCACATTGCAGGCAGATTATTTACCATGTGAGCCACCAGGAAAGCCCAAGAGTACTAAAGCCCAAGGGTAGCCTATCCCTTCTCCAGAAATCAAACCAGGTCTCCTGCATTGCAGGCGGATTCTTTACCAGCTGAGCTACCAGGGAAGTCCAAGCAAAGGACAGTAATAGACAATAATACATATTATTCAGTCACATTCACATGCTTCACTTTCAAAGGAATATGAATCCACATTCAAGTTATTAGAACCTTTAATGAAGGTCAAAACCAGGAAGAGAGAACAGGACTTGGCCTCAGGTACCAAGACACTCATGCACACACACACCCAGAGTAAAATCCAAACCAGTTCCAAAAGGCTCACTTTGATATAATAGCAGAGCTGGTCTTGGCCAGGCAGCAGCGAGCAGTGGCATACATCCCAATCTCAATTCCCTGCCCAGGAACTGAACCTGGGTGGCCTGGATGAAAACCAGGAATCCTAGCCACCAAACCAGCCCGGAGCTAGAGGCTAGAAGCTGTTTTCCCCTGGATCTTTGCCCCCAGTGAAAACTTCATTTATCACAGAGGCAGAAACTGTAAACGCAGGTACAAAGTTTACTATTAGAGAGACAACACAACAGCAGCTGGGAGACCATATAGAGAAACTATTGAGATAGAAGCAAGGCAGAGATGCACACGCAGAGAGAAAGGGTGTAGGCAACCCCCCTAGTGAGGAGTGTGGGAAACAGGCTGTTAGGTCATTTATATTAGGCAGTTCTTCCAGGACTTTGTCTTCCTTCAGGCCAATTTTCTGATTTCTTTTTCTACACCTGCCCTGCCCTGGGACTCTCCTCTGGGGTGTGCACGAACCCCTCAGCCAAGATGGATCTTGAAGGAGCAGGAAGGCTTCTGGCAGGAGCAAGACTCATTATGGCCTGGCATTATCCCCTGACCTTTGACCTACAAGGAGCCCTTCTGCACATGTGTAGTGTCTCCCTTGTCCCAAAAGACGGGGAAGTGGAGATCTCTAAATCCTTTACTCAAACAGGAGTTTGCCCTTCTTTGTCCTTCAGATCAGATCAGATCAGATCAGTCGCTCAGTCGTGTCTGACTCTTTGCAACCCCATGAATCACAGCACGCCAGGCCTCCCTGTCCATCACCAACTCCCGGAGTTCACTCAGACTCACGTCCATCAAGTCAATGATGCCATCCAGCCATCTCATCCTCTGGCATCCCCTTCTCCTCCTGCCCCCAATCCCTCCCAGCATCAGAGTCTTTTCCAATGAGTTAACTCTTCGCATGAGGTGGCCAAAGTACTGGAGTTTCATCTTCAGCATCATTCCTTCCAAAGAAATCCCAGGGCTGATCTCCTTCAGAATGGACTGGTTGGATCTCCTTGCAGTCCAAGGGACTCTCAAGAGTCTTCTCCAACACCACAGTTCAAAAGCATCAATTCTTTGTCCTTGCATGACTGTTACTTTAAGGTGTTTACAAGAGACAAACACTGGCTATTTACCCTGTTTCCATTTCAGAGGGCAAATAGGAGGCTGACTGTAAATGCCTCAACTGGAGCCCACCCATCTCTTGTCTCAAGAAATGCAGACAGGAGGCTGGCTGTAAATGTCTAACTTGGAGCCATCTCCTACCTCAGAGCCATCGGGACCATTGTTCTCTAGATTTCTGGATGTGCTGAGGCCAAACAGTGTTACAGTTGTAAAAAAAAAATCATTTTATTTCATTTCTAGGAGCATAGCTGAAGGTCTCCCAGTTCTGCAAAATATACCCTAGCAGCACACAAGGTAGAAGAGAGCTCTGATTATCCGCACTTAATTATTCGTGGCAGGTATATCAGACAGCAGGCACACAAACCAGACCAATGCAAAATGGTCTCTGAGGGTCACAGTTCTTTAATCCCAGAAAGGGAAATTCCCAGCCCGTGCCCAGAGACTCAGAAACAAAGCCAAAAGCTATGCTCAAGGCCAAAGGGGAGTACCCCAACCAGTGGCCCTCAGAGGCGAAGCCTGCAGGACCAAGCCTTGGTCCAAAAGGGAAAATCGCTTTTTTTGTGCTCATGGTCGCCATTTGTTGCAGGAAGGGGGACCCCTTCCAGGGCCCAAAAGGGGCTCTTGTCTCACACTTGGAAGTGGATTATCCGAGGAGATGCACGTGCTGACGAAGCGAGAGCCTTTACTGGGCGGGGAGGCCCGGTCAGAGAGCAGCAGGTGAGGGACCCCAGGAGGACTCCCTGCCTCGTGGCTCACAGTCGGCTTTTATGGTGATGGGATTAGTTTCCAGGTAGTTTCCTGGTTGTCTCTGGCTGATCATTCTGACTCAGAGTCTTTCCTAGTGGTGCACTCATTGCTCAGCCAGGATGGATTCCAGTGAGGAGGATTCTGGGAGGTTGGTGGGACATGTGGTGTCTCCCTTTGACCTTTTCTGAATTCTTCCAGTTGGGGGTGGCTTGTTAGTTCTGTGTTCCTTACCAGGACCTCCTGTCATAAAATAACTCATGCACATGGTTCCTCTGGTGCTTGGCCAGGGTGGGCAGTTTCAGTGTGTTTCCCCTAACCCTCTACCATAGGCAAAACCAGTACAGTAGGGAAGAACACCCTGGCGTTGTCACATGGGAGCCTCCCATCACTTACTGGAGATGTCTCAACCCGCCAGTGTGAGCGCCTTGCTTCCTTCACAACAAAAAATCAGAAGCACCACGGGCCAAGGACACCAGTTGGCCACAAGTGCTCAGGCAGGTGCTAGATGGGACCTGGGAGCTGCCACTGGTCAAGAGCCCATGTGCCACGGGCGAGATGTCCACTCAGGACTACGGCCCCACGCTGGGCACCAAAACTGTTACTGAACGAAAGCTTGGTCTGCTTGCCAGCTCGCAGTAAAGCCAATCTAAGGATATCAGGCTGGGGTGAAGGGACGTGCAGTGTTTATTGTAGGGTGTAAGCCCCAACTCTCCGATAGCTTCACCAAAGGAGGCTTAAAGGCAGAGTGAGGAAGAGGAGTTCCGGGGGATGTGACCCGCTTGTGCACAGTCCTCTGGCTGCTGGTGAGGCAACAGGAGGCATCACAGGAGTCAACGTCATCAGCCCTTGGGCTGTGAAGTCCTTGGCTTCTTCCCATTGGTGGGGGTTTAGCATCTGTGAAACAACTCAGGAAGTGTGCACCAGATACTGTTATCTAGGTACTGTTATCAGGGAGGAGCTGCAGCAGAGGGGGTGGGGGAGGGGTCTGTCCCGGGAAGGCCCCACAGGGTCCTGCTTGGTTACAGATGTAATTTGGTGGCATCTGCTGAAACTTAAAACATATGTACCCTTTAGCCCAGCACTTTCTACCTCATACAGTCTACCCGAGGGAAACACACATCCCTGCACAGAGAGGCAAGCTCAAGGGTGTTCGGAACAGATTTAATTGTAATCGGGACCAACTGGAAACAACCTAAATGTTGAACTAAAGGGGTTTGTTTAAAAACGAACGAACTATGGCATCACGCTGTATTACAAACTCAGTAGATCAAAAGAGAAAAGCAGATCTATATATGTTAACATAGAACTATCTACAAGACATAGAGCTTAAACAAGCTACAATAAATGACCAAAACACACAGACGTCATAAAAAATAGTGGTAACTCTGGGGAAGGGGTGATGTTGAGGTTGAGAGGGGCTAGAAAGGAGAAATGTTTTATATGCAGTTGGGTTGTTCAAAATGTTTAAAGCAGCAGTGGATCTATATATTCTTGTGGGAACTATTTTACAAGGTTTTAAGGTGAACTAGATAGCCCCCCTGCCAACTGCAGGCGAGGAACAGAAGGCTGTCCCTCTGCCTCCTGGATGGGGGGTAGTTCCTTGTCCAGGGCCTCAGCCTGGTTCCAGGAGGGCAGTGCTCTGGGCCTCTGAAGCCCTAGGGGCTGGAATGAATGGACAGTGAGCAGACCCTGGAGACAGGGACCCTGGGGGCTCTCTTTGATGACAGGTGGTGCCCTTGAGGACCCAACACTGGTACAATGTAAATGGACCTCTGGAAAGGAACAGGTCCCAGGGTCTGGCACTTCTCCAAGCAGTGCCCAGCACTGTAAGTAAAGGGTGGCTGGTTGTGATTCTCCCTGTCCCTGGGGAAGGAAGCGAGAAGCGGCAGGTGTCGCCTCACACAGCACAGTGGCTCTGTGACAGCGAGGCAGTGAGGCAGAGGCTCACGGAGGGCCCTGCGAGCCCTGTGTTCATGAGCTCAGGAATGGGGAACGGGAGAGGATGGGTAGGAGCCAAGGATCATGTTAGAAGTACTCCATCTTTAAAAATTAGCTTGCGGGAATTCCCTGGTGGTTCAGTGGGTAGGACTCCACACGCTCACGGCCGAGGGACTTGGTTCAGTCCCTGGTTGGAGAACTAAGATTTTGCAAGCCACTCAGGGAAGCCAAAAAATTTTAAAAAAAAGAAGTAGCTTGAGAGGGACGCTGGTCCAACTGAATTCACAGAAAAGTGTTCCTTAATCTCTCTGAGCCTCAGTCTCCTTTTCAGTAAAATGGGGTACAGTTTCTTTTCCACCACACACACACTTACTCACACGTGATTTGTGAATGTGACTAGGGCCCGGGCTCCAGAGTCAGACTGCATTGCTGCCACTGCCAGCTGAGTATCCTAACCTGTCCAAGGCCTCAGCTTCCTTCCTTATCTGCAAAACAGGAACCCAGCTGTTCCCTAATCTCAAAATCTGAGGCTTTTAAGTTCTTTATCTTAGGTTTTTAATTAATTGTACAGTGATCGAAAATGTCTGTATCATATCAACATTCGGTGCTTACTGAGTTGGCTTGATGCCACTGTACATACTTTGTAAATATTCACTATATGATTTAAAAAAAACCAAACAAACTATGCATTATGAAATTTAAGTGAGACCGTACAGGCTTCCCTGGTGGTTCAGATGGTAAAGCATCTGCCTGCGATGCGGGAGACCCAGGTTCAATCCCTGGGTCGGAAAGATCCCCTGGAGAAGGAAATGGCCACCCACTCCGGTATTCTTGCCTGGAAGATCCCATGGACAGAGGAACCTGGTGGGCTACAGTCCATGGGGTCACAAAGAGTCGGACACGACTGAGCGACTTCACTTCCACTTGCATACAGGTACATTCTTAACGCGGCACTCAGCTCTGAGATGTGCTCAGTGAACATTTGCTACCGTATTAAGGTAGTTTTCTTTACTGAACACCTATGTACTAGCAACTGTGCTGGACTTTTTGGTTTTTGTTTTTTAGTATCTTTCTCCTTTAAGTCACCACAGAGCATTGAGTAGAGTTCTCTGAGCTATATAGTAATTTCTCATTCGTTACCTATTTTATATGTAATATGAACAGTGTATATCTGTCAATCCCAATCTCCCAGTTCATCCCACCCCATCACAATTCATGCATTTGTTCTCTAAGTGTGTCTCTATTTCTGGTTGCAAATAAGATCATCTATACTGTTTTTCTGGATTCCACACATATGCATCAATACGTGGTATTTGTTTTTCTCTTTTGGGCTTACTTTACTCTGTATGACGGCCTCTATGTCCATCAACCTCTCTACAGATGACCCAGGTCTGTTCCATTCCACTGTTGCTGGCCGTTTAAGTTGCCTCCGTGTCTTGGCTATTGTGACTAGCGCTGCAGTGAACACCAGGGTGCATGTGTCTTTTGGAGTTGTGGTTTTCTCTAGGTTTTCTCTGTGCCTTGGAGTGGGATTGCTGGGCCATGTGGTAGTCTTATTTTTAGTTTTTTAAGGGCCCTCCATGTTGTTCTCCATAGTGGCTGCATCAATTTACATTCCCACCAACAGTGCAAGAGGGTTCCCTTTTCTCCACACCCTCTCCAGCATTTGTTGTGTCTAGATTTTTTGATAATGGCCATTCTGACCAGTGTGAGGTAGTATCTCATTGTAGCTTCGATCTGCATTTCTCTAATGATTAGTGATGTTGAGCATCTTTTCATGTGTTTGTTGGCCATCTACATGTCGTCTTTGGAGAAATGTCTGTTTCCCCCACGCATTTATTGATTGGGCTGTATGTTTTTTTTGATATTGAGTTGCCTGAGCTGCTTATGTATTTTGGAAAGTAATCCTTTGCTGCTTTGTTTGCAAATATTTTCTCCCATTCTGAGGGTTGTCTTTTTATCTTATTTATGATTTCCTTTGCTGTGCAGAAGCTTAAAAGTTTAATTAATTGGAGTATAATTGCTTTACAATGTTGCATTAGTCTCTGCTGTGTAACAAAGTAACTATCTCTGTGCCTGTATCTCCTCCCTTAGAGCCTCCCTCCCACCTCCCACCCCACCCTTCTCAGTCATCACCCAAGCACTGAACTGAGCTCCCTGTGCTATCCAGCAGCTTCCCTCGAGCTGTCTGTTTTACACATGGAAGTGCATGTAAGGGAGAAGGCAATGGCACCCCACTCCAGTACTCTTGCCTGGAAAATCCCATGGACGGAGGAGCCTGGTAGGCTGCAGTCCATGGGGTCACTAGAGTCGGACATGACTGAGCGACTTCACTTTCACTTTTCACTTTCATGCATTGGAGAAGGAAATGGCAACCCACTCCAGTGTTCTTGCCTGGAGAACCCTAGGGACGAGGGAGCCTGATGGGCTGCCGTCAACGGGGTCGCACAGAGTCGGACACGACTGAAGCGACTTAGCAGCAGCAGTGCATGTATGTGAACGCTACTTCCCAACTTGTCCCACTCTCCCTCTCCCTCTCCCTCACTGTGTCCATTCTCTACAGGTATGTCTATTCCTGCCCAGCAAATAGCTTTGTCTCTACCATTTTTCTAGATTCCGTGTGTATGTTTTAATATACAACATTCGTTTCCCCCTCCTGATTTACTTTACTGTGTATGACAAACTCTAGGTCTGTCCACATCACGACAAATGACCCAATTTCATTCCTTTTCATGGCTGAATAATAGTCCATTGTATATATGTTCCACACCTTCTGTATCCATTCCTCTTTTGATGAACATTTATGTTGCTTCCATGTTCTGGCTAATGTAAACAGTGCTGCAATAAACATTGGGATATATGTGTCTTTTCAAATTATGGTTTTCTTTAAGTGTATTCCCATTAGTGGGATTGCTGACTCATATGATAGTTCTGTTTTTAGTTTTCTGAGGATGCAGGAGGCTTCTCTTTTCTCCACACCCTCTCCAGTATTTATTGCATCTGGATTTTTTGATGATGACTATTTTAACCAGTGTAAGGTGATACCTCATTGTTGGTTTGATTTATATTTCTCTAAAGACTCTGATGCTGGGAGGGATTGGGGGCAGGAGGAGAAGGGGACGACAGAGGATGAGATGGCTGGATGGCATCACTGACTCAATGGACGTGAGTCTGGGTGAACTCCGGGAGTTGGTGATGGACAGGGAGGCCTGGCGTGCTGCGATTCATGGGGTTGCAAAGAGTTGGACACGACTGAGCAACTGAACTGAACTGAACTGAATGATTATCGATGTTGGGCGTTTTTTCATTTGTTTGTTGGCCATTTTTACATCTTCTTTGCATAAATGTCCATTTAGGTCTTGTACCGATTTTTTGATTGGATTGTTTGGTGTTTTGACATTGAGCTGCATGAGCTATTTGTATCTTTTGGAGATCAATTCTTTGTTTGAAAATATTTTCTCCTATTCTGAGAGTTGTCTTTTTGTCTTGTATGGTTTGCTTTGCTGTGCACAAACTTTTAAGTTTAATTAGGTCCTATTTGTTTATTTTTGTTTTTATTTTCATTACTGTAAGAGATGGGTCACAAAAGATTTTGGTGTGATTTATGTCAAAGACTGTTCTGCCTGTGTTTTCCTCTAGGAGTTTTATAGTATCTGGCCTTACATTCAGGACTTTAATCCATTTTGAGTTTATTTTTGTGTATGATATGAAGGAGTATTGTAATTTCATTCTTTTACATGTAGCTGTCTAATCTTCCCTTATTAAAGAGGCTGTTTTTCCTCCATTGTGTAATCTTGGCTCCTTTGTCATAGATTAGTGAAAGTCCCTCAGTCCTGTCTGACTCTTTGTGACCCCTGGCAGGACTGTAGCCTACCAGGCTCCTCTGTCCATGGAATTCTCCAGGCAAGAATAGTGGAGTGGGTAGCCGTTCCTTTCTTCAGGGGATCTTCTTGACCCAAGGATCGAAACTGAGTCTCCTGCACTGCAGGCAGATTGTCATAGACTAGGTGACCATATGTACATGGGTTTATCTCTGGGCTTCCTATCCTGTTCCATTGGTCTATATTTCTGTGCCAGTACCATACCATCTTGATGATGGTAGCTTTGTAACATACTCTGAAGTCAGGTAGTCTGATTCCTCCAGCTCATTTAGCTTTCTCAAGATGGCTTTGGCTATTCAGGGTGTTTTGAGTTTACATACAATTTGTAAAAATTTCTGTTCTAGTTCTTTGAAAAATGCCATTGGTAATTTGATAGAAATTGCACTGAATCTGTTGGAGAAGGCAATGGCACCCCACTCCAGTACTGTTGCCTGGAAAATCCCATGGACGGAGGAGCCTGGTAGGCTGCAGTTGCGAAGCCTACCAGGGGGTAGGCTGGGGTCGCGAAGAGTCGGACATGACTAAGCGACTTCACTTTCACTTTCATGAATTGGAGAAGGAAGTGGCAACCCACTCCAGTGTTCTTGCCTGGAGAATCCCAGGGGTGGGGGTGGGGGGGCCTCGTGGGCTGCCGTCTCTGGGGTTGCACAGAGTCAGACACGACTGAAGCGACTTAGCAGTAGCAGCAGCAGCACTCAATCTGTAGATTGCTTTGGACAGTATAGCCATTTTCACAATACTGATTCTTCTAAGAACATATGTATCTCTCCATATGTGTGTTATCTTTGATTTCTTTCTTCAGTATTTTATAGTTTTTGGCATACAGATTTTTGTCTCCTTAGGTAGGTTTATTCCTAGGTATTTTATTCTTTTTGTTGCAGTGATCAATGGGATTGTTTCCTTAATTTCTCTTTCTAATATTCCATTGTTAGGGTAAAGGATGCAAGAGATTTTTGTGTATTAATTTTCTATCCTGCAACTTTACAAAATTCATTGATTCAGTGATTTTTCTGGTGGCATCATTAGGGTTTTCTATGTATAGTATCCTGTTATCTGCAAACAGTGGCTGTTTTACTTCTTTTCCAAGTTGGATTCCTTTTATTTGTCTTCTCGGATTGCTGTGGCTACTAGGACTTTCAAAACTATGCTGAATAATAGTGGCAAGGGTGGATCCCCTTATCTCATTCCTGATCTTAGAGGAAATACTTTCAGGTTTTCAACACTGAGAATAATGTCTGCTATGGATTTGTCATATATGGCCTTTATTATGTTGAAGTAGGCTCCCTCGGTACCCACTCTGTGGAGAGTTTTGATCATAAATGGGTGTGGAATTTGGTCAAAGTCTTATGGTTTTTATTCTTCAAGTTGTTAATATGGTGTATCACATTGACTGATTTGCATATGTTGAAGAATCCTTGTCTGGGATAAATCCCACTTGATCGTGGCATATGATGCTTTTAATGTGTTTTTGGATTCGCTTGCTAGTATTTTGTTGAGGATTTTTGCATCTGTGTTCATCAGTGATATGGGCTTGTGATTTTCTTTTTCTTTTTGGCTGTGCTGGGTGTTCATTGCAGTTCCTGGGCTCTTGGCAGCATACGGGCTTCTCCAGTTGTGGTATGCAGGCTTCTGCAGTTGCTGCACACGGGCTCTAGAATGCACAGACGGTGCACTTGCGGCACACAGGCTTCTCTGGTTGGGGCATGCGGTCTTTAGTTGCTCTGTGGCATGTGGGATCTTAGTTCCCTGACCAGGGATCAAATCTGTCCCATGAGTTGGAACGTAAATTCTTAACTGCTAGACCACCAGGGAAGTCCTGTTTTTGGTGATATCTTTGTCTGGTTTTGGTATCACAGTGATGGTGGCCTCACAGAATGAGTTCAGGAGTGTTCCTCCCTCTGCAGTTTTTTGGGAACAGTTTCAAAAGTATAGATGTTAGCTCTTCTCTGAATGTTTCCTAGCATTTGCCTGTGAAGCCATCTGGTCCTGAACTTGTGTTTGTTGGAAGTTTTTACATCATAGTTTCAATTTCATGACTTATGATTGGTTTATTCATGTTTTCTGTTTCTTCCTGGTTCAGTCTTTGGAAGGTTGTACTTTTCTAAGAATTAGTCCATTTCTTCCAGGTTGTCCATTTCATTGGCATATAGTTGCTTATAGAAGTCTCTTATGATCCTTTGTATGTCTGCAGTATCAGCTGTAACTTCTCCTTTTTCACTTCTAACTTTGCCTTGCTTCACATGGTGCTAGACTTTGAAGACACATCCCCGAATGTCACAGTCTCTGTTCTCACGGTGTTTACAGTTTAATGGAGGGGCAGGGAGGGGGCACGGAAACAAAGATGCACAGAGACATCCCTCCCCCTGGATTCACCACAGGCTACAGGGACTAATAGTCTGTGGTCCTACCCGCATCTCTTCTAAGGGCAGAATTCAGACTCTTGTATATTTATCCAAGTGAAAGTTGCTCAGTCATGTCTGACTCTTTGCAACCCCATGGACTATAGCCTACCAGGCTCCTCTGTCCATGGGATTTCCCGAATAAGGATACTGGAGTGGGGTGCCATTTCCTTCTCCAGGGGATCTTCCTGACCTGGGATCAAACCCAGGTCTCTTGCATTGCAGGCAGACTTTTTACCATCTGAGCTACCAGGGAAGTCCCATATTTATCCAAGATGCCATTTTTCCAGTTCTCCCTTCCTCTCCCGCACCAGCCCAAAGGACGGTGCACAAGAAGGGACACCAATGTGTCAAAAAACCCTGTTGTGAAGATACTAAAAGCACAGCACATACACTGATAAAATCAGTGTAGACAGTATCTACTGTAGGTAAGCATTCACCTACCTTAGGACCCAGCACTTCCACCACTGGCTGTTTACCCAACAGAAACAGCACTGTGTTTACCAAACAGCCAACCAGAAGGTATTCATAGCAGCCTTATTAGTCACGCCCTGACCTGGAAGCTGAAGAAGAGCAGGCCTGCACACCGGGATGCAGCAAGGGAACGTAGCAGTGGAGAGTCATCTGCTGACAGAGGCGACAACCCTGCTGAAGCTCACACAGGCTGCCCAAACAGTGACTGTGACGATTCCATTCATACGAAGCTCTAGAACAAGATAAATGAGCCTGTGGTGATAGGGGTCAGAATAGGGTTTACTCTAGGAGAGGGTGGGCATTGACTGAGAAGGGGCATGGGGAGCCCTCCGGGGTGCAGAGGATGTTCTATAGCTTGAACGTGGAGGTGGCTGTAAGGGTGAACACACATGTAAGCCTTCACTGGGCTACTGAAGGTGAGTGCACTTCATGGCCGTGTGCTTGATTTCTAAAATGCTTATAGACAGACAAAGCAAGGTCCCAGAGGTGTTATTATGAATTTACTTAGTAAGTTTTTGGCTGCACTGGGTCTCCGTTGCTGTGTGCAGGCTTTCTCTAGTTGTGACTAGAAAGGGCTACCCTCTGATTGCAGTGTGCAGGCTTCTCATTGCAATGGCTTCTCTTATTGCAGAGCACTGGCTCTAGAGCACAGACTCAAGAGTTGGGGGCACAGATTTAGTTGTCCTGTGGGATCTTTCAGACCAGGGATCAAACCTGTGTCTCCTGCATTGGCACGTGGATTCTTAACCACTGGACCACCAGGGAAGTCCCCCAGAGGTGTTACTTGGTACATGTGTCATCCTGTGGGGAAGGCTGGAATGGATGAGTGATGGGGTTGAGGTCTTCCTGATCCTTATCAGACAGAGGCATCAGCCTCCGGGGGAAGCACTGGAGCAAACGGAGAAAAGGAGATGGGACATAGGCTCGCCCAAGGTCCCCAAGGACCCACCCCAAGAGACTGTTCTCAGAAGTTGAGGACATGAAAGGAAGCAGGCGGTGGCCACAGGAGATGTCTTTGCACTGAGTTG
The DNA here is from genome assembly GCF_027580195.1 of Bos mutus. Taxonomy (NCBI): domain Eukaryota; kingdom Metazoa; phylum Chordata; class Mammalia; order Artiodactyla; family Bovidae; genus Bos; species Bos mutus. The sequence goes on from NC_091638.1 coordinate 43,047,864, forward strand.
CGTTCAGTCATAGTTGGGTATATTGTACAATATATAGTGGTGTTTCCTCTGGAAATTGTATGTGCTAACTTTCACTAACCTTAGAACTAGGCCAGCATCTTCCAGTCCCTCAGTGGTGTGAGCAAATGAGAATTGGCTGTATTTATCAGCACAGTCCTTGGAAAAGACTGTCAGTTACCTGTAATACGTCAGCAAAGGTCCAGGCGACTTTTCAAATCGGCTTTGCCTTGGCAAGTGGCTGTGGGCACGTGGAATGTTTTCTTTATCAGCAAACTTCAGTGACTGCAGGGAGAGGACTCTTTCGTGGTCACTGAGCTTTTACTGGACACAAGTTGGCCTGATTTCCAACAAATCTGTTGTGCAAGGGTGGTTGGCAGGCATGCAAGGGACACTTGTTTGAACTCCAAGTCCAGGGAGCTGCTCCTTGGGGAAGCCTGGCTCTGTAATGCTCACACCACCCTTGGGACTCAGTCTCCCTCTCCAGGTGTGTGTGGGGAGATGTGAGGAGAAGCTCTGATCGCCCTCCCAAGCCTCTGGAGAAGGTCATTTTTTCTGTCCTGGGACTTTATTCTAGAGATCAAGTTGCTGGTCCTCTTGCTCTCTCTGCTTAAACCATGAAAGGCTTGGCCAGACCTCAAACAGCCTCCCTTCTCTATACCCTCCTCGGCGACAGAGCTCACAATGGCAGAGTGCCCCAGGGAGATGCCAGGACCGTGGGCCCTGCTGTCCCCGTTCCAATTTCTGGGCCGGCAGCGGCAGGCATCCCGCATTCCAGCCCTGATTCACTCACTGTGGAGTCACACACTTCCCTCATAGAGCCCAGGGCTCACCGTGTGGGTGCATCCGTTCATTCACTCATTCACTTTACTCATCTATTTTTTTTTACTGGAATATAATTGCTTTACAATGTTGTGTTACAATTATGTAAAGTTTAAAAATAAAATAAAATTAAAATAAAACTCAACATTCAAAAAATGAAAATAAATAAATAAATAAATAAAAGTAGACTTTTGTGATCTAAATCTTTAAATATCATGTATAGGCTTTTTAACATGTATTACAAAATTGATTAAAAGATTTGTGATGCCCATAAGAAATATATCAAAGGATCCATTTCTTCACAAACTTGATGTACTTGAATATCACAAATTTTATCTCTCTGCAAAATTAATAAAAATATATACAATTTGAAAAAAAAAAAAAACAATATTGTGTTAGTTTCTGATGTACAACAACGTGAATCAGCTGTAGGTGTACCTATATCCCCTCCCTCTTGAGCCTCCCTCCCACCCCACCCCTCTAGGTCACCACAGAGCTGAGCTCCCTGTGCTATATAGCAGCTTCCCACTAGCTATCTGTTTTACACATGGTAGTGTATGTATATCGGAGAAGGTGATGGCACCCCACTCCAGTACTCTTGCCTGGAAAATCCCATGGATGGAGGAGCCTGGTAGGCTGCAGTCCATGGGGTCTCGAAGAGTCTGACACGACTGAGCGACTTTCACTTTTCACTTTCATGCATTGGAGAAGGAAATGGAAACCCACTCCAGTGTTCTTGCCTGGAGAATCCCAGGGATGGGGGAGCCTGGTGAGCTGCCATCTATGGGGTCGCACAGAGTCAGACACGACTGAAGCGACTTAGCAGCAGCAGCAGCAATGTATATATATTAGTCTCCATCTCTCAATTCATCCCACCCTTCTCTTCCCCTCTATGTCAACAAGTCCACTGCTGTGTCTCCATTTCTGCCCTGAAAATAGGTTCATCTGTACCATTTTTCTAGATTCCATATATAGGCATTGATACAAATATTGTTTTTCTCCTCTGACCTACTGCACTCTGTATGACAGACTCTAGGTCCATCCACTTCTCTACAACTGACCCAACTTGGTTCCTTTTTATGGCTGAGTAGTATTCCATTGTATATGTGTACCACATCTTCTTTATTCTATGTTGATGGACATCTAGGTTGCTTCCACATCCTGGCCATTGTAAATAGTGCTGCAGTGAACACTCACTGGGGTGCATGTGTCTTTCTGATTTATGGTTTTCTCAGGGTATATGCCCAGTTGTGGGATTGCTGGGTAATGTGGTAGTTCTATTTTAGGTTTTTAAAGGAACTTCCCTCCTGTTCTCCATAGTGCCTATATCATTTTACATCCCCACCAACAGTGTAAGAAGGTCCGCTTTTCTTCACATCCTCTCCAGCATTTATTGTTTGTAGACTTTTTGATGATGGACATTCTGATGGATGTGAGGTGATACTGCGTACTTTTGACTTGCGTGTCTCTAACAATTAGTGATGATGAGCATCTTTTCATGTGTTTGTTGGCCCTCTGAATATTTGGAGAACAGTCTATTTAGGTCCTCCACCCATTTTTTTTTATTGGGTTGTTTGTGTTTCTGACATTAATTCTTTTAATAAACCATTACTGGGCACCCAGTCCAAGCCCAGCTGGGGAGACAGCCATGAACAGGTCCCAGTGCCCCTTCAAGCTGAGTACAGTCTGGTGAAGGAGACAGGGTTCAGATGATCATAACTGAGTGGTGAATATTAACACAGGGGAGCTTGGGGTGCCGTGGGGTCATGTGATCAGTGGGACCTCCTTGAGGAAGTGGCATTTCAGCCGAGACTTATAAAAAGGAATAGTCAGGCAGAGTTGAGGAGTGGCTCCCTGGGTAGCGGGGCAGCTTATAACAGAGGGGGAAAGTGAAAGACAGCATGGCTTTCAGGGAGCGAAGGCGGCTCCTGGTGGCTGGAGTGTGCGGTGGGAGGAAGGTGGCCCTGTCCCTCGATGGCCTCCCCTCACGTGACTGTCCCTGCACAAGCCTCGCCTGGGCCCCCGGGCCGCCCTGCTGTTCCCTGAATGTCTGGCGCACTCCAGCCTCAGGACTCTCGCTCTCACTGCTTCCTCTGTCTGCAGCCCTCTTCCCTAAGATACCTGTGTGGCTAACTCCCCCACTTCCTGCAGGTCCAGGCTCCCATCTCAGCTTCTCCATGAGCACCGCCGCCCGCCCCCCCCCCCCGCCCCCCGCACCACCAGCAGACATTTATTATCACGTGTGGCCCCACTCCCCACCCCTCCCCAGCTCTGACCTTCCTTCTCTCCACCGACCTATCCCTTTTAACATTATGCCTATTTTCTGTCTCCCTCATTATTAATAGAATGTCGGTGCCAACAGGTCAAAGAGCCCTGTCTGTTTTTTTCAAAGACGCACTCCCAAGTCCTTGAACATATGAAGGAACAAATAAATGAGGTCTGAGAGGTTGGCAAGGAGAGGGTCAGATTGCAGGGGCCTTGAAGGTCAGGGGAAGGCATGTGAGTTTGGTTTCAAGTGCAGTGGGAAGAGCCAAAGGGTTTCGAGTAGGGACAGGGTCAGAGCCTGCATCACATTTTAAAGCCTTGCTCTAGAATCTGTGGAGAGTGGTTTGAAGGGGGAAGGCTACCGCAGGCATCAGGCACACAGTGGGAGTGCCTGGGCTGTGGTGGGGCGAGAAGTGGATGGACTGATGAGATTGTAGGAGGTAGACTTGATCATGCTTTTGTGATCTGAGGGGTTGTAGGAAGACAGGGCAAGGCAGCCTCCAGCTCCCACCTGAGCCACAGGGCTGGAACGGAGGCCCTTGTTAATTAAGATGGGGTGATGGGAGAAACGGGCTGGAGTGGTCAGGAATTCCATGTGGGTCGTGGTGAGTTGGGCCTCTTTCAAGTGGAGATGCCAAGTAGCCTACTGGATGGAGTGTAAGCTCAGGGTGAAAGTCTGAACTAGAAATAAACATTTAGGAATCACTGACAGAGTTTTTTAAAGTCATGACAGAGTAGAGGGAGAAAAAAAGATGTCTAAGAACCAGCGTTGAGGACTGAACCCTGATGCCTTCTGAAACTGCCCTTGAGGGATAAGGAGTTTGCCAGGAAGGTAGGGAGAAGGCAGTCCAGGTAGAAGAAACCTCACACAAAAGAACACAGCTCTCAGTAATCTTCAAAACCGTCAAGTTCATCCAAAAGAGAGTCTGAGAAACTATCACAGCCAACAGGCGCCTAAGGAGATAAGACAGCCTAATGTAACATGGTATCTTGGATGAGATTCTCAGATAGAAAAAAGAATATTGGGTAAAAACTAAGGAACTCTGAATAAGGTCTTCTTGTTGCTGTTCAGTTGCTAAGTCGTGTCCGACTCTGTGACCCCATGGACTGCGGTACGCCAGGCTCCTCTGTCCTCCACTATCTCTTGGACTTTAGTTAATAAGAATGCTGCAAGCAATAGCATATGATATCACTTATATGTGGAATCTAGAAAACAAAAAAGGATACAAATGAACTTATTACAAAAACAGTTACAGATGTAGAAAACTTATGGTTACCAAGAAGTAAAGGGGGAGGGATAAAGTGGAAGATTGGGGTTGACATATGTACACCACTCTATGTAAAGTAGATGACTAACAAGGACCTACTGCATAGTACAGGGAACTGTACTCAGTACTCTGTAATGGCCTATATGGAAAAGAATCTAAAAAGGTGTGTGTGTGTGTGTGTGTATAGCTGATTCACTTGCTGTACACCTGGAACTAACACAACACTATCAACTATACTCCAATAAAATTAAAAAAAAAAAAAAAAGAATATGCATCTTCACAACCCAGTCAGACTCAGTAAAGTGATTTCCATCCTGAATTGGGGGGAGGTGAGAATATTTTTAAAATAATGTTATTACTTACTAATTAGTTAAGTCTAATAATTTGTTAATTAGAACAGATGTGCCATACTATGTACATGTATATCTACATACATGTAGGATGTTAACAAGAGAAATAATAGAGAATCTGCATGCAGGGTACAAGGAATTATCTCTCAATTTTTCTCTCAATCTAAAACTGTTTTAAAACTACTTTTTTTTTCTAAGTGAGTCTCATAAAAAAAGAAGTGAGTCTCACAAATGATGCCCAAACACACACACTCTCCAAGGACTAGAGTACTTTGTTTCTCTGCAGAGGACTTTGATCCTGGCCAGTCCCATCTATGGTCAAGACTCAGGGACTCTGTGAATTTCTCTTCACTCCCCCTCACTGCCAAGGAACAGAGGGTCCTCTCTGCCATTTACTTTCTCTGTGTTCACAGAAGGAATACTCTCCCCAGGCCATATTTCATAATGAAAATGAGAAGCAGAGACTAAATGGCTCAGGTAAGTCAGATTCACCTAGAATTCCTTGGGGATGCAATTAATGTTAATCTCTTTGCAATGCTCTGTAAAAGCACATTCCTTAGTCATAATTTTCCTGAACCCGCACCTTGTTCGACACCTGGCTTGGTTTTCCTCCTTCAGTAAAAGCTTTGGCACCATCTGGGTTCAAATGCCTTCTCCACTACTTGAAATATTAGAAAGAGGTAAGTTTTGTATATGCATTTTTTATAAGTCTGGAAGGAGTGTCCCCAATATAATACTGATTATGTCTGGTTGGAAAGTTCATGAATCACATTTACTTCATTCTTTACTCCTTTATGTGTCATTTCAACATATTTTACAGTATAATTAGATAAAAAGTGATCTTGGGTAAGTCACTTGAACCTTATTTTCCTCATCTCTAAAATGCGTATAACCATACTTAATCAAAAAGTGGGTTACATGAGATACAGTTTCCTCTGAAGAATGGATACGAGATATTGAATGCCCAGTGTCTGGCATCATGCCTGGCTTTCATGGTGGCTGGTTGTTGATGAGAAACATGACCAGTCTGGCCAGTGACTAGGTCTCCAAAATCAAAGTGTGTACTTGGGTCCTTGGGATCCTGTGTGGTGACAGGGACCTCTGAGTCATAGCAGAAGCTGGGCCTGGGCAGTGGTCAAGGGAGAGCGAGAGGCAAGTTGGCTGTTGGCCTCTGTGGCACCACGGCCGGGGAGGACACGGAGGCAGAGGAAGATGGTACTGTGTGGCCATGGTCGCAGCAGCTGGCTCAAGACTCTGTGGTCCGCAGACGCAGCCATAAACAGAGGCTGTTCAGGAGCCTGGGAAGCTCTGGGGGCGGGTGCTGGGATTCTGTAGATTTCAGGGGCATTCATTTTGTGGGTAGAAAACTGAATTGGGAGCTGGCTTCTCCAGCTAGCTCTGAGCATGAGCAAGCTACCTTACCTCCCTGCGTTTCAATTGCATCATCTCTAAGGTGGTATCTTGAATGGGATTCCTACATTCATGTTATCATACCTACCTTCCAATGTTTGCATGAAGAGCACATAAAATAACAGAGACGCAGGAGAGTGGCCCATTTCTAGGTCAGGGCCCCTGAGTTTGTATGCCAACCCCACACTGTGTGACCTCAGATAAATTGCTTAACTCCTCTGAGCCTGTTTCCTCATCTGTAAAATTGGAAAGAAGGCTGCTGCTGCTGCTGCATCGCTTCAGTCGTGTCCAACTCTGTGCAACCCCAGAGACGCAAGCCCACCAGGCTCCCCCATCCCTGGGATTCTCCAGGCAAGAACACTGGAGTGCTAATAGACCCTAATTCATAGGACTGTGAAGGTGAAACAGAAGAGGACATAAAGCACATGAAGATTAGTTTTTGTTTTAGAAGATATATAGCACAGCAGCAGTCACAGGGTAGATAATCAAAATGGTTGTTTTCTTACATCTTCCAAACTGCCTGGTGGACCTTGCCCAACCACCTTTAGACTCTTGGGGAAACAATGAAAACAGTGACTATTTTGGAGGGGGGGGGGCTCCAAAATCACTGCAGATGGTGACTGCAGCCATGAAATTAAAAGACACTTGCTCCTTGGAAGAAAAGTTATGACCAACCTAGACAGCTTATTAAAAAGCAGGGACATTACTTTACCAACAAAGGTCCGTCTAGTCAAAGTTTTGGTTTTTCCAGTAGTCATGTATAAAGAAAGCTGAGCGCCAAAGAATTGATGCTTTTGAACTGTGGTGTTGGAGAAGACTCTTGAGAGTCCCTTGGACTGCAAGGAGATCCATCCAGTCCATCCTAAAGGAAATTGATCCTGAATATTCATTGAAAGGACTGATGCTGAAGCTGAAATTCCAATACTTTGGCCACCTGATGTGAAGAACTGACTCCTTGGAAGAGAGCCTGTTGCTGGGAAAGACTGAAGGCAGGAGGAGAAGGGGACAACAGAGAATGAAATGGTTGGATGGCATCACCGACTCAATGGACATGAGTTTGAATAAGCTCCAGGAGCTGGTGATGGACAGGGAAGCCTGGCATGCCACAGTCCATGGGGTCGCAAAGAGTCGGACACCACTGAGTGACTCAACTCAACTGGTCCTCCTATTTCTGGATGTTACAGGTATTCCATGAAGCCAGAGAAGGAAATCTTGTGGAATCCCAGGGGCCTCCCACCACAACTTACTTCCCCCAGTGAAGCCCCAGCTTCTCAGTGTCACCCACCCCAGGATGCCTTGAAACACTGAAAAAAAAAAAAAAATAAAAAAAATAAAAACAATACATTGCCTTTGTTCTGTGCTGGCCACTGTTCTAAGAGATAGCAAAAATGTGTTGGTTACCCTCACAACCCTGAGAGATGAATTCTATGGATATCCCCATTTTACAGATGAGGAAACTGAGGCTCTGTGAGGTTAGATAACTGATTCGTAGGGTCACACAGCTATGAATTAGTGGCGCTGGACCTGATCCCAGAGATGGCACTCCAGAACCCCACACCTGCTTGCGGCATTCAGCAAGGCCAGCAGCCAGGGAAAGAGAAGAGCAGGTAGGAGACCAGGCTGGAAATCAGGACACGGGGTTCTCGCCTTGGCCCTGGAACCGTGAAGCCAGGAGTCCTCACGCCAGAGGCTTACCCATGCCCAGCCTGGGCAGAGATACCGGCCTGGCCCCGGCCTCCAGTCCCTCCCCCGCGGGCGCCTCAGGGCCTGGCGCTGCTGCCCTGTGTAACCTGATCTGCGGCGGGGTTTGGATCTCCGGCAAGTCACGGTTGTGAAGGTGCTCCGACAGAGGACTGCGCTCCGCGGTGCGCTCCCAGCTCCGCAATCCAGCGCACGAGTGCATGGCGCAGAGGCTGGGAGAGCGGGTGCGGGGGCCCACTGAGGCCACCGGGCTCTACCGGGCGGTGCTGCTCCGGTCCGGTAAGTGGCGGCAAGTCTCCCCGGCCCCCCGCCTCCGGGAGGGCGCGAGGAGGGCACCGCGGGCGCACCGCGCTCAGCCTCTGGCCGGCAGGGCGCCGTGGTCCTTCACTGCTGTGCTTTCCTTCTTGCCTCCCGTCTTTCATTCTTTTTAATTACTTTTGTTTTTCTTTCATTCCTTCTTTCCTCCCTACATTCGTTCTTTTGGGGATCTACTCTTAGATATATTGCTTTATCCTTTCATATGATCGTGTGGTGCGCGCACACACACACACATATACACAGACACTCACCGTTAGATAACTACAAAAGTTCCTGCACTCGCTCAAGTGCGGGAAGGCATTGGTAGGCACGGGAGACCGGATATGGGTAAGACTGGTGGCCTAAAGGAGCACACGCCAGCCAGTGAAGGGCTTCCGCTGTTCTGTGAGGGGAGAGTGTGCGTTGGTGGGGGGGCGCGGGGGAGAGGGTAGGGACGGTGAGGACAAGTTCCAGGAAGGCGAGGAACCAGTTTTCTAGATGTACACATTTAAGGAGAAAACGACTTGGAAAGAAACACAGGGTGGTGGTTTTTGAGGATTCGAGTTTAGGTGTTTTTTTCTATTTGTCTTTTTGTCATTTGCAGTAAACACATACTGTTTTTCTACTCAGGACGATAGTTTTTTTGTTTTTTACTTTAGGAAAATAAAACAAATGTAATATAGAGTCTGTGTGAAAATAATTTGGAAAATACAAGGATGTGGAAAGAAGAAAAAGAACTCCCGCAGTAAGCATCTAGGGCGTTTCATTCCTATCTTAGTGCTTGGAGACAGGCATTCAGAGGAGGTGAAAATCGGCCCCCTGCCGGCTCCCTGCCGGCCAGGCGAGAAGGAAATGTGAAGGGACTTAGGCTTCCGAGGCAGCTACCCTCTGCCTTGGGCGAGGAGCCCAAGGATAGTCCTGGGCGCCCAGCCCTGCAGCTGAAAGCGCGGCCAGCGGCGCGGTGGACGGTGGGTGCGCGTCCGCAGCTGCGGCGCTTGCCCCCTGCCCTCACGGAGTCTGCTACGGGACTGAGCGTTGCCTACTTAGATGGGCCCCACCCCGGGGAGATTTCACGCGGAGTTACTGCTTGGGAACTTTGAAACAACGGTTCTCTGAGTCCAGAAGCACAGTCTGGCCAAGGTCTGAGGCGCCTTCCGGAAGAGGGGGTGGGAGGTGCAGGGGTGGGTACCTTAAATCTGGCTGAACCACAGCAGGCAGAAAGCGATCTCTGAAATTGGAAGAAGCTGATTGCAAACCTCAGCTCCAGGGATTTCCGTACAAGACACCTATTCCTAAGGGCCTCTATCCAGTTGCTGCCTGCTCACTAAGGTGAGGAGAAGGTAGCTCTAATCTGAAGATCTTGCATTCTCTAACCTGGAACCACAGCTATGAGCCTCACTCAAACAGGAACATTTTTCTCCTGGCCATACATCCAGAGTGGCAGATACGGGCAGACATATCGTCCTGGGGCCACACACTGCCCGGTAACTCACAGCTGTCAGGAAGGGAGCGGAGGCTGGCTTGCGGGCCTCACAGAGGGTGCGCTTGCACTGCGTTAGGCGCTGTGCCACTGACTGTCTTCACAGCCCTACAAAGTCACAGCTGTTATCCCCATTTAGTAGATGAGGAGACTGAGGCTCTAGAGCTTAAGCAGCATGCCCATAGTCCTGCTAGGGGAACTTTTCTATCCCACTAATGTGTAGAAAACACTCAAACTCTGGTGCATCTATGCCAAGTCTGCACATCTCAGAACAGTCATCATGGTGAATGACTGCTGCGTGTGTGTCTGCTCAGTCGTGTCTGAGCAACCCCGTGAACTGTACCCCGCCAGGCTCCTCTGTCCATGGGACCTCCCAGGCAAGAGTCCTGGAGTCGGTTGCCATTTCCTCTTCCAGGGGATCTTCCTGACCCAAAGGACTGAACCCCCATCTCTTGAGTCTCTTACACTGGCAGTCAGATTATTTACCACTAGCATCATTTGCTGCTAAGTCACTTCAGTCGTGTCCGACTCTGTGTGACCCCATAGACGGCAGCCCACCAGGCTCCCCCATCCCTGAGATTCTTCAGGCAAGAACACTGGAGTGGGGTGCCATTTCCTTTCTCCAATGCATGAAAGTGAAAAGTGAAAGTGAAGTCACTCAGTCGTGTCCGACCCTCAGCGACCCCATGGACTGCAGCCTTCCAGGCTCCTCCATCCATGGGATTTTCCAGGCAAGAGTACTGGAGTGGGGTGCCATTGCCTTCTCCGAATAGCATCATCTGGGAAGCCCTAAATGATTTCTGGTCACTAGCTATTGCCACTCTCTGCCAAATGCTGTAGATCTGCCATCATCAATTTCATTTATTCATTCAGCTAGTGTGTATTGACCACTGTTATACACTAGGCCCTGTGAAAGGCACAGGCATGTGCTGATACACAGAGAAGTCCCTCCTTTCAGGGAGCTAAGTGGTATTAAGCTCTATTTTAAACATGTGGAAACTGAGGCTCAGAAGGTAACATGACTTGTCTAGAGTCACACAGCCAGTCAAGGGCGAGAGCCGAGATTCAAACTCAAGGCCACATGCCTCTGGGGCCACTGCTCTAGCCGTATCCCACAAGGAAGACATAAGGGCTGGGGGTGAGGAGCCAACTGGGCCACTGAGTGAAAGAGGCAAGAGCCCCCTCCTGTTAGAAGCCCCCCCGAGGACCGGTATGATAGGATCAAACCCATTTTCATTTACACCAGCCTCAAGTAATGTAATACTTATAGAGAAAGTCTCATTCCAAATTATTTGAAAACAATTTCTCAGTATTAGAGTAATAGAGGCTTATCACGGATATTCTGGAAAATTAAGAATGAAGACGGGGAAGGCTCACCCACAATCCCACTAGCCGTAAAGCAGCCACTGGTAATCTAGGGGCGGTCTCCTGGTCTTTGCTGTGCAAGATTTGTGTGTGGGTGTGTGCTTCACGTTGCTGAGCTGGTACAGACTCTAGTTTTCAATCCCATCTTTCTTCACTTGCATAAATATCTTCTATCTTCCTGTTTCTAAATGGGCTAGTGAGGTAACAGCTACCACGCTGGAAGCCTGACGCTACGGCAGGCACCGTGTGCAGTGGTTCCTGCGCCATGCCCCGCTTATTCCCCAAAGAACGTCTGCCCCAGTTTAGAGATGGGGAAGCAGGAAGTTGAAGGTCACCGAGCTGCCCAACACTGGAGCCAGGATTGGTATCTGGGTCAACACCAGAGCCCATGTTCTTAACCACTGAGCTGGAAAGGGTCACCTCTGGGGAACAACTTATGCTTGGCCATGCCTGGTAAGCGAGGCAGTGCTGGAGTAAGAGTCCACCTGAGGCTCTTCTCCCACCTGGAGCTCAGCCCAGGTTCCTGCGAGGCAGGGCAGCGTCTCCGCAGCATGGACGAAGGGACGCCTTCCCAGATGCCCGTGGATGTCAGCGTCTGTGCTTCTCTGCACCCAGATGATGGTCATCGTTTTCACTGCTGCCTGCCAAGCAAGGCTGCCAGATAAAATAGTTAAATTAAAATGGTTACATTTGAATCTCAGATACACAATGAATAATATTTTAGCGTGAATATGTCCCAAATATTGTATGGGTTTGCTAATCTGAAATTCAAATTTAACTGGACCTGCTGTGTGGTTTTTTTTTTTTTACACATATATACATTCCTTTTTAAAAAAATTATTTTCCATTATGGTTTATCCCAGGAGATTGGATGCAGCTCCCTGTGCTATACAGTAGGGCCTCATTGTTCATCCATTCCGTATGTGACAGTTTGCATCTGATGACCCCCAGTTCCCAGCCGATCACGCGCCCTCCAGCCCTCCCCCTTGGCACCTGTAGGTCTGATCTCTGTGTGAGTCTGTGTCTGCTGTGTAGACAGGTTCATCTGTGTCACAGTTTAGATTCCACATACAAGCAATACCGTGCCGTATCTGTCTTTCTCCTGACTTCACTTAGTATGGTGATCTCTAGTTGCGGCTGTGCTGCTGCAAACAGCATTCTTTCTTTCTTCTTTATGGCCAAGTAGTATTCCATTGCGTATGTGTACTGCATCTTCTTTATCCATACATCTGTTGGCATCTGATGGGCATTTCCACGTCTTGGCTGTCGTGAATAGTGCTGCTATGAACACAGGGGTGCATGGATCTTTTTGAATTATAGCTTTGTCTGGATATATGCCCGGGAGTGTGACTGCTGGATCACATGGTAATTCTAGTTTTCTGAGGAATCTCCATACTGTTTTCCAAAGTGGCTACATCAACTTATATTCCCACTCGGTGTAGGATTCTCTTTTCTCGACAGCCTCTCCAGCATTTGTTATTTATAGACTTTTTAATGACAGCCATTATGATCAGTGTGAGGTGACACCTCATGGTAGTTTTGATTTGCGTTTCTCTAATAATTAGTGATGCTGAGCGTCCTTCATGTGCCTACTGGTCATCCCTATGTCTTCTTTGGAGCGATGTCTTAGCTTAGCAGTCCCCAACCTTTTTGGCTTGAGGGACTGGTTTTGTGGAAGACAGTTTTTCCATGGGTAGGGGAGGAACGGTTCAGGCAGTAATGTGAGCTGTAGGGGGAGGGGGGCAGATGAAGCTTCCCTTGATCAGCCTGCTGCTCACCTCCTGACGTGCAACCTGGTTCCTACAGGTGCCAGTAGCAGTCTGAGGCCTGGGAATTGGGGACCCCTGTCTTTGATTTTCTGCCCATTTTTCAGTTGAGCTGTTTATTGTTGCTGAGTTGTATGAGCTGTTTGCATATTTTGGAGATTAAGCCCTTGTCGGTTACATCATTTGCAAATATTTTCTCCCGTTCTATAGGTTGTTTTTTTTTCTGCCTTTTTTTTTTTAATGGTTTCCTTTGCTTCCGAAAAGCTTTTAATTAGATCTGTCTTTTTTTTTTTTTCTTTCTTAATTTCTATCGCTTTGGGAAACTGACCTAAGACAACATTGGTACTACTTCTGTCAGAGAATGTTTTTGCCTACGCTCTCTCCAAAGAGTTTTACGGTATCATGTCTTAGGTTTACATCTTTAAGCCATTTTGAGTTCATTTTTGTGCATGGTCTGAGGGTGTGTTCTAACTTCATTGATTTACACATGTTGGGATGCTGCATTTTTGTTGGCTATCATACATGCAGCAGCCCCATTGCCAGGCATCATGGAAGTTTGCTTGGCTTGATAAGCCACGGTCTGTCCTGGTTCCCCTTGACACACAGACACATACTCTCACATCCCCTTTCTGGTATCTGAGTCTACTGTCCATATTTTGTCTGGCTGCAAGTGAGTTAAAATATGCTGGAGGTCCGGGGTCCCTTCGAGTCCTTCTGCATCTAAGAGACCAGATTCAGCACGCCTAACTGTGGCTGGGTTGAGAGCCAGCTTTCTGAAACAAGCCCCTTGGTTCTTTTCCCTCCCTCCTGCTTTCCTGTTTTCATGCTTCAATCCCTCCACAGGGTAAATTCTTCCCCGTTCAAATTTGTTGTAAAGGCAACTCTCTTCCTTTTATAGTCTCTCCAGGGACCCCATGACAAGTTTTTCTGCCAGTACAGCTTCTCCTGCCATGTCCTTTCAGCGGAGCAGGTTGGGGGCCAGGGTGGTGGGGGTGGTTGGGGGGGAGGTTGGATCCTAAGGCTGTTTTGTGGGTGGCTTCTCAGACACCTCACTGAGGCCTTGAAAGGGGGCCTTGGAGATTTAGACTGAATACAGAGCTGAGGAAGTTTGCAGTTGCCATGGAAACTTCTTGTCTGGTGTTTGTGGGCCCAGATAAGCTGTTCCAGGCATCTGTCTGCTTGTGGGTGGGGGGGTCAAAAAATCAAAGGAAAAGGGGTTTTTGGAGTTTTTAGTGCAAGCAATGGCACACCACTCCAGTACCCCTGCCTGGAAAATCCCATGGACAGAGGAGCCTGGTCGGCTGCAGTCCATGGGGTCGCGAAGAGTCGGACATGAGCGACTTCACTTTCACTTTTTACTTTCATGCATTGGAGAAGGCAATGGCGACCCACTCCAGTGTTCTTGCCTGGAGAATCCCAGGGATGGGGAAGCCTGGTGGGCTGCCCTCTATGGGGTCACACAGAGTTGGACACGACTGAAGCGACTTAGCAGCAACAGCAGCAGCAGTGCAAGCTGCAGCCCCAGCCCACGACAGATGTGGGAACATTCCTCAGCTCCCACTCATGACTGCCTCTCCTGGCCTTAGACTAGTGAAAGTGTTAGTTTTTCAGTCGTATCCGACTCTTTGTGACCCCATGGACTGTTCCTCACGCTTCCCTGGTGGCTCAGATAGGTCTTCACTACCCACCTTCTTTTTAGCTCATCTATTTCCCAAGAAAACAGATTTCAGAGGGACAGGAAGGGGAGTGTGGGAGAGATGTGCTCAGCCTCTGGAATCCCCTTCGGGTCCTCCATGGGACTGAGCAAAAACTCCAGTCCTCAGGCCCCTGTATTTTGGAGTCCTGCTGTATGGGAGAATGGGAAAGCCGCACAGACCAAGGCAGGAGGCAGCATCTTGGGTTGAATCTGGCCACTGCCTGGAGTACACTCTTAACAGGCTCATTTGACCAAAAGGCCTCTATTTTTCAGTATGTAAAATGTACATGACTGAACCAGATGTGAAGTTTAACTATGGTTGGAAAAGGTTGCTCTTTTCCCATATTTTTCATCTTGTTTTTTTTTCTGATAACAAAGGCAATACATGCTTTTTTTTGTTTGTTTTTTTTAGGCATAAACATTACATATATACTGGGACAAAAGAGAAAGGCCCGTAATTTTATGCTGCAGAATAGTGGTTCTCAGACTCTCAAATATAAACAGACCCCCGGGGGAACTAGCTAAAATTCCACATTCCTAGGCCCCTCCCTCTTAGGTTCTAACACAGAAATCCAAAAACCTGGCCCAGTAGTTTGACTGTAACACTCATGCCCAGTGAAGGCTAGTAATGACATCTGAGATACGTTGGTCTAGAACTGACCTCTGTAAACAGTTCAGTGTATATGCCTGCAGACTGGTTCTCTGTGTATATACTAACTTTATCTTGGAGGGGAAAAAAGATAGAGGAATCAGACTATGTATGATGTTGCCCTTTGATTTTTCATCAAATACGCAGTAGACATCTTTCTTTAGGTTAATCAATAGATATGGTATTGATGGCATCTCATTATAAGACGTAGCATAATTTCTTACTGATGAGGTATGGCTTGGGAAATGGTGGCTGTTGACTTCACACAGTTACATGCTCACACGTGTGTACTCACACACAGCAAGACGGTGCTGTCCCTAGTTCAGAGATATCCAGATCTCTGCTGTCTGCAAGTCAGCAGTAGGGGCTGAGCAGCTGGTACGGGCACAGGGTACTAAGAAGCATAAGGTGAAGCCCTGCCCTCTGCTGATGGTTGGTGAGAGAGCCTGAGGGGTCTACACACAGGCTGAACTGAAAGAAGAGCTTTAGTGAAAGAAGAACAGTGGGTCCCAACTGCCTGGGGAAAAGGGCACCCAACCTGGGGGCGTTTCCTGCCCGACTGTCCTTGGCTCTCGATTGCTCTGGTGCTGCCATCAGAACCCCCTGATAAAGGGAACACACAGTGGGGATGGACGGCCACAGCCGGCTGCTCTGGGCTGAGATGGCCCGGGGGTGTGTCTGACCCGGGCGGTGAGCAGACACTCAGCAGGTCCTCCTGCCCCAGCATCCGTGTTGCTCTTCACTTGTCAGAGGACACTGGGATTGCTTCAGACAAGACACCGTGGGCCCTGAGAAGTGCTGCCCCCAATACTAGTTGTCTGCTCAGTGGGACACGTGGTGAGGACCAGTGACAGGGAGGAGTGGTGGGACAAGAACCTGGTTATGGTCTCCCAGTGTCAGATCTCATCAGGCTAAGCCACAGCAGGATGGGAAGCTGGGAGAGGCGCCACGCACGAGGACGTTAAGAGACAATTTCGGAAGAAGAAATAAAAGGAACGCACCTTGTTTCCAGAAAATTGTTTAACACGGGCAAATTTGTGACCTGACTTCTGTTGTGTAAGTTCGTTTGCGCCCTTTTTTTGGCTCCACCCCATGTAAGTGCTGTCATATCTGCCTTTCTGTGTCTGACTCGCTTCACCCAGTGCGACACTCTCTAGGTCCGTCCATGTTGCTGCAAATGGCGTTACTTCATTTTTCCCGGCTGAGTAATATTCCCTTGTATGTATGTACCACATCTTCTTTACCCATTCCTCTGGCAGTGGACCTTTATTTTCTTTTCGTTGCCGTGGGAAGCAATCTCATCATCTCGATTTCTTTTCCGATCTTCCATCGCTAGCCTCTGACGATGGACATTTAGGGTTTCTTCCACGTTGTGGGTATTGTAAATAGTGCTGCAGCAAACACTGGAGTGCACGTGTCTTGTTAAAAAATGATCAAAATTTAGCCTATGGGGTTATGGAGGACAGAAGTTGGAAGTCATTTGTGTCCTAGACATAAATGAGTTTTCATAAATATTCATGTGATTCTCATCGGATAAAAAAGCACAGTGTATTTATAATTCACTGCATCATGGATGTCATTCCTGGCTGAAGAGAACTTCTGGTTTGTCTAGATATTAGTGAAAACCAAAATATCAAAATTTTTGCTTAAGTGTAACACCCCTACAGTTGAGTGCACAAATCTTACATGGTCAGCCTGATGTATTTTTTAAAATGGAATTCACCTGCACAGTCACCTGTCTGATTAACACTATGCAATCAGTGTCCACTATTCTGACTCCGATCACCATGCGTTCTGTGTTGAAATGTATATAAATAGAATCACGGAGTATGTATTCTCTTGTGGCATCTGACTCTCAACATCCTTTTTTCCACGAGGCATCCATTGTTGGGGCAATCTGAGCGCAGGCTGGAAAAGAATTTCCAGACACAGTATTGCAGAGGAGAGTGAATTAGGAACAAAGAGCAGACGAGACCATGTGGGCACGGCAGGTGCAGCGGGCTGGCCTCCTGACAGGCCACGGAGAGTCGACGGTTCTCCTGAGTTAACAGCCAATTTTGTGAGTTTATAGGCTCAAGACAAAGAAAATTCCTGCTGGAAGGCTGGCATTAGGTGACTGGCTAGGGGGCTAATAGCGTGTTTACTGGAGTGGGCATATTTGCCAATTTGAAGTCAGGAAGCTTGTCAGGGACGATCAGGGGCTTTTGGCAACGGTTACAAAGGGGCCCAAATAGCTTCGGAGGTGTCCTTGGTTCTGGGCTCCACTTCTGCGGTCTTGGTACAGGGACTCACACCTTGGCCCGAGGCAGGACTCAACATCCATGTTTTTGCAACAGTAGTTTACTCTTTCTTTATTGTTTTGTAGGGTTCCATTTGTGAAGACATCACTCTTTATGCTCCTCCTGTGTGGGTTAATGTTTTCTTTCCCTTTTGGAGGTTGGAGGTCTTCAGCCAGCATTCAGTGGTCTTCTCTGCCAGTCACTCCACTTGCATCTCTGACATATTTGTGGAGATTGGTGAGCTCCACGGCCTGCCTTCCGCCATCTGGGTTCTGCTTTTATGTATTTAGCACTGGGAGACTAAGAAGATCTTGCTGCAATTTATGTCAGAGAACGTTTTGCCGATGTCCTTTTCTGTGAGTTTTTTGGGTACTTTATGTTGGGTCATGTTTTGTGCTTCAGTCTTTTAGCCATTTTGAGTCTGTCTTTGTAGATGGTGTGAGTCTGTCTCTGTGGACAGTTCTCCTCCAAACTCCCCTCCCATCCAGGCAGCCACATAACACTGAGCAGGTCCTAGTTGGTTATCCAATTTAAACACAGCCCTGTGTACATGTCCATCCCAAACTCCCTACCTATCCCTTCCCTCCATCCTCCCTGCCCTTCTCTCCAGCAACCAAAAGTCTGTCTCTGTTTGTAAGTTCATTCATATCATTTCTTTTTGGCTTCTACACCTCAGGGATGTCATACGATATTCCTCCTCCTCTGGCTGATTTACTTCACTCAGTATGACAATGTCTGAGTCCATCCACGTTTCTGCAAATGGCAAGAAATCCAACACATTTCTGTATGTCAGCCTTGTGTCCTGCTACTTTGATGGGTTCGGTTGATCAGTTCGGACACTTTTGTGTGGAATCTGTAGGGCTGTCTGTGTCGTGTCACCTGTATATGATGATTTTACCTCTTCCCTTCTGATCTGGTGCCTTGTATTTCTTTTTCTTGCCTGACTATCATGGCTAGGACTTCCAATACCATGCTGAATAGAAGTGGTGAGAGTGGGCATCCTTGTCTTGTTCCAGACTTTAGTGGGAGGGCTTTCAGCTTTTCACGGTTGAGTATTATGCTGGGTTTGTCACCAATGGCTTTTATCTTTGAGATATGTTCCTTCTGTACCCGCTTTGGTGAGAATTTTCATCATGAACCAGTGTTGAATTTCATCAAATGCTTTTTCTGCATCTACTGAAGTGATCATATGGTTTCTGTCCTTTGTTGATATGGGGTACCACACTGACCAGTTTGCATATATTGACCCATCCTTGTGAACCTGGAATGGATCCAACTTGATCATGGTGTATGATCCTTTTATGAATTGTTGGATTCAGTTTGCTAATATTTTACTGAAGCAAAATTGCATTTTTAACGTTGGCATTCATGCTGGATGTATGCCCTGGGTCTAATCACGTCCCAGCCCACCCAGACTCTTCATGAGAAAGTAGAGGTGGGAAGAGGGCCAAGCTTAAGTGGAGGTCAGCTTCCTCACTAGGGGATTAAGGAATGACAACACAGGCTAGAAAACACGTCCACGTTTCAAGTGAGCCGATTGTGAAACTAGGAGAATGCCTCTGTTATCTGTAAACACCCACACTGGCCTTCGGTATCTACATATGCTCTTTATTTTCACACTCATACACTGATTACCTGAGACGAGATCTACCCAGCACAGACCCCGCCAGGCACAGCGCTGCACGCCAGGCCCTGCACGCCGTTCACACCGAGTCCAGCTCTCTCCGCGGGAAAAGTCCTCCTTGCCATGCACTGACCGCCGGCTTCCCCTGTGTCAGCTCATCTGTGTTTCTTCTCAACCACTGTTTTTTTCCACACTTGACACAGAAACCAAGGCTCAGGGGTTGCTGACTAGCTGCCCAAGGGGCTCACACCCGGGCTAAGCAGGGACGAACACAAGGGCTGGTCTGGCCCAGAGCCCGTCAGCATCCACTCACCCACCTCCCCTGGGCACCATCCTGTGGCTCCCCACTGAGGTTCAGGGTACTGAGGAAACACCAAGGATGGAGTTGCTGGCCTGTAAGTGGGTGACTGGAACTGACCCAGCCTAGTTTCCCCTCCTTTTGCACCAAGAGCCGCTTTCCCCTGGGGAGTCGTGCTGGGCAGCAGGAAGCCTGCCTCCCAACCCCCACCAGGTCAGGGAGGTACCAGAAGGCATTCTGGCTGACGCTCCCATCAGAAACAAGGGAAATGCCTGTGCCTGGGCCACCCTGCTCAGAACAAAGCTTGGCATGTCCTTGCCCCTCAACGATCTGACCAAATCGATACTTATTTGTGCCTGCCTCCCCGGCAGTGGGGCTCGGACACAGTGTTCCGCATGGAGGAAGTGGCCGAGCACCAAGTGTAATACCCGTTACTATAGTAACAGTTCCTTTCTAATGATACCAGAATAAACAGGAACGCAGAGCCGCCCCACTCGCTGGCTCTCTTCATCCCCAGGGCTTGATGAACCGCCCTGTGGAGGCGGCCCCTCCTGGCTCACCCGGGACTCTGGTGGAGCGAGGACCAGCAGCGCTGCGCTCCGAAGTTCTCTTCCCAAGGACACGGGCTCAGCTGAGGAGTAAGACCGTCTCTCTTCTGTCCCCCCTGCTGCTGAGCTGGGGTGTGGTGCCAAGAAGGGGTGTGGCGGGGTAAGGAGGGTAGCCTCCCAGTGCCAGGGAGGCCGGCAGTGGGGCAGAGCTCTTTGAGCCCAGGTACCGCACTCTGCGAAATGACTCGGGTGCCTCTGGGGACCTGGGTTTGGGAAAGGGCTCGGAGAGGCCGGGCAGGGAGCACCCAGATGCAGCCTCCCCCGCGTCCTGCTCTGGCTGATCTCTTTCTTCTGAATGCTCAGATGCGCCTGAGTTCATGCGTGGTGTGACCTCGTAGCAGCTGTAGTTCTCTTGAGAACCGACAGGTCAGAGGCCAGCAGACGGCCCCAGGCAGACAGCTCAGCTCAGGCTCCGGAGCCTTCACTTGCCGGCCGTGTGATCTGGGAAAGACCCCTCAGCCTCGGTGTCTTCACTGGCACAAAGGGGTCTCAAGGGCACCACGTCCTCATTCTGTCCTAAGGATTTCATGAGGTGAGGCCGCGATGCTGAGTGCAGCTCATGGCACAGGGTGAGGGCACGGCTGTGTGCTGCCCGCCTGGATTTGGCTTCAGCACTTTGCAGTGTGAGGCAAAGCTGGTACTGGGCCAGAAATCGGGGGGTTATGGGGTCGGGTGCGTCACTTTTCTGAACTGCTGCTAAACCCAGCGGTTTCCCAGCTGTGGGGCAGCTCCCGTACCTGCGTCTCTGGCCAGCTTGGACCCTGAGTGGCTCTTCACTGGCGGTAAGTCCTGCCAGGATCCCCCCGCCAGAGGCACTGGTCAAGTGGGGTGCCTGGCATCATGCCACTGGGGGGCCGACACTGCGCCTTAATCAACTGCGCGGGGCTCTCCACCACCCCCCGCCCCCAACCGCTAAGGACCTTCCACGTCCAGCCCTGGACTCTGCTGTGGAACTGATTTGAAACCCTGTGTACCCACCAGCCCATCTCACAAACGAGGAGGTCACGGGAGACGCAAGCAGAATGTTGAGGAAGTTTGTCTTGAGTCAGTTTGGTTGGGGGAGGCTGTGATCGAGCCGCTCTGGCGGGGGCTGCCAGGCATCAGTGGGGGGGGGCTGGAAGTGTGGAGGAGGCCCCCAGATATGCCACGCTGTGGCTGCAGGCCAGGGAAATACAAATGGGTACTCTGCCGACTGGGAGGAAAGAGGTACGAAGGTTCGGAAATGTGATGGCCACGCTCGTCACTTTTACTGAATGCCTCTTTCTCCTTGGTCAGTAGTTATTTTCAAAGCTTCCCTTCTCCTCTGCGCCTCCATCCCATGAAACGCTGAACCGACTAGATCACTGGCTGTGTTATAAACGCGGCAGCTTGAACAGTAATGAGGAACAGGGGCAGGGGGAGGGAGGGCGGAGTGAAGACTCGGACAGAACCCTGGGAGGCACGGCCACCGGCTGGACTCTCGTGGCAGCCCAGCGCGGGGCAGACAGGCCGGTGGATTCTGGCTTAAGCCCAGAGCAGTGAGGGCCCGGCCCGGGCTCCCCAATGAGAGGGCGCAGAGTTCCCCGGTTAGGAGCACCGGTTTCTCATTATCAAAGGGCTCCCACTGCCTCTTTACTGGGGTTTCTCGAGTGTCCGGAGAGGAAAGGGATGTAAAGCTGCTTGGTTGACTGAGGCGATGCCTTGCACCTGGAAGACACTGCTGCGGTAGAAAGAGCACTGGCTTTGGGGCCCAAAGCTTCTGACTTCGCCGTTTGTTTTGTGTATCTTTGGACAAGTAGCTTGGCCTCTCGGAGATTCAGTTTTCACATTTAGAAAATGGGAATAATAAAACAGTACCACTGGCTGCCTCCTGGGGGCGACTGTGAGATACAGATGCAGGCGAACGAGCCCTCATCAGATGTCAGGTGTTCAACACGGGTGCCCCTTAGCGGCGGTGGTAAAGAACCTGCCTGTCCATGCAGGAGACATGAGCGATGCGGGTTCGATCCCTGGCTCAGGAAGATGCCCTGGAGGAGGGCATGGCAGTCCACTCCAGTATTCTTGCCTGGAGAATCCCATGGACAGAGGAGCCTGGCGGGCTACAGTTGCAGAGAGTCTGTCGTTGGCTGCCTCTGCCCCACCCCCACCACTTCAGCCTGTCCAGTCTTCACAGCATCTTGATTGTAGAGAGGAGAAGGATCCAGAAATTAAGTACCCATCCAAGGTCACAAAGCTGCCAAGCACATTGACTGTAATCAGACCCACTCCCAAGAGCCAGTCCAGGTAGTCAGCTGAAATCACTCAGGCCAAAGCAAAAACAGCTTTTTTAAAACTCTGTGTTACAAAGTTGTCTGACTATTAGACTCACTTAGGACGCTTTTTTACTTTTTATGTCATATTGAACTATACTTACCTTGATTTAGTTTCAGGTGCGCAACAAAGTGATTTAGTTATACATACACACACACACACGTGCATTTTTAAAAATTCTTTTCCCAATTAGGTTATTACAGGATATTGAACAAAGTTCACTGCTATACGCTAGGTCCTTATTATCTGTTTTGAATGTAGCAGGGTGTATATGCTTATTTCAGTTTATCCCTACTCCCCACCTTTACCAGCTGGCAACCATGTTTCTAAGCCTGAATCTGTTTCTGTCAAGAAAGTTCATTTCTATCATTTTTTTTAAGATTCTGCATGTAAACAATATCATATGGTATCTTTCTCTGACTGACTTCACTCAGTATGATAATCTCCAGGTTGATCCATGTTGCTGGAAATGGCATTGTTTCATTTTTATGGCTGAGTAGTATTCCCTTGTATTTATGTACTACATCTTCTTTATCCACTCCTCTGTTAAACGGACATTTAGGTTCCTTCCATATCTTGGCTACTGTAAACAGTGCTGCTATGAACATTTGGGTGCATACATCTTTCTGAATTACAGTTTCCTTCCGTTTTCCAGGAGTGGGATTGCTCTTTTTCGTTTTTAAAACTTTTCAGTTTTTTGCAGAACTTCCATACTGTTTTCCAATTTACATTCTATAAATTGGTACATACTGTAAATTGGTACTATACCAATTTACATTCCCACCAACAATGTAGGAGGGTTCCTTCTTCTCCATACCCTCTCCAGCATTTATCATTTGCGGCTTTTCATGATGGCCGTTCTGACCAGTGTGAGGTGGGTGTCTCATTATAGTCTTGACTTGTATTTCTCTAATAATCAGTGATGTTGAGTATCTCTTCACGTGCCTCTTAGCCATCTGGCTGTCTTTGGAGAAATGTCTATTTAGGTCTTCTGCCCATTTTTTGATTGGCTTGCTTGCTTTTTTGATATTGAGCTGCACGCACTGTTTGTGTATTTTGGAAATCAATTCCTTTTCAGTTCCTTTGCAAATATTTTTTCCCATTCTGTGGGTTGTCTTTTTGTTTTCTTTATGGTTTGCTTTACTGTGCAAAAGGTTTTAAGTTTAATTAGGTCCCATTTGTTTTTATTGTCATTGCTCTAAAGACGGGTCGAAAAAGATACTGCTGTGATTTACGTCAAACAGCGTCCTGCCTCTGTTTTCCTCTAAGAAAACACGGTGTTGTCTTACCTTTAGGTCTTTAATCAATTTCAAGTTTATTTTTGTCCATGGTGTTAAAGAATGTTCTAATTTCATTCTTTTACACATAGCTGCCCACTTTTTCCAGCACTATTTATGAAGAGACTTGATTTCATTGCGTATCCTTGCCTCCTCTGTCGTGTTAGTTCACCATATCTGTGTGGGTTTATTTCTGGCCTTTCTAGCCTGTTCTTTGGATGTGTATCTGTTTCGGTACCAGTACTGTACTACACTGATTGTAGCCTTGTAGTCTAGTCTGATCAGGGAGTCTGATTTCCTCCTCCATTTTTCTTTCTCAGGATTTCTTAGGGTATTTGGGGTATTTTGTGTTTTGATATAAATTTTAGAACTTTTTGTTCTAGTTCTGTGAAGAATGCTATTAATAATATAATAGGAATTGCATTCAATCTGTAGATTGCTTTGGGTGGGAATGTTTTTCTGGTCTTTCATTGTTAATGTACAGATGCAATGGATTTCTGTGTATTGATTTTGTATCCTGCAACTTTACCACATTCCTTGATGACCACTGGTGTTTCCTGGTCCCCTATAGTGTCCTGTCATCTGCAAACAGTGAGAATTTTACTTCTTTTCCAATTTGGATTCCTTTTAGTTCTTTTTCTTCTCTGATTGCCATGGCTAGAACTTCCAAAACCATGTTCAGTAAAAGTGGCGAAAGTGGACAGCCTTGCCCCACTCCTTACCTTAGAGGAACCGCTGTCAGCTTGTCACTGTGGAATACGTTAGCAGGAGGTTTGTTTCATGTGTTATTTACCACGTTGCAGTAGATTCCATCTACATTCACTTTCTAACTGTGATATATCACCCTGACTGTTTTGTGGATATTAAAAAATCCTTGCAACCCTAGGATAAATCCCACTTGATCGTGCTATGTGATCCTTTTTAATGTATTGGTGGCATCGGTTTGCTACTATTTCGTTGAGGATTTTTGTGTCTGTGTTCATCAGTGATATTGACCTGTGATTTTCTCCTGTTGTGATATCTCTGTCTGCTTTTGCTATTAACATCAGGGTGATGGTGGCCTCACAGAATGGGAGTGTTCGTTGCGCTGCAGTGTTCTGGGGAATTTCAGAAGCACAGGCATGAACTCTTCTCTAAATGTTTGACGGAATGCCTGTGACGCCGTCTGGCCCTGCACTTCTGTGTGTTCAGAGCTGTTCGATCACAGTTTCAGTTTTGGTACGTGTGCCTGGTCTGTTCGTATTGTCTACTTCCTCTGGTTCAGCTGGAAGACGGTACTTTTCTAAGAGGTTGCCCGTTTCTTCCAGGTCCTCCATTCTGTTGGCACACACTTGCCTGTAGTGGTCTCCTGTGATCTTTTTCTTATTTCTGTGGAGTCCATTGTAACTTATTTTTCATTTCTAATGCTACTGATTGGAGCCTTCTCCTTTTTGTTTCTAGATGATTCTGGCTGAAGATTTATAAATTTTGTTCATCTTCTCAAAGAACCATTTTTTAAAAATTATTTTTATTATAGTTGCTTTACAGTGTTGTGTTTCCACTGCCCAGCAAAGTGAATCAGCTACGTGTATCCATATATCCCTTCATTTTTAGATTTCCTTCTCACTTTAGGTCAACACAGAACACTGAGTTCCCTGAGCTATACAGCAGGTTCTCCTTCTTTGCCTGTTTTAAATACAGTATGAAGAGTGGAAGATGTCAAACCCCGTCTCCCCGTTCATCCCACCACGCCTCTTCCCTCCTTGGTGTCCATTTCCTAGTTCTCTACTTCTGTGTCTCTATTTGTTTTTCAAATAAGACTGTCTATACCATTTTTCTATATTCCACGTACATATGCGTTCATAGACAATATTTGGTTTTCTTCTTTCTTACTTCACTCTATGACAGTCTCTAAGTCCAACCAACCTCTATAAATGACCCCATTTCATTCCTTTTTATGACTGATATTCTACTGTTTATGTACCACATTTCCCCCCCCCCCCCCGCACTGGAGTATAAGTGCTGTACAATGTTGTTAGTTTCTGCTGTACAAAAAAGCGAATCAGGGACTTCCTGGTGGTCCAGTGGTTAAGAGTCTGCCTTCAAATGCAAGGGTTCAAGCCTTGGCCAGGAAACTAGGATCCCACGTGCCACAGAGTAAGGAAGCGCATGAGCTGCAATGAACCACAGTGAAGACCCAACAGATAATACAAAAAGTGAAGCAGCTACATGTATACATGTATCCCCTCCGTCCTGAGCCTCCCTCCCAGGCCCCCACCCACCTCCAGGGGTCATCACGGAACACCGAGCTGAGCTCCTGTTCCATATGGCAGCCCTTCACTGGCTCTTTTATACATAGTGGTGTATGTGTCGAAGCTGCTCTCTCAATCGTTCAGCCCCCTCCTTCCCCATGTCCGAAAGTCCATTCTCTCTGTCTGCATCTCTCTTCCTGCCCTACAAGTAGGCTCATCAGTACCACTGTCTAGATTCCATATGTGTGCATTAATATAAATACTGTTTTCTTTCTGAATTCCTTCACTCTGTATGACAGACTCTAGGTTCATCTGCATCACTACTACTGACTCAGTTTTGTTCCTTTTTATGGGTAATACTTCACTGTATCTAGCACCACATCTTCCTTATCCAGTCATCTGTAAGTGGGTGTTTAGACTGTTTCCATGTCCTGGCTACGGTAAACAGCGCTGCACTGCACCCTGGGGTACACGTATCTTTTTGAATTATGGTTTTCTCTGGTTACACGGCCAGTAGTGGGATTGCTGGGTCATGACGTAGTTCTATTCTTTTTTTTTAATGAACCTTCATAAAAACATAGTTTTTTTAAGAACCTGTTTATTTTGTTAATGAACCTTTATACTGCTCTCCATAGTGGCCGTATCAGTCTTACATTCCCACCAACAGTGCAAGAGGGTTCCGTTCTCTCCACACCTTATCCAGCGTTTGTTTGTAGATTTTTTAACAATGGCCATTCTGACACACTTGTAGGTACTACCTCATTGTAGCTTTGATGTGCATTTCTCTAATGATTAGTGATGTTGAGCATCTTTTCACGTGTTTGTTGACCATCTGAATATCTTCTTTGCAGAATGTCTATTTAGGTCTCCCACCCATTTTTTGATTGGGTTGTTTTTCTGATGAGCTATGTGAGCTGTTTGTATATTTTAGAGACTAATCCTTTGTCAGTTGCTTTGGTTGCAAATATTTTCTCCCATTCTGAGGGGTGTCCTTTCATCTTATTTGTGGTTTCTTTTGCTCTGCAAAAAGCTTTTAAGCTTAATTATGCCCCACTTGTTTGTTTTTGTTTTTATTACTGTAGGAGGGGGGTCAAAAAAGATCTTGGTGCAGTTTCTTTGAGTGTTCTGCCTGTGTTTTCCCCTTAAGAGTTTTACAGTGTCTGGCCTTACCTTCAGGTCTGTAATCCTCTTTGAGTTTGTGAGTGGCATTAGGGAGGGTTCTAGGTTCTTTTACATGGAGCTGCCCAGTTTTCACAGCAGCACTTACTGAAGAGACTGTCTTTTCTCCATCGTATACTCCGTGCCTCCTGTGTCACGTATGAGGTGCCCATGGGCCCCTGGGTTCATCTCTGGGCGTTCCATCCTGTCCCACCGATCTGTATTTGTTTTTTGTGCCAGTATTGTACTGTCTTGACCCCTGTGGCCTTGTAGTAAACTCTGAAGTCAGGGAGCCTGATCCCTCCAGTTCTGTTTTTCTTTCTCAAGATTGCTTAGGCTGCTTGGGTGTTCTGAATTTCCATACAAATTTTTTTTTTAAAGTGTTGTGAAAAATGCCATTGATAATTTGATCAGATTGCAATGAATCTGAAGACTGCTTTGGGTAGTATAGTCATTTTCCCAATACCGACTCTTCCAGTCCAAGAACACAGCAGATCTCCCCATCTGTTTGCGTCATCATTTCTTTCTTTCATCAGTATCTTACAAAGTTATCTGCGTGCAGGTCTTTGCCTCCTTAGGTAGGTTTATTCCTAGGTATTCTATTTGTTACAGTGGTAAACTGGGATTGTTTCCTTAATATCTCTTTCTGATCTTTCATTGTTAGTTACAGGAATGCAAGAGATTTGTTTATTAATTTTGTATCCTGTGACTTTGTACAAATCATTGATTAGGTCTAGTATTTTCCTGGTGGCATCTTTAGGATTTTCTATATATAGTATCGTGTCATCTGTAAATAGTGACAGTTTTACTACTCTTTTTCCAATGTGGATTCCTTTTGTTTCTTCTCTGATTGCTGTGGCTAGGACTTAATCGAATAATGGTGGACATACTTGTCTTATTCCTCATCTTAGAGGAAATGCTTTCAGTTTTTCACCTTTGAGAATGATGTTAGCTGTGGGTTTTTCATATATGATCTTTATTATGTTGAGATAGGCTCTCTCTATGCCACTTTCTAGAGAGTTTTTAATCATAAATGGCTGTTGAATTTTGTCAAAAGCTTTTTCTGTATCTAATGAGATGATCAGTCCTGAAGTACTGGAGCTTCAGGACTAATGCTGAAGCTCCAATACTCTGGCCACCTGACATTAAGAGCTGACCCACTGGAAAAGACCCCGATGCTGGGAGAGACTGAAGGCAGGAGGAGAAGGGGAAGACAGAGGATGAGATGGTTGGATGGCATCACCGACTCGATGGATGTAAGTTTGAGCAAGCTCTGGGAGATGGTGAAGGAGAGGGAAGCCTGGCGTGTTGCAGTTCATGAGGTTGCAGAGAGTCAGACATGACTTAGCATGTCTGAACAACGAGATGATCATATAATCTTTATTCTTCAATTTGCTAATACAGTGTATCACACTGGTTGACTTGCACATATTGAAAACTTCTTGCACCTCCGGGATAAATCCCACTTGGCTATGATGTACGATACTTTTAATATGTTGTTGGAAATGATTGCTAGTATTGAGGATTTTTGCACACGTGTTTATCAGTGATATTGTAAATTTGTGTGTGACGTCTTTGTGTGGTTTTGGTATCAGGGTGATGGTGGTGGACTCACAGAATGAGTTTGGGAGTGTTCCTCCCTCTGCAGCTTTTTGGAACAGTGTGAGAACGAGAGGTGTTACCCCTGCTCTAAATGTTCGATAGATTTCTCCTGTGAAGCCATCTGGTCCTGGACTTTTGTCTGTGGGAAGCTTTCTCATCACAGTTTCAGTACTTGCGACTGGTCTGTTCATATTTTCTATTACTTCCTGTCAAAGAACCAGCTTTTAGTTTCACTGATCATTGGTATTGTTTTCTTTGACTCTGTCATTTATTTCTGCTCTGATCTTTATTTCTTACCTTCAACTAACTCTGGGTTTGCTTTACTGTTCTTTCTCTAGTTGCTTTGGGTATAAAGCTAGGTTTTTGAGATTTTTCTTGAGGTAAGATGGCATTGCTCTAGAGGTCTTTCTTAGAACTGCTTTTGCTGCATCCCACAGGTTTTGGATGTTTTCACTGTCATTTGTCTGTGGACATTTTTGTATTTCCTCTTTGATTTCTTCAAGATACATTGCTTAGTAACATACTTTTTAGCCTCAGTGTATTTGTATTAAGATTTTCCTGTAATTGATTTGTAATACAGTAATTCGATTTGTAATATCAGAATGATTTCTAATACTCTAGCATTGTGGTTGGAAAACATGCTTGATGTGATTTCAGTCCCAAGAGGTGATCTGTCCTGGAGAATGTTCCATGTGCCCTTGAGAAGAAAGTGTATTGTTTTTGGATGGAATGTTCTATAAGTAACAATTAGGTCTGTCTGATCTAATGTGTCATTTAAAGCCTGCGTGTCCTTAATAACTTTCTGTCCGTCTGATCTGTTTGTGTAAGTAGGGTGTGTCACTGTCAGTTCCCCCTTCTATGGCTGTTAGCATTTGCCTTATATACTCAGGTGTTCTTATGTTAGTAGTGAGTGTGTCCGACTCTCGCGACCCCATAGACTGTAGCCTCCCAGGCTCCTCTGTCCATGGGATTCTCCAGGCAAGAATACTGGAGTGGGTTGCCATTTCCTTCTCCAAGGGATCTTCCCAACCCAGGAATTGAACCTGGGTCTCCTGCATTGCAGGCAGATTGTTTACTGACTGAGCTATGTATATTTCAACTGTTATATCTTTTTCTTGAATTGATCTCCTGATCATTATGCATATTCTTTCTTGTGTAACAATCTTCATTTTAAAGTCTATTTTGTCTGATATAAATACTGCTATTCCAACTTTCTGTTGATTTCCATTTGCACGAAAACCCTTTTTCCATCCCTTTCCTTTCAGTCTGTATGTGCCTCTCTCACAGGTAGCATATGTACAGGTCTTGTTTTTGTATCCATTCAGCCAGTCTGTGTCTTTGGTTGAGGCACTGAACATATAAATATATATGTTCCTAATGCCATTTTCTTAATTGTTTTGAGTTTGTAGGTTTTTTTCTTCTCTTTATTGTTCTCATCTCTTGTGGTTTAGTGACCATATTTAGTGCTGTGTGTGGGTTGCTTTTTTTCTTGTGTGTGTGTACCTATTTTTTTTTTGCTTCATTTCCCATGAGCTTTTGATAAAGCAGTCTACACGCACACGCACACACACACACCCCCAATACCTTTCCTGGTGGCTCAGACAGTAAAGAATCCACCTGTGATGCAGAGACCTGGGTTCGATCCCTGGGTCAGGAAGATCCCCTGGAGAAGAGAATGGCAACCCACTCCACTGTTCTTGCCTAGAGAATTCCACTGACAGAGGAGCCTGGAGGGCTGCAGTTGCAAAGAGTTGGACATGACTGAGTGACACTCACACTATACATACACATACACACGAAGACACACACACAGACAAGACTGTTTTAAGCTCCTGGTCTCTTAATTTCAAAAGCAGATCTCATTTCCTACAGTTACTGGTTTGCTATCATATTTCCTCTTCGCAGGACTGTGGTTCTTCTTGCTTCTGCTGTGTATCCCCTGCTGAGGGAGATTGGTCCAGAGGCTTGTGCTTCTGTCCCTTGATAGGGGGTTTGGGGATGGTGTGGTGACCAGAAACTGCCCTCTGGTTGTCACTGCCCTGTCAGGGGTGGGGTCTGCTCCCCAGTTGTGGGAGTGGAGCCCCCTAGACGGGACTGGAGCACCGTCACGGGGAGAGAAGCCACTGAGTGTCCCTCCTCGGGAGCTGTTCACCTGTGAGTGAGCTCTGCTGTGCGAACTCAGCAAGCACTCTGTTGCTGGCACTGCTTTTGGCCCCACCATGACTGTGCGAGTGCCAGCAATCGGCCCTGGTGCCCCTCAGGTCCTATGCACCAGGCCCCGGGAGCGGGTCCCCTGACTGAGGTCGCGTCCCGGGACTGCAGTGGCCATGCACCCGGGCCCGCTGCAGGACCCAGGGAGGCGGTGCAGCCTCCGGCCTGGCCCGACCCCCATGAGTGTGTGTCCACAGAGACCGAAGCTGCAAAAGCCAGACCTGTTCCAGCTGCAGGAGTACAATTCCTTGAGGGGTTTCACAGGCGCTCAATTTAGGAAACCAGTGACAGAGGTGGCTCCGGAAGCTCGGCTGTGGTTTCAGTACCCCCCTGCAGCTGTTCCTCCCACTGGACTCTGCTCCAGAGCACACGAGCCCACCAGGCAGGAAGGAGCTGGGGCCCAGGGGATCAAGGCGAGCGGGCCCCCCAGGAGGCGGACAGCTCTCAAACTCCACGTCCCAGCCCCCGTGGGCACCTATGTCACACTGCGACCACCTGCGTGGCGCTCACCCTGTCCTGACGGCCACAGCCTGGTTGCTGGGCTCTTCTCCAAGCTGGCCTTCTGTCCCAGCCCATCTCCCCACCTTCTGCTGCTTCTCCTCTTCCTCCTCCGACCTCCTGTCTTATCAGGGGATCTTTCTTGTCCTCTTAGGTGTCTGAGGTCCTCTGCTAGCTGCTTCCCAGGTCAGTTAAATCAGAATCCAGGGGGAGGATTCCGGCACTGATATTTATTAAAGTCCCTCGGATGATACAGCCAGGGTTAATATCAACTGATTTAACCAGTACAGTCCCCTGACCTCCCTCAGTCTGGAAATACTTTAAAATGTACAAGCCAGTACTCCGGACAAGGTAATTGCCTCTGTATTGGAGCATATATATGAAGGCTTTACAAGATTCAAAATAGTTTTTTAATATCAGGTCCGTGGGAATATTGACAGTTTCTCATGAGACTTCATTACAGCACAGAAAACAAAATATAGCCATGCTACCAAACAGTTTGTTTCTGGCAACTCACTTTCCCCTCTTTCCCTGATTTTTCTGTATTTTTTTTTTTCACTGTCAAATCATTTTCCAGTATAATGAAATCTTAGCCTAATAGGGCTGTTACCTACTCTTTACCTTTCATGGTCAGAGTAGTGCAGAAATATTAGCCCAAGTGAACACAGTACTTCACTGGAAATCAATGACACCTGGGAAGAATGTGCACCTACTTTATTAAGACTCTGTTCTCCCTCGTGGCTGTGGTATGTGGATTGTTAAAATTCTAACACAAATGACCAGTACAGTTTTTAAGAAGACTGCGAAAGCTCAATCGGAGACAAGTGGGATACTTTATTACTGTATAATTGCTTTACAGTGTTGTGTGTGTTTCTGCTGTACAACAATGAATCACCATATGTATAATACATCGCCTTCCTTGTGAGCCTCCCTCCCACCCCGCCATCGCACCATCTGGGTCATCACAGAGCAGCAAGCGGAGCTCCCTGTGCTATGCAGTAGCTTCCTGCTAGCCGTTTAACGCATGGTAGTATATGTCAGTCAGTCGATGCTGTCAACTGGAGAAGTGGGGGTCTTTTAATAGTGATTACTAATAACACCTAATGAGGTGGCCCCACTCAGAGAGAGGCCCCAGCAGCCGGCACTTACTGAGTCCTCAACTCAGTGCCAGGCACTTACGAGCTAAGCACCACCTCCTTTATTTTGCAACAACCTCATGAAGAAGGGTGCTGATCAACAGCAGCTGTCACACCTACTCAGCACTGCTGTTCTCTAGGAAGCAGTCACACACAGTAAGTAATGAGTGGGCATGGCTGCGTTCCGGAGGGGTTGGGTTTCAGCCAAAGGCTGGAGTTTTGGACTCCTGCTGCAGACACTTGCCCAAGGTTAGGAAGGGGCTGAGCCAACGTTCAGTCCAGGTTCTAATGGCTCCAACGTCATTCCCTCTCACTTTGACGACCAGTGAAGGATATGCATTAGCCACTCAACTTTCTCAATAGGTTCTCTTTGCTGCTCGCTGGCTCCTCAGAGAATTCACCTCTTTTCAGAGATTACCTTATTATGCTCATCTCGCCTCACATTACTGCCCCCATCACAGCCACCTCCCTGCTCAGGACACCCCAGCAACCTGAGAGACCAGGCCAGAGCAGCCCTGGAAATGAACCCCCCCCCGGAAAGCTGGATTTCCCTGGCCTACCTCCTGTGCTTTGTTGAGCAGCCTCTTTTATTCCAGCACTTATGTGAGGCTCTTCTACATGGAGACCTCTTTTTTTTTTTTTAATTGTAACTGGAGGATAATTGCTTTACAATGTTGTAGTTTCTGCCATACATCAACAAGAATCACCCAGCGGTATGCATATGTCCCCTCCCTCTTGAATCTCCCACCCACCCCTCTGGGTTGTCACAGGGCACCGATTTACCTTCTGTGTCACACAGCAGATTCCCACGGGCTATTTTACATATGGTAATGTATATGTTTCAGTGTTACTCTTTAAATTTGTCCCTCCCTCTCCTTCCCCCACTGTGTCTGAGGCCTCTTTTAGTTAAACTAAAGGTAGGATGGATGATCTGCAGCTCTCTAAATCCTGGGACAGGGAGACACACACACCACCCACGGATCTCACACGTGTTTACTGGAATTCAGAACATTAACTGGCAGAGGCAGTTTTCCCAGCTTGCAGGTCTGGGCTGAAGAACCAGTAACGTCCTTCAGACTCCTGCCTCAATCACCACACCACCCTGGTCTCAGCAAATCATCATCTGCCACACCTCACCACTGATATGTTTTAAAAGCCTAGAGCTCGTCATTGATTGGACCTGGGGTGCAGGGCTGGCTACATAATTTGCAGGAGGTGGCCCTAATGCTAAAGAACCTGCCTGCCAGTGCAGGAGAGATCAGAGACTGAGTTCTAGCCCCGCGTTGGGAATATCCCCTAGAGGAGGGAATGGCACCCCTCCAGTATTCCGGTCTGGAGAATCCCATGGACAGAGGAGCCTGGCAGGCTACGGTCCATGCGGTCGCCAAGAGTCAGACACGACTGAAGCGACTTAGCTGGCAGTGCAAGCTGAGAACGCAGGACCCGCGAGTAAGCGCATCCTATGTGGGCCGCGCTGGGGTGGGGGACTGGCCCCGGGCAGCCCACTCATTGGCTCGCTGCTGACCTATGGGGTGAAAGGTCCTCAGCCCGGCCAATCGGATGTTTTCCCTCTGGAATTTAACAGGAAAGACAGAGGCTGCCCATTGGAAGGAAAAAAAAGCAAAGTCATATAAAAGACTTCCCAAACCTGCTGACAGGTTCTCCCCACACAGCGGCAAGAATGACCTTCTCAAACCCGATCTTTCCGCCACTTGAAACCACCCGTCCACCCTCACTCCAAACACGGCCCCGCTCCGTCGCCACTCCGGACACACTGTGCCTTTTTGTTTCCTGAACAGACCGAGCTTGTTCAAGGTACATGAGTCACACAGGCTGTTTCCTCTGCCCCGCCAGCCTCCCTCTTTCTTCTCAGCTCTTAAAGGTCAGCTGCCGAGAGGCCCTCCCGCTGCACCTGGCTGAAGGAGGTCCTCCGGTGAGCCCCCTGCGTTTGCTCCTCTCCACGTGCAATCGTTTATTTTTGCCTCCCTCGCAGAATCTCAGCTCTGGGGGAGGCGGAGCCTTGCTTGCGTAGTTCATCTCTACCACCCTACCTGGTAAATTACAGGAACTCCAACATACTGTGGGATAAATGAGTGATTGTGTGATTGTGTACTTTCCCAACGGTCGTTCCTGTTACGCAGGAACCTCTTGGTTTTATTTGTTTGCTTTGAATCTGGGCACACTATTGAATTTCCTCATTAGTTTCAAATGCTTTTCTGTTAATTCATTTGGGAATTCTGGGTATAAATAATGACATCTTACAAAGAAGATATTAACTCTGCCCTCTCCCAAAGTTATATAATTTGTTTTTATTTCCTGTCTCATTGCTTTGGTGCCATAGTTAGTTGATTTCAAGACAGTGTGACTGATGAAAATTATAAAGCTCTGGGCGCATACAGGAACTAACAGCAGGACAACTAGCTGAGGAGTGGAAGCACTTATTTTAAGCATGTTGTGATAATAGCCTGTGTTGAAGACAGAGGAAGGAAAGAGAGTGGCTGGCAATTACTCAGATAAAGGATTGGTGAGACTTGATAATGGGAAAAGGCAGAAGAAATGGGGAAAATTCTCCAAACTCCAATCTGAGTCAAGATACTCTCAATGCGTTGGCTCCCAGACAACGTAATCTCAGACTAAGAGAATATCCACCCACATTTTTTAGAGGAGGAAGGAGTTGATACAGCCAACTGTTTGTCTAGTGCCCATTTTTAACTACCACGGTCATTTTTTAAGGCCCCCCAAATTAAGGATACACCTGAAAATCAATAGCCTTATGAAAAAGGAAGTGAGAAAATTAGAATTCTCATTGTAGACATGGTTTTGAGAATGGGAATTGAAGAAAATTGGCAACCATGGCTCTAGGCTCTGACACGGTCTGTCTACATCCAAAATATAACACTTTTCCCAGCATCTTACAAAGGGGGTCTCACTTAGTCATCATAACAGCACCCCATAGTAGAGCTTTGATGCCCACATTCCCTAACACATCACCTTGCACTTCACAGCCCATCAAACCCTCTCCTCCTGTTTTCTCCACCCCACCCCCCGAACCTATTACCCACCTCTAGGTTCTTGCACAGACCTCCATCCCAGTCTAGTTTACTTGGAGAACTGCTGTTCATCATGCAGAGAATGGCATCATCCTCTTCCCAGAGGTAGGAAAGAAGTAAAGGCCTGTCCACAGGCAACACGGTGGTTGGTGTCGTGAAAGTCACATAATATATATTTTAACCATACTTACCTGTACAGTTCAGACGCACTAAATACATCCACACTGCTGTGCAACGGGCACCATCATCCATCACCTGAATTTTTCACCTTTGTAATCTGAAACTCTGTCCCCAGCCCCTGGAATCAACCAATGTACTTTCTGACTCTATGAATTTGACTATTCTAGCTATCGCACAGGTAGAATCAAACAGTATATGTCTGCACCTAATGTATATTGGAATGCATTCTTAAGGTTAATTTGATATTTTTCCTATAAACAGACTGTACTTCTCTTCCCCCTGTGCTATATACACAGTAGTACAGTAGTGTAAATATGTCTGGGGGGTGAATTGGGAGAGTGGGGTAGGTGCATACACACTGCTGTGGCTGGTGTTTAAAGAGGGGAACCAGAGCCTCGTGTGCGCAGTACAGACACGCCCCCTTAGCTCCAACGTGGAGCCCACAGGCCTTAAGGCACTGGTTCCCTGAGACCAACCTCCCTGAGCCTCAGTTTCCTCATCTGTACAACCTCAAAGGTTTCATGATCAATTACCAAGCCAGACACTGCCACGCCTAGTGTGTTGTAGAGGCTCTGCCTCAGAAAAACAGGACCCATGAAGAGGTCAGAACCAGGGCCTAAAGTTTCACTCAAAATACTGTATGCAGCTCATAGCCAGCCTGGGTCACTCTCTAGAGGAATTTTAACTCTCTCTCACACACACATGCATGCGCACACACCCCCACACACTCTCTTCTCTTACCTTCACCCTCATAGTTGCTTAGTTGAGGGCATTTCAAGGATATGGAGCCCACCTGGAGAGAAGTGAGCCCTTCTGCCAGATTTCAGACGCACTGACATTTCAAGCTACTGTGGTGGAACTGAGGCCATGAAGAAGGCAGACATCTGCATTAAAGATGACAACCAAAAAAAAAAAGATGACAAGCATCCCTTTGTAATTAGACATGGCAGTCCTGGGATTTCACACCCTTCTCTTTGATCTGGAGAAACTGAAAAGCTGGACACGTCTGTGAGGAAACTACAGACAGGAAGATATGGGGTGATGTTTTCTTTACATCACTGCACTTACCAAATTACCTTTAACAAGTACAGATGGCTCTTTTTATATATCTTTTCTGTCTCTGATACAAGCTCCCTGAGAAACAGAAACTCAAACAGAATTCCTCTTGCAGGAGGGAAAAAAATTTTTTTTCCTCAAAGGTCAAAAACATTTGCATGTGTCAACCCATTACTTTGTGATCCAGTAGCACTTTTCAGCCATGATCCCCAATCCTTACACCCTGGGCACAGGCTATTTCATTCTCACAAATGAGGAAACCTAGGCTCGGAAAGTCAGGTAGCTTCCCCAGGGCTGCTAAGATCCCATCAAACACCAAAAGCCTTGCCCTTCAGCTGTGCCGCGAGAATGGCTGAGGCTGTGTGTGCTCATCTGACCAGCTCACCCGTCCCTGCTGTGTTGTTTCCACAGCCTCCATGTACTCGGAGATCCAGAGGGAGCGGGCCGACATCGGAGGCCTGATGGCCCGGCCAGAACACAGAGAATGGAACCCAGAGCTCATCAAGCCCAAGAAGCTGCTGAACCCCGTGAAGGCCTCCCGGAACCACCAGGAGATGCACCGCGAGCTGCTCATGAACCACAGGAGGTGGGAGAGGAGCCCCCCGCGCTGTGAAAGGCCGGCCTGGTAGCCACCCTGGGGCTCTGAGAGACGGGGCAGGTCTGAGGGTGCCCCGTGTGGTCAGCAGCAGACACCATGGAGGTCCAGAAGCCTCGTAATCCCTCCTAGTCAGCCACAGGTGCCTGCCCTCCACGTGCGTCTGCTACGTGGATGCACTGTGCCCAGAGCTGGGGGTACACAGAGGAATGGGACCCAGTTCCTGCCCTCACAGAGCAGACAGATGTTTGACCAGATGGTGGGACAGGTGCTTTGAGGGAGGCACGAATGGCCTGCAACCCCAGAGGAGCCACCAGCCTGGGCTCCAAGGACGAAGTGATGCCTCAGACTAGGGCTCGAAGGGTGGGTGGGAGTCAGCCAGTGTCGGAGGTCGGCACTGGCCACGAGCAGCAGATGGATGAGAATGTGAGAGTGCAGAGGAACTTGGAGGAGCTCAGAGAGACTGAAGAATGTGGGCCTGTGAAGGGTCCCAATGCTGGGTGTCACCGTGGTAGAGGAGGTACGAGTGGAACAGGCAGGCCAGGAGCATGCAGTGGGCAAGGCTGGCTGGAGGTGTTGGGCCTGGGACTACTGGGTTACTGAGGGACTGTGGTGAAGGGCAGGCTTCCCAGCTGGCACAGTGGTAAAGAACCTGCCTGCCAATGCAGGAGACACAAGAGACCCAGGTTTGATCCCTGGGTCAGGAAGATCCCCTGCAGGAAGAAATGACAACCCACTCCAGTATTCTTATCTGGAAAAATCCCACGGACGTAGAAGCCTGGCGGGCTACAGTCCATGGGGTTGCAAAAAGAGTCACACACGACTGAGGCAACTGAGCATGCATGGGCGAGGGGAGAGGGAGGTTGAGCATCCCTCCCTAGGGTCTCTGCTCAGCAGCCCCAGGACGCAGGTTGCAAAGCCTCCGCTGCTCCCTCTAGTGGTCGCTTTTGGTATTGACACCGGCTGTGATTGTCCTTATTTTCAACTAACATACCGTCCAGCAGATCTCATTTTTTATCCATGCTGTCCTCCTGCCCCTTGGTTACACTAGTCTCTCTGTATCCGCCGGGACTGGTTAGGACCCCCTCCCAACAGAACCCCAAAACTCAAGGCCCTTGTATAAAGTGGCATTGCACAAGCCCGCCCCCGGTATCCACGAATTCAATCTGTGGAAACGGAGGGTTGACTGTGTATTGTAAGTACTTCGTCAAGATCCCTTTTAGAGTCGTCCCTTTTAAAATCACCACAGTTTAAAAAACAGAAGCCTAAAGACAAATCAGGGCAAATGTTTGCAATATAAATGACAAAAATATGTACGTTATCTCTTACAAACCCATAAAGAAGAAATGAACAGAAGATAGGTACAGTTAATTCACAGAACAAATGAAAGCAGCTGGCACCCATCTCCAAGCTGCTCCACCAGACCCTTCTTGCCTACCAGAGTCTGCAATACAAGAAGACTGGACAGTAAGGAGAAATAGAGGCTCTGAAATACTGTTGACAAAAGTTATAAATTGGATAACCTTTTCTAAGGAGCAGATGGGAACATGTAACCAAAATCTTTGCAGAGAGCCTGACCTAGCAATTCTAGAAACTTACCCTGAGAAAATAACCACTAATATCCTACAGCCTGGTCTCTGCACTCAAGACAGGCTGGGGTAGAGATCCTCCTTCAGTCTGTTCACACCTGTGACGTGGACTGGAGTCTCACTCAAGTCCAGGGCCCCCCCCTCCCTGTACGCTGGGACAGTAATGCTTTCCCATCCTGGGCTACCAGACGGCACGAGGTACTGGCTGCTGTCAGTGCAGGCTGCAGCCCCGGGTGCGGGGCGGTGGGAGTCTCCTAACGCCTCCCTCCTCCCCAGGGGCCTGGGCGTGGACAGCAAGCCCGAGCTGCAGCGCGTCCTGGAGCACCGCCGGCGGAACCAGCTCATCAAGAAGAAGAAGGAGGAGCTGGAGGCCAAGCGGCTGCAGTGCCCCTTTGAGCAGGAGCTGCTGAGACGGCAGCAGAGGCTGAACCAGGTGGGTAGGGCCCCCAGACCCAGCCCCTGCTTCCTCCAAGACTACCCGCTGGCCCAGGGAGGCGCTCGGCCAGCAGTCACAGCTGACGAGGCGGAGCCGGACGAGGACTGGACCCAGAGTCCACCCTGGCCTGCGTCCTCACTCGGCCACTCCCTTCGCTGTGTGACTTTGGACCAGTGGTTTCCCCTCTCTGAATGGGTTTTCTCATTGGCCCAATCTATTGCACACTGATTCCGATTATCTTCTCACAGCTGCCCTGTGAGCCCAGTGGAGTTACCATTTGAGAAATGAGGAACCTAGGGCTCAGCTGAGGTCTGCAATTTGAAGCAGGCTTCCTGGGGAGAACAGTCCCGTGCTCTGTCCCCTCAGCTTCCAAGCTGGTGGCAGAACTGATCCTGGTTGTTTCCCCAGAGAGGACCCTGGGTCCAAACCCAGTGGCTTTTGAGTGGGAATCTCCCTAGCCCACCCACCTCACATCTCTGCTTCTCTCTCCTTCAGCTGGAGAAACCACCAGAAAAGGAAGAGGACCATGCCCCTGAATTCATTAAAGTCAGGGAAAACCTGCGGAGAATCACCACTTTGACCAGTGGAGAGAGGGCGCTGTAGAGCTGGCTCCGGAGCTCCAGCGCCCCGGCAGCCCACCCTGGCCCCTATGCCCTCCAGCCCCACTGTACCTGGCAGCCCTGACCCTCAGACTCGGCTCTGCGGTGTTCATGCTTGCTCCTGGAAAAACGCATCTCCCCAGAGGGCAGCCCCCCACCTGACCCCCAGAAGATGGGGGATCCTGAATGCAGGCTTTTCCTTCTAGCACTCATCGCTCCTGCTCCCAGAAGCAGCCGCTGCTGAGGGAACTTTCCCCAGGCTCCCTCCTTGAGGGGCTGCTGAGCCCTGCCAAGATGCTTCCGGCAGAGCTGAGAAGGGACAGGTGCCCCTCTGGCTGGACGAGCCGTCCATTCTGCCCAGGCCCCATGGGGCCCTGCTTCTCTGGACAGCCCAGGTCTCAGAGAGCTGCCCTACTGTGGTCGCTGCAGCCAGGTGTGGGGCAGCTAAGCAGAGCATCTTGGGGGCACCTACCCTGAAAGCCTGAGGGGAGAATGGCCTGTCCTCAGGACGGGCGGGGCGGCCCAAGGCCCTCCAAGGTCGACGCACACTAACAAAGACAGCTGCGGATGGTCTGCCAGCCTCTCCCCACCACTTCACCTTCATTCCCTCCACGCTTTTCTCCCCCGTCCAGACCCTGTACCCACAGCAGCCCAGGGCTGCAGCTGCTCCGCTTCTGGAAGTTAGAACAGCGCTGCTTGAACTTTACTGTGCCTGTGCATTACCAGGGCCCTCTGCTGGAAGACGGCTTCTGATCCCGCAGGTTGGGGTGAGAGCTGAGAATCTTGTTTCTAACAAGCTCCTGGACCGCCGCGCTGAGGCTCACACTGTCCCTGGCAAGGCTGGAGCATCCAGGGGTGGCGAATAAAAGCCCTCCCAGCTCCCGGGACCCCGATCCTGGAGATTCCCATCCGCCTCCACAGCCCCAAGGCGCTCTTTATTTTCCTCCACCCCAGGGGCCCCGGGCCGGGGAACACCCCTAGCTAGGAAACGGTGTTGGTTATGTGACCAGAGATGCATGCAATTCTAGCCAAAAAATTCACAAAACTTTTTTAAAAGAACCTGTCCCCAAAGCCTACAAAAAGCAAATATATAGTGATTTTCAACAGGCTTTGGAAAACATAAGAAACTAGTCTGAGGCCCCAGCCCCACCCTGACACACTGGCCCTGCTGAGTGGGCTTGAGGCCTATGCCCGACTCGATCTGTCGCCGGTGCCAACTCCGTGGGCTCACTCACCCATTCCTTCTGAGAACTCGCCTCCCAGCACCGACCAAATGTTTGCACTTTCGCTCCTGTCCCATATTTAAAGACCTGGAGACCCATCAGGCCTTTTCCTTTTCCCCTGAAGAATAAAACCCCTGCTCCCATAGCTCAGGCGGTAAAGAATCCACCTGCAATGTGGGAGACCTGGGTTCAATTCCTGGGTCGGGAAGCTCCCCTGGAGAAGGAAATGGCAACCCACTCCAGTGTTCTTGCCTGGAGAATCCCATGGTCACAGGAGCCTGGTGGGCTACAGTTCATGGGATCGCAAGAGTCGGACACGACTTAGTGCTATCTTTCTTTCTTTTCTGGCTTTGTAAACCCATCATTCAAGGTAACAGGGCACTAGTAAAAAAGCATTTCCTTTTACCCCCCACCCCGCCCACCAAGACTGCTGGACAGAGCTGCCGCTGGGGTGCAGTCTGGTACCTGGACCGAAGATGGGAGGGAAGGGACACCGCCCTGGTGTTACTCCTACCTGGGTGGCTGGAGGGTGACCAGAGACATTGTCCTTCTCCTGTGTGAGCTGAGGGGCGTGAATGTAGACATGCTGCGTGTGGGGAGGGAGGGAGACGCTAAAAGGCTCTTGAATGTGACCATTTTGGTGAGAAGGAGGGAATGCTGTTTTTACATGTCTGTCCGGCAAGAGTCATGCTAAAAATGCACAACTCCTGAGTAAAGACCACCACTTCCCCAAAGAAGTCGCCCCATGTCGTTCAGATGTGTGAGGAGAACGAGACTGAGCCTCTAGGATGGAGCAGCCCCCAAGGGAATGCTTGGGGGTTCACTGTGGGCCCCAAGGTGCTCCACGGGGGCAGCAGGGCACAGAGACAAAGCCCCGGAAGTATCAGAACAGACCGCGAGTACCATGGCGCCCCGGAGCCTGACAGACACCCTTGTTCCCGCCCAGCGCTCCGTCCCCACTCCTCTCTGGCCATCTCCCACGGCACGGCACGGGCTGAGTCGGGGCTGCAGACTCAGCGTCTCCCTGGTGCAGCCTCCGCTGCAGCCTGGGGCGACCACGTGACCAGGTATGGCCCATGACATTTACAACAAAGTCTACAGGGGCTCCTGGAAAGCTTGTTTTTCTGACAAAAGAGACCGAGTGGGTAACACGCCCTTGCCCCTCCCTTCTCCCCCGCTTCGTCGAGGCTGAGGTGCCTGGAGCCACAGCAGCCATGTTGCTACCATGAGAAAATGGCCAAGAGAATCTCCAAGACAGGGGCCTGACTGTCCTGTGACCAAGCCACCCTCCTCCAGG
Source organism: Bos mutus (assembly GCF_027580195.1). Lineage (NCBI taxonomy): Eukaryota > Metazoa > Chordata > Mammalia > Artiodactyla > Bovidae > Bos > Bos mutus. The sequence continues at coordinate 43,090,166 of NC_091638.1, forward strand.
ATTCTTGTAAATACAAATAAATGCCCCTTGTTTAAGCTACTGTTGGTCGGTCTCTATTCTGTGGAAAAACATCCCTAACAGAAGCCCAGCTCTGCGGCCCAGAGTTGCCTGGAGACTGTCCTGAAACTCAGATTCCCCTCCGTCATCAGAAACCGACTGGATCAGGACCCCCAGCGACAGTGGCAGGGACCTGTTTCTGCACCTCTGCCAGGCAGCCTGCACGGCACGGGTCTGCGAACAGGTGTCTGGGCATCACCGACTCACACATCCTAAGTATGTGTCGAGAGGCTGCTCTGTGGCAGGCAACGCGCCACGTGGGGGGGACGCCACCTGCTCGGGCCCCCGCCCCCCACTGCCTGTAACAGAGCAGCTGAAATGCTAAAAATCCTGTTAAAATCTAAGGCAGATCGCGCCGCTCGTCTGGCTCCCAGTCGAGTCCTTCCTGTGACCTAGAAGGCCCTGTGCGTCCTGCTCGCTCTCTCCCCTCTGCCCCACTTCCCACTGCCCTCCCCTTCCTCACCCAGCTCCAGCCAGGCGCCCCAGCCCTGCAGGCCCTGCCTTTTCACCTGCTCTTCCCCGGCCAGGGCCAGGACCGGCCTTCCCTCCCAGAGCCACACAGCACACTCCCTGGCGTTCAGGTCTTGTCATGCTCTTGCTAAACCAGGTCCCCTTGGTCACCCTTTCAGAATCTCAACATCTCTGACACTCTTCCTGTCCCTTCTTTCCCTCCTCGCCACTCATCCCCATCTACCATGTATTTCACTTCCCCTGTGCATCTCTCCCAACAATAATGCTGGCTCCACGAGGGCACAGATTTGTGTCTGTCTGCTTTACAGCTGAATCTCAAACGGCCATCCTCCTTCCCTGCCAGCAGGTGGCCTCCCTGGTGCCACTCTGGCAGCTGGGCCGCAGGCCTCCCGCTCACGGCTCAGAGAACAGGTACTGTCCACTGAGGGCACAGGGCACACACGGGTGCTCAATACATGTCTGCTGAATGGAAGAGCGAGAACCCCTTCCCCCTCCCCACTTCTTTTGCCGCAACACCTCCAGCCTCCTCCCAGGCACAGGGTGCAGCAACCGCCCGCACCCACCTCTGCCATGCTGACCCTCGCCGAGCTGTCAGTGTGGTCCAGAAGCTCCCCTCTGGCCTCCTGGGCTTCTGTCGGCATGCCTGGGTCCTACCAGCACTTGTACCTTCCAGATGCACGTTGGAGCTGCGTGGCTCCCACCACCCCACTTTCTGGGCTCCCCCAGAGTTAGGTCACCCCTGAAGGCCAAGGTCAGGCATCACCCTGTCCTAGAGATCCTGGAGAAGGAGAGGCCTGAAGCTGTAGCTGAGACGGCAAACCGTGCCCTAAACGGGGAGCCAAGAGCAGCGAGCCCTGTTGGCACTGAGGCCACACTCACACCCACCAGACCACAAGTCCCGGTCTGGTGCTGAGACACGCTCTTCGATGGCAGACCGGCTGTGACGCTGGTGGTAAAGAATCTGCCTGCAATGCAAGAGACACAAGAGACAAGGACTCGATCCCTGGGTCGGGAAGATCTGGAGGAGGAAAGGGCAACTCCAGTATCCTTACCTGGAAAATCCCATGGACAGAGGAGCCCGGCAGCTAGAGTTGCAAAGAGCTGATACAACTTAGCACGCGCGTGTGCCCACACACACACCCACACACACACACAGCACTAAACACAAAACCTGGGGGACTTACCTGGTGCTTCAGTGGCTAAGACTCCACACTCCCAATGCAGAGTGCCCAGGTTCAATCCCTTGTAAGGGAACTCCACAATTAAGACCCAAAGCAACCAAAGAAATGTTAAAAAAAAAAAAAAAAAAAAAAAACAACCTTGGGAGAGAGACGGGAGAGCTCAGGAGGTGAAGGGACGCTTCCCGCCTGGTTTACAGGCCAAGCTCACCACACTTGACATTATACAGATTCCAGGCCTCAGGAGAGCAGGGACCCATCTGACTGCTCCCCCTCAGCAGTCCCAACCAGGGCTCTGCACACAGTACGTGTTCACAAAAGCTGTGACTAGCTGTCATTTATGATTATCCATAAATGTGACACGTTATCCACACTGTGACTGCATTTAAGGACAGCCAGCGAGGTCACCACCCATAACAATTTGGTGTCATCCTCCCTGTGGTGCAGATGAAGAAACCAAGGCTCAGGTAAGTTGAAAGACCTGATTGCTGTTGTTGTTCAGTCGTGCCTGTCTCTCTGTGGCCCCATGGACTGTAGCACACCAGGCTTCCCTGTCCTTCACCATTTCCCGGAGCTTGCTCAAATTCACGTTCATTGAGTTGGACCTGATAGAAGTCACAAAACAATCCCTGGTGGGGCAGATGAGATTCACAGCCATCTCTCTGAGAAGTCTACAGCTTTCCCAACTACAGCCAGGCTGTGCTCCTAGAAAGGGCTCACAGGGGGCCCCTTTGCCATCCGTCTCGACACAGGATTCAGGAACCAAGCTCACCTTCCATTTGCCCCTCTGACCTACAGGCGCAGGCCAGTGTACAGCGACCTGAGTCCTGCAGTGAGGAACGTGTGTAGACATGGTCCCACCCCCAGTACACACCCTTGCTCCACAGCCAGCCAGTCTCAGGGCCTGACCAGCAGGCTAACATCTACCATCATGGCGGGATTCCCGTCCCCTTGCAGAACCAGACCTGTGACTGAGCAGTGGCCTAAGCCGTTTGATGTTCTCATCAACCAACCCCAAACCCCCTGCGCCCAGCAGGGCCTTGTTGTACAGTGCTCCCTTTTGCTGCGCCTCTTGAGAACAGAACTCTTTCATCCTCGTGGTTGCTGCCCTCACCTCGGCCCACGCTGATGACTGGCTGGCACTCCCCCAGAGAGGACGAGGGGCTGGGCTGTTTTCCAGTGCTGGACCCCTCAGTAACTCTGCCCATCCATTTCCCAGAAAGCACTTGGGGAGAGGCCCTGGCAACCCCTGGCTGCTGGGCAATGGTTAAGCTAGCTGGCTTCCCCTTCCAAGGGAGGACTTCCCCCAGGCCCGGGGCACCCAGCTCTCCCATGTGTGTGCCTGTACTAAACTGCTCACTTCCCCCTGCAAGGTCAGTACCAGGCTTGCCCTGTAAAGAGGGTTGGTTCTGGGCCCACCTCTGGACTCAAGCTCTGCCAATCACTACTTGTCACAAGTCTGGGCAACTCAATGGAACCAGATTTTCCACAGCTGTGACACAGGCAATGATACCTGTACTCACTGAAATTTAGTGTCTGTGCCAGGGACTGGGCTAAATACTCTGTGAATCTCCTCATTTAATCCCCCAGGACTGTCGTTCCCTCCATTTTACAGGAGAATCCAAGGTTTAGAGGCAAAGCTAGCGCACAAAAGCACACCACCAGCAGGGAGCGAGCCATGAATTCTCTACCCGGCCTTCCCCAGCCCTGCTGCCAGCACGTCTTTCTGGCATTAACAGCATCTGCGGATAGAGGCTGCAGGACAACGTTCTGCAAAGCACCCACATTCCAGCCTTCCCATCTGTTGCCAGAAACATCCCGCAAGCCTACCGAGGCCAAATGGCCTTCCTCCTTCCTTCTCTTCCAGCAGGTGGCCCAGCCAAAACCAATCTGAGAAGGAAGAGCAGGCCGGGGACCAGAATCCCAGCCCCATCCCACTCACAGCTTTGAGATCAGATCGTCCAAACAGGGCACAGGAATCCACATGCCTGCTCCTGGCCCAGGAAGCTCAGGGAAGGAGCAAGAAAGAGGAAAACAGGCATTAAGCACCTACTATACGCCCGGCAGCTCTTAGAACACAAGAGAATAGACCCAGGGTACTGTGCCCAGGGCCTGGCACATTTCAAGGGGTGGAAGTTCCTTCTGCCCCCATTTCTGTCGTCCCTTCTTGGGAAACCGTGACGGGGGCACAGCATAGCTGTTAAGAGTCCAGGCCACAGACTTTGGACTTGGGGTGGCACAGGGGACCTGGTTCTGCCATTCGTCAGACGGGTGGTGACCCGGCCACCTCACTTACCATCTCCAAGTTTCTCATCAGTTAAGTGAGGGCTCCAGTAGTGCCAGTCTCACAGGCTGCTAAGAGGAATGGATTAACAAAGTGTTCATCAGGTGCAGGCATGTGGCCGGCACTCAAGGAAGGTTAATTATCGTCCTCCTCGTCCTCAACAGTCACCCCTCTGTCACATCTGTCACTGACCAGACCCCTCCAAGTTCCACTTCCCTGGTTCATTCCTCTTAGTCCTTAGCTAGTCTGGCACCTACCCCTCCCTCATGGTTGGCCACCACCCCAAGACCCTCCACCCTTCTCCCAGTCCCCTCTTTCGGGGGAGTTATCATCCACACCTTCTCACACCTCAATGTAAATAAGGGACATTCTAAAAGAAACACCTCACCAGTACTCTCCAAAGTCTCAAGGTCATAAAAGACAAAGATAAAGACCGAGGAACTGTACCAACTGGAGGAGACAGGACAAACAAATGCGGTGTGGGATCCTGGGATGGATCCTGAACCAGGAAAAAGGTATGAGCGGAAACCTGGCAAAATTTAGTGTGCAGGAAGAATGAAGTCAGCAGGATTTCAAACCTTGCACGTTCCCGAGAAAGCACTGACCCCTGACGGCTCCTGGGAGATCACCTCTAAGCTCTCAGGACACCCTGTCTGAAAAGAGAACCTCTGTTCACCTGGGCTGGGCCGTGCCAGGCAGTCTCCACTAACAGTGTGATTTCTGTGTGGCCGTGGGCTATGCTGGGCCACTGTTTCTGGACGGGCTGGAGACCGAGGAACTGAGATGAGCCACACCGACCTCCCACGGCTCTGGGACGCGTGCACTGCGGCCCTGGGCACCAAGGCTGCGCTGAGCTCGCCTGGGCGTAGGTTCTGTGTGCCTGCCGCCACACAGGGAGAACAAATGCTGTCCACACAGCTCAGCCGGGAGGGACCACTGGAAGGCCGCGTCCGCTCTCTCCCGGACTCTGCCCTGCATGCCTTTGCCTTAGCTGATTTTAATCTCTATCCTTTTGCAGTAAACAACCATGATCACAAATCAAATAGCTATCCTGAGTTCTGAGTCCCTCAAGCAAATCCCTGAACCAGCAGGTGAAGCTGGGGACCTTCCAACACCCTCAGGTAAGTTCTCTTGTTGTTGTTTTTGCAGTTTGTTTGGTTTTTAATTACGAAAGTATGATAACACATTTACAGGAGATGTGGAAGATACAGAACAAAGTTACACATAGTTCCACTTAACTAAGTTCTGAAGACTAGTCAACAGTAGCTCCTTGTGGTATTTCCTTGTTTTCCAGAATTACACTACAGTTATGTAAAATGTTAACACTAGAGGAAGCTGGGTGAAAGGCATACAGAACCTCTCCTAGATTTGTGTAACCTTCTGAAAGTCTAAAGTCATTTTGAAACAAAAAGTTAAAAGCAAAGAATAGGGGTGCATGAGATAACTGTCGAAGCTGACTGTTAGGTACATCTGGAATCATTATATTGCTCTCTCCACTTGTGCATAGGTTTTTAATTTTTTGTAATAAAAAAAATTATTTTTTTAACTAGAGGAGTCAATAGTTTGGTGCAACAAATTGAAAGGATCCCATCCAAAACATACAAAGCAGAGTCAACAGCAAAGTCGATAAAGAAACCTTTTAAACACAGAATTCACTAAACCGTAGAGGAACCGGCATCCTGCCCGCCCCCACCTCCCACCCCTGCCCCAGCAGCAGCTGCACGCCAGCGGGCCCAGGCCAGCGCCCCCAGCCCAGCGCACTGCGCAGCTGCGAGCCTGGCCGGGCACGTGTGCACACCCCGCCCCGCCGCTGCAGTCCCGCCACAGCCAGCAGGCTGTGCAGCCCACATGAGGGACACCCCCTGAGCGTCCACTGTGCATCTGAGCCCCACGAATCATCTCCTACACAAGAGTACTCCTTCAAGACTGGGAGAGGCAGCTGTCCTGAAAAATATATCCAGACGAACACAGACAGATCAAATGAGGAGACAGAGGAACATGTTCCCAACCAAAGAACAAGATAAATCCCTCAAAAAAGACCTTAATAAGATGGAGGTAAACAATCTACCTGATAAACAGTTCAATGTAATAATCATTAAGGTGCTCACCAGTTTCAGGAGAAAGGAGGAACACAGTAAGAAGTTCAACAGAGATAAAATATAACAAAGTACCAGAAAGAAGTTACAAAAGAACCGAAAAATACACTGGAGGGGTTGGGCAGCAGACTGGATGAAGTAGAAGAATGCATCAGTGAGCTGGAAGACAATGCAAAGGAAATCACCTTGGAAGAGCAGCAAAATGAAAAATAAATTTTAAAAAGTGAAGAGGCCTTAAAGGACTTCAAGGAAAACATCAAGTAGAATAACATTTCCATTAAAGAGGCCCCAGAAGAACTAGAGAATGGGCCAGAAAAAATATTTGAAGAAATAATGGTTGACAACTTCCCTAACCTAAGGAAGGAAACAGACATCCAGGTCCGGAAAGCTCAGAGATTTCCAAGGAAGAGAAACCCCATGAGAACCCACACCAAGACACTATACAACTAAAATGGTAGAAGTTAAGGAGAAAGGAAGAATGAAAGCAGCAAGAGAAAAACAACTTATTATGTACAAGGGAAACTCCTTAAGGCTTTAGCAGATTTTCCGGCAGAAAATTTATAAGCCAGAATGGACTGGTATGGCTTATTTCAAGGGCTGAAAGAGAAGGGGGAAAAAAAAAATACAACCAAGAATTCTCTGCCTGGTAAGGTTATCATTCAGAATTGAAGGAGACAGTAAAAGTTCTCCAGATAAGCAAAAGCTAAAGGAGTTTATGACCACTAAACTAGCCTTACAAGAAATCTTCAAATAACTTCTTTAGGCTGAAAAGAAAAGGCAGTGATTAATAAGGAAACATATGAAAGTAAAATTCTCGTTGGAAAAGGTAAATGTATACTAACGGTAGTGGGTAAATCACTTATAAAGCAACAAACTATCAGAGAAATTAAGAAAACAATCCCATTTACAATTCCATCAAAAAGAATAAAACATCTAGGAATAAATTTAACCAAGGAGGTAAAAGACAGCACATTGGAAATTAAAATACTGATGACACTGAAGAAAACAGAAATGAAAAAAGTATTCCCTGCTCATGAACTGGAATAATTAACACCGTTTACATGTCTGTAAAAGACTCTGATGCTGGGAGGGATTGGGGGCAGGAGGAGAAGAGGACGACAGAGGATGAGATGGCGGATGGCATCACTGACTCGATGGACGTGAGTCTGAGTGAACTCCGGGAGTTGGTGATGGACAGGGAGGCCTGGCGTGCTGCGATTCATGGGGTCGCAAAGAGTCGGACACGACTGAGCGACTGAACTGAACCGAACATGTCCATACTACCCAAAGCAATCTGCAGATTCAATGCAATCTCTATGAAAATTCCAATGGAGCTACAGTAATCAGCACAGTTCTGGTGCAAAAACATACACACAGATTAAAGGAACAGAACTGAGAGCCCAGAAATAAATCCACACTATATGGACAATTCATTTACAACAGAGGAGCCTAGAACACACCGTGAGCTAAAGACAATTGATTAAAGAATTGAATATGAGACCTGAGACCATAAAAATCCTCAAGAAAACTTAGGTGGTAAGCTTCTTAACACTGGTCTTAGTGATGTTTTTGCAGAACTGACTCCAAAAGCAAGGGAAACAAAAGCAAAAACAAACAAATGAGACTACATCCAACTAAAAAGCTTCTGCACAGCGAAGGAAACGGTCAGCAAATTGCAAAGGCCACCAAACTGAATGGGAGAAGATATCTGCAAATCACATTCATCAGAACGGTATTCAAAACAGTAATTAAAAAACCCATAAAGCTCAACAACAAAACAACCTGGGCAAAGGACTTGAATAGACACCTTTTCACAGAAGATGCACAGACAGCCAACAGGCACAGGAAAAGATGGTCAACATTCACTATTAGGGAAAGCAAAAGTGTTAGTCACTCAGGCACGACCGACTCTTTGCAACGCCATGGACTGCAGCCCCCCAGGCTCCTCTGTCCGTGGGATTTCCAAGGCAAGACTACTGGAGTGGGTTGCCATTTCCTTCCCCAGGGGAATCTTCCCAACCCAGGGATCAAACCCAGGTCTCTGGCATTAAAGGCAGATTCTTTACCATCTAAACCATCAAGGAAGCCCAAAACTGGCTTATGAGGAGTGGGATTATTACAGGGAAATGCAAATAAAAACCACAACGAGATTTCACCTCACATCTGTTAGAACGACTACTATCAAAAAGACAAAAAGTTAACAAGCAACAGAGAGGATGTGGGAAAAAGGGAACCTTCGCACACTGTTGGTCGGATTGTAAATTGGTGCAGCCACTCTGGGGAACAGCCTGGAGGCTCCTCAAAACATTAAGGACAGAACTGTCATACGACCTAGCTATTACCCTTTTGGATCTTTACCTGAGGAACACAAAACCACTAACTGGAAAAGACACACGCACCACTTGTTCACTGCAGCATTACTTACACTGGACGCTTAGCTAAACGTGCATCAGCGGAAGAGTGAATAACGCCTATGTGGCGCCGCTCCAGTTCTCTTGGCTGGAAAACCCCGGACGGAGGAGCCTGGTGGGCTGCAGGCCATGGGGTCGCTAGAGTCGGACACGACTGAGCGACTTCACTTTCACTTTCATGCATCGGAGAAGGAAATGGCAGCCCACTCCAGTGTTCTTGCCTGGAGAATCCCAGGGACGGGGAGCCTGGTGGGCTGCCGTCTATGGGGTCGCACAGAGTCGGACGTAACTTAGCAGCAGCAGCAGCAGAGTATCTGTATACAGTAAAATACTACTCAGTCATAAAATGGGAAATCCTGCCATCTGTGACAACATGGATACACACTGACGGTATTACATTAAATGAAATAAGTCAGAAGGAAAAAAGACAAATACCATATGGTTTTACCCTCATGTGGACTCTGAAACAAAAACAAAACAAACAAACCTATAGATTCAGGGAACCGATAAGCAGTTACCAGAAGAACAGGGGAATGTAGGGGTGAACCACGGGGTAAAGCAGTTCAATCGTATGGTGACTGACAGTAATTAGACTTGGGGGTGGTCATTTTGTAGTGTACATAGATGTCAAATTATAATGCCATATATCTGAAACTTACATAATAAAATATATACATTAAAAAAAAAACGAGCTTAATCTTAAGACAACCAACAGGTGGAAACTATGGCAGAGAGAAATTAGGCATTAACTTCCCATAGTCATCGTCTTACTTGGGTTTCTCTTATCTTGGGCGTGGGGTATCTCATCACGGCTGCTCCAGCAAAACGCAGCCATTGCTCCTTACCTTGGACGAGGGGTATCTCCTCACCACCGCCCTTCCTGACCTTCAACGTGGGATAGCTCCTCTAGGCTCTCCTACGCCTGTGCAGCCAAGGCTCCTTGGATGTGGGGTTGGTCCTCCCAGCCACCACCCCTGGCCTCGGGTGTGGGGTTGGTCCTCCCGGCCGCCGCCCTTGGCCTCGGGCGTGGGGGCGTGGGGTAGCTTCTCCCACCCGCCGCCCCTGGCCAAGAGCTTGGGGCATGGGGTATCTCCTCCCGGCCGCTGCCCCTGACCTTGGACACAGGGTACCTCCTCTCGTCACAGCCCCTGACCTCGGACGCGAGGTAACTCCTCTCGTCGCCACCCCTGACCTCGGACGCTGGGTATCTCCTCTCGGCCGCCCCCCCTGACCCCACGGCCAAGGTAAGAGAAACCCAAGTAAGATGGTAAGATGGCAGTAAGATGCCCTTGCAAGAGGGCATCAGAGGGCAGACACAATAAAACCATACTCACAGAAAACTAGTCAATCTAATCACACTAGGACCACAGCCTTGTCTAACTCAATGAAACTAAGCCATGCCTGTGGGGCAACCCAAGATGGGCGGGCATGGTGGAGAGATCTGACAGAATGTGGTTCACTGGAGAAGGGAATGGCAAACCACTTCAGTATTCTTGCCTTGAGAACCCCATGAACAGTATGAAAAGGCAAAATGATAGGATACTGAAAGAGAAACTCCCCAGCTCAGTAGGTGCCCAATATGCTACTGGAGATCAGTGGAGAAATAACTCCAAAAAGAATGAAGGGATGGAGCCAAAGCAGAAAGAATACCCAGCTGTGGATGTGACTGGTGATAGAAAAAGGTCCGATGCTGTCAAGAGCAATATTGCATAGGAACCTGGAATGTCAGGTCCATGAATCAAGGCAAATTGGAAGTGGTCAAACAAGAGATGGCAAGAGTGAATGTCGACATTCTAGGAATCGCGAACTCAAATGGACTGGAATGGGTGAAATTAACTCAGATGACCATTATATCTACTACTGCGGGCAGGAATCCCTCAGAAGAAATGGAGTGGCCATCATGGTCAACAAAAGAGTCAGAAATGCAGTACTTGGATGCAATCTCAAAAACGACAGAATGATCTCTGTTCGTTTCCAAGGCAAAGCATTCAATATCACAGTAATCCAAGTCTATGCTGGAGAATAGTAATGCTGAAGAAGCTGAAGTTGAACGGTTCTATGAAGACCTACAAGACCTTTTAGAACTAACACCCAAAAAGGATGTCCTTTTCATTATAGGGGACTGGAATGCCAAAGTAGGAAGTCAAGAAACACCTGGAGTAACAGGCAAATTTGGCCTTGGAATACGGAATGAAGCAGGGCAAAGACTAATAGAGTTTTGCCAAGAAAATGCACTGGTCATAACAAACACCCTCTTCCAACAACGCAAGAGAAGACCCTACACATGGACACCAGATGGTCAACACCGAAATCAGACTGATTATATTCTTTGCAGCCAAAGATGGAGAAGCTCTATACAGTCAGCAAAAACAAGACCAGGAGCTGACTGTGGCTCAGACCATGAACTCCTTTATTGCCAAATTCAGACTTAAATTGAAGAAAGTAGGGAAAACACTAGACCATTCAGGTATGACCTAAATCAAATCCCTTATGATTATACAGTGGAAGTGAGAAATAGATTTAAGGGCCTAGATCTGATAGATAGAGTGCCTGATGAACTATGGAATGAGGTTCGTGACATTGTACAGGAGACAGGGATCAAGACCATCCCCATGGAAAAGAAGTGCAAAAAAGCAAAATGGCTGTCTGGGGAGGCCTTACAAATAGCTGTGAAAAGAAGAGAAGTGAAAAGCAAAGGAGAAAAGGAAAGATATAAACATCTGAATGCAGAGATCCAAAGAACAGCAAGAAGAGATAAGAAAGCCTTCTTCAGCGATCAATGCAAAGAAATAAAGGAAAACAATAGAATGGGAAAGCCTAGGGATCTCTTCAAGAAAATCAGAGATACCAAAGGAACATTTCATGCAAAGATGGGCTCGATAAAGGACAGAAATGGTATGGACCTAACAGAAGCAGGAGATATTAAGAAGAGATGGCAAGAAAACACAGAAGAACCATACAAAAAAGATCTTCATGACCCAGATAATCACGATGGTGTGATCACTGACCTAGAGCCAGACATCCTGGAATGTGAGGTCAAGTAGGCCTTAGAAAGCATCACTACGAACAAAGCTAGTGGAGGTGATGGAATTCCAGTTGAGCTATTTCAAATCCTGAAAGATGATGCTGTGAAAGTGCTGCACTCACTATGCCAGCAAATGTGGAAAACTCAGCAGTGGCCACAGGACTGGAAAAGGTCAGTTTTCATTCCAATCCCAAAGAAAGGCAATGCCAAAGAATGCTCAAACTACCACACAATTGCACTCATCTCACACGCTAGTAAAGTAATGCTCAAAATTCTCCAAGCCAGGCTTCATCAATATGCGAACTATGAACTTCCTGATGTTCAAGCTGGTTTTAGAAAAGGCAGAGGAACCAGAGATCAAATTGCCAACATCCACTGGATCATGGAAAAAGCAAGAGAGTTCCAGAAAAACATCTATTTCTGCTTTATTGACTACGCCAAAGCCTTTGACTGTGTGGATCCCAATAAACTGTGGAAAATTCTGAAACAGATGGGAATACCAGACCACCTGACCTGCCTCTTGAGAAATTTGTATGCAGGTCAGGAAGCAACAGTTAGAACTGGACATGGAACAACAGACTGGTTCCAAATAGGAAAAGGAGTTCGTCAAGGCTGTATATTGTCACCCTGTTTATTTAACTTCTTTGCAGAGTACATCATGAGAAACGCTGGACTGGAAGAAACACAAGCTGGAATCAAGATTGCCGGGAGAAATATCAATAACCTCAGATAGGCAAATGACACCACCCTTATGGCAGAAAGTGAAGAGGAACTCAAAAGCCTCTTGATGAAAGTGAAAGTGGAGAGTGAAAAAGTTGGCTTAAAGCTCAACATTCAGAAAACAAAGATCATGGCATTCGGTCCCACCACTTCATGGGAAACAGATGGGGAAACAGTGTCAGACTTTATTTTTCTGGGCTCCAAAATCACTGCCGATGGTGACTGCAGCCATGAAATTAAAAGATGCTTACTCCTTGGAAGGAAACTTATGACCAACCTAGATAGCATATTCAAAAGCAGAGATATTACTTTGCCAACAAAGGTTCGTCTAGTCAAGGCTATGGTTTTTCCTGTGGTCATGTATGGATGTGAGAGTTGGACTGTGAAGAAGGCTGAGTGCCGAAGAATTGATGCTTTTGAACTGTGGTGCTGGAGAAGACTCTTGCGAGTCCCTTGGACTGCAAGGAGATCCAACCAGTCCATTCTGAAGGAGATCAGCCCTTGGATTTCTTTGGAAGGAATGATGCTAAAGCTGAAACTCCAGTACTTTGGCCACCTCATGTGAAGAGTTGACTCATTGGAAAAGACTCTGATACTGGGAGTGATTGGGGGCAAGAGAAGGGGACGACAGAGGATGAGATGGCTAGATGGCATCACTGATTCGATGGACGTGAGTCTGAGTGAACTCCGGGAGTTGGTGTTGGACAGGGAGGCCTGGCGTGCTGCGATTCATGGGGTCGCAAAGAGTCGGACACGACTGAGTGACTGATCTGGTCTGATCTGATCCCATAGTCAGTAGTGGAAGAGCCCAGGCTGGACCCCAGAAGTGCCCTGCAAGCAGCAGGGTCAAGGCCACCTTCCCTGTGGCCACCACCTTGTGTGCAGAATTGCCAGGGGCAACAGGAGACCCAGTGGGCCAGGCCCCCCAGTCCCAGGAGCAGCTGGGAGGTGATGCCTCAGAGTTTGGATCCTGCTCCCCTCAGGACACAAGCTGGACACTACCTCGGGGGCATGTGGAGAGGAGCGAGGCCTCTTCCTGAGCAAACACTGCACATCACAGATGGGAAAGCAGAGACCCACAAGGAGAGGGCGCCCTCTCAGAGCCCCCATATCTTAGAAGCTCTGCCATGACAGGAGCCCTGGGTCTCCTGACTTCTTTTCCAACTGTGCACAAACGGGTTAAGACAAAGTCTTTACCATCAAAAGACCTGGTTCAAAATCCAGCTCTGTAACCTAGTCGCTGTGCAAACCTGGGCAAGTGACAGTTGCTCTCCGAGCTTGTTTCCTCCCCTGCAAAATGTGGAGCTGCGTCCTACTCTGCAGGGGTGCTGTGCAACGGAAGTGAGGGAACCTATAAACAGCCCACCGCACTCCCTGAGGCCCGGCTCCCCTCTGGGTCCTACTCAAAGCTGTGCCCAACGCACTGCAGATGCTCCACAAACATCCGTGCAGGGAACAAAGGACGGGAGTGTGCGAATACTAATGCTGGGTGTAAACGAGACGAGACAAGCTTCAGAGCAGAACCATGGTTGCTCACATGACACAGCAACTCTTTAACTGAAGAAACAGGGAGGGCAGCCTTCTAAGGTCCCGGAATATTAACGACTTGAGCTCCTGAAGGGGACAGAAGCCTTCAGGAGAGGCAGCAGAAAGGCTAAGACCCCTTTGGAGACAGAGCTCGGTACACAGCCTTTTTAGTCCCAGAGGCGTCGGCTCTGAGATTAGAGGACTGGGTAAGTATAAACAGGGTGGACACGTGTGCGCACGCACAGACACGCTGTAAGAAAGGTGCGGTCTTTTCTATCAAAGCAGAAGTCAGAAATGAAGAAGCGATTCATTCTTAGAAGAGGTGAACAGAAAGGTATAAGATGCCTAAAATGTTTGAGTAAGATTTTTGCCTAAATCTTGGTGGCTAGTTTCCAAGCCTTTGTTCTTTTCACTTCCTGATTCTCCTTCCTCAGAAGAACATTTTGGCAGGCTAACTTCTCAGGCTTTATCCTGGACAGACACAAAGAACTAAAAGGGTGAGGAAAACAGTTAGCATAAATCCTCCAAGCAGGAATTTACAAGCCCTCATGGAGACCAATTGTTAAAAACAAAAACACAATTAGGCAACATCCGGGAGAGATTGTAATCCTGTGGTCCTCAACCTATGAGGAGCCAGAGAAGGGAACCTGCGTCTCCGGGATAAAAATCTAGGGGGCTTCCCACTCAGTGCGCTTGCTTCCCAGACTTCTGTCTGGAGCGCACCCTTCTACAGAAGTCAAGACCGCCTTGCTGAGCCGTTTTCAACTGTCTGTCTTATTCCTGCGGCACCATTTGAGAGCATGTCCAACAACAGCAAACCCGGTGGCGCAGTGGATAGGAATCCACTTACCAATGCAGGGGACATAGTTTCGATGCCTGGTCTAGGGAGATCCCCCAGGCTGAGGAACTAAGCCCCTACACCACAACTACTGAAGCCCACGTGCCTAGAGCCCATGCTCCACGACAAGAGAAGCCACCACGGTGAGAAGCCTCCCAGTGCGACGAGAAGCAGCCCCTGCTAGAGGAAGCAGCCTCAACTAGAGGAAGTCCACACGCAGCAAGGAAGAGCTAGCGCAGCCACAAAGAAGTCATTTGTTTTCAAGTTCCACAAGCAAATGGGATCCAATTAAATTGATATAAACAAAGTTAAAAGACCGTCTATGGAATGGGTGAACATATTTGCTAAACAATGCGACTGACAAGGGCTTAATTTCCAAAATGTACAAACAGCTCACGCAGCTTAGTATCCAAAAAAGAAACAACCCAATCCAAAAGTGGGCAGAAGACCTAAATAGATGCTTTTTTGAAAGACGACATACAGATGGCTAACACACTTAGAGAAATGAAAATCAAAACTACAGTGAGGTACCATCTCACACTGGTCAGAATGGCCATCATCAAAAATCCTAAAATAAGAAATGCTGGAGAGGGTGTGGGCTTCCCTGGTGGCTCAACTGGCAAAGAATTTGCCTATAGTGTGGGAGACCTGGGTTTGATCCCGGGGTTGGGAAGATCCCCTGGAGAAGGAAATGGCAACCCACTCCAGTATTCTGCCCTGGAGAATTCCATGGACTGTATAGTATATGGAGTCGACTGCACAGTCTATGGGGAGGGTGTAGAGAAAAAGGGATCTTGCTCCACTGTTGGTGGAAATGCAAACTGATGCAGGCAGTATGCAGAACAGTATGGCGATTCCTTAAAAACTAAAAACAGGGTCACCGTATGACTCAGAAATCCCACTTTGGGGCATATACCCAGAGAAAGCTGTAATTTGAAAAGACACATGTACCCCAATGTCTACAGTAGCACTACTTACAATAACCAAGACACATAAGCCACCTAAATGTCCTTTAACAAATGAATGGATGAAGAGGATGGATACATATGTACCATGGAATACTACTCAACCGTGAAAAAGAATGAAGTCATGTCATTTGCAGCAACATGGACGGACCTAGAAATGATCACGTTAAGTAAATCAGAGACAAACATCATATGACATCACTTACATGGGGAGACAAAAAAATGTTACAAATGTACTTACTTGGAAAACAGACTCTCAGACATAGAAGACAGACTTAAGAGTTACCAAAAAGGAAAGAGGGAGAGGGATAAATTAGGAGTATGGGATTAACATCAACACATTATTATGAATGAAATATATAACCAATAAGGGCTTGCTGTATAGCACAAAGGACTGTATTCAGTTTAGTAACCAACAATGGAAAAGAATCTGAAAAAGAATATCTATATCTATCTATACAGAGAAAGATACACATATATATAAAAAAACAGAATCACTTTGTTATATATAAAAAATGCAATCACTTTGTTATAACCTGAAACAGAACATTGAAAATCAACTATACTTCAATTAAAACATTACATCAAGGCAGAAAAAAATAAAGCAGAGAAGAATCAATAAACTTTACCAAATAAAAAAAAGAGGGTGCAAACTCCAGATCCTTTCAAGCACGGGCCGTGCCCTTGGGTAGAGAATACTGGTGCATCCAGCCAACTTTTATTTACTCATCCACCAAGTACTTACTAATGTCAAGGAATGTTCAAACTACTGCACAGTTGCACTCATCTCATACACTAGCAAAGTAATGCTCAAAATTCTCCAAGCCAGGCTTCAATGGCACGTGAACCATGAACTTCCAGATGTTCAAGCTGGTTTTAGAAAAGGCAGAGGAACCAGAGATCAAATTGCCAACATCCACTGGATCATCGAAAAAGCAAGAGAGTTCCAGAAAAACATCTATTTCTGCTTTATTGACTAGGCCAAAGCCTTTGACTGTGTGGATCACAACAGACTATGGAAAATTCTGAAAGAGATGGGAATACCAGACCACCTGACCTGCCTCCTGAGAAATCTGTATGCAGGTCAAGAAGCAACAGTTAGAACCGGACATGGAACAACAGACTGGTTCCAAATAGGAAAAGGAGTACGTCAAGGCTGTATACTGTCACCCTGTTTATTTAACTTACATGCAGAGTACATCATGAGAAATGCTGGACTGGAAGAAACACAAGCTGGAATCAAGATTGCCGGGAGAAATATCAATAACCTCAGATATGCAGAGGACACCACCCTTATGGCAGAAACCAAAGAGGAACTAAAGAGCCTCTTGATGAAAGTGAAAGAGGGGAGTGAAAAAGTAGGCTTAAATCTCAACATTCAGAAAACTAAGATGATGGCATCCAATCCCATCACTTCATCGCAAATAGATGGGGAAACAATGGAAACAGTGACAGACTTTATTTTGGGGGGCTCCAAAGTCATTGCAGCCATGAAATCAAAAGACGCTTGCTCCTTGGAAGAAAAGCTATTTCCAATCTAGACAGCATGTTAAAAAGCAGAGACATTATTTTGCCAACAAAAACCCATCTAGTCCAAGATCGTTTTTCCAGTAGCCATGAATGAATGTGAGAGTTGGACTATAAAGAAAGCTGAGCACCGAGGAATTAATGCTTTTAAACTGTGGTGTTGGAGAAGACTCTTGAGAGTCCCTTGGACTACAAGGAGATCCAACCAGTCCATCCTAAAGGAAATCAGTACTAAATATTCATTGGAAGGACTGATGCTGAAGCTGAAGCTCCAATATTTTGGCCACCTGATGCGAAGAACTGACTCACTGGAAAAGACCTTGATGCCGGGAAAGACTGAAGACGAGAGGAGAAGGGGACGACAGAGGATGAGTTGCTTGGATGGCATCACCGACTCGATGGACATGAGTCTGAGCAAGTTCCAGGAGTTGGTGATGGACAGGGAAGCCTGGTGTGCTGCAGTCCACGGGGTCACAGAGTCGGACACAACTGAGCTACTGAACTGAACTACTTGCTGAACTGGGGCTGGGACTGCATTCAGGACCAAGAGCAAAGCAGACACAGTCCTTGTTTTCAATGATACTTCAGACAAAAACCAGTAATTAAAGGAAAAACAGCCACTTCTCATACCGAGGGTGTGGTGTCTGTTTCCACCTCCACCTGTGACACCAAACATGAGGTATCCCATCCCAGCAGCAACCAGTTCTCTGATTCCCCAACACTGGACGTCCAAACATTTCCATTCGAATTGCCTCTGGGCGTCAGTGCAGACCCGAGGGGAACAGGGCTCAGTCCCGTGAGACTGCCCCTGCTTCCGACAACAACTGCAAATGCCCGGGGGCACCAGGACTTCTGACCTACCAGCTACATATAAATTCAGGGGTTCCCATGACCCCCTCCCAGGGGTTCAATAACCTGCCAGAATGACTCACAGAATTCAGAAACCACTTGAATTGCATTTGTGGGTTTATTGTAAGGGACCCAGTTCAGGAACAGCCACTGTGCGGGGGTCGGGGTGGGGGGAAGGCAGGGCAAGAGGCGGCGGGTAGGACAAGATATGGCTGGGAGGCCACCCTCCCAGTGTCTCCATGTGTTCACCAGCTCAGAAGAGCCCTAAAGCCCACTGTTTTAGGGATTTTTACCGAGGCTTCACAATGCAGGTATAAATGGTTATATCATGGACCACTGGTGACTTGTTCAGTCTCCAGCAACTCTCCCAGCCAGGCGGTTAGCGGTGGGGGAGGTAGGAAGGACTGCTAGTCCAGCCCTAGCATTATTAAGGCTTGGTCTGTCTGACAGCAACTCCCCCCGCCCAACCCGAAGGTGTGTGCAGGCCCCCAGCCAGGATACAAAAGAGAATTCTATCACTCAGGAGATGACAAGGATTTTTAGGAGCTCTTTGCCAGGAACCAAGGGCAAAGGCTGAATCTATAACTTTTATTATACCACAAGGAGCCAAAGCTTGGAGCTAAGAAAGCAAGTCCCAGAGTTTCTAATCCAGACTAGCGTGACTTCCCAGAAGAGTGTGACACTGTGGTGAGCCAAAAAGACAAAAACTAGACGGGCAAAGCAGGAACACCCTGGGAACAGCAGCAGCAGCAAGAGAGGGCAAGGAGACCTTAAGTTCAAAAAAGTTATAAGTTCATTAGAAGCGGCTGTGAGTATCCAGCTAGGCGAGCCTGCCCATTCCTAATGGGATCCTCTGTTCCCGCAGCAGCTCCCTGACCCAGTCTGGAAGATTCCCAAGGGCAGGGCTGGTTTGGGCTTCCTGCTATGCCCAGAACTCAGATCACCGTGGATTCTAAAAATAAATACTGACAAATAACCGAATCTGCGCATCCTGCACAAGCCGAACCTTCACACGTGCACGCGTGCTAAGTCGCTTCAGTCGTGTTCGGCTCTTTGCGACCCCCATAAACTGCAGCCTGCCAGGCTCATTCTATGCGATTCTCCAGGCAAGAATACTGGAGTGGACTGCCATGCTCTCCTCCAGGGGATCTTCCTGACCCAGGGATCAAACCCATGTCCTTACAACTTCTGCACTGGCAGGCAGTTTCCTTACCACTAGTGCCACCTGGGAAGCCCAATATGGCACATGCAGAGCAACTAAGCCTGTGCCGCAACTATCGTGCTCTAGAGTCCCCGAGCCACAACTACTGAAGCCCAAGCGCCCGAGAGCCTGTGCTCGGAAACGAGAGACGAGAGTGGCCCCCGCTCCCCACAACTCGAGAAGGCCCATGAAGCAACGAGGTCCCAGCACGGCCAAAAATGAAGAGCTTTTTAAATTTATTTTTAAAAAAGAAAAAAACAAAAAGAGCTTTCCTTCATCCTGTGAGTTATAGTTAAGGGAAAGGAGTTAAGAGAAGTGGTCCCCCAAGAGGCACGCCTCCAGGATTTGCACCCTGGTCTCTGACTCTGGGTACAACCTGTGGTGTTTATTTTTTTTTTTACACAGAGTGAAACCGTGTGCATCTGACCAGCACCAGGTTCTGGGAGGCTGCCGGATGGGCAGTGAGAGGAAGGGGAAGACAGAGGCTTGGAGGCTGGCACTGAGGTGCTGGGCCAGCCTGGTGCTAAGCTATCTGTCCCACTTCACACCCTCTGAGCCATCCTCCCAGGGCAGACCCGGGCGAGGCAGAGCCCGGCCACACCCAGCAGAGGGAGCCTGGCAGGCAGTGGACAGCTGGGAGCCTGCCAGGCAGCGCCTTCTGTCTTCTGTGGTCCAGCCCCTCCCGGGGAGGAGACAGGGGCTGGCCGAGCCGCGCTGAGAGGCCTGGGCCACGGCTGCGGAGGTCAGGCCAGGCCTACCGTGCAGGCATGGGACAGAGGTGAGTCAGGGGCACCGGAGGGAGTGGGACTCACTGCGCACTTGCCGCCACCCCTACGGACTCTCAGAGTCCGTCCTTCCCCGGCCACCTGCTCCTAGACGCTCCCTGGGAGCCAAGTATGAGCGCCACGGCTCGAATGTGACCGAGATCCTGGCCCTCAGGTAGACACAGCAATAAACAAACAACAAAACAGTAAATGAGCAAATTATCTTGTATGTTACGATAAGGGATGCAGAGGAAACCCAGAGCAGGGTGAGGGGGGCTGGGGAGGCTAGAGGCAGGGGTGTGGGGTTTTAAAGACGGCGGTCAGGTGGGCCTCACTGACAAGATGGCACAGACCAAGGACTTGCACAGGGAGGCAGGGAGCGGTGAGAACATCGGGAAAGAATGTTCTGGGCAGAGGACACAGCCCTGGCCACTGGAGGGGGTGAGGCTGCGTGTATCTGAGCACAGCGAGCAGCAGTTGGAGCGCAGGGAGGAAGTGGCAGAGGGGACAAGGCCAGGCCATGAGGGCTTGCGGGGATCCAGGCGTTAGATGACAGGGTTCTTCGAAGGTTTCGGGCCCTCTGTCTGCAGCCCGTGGCACTCCCCACCTCCCCCACTCAGTCCGTGCATGAATCCCATGTGCCACAGGTGGCTGTGTGACCTTACAAAGTCTCCTCTCTTCCCGAGGCGCCTGCCCTCTCTAATAAACAGTGATAATACCATTGCATCTGCAGGGTTGTGAAGAAGAGTGGGAATCAACAGAGGCCACCTGTGGGAAAGCTTTACAGCAGGCGTCCTGTGAGCTAGACTCTGGGGACCCCAGAAAAGCAGCGCTGGCCACCCAGGCACTCACACTTTGGGAGAGGGACATTTGAATGAATAAGGAATCCTTCCTTATTGTTCACTCTAATAGCAGCCGGGGTGGGGCGGTAACCAAAAGGGGGCCTGGTTCTCCCAGGGGGCCCAGCCATCAGGGAGGCGAAGGGGTGGCCCTGGAGGCTGGGGCTCACTAGGAAAAGTGGGGGAAAGAGCAGGGGGCAAAGGGCAGGAGGGGAGTGGGGAGGCGTGGATACGGGGCAAGGGGCATGTGGGTGAGAGGTGGTGAGATGGCAGAGGGCACGGACTCCAGCCCATGAACAGTGAGCACCCGGAACCAGACTGCCAGCAGGAGAGGAGACTGCAGTGTCAGAGCTCACCCTGGCCGCGGGGAGAGCGGGCGGAGGCTCGGAGGCAGCGAGCGCAAGGCGAGGGCAGCACAGGAGGTTAGCAGAGGGGATGGGTGGCCGGACAAGGGGGTCTGAGAGACTCAACCTGGGGGCTGTTCTGCTGTGGGGAAACAGGGGCTCTAGGAGGCCGAGGGGGTGCTGTGAAGGATGCAGGGTCCACCGTGGCTGTGGGGGACACCCAGGTTTGGGGGCAACACGTCACAGACAAGAGGCAAGCTTCCTCCCTCAGCTCCACAGTACCCCTCCAGGCTCACAGGAATGGGCCAGCTGAGCCTGGGACTGGTGAATGGGGTCACCGGTCCCCCCGGTGAGACCTCCCCACTCCCTAGGTGCGGCTATAGCATCGACAGAGTGTGTGCTCTGTGGCTGGACACCACCCAGTTCCTGGTCAGCTCCAGCAGTGTGGCTAGAGGCCACACACCTCGCCTCCCTAAGGTGAAATTTCTTCATGCATGACCTTCACTGATGTTTTCTGAGAATCCCCCGCCCCGCAGGCAATGCTTAGAACACTAGCCGCAATGGCAGAACACTAGCTGTGTCCTCAGACTCTGTCGAAACCTCAGCTGGAACGCAGCTGACTGCGGCACCGGGTACTGAGCAGTCACTGCAGGCCCGCTGGACAGCGCCCAGCGCACCACCGAGGGCCCCAGGGGAGGGTGTGCAGGAGGAAGGGCCCGCAAGCCTTTAAAGGAACCTGCTTTCCTCCCAAGCAGGCTGAGCTGACATTCGGCCCTGAGCAGTTCGTGCTGCACACAGGTTCTCAGCACAGTCCAAGGCTCAGAGCAGCTGGACTGGAAGTATCTCTTCTCGGATGCCAGGCAGAGCCAGGCGATGGAGGGCAATCCAGTGCACCGAGTGTCAGCGGGGGACGCCTGGAGCAGTAGCATGCATCCTGACATAGAGAGCGAGAGGCACTCGCAGTCCTTCAACGTGGAGGAACTCACCAACATCCTTGACGGAGGCGCCCAGAACACCGCACTCCGGAGGAAAGTGGGTAAGAGCAGGCTGGGGAACGGAGCCCCGGCTTTCTGCCCACGTGCGTTTCTTGGAAAGACAGTCCCTTCATAGCAGTCCCACCTTCAGATGGGCTTCCCAGGTGGCCCGAGTGGTAAAGAACCCGCCTGCCAGTGCGGGAGACGTGGGAGACGCAGGTTCGATCCCTGGGTTGGGAGATCCCCTGGAGGAGGGCATGGCAATCCACTTCAGTATTCTTGCCTGGGGAATCCCTGTGGACAGAGGAGCCTGGCGGGCTACATACAGTCCATGGGGTCGCTGAGAGTCGGACACCCTCTGAAGCGACTTAGCACACGGTATACATCTTCAAATAACAAATTCTGCTCTTAAAATTCCACTATTAGAGATTTGTCCCTTTGGACTATGAAGGAAGCTTTAACATGTCAGTATTCCCTGAGGTCCTTATTCTTCCACGGCATAGCTTCGCAGCCTTGGGCGAGTCGCTTCCCCATCTCAGGACCTCTGACTGCATCTGTACACTGACTGCCTTTCCACACTCATGAGGCACGTGGATGGGAAGCTGTGAAGGTACCCGGAACCTCACCCAGGACGCTACGCTCTCTGTTCTCTGTCCCTCTCACAGAAAGCATCATCCACAGTGAACCAGAGCTTAGCCTGAAGGATAATTACTTCATGACCCAGAATGAACGTTACGAAGCCGCCATTAAGAAGAAATTCCACATCCTCATGCTAGCACAGCGCCTGGGCTGGTCCGAAGGCAGCAGTGAATTACAGTACGCCTCCAGGTGCTTACTCGCAGGGTGCCTCCACCAGAGACGGGTCCACCTGGGAGCCCCCAGAAAACCCAGCCCATGAGCTATGTTCCCTAGCAAAGATACTGGTTGTTGATGTTGTTCCGTCACTAAGTCGTGTCTGACTCTTTGCGACCCCATGGACTGCAGCACGCCAGGCTTCCCTGTCCTTCACCATCTCCCGGAGTTTGCTCAAACTCCTGTCCATTGAGTCAGTGATGCTATCTAAACGTCTCATCCTCTGTCGCCCCTTTCTCCTCCTGCTCTCACACTTTGCCAGCATCAGGGTCTGGGAGTGAGTCAGCTCTATGCCAAGGGTACCACTTCCTGGGAAGCCAGGGCCAGGCATCCCTTCTCTCCTGCCCCCTGCCAGCCTGAGGGTACTGGGGAACTTGTCTCCGCTGGGCTGTTCAACCATTGTGTGTCTCCCCTACAGAAGTGTTTCTGGAGATTTGGGCTTCGCGATACATCACATCTTCCAGAAAACCATCAGGAGCCTGGGCTCAGAGGAGCAGATTGCAAAGTGGGACCCACTCTGCAGCAAGTTCCAGATCCTGGGGACATACGCCCAGACAGAACTGGGGCACGGTGAGCAGGGGCTGCTGCATGCAGCGTACAGGCAATGCCCTGCTCAGCTCCAGAGGGCCCATTTCCATCTCAGTCGTCACAGGCTGATATACTAGCAAGATGTCACAGCAGGTGGCAGTGTAAAGGTCTTAAGAGGGGGTGATTTTTTTCTAATTTACACGAACATACCGTATGAACTGGTGGTGGCACAAGTCCTTCCTACTGGAAATGTCAGCCACCACCCGCTATCGTGGGCTGGCCATGTGTCCCCGCAGAGCCCACCAGTGAAGGGAGAGACATGCCGGGAACACACTGGAGTGGGAGTGTGCCCCACTCCACACTGGCTGGTGCCTGGGAGCTCCAGGGACACCCAGACGCTGCTAGCCCAGCAGACTCCCGCCCTGGCCCAACGTCTACCTACCCGCCTTGATTCCCAGGGACGTATCTTCAGGGCCTGGAGACTGAAGCCACCTACGATGCAGCCACCCAGGAGTTTGTGGTGCACAGCCCCACGATGACGGCCATCAAATGGTGGCCTGGGGACCGTGAGTATCCCCCCTCATCCCCCAAGGACAGCGAAGCTGGACCGCAGAATAGCGCTGACGGTGGTGTCCAGCAGACCTCAGACGGAGGCACTGTTCTAGGCTGATGACATTGGGCAAGTCCCTTCCCAGAGCCCCAGGTTCTTACGTGGTAGAACAGTTGGGATATGAAAAATTTCATCACTGAGTGGCTAAGAAGCCACCAGAGGCACTTTGAAACAGTTGAGGAAACTGACCCCAACCTTGGGGATGAAGGTCAAGGCCTCTCTCATGTGCACGCTGCCACCCTACACACACTTGGCCTGGCCCCAGGCACTCACCATTCTTCTTGTCTTCCAAGTTAATGATTAAGCTTGCCAGCAGCCAGCGCACAGGGTACACACCAGGGAGAAAAACGAGCCTGCCTTCTTCTGCTTCGGACACCCCAGTGTCCATCAGGCCACTGGCGCCACATCACCCCTGCAGACAGTGGGTGGAGGCTGTGCCCCCACCCGATGCCTCCCAGAGTGTGGGCGGTTTGCCAAAACCCGAGGAGCCGGGTTCCACCAGGGCCCTCTTCCTCTGATTTGAGAATACTTCTTTGGAAAGCAGCTTCCCTCGTAGCTCAGTTGATAGAGAATCTGCCTGCATTGCAGGAGACCCAGGTTCGATCCCTGGGTTGGGAAGATCCCCTCTAGAAGGGAAAGGTTACCCATGCCAGTATTCTGGCCTGGAGAATTCCATGGAGTGTATAGTCCATGGGGTCGCAAAGAGTTGGACACAACTGAGTGAGTTTCACTTGTCTTTGGAAAAAACAGATATAACACACGTGAGCAGTCCAACTAAAGCAGAGAGAGAGAGAGAGGGGGGAGAGAGAGGGGTGAGGCAAGCAGAGAGGGATGAATACTGAGAGGAGAGACCAGTGGAGAGAGAGAGGCCAGAGAAATAAGAGAGCAGCGACCACTGACAAAACTGCAGGGAAGAAGGGACCCTGAAATCAGGCAGGGTTCAAGTCTGAGCTCAGCCTCCTTCAGGTCGGTGCCCTTGGGCACAGCCCTCTATTCTCTCAGCCGCAGTTTCCTTTTCTGGAAAATGGGACTTGGGCACACCTGCCCGCAAAGACTGGAAATGCTGGTTATCTGTATTCACTACTATTAGGTTGATGGCACAGAGGGTCATTGATAGGTTTTTGAGGACAGGGAGCAAAAAAAAATAGCTTGCTTTTGTCACAATGCCTTTTGCAAGTCACTGCTAGATTTGTTTGGTTCTTTGAGGGTAGCTCCCTCTCTTTGCAATCAGTGACTCTTTGAGGTCTCAAAGGTGCCCACCTGCTGGGGTGGGGGCAGCAAGGCACACATCTCCCTGTGATTTGGGACCCGTGTTCCGACCACAGATCCTTACATACGTTCCCCCCCACAGCCATGGTGTAAAAATCCTGTCCCCCTGATCCCAAAGAAAATAATCAAGAGCATGTACTCCAGTCAGAAGACTGTGGCAGGATCAAGTTTTAAAAGATGCCAAGCTTTCCCAGATTGCTCCATTCAGGGCATTTTCATTAAAATCCGTAGCCTTTGTCAAGCTTTGCCTTTAGAAGAGCAGCCAGAAGGGATGGAGGGCAATGGGCCCTCTTAAGATCTCCATCAGCCTTCCTCCTTTCCCGAGCCCATGGGGACTCTGCCCGTGTATCGCAGGGTGGCTGCTATACAAACCAAACATTTAGACGGAACTCTCTGTAGCCCCAGCCACCAACTCTCCATAAATCCCTCCAACCCCATCCATTCTAAAGCGAGACACTCACACTAAAGTTCTTGGGGTGGTTCCAGTCATTTCCAAGGATGAATGGAGGCTGTATAAACTGAGGGGTATCCTGACTAAGCACCCCTAAGCTTCCCTGGCTCCACCAACTCCACGACCTGGGACCCACCAGGCTGACCTGGTCCCCAAGCTTCTGAACATGCTGCTCCCTCTGCTTTGCACTCTGGCCTGTGTGGCTCCCCTGGAAAATACTCTTTGCCCTCCAGCCTCCCCAACCCCCACCCTCCTAGGCAGACCAAACAAAGCCCCACTCCAGCCTCACAGAGCATCCCCCACCCCCAAGCCACCACACTGGTCCTCCTTACAGACTGGGCCCTCCTCCAGGGTCCCGATGAGGAGGTTTGGCCTGCTCCTCTGTAACATGAGGGGTCACACTGGGTTTCTCCCCTCTCTGCCTGCAGTGGGACGGTCAGCCACCCATGCCCTGGTCCAGGCCCAGCTGATTTGCTCTGGAGCCCGGCAGGGCATGCATGCCTTTATTGTCCCCATCCGGAGCCTCGACGACCACAGCCCGCTGCCAGGTAAGCTCCTGCTCCTTCCTCTAGGACCCCTGCCAGAAGACCCCACCAGGCCTCCCTGTCCTGGGCCCCAGAGGTCCATGGGGGAAACTGGGGCCTGTCTCCCTTGGGCAGGGACCGGTCCAGTTGCACAGACCTGGCTCTAACAGGCTGGGTGGATACGAGCAAGATTGAGCACCTGACCTCAGCCTGCTCACCTGCAGCAGCTGTGATAACCCCAACGCCATGGGCCGCTGTGAGGCTCGGAGGAGCCAGCATGTGGCTGTGTGCTGACATACGACCCCTCAACTGACGGCCACCCCTTCCTCCGTATCCTCCTAGGGACCACCATTGGGGACATTGGGCCCAAGATGGACTTTGAACACACGGATAATGGCTTCCTCAAACTGGACCACGTGCGCATCCCCAGGGAGAACATGCTGAATCGCTTCGCACAGGTGGGTCCTGGGGAGGGCGCAAGCCTGCATTGCCTGCGAGGGGGCAGAGACACCCCACAGAAAGCTGCTGCTGCCCCTGGGTCCTTCTCTAGAGAGTTGGGTTTGGGGCATCCCTCCCAGAGGGGCTCTAGCGTCCCGCAGACCTGAGTAAGGTCCCAATTTTGGAGCTGTGTGATCTTGGGCACGTCACTTGGCCTCGCTGAACCTCAGAGTAAATGCTCACCGCATTAGGTGGCAGAGCAGTCACGGGGTAGGGTGGCAAGGCCATGTGAGGAAAAGAGAAACAGGTTGAGGATGGTGTGCGTACGCACCTCCAGTACAGCCTGCACACAACCAATCTTCGAACAGACATCAGCTGAGTGCTGGAGGAAGTTCTGGGGGGGTCCCCACTTTGCCAGGCATGACCATGGATATGAGGGAAGCTGTGGCTTGTGGGGGGTCTGGGGTGTACCAGGGAGGAGCTGTGAGCTGAGGCATGTGGGCAGTGGGTATGTGTCAGCAAGTACAGGCGAGTGTCAGTTTTAACAATGGTCGTACCAGCACACGGCTGGTGCTGGCTGGGTCTACTCCGGGTGAGCAGCCCGAGGACGCCAGTGTCTACAGTGCAGGGAGGCCCGCAGTTCTGGGCGCGGGAAGGCTGGGGAGTCCCAGCTCAGACCCATTGCCTGGCCCCCGTCTACTAGGTCCTACCAGATGGCACCTATGTCAAGCTCGGAGTGCCGAAGAGTAACTACCTCAGCATGGTGGTGGTGCGTGTGGACATTCTGCTGGGCGAGGTCCTCCCGCTGCTGCAGAAGGCCTGCACCATTGCCGTCCGCTACGCCGTCATCCGCCGCCAATCCCGCCTCCGGCCCAGGCAAGGGGCGCCCAGAGGAACCACAGCAGCCGGGGCCCCCTCGGTCCCACAGTGTCTGCCCCCTGACCCCAGCCCTCTGCCAGAGTGGGGTGCCAGGAGCACACGTGAGCCCCCTCGTGCACACACAGTCGCCTGGGCCTGGCCCATCCGGTCTGTGGGGTCTTCCTGGCTCCCTGGAACCCTGGCTGACCAGCCGGCCCGACCTGTATCTGTAGGTCATTGTCTGCCCTGCAGCGGACTCAGTCTGTCCACACGGGTCAGTGTCTGCCCCGCACCGCCAGGGTGGACTCAGTCTGTCCACACGGGTCCCGTATGGCTGTGCCAGGCTGAGTGCCATCTGATGGGCTGGGCGCCATGCTGTGGGTGAACATGGCCCTGGAGGTTGTTCTGTCAGCTGTGAATGCTTGTGTCTAGAAAAGCCCGCTGTGACATCCGACTGTATTGGAGACGGTTCTGTCTGGTTGTGGCTGTCGGCTTCTGGCTGTGGTATGTCCACATCCAGGTCCTTCTGTTGTCTGCGCTTGTGTCTGGCCAATACTCTGTCTACTCCACGGCACTGAGGGGCTGACTATACCCTCTGCTTCTTTTTTTTTTTTTTTTTTTAATGATTTGCACTTATTTTTCTCATTTTAAAAGTAGCAGGTAATCCACAGGAGAAAAACATAAGTTTTTCTGCTTTAATATGTGTACGTGTACAAAGCCATGTTCCCTCAAGCATGCAGGCGCACACACACACACGCAGTTATCAGATTCACCAGAAAAAAAATATAGAACTGCCCATTACATTTCAATTTTCGGTAGACAAAGAATCTTCTAGAATAAACCACACGGGCACACACCCACGATGCAGCAAACTGGAGTCTGGGCCTACAGGGCTGCAGTGTGAGCTCAGGGAGAGAGGCTGGGCTGGACATGGCACAGCTGACTGAACTTGTGGGGCAGAGACAGGCGGGGTCAGGGCGGTTCTTGCCCCAACTCCACTAAGTGACCCTGGGCAAGTCCTCTGCCCTCTCTAGGCCTACTTCCTCACTTCTAAAGGGAAGAGCGAGACCACCAGGACCGGAACTTGCGAACATCTGGTCTAAGAATCTGGTGGAGTTTCACACCATGGGCTCAAGGATCCACAGGTGACTAATGCAAAGTGGACTGAGAGGCGAAACCAGGCAGGCCTGGGGCCACCCTCAACTCGGCTGCTCGCTAGCTGCGGGACCTCAGACTAGCCGCCCAACCCTCCCGTCCCTCAGCTTCTCCATCTACTAATGGGCCTGACAAGAATGCTCTTCCAGGGCAGTGAGGCACGCCAGGCCCTCAGTCCAGGGTCCTTCGCCGGCAAGCCCAAGGCACCTTGGCCAGCCTGGCTTCAGAATCCTGGGCTGAGGGAGTCGTCTCTGGTGACAGGCGAGCTGGGAAGACGGTATCGCCAGTGGTGTCCTGCTGGGGCCCGGGTTTATGGGCTGCAGAAACGCCCTGAGGATGGTTATAACAGTGCATGTCCAGGTGAGGGGCTGCTGGCCTGAGGAAGAGACACCAGGTTTCGCCCCATCCCCAACGGGAGGCCTCTCACGGTCACACTTTTTCTCAACCCACAAGTAGTTACCTACCACAGGCCCCAAATGCTGACCAGAGTCTCAAGCGCTGAGGACACAGTAATGGACGAGGCAGGAGAAATCCCTACCTCGGAACTGCATCAAACCCACGTTCACAGCCTAAGAGGTACTGACTAGGCTTCACGGTGTTCCCCAGCACACAGCACATGAAGCTGGACAGTGAAAGGTCAAGGGTCAAATACCCTGGGCTTCAGGGCCACAAGCCCTCACCTCAAATCCTTGAGACCAGGTATGTTGGTATTCAGAACTTGCCAGATTTTCGCAGGTACATATGCTCTAATTCTGTAAACCTCCACAAGGGGCAGCACCCACCAGCAAACACGCCAGCATTTCTACAGTGAAACGTGTGGGTGTTCATGTGAGATGGAATTTTAAGGCTATTAGTGGTACCATGTCCCTCTACGTCAAGTCTGGCAGTGAGTTATCAACTGTCATTTTTAAGGCTTTTATGGCCTCGGGGAAGGTGGGTGGGGCAGGTAGCAACCTTCTACGTCTGCTTTCCTTTCCCTCAGCGACCCAGAGGCGAAGGTCCTAGACTACCAGACGCAGCAGCAGAAACTCTGCCCCCCGCTGGCCATGGCCTATGCGTTCCACTTCGTGGCCAACAGCCTCCTGGACTTCTTCCACCATTCCTACAGCTTCATTTTGGACGGAGACTTCGCACTCCTGCCTGAGGTGCCTGCTTCCTGAGGGGCAGAAGCTGGGACCGTGGCTGAAACTGTCCTCCCCCGGGACACAGCCCCAGTCCTGCCCGCCCTGGGCTTTTCCTGCCTCCCCGCCCACAGAAGATTTCCAACATCCCAGCCCACCCCCCGCCCCGGGTGAACCGTATTCTGACACAGAATCCTCCCAGGTCTGGCCCCCAGGAAGCTCTAAATATGTTAGATGAAGTAATCACAGACGGTGTACAGAACACAGGGGGCAATCCCTGGTGTGTCTCTGAAACTCAGAAAGTTCTGAAAACCAAAAGTCACGTAGAACTCACCGAGTGGCACGGTTTGACCGCAACTGCCCAGATTTATCCCACTCGCTGTGAATACATTTTGCAGCAGAAATACCAGTACATCAATCAGCTCACTAAGATGCCCCTGGCTCCTATAAGTGTGTTATATTTAATCCACCTTAAATGCCCTGTTTTACCTTTCTAAAATTCAAAAAATATTCTGATTCCAAAAACACATCTGGCTCCAAGGCCCTCTCAGATAAAGGACTGTGGACACACACACACTAAGATTTAGTCCGTCCAGGCCCTGTGTTTTATGAGCATTGCTTCAGTAATCTGTCCACGCTACAGCAGGCACCATACCCATTTTACAGATGAGGAAAGTGAAGCACAGAGAGGTTAAGGGACATGCCCCTTCCTCCCAAGGACCTGAAAAGTCTGACAGACGGCTAAGGGTCTCCAAGAACCAAAAACTCAAACCAGGTCTACTGCCTGGCGGCCACTCCTACAACCCGAAACAGTGGGTTGACAGTGGACCCACACGCTCACAGACAAGCTCTCCAAATCTCTGCTTGTGGGGACAATCTGCAGCTCCTGGATAATGGCGAGACCGACCTGGGAAGCACTCTCTACCTGAGATCCCGGAGACACTGGCCTGGACACTTATCCTTTGTTCTTATCAGCCCTCCAGTGACACTGCCTCTCTCTATGGCCCGAGCCTTTGTCTTCTCATTCATCAAGTCATGGGCTGAGGAGACAGTTCTCACCGCACAGAGCGGTGCTCAGCACCCGTGGGCGCTCTGTGAGTGGCAGGCACGTCGTTCCTGACGCCACCTGACCCCCTTCTTATTCTCGCAGCTTCACGCGCTGAGCGCAGGTCTGAAGGCCATGCTGTCGGACTTCTGCACCCAGGGGGTCGAGCAGTGCCGCAGGGCCTGCGGTGGACACGGCTACTCGAAGCTGAGCGGCCTGCCCTCCCTGCTCACCAGAGTGACGGCCTCCTGCACTTATGAGGGCGAGAACACGGTGCTCTACCTGCAGACGGCCAGGTAAGGCCCAGGCCTCTGCCTGGCCCCCAGGGACCCCACCGAGCTGCTGCCTGGGTTGAAGCATCATCTCACGCCCACGGAGGGAGCAGACTTTGGGAAAGCCACGTGGGGGCTGCCCAGCTCCCACACCGTGTCTCCAATCCATCCCCTCTCCCCAGACCCTGCAGCCTCAGCCAGGCCGCCAGCCCCGCCCCCTGGACCACAGCATCAGTCTCCTCATTGCTCTGCGGCTTCCCACCTGCCTCACTTCAGTCCTTTCTCCACAGGCAGCCAAGGGACCTTCTCAAAGCTTAAAGAAGATCACCTCTTTCCCTGGCTCCCAATTCTTCAATCACTTCCCTCAGCTCCCAGGAAAAGGCCACACCCCACACTGCAGCCTAAAAGGACCTTTCGATCTGGCCCTGCCTCCCTCCATCCTCTCCCCACCTCCTCCTCTGCTCACTTCTGCGGGGCCTCACTCCCCTCCAGCTGGCTCCTCCTCACCCTTCAGGTCTCAGCTAAAACGATACCTCCTCCAGATGCTCCCCCTGACCACTCTGTCTAGGGCACCATTCTGTCTAGGGCAGCAACTGCCGTTCCCTTGGAGCAGTTACACGATCTGAGCGTCTCTCTGTGTGCTGGGGGGCTCCCTGCGGCATGCCCAGGTTTAGCGCACGGTCTGCGCCGGAGGCCCCACCCTGAAAGGCAGGGAGGAATGACTCATTCCTTATCCCCTCAACAGGCAGTTTCTTCTCTCGTGCGTCTGTGGCTGACGGGGCCTTTCACGTGCCTCCATCTCAGGGGACTACAGAGGGCAAATACTTCTCCAGGCAGGGAGAAAGGACTGGCAAATTTGCTATATAACATTTCTTTAAAAACTTGTAACTATACAACATTACTTTTTTTTTTTCAAATTACAAAAGGAATACAAATGCCCCACACTGTGCCAAGCGCTCAGAAAATACTATCTCATCCAGTTTTCACAGACCCATCAGACGACTATCATCGTCATCTAGAGCTGGAAGCAAGGAGGCTGAGGGAAGGGAAGTGACTTCTACAGGGTCACAGAGGTCTCAGTGGAGTGGCATGGGAATCCAGGCTTCTCTGGCCCAGAGCCTCCAATCACTGGATTATCATAAAGAAGAAGCTAAGAGCCACCTGTAATTCTCCCATTCACGTTCACAATCTTGCCTCTATCCCTTTATCAGCTAAGAAAATTTAATTTCCGCAGTCACAGTATAATCGTCATAAATCCCCAAATCACAAGATCCTAGCCAAGACAGAAGATTCTGTTCCATTATCAAAAGGCTTTACGTTCAGGATCTGAAGATGTCTGCCAAGGTCTGCGGCTCCAGGCCCATTTCACTGTGAAAGAAATTATAGCCTCAGATGCACTGTGGCTTTAAGTGAGGAGCAGCCACCAGCAGGGACCCAGGAAAGAGCGTGGGTGGCCCTGGTTCTCCCATGGGGAGCCTAAGGGTGCACGATGCTGGGAGAGAGGGGTGCTGGGCTGTCCCATGGGGCCCCCCAACCCTCTCACCTTTTGGTACCTCTGCCCCCCAGATTTCTGATAAAGAGCTACCTGAACACTCAGAAGTCCCCAGGCTCCGCATCGAAGGGGTCTCTCCCTCAGTCTGTCGCATACCTGACCGCACCTGACCTGGCCAGGTGTCCAGCCCAAACGGCAGCCGACTTCCTCCAACCCGAGCTCTACACCACGGCCTGGGCACACGTGGCAGTCAGGTGAGCCATGCGGAGAAACCAACTATCCCACCTGGAGGCAGGCTCCTTTACACTTAGGGCCTCTGGGGTTGGCTGGGGGGGACAGTCTTGAATACTCTTCCAAAAACCAGCCCCCTTTTCCAACCTCCTCACTCCTCTCGGTTTCTGCCATGAGGGGCAGAGAGAAGGCAAATTCACACCTGTCACTTCCCCATCCTGCTCAAGATAACAGGAAGACATTAGCTCTCAAACCAGTGCAAGGAATTTTTTAAATCTTTAGGCTCTTATTATGGTTTGAAATACAGAGAATGTACCCATACAATGCAAATAACAAAAACTATCAGTACTAATGCTGACAATATTATAGCATAATAATGTAATTATATATGACAATGTAACATAATAATTATATATGCAATAGTTATATATAATTATATAATGTAATACTGATAATACTAGTACTGCTACCAGTACTAATATTAATACTAATAAAGCATTGCAGTCATCCCTCTGTATCGGCAGGGGATTGGTTCCAGGATCTCTATAGATATCAAACTCTCAGGATACACACACAAATCCCTTCCATAAAATGGAATATTTGCAAATTTGCAATATTATGGGTATTTGCATAAAACCTATGCATACCCTCCCATATACTTTAAATCATCTCCAGATTACTTATAATACCTAATAAAATGTAAATATTATGTGAACAGGAATAAATACGTTACTGATACGTTAATAGTTACCAGTGTGCACCAAATTCTACTTTTGCTTTTTGGAACTAACTTTCAGGAGTTTGTTTTTCCCAAGTATTTTTGATCCTTGGTTGAATCTGAAGATGTGAAAACTGGATACAGAGGGATAATGGTACTTGCATGGTCAAAACATCCCACAATCTAAAAATAATGCTTAAAATATGAGTATAACAAAGGATTTTGTTTATTTCCAGGGTCTAGTAAGCTTCAGGGCACATAGACAAGACCAAAGACTCCTCCACTCTGTCATTCAGTAAATACTGTCAGACACTGACTATGTTCCAAGAACATCCACATGTGCCAGGGGCTGGGAATAAAGACTGGGCGTGGCCAAACACAGACAGTCCCACGGAGAAGAGACTTAACTACCTAGGAGGGACACCTTCTGAGCCCTCCCCAACCAGCACACCAAAAACAACCTGGAAAAAAACAGCTTAAGTACATAATAAGAGGTCTTACATCCCAACTGGTGATCCCAGGGATGGTTAATAGTTATTTCAAGATCAAAACTTGGATCATTCAAACAACTTGGAACATTCATCTATTTTCTCCACAAATATCTAGCAAGTACTTAATAATCCACCAGGCTCTGAGGATCCATCAGTAAACCAGTCTGATAGAAACCAAAGTTCAGGCTTCACAGAAGTAACATTTCAGCTGGAGTGGAGGGGTGGGCAAAAGAAGGCTGCTCGGGGTAATTAAAATGCCACCCCGGTTGGCCTCCATATCCGCGGACGCAGAGCCTGTGACCATACCACACTGTTTCATACAGGGACTTGAGCATCTCTGTTTTGGTATCTGTGGGGGTCCTGGGACCATTCTCCCTGCCCCCACCCACCCCCCAGAGATAGCAAGGGATGGCTGTGTATTGCTTTTTGCTCAGAACTCAGATGTGTCATGTGCTTATATATCCCGTGACAAAGCAACGTAAGTATTGCCTAATAAATAGCTTGTTTTGCATACAAATTCCAAGGGTCAGGAGCGGATGGGCAGGGAACAGAAGATAAGAGAATAAAGGTTAACTAAACAAATGACCAATTTTGTAGTCTGGAGAACAAACGATGGTTTTCTTTCCTCCTTTCCAAAGTCCCTTAGGTGGAACTTGGAGCACAGTGGGTGACTGGCAGGCTTCAACTAGCCTTAGAGGAAAATCACTCTCCTTGCTCGGCACAGAAGCCAGTCAACTGAGTGGCCTGAAAACACTGGGATCAGGGTGGAGACCACATCAGAAAGAGCGGAGGGCGCCTGGCGCAGCTAGGGGGTTATGAACTCCTTCCTCACTGCGTGACTTGCTTAATTAACCTCTCTAGGACTCCACGTTTCCCACTGCAAACCGGGAATGCCTTACCCTTAAAAGGGTTAAGGAGTTTATATACAACAAGGACATTGTTTAGGTTTCCAACACCAACAAACAGTCAATAAATAGAACTGTTCTACTTCTGTGGGACCCCAGGCATCCTGGGATCAAATGCCATCAATCCCTTCTCCACTCAGTCAAGAAACAGAACCTTTATTTTCTCCGGCCTTTAGGCTCATAAAGGACTCAGTGCATCACTTACAGACGCTGAGGCAAGCCGGGGCCGATGAGCACGATGCGTGGAACCAGACCACTGTCATCCATGTCCAGGCCACCAAGGTGAGCTGCCAGTCAGCCAGAGCTGAAAGGGCCCCGTTCTGTTTCCCCAGCAAGCTGCCAGGCCGAGAAAACCTGCCATCATGCCTCAGCCCTGCTCAGTGGCTGCCCTCATTTCACTTTCAAGCCTTTAGCCCCGGGTATTTTAATTAAAGGACTTAACTCCAAAGCAGTCTTGCTGGCAGCTCTTAGAGAAAAAACGTAATGAGGCAGTGTTATTGGATTTGCTTCAGGTTGTTCAAATATTTCCTCCCAGAGAGAAAAGCAGGTCAAGTCTCCCCTTAGCCCCACAGACAATCCATAGATGTCTGATTCCGTTTCCACTGTATTTTGTGTTTGTGCATAATTCACTGTCTGCCAGCAAATACTAGAGCACTCCAACACCCGCCGTCAGACTGGGTTCTGGGGGGCTCAAGAGAGGCCATGCATGGCTACGATCAAGAAAGCACTGCCACGGGGAAATACAGGCTGCCCCAAGGTCCCACAGCAGGTCCAAGTTCACCCCCCTTAAGGAGTCAGAAAGCCTTCTCAGAAAAACCATACAGGCCAAGACTGCAAGGGCGAGCTGCAATCAGCCAGGCAGTGGGTGGAGGCTGTGGCTTTGGAGAGGAAGGATTTCCAGCAAAGGGGTCAGGAGATGCAAGACGTGGAGGCAAGGAAAGGCACAGCGTTTGGGAGGAAATGCACGTCCTTCCAAGGAGAACCTAAAGGAAGACGACGAATCTGGAGAGGAAGGAGGGAGGCGAGAAGGAAAGATAGGCACGGCCTGGCCCCTCCGACAGCACTGTGAGAAGTCTGGGTTTTGTGTTCACTCCAGTGGGAAGCCTTTGCAGGGTTTCCATCAGAGGAGTATAGCGATGAGTTTCATGCTAGAAGGATCATACAGGCTGCAGGGGGAGGAGAGGACTGGAGGCTAGAGGCCAGTACAGAGCAGGCAGCAGTCTGGAAAGGGCTGAGGGTGCCCCAGACCATGAACCTGCCAGAGGGCAAGGAGAGAAGTGGGTGGATGCATGATGGGTGGATGAAATATTCAGGGTGTGGAAGAAAGAAGGGACAGGCTTCAGACAGCAGTGGAGTGGCATGGAGCTAAGAATGGCTCCTGAGCTCTAGCTCAGGCCGCTGGGACTCTGGGCCTACCTATGGCTGGAGAACCAAGGTGGTCGCTTCAATCCTCAGGCAGCACGCCCAGAAGACAGCCGCCTTAGAACGGGAGAGCCCACCAGGGTTCTGCAGCAGCTCCCGGCGGCAGGCAGACAGGAGCGCCACCTGGTGGCCCATCACCTCCATTGCATGGGTGGGGTGGGTGTGATTCTGCCACCTCCATTCCACTCTGTCCACCATAGAGGTGCTGCCTGCTGTGTTCAATGCACCATCGGCACAGGAGAGGGTAAGCAAAGGCTGCAGTCTCACCAGACACCTAGAAAGGAACCGCACCTGCCCACTGTTCACCTGCTTTCCAAACCCATGCCCTGCCTTCAAAGGCACCAGGCGCGACCTGCCGGGGTTACCTCATTTAATACCCATGACCCCAAGAGGGAGAGACGCGTAATCTCAGTTTTAAGGATGAGCAGCTTCTTGGGAAGGCGGTGCTGATGCCGACCCTCTAAAGTCATAATGGGCAGGGAAACCCGCACTTTCTGGGCTCTGGGCCCTGGGAGGCCCTGTCCTCTACAGAAACCTCAAGGACCCAACGGGGTCTCATCTGGAAACCAGACGTGCCCAGCAGAGCAACACAAGGGGCTGGTGGGAACAGTGGCAGAGGGGTGGGCAAGCAGGAGCAAACCCTGGCCCAAGTTCTGGTCCTGGCCCAGTAACATCCAGCCTCAGTCTCTGGTGGCTTTGGCAACACAGGGTAGCGAGTAATGCTACCAATTCTTAATCGAGAGACTGACTGCCCTGGTTCAGAACTCACTGCTACCACTCATTAGCCAGTGCCTAGGTGAGGAACTTACTCTCTAGATGCCTCACACGCTTCCTCCACAAAATGGAGCTAACAATAGGATCTACCTTGTAGGATTATTGTGAAGGTTATATGAGTTAATAGATGTAAAACTTAGAGAGCCAGCTTGAGTACATAAACAGGGCTCCCCAGGTGGCTTAGCGGTAAAGAATCCATCCCCCTGCGATGCAGGTGACAAAGGAGACGTGGGTTCGATCCCTGGGTTGGGAAGATGCCCTGGAGGAGGAAGTGGCAACCCACTCCAGTCTTCTTGCCTGGGAAATCCCATGGACAGAGGAGCCTGGTGGGCTATAGTCTAATGGTGGCAAAGAGTCAGACATGACCGATCACAGAGTATAAATGCTACAGAGTATAAATCCCACTCCCACCCCAACCTGGACACGAGAGAAGCTTGAAACCAATACAGTCACAAACTAAGGCTGACTGTGTTCAGAGCACGGTGCCAGGGTGCAGCTCAGCCTTGCCCCAAGGAGCCCCTCCTCTCTCTGGCCCCCCTCCTGCTCCGTAAGGCAGAGGCGGGCACCCTCGGGCAGCTCTTCATCACTCCACTCTTCAATCCAGAGCCCTGAGAATTCAGGGATGCGGCTCTCAGGTGAGAAAAGGGACCCAGGGTGTAAGTGGGAAAGTGAGGGTCTCTAACTTTGCCACACCGGGTGCAGCCTGAGCACCAAGGCATCTGACCCGGGAGGGCGGCGGAGCACCTCCGCTCCTTAACCACATCCAACTGCTGCGAACTCGGCACGGGGTCAGCGGCCCAGGTACAGGCGGCAAGGCGGTGAACACGGCAGACAATAAACGGCTATTTTCTCGAGAAAAGCGGTGCTGTCCCCCCCTGGCCCAGGTCAGCCTCCAACACTCCTGTATTCTTTCTTTCAAACCAACTTGAAACTGCCCCAAGCACAATGAGAAGCGAAGGGCCAAGTTCCAGAGCCCACCAGCCGCTAGCACGCACACGGACACCGTCGAAAAGGCTTAGCCAGACGCAGTGGGCTAGGAGAGAGGCGGCTGCTTGTCAGACTGCTGGGAAACACACGGCCACAGCAACCTTCTTCCAGCAGTCTTGCCAAGCTTCCGGGATGATTTGTGGAGGCAGAAATCAGAGGTTAACGCATCTCTGCATCTTTGTAGGCGCACCTCTACTATGTCACCGTGAAGATTTTCACAGAAGCTCTGGAGAAACTGGAAAGCCAGCCAGCGATTCACCAGGTGCTCAAACGCCTCTCTGACCTGTATGCCCTACATGGCATCCTGACTAACGCGGGCGACTTCCTCCATGACGGCTTCCTGTCTGGTGCCCAAATAGACATGGCGAGAAAAGCCTACCTGGACCTGCTCCCCTTCATCCGGTGAGTGGCTGCCCTTCACCCTCAACCCTCTGTTCATTTCAAACACCAAAACCTTCAGCTCCAAGATTCTTGCTAAATGGGGGTCTGGCAAAAGCAGCAACAGTCCTGGACACACTATGGATTAAGAAAGGGGAAAAAATAAGGGGAGAAAAATCACAACTAAAATGTTTCAGAGTAAATCATCTAGCTACCTCAAACTCTAACATGATCCGGCAATGATAGAATCCATAGAATATGAATAAAATAAAGCATACTACATATTAATACTGTGTATCAAGAATAGTATTAATGAGTCTTACTTAGTCTTCAGTTCAGTCGCTCAGTCGTGTCTGACTCTTTGTGACCCCATGAATCGCAGCACACCAGGCCTCCCTGTCCATCACAAACTACTGGAGTTCACTCAGACTCACGTCCATCGAGTCAGTGATGCCATCCAGCCATCTCATCCTCTGTCGTCTCCTCCTCCTCCTGACCCTAATCCCTCCCAGCATCAGAGTCTTTTCCAATGAGTCAACTCTTCGCATGAGGTGGCCAAAGTACTGGAGTTTCAGCTTTAGCATCATTCCTTCCAAAGAAATCCCAGGGCTGATCTCCTTCAGAATGGACTGGTTGGATCTCCTTGCAGTCCAAGGGACTCTCAAGAGTCTTCTCCAGCACCACAGTTCAAAAGCATCAATTCTTTGGCGCTCAGCTTTCTTCACAGTCCAACTCTCACATCCATACATGACCATTGGAAAAACCACAGCCTTGACTAGACGGACCTTTGTTGGCAAAGTAATGTCTCTGCTTTGTAATATGCTATCTAGGTTGGTCATAACTTTTCTTCCAAGGACCAAGTGTCTTTTAATTTCATGGCTGCAGTCACCATCTACGGTGATTTTGGAGCCCCAAAAAATAAAGTCTGACACTGCACTTAAGGATGGAGAAGGTGATGGCACCCCACTCCAGTATTCTTGCCTGGAAAATCCCATGGACGGAGGAGCCTGGTAGGCTGCAGTCCATGGGGTCTCGAAGAGTCGGACACGACTGAGCGACTTCACTTTCACTTTTCACTTTCATGCATTGGAGAAGGAAATGGCAGCCCACTCCAGTCGGAGGAGCCTGGTG
This sequence comes from Bos mutus, assembly GCF_027580195.1. NCBI lineage: Eukaryota > Metazoa > Chordata > Mammalia > Artiodactyla > Bovidae > Bos > Bos mutus. The sequence goes on from NC_091638.1 coordinate 43,129,888, forward strand.
GGCTGCAGTCCATGGGGTCTCGAAGAGTCGGACATGACTGAGCGACTTCACTTTCACTTTTCACTTTCATGCATTGGAGAAGGAAATGGCAACCCACTCCAGTGTTCTTGCCTGGAGAATCCCAGGGACGGGGGAGCCTGGTGGGCTGCCGTCTATGGGGTCGCACAGAGTTGGACACAACTGAAGCGACTTAGCAGCAGCAGCAGTACTTAAGGAACACTTATGTTTACCAGACAGTATGCCAAAAGCTTCTATATTCATCATCTCATTTAATCCTGATAGGCTTCCGAAGTGGATACTATTAATTTCCCTACTTTATAAAGGGGAGAAAACTGGGACTTAGGGTTGAAGGTCACACAATCAGCCAGAAGAGGGGCAGGGCACAGTCTAGGACCCATCTACCTCCAGAGCACGTGCTCTTAAACTGCATGTTAAAATGAAGGCTGAGCTATTGTTTATTTCAAATATATCCTTATTTTTGTTGAATGTGCTTAGTTGACTAAACTCACTTTAATACTCCCTCAGCTTCAAGATGACATTTTTAAAATGTAGTAATTCGTGTCCTGACTTGTAAAACAATTTGTTGTTGTCCAGTCACTCAGTCATGTCTGACTCTTTGCGACTGCATGGACTGCAGCATGCTAGGCTTCGCTGTTCTTAATGATCTCCTGGACTTTGCTCAACAATAATATAGTTTTTACAGACAGCATAAGCAGTGCAGTTGACCGCCATGACATACTAATGCAATACATTCATCCTGTCACTTTATATATAATCAAAATGATCACTTTAAGAAAACCAAAGCCCCAAAAGACCAGGATACTGGAAGAAATAGAAATTATTACTAATTAGTAACCATTGTCCGTAAGATGGAAAAGGAAACAATCTGTGACATTGCTTTTCTGAGAAAAGACGATGCCTGCTTTGTTTGTTGGAAGCCACGCAGGGCATGACGCATAAGTGTACGACTCTTCCCCAAAAACCTCCAGTAGTTCACACCATCAACAAGAATAGGAGAACAAAAGAAAAGGGGACTTCCCTGATGGTCCTGCAGTTAGGACTCCACGCTTCCACTGCAGGAAGCAGCCACAGGTTCAATCCCTCCTGGTCAGGGAAATGAGATCCCGAATCCGGCAAGGCACAGCCAATAAAGAGTTGAACTTAAAAAAAAAAAAAAAAAAGATATTCATGAAGGAGATTAAAAAAAAAAAAAGCAGACCAACTTCTTTTCATTTTGAACAATATCCAACATGTTACTTGTGACTCCAAGTTGATGCTCAGTGAATTGAAACTCAAAAATTATCAAAACTATATCAGATGTAAAATTATGTCCCAGGTATGAAACTGTCCCTAATAGAGAGAATCCAGTGGTTAAAACCATTAATAGCATAATTGAGTACTGCACACTTCAAGCCCAAGTGTGTCTAACTTTCTGAAACGCTTGGCATTTAAAGCACATGAAGATGATAACGTTCTAGCCCTGACTGTTGGTGATAATGAAACACAAAAGATCACCGATAAGCATGATTTTTTTTTTTAATTTGCAACAGCATGCTGAGTGCTTCCCTTGGGCCCAGAGACTTACAATTCAGACAAGAAAGACAGCACTGACGCAAACAATGTGCGTGCATCAAACCCACACTCGGATTTATTCACATTACGGTTTCTAAAGTAACCTTCCTACTGCGGCCGGGTAATTAGGAGCCTAAGAGACTCCAGGCTTTTAACAGTCCTGTGCCACACTCCACGCCTTGATTATTCAGCATCACCCTCAGATTTCTGAGCTGACAAACGAAGGATGGCACACTATTCTAAGTGACACTAAGAACCAGCTCTCTGCGTCATGGTAATTAGCGACTAAAACAGTTTTTAGTGGTTTAAACAGTCCTAAAATCCCAGGGGTGACACTTTTAGGCAAAGATGGCAGACTGAACATGTGCATTTACTTCTGTTCCCTCCTGAAACCCTACTAAAAACATCAATAAATTAATTTTAAAATGTTAAAAGGCATAAACCCCCAGAGAGAGAGCGCAGGAGAGGGAAACAGGAACTCTGGAGAGGAGATGGACAAACAGTGACTCGGCAGACCTGATTACACTGAATCACAAACCAAAAGTAGCAGAAGCCGAGAAGCCATCAAGGGCCACCACAGAACCCAAGAGCTGCAGCACCAGGTCCCTCTGGCAACGGGGGTGAAGGGAGGACCGACAGGGTGGGCTGGAGTCTACTTCAGAAGGAGCCGGATCCCCGCTCCCCTCCTCCTCTCTGAGCAGGGGTAAGACCTTCCCTGACCAAACCCTGGCCGAAGGCTGAGCAGAGGGTCTGCAGACTAGAAGACCTCAGGCTTAGTTGAGGGTGAGGACCACTGGGCCACCCTACAGAAACCAGGGGCCTGAAGACATGTTTATAGGCTAATGCTGACAGCCGTCTCCCCCAGCCCTCTTTTCCCACACATGTGCATGCGTGCCAAGTCGCTTCAGTCATGTCCGACTCTCTGTGACCCTGCGGACTGTAGCCCACCAGGTTCCTCTGTCTCTGGGATTCTCCAGGCAAGAATACTGGAGTGGGTTGCCATGCCCTCCTCCAGGGGATCCTCCCGATCCAGGGATCGAACCTGCCTCTCTATGTCTCCTGCACTGGCAGGCAGTTCTGTACCCCTGGCACCACCTGGCAAGCTCCCTTTTCCCACAAGTGCCCAGCAAACTGGCGGCCAGGTCAGTGTCCTGTAGGAAAATGCCATCATGGTCCTCTGGAGAATCTGACCAGTCCAAAGAAGAGAGATGTGAAGATACTGACACCAGGGTTCCCCAATGGTCCACCCAGTTCAGCCCACAGGGAATTCCACACTGACAAGTACACCAGACTTGTAATCAGCTAGACTGTCCTACTCTTAGCTATGACCAGACACTCAGGGATTGCCAGCACTCGAGGAAAACCCGTCATAAAAGACAGAGACCAAGCAAGAACAAGGCAACTCCAAAGACACAAGAGAATCTTCCGGGTGAAAACTTTTTTGAAAGATCAGTAACATCCTCAAAGAGTTCACAGGACGTATGGCAAGCAGAAAAGAACGTCATTTCTTAAGAAGTAATATTCAGAGAAGAGCAACAGAAAGAGTTCTGTGAAATCAATGACAGCGAAAATGAGAAGCTCAGCTGAAGGACCGGAGGACAAAGCTGCAGAAATCTCATAGAAAGCAAGCAAACCGAAGACGACAGAAAAAGGACAGAAGACAAAAAATAGTGAGAGCACTGATTCTAACTGTCCATCTGAAGAATGGGACTAGAAAGAGAAGACAGAAAATACCGAAGGGAGCAAATCATTAATAAAACAGTGCAAGAAAACATTCCTCAAATGAAGCATACGAGTTTCAGGCTGAAAAGGCCAGAGGAGAAGCAACACACACCCATGAACCAGGCCAAACATTTAGGCAGCGGTCACAAACACTACAAAGGCAGGACAACAGGGCCGGGGATTGGGAACGCTGCGGCTGGGGACGGAGGACCGGAGTTTCACGAGGTCAGAGAGGGCCTCCCAGGGACGGTGATGATCTGAAGAAAGATCTGAAGGTGGGGAGGTAGGAGGAGCATGTGGCTGGCTGGGAAAAGCACACTCCATGCAAGGGAGAAGTACGAACGTTGGCAGGCAGAGCACGCTCGGCACGTACACCCAGGGAAAGAGAAAAGGCCGCAGCAGCTGGAGTCGCATGACTGAGGTGGAGAATGAGAGCAGAGGTCGGCGAGCTGCGGGTGTGCTGGCAAGGGCAGTGCAGGGGCTGGAGGGCACGGCAAAGACAAGACTCTGCCCTTCGCTGTGACTGGTTCTGAGCATAACACACGCAATCTGAGGGAATCTGAGGTGTGTATATAAAGGATCACTCCAGTTGCCATGTTAGGAACCGACTGGGGAGGGGTGAAAAGCAGAGAGACCAGTTGCTGCTGCTGCTGCTGCGTCGCTTCAGTCATGTCCAACTCTGTGCAACCCCAAAGATGGCAGTCCAGCAGGCTCCCGCGTCCCTGGGATTCTCCAGGCAAGAATACTGGAGTGGGTTGCCACTTCCTTTTCCAATGCATGAAAGTGAAGTTGCTCAGTCGTGTCCGACTCTTAGCAACCCCATGGACTGCAGCCTACCAGGCTCCTCCGTCCATGGGATTTTCCAGGCAAGAGTACTGGAGTGGGGTGCCATTGCCTTCTCTGGAGAGACCAGTTAGGAGGCCGCAATAAGCCCGGTGAGAGATGCTGGCGGACTGGACCAGCGTGACAGCACTGGAGGTCGGGGGAAGCGGTCCAAGTTTGGGTTTATTCTTGAGACAGAACAAGATTTACTAACAGATCCGACGTGGAAAGTAAGAGACCGAGAGGAGCTCAGGTTTGGGGCCAGGACCGAGTCACCATTTACTGTAAACGGGGAAGGCTACAGGAGAGCCAGGATTGGGTAGGGTGGACAGAATTTCTCGAAGATCAGGAGGCTGTTTTTGAATACCTCAAGTTTGAAGAGCCCGCTAGAAATCATGTAAACCGTTAGTAAGCAGGTGAGGCTGGAGAGAGAAATGCAGAAGCCACTGGCGTGCGGTTGGTATTTAAAGCCACCAGAAGGACAGTATCACGAGGGGTGAGTGTATGAAGAGGAGAGGCCCAGGCACTGAGTCTCAGGACCCTTCAAAGACAAGGAGGAGACGACCTTGACAAAAGCTGCTTAAGCGGAGTGGAGGGAATGGAAACCTGAATCTAGCTGAGGAGAACAGCCAGACAAGAACAACTGGAAAGAGCAAGCATAAAGAAGCTGGACACTTTCAAGGAGTTTTGTCACAAAGGGGAGGCGAGGTACAGGTGAGACGATGGGGAGGGAAACAGAGTCAAATGAGTGTTTTGATACAGATGGGAGAAATGGCAGCCTGTTTGTACACCGATGGACACGACCCAGTACAGACGGGAATTTCGACATTGCGGTGGAAATACAGGAGGACTTCTGGAACACGGCTCTATTGGGCAAGCGGGGAAGGTATCAGTGCACAAGGGGGACTGGCCGGAGCTGGTAACTAGGACAGTGCACCTGTTCAGAGAGAAAACCCCGTATGTTTACATGCACGCTTGGGAACTTGTGGACTCCTCTTACCACTTCTATTTTCACACCAGTGAAACGGGACTCAAAGTCACCTAGGTTAAGAGAGATGGGCAAGTGAGCACCACAGATCTGAGGATCAAAGAGCAGGTGGGAGAGAAGGTAAGAGAATGAACAAGTGAATGAATTCAAGCCACCAAGAGTGACTGCCAAGCAGCGATCAGGGCCCGCTCGAGTCTTCAGGGCAGTCAGTATTGGTTTTTCAGGCATATATTGTTACAAAGGTGTGGGACAAAGTCGGTGGAAAACGGGATATAACAAGGGATGGTATTTTGCTGAACAAGTATGACAAGCAAGAAACCTGTTGAATGTATCTTGCAGCGAGTGAATATAACAGACCATGGAATTTCAGATGGATGAAGAAAGACAGCTCACATAGATAGGGGACTTGAGGCAGTAGGTGCCAGTAGTGTCAAAGAATTATGAACAGCCCTGTAGGAAAACCATGTCATAATGATGAGGAAAGGCCATCCAGGATTAAAGTAAGTACAGTATCCCACGCACCTCAAATGCCGTGTGAAATGAGGGTTAAGGAAGAGTGTAAACAGTCATGTATTTTATTTCATATCCTCTGCTAAAAAAGGAAGAGAAGCATGTAAACAAGTTTTTAAATAACTTCATTCCATAGGTTAAAAGAAAATAATTTTGCTGCCTGAAAGGTAAAATGAGAATTACAGAAGTCAGAGCAGTAGAGGGAGTAAGCTAGAAAGACAAGAAACGGTGAAAAAGAAAATGGCTGGGCTTACGGTGAAATGAAGACATGCATGACGAGCCCGGGTGTGTGACCCTGGCAGTCAGAGGGAGGCTGCAGATCAGTGCAGGAGAGTCAAGGAACTGAGGCATCAAGTTCTAGAGGATCCACACAGACAGTGAAATCACTAAGAATTATGACAGAAGGGCCAGGAGAGCGATCCCTGTGTCAGGAGAGCGTTGGTGGAGCACGGCCGAGCTGTGAACAGAGAGCGTCTAAAGTCATAATAACATATAGAATACACAGCCGTTACAAGGTAAGCACTGAATGTTAGTCTGGCCGAAACTAACTATACTAGGAGGCAGGACGACCAAGGAGAGGAGGCAGAGGCTGGGGGTGGGGAGGGCACGGTGGCGCAAGCGAGGAGAGGCGTGCTAAAACAAATCCAATCTTCTGTAACAGGCACAGATGATATCTAGCAACACTGAACAGGAAGTAGTAATACAAACAAGACACTGAGAGGCATTCAGGTCAGTTCCCTAAAAAGCCGCTAAGAGAGTAAAACTTCGACTGCCTCTAGGGGCTGGGGGGAAGAAATGGAGGTGAGAGGCAGGGATATGCTGAGTTTAAATAACAAGCCTTGAAAACCTATTTGACTCTTTCTACTGTGCCTATATAACTGATCAAAAATTAAAACTTGCAAAAAAAATTAAAACTGAGCTGTTCAAAAAGTGGATAATGGTGCAACTTCTAATTAGATGTTATTATTCACCATTCCAGATGAATCAAGCAATCTAATATACTCACAAACTCTCTTTTTTCCTCTCAGGAAGGATGCTATCTTGTTAACTGATGCTTTTGACTTCACGGATCAGTGTTTAAATTCAGCACTCGGCTGTTATGATGGACATGCCTATGAACGTCTGTTCCAGTGGGCTCAGAAGTCACCCACCAATACTGAGGTAGCTGACTAGAACACTTGATAAATTACCTAAGAGAGCAGGGAACAAGCAGTGACTGTACCTCCATGCTTTCCCATGGCAATCGATGTCCATTAGGTTAGAAATTGCTTGGCATAGTATATCTATTTACAGTATTTTAAGAATACAAAAAAAACCCAAAAAACAGGAGCAGGGATGTGGCCTGGCAGCGTCTCTGAGTTTGAACTGTAATCAGCAAAATGCACTGCTCAGAATTTGGTGAAGGGAATTAGGAGGAAGGACCAAGCTCTAAATCACAGCTTGACATACCCAAGGGCATACACACAGAGAGGCAGGCTGGCGTTTAAGTAACAGAAATAAGAAGACAAACGGCTGCACTGATTTAACCACCTTATTTTCAGCCTTTTAACTCTCAGTTTAGTGTTGATACAGCAGGTGTTGAGAGGGACAGGAAGCTTGGCGGGGGGGTGTCTCTCTCAGATCTCACCACTTGGGAGAGACGCCCTCCTTCCTCTTTAAGGAACAGCACCCCAGGGACAGAGGGGCCGCCGCAGTGCATCAGTGTCCCAGGAAGCCAAGTGAATGACAAGTACATAGGTGACGGTGAAAAGATCCCCAGCCGGCCTAGGAGAGACCACCAGAACTCATTAACAGAAGGCGGCGGAGGACCCAATAAATCCTAACAGCCTAGGGCCAGGGTCCCAGACTCTCTGCTGTGAGCCTCGAGGAATCAATGGGTACATTAACTGGAGGAGAGAAATGGATCCTGCATTTAGAATTTGGGAAACCAACATTTAACAGCTGACTTGATACAGATGATCAAAACAAAGGCTCTCTATAGCTACACAACAGGCTATTTTGAATTCTATACTGCAAATGTGTTATTCAGATGATGAAGCTTACTTTTTTACCTCTTCTGTCAAATTTCAGAAAAAGTGTCTTAACACCTCATCAAATTGGCACCTCTCAGGCGTCCATTCACACTTAGCATGGTGTTAGACTTGCTCTTAACGTTCTGCATCCTGTCATACCTCACAGCTTAATTTAACATGGTTATCTTAAGTTGCACCACAACCAGTTACCCCCCAGAAGCTTATCAGATAGAAGGCCAATCCGTTTCGGTCCTTGCCTGTCTCCAGGAAGGCACCCTTCTAACTCAGCAAGGAAATATCAAGAACTTACCTAAAGACTGTACATTTAGTGGTTAGCACAGTCAAGCTACTTACATTATGTTACTTTTTCTAATGATTAGATCTCTACTTTCTAACGTTTAAACCCTGGCAAAGAGCTACAGCGATCCCATCCCTCTAGATTAGCCCCTGTGATCTAAAGAGACACACATGCCCTTTGATGCTTGAGAGAAAAACCTCCCCTGCCTTAACACCTGTCAGGGAGCACTGCCATATCCAGCTCAAAGCTGCTTTAGCAGCAATGCGAGGAAGCATGCCAGTTCTCCTGTTCCTCATCTTCACCAAAGAACAGAGGGGGCTCTCTGTCTTTTACTTGTTTCTACCCTTCTTCTTGAAAGAATTTACTCTGGACACTGTATGACTGCAGGCTTGTCTAAGTGAGGGGCGTCACTGACCCAGGGCATCAGCACACTGGGTAGGGATGTGGATGCTCGACACCCCAGGCACCCTCCCCGATCTCCTGCCACTTGACTGTGAACAAGGATGGAATTCATCGTCCCAACTCCAGGGTCTACCAGAGTAGATGCTTTCATTACGGAGTAAATGAACATGGTTCTGCGACCTGCACAGGGGGCAAGGACCCTGCTGCACACACAGTAACGCCACTCCCGCCACCCCAGTGCACCTCACCTCGCTAAAAAGGGGAAAGGGAGAGCAGTGTGGCTCTTGCTCACATGCTGATTTCAGGAACATGAGTTCACACCTGACCTTGAAGGACTGTTTCCAGCTAGTTGAAATGACACTTGTTTGACTACTGATATTCAGCCCCCTCATCTTACATTTGCAGCTCCTCTACGGACTACCAAAATAGCACTTTTAAAGAGTTATTGTCTAATCTGCTGTAGGTAATTTTTAAACTGCAGAAAGAGACATTTGCCCCCCTCGTTTGCCCTAGCAGAAAAAGGAACACTACAGGTATTTCAAATCAATTTAAATGAAAGCTACTCTGAAATATGCCTCGTCAGACACAAAAGTACAAACGGGAATTTATTTCCCTGACATTCCTACCAAAAGGAAAATGCTATGCTGAGTGAAATGTGTTAGAACTGGAAGCATCTCTTCTGTCTAGGGGAGGTTAAGTGTTGAGCTCTAACCCAGACAGCAGGATGCACTCTCATGGTTTACTCTCTCCTCGGTGTCTTCCGTCTTTCCCCCTGATTTGGATGCTATCTCAAGCCCGTTTCTTTGTAATGAACTGCAAAAGGCTGTTCCCCTTTCCCACTCAGTTCAGTGCAGTCGCTCATTCATGTCCGACTCTTTGTGACCCCACGAACTGCAGCATGCCAGGCCTCCCTGTCCATCACCAACTCCCAGAGTTCACCCAAACCCATGTCCATTGAATTGGTGATGCCATCCAGTCATCTCATCCTCTGTCGTCCCTTTCTCCTCCTGCCTTCAATCTTTCCCAACATCAGGGTCTTTTCAAGTGAGTCAGCTCTTCACATGAGGTGGCCAAAATACTGGAGTTTCAGCTTTAACATCAGTCCTTCCAGTGAACACCCAGGACTGACCTCCTTGCAGTCCAAGGGACTCTCAAGAGTCTTCTCTAACACCACAGTTCAAAAGCATCAATTCTTCAGCGCTCAGCTTTCTTCACAGTCCAACTCTCACATCCATACATGACCACTGGAAAAACCATAGCCTTGACTAGACAGACCTTTGTGGACAAAGTAATGTCTCTGCTTTTTAATATGCTGTCTAGGTTGGTCATAGCTTTCCTTCCAAGGAGTAAGCGTCTTTTAATTTCATGGCTGCAGTCACCATCTGCAGTGACCCTAACCCTTACCCACTAGAACTCCTCTAAGAGATTACCTATAGATGTAAGCAGTAGAGACACCACTGGGGATAATTTCTAAACAAGAATCCTATCTCCCCCCAATTATTCTACTGTAGAAATCTGTTAAAATGGTTGCCAGATGTTCAACACACCTACCGATTCATTCGCTCATTCAATCATTTAACAAATAGTTATTGAGCATATGAGGTATACCAGAAGCTATGCTAGGTGCTGAGGACACAGTGGAGAACCCCTGTCATCAGGGAGCTTACAGTTTCAGCTCAGACAGGCAAAAAAGTGAAACAATATCATAAAAGATGAGGGTAGAGCAGTGAAATGAAGACATCACATTAGAGAATAAGGTAGGCACTTCCCTGTGGTCCAGTGGTTAAGACTACTCCACACTCCCAACGCAGGGAGCACAGGTTCGATCCCTGGTAGGGCACTAAGATCCCACGTGCTGTGCGATGGGGCCAAAAAATAATAAATAGATGAATATTTTTAGAGAGAGAGAACAAGGTATATTAAGAACACCCAATTCTGACACAGAATGCTGCTTATTTCATTCCACCTTCTGGTTTCTTGTTTTTTGGTTAATGTGCTCAATTTCAAAGAGTCAAGCCTTTTATTTGTATTAAATCCCCAAAGCAAAATGGTAAGCTGTGTTTTTTTAATTGGCCACCTGCATCCACAATTTGAAATCTGCATGAGAAAAGCAAGGATGCCCTTTGGAAAAAAATGTTTCCCCATATGTTCATCACAAAATGGATTTTAAAAATACATTTAAAAATTAAGAATCTTATGTAACATTACTGTTTTGAAATTACAAACTTAATGTGAAAGTGAAAGTCATTAATCCTGGCAGAAAAAGTCTGTTTTAATAATGCACTTCTTTCTACTCACAGGGGAACCCTGCCTATGAGAAATATATAAGACCACTATTACAAGGCCGGAGAGCCAGGCTCTGAGACAACCCGCAGCACTGGAGAGGCAGCACCGTGTGCTCGTCATGCTACGGCGCAGGTGTCCTTAAAATCTACAACTACACATGCACGTATTGTTTAAAAGAATCATTATCCTTCAGAGACAGTCTGAAGCATATGAAATATCTGATTTATTCCAAAATAATCCAGGGGAAGAAACAGGGGGAGTGAATCATTGTTAAAGCTGTTTAATGGGTATGTGGGTGTTTACACTATTCTACTTCCGAATGTTTGAAATTTCCCACAATTAAAAACAAAGCACTATCCATTTGTAGCATCTGTTTTGTGAAATCCCAGGGTTTTGCTTTAGATCTAGCAAAAGCCAACAGATCTATTAGTTATCACTTGTGTTGTCACAGCACACATTTATTCATCCCAGGGCTTAAAAGAAAACACACACACACACTGCTGCTAAGTCGCTTCAGTCGTGTCCAACTCTGTGCAACCCCATAGACGGCAGCCCACCAGGCTCCCCCGTCCCTGGGATTCTCCAGGCAAGAACACTGGAGCGGGTTGCCATTTCCTTCTCCATTCCGTGAAAGCGAAAAGTGAAAGTGAAGTTGCTCAGTCGTGTCAGACTCTTCGAGACCCCATGGACTGCAGCCTACCAGGCTCCTCCGCCCATTGGATTTTCCAGGCAAGAGTGATGGAGTGGGGTGCCATCGCCTTCTCTGATACACACACACACACGCACCTAAACAATCCTCTTCTAAAAGTGTATATACTTGCCATAGTCTAAATAAAATGTCAATCACCTCACGCCAATCAGAATGGTTGTCACTAAAAAGATAAGAAATAGGGACTTCCCTCATGGTCCAGTGGCCAAGACTCTGCTTCCAGCTCAAGGGGGCAGGGGTTCGATCTCTGGTCAGGGAACTAGATCCCACATGCCACAAGTAAGACCCAGCACAGCCAAATAAATAAATACTTTAAAAATAAATTAAAAAAAAAAATTTTAAGGTAATAAATAACAAGTACTGGCAAGGATATGGAGAAAGGAAAACACTTGTGCACCGTTGGAGGGGAGTGTAAGTTGGTGCAACCACTGTGGAAAACAGTATGGAGGTTCCTCAAAAAGTTAAAAATAGAGCTATGATGCAGTCCAGCAATTCCACTTCTGAGTATGTGCCCAAAGAAAGCAAGAACACTAACTTGAATGATACCTGTGTACACCTACAGTCACTGCAGCATTATTTACGACAGCAAAGATATGGGAACCATCTAAGAGTCCAACACATGAACAGACAAAGAAATTATGGTGTACATAAACAGCGATATTACTCAGCCGTAAAAAAGAATGAGACTGTACCATCTACAAGAGCATGAACGGTCCTAGAGAGTACTAGGCCACGTAAAATAAATCAGACAAAAGACAAAGGCCATATAATTTCAATTCTATTAAATTCTATCAAAAAAAAAATGAGCAAACAAAACAGAAAGAGACTCAAAGATACAGCAGTGGTTGTTGGGGAGGTAGGACACAGGTGAAAGATTAGAAGGCACAAACTTTCAGTTATAAAATAAGTCACAGGATGTAACGGATACCACAGGGAGTACAGTCAGCAACACTGTGGAGACTGGTGACACATGGTCCCCAGATTTACCGTGATTGATCGATTCATAATGAATATGAATGTCCAATCACCATGTAGTACACCTGAAATCAACACAATATTGTATGTCAACTATACTTCAATTTAAAACCTGAAAAGAAAAAAAACAGCCCTAGGGATACAACATAAATGTTTAAAAATCAACTGTTCTACAATAAAAATCATTTAAAATTTCATAAAAGACATAACTGTCTCAAATTATCCAAATATAACCACGCTACATTTTTCACATCATTTTCAACTGCCCAAGTTAACACACTCAAAATTAAATATTATCAAACAAATGGCAAAAAACCTCAGCAGGCTACTTTTCCTAATATACTCATATAATCATTTAATCGTTAATAACATAAATCTTAGAAAATTTACCAAAAGCAAACTTATCTCCAGTAATCTGGACAAGGGAGAGGCCTCATAAACGTTTAACTCTTAAAACCCTGGAACAACTAATAGCCATACTTCATACCAGTTTTCAGTCCAAATTAATTTTATCTTTCATTCACCTCTGTTAACAATGCGTTGACTGGTTAAGCTGTTCCTTTCCTTGTTGTTTGTTTTTTAGGTAACCCCTAATCAATTTGAAGTAGGAGACAATTTTCTAAAATGATAACCTCATACTTATGAAACCACAGCCACCTACCAATAGTTAACGTTAAGGGATTTTAGTTTGAAAACGGTGAAAATGGGGGTAATTACAGGTTTCTAGATATTGGTCACTTGTCAAACCTTAAATTTTCAGAACGAAGTGGGCAAACACGGATGTAAGACAGTGTTCTCATCCTCCTTTTAAAGAAGAGAATTTCAGAATCTTCTCAGAGAAGAAAAGGGAGTCTGGGGTGCACAGCCTCAGAACCCTACTCCTCCCTTAGACAACAGGGAAATTTCTGAACTGTCATTTAAAAGGTGTTCTAGTAAACTAGGAAGTTTCACTATAGTTAACATAATCCTTCCTGTGAGCAACTTCCAAGAAACAGAATCCATTGAACTATGCAAAATAAGACTACAGTGAAATAAATAAAAGTACACCGTATCTCCAACTGTTCTAGATCCTTCGTTCACTCCAGTTTCCTTCTCCTCAGAAAGTTAATCTTAATAATAAATTGCATTCATGGGTCACCATTAATACGTGAGAATAAAATGGCTCGAGTCGGTTTGTCCCTGTGCTCAATACAAAGCTAGAACAAGGGTCACAGAGCAATGACAACCGGAGAAAAATCTATGATCTTCAAAATAAGTCCTATTGGAAAAAAAATTGTCAAGCTGTACATTCGCTGTCCAACTATGCGCTGTTTTAAACTAAACTAGTAATTTCATCAATTCCTGACTCGACAGCACAGTAGAATTCCATAAACTGCACCCTGAAGCTCCCACTGGGTCCTTCTGAATCAAATACAAACATGCTATAGGCAGTATTTATTAGGACATAAAACAATTCACCTTTTAGACAAGGATTAAGATTTCCCCCCTTAACAATAATCAACCAATACACACCTAATTCTCATATTTCAATTTTTATTGGTTTTTTTTTTTTTTCTGGTAGACAGTACCACTTGACAATTATACTGCACCAGGCATAAGATGTTAAGATTTCTACCACAGGGACGTTTTGTATTCAGAATCCAATATAAATATTTCTAGTCAGACATCTCCATGGCTACAGATATTTGGTTGCTTGATTTATATGCATAGAAAGAAACAGTTGTCATAACTGTAAAAAGCAGTACTTAACAAGTACTTTTACATGATTGGAATAGTTTTCCTTTAATATTACAATACTGCTTATTGGTCTGAAAACTAGGTCACCCTACATGATGTTCTGATTTTTCCCCAAGGCATCATGAGTACTCTGTTTATTCTTTCACTCCTGCATTTTTAGCCTTCTAGTTGATTTAGGGGCTATTTAATCAGAAATCATTTTAGCACTGCAAAAAAAAAAAAAAAAGCTTTGTTAAATCATTATAGACCATAATGATTTTCAGACTTCTTTGTATTAAAAAAAAAAACAAAAAAACGGTATTTGGAGGCTCGGAACAGGCACATGCACACTTGGGGTGAAGGGAACAAAATATAGAGGAGTACTTCCTTCTGGTCCCCAACGCCTTCAAATAAATACAAATATTAAAAAAAAAAATCTCACACTGTGATTTAAAAAAAAAAAAAAAGTCAGCCTCTTGGATGTCCTGGGAAGTCCACTTCCAGGAACCTCCCCCAGGGCTGAGGTCAGTCGTCCGTCTTCCGGGCCAGCCTGCAGAAAGTCCAGTTGTGCTCCACCGTGTTCTCGTTGGCCCGCTCACTCATGTGGTGCACTCGGGTGTTGCGGATCGTGAAACCCTGTTTTGTAATGTACTCCATCAGGTGGACGCGGAGAGAGACTTCCTGGTGATAATCACAGGGTCCGAAAGTAAAGGACACCTGGCAATCTCTGGTGTCCATCATGTGCTTATTCCACTTCGTAAAATAGTTTGATATGCCTTCTAGTAAGGAATGAACCTTGGTGGTAATGGTTAACTGGGTTATGATGACAGCTACCGGATTGGAGTACTTAGAAAGCTTCCGGGTACTAGATAACTCCACGACTTCTTCAAAAGTATCCACAGGATACAAAGGCTTGGGGTCATTGAGACACTGAATCAAGGGCTCAATCTGATAAAAGTCTGCTTCTTTCCGAAGCAGATCAAATTCCTTAAAATCCAGGGGTAAGGTCAGCTCTGAAGTTCTTAAGAAGTTGAGGACATATCGGAAAAGAGGTCCATCTCGATCAATGAAGTAATTGCCTTGAGGGTCTCGAGCTGTGGGGAAGTCCCCCCCAAACATGGCTCCAAGCATGGAATCCGGGTAACGCGTCAATGTGGTGAGCGATGTCGTGTACAAGTGTCCACCTACATTTAACGTGACTGGGTCAGTCATCTGAAATTGTTTAAAACATGATCAGTCATCTGAAAATAAATTTTTCTTAAATCCTAACTTTGACCAATTAAGAAAAGTAGTGGCAACAAGCAAAGCGAAAGATTCAGGCTACAGCACATCCAGCAAGCCACTGATGCAAAACAGCTTTAGTTTCAGTGAGAAACCCACCCAGATGAAGGGATCGAACATTCACTTCCAACAGAAAAAAGAGCTATGTCCACCGCTTCAGAGCCTTACACTGAAAAAGGAGGGCATGACTTCCGAAGCCATTTAATTTCAGGCCCAGGGTCTAGAGGTTTTCAGGTTAGAGTATATTATGGGAAGAGGAAGAGAAACTTAAAATATACTCATTTTCTCCCCAGTTTAAAAAAAAAAAAACAAAACTTCTATGTTTCTTAATTCAATTTAACATAAAACAATATAAATGATTGAATAACATAAAGATACCTATTTTCAGTATTTTTGTCTTTTCCCCCTCAAGAAGGGAAAAGATGAAATTTTTTTTTTTTTAAGATGAAATTTTAAAAATAAAAGTTTGTGTGGACTTAATCTCAACTTTTCATGGAAGAAATAGTGCCAAATACTAACTTAAAATACACAGTTTGGTCAAAACAATCTCATATATTTTGTTGTTGTTCAGTCTCTAAGTCATGTCCAACTCCTTGCAACTCCACTGACTGCAGCCCGCCAGGCTCCTGTCCATTGGATTTTCAAGGCAAGAAGACTGGAGTGGGTTCTCACATACCCAAAGGCTAAGAGCAGCTTTCAAATTTCATAATCTGATAGTATAATCACTTTTGTAACATTAATGTCACAATCTGACCTTTAATTTTGAAAAGCAAGCTTCTCTAAATAATACATACCTTTGGCTTTTAAAACCATACTTAAGAAATAAAGCAAGACAGGTAAAGACAGGTAATATGCAAATAAAACATTTCTTACCAAAGGAAAAAAAAACATAGGAAGACACATGCACATGCAAAAGAAAAGTACCAGCGGGCAAGTGGCTCTCAACCATTAACCTCCCACCACAGGAAAACGGCCTGCCGACTGTCACCCACCGCACACTCATTTACCAGTCAGTACTCTACGAAGCAAGCGTCTTAAGAGAAAGATACTTTAAGACCAAAAACACAGTGATTATTACAAGTTACATGGAGAGTCCACGCTGAGCTCGCTTACTTAAAAACACCAAAGTTAAAACACCCAAAAATACACAGGAACTAATTGCGGGGGAGGGAAGGGTTGTACCATTCGTAAGTTCCATTCTCATTGAGATGCATTATACCTAAGAATACATATGAAGCGAGAAAAGACACACAGCAATAATTTGCCAGCCTTCAGAACGCATCCTCAAAAGCCTCTCACCATATAGCCCCAGTCTCCATTATCCATCTGCTCCAGTGCTGCGTCTCGGGGAGCCCAGGTTCCAGGGAAACTTGGGGAAGAGAAAAAGACATGAGACAGTGCATATCACTATGAAAACAGAAGACAGGTTTCTCACCCAACAGCAGGCCAAACACCAGAGAAACACTCATCTTTGTTCTAAGGCAAAGATCTAGGGGAGAAACAATTTCCCAAAGGTCTTCTGGGGTCCCCCGACATCCTTACCACAATGGGTACCTAAGAGACCGGCAAATGTTTATACAGAGGAAAGAGTTATCCTAAACTTTGAGAGGAAGGTAGAGAGTCTAGGGAGTAAACCAGTTATTAAAATTCTACCTGTCTTCTCTGAAAATTCAATTTTTAGAATTCCTGCAGGAGAACATTATGATTAACCCTACAACCTTATCTGGTACAAAACTATGACGATCCTTATCAAAAAGGTTAACAGAGGGAAACAGTAAACTCTTTTTCATAAGCATTTCAGCTACATAAACTAAACATCTTAGTAAAAGCATTAAAAACCATAAACCTCCAAGACACTAGCATGTCCTTCCAAGAGAAATACACCAGAAACGTAGCTCTGCTGTAACACAGAAAACCTAATTACATTTCATTTTCTACAATAATCAAAACAAATACAAAACAAGTTAAATGCCGAACCATTAGAGCACAATTTGGGGCAGAAAAGAACCTTACCAATCTATCATGAGAGTCACTAGGCTGGCACTTAGGAAGGGACAGCCTGAAGACATTGATAAACACCCAGATATTCATGATGCCATTTTTATTTTATTTTTATCTACAATTTAAAAGCACTTAAACAGTTTCTCAGCTCCTGAACTGCTTCAGTCCGTTCTCCTTCAGACACATTAATCCCCAAACCTCCCGGCAATGCAAACTCCAGGGCAAATTTCAAAAGCTTTGGCAAGAGACAATAAGAAACATGGACTTAAGGGTATTTAACCAGGAAAAGCACTGTTTGTTTGTTTGTTTGGTCTTGTTTTTTTAACGGATTCATTTTTCCCACTTTTAGAGGAATCTGGCACACTAATTCCCAGAACAGGCCCTGGCTACAGAAGATCACAAAGGCTCTTTCTCAAAAGGTCACTCAGGCATGTAGAGAACATTTGCATAGCACAGCAGGGGCTGAAATCAGAGCCTCAAGCATCCATTTCTCTACCTTGCAAATTCTTCAAAGCAAACAAGCTAAAATGTAAACCAGACAACTGTGCGGTCAGTTTTTATTCTCCACACTCAGCAGCTGGGAATAGGTAGGGCTCCACATGCTATAGGGTGAGAAATGGAGCAAACATCAAATGCAGGGCTGCGATGACAATCTCTCATTCCTCTGACTGACTTCAACAACAGAATTTTAAGAGAACCAAGAAACAGGTTTTTACCAATTTGTATTATGTGCACCTAATTCAGTTACTGATGCAACAGACAGATCAGCAGATGGAACAACTGAGTGATTTAAAAGGTCAGTCACCCAAAAGTTCTGCTAAGATGCCCACCTCTGGCCTTCTCCCATCACCCAAAGGGTTCATTACTGGCAGCCTCAAAAATAATTCAGTCGACCAACATTTACTGGAGGGTAGAAGGGGAGGTAGGGGGCCTGTGTGCAATCCACATACACAGAAACAGGAAAGTATGGTCCTTGCCCCGGTGGGGCTTTCAGTCTATGAAGAAGGGCCACACGCAACAACTCAAGTACAGAATTCGAAGGTCCCATATAAAAGATGGACCGGCAGAGAGCTTCGGGAGCCAGTGAGAACGCCAAACATGAAAACGGAGGACTTTGGGGAAGGGCTCGTCTCAGTGGAACTCAGCAGGAATGTTTGGACAACCTGAAAAGGGATTCTAGAATAAAGAAACAATTTAAGTAAAGGGCTGAGGGCTCCTCTACAACATCCCTGATATAGTAAGCCGAATGTGAATAATTCGGAGAACGCAATGGCACCCCACTCCAGGACTCTTGCCTGGAAAATCCCATGGATGGAGGAGCCTGGTAGGCTGCAGTCCAAGGGGTCGCTGAGAGTCAGACACGACTGAGCGACTTCACTTTCACTTTTCACTTTCATGCATCGGAGAAGGAAATGGCAACCCACTCCAGTGTTCTTGCCTGGAGAATCCCAGGGACGGGGGAGCCTGGTGGGCTGCCGTCTATGGGGTCGCACAGAGTCGGACACGACTGAAGTGACTTAGCAGTAGCAGTGGAGATGCTTCCCTGGTGGCTCGGCTGATAAAGAATCTGCCTGCGATGCAAGGGACCCCGGTTCGATTCCTGGGCTGGGAAGATCCCCTGGAGAAGGGATAGGCTACCCACTACAGTATTCTTGGGGTTCCCTCATGGCTCAGCTGGTAAAGTTTCTGCCTGCAATGCGGGAAACATGGGTTCAATCCCTGGGTTGGGAAGATCCCCTGGAGAAGGGAAAGGCTACCTACTCCAGTGTTCTGGTCTGGAGAACGCCACAGACCTTATAGTCCATGGGATCATAAAGAGTCAGACACGACTAAGTGAATTTCACTTTCCACTTTCGGAGATGTAACAAAGAGGCACTTTAAGAGATTTGCTCAAGGGCCCATGGCTAGAAAGTAACTGAACAGGAGTTGGGGTTTTCTGATTCTTAGTCCAAATCTTTCCACAAACCTCTTCCTCCAACAGAAACTGAAAGAATAATATCCAAGAAATGAGAAATCCAAAGGACTAACTTAAAAACCCCTAATAGCCATCTATTAATGCTATCCACCTAGTAAAGGTTTATTTACAAATATAACAGTAACTCAGCCAAAGTGAGCAGTTATCATGGATTTGTAAAATTCCCTTGAAGCAAAATAGCAAGGACCTACTGTCCAGTGTGATTCGAGACTGCTATCTTCGATCTTAAACAACTCCACTCTGCGAATATCCAAACAGTTGAATAAGACATCGGAGATGCCAAAAAAGAAAAAAAGGAGACCAAAGACAAGTAAAAAACAAACGAAGAAACACGTATCATCAAAGTCACGGCTGTTATGCAAGGACCATCCACTATTAATCCTTTCTTTTTTTACTGCTAAATCAAAACAAGATAGCTTTTTGGGCAATCACACACACACACAGTTAGATGATGCTCCTGAATCTGTTCTACAGCAAAAGGCAAGGTTCTATTCCTGTACAAAGATGTAATAAAACCTCAAAGCTTAATAATTCAGGAAAGTAATTATGGAGATCTACATAAGTCCATGTTTCTTTAAAAAGTACCCAAAAGCCTCCCTTCATTCCTGTATAAGATACATCAAAATAAGATGAAGTTACTATCACTTTCAACAACTACTAAACTGTACCCTCAAAATGAAAATGTTCACTTAAGAGCTATAGAGCAGGAAAAATAGTAATGATTAATTTACATTTTATCTCTATGCCTTACTTCTAAACATCCTCTGTAGAGATGCTCAGATACAGCACAAACAAAAAAAGCAAGGACATTCCTGGTCAACCAATAGCCGGATAATCAACCTCTGAACTGATGACTGTTAGGAGAAGGCAATAGCACCCCATTCCAGTACTCTTGCCTGGAAAATCCCATGGACGGAGGAGCCTGGTAGGCTGCAGTCCATGGGGTCGCTGAGGGTCGGACACGACTGAGCGAATTCACTTTCACTTTTCACTTTCATGCACTGGAGAAGAAAATGGCAACCCACTCCAGTGTTCTTGCCTGGAGAATCACAGGGACAGGGGAGCCTGGTGGGCTGCCGTCCATTGGGTCGCACAGAGTCGGACATGACTGAAGCGACTTAGCAGCAGCAGCAGCAGGACCATCTTAGAGACAATGCAGATGAATGAAATAAAACACAGTGCAAAAGAATTTCCAGAATAGCTTCAATCTCTTCTACTAAGTCATTTTCCAGAGCCGTTAACAATTAGAAATGATTCATTTGCTTTTCATCTTCTCTCCCTTCTGGCACTCAGCAGTGGAGGACTTAATGAGAAATTGAAGGACCACGAGACAGACAGCAGAAGGAAGCTCTTGAAATGGGCATCAAATGTGCCTGTCTTATTTGAGGAACACACCCCTAATATTTCAGAAAAACAGACAGGAATGGAGATCATGAAGGTACATGATCATGAAAAAGATCATGAAAAACATCTTTCCTTTATAGTGACCTGCCTTACTAAAACTTGTTTTAAAAAACAATGAATGCAACCAAACACAAAAATTCAAAGACTTCTGAGCCTGTAAAATCAACTTCACCTGAAAAGATCTGACCTTTGGTGCAAATAAAATACATGTGGTAACAACCAGCAGAGTGTTCCCAAAGGAAGTACAGCAGTTCTGAAAATTCACCCAGATGCAACTTCAAAGGTTAATTATGACTAATATATAAATTCTGACAGTGTAGTGTTAGCAGATAATTATGTTAAGGAAAACACAAACTCAAGAATTTATGGAAGCCTTAAAAAAAACTGTTAACAATTTTCTACATTAGCAAATGTGAAAAACACACAATTCAACAAGTGAATGACTTAAAGAATAACTTAAGAACCCCTGACACTCATTTTCCTTACCACAGCAGAACTCAATTACAGGGTTCGTGGTTATGATGAACTAATTTAGCACACACATTCTGGGCTTATCATTTCTGCTACAGACTAAGAATTCTCTGGAATAAAACTCCTGCTCCTATCCTACATAATAACTTACACATTGCAATACACACCTCCAAACTTGAATAAATAATAAACACATCACTATTTCCTTCCCTAAGTTTCCAGGTAGCCCTTTTAAAATACCTTTCTTTCTACTGAAATCTTTGTGGCTGGCATTCAGAAGAGACAACTCAAGAAATTCCATCTATACATACCTTCAAAATCACCTTTGTGCTGAATTTCTCTGTTCTTGAAATGTGGGAGTTTTTGAAAGTGAAATACTTTTTATAGTAACTAGTTCCGCAACATCTAAAGGAGTCTTTGGGGTTAACATTCACATACAGGCTGGCTTAAGTAGCCAGGCACAGAAGGAGAATATGATTATGGTGTTAGGTGATGCTTGACCACAACCACTACACAAACAGATTATTTCATCCAAAAACGAATCCTTTTTTCTCTCTGCTCTCTCCATGTGGTCTACAAAAAAGGTGCTGTAAGTTAAAAGTGACTTTTCCTACTGAAGAGCTACCACAAATAGTCACAAAACCATACCATTCCTCTTACCTTAATTTCTGTAAGATAAAACAGAATAATACCACATTCCCAAAAGAACAGTACCACTTAAGCACAGCACAGAGGCAACACCTGGCCTATAGGGTGACAGATGGGAGCTTGGGGTCTGAGGTCACGGGCAGGCCAGAGCAGGAGAGAGAGAAGAAGCCACAGGTGAGGATCCTTAAGCCAGCTTGGCTTCATTACTAATTATAAGACCCAGAGTAAATCACTCTGTATTGCCCAGCTGCTGCTTGGAGAAAAAATAAGTGAGATCACTTACCCACAGTTATGGGTAAACTGGCAAGTGTGAAAATGCTAGTGGCAGTACCATACATACAGTTTCTGTGGTTAATTGAGAAACCTGCGAGTGAACACAAGCAATTCTGAGCCTGGGCATGGAGACCGGGCAAGTATGGAAGAGGAGGGCACTTAATGTGCTTCCAGTCTCCCTCATCAGTCCTCCTTTTCCCGGAGCACCACAAGGGAGAACCACAGGTAAAGAGAGCATCTGGCTTTCACAGAGACCACCAGACGCCTGAACTCTTCGTCACAGAAGGAAGGAACTCTAAAGCATGACTCAGGATTATGTCCAAGGCAAAGCCAAATCCAAATAAATATCTGGATTCCATTTTAAATAGACTCCAAATATCAGAATCCAAGACACGTTCAGTGATTCACAGATTCACCCTAGAATTTCTTTATGCAGTAATGCTTTAAGCTGCAACAAATTAAAATTTAAATGACATGAACCTTAGAAACAGCATCTATGGTAGTCCTCACCACTCAATTCTTAATATTTATGATGTTATGCAAAATGAAGTACTAGTATGGTCTGACCAAAGAGCAAGTTGTCTCAACCTACCAACCATGCAAGTTAAAAAAGAGATTTTCCTTTTCCTAGCTACACATCTGTTTATTTGAAAGCATCTCAGTCCTGGGCTCAGCCCTGTGCTAAACGCTGTCCCCTCCCTTCTTTCCTATCTTGGAATCGTTCATATACTCGGGCGTTTGTGACAGCAAAGAAAATGAACATGCCAAGGGGAAACGGTAAGACACGCTCAGGCTACCCCAAACGCTCTTAGCCAAACCAAGTTACCTCGGGTCTCTTGGCACTCAAACCTCTTCCATCACAAAGCCCTAAAACTGGAAGTATCCAACTTGTTCTATAACTGGTATAGTTGCAGAAACATGATAACTTCAGCACAATATCCAAAAAGGATCTCTGCTTCGTTTCTCGAGTCCCACCCCTCAGACACAGCCTCCACCACTGACAGCCCGGCAGGTGCTTCAGGGGCTCCTCATTACCATGGCCATTTATCACCTCTGACGTCCAGCATTAAAAATGCCCTGGCACACACAAATCTGGGCATTAACTCAGCTGCGGTCAGTCTCTCTTTGGGGCAGAAAAATTCCCTAAGGCAGGGTTCAGAAGTCCTGCCGGAGGCTTTAAAATAAGGTAAACTGTAGCCAATAAGCACCACCCACAATCAATCATTTTCCAGCAAACCTCGAGGTGCTCCCGTCCCGGCTTCACTGCTGCCCACTGGCAGAGTCCCCCACCCCGACCCGGGCCCCGGGCGTGGGACGGGAGACACTTGGGGCCCGGGCATGGGGCGCGCACCCGAGCCCTGAACCCGGGTCCGCCGAACCCGCAAGTCCCAGCGGGGCAGGCCCCGGATCCTCCGCCCAAGGCCGGCCTCTGATCGCGGGCAGCCCGCGGCGGGCTCGTGCCAGCCCCGGAGCGCGCCGCCTGGACTCCCCAAGGTCCCCT
The DNA here is from genome assembly GCF_027580195.1 of Bos mutus. NCBI lineage: Eukaryota > Metazoa > Chordata > Mammalia > Artiodactyla > Bovidae > Bos > Bos mutus. The sequence goes on from NC_091638.1 coordinate 43,153,454, forward strand.
GAGCGCGGCCCCGCCACCACCCGGGTTCCCCTCAACCCCGCTGCCCGGCCGCTCCGCGCGGTCTTCTGCTAGAGCCCGGCCCTCCCGAGCCCCGGGCCTCCGCGCCGTGGGCCCGCCCCTACTCACTGCGCTGCGGCGGCGGTGGCTGCCGGGCCGGGAGACGCCGGCGGCCGGAGAGCGCGAGCGCGGGGACGAGCAAGCCCGCGCCCGGCGGCGACGGCGGCGGCGGCGGCGGCAGAAGGGACGACTGAGCCCGCGCCCGGAGTTGCGGCTGTTGCCGCCCGGCGCGGGCGGCGCCTTTCCAGCGGAGACGCGGCGCCACAGGCGCGGGCGCCCCCTAACGGCGGCGCGGGCTAGTGACCGAAGGGCCGAGCGGCTGGAGAAACTCAAACCAGGCGTAGCCTGGGCGGCTCCTTCATCCTGGCTCCGCGGCGGTCCTGAAGCCCCGCCCCGACGCCCGATCCCGCCCCCGAAGCTCGGGCCCAAGACCCACGTGCTCCGCCCAGAATTCGCCCGACGTCCCGCCTCCGCCCGCACTGGGGGATCTGCCCAGCCCCCGGCACTTTTCGCTAGGACTCAAGCCTAGTTTCTCTTGTCATTTTACTTAAGGGACCCCGACCAAGTGCCAGGCCTGGCGAGTAAAGCGGTCACCAAGAAGGAGGGGCTTCCTAATGAAAGGAGAAACATTAAAGACCCAAGTAAACAGCCGACAAAACAATGACCACACAAAAAAAGTTATGATTATAAAATGTTGGGAGGTACATGAATTCGATGGAGAATAAGCGGAGGGGGCCTCTGCTGCAGATACGGTTGACTATACAAGATCTGGACTCTGGGACTGTGGTCCCAGGACTCCTGGCCTTGCCCTCTGTGGGATTGATAAGGTCACCTCTCCAGTCTTTTGTGGGCGGAGTAGGGAAAGACAGCCAGCTGGAGAGAAGGGCAGCAGAGAAAACGACCAGTGCAAAGGCTCTGAGGATTGAAGGAGCCAGCCCGAGAGGAAGCTGGCACCAATACTGTCCTCATTTCACCACGAAGGAAGCCAAGGCTGCAAGAGTGGGGAATTACCTAAAGTCTCTGAGCTAATTGGTTTCCAAACATAGATTCCTTCCAAACGGAACTCACTTCCGGCTAACCAAATCCCCATCCCTTTCCAGGTGAGATCAGGTATAGGGTTTTTGCCATTTCTCCTTCACAATAAGCAAGAGAGTTCCAGAGAAACATCTATTTCTGCTTTATTGACTATGCCAAACCCTTTGACTGTGTGGATCACAATAAACTGTGGAAAATTCTGAAAGAGATGGGAATAACAGACCGACCTGCCTCTTGAGAAAGCTGTATGCAGGTCAGGAAGCAACAGTTAGAACCGGACATGGAACAACAGACTGGTTCCAAATAGGAAAAGGAGTACGGCAAGGCTGTATATTGTCACCCTGCTTATTTAACTTATATGCAGAGTACATCATCCCAGAGAAGGAAATGGCAACCCACTCCAGTATTCTTGCCTGGAGAATCCCAGGGACGGAGGAGCCTGGTGGGCTGCCATCTATGGGGTCGCACAGAGTTGGACACAACTGGAGCGACCTAGCAGCTGCAGCAGAGTACATCATGAGAAACGCTGGGCTGGATGAAGCACAAGCTAGAATCAAGATTGCTGGGAGAAATATCAATAACTCAGATATGCAGATGACACCACCCTTTGGCAGAAAGTGAAGAACTAAAGAGCCTCTTGATGAAAGTGAAAGAGGAGAGTGAAAAAGTTGGCTTAAAGCTCAACATTCAGAAAATGAAGATCCTGGCATCCCATCCCATCACTTCATGGCAAATAGGGAAACAGTGGAAACAGTGACAGACTTTATTTTGGGGGGGGCTCCAAAATTACTGCAGATGGTGACTGCAGCCATGAAATTAAAAGACGCCTACTCCTTGGAAGAAAAGTTATTACCAACCTAGACAGCGTATTAAAAAGCAGAGACATTACTTTGCCAACAAAGGTTCGTCTAGTCAAGGCTATGGTTTTTCCAGTAGTCATGCATGGATGTGAGAGTTGGACTATGAAGAAAGCTGAGTGCCAAAGAATTGATGCTTTTGAACTGTGGTGTTGGAGAAAACTCTTGAGAGTCCCTTGGACTAAAAGATCCAACCCGTGCATCCTAAAGATCAGTCCTGAGAGTTCATTGGAAGTACTGATGTTGAAGCTGAAATTCCAATACGTTGGCCACTTGATGTGAAGAACTATCTCACTGGTAAAGACCCTGATGCTGGGAAAGACTGAAGGCAGGAGGAGAAGGGGATGATGGGATGAGATGGTTGGATGGCATCACTGAGTCAATGGACATGAGTTTGGATAGACTCCGGGGAGTTGGTGATGGACAGGGAGGCCTGGTGTGCTGCAGTCCATAGCGTCATAAAGAGTTGGACATGACTGAGCAACTGAACTGAACTGTACTGAACTTTACCAGTATAACCACTTGCCTTGGAAACTCACCTGTGCGTCACCATTTCGAGTATGTGACTGCCTCTGGTGTTTATCTGCACGATCATCGCAGTTATATGATATTTGGTTTTCTCTGAAAAACTCAGTGGGCTTCCCAGGTGGCTCAGTGGTAAAGAATCTGACTGCCAAGCAGGAGACGCGGGTTCCAGCCCTGGGTCAGGAATACCCCCTGGAGAAAGAAATGGCAACCCTCTCCAGTATTCTTGCCTGGAGAATCCCACGGACAGAGGAGCCTGGCTGGCTGAATAGGTTCCATAAATGGCATACGCTTCATTAATATACCTGAGTGCACCATTATATTCAAAAAGACTAGGTGAGGATACAGGAGAATGTGTGTAAAAATAAGCAGTGCACGCAATGGTATATATGGTACAATCCTGATTTTATTTTCAAAAATGTAAATATCCATAGACAAACATTTTGAAGGAAATATATCAAATCATTGATCATAGTCTAGGCAGTAGGATGGGAATATTAGTGACATTACTTTCAAATGTTCTTCTGAATTTTCTATCTTTTCTAGAGTGCGTGGATGCTGAATTTATAATTAGAAAAAAAAGTTTTATTTTTTAAGAAAGATAATTCTGACATTACCCAACACTCAGACCTCCAGGATTTGGTGCCAATGAAAATCCAAAACTGCCCTTTTCTTACTGGTATCCCTGAAGGAGTCATTTCCCCTCTCAGGACGTCTATTTCCTCATCTAAAAACTCAGAGGAATTAATTTTTCAGTGGTTGTGTCACTACAATTCCTACATATCTAGAAGTTTTATTGCTATTGTAACTTATCAAACATTTTATAACATATTGATAGTTACTGAAATGTGGTTCATTTTCTGTAATTTTATGTTCAGCAACTCCTTTAGTTCTAATTGAGTTCTAATAAGTTTATATGCGCTCTTGAATTTTCTATGTAAGCAGTTATAGAGTCTGCAAGTAATAACATTTGGAATCTTCTTGTCCAGTCTTTATTTTCTTTTCCTTATTTTACTGCACTAAAACCTCCAGCACAAATTTGAATAACGATGATGGTGGCCATTTCTATCTTGTTCTTGACTGTTTCTAATATGGCACCATTAAATATGGTGTTTGTTGCAGATTTTTGGTGGATTCCCTTTATCAGAATAAGGGAGTACTATTCTGCTTTATTATGAATGGGTGTTGTATCTTTCTGACCTAGGGATTGAACCTGGGTCTCCCATATTGTAGGCAGATTCTTTACCATCTGAGCCACCAGGGAAGCCCTGGTGAATTTTATCAAATGTGAGATTTCCCCCCCAATGTAGTTAATTACAATCATGGCTTTGACTGTATTAAACCATCCCTGCATTCCTGGAATAAACACACCTTGATGATGTGTGCTTTTTTTCTTCTTCGTATAGTACTGGATTTCATTCGCTAATATTTTATTTGGAGTTTTTGTATCCATTGCTATGAACAAGATATGCCTACGATTTTTCCTATCATACTCTCTCTCTGTCTGGTTTCATTATCAAAGTGACATGAGCCTCATAAAATAAATTAAGGAGTGGGTGTCTACTCATTAGAGCAGGCTCTGTAAGACTGAGATTTTTCTGTTGTTTGGGTTTTCCAGAGGATTCTCCTATAGGTCATCCTGATTTGGGGCCTGGGGGTAGAGAGTTTACCCTTGTATCCTGACTCACAGCATTCAACCTGATCTCAGGGCCCACTTCTCCACCTGCAGAGCTCTTGTGGGGCCACCAGGAATCTCTTTGTTGCTGAATCTGAAAGATACCCTTCAGATCTCCCTGAAGTGACATCACTGACCACACTCTCCTGGGGACAACCTCTTCCCCAGCCCTGTTCTAGTTTCCTCCTCCGTCTCAGACTCATGAAGATGCTCCTCCTCTTGGTTTACCCACTCCTATGCCCCGGTGTCTGGCCGAGGCTGTACCCTCTTCTCCATCTACCCTCCCTGTGGACTAACTCAGATACCTCCATGAATGCCATTATTGTCTCTAAAGCCAAAGCCCTCCCAAATCCATACCTCCAGCCCAGGCCTCTCTCCTGAACTCCAGACCAACAAATGCTGTGTATGCTAAAGCCCCTGCTATGTGCCAAGGACCTATGCTAAATGCTTTTATCCTCTGTATCAGTAATCTACTTCTTACTGTTCAGTTCCTCAGTCGTGCCTGACTCTTTGCGACCCCATGAACAGCAGCATGCTTGGCTTCCCTGTCCTTCACTATGTCCTGGAGTCTGCTCAAACTCATGTCTGTTGATTCAGCAATGCCATCCAACTATCTCATTCTGTCATCCCCTTCTCCTCTTGCCTTCAATCTTTCCCAGCAAAGGTCCTTTCCAATGAGTCAGCTCTTCGCATCAGGTGGCCAAAGTATTGGAGCTTCAGCTTCATTCCTTCCAATGAATTTTCAGGGTGGCTGCGTGATAAATTGTCCCAAAATTTAATTTAAGGGCTTAAAACAACAAACTTTCCTTTTTTTTTTTTTTTTACACCACTCAGCCTGTGGACTCTTAGTTTCCAGACCAGGGTCTGAACCCAGGCCAGGGCAGTGAAAGTGCCAAGTCCTAACCACTGGACTGCCAGGGAATTCCCAACAAATGCTTTTTTATCTTACAGTTTCTGAAGGTCAAGAATTTGAAAGCGGATTAGGTAGGTAGAAGATCTTGCAGTCTGGATGTCAGAACTGCTGTTGGCTGGAGCACAGACATGTGCTTCTAGCTAACTCATGTAATTTTCATGTGGGATCTAGTTCCCTGACCAGGGTTGGAACCCCAGCTCCCTGCATTGGGAGCGCAGAGTCTTAGCCGCTGGAGCACCAGGAAAGTCCTGCACCTCTTATAGCCTAGCCTTGAGTGACACACCCACAGTCTCTTGGTCTCACAGACCAATACTATTGCAGCATGGGAGCGAATACCGGCAGACAGCATCATTAGAGGTAATCCTGGAGGCCGCTGCACCCTCACAACCAGCAGGACGACCCACCTCATCCCATGAATGCAGATGAGAAAACGAAGGCAAGGAGAGGTCAAGTTGGTGATGAAGGCCACACGGCCAAGTCCGAGAAAAGAGGTTTGAACACCGCTTTGCCTGGCTCCCCTTCCGCAGTCCACCACCGGCTCTCTCACCTTCGACATGTACAAACCTGAATTCTCTCGCCTCACCACCCCCAAGCCTCCCAAGTCCCCAGCTCAGCTGGGCAAGTGGCGCCACCGTCCTCCCATCTGTCCAAACCAGCAGCTTTGAGTCACGCCTGCTTCTCCCACCCACTCACTTCCCAGCACCAGATCACCCAGCCCTGCCAAGTCTTCCTCCTCAGTGCAGCTGGGATCCATCTCGCCTTCCCTTTCTTTCTGTCTCCACTACCACTGCGCGGGGCCGAGCCACCCAACTGTCCATCCTGGGCATCTGCCGTAGCCCCACCCAGGCCTCCCTTGCGCTCTCTGCCCCCACGCTATCCCTCTGTCCTCCTCTCTCCAGCGTGAGTCACCTTCAAGAACACAGGGCTGGCTGTGTCACCCTGTCTCCTTTCAACTTCACTGTCCCTGGCTCCCACTGCCTTGGGGAGCCGGTCCCCATCCCCTCCCTCCCGTGTGATCCGGCCCCTGCCCACTGGCCCAGCTTCTCCCCGAGGCACCTCTTCACGCTCTTCACCTTCCCGGCCCCTCTGGTATCGAGAATCCACAGCAAACATTTTCACTTCAGGGCTGCCATCATGCTGTTCCCTTACCTAAAACACTCTTCCCCCAGCCCCCGGGGCAAGCCCATCTCCTCCTCCTTCAGCACGTTGTCATCTCCCCAAAGAGGCCTTCCCTGACCTCCCAGCCCAGCTGACGTCCCCCAGCAATAACTTCCACAGCGTCAGTCCTTTCCTGTCCACCTCACTGCTTCTCAGCTGAACCGTGACCTCCCTGAGAGCAGGAGCTGTTTTGTCCGTTTGGTTCACAACAGCACCCGAGGTCTTCGCCACATGCCTGGTGCTGAGCACCTGCTCGACACCCATGTGACAGTTCAGTGCGTTCCCTCCACGCCCTCCCTTCCCCCCAACCCAAACCCCATGCCTCTCTGCCCCTGGACGATGTTTAGTTCCTTAAGTGAAGCACAGTCACCACCGCGTCTTTGCACATGCTGTTCCCGCCACAGGGGTGCCCCTCCCTCCAGTCGCTCTGTTTACTCAGCTAACTCTTGTATAATTCATCAGAAACCAGGGCTGCCAGGTTTATCAAAGGAAAACACAGGATGCTCAGTTAAATCTGAATTTCAGATAAACAACGAATAATTGTTTAAGTATGTCACAAATATTGCACTAAATAACAAGTGGTCCTGTATTTTATCTGGGAACTCTAGCAGGAATGAGCACGGGCTCCCCCTTCCTTTGGGAGACCTCCCTTGCCTCACCCCCTCCCCATTCCTGGGCTCCAAGACCATCCCCTCTGCTTGCCCCCACTGAGCATAAACACTCAGTTTATGACTGTCAGATACCCAGTGGAATGTGACTTTGCTGACAGAGCAGGCCGTGTCTCAGCCTTCATTCAGGGAGTCTGGCTTCACCTGGGACAGCCTCAGCCACAAGCCTGGGTGGTGAGGTTTACTGAGCGGAGAAATGAAAAAGCACCAAAGAGAAAAGCTCAAACAAGATGGGAAATGGAACCAGCAAATGAAATGTGGCCCCCAGAGCAGCATGAATCTCTTGGATGATTACCACAGCAGGGAGCACCCCTGCCACCTTACCTCAACTGTGGCACCAGAGTCCCCGCAGCCTCCTGGGGCCCTAGGATGGGTGGGCCAGGCATATGCAAAAAGAAAGTCTGTGCGCCTTCAGGAGGTTCCCCCAAACAGACTGTGGAGCGTTCAAATGGGGGTCCTGTGGGAACCAGAGAGGGAGTGTATGTCTCAAAGATCCAAGAGAGGCTGAGAAAATCCCCTGGGTTGGAAGGTGCCCCCCAAAAGTTAGGGGATGCTGATCAACTGCTTGGAGAGTCCAAGCAAGTCATCTGGGGGCTAAACCTACATTAGGCCACTTGGGGTGATTCAATTACCCTCCTCACAACCCCTCCCAGGATGGAGACATTCTTTCGGGACCTCAGGAGGTAAGGGACCCTAAAGCAGCTGTGTGAATTATCTGGACCCAAGACTTGGCTGAGGGCTTCCCTGGTGGTTCAGATGGTAAAGAACCTGCCTGTAATGTGGGAGCCCCGGGTTCGATCCCTGGGTTGGGAAGATCCCCTGAAGAAGGGAATGGCAACCCACTCCAGTATTCTTGCCTAGAGAATTCTGTGGATGGGAGGAGCCTGGTGGGCTACAGTCCATGGGGTCGCAAGGAGTCACAGGACTGATCGACTTTTATGCTTCACTTTTCAAGATTTGGCTGAACTCCTCCCAACTACCCCTCCTGAGGTTTGCTGAACAGCCGAGGGGATGGCCTGTGGAGAAACCCACTCCACTCTGCCTTTCTCGGTGCTCGGTCTTGTCTCTTCTGTGTGTGCGTCTCTCCCTTTCTCCCCCTCAGTCCTTGGGCCACTGGTTTCACTGTCTCAGCTTCTCCTGGGACTGGTAAAGGCTTCCTTAGCCTTTTGCCCACTGGCTGCCCTGACTGGGAAATCCATTTCTAAACAGTCTCCTGGCTCCACCCTGGGGCCTGGCTCCAGTTCCTCCGCACGCTTGCCCCAGCCCCTGAGCCACCCTCTTGCAGCCGGCAAGGTTTCCAACGCCTCCCCCACTTCCAGCCATGGAGACACTTTGGTAAATTTGACAAGAGCGTTTTTCCTTTTTATAAGGTTTCTAATTACCTATTACGTCTAATCTTCTCTTTAATCGGCTTCCAAAACTCAGCTTGGAGCTACAGAACCAGGGGAAGGAATCTGGTTCTCACCAGTGTTGAGAGAGAGGCCCTGTGGTCGTCCTTGGATGTCACCAGCCTCTTCACCATTCTGACTCTGTAATTAAAGGGATCAGGAGGTCAGCTTCTGTCTTTAGTCCCCCGAGTGTTTTAGTGGGCCACATGTGAGAAGTTCACGGGCCTTGAGAGTCCTTCTGTGCCAAAAGGGAAGAAAACTGCCTGACCATGGCATGGCCAGCTGCCACGCAGGAGGCAAGACAACTCCCGATTCTGAGTTCTCACCCTCCCTGACAGCTCAGTGCTCTAAATGCTTGTCAGTAACACATTTCAGGCCTCTGCTGCCCTCCTGCCTGTTGCTAATCCAAACCATTTCCTCGGCATGGGAGTCCTAGTTTAGCAAGAGCCTTATTCACTTAGCAGAGCACACTGCTCTCTGTCCAGTCCCTCTCAGGCTGAGTCTCTTCTTCTTAACACATCCAAGGCCTCTCTTTCCACATGCCCTCCTGCCTGGATGCTCTCCCCCTAACCTCATGTACTATGGGAACACCCGTGTACCCCGCCCCCAACACCCAAATGCATTGCTTTTATCAAGGAGTCCTGTGGGACTCTGCCTGAACTATAGCTGTATTACCTTTCGAAGCCCCTATGTTTTACACAAGGAGCAAATAACAATATTAGTAAAGCTGCCACAGAAAAGGATCTGTTCATGTCCCAGGGACTTCTGAAATATAAGGTCTATTTAAAAGGCAGGAACATTATTTTAAGCCTACTGAAATGTCCTTGAGTTTCATGATGATGGTGGGGGTTCAAACCTCACTGGCTAATACTGGATCCATTGTTATCCTGGCCAAAAAAAAAAAAAAAAAGACAGCATCATGTAGAGAAGTAACTATAGTAACCGTGTAAAGAGCCATGCTTCAGGATTCAGAATTCTACACGTGTCACTGATTTCCTGTGCCTGACGTCAGGTTCCGAGACAGAGCGGAGCACGCGGGGTGGGGCTCCAGCTGACTCACTTGGCCCTGTCACCAGCAGTATGGGTCTGGACCCTCAGCCACAGTTTCTTCCATCATAAAGTCGAATAAAGCAACTCACTGTTATGACAGTGAAGTGAGGCAATTAGAGTATGAAAAACTCTGCTAATGCAGAGCCTGGCATAAAGTCGGCACACAATAAATTGGTAGCTCTTATTCTAATAACTAATTGCTCTACTGCTGATCTGGAAAGATAAATATAGAATCGAAACTCTGGCAGGCAGCAGGAGAACTGGGCTAAGAGAGGGGGTTACTTTTTGAGACTTGGTGATGTGATTGTTCCACCAAGGTCTCTTAAGACATCTATTTATTTTGGTTGCAAGTTGAATATTGTCCATCTTGATAACAGCAGTGGATAATTAAGAAACAATGGCTTCCGCTGACATTCTTATAGCATTTGTGTAACAAGCTAAATATTATCTTCTTATAACCCTTTCTGTTATAAAGATAGACCAAACCTGATCCTGTAATGTCACGAGACTAAATTGGCAGGGTAATGTGATTATACAAAATAATACATAGGAAAGTAATAAATTTTTATCATTTGGAGAGGAACTGTGTCCCCCTCCCCAACCTTGGCTGATTTTGTTTGTTTTTAGTAAATTTTGTCACTGAGATATAACATTCATATATCAAATGTGCATAAAACATAAATGAATGGTTTGATGAATTTTTCACCAAGTGAACACACCTTGTATCCAACACCCAGATCAAGAAACAGGCTACCACCAGGACGCCAGAAATTCCCTCATACACCATTTTTCTTACTTCTCCTCCTCCTTCCTCTTCTTTGAGATACAATTTACAAACCACTCAATGTATCCATTTAAAATACACAGTTTGATGAATTCTTCTAAATTCATACAGTGTGCGGGGGGCTTCCCAGGTGGCGCTAGTTTAGGTAAAGAATCTGCCTGCCAACGCAGGAGACACAGGAGACGTGGATTCGACCCCTGGGTCAGGCAGATATTCTGGAGGACGAAATGGCAACCCACTCCAGTATTCTTGCCTGGAGAGTCCCATGGACAGAGGAGCCTGGTGGGCTACAGTCCATGGCGTCACAGAGAGTTAGACATGACTGAGCGTATATAGTGTACAACATCACCACCACCCAGTGTTAGAATACTTCCATCACCCCCAGAAAGTCCTCTGGTGCCTGTTCAAGGCCAACCTCACTTCCATCTCTAGCCCCAGGCAACCACTGATGCGCTGTCTCTTGCCTCTAATAAAATGTTCATAGAGAAGCATACAGAAGCCAACATCCAATGGTATGTTTGTGTCTGACTGGCTTTTTATCATAAAAGAATAAATATGAATATAGCAAGATTACAGTTTCCTAACTGTGGCGCATGAAAGACGTTCAGGTGTCACCTAGACAATTAGTTGATACCTGAATTGTGTTTTTTTCTAAGATACCGGAAAATAACTACGACATAAAGCCCTCAGTATCACAGATACTGTTGCTTTGAGCTAGAATAGGTTTTAAAATGAATCAATTTTTAAAAAACATGTTGATAATAACATAGATAGTCCATAGATAACGTGAAAATTCTAAGGGTGTGTGCAGCAAATGTTGAAGCCAGTCAAATAGTGACCTAGATTGAGAGAAATCATTTCTCTGAGCTCTGAAATTCTCTACAGATCAATCAATATGCAGGCTTTTAAAAATAATGTTTAGAATTTTAGGGCTATTCAGGTGTTTTATTGACCATTTCTACACTTTTTTATTGAGTGCCTTCTACATGCCAGATGCTAGATAAATGCTCACTTAGAGATTTTAGTCACACCACTTTTGTATCTACATCATAAATATTTTTTACTGGACTTTGATGGTAAATGGGCTTTCCTGGTGGCTCAGGCAGTATAGAATCTGTCTGCAATTCAGGAGACGTGGGTTTGATTCCTGAGTTTGGAAAATCCCCTGGAGAAGGGAATGGTCAACCCACTCCAGCATTCATGCCTGGAGAATTCCATGGACAGAGGAGCCTGGGAGGCTACAGTCCATGGTGTCACAAATAATTGGACACGGCTGAGCGACTAACACTTTCATTTTCATTCTGATGGTAAATGCAGTGACAACAGGAGTGTGTGGTTATGCATTCTCACAAAGCAGTTGCCCAGCCAGTTCTGGGCTGACACGAGAAAGAACCAGAATTCAGGGAAGGGAGAGAAAGTGTGTTTGAGTGATGAGGGGGTTGGCTCAAGGGAGGGGAAATTTGGACAGTAGTTTAAAAGAAAGGAGGATGGTTATAGCAAAAGCAGAAGTAGAGCAGAAAACAAACATATTCCAGGGTCAAAAGAGTTGATTCTACTGGCAAATGCAGAGTTGAGAAAGGTGAAGAGTTAGCAACAGGACTAGAAGGGCTGATCCAAATGTTGACTACTCTCAAACAACTATGCACTGGACGCCATGGAAACTAACCAGAGAAGCAGTCATAGTGTCAATCCATTGTGGAAGATATAGAGGCCGGCAGGATGGCTGCATGGACAGACGGATACTGGACAGCTGGATGGATGACAAAGGCAGGAAAGGATGGCTGCTCAGATGGATGGTCATCTGCCACATGTAAGATATTCCACATCCATACCTGTGTTGTTAAGTCCTAAAATTAAAGCTCTGTATTATGTGCTGCCTTGACATCTGATAAAATTGGGAGGACCTTAAATGGCCTAACCACAAGTCTCCTTATCCATTTTTCTGCACCCATAAGGTCCCCTAGCCATATAACCCTTCTTGTTGAGGGCATCAGGCATAGTTCCTGCTTAACCCTGAGCAGTGGGCTTCAGTTCCTGCCAGCCCATGGAATTATTCCAAAAAGCCAATCAGATCCTCCTGCAGCAGCTAAGTGGCACCTCGCCTCTTGTGACGACGCATTCTTGGTCCCCAAGTGTATTCTCATGTGGTCCTGCGTGGGTGTGTGGCGTCCTCCTCCCAAGGCTGAGAGAACCAGGGACTAACAACTGCTGTCAGTCTCATCTGCCCAGCGCAAGGGTCGTGTGTCTGGCCATCCCCACAACCATAGGGTAGGAATACCTCCCACTAATGGGGAGAAGAGGAGGTAATCAAAACAATCCCCCCCCCATTTTCCTTTGCTAATGGAACCTGCGTTTCATTCAAGGAGTCATCCTCCCTAACATGACTTATCCCCAGCTCAGAGTTAAAATCCTAACTGGTTTAATTCCACCTTAGGGGTCTCATTAGACTCTAGCATGTAATTCAGTTCTGCCAACTGCAATGTAAAGTATATTTGATGGGATGACTGTGGGAAAGGTTTCCTGGTTTCCAAAAAGTGAGTGAGTGAGTGAAAGTCATGTCCACTGTTCGCAACCCATGGACCATACAGTCCATGGAATTCTCCAGGCCAGAATATGGAGTGGGGAGCCTTTCCCTTCTCCAGGGTATCCTCCCAACCCAGGGATCAAACGCAGGTCTCCCCCATTGCAGATGGATTCTTTACCAGCTGAGCCACAAGGGAAGCCCAAGAATACTGGAGTGGGTAGCCTATCCCTTCTCTAGCAGATCTTCCCAACCCAGGGATCCAACTGGGGTCTCCTGCATTGCAGGCAGATTCTTTACCAAATGAGCTATCAGAGAAGCCCTCCTAAGAAGAAGAAACTGGAATAAAAGCCCCCTGCTCTACCTCTGGATATTGCTGTATCCAGGTAGGATGCCTTTACCTGCTGCTCCAGTTAACCTGTGACCACCAGTAGACACAGCCTACTCTAGAGAAGGATGAGAGAGAGCAGGGAAACCTGGGTCCTTACCAACACCAGTGAGCCACTGATTCAACAGCCACACCTTTGGATGACATATTTTCTTACTATTTATGCCAGTCTGGGTCGGCATTTTCTCTTCCTTGCAGCTGAAAACATCCTTTTGGCATGTCATCTTTAAGCTCTATTGGTTAACGTGAATTCCTTAATCTATCCATCCATGACATTCTTCTTCTTTTTTCTCACGCATGGCATTTGTAAAGAGTTTTCAGAAGGACCTTAATGTCTAAATTGACAGGTTTAATTAATAAAGATAAGAACTAGGAATCGAGTAACTATTATGTACACTCATAATATCCTTGACATAGGTTATTATTATTGCCCCTGTTTTATAGAAATTTTGTGGAGACTCAGACAGGTGTATGATGAGCCCAGATCACACAAACAGCAAGTGTCCGAGCCAAATATAAAGGCCAGTTCTTACCGTCTTGCCAAAACCCTGCAGGGCATCCCATTCTGAGTGAGTCTGGCAGGACTAGGAAATCCAAATGAAAGAAGAATTGAAGGAACCTCAACAGGCAAAAAAAAAAAAAATTAACAGATCTAGAAGGGTATTTCTTACTTTTTTTAGGGAACACAATGCCGCCAGCAACTTCTCACTTTTTTGGCCACTTCTGAACCAGTCACAAAAGTATTTCAAGTGCAAAATTGCTTGTGAGATGCATAATCAATCAGGTAACAAGCATTTATGGAGCTCATAACATGGGCCTGGCTGCTGGAGTAACTGCTGGGTGCTGTTTTACAGCCCACTGAGAGAAGGGCTAAACTATACTACAAATTTCATAGAAACAGAAGTTTTTAAACTCTACCCTAGGCTTACAGGTCTGGCATTACTGCTGAGCATTTAGGATGTAGTTGAGCACTGCCTACAAATAAGGATTTGGATTTTAGAGTCCAGATGACTGAAATTCAAATCCCAACTCTCTCACTACTGACTGTGTGACCTTTGGCAAGTTTCTTATCTTCCTGAACCTCAGTGTGCAGATCTGTAAAAAATGGATATAACCATAGTTCTTAGTTCAAAAGGCAGGTGTGCTGATTAAATTGGATAATGCCAGGGTTCAGAATGTATTCAATGGATGTTAAAAGGAGACTACTTTTTAACATTTAATTATCCCTTTTTAAAAAGTAGATGCCTATAATCTCCCATGTAGAAACACAGAGCTGGAGTAAAGGGTGAACTGACTACCAGCCTGGATTATGCCAAGACTGTTAATCCATACCGTCAGTTCTTCCTGTGTTTTCCTTTCTTCCTTCCTCTTACCTGAAAAGGGAAATGATTCTGGGAATGCTGCCTGGAGTCTGCAAGCCTATGAAAGGTGGTGCAAAGAGCCTGAGGGACAACCTCAAATATTCCTGGGGCCCCAAAATGTCAGGAAAGCAGCAGAGAACCCTGGAGCCAAAGGGGCCACACAGGTGAGAAATGGAGTATTTCTTGTCATATCCAAAAACAAGGATGTCACAGTCATCTGCAATTTAGGCCCTCCAATTGTGAATTTCTGAGCCCTAAGAGCAACCAGGAAGGAGAAGGATACCTGCAATCCAGCAGCCACTCTCTGTGGTGAACACTGAGGAAAACCACAGGATACTGGCCCCAGATAGCTGAGGTGCAGCTGAAAGGGATGATTTCAGTGAGCCCAGACACTTGCATCTTCCCACACACAGAGAAGCACTAAATTCCTTAATTTGAGATATCTGGTTTTCTTTAATTCACAAAAATATTTTTGATATTTAGACTACCTGCCCTTTGTTGCAAATTTCCATATAATCCAACAGCCCCACCCTTCCCAGCCAGTGCCCTCTGGGTTATCTGACATGCTGTCTCCCAGGCTTGAAGTCCTAAAAATTCCTACTGAATAAAACATAACTCTCAACTTTCAGATCGTGACTACTCATATTTTTAAGTCAACATGGGCGAAGCCAACAAGTCCTGTGACGAATGACAACCATGTGACTAATGACCCAGAGCCAGAGTTCTCCCTCTCCTCCTTGGTTAAACCCCAGGACCGAGAGACACTCAGTATGTATGTACTGCCGAGGAGACGGTGGATGTGCCCGGGACAGACTGCTGTTAGAGGCTTTACACCAGCTTAGCAGGACAGAGACCTGCACTCAGAGTGCAGTTCTAGGAAAGCAAGCCTTATTTCTTGCCCACCTGAGTTGCGGGCTGAGATGCATACCAGCTACGGCAAGAAGATTTCAAGAGTTGCTTGTTCTCAACAGACTGAGGTGAATGAATACAAGGTCTACAGACTCCAGCAAGGAAGCGAAATGAAGGCAAAAAGTAGCCACCACTACAGGCCTAGCGCCTGGAGGACAGCAGCCCTTTGATCCGGGGTTTTAGGCACAAACACAGAAGCAAATGAGTGAAGGAGGAACAAAGAAACACACCTGGCAGAAAACAGCCAGTATTCATAGCCTTTCACACCCAACTCTTAATAAATCCCAAGATTTGGGTTTGCAGCTAGGGTTTAGCAATTAAAACCGTGTTGCAACACCTTTCTGGTTTGAAGTGGAGAAAGCATAAGGCCTGTGAATTTGAGGATTTGACACCACAGCCTTCTGTGCAAACATCTGACTCACTCTGCCCCTCCAGGGAGGGAAGAAGCCAGCTCAGGTTTCACTGTTAGCCCCCAAACCCCACTGTGAATGTCAGTTCTTTCCCAGAAGCAAACTGAACTACCAAATCTGTTTAAATCAGTGCTGACAACCTAAACCCAAGTTTATGAAGCTGCAGGCCACAGAGGAGGCCTTCTGTTCCAGGACTGCACCATGAGGGGTGAGGAGCCCTGATTCAAATGAACCAGAGCTAGATTTCGCTGTTTTCATCGCTTTAACATTTACATTCTGAGAGCCTAGGGAAATGGATCTTAGAGACACGGAACATTAACCTTTGCTATAGCAAAGTCATGCCTGTCTTCAAACGCCTCAAAAAAAAAAAAAAAATGGTACTCCTTATCTCCATTCTAGCCTCCAGCCTTCTGGAAAGGTCAGAGCATGGGAGGAGTCCCGACAGCAGTGAAATCTCAGGAAATCTTGGGCTTACAGGGATGGCAGCGACAATCTAAGTCCACTGACATTTTATGCATGAGTAAATTCAGGCTGAGGAGAGCTTAGAGTACTTTTGCAAAGTCACATTGCTGGATGGCTGAGGAACAGTGACTGGAGTCAATGTTACCTTACTCTGTCTATTCATTTACCATAATGAACATCTTTTGGTTACTATTTGGGGGCCTCTGTGATTATACAGTGGAAGTGAGAAATAGATTTAAGGGCCTAGATCTGATAGAGTGCCTGATGAGCTATGGAATGAGGTTCGTGACACTGTACAGGAGACAGGGATCAAGACCATCCCCATGGAAAAGAAATGCAAAAAAGCAAAATGGCTGTCTGGGGAGGCCTTACAAATAGCTGTGAAAAGAAGAGAAGCGAAAAGCAAAGGTGAAAAGGAAAGATATAAACATCTGAATGCAGAGTTCCAAAGAATAGCAAGAAGAGATAAGAAAGCCTTCTTCAGCGATCAATGCAAAGAAATAGAGGGAAACAACAGAATGGGAAAGACTAGGGATCTCTTCAAGAAAATCAGAGATACCAAAGGAACATTTCATGCAAAGATGAGCTCGATAAAGGACAGAAATGGTATGGACCTAACAGAAGCAGAAAATATTAAGAAGAGATGGCAAGAATACACAGAAGAACTGTACAAAAAAGATCTTCAGGACCCAGATAATCACGATGGTGTGATCACTGACCTAAAGCCAGACATCCTGGAATGGGAAGTCAAGTGGGCCTTAGAAAGCATCACTACGAACAAAGCTAGTGGAGGTGATGGAATTCCAGTTGAGCTATTCCAAATCCTGAAAGATGATGCTGTGAAAGTGCTGCACTCAATATGCCAGCAAATTTGGAAAACTCAGCAGTGGCCACAGGACTGGAAAAGGTCAGTTTTCATTCCAATCCCAAAGAAAGGCAATGCCAAAGAATGCTCAAACTACCACACAATTGCACTCATCTCACACGCTAGTAAAGTAATGCTCAAAATTCTCCAAGCCAGGCTTCAGCAATATGTGAACCGTGAACTTCCTGATGTTCAAGCTGGTTTTAGAAAAGGCAGAGGAACCAAAGATCAAATTGCCAACATCCGCTGAATCATAGAAAAAGCAAGAGAGTTCCAGAAAAACATCTATTTCTGCTTTATTGACTATGCCAAAGCCTTTGACTGTGTGGATCACAATAAACTGTGGAAAATTTTGAAAGACATGGGAATACCAGACCACCTGACCTGCCTCTTGAGAAACCTGTATGCAGGTCAGGAAGCAACAGGTAGAACTGGACATGGAACAACAGACTGGTTCCAAATAGGAAAAGGAGTACATCAAGGCTGTATATTGTCACCCTGTTTATTTAACTTATATGCAGAGTACATCATGAGAAACGCTGGACTGGAAGAAACACAAGCTGGAATCAAGATTGCTGGGAGAAATATCAGTAACCTCAGATATGCAGATGACACCACCCTTATGGCAGAAAGTGAAGAGGAACTCAAAAGCCTCTTGATGAAAGTGAAAGTGAAGAGTGAAAAAGTTGGCTTAAAGCTCAACATTCAGAAAACGAAGATCATTGCATCCGGTCCCACCACTTCATGGGAAATAGATGGGGAAACAGTGGAAACAGTGTCAGACTTTATTTTTCTGGGCTCCAAAATCACTACAGATGGTGACTGCAGCCATGAAATTAAAAGACGCTTACTCCTTGGAAGGAAAGTTATGACCAACCTAGATAGCATATTCAAAAGCAGAGACATTACTTTACCAACAAAGGTTCGTCTAGTCAAGACTATGGTTTTTCCAGTAGTCATGTATGGATGTGAGAGTTGGACTGTGAAGAAAGCTGAGCGCCAAAGAATTGATGCTTTTGATCTGTGGTGTTGGAAAAGACTCTTGAGAGTCCCTTGGACTGCAAGAAGATCCAACCAGTCCAGTCTGAAGGAGATCAGCCCTGGGATTTCTTTGGAAGGAATGATGCTAAAGCTGAAACTCCAGTACTTTGGCCACCTCGTGCCAAGAGTTGATTCACTGGAAAAGACCCTGATGCTGGGAGGGATTGGGGGCAGGAGGAGAAGGGGACGCCAGAGGATGAGATGGCTGGATGGCATCACTGACTCGATGGACGTGAGTCTGAGTGAACTCCGGGAGTTGGTGATGGACAGGGAGGCCTGGTGTGCTGCGATTCATGGGGTCGCAAAGAGTCGGACACAACTGAGCGACTGATCTGATCTGATCTGTGGTTGTGACGGGAACAAGGCCCCAGTTTACCATGTGGAAGTCAGAGAGGCCCCCTATCCCTCTCCCCACTTCCTGGAAGCAGAGGTGTAGCTTAAGACTCATCCAAGAGGACACTTCCATCCAGCCCTACCAACAGTAGCCAACCCGCCCATGGCCATCATGTTGGTTCCGGCCTACGAACAGAGTACTCTGGCCAGAGCTACATGTCCTAGTGACCAGCTTGCTCAGTAACCAAGTGCATAATGAACAGTTTGCCTCAAAGTCAAATACTCTGTCAGTATTCATTCAGCTGTCATCTGCTGCTGCTTCTTTTTTTTTTTCTTGCCAACTTTTGGACATCTTTACAAATTTAAAAAATTAATTTCCTCTAAGGGTTTTTTCCCCCTGCTAAATTTTGTATTCTGATTAATTATTTATGAATGTGTTACTTTTTATGAACAATAAAATTGTTCTTTACTGTTATGGGAGGCTTTTGATAATATATGAACCTTTGAACACACTGTTAGGGACTTTTTTGCAAGTGTGAATAACAACACTTTTTTCTAAGCTATATGTTTACAGTGAGAGACTTTTACTGAACTTGACATAAGATATTAAATTCAGAATAATTCTAAGTGTTAAGCTCAAAATGGAGTGACCTTGGTCAGCAATTAACCAGCATACCTCCTAACAATTAATGGTAATTAATGGCTGACTACAATGAACGAGTCTATACTAGACCTGATGTATAATACTGGGTTCATATTCCATTCAGATCCATATACAAGTATTGAGTTTAACTACAATAATCAAACAACTAACGTTTGTCAACTACATGTCAAAGGCTGGGCTGAACACTGTAGTTTTGTTCTCTTTTAGTTCTGCTCCCTGAGGACAAGGCCCATCTTTGTTCACCACTGTGTCCTCAGCCAGCCCATGGTAGATGCCCTGTTACTACCTTCAGGACAACCAAATGGCCCTGCTAGTAGGTATTGTTATAATCTATCATCTCAACTGTACAGGGGAGCAAATTCAGGTTCAGCTGTTACTACTTGTCCAAGGACATCAGGAAGGGCAGCATGACCTGGAGCCTGCATTCTTGACACGAGGAAGGGCGTGACCTGACATCTGGACCCTAACTAAAGCTTGGAGGATAGGGGTCAGGGTGGACAGACACATTCATGCTGTTTAGTGCTGGGGACCTGGTGAGCAGGTTAAGTACAGAAGCCCCTGGGAGGAGGTGGTTCTGAAATGACTCCTGAAATGAAAGGTGTCTGAATGACTATTCTCGGAGGTAGAAGATTCCACAATGAGACCAAGCTTCCTAGGGAGCCTTGGGACAGAATACAAGCAGGGGTCAGAGGTCAGGGGCACACCCCAGTGGCCTGTGCAATGTGCTGCGGCTTTCCAACAAAGGTTAGCTTGATGGTGAGGGAAGAATCATTCTGAAAACCCAGGATAATAAACATGAGGCCTTGTGGACTAACAAAGAGATTAGTCCTGAGCTCTCTTTTCTTCTCCATCTAATGTATATTAATTTTCTCTAGAAATTAAAAATATCTCAGAGTCTCACGTGGCTTTGGCCTCGTGCCGTTGTGCTAACACTAGTCAATAGCATTTTGTATGAAAAGAAAACTGTGGATGGGAATGTGAAATGGTACAGCACTCTGGAAAATATTTGGCAGCTTCTAAAAAGCTAGGCATACACTTATCCTACAACCCAGCGATTGCAATCCTGGGCATCTATCCCAACGAAATGAAAACTTATGTTCACACAAAAACCTGTGCAGGATTGTTCAGAGTCGCTTGCTCTGCAATAGTCCCAAACTGGAAACAACCAAAAAATGTCCTACAATAGGTGAATGATTAAACAAACCACATGTGGTACATCCTGACCATGGAATTATATTCAACAATAAAAATGAACAAGCTAGTGATACAGGCAATAACTCGGATGGATTTCAAGGGCTTTATGCTAAGTGGGAAAAAACAAAATTTCATGCTGCATGATTCCACTTATGTAACATTCTCAAACTGACAAAGCTCTTGGGACTGCCCTGGTGGTCCAGAGGCGAGACTCTGCGCTCCTAGTGCAGGGGCCCAGGTTCGGTCCCTGGTGAGGGAACTCAATCCCACATGCCACAGGTAAAAAGTTCCCACACGCCACAACGAGACCCAGCACAGCCAAATACACGAACATTTTTATAAATAAATAAAAACTTTAAGTTATGTACTCACTATTATACTACTGTTCATTTTTATACAGATTCGGAGATAATGTGATGCAATCTTGTCTCCCTAAGTTACATAACAACCAGACATAGAATAAGGCTAGTATTATTAATTCACAGACACCTTCCAACCCCAGGGTTTCATAAAGGAGGTCTAATGAAGATCCCCTGGAGAAGGGAAAGGCTACCCACCCCAGTGTTCTGGCCTGGAGAATTCCATGGACTGTATAGTCCATGTGGTCACAAAGAGTGGGACACGACTGAGTGACTTTCACTTCACTTCAACATATTAAACACAATGGCTTTCCTTTGGTCAAAAAAGAATTTTTTAACTCTAGTCAAGTAATCTACATCAAAATGTCCAGGATGCTATGAAGTGCTTCTCGGGCCTGGAAATGGAGAGTTTTATCCATCCTGTGAAAGTTCGTGGTACAGCAAGCACGTGGGTGAGGCTTTCTGAGCAACCTTTCCCTTTGCTGCTGCAAAACCAAAATGTGCGCTCAGAGTCTGAGCTTTGCTTCCCACAACAAATGTGGCTAAGGCCAGAGAACACAAGTATTTATACTTTTAGAGGACCCCTTCTTCGTGAGACACGTGGCAGCAGCCCTGAGAAGGTCCTTTCTGAACCTGCTGCAGCTTGCTGCTGCCAGTCAAGAGGAGAGAGTGCCCTCTACAGGTGAAACTGGGGAACAAAACGGTCTCCGACCCCCGGGAAAGGGTCTGTGGGAATTCACCTGCATGGCCTTTTCTAGGCAGCACCCTTATAAGCTTCCAAAACCTAATGTCTATCAACGCAATACCAGACATAATCTAAGTGTGTGTGAACACACTCATAAAATTCGCATTATCTCTCCAAGGAGAAGCAGGAAATTAGTAGCAATGCTTGTCTCCTGCAAGGTAAATGTCATAAGAGAGATGGGGATGGGGGGAAATTCACTTTCTCTATCCCCAAATTTGGGATGAAAAAGTTTCAAACATACAGAAAAGTTGAAAGAATAGTATAATAGTATAACGACCATCCTGACCACTTAGATTCTACAACTGTTACCATTTACCATATTTGTTTTATCTCTACTATTAATTTACCAGAATTATTCAATTAGAGACTCACAGCAAAAATCTTTATGCCCTTTGAATTCTGTGTAGAGTATATCATCGATAGAAATAAATATATTAGTAATAACAACCACCTCTGAGAGAAGTTGTGAGGGAACACTACATTAAATAAGATATACACACACACACACACAAAATAAGATATACAGTATATAAATACCTGCCATAGTGCCAAGCACAGAGCACCCGCTCGATAAATAAATGCTACCTACAGTCATTCTTGGGCTTCCCTGGTTGCTCAGTGGTGAAGACTCTGCCTGCCAAGCAGGAGATGCGAGCTCAATCCCTGCATCAGGAAGATCCCCTGGAGAAGGGAATGGCAACCCACTCCAGTATTTTCGCCTGGGAAATTCCATGGACAGAGGAGCCTGGCAGGCTACTGTTCATGGGGTTGCAAAGAGTCAGACACGACTTAGCGAGTAAACAGCAGCAACAGCATAATCATTCTTATATTTCCCTTCTGTTACTCTTAGATTCCATAGTCAACTCATCGCCTTTGCTTAGCCCAAAGCGAGCAGCACAGACAGGACACGGCTGTTATGGAGCAGACAACAGGGCTCTAAAAAGCTCAGTGACTCCAACCTGTCCAGGCATCAAGGGCCCCCAGCAGGGCCTGGCATCTGGGCCTTTTCCCAATGTAGCCTTTTCCCCACTTTTCCAAACTCTCAGCTCCTGAAAGGCTCCTGGCAGGTCCAGAGCAGAAGGGTCACTTTAGTCGTAGGAAAGTGACAAAGCCTACAGACCACCCTGTTAGAGGCAGGCCGCAGAGCAGGGAGGAGGCAGGGGGTGGCCATGACACTAGACCCTTCTGGGCTGCTCTGGGAAAATCCCTCCATGACTACAGATATTCACCTCTTCCCACAGACCATCTTGTAATGAGTTTTCACTGTTTTCTGATCTCAAAAAAAGTACAATAAATATAAAATACAACTCAGTATGTAGTAAAAAAAACAAACACGCTATCTAGATTTCTGCTGCTGCTGCTGCTAAGTCACTTCAGTCTGTACGACCCCATAGACGGCAGCCCACTAGGCTCCCCCGTTCCTGGGATTCTCCAGGCAAGAACACTGGAGTGGGTTGCCATTTCCTTCTCCAATGCATGAAAGAGAAAAGTGAAAGTGAAGTCGCTCAGTTGTGTCCGACTCTTAGCGACCCCATGGACTGCAGCCCATCAGGCTCCCCCATCCCTGGGATTCTCCAGGCAAGAACACTGGAGTGGGTTGCCATTTCCTTCTCCAATGCATGAAAGAGAAAAGTGAAAGTGAAGTCGCTCAGTCGTGTCCGACTCTTAGCGACCCCATGGACTGCAGCCTACCAGGCTCCTCCGCCCATGGGATTCTCCAGGCAAGAGTATTGGAGTGGGGTGCCATCGCCTTCTCCAATCTAGATTTCTAAATATGTCAAATAACATGTAATTCATAATATGCATATATACAATATACATATATTAATATATATTAACATGTATAAATAATATACATGTTATCAGATAATATATATATATAAATGAAAGTCACTCAGTTGTGTCTGACTCTTTACGACCCCATGAACTGTAACCCGCCAGCCTCCTCCATGCATAAAATTCTCCAGGGAAAATACAATTCAGTATGTGGTAAAAATGAAGTAGAGATTCAATGCTAGCTAGGCCTTTCTTTTTCTCTACACACTTAAATGCAATATATGACACATTATGTTCCTTTATTTACATTATATACCGATTGATCAATTTATAGACCTACTGAGCATCTCTGACTACGTGGGTTTTTACCACATACTGAACTATATTTGGTCAGACTAACACTTTTCCCACCCTAGTGGGGAAACAAGCCGTAGATAAACCAGCTGAGTCACCACTTGCTCTGCTGGACATGACCAATATCTCTCTGAGGTCTCAGGCCTACAGATATTCATGGGCCTGCCAGCTGCCCACGAACCCAGAGATTTCCTCCAGTCCTTGTAGAGAGAGAACTGGGGAACTCGCCTGCCCCTCAGTCTTAAACGGTAGGCACTACTATCTCCACTGCAATAAACTGAACGTATTGCACCCCCCCAACAAAATATATACATTGAAATCTAATCCCCAATGTGATAGAGATGAAAGCTTTGGGAGGTGATTAGGTCCCAAAGCAAAGCCCTCATAAATGGGATCAGTGCCCTTATTTTAAAAAAAAGAAGACCCTGGAGAGCTGCCTCATGCCTTCTGCTATCGAAGACACTGATAAAATGGACAGCTATGAACCCGGACGCAGGCTCTCACCAGACACCACATCTGCTGACACCCTGATCTAGGACTTGCCAGTCTTCAGAAATTTGAAAAAAAGTTTCTGTTGTTTTCTAAGTTACCATGTCTACCATATTTTGTTACAGTGGCCCAAGTAGACTCAAGACACTCATTTGACAGATGAGAGATGATGTACAGATGCCATAAGCAATGAGCTCAAGGTGAGTGGCAGCGCTGGGATGCCTTCTCCTGCCTGTGGACCTTTAATACCGATGTCAATGTAGAAATGTGTACTTACGAGTATCAGCAAAGCTGTAGGGGAAAAGCCACTTTCAGATACTCTTTATTGGAATTTACATCTGGAAATCAACAAAACAATACTGAACACAATTTACAATGCACAGTTCCAGTAGCTAAGGCTCCTTGCTCACAATGCAGGGAGCCTGGGTTCAACTCCTGATCAGGGAACTGGATCCCACGTGCCGCAACTAAGATCTGGTGCAGCCAAGTAAGTAAATAAAATAAATAAATAAATAAATAAATATATATATATATATTTTTTTTTTTAAGAAAAGTTAACGCATATGCCAAAGTACATGGTGAGGATTCAAGGAAAGACAAGCACACGCTGCCCTAGTTATCATACTAACTGCAACTACAGACCCTTTCAACGTAGACAGCAATGACCCAAGGATGGTGGAAAGCAAATGGTATCAGGAGAATCAGAAAAAAGACCAGAATTCAAAAGTCCATAAAACTGGTGGGGAGTTCGGTTTTCTCCCTTCAGCACTGCCTGGCCTAAATTCAAAGGCACCTGCTTAAAACTCAGAAGTTTTCATTGAGTGCAGACAGAAAGAGTTCCAAGAGAAGCCCTCTCTTTCTGATCTGGCGGGTGGGGGCATTGGGAGAATATTCCATTTCAATCTTGGTTTTCTTTTCTCTGTTTCCTGCCCTAGCCTGCATGCAATACCTTAGTGCTGGTGGCAGCAGTGGGTGGTCAGATGCTTAACACTCTGCTGCTGCTGCGTCACTTTAGTCGTGTCCGACTCTGTGCGACCCCATAACGGCAGCCCACCAGGCTTCCCGTCCCTGGGATTCTCCAGGCAAGAACACTGGAGTGGGTTGCCATTTCCTTCTCCAATGCATGAAAGTGAAAAGTGAAAGTGAAATCGCTCAGTCGCCTCCGACTCTAGCGACCCCATGGACTGCAGCCCACAGGGCTCCTCCGTCCATGGGATTTTCTAGGCAAAAGTACTGGAGTGGGGTGCCATTGCCTTCTCTGGCTTAACATTCTAAGGTGGGGTGGGGGGGGGATTCTGTCTCTAAGCAGAAGAGCTGGGATTCCAAGAGCAGGGAGAGAATACCATTGCTGTTTCTCTCCTGTCCTCCTTGGTCCAGATGCAGAAACAGCAGTAAGCAGTGAACAACAGAGCAGACGAACTAAAGCCACACTGTTACTGGCGGACTTGTATCCCCATCAAATTCCTATACTGAAGTCATAACCCTCAGTATCACAGAATGTCACAGCAGTTGGTAATGAAGGTACAATGAAGTCATTAGGGAGGGCCTAATCCAACATGGTTCATGGCCTAATCCAACATGAACTATGGACAGAGGTTCGTGACATTGTACAGGAGACAGGGATCAAGACCATTCCCATGGAAAAGAAATGCAAAAAAGCAAAATGGCTGTCTGGGGAGGCCTTACAAATAGCTGTGAAAAGAAGCGAAAAGCAAAGGAGAAAAAGAAAGATATAAGCATCTGAATGCAGAGTTCCAAAGAATAGCAAGGAGAGATAAGAAAGCCTTCTTCAGCGATCAATGCAAAGAAATAGAGGAAAACAACAGAATGGGAAAGACTAGGGATCTCTTCAAGAAAATTAGAGATACCAAGGGAACATTTCATGCAAAGATGGGCTTGATAAAGGACAGAAATGGTATGGACCTAACAGAAGCAGGAGATATTAAGAAGAGATGGCAAGAATACACAGAACTGTACAAAAAAGATCTTCACAACCCAGATAATCACGATGGTGTGATCACTGACCTAGAGCCAGACATCCTGGAATGGGAAGTCAAGTGGGCCTTAGGAAGCATCACTTTGAACAAAGCTAGTGGAGGTGATGGAATTCCAGTTGAGCTATTCCAACTCCTGAAAGATGATGCTGTGAAAGTGCTGCACTCAATATGCCAGCAAATTTGGAAAACTCAGCAGTGGCCACAGGACTGGAAAAGGTCAGTTTTCATTCCAATCCCAAAGAAAGGCAATGCCAAAGAATGCTCAAACTACCACACAATTGCACTTATCTCACATGCTAGCAAAGTAATGCTCAAAATTCTCCAAGCCAGGCTTCAGCAATATGTGAACCGTGAACTTCCTGATATTCAAGCTGGTTTTAGAAAAGGCAGAGGTACCAGAGATCAAATTGCCAACATCCACTGGATCATCAAAAAAGCAAGAGAGTTCCAGAAAAACATCTATTTCTGCTTTATTGACTATGCCAAAGCCTTTGACTGTGTGGATCACAATAAACTGTGGAAAATTTTGAAAGAGATGGGAATACCAGACCACCTGACCTGCCTCTTGAGAAACCTGTATGCAGGTCAGGAAGCAACAGGTAGAACTGGACATGGAACAACAGACTGGTTCCAAATAGGAAAAGGAGTATGTCAAGGCTGTATATTGTCACCCTGCTTATTTAATTTCTATGCAGAGTACATCATGAGAAACGCTGGGCTGGAAGAAGCACAAGCTGGAATCAAGATGGCCGGGAGAAATATCAGTAACCTCAGATATGCAGATGACACCACCCTTATGACAGAAAGTGAAGAGGAACTTAAAAGCCTCTTGATGAAAGTGAAAGTGGAGAGTGAAAAAGTTGGCTTAAAGCTCAACATTCAGAAAACGAAGATCATGGCATCCGGTCCTATCACTTCATGGCAAATAGATGGGGAAACAGTGGAAACAGTGTCAGACTTTATTTTTGGGGCTCCAAAATCACTGCAGATGGTGACTGCAGCCATGAAATTAAAAGACGCTTACTCCTTGGAAGGAAAGTTATGACCAACCTAGATAGCATATTGCAAAGCAGAGACATAACTTTGCCAACAAAGCTTCGTCTAGTCAAGGCTATGGTTTTTTCAGTGGTCATGTATGGATGTGAGAGTTGGACTGTGAAGAAAGCTGAGCGCCGAAGAATTGATGCTTTTGATCTGTGGTGTTGGAAAAGACTCTTGAGAGTCCCTTGTACTGCAAGGAGATCCAACCAGTCCATTCTGAAGGAGATCAGCCCTGGGATTTCTTTGGAAGGAATGATGCTAAAGCTGAAACTCCAGTACTTTGGCCACCTCATGCGAAGAGTTGACTGATTGGCAAAGACTCTGATGCTGGGAGGGATTGGGGGCAGGAGGAGAAGGGGACGACAGAGGATGAGATGGCTGGATGGCATCACTGACTCGATACACATGAGTTTGAGTGAACTCCGGGAGTTTGTGAAGGACAGGGAGGCCTGGTGTGCTGCGATTCATGGGGTCACAAAGAGTCAGACACGACTGAGCGACTGAACTGAACTGAACTGAACTAAGCCCTTGAGCCACAACCACTGAGCCTGCACTCATGCTCTGCAGCAAGACAAGCCAATGTGACGAGAAGCCTGCCTGTAGCAACAAAGACCCAGTGCAGCCAAAAAGAAGGAAATAATAAAAATGTTTTTAAAAATTTGGAACTTTAAAAACTGAGCTGACTTTGGAACCACAGCCCACAGCAGGCAGGTGGAAATCCAAATCATCTGATTACCTGCAAAAATGTAAAATATGAATATTCTCTAGCCAGACTGACAAAAAAATAAGGAAGAAAGACACAGGTTACCAATTTCAGGAATGAAAAGGGGGATATCACTACAAACCCTACAGAACATAAAAGTGAATTTTGTGAACAAATCAACATATGTAAATTTGGCAACCTTCATGAACTGGACTTAGTCCTTGAAAAATAACAGCATCTGACATTTACCCAAGAATAAATAGATAGCCTGAATAACTCTATATCATTAGAGAAACAGATTTTGTAGTCAAAAGCTCCATGAGAAAGAAATCTCTGGACGGTTTCAAATATAAATTCTACCAAACATTTAAGGAAGAAATAAAACCAATTCTATACAACCTCCTTCACAAAGCAGAAGAGGAGGGAACACTTCCCAACTCCATTTGAGGCAGGCCACCATGACACTGATACCAAAATCAGACAACACAAGAAATCTTCCATAAACATACACATAAAATTCCACAACAGACTAGCAAATCAAAAGCCAGCAATATATATGCGTGCACACGTGTGTCTTTACATGTATCTCACCATGACCCAGGACGGTGTATACCAGTAATGCAACACTGCTGCAATCAACATAATCCACAATGTTAACAAACCAAGGAAGAAAAATCAAATGATTATATATTAATAAATTGATGCAGAGAAAGTATTTGACAAACATGCAATGGCCATTCATGATTAAAGGACTCAGCAACTGAGAAACAGAGGGAACTTCCTTGGCCTGAATAAGCATCCATACAAAAACGTTAAACAAACATCACACTTACTGGTCAAAGAGTGAATGCTTTTCCTCTAATGTGGGGAACAAGGTGAAGATGTCCATTCTCACCACTTCTACTCAACATAGGTACTAGAATGGCAGCAAAAAAGGGAAGAAAAAGAAACAAAAGGCAAAATATTAGAAAGAGAGAAAAAAATTATCTTTCACAAACATAATTGTCTAAGCAGACAATCCCATAGAACATACAAAACCAGCTTCTTCTGGAAACAACAAATGAGTTTAGCAAAGTGGCAGAACATCACGTCCACACCTGAAAATCAACCGCATTTCTACATACTAGGAGTAAACTATCAGAAACCTAAAAATATAAAGTTTTTAAAATTTGTTCGTTTTTAGCTGCGCTCGGCCTTGATTGCTGCGTGCAGGATTCCTCTAGCTGTGGCAAGCAGGGGCTACTCTACTCTCAAACTGCAGCGTGCCGGCTTCTCTTGTGCAGAGCATGGGCTCCAGGGCGCACAGCCTTCAGAAGTTGCAGTGCCTGGGCTCACAGCTGTGGCGCTCGGGCTCAGTTACCCAGAAGCATGCGGCATTTTTCCAGATAGGGGACTGAAACCGCATCCCCTGCATTGGCAGGCAGATTCTCAACCACTGAGCCACCAGGAAAGTCCCTAGGAACCAAAATTATTAAAAATAACATTTACAATAGCCTAAAAAGGACAGAAATAAAATATGTGTAAGATGTGCATGCTGAAAACTACAAAAGGCTGATAAAAAAATCAAAGACTGAAATAAATAGGATACTAGCTCTTTTTAAAATGTTCTACAGATTCAACACTATTCCAATAAAAATTCTATCAACATTTTTTTGGGTAGCTTCAGATAAGCTGATTGTTAAAAAAACAACTTTGAAAAAGAAATGTTGGAACACTCACATTACTTGATTTTAAAAACTACCTCACAGCAGGAGTAACTAAGACAGTGTAAGACTGAAAAAGGGATAAACACAGAGACCAATGGGACAGAAGAGTCCCACTTCAGCACTCAAAACAACGAACTGATTTCTGCACAAAGGTGCAAAAGCAATTCAGTGGAGAAAAGATGGTCTTCCTAGCAAATAACGTTAAACAAGTGGATATGCACACGTAAGAAACTCTCGTGACTTTCCTGGTGGAACCGTGGATAAGACTCTGTCTGCCAGTGAGGGGCACACAGGTTCAATCCCTGGTCTAAGAAGATTCCACATGCCATGCAGCCACTAAGCCCGAGGGCCACAGCTACTGAAGCCTGTGTGCCAAGAGCCTGCGCTCATCAACAAGAAAACTTTACCGCAAAGAGAAGCCCATGCACTGCAACTAGAGAGCAGTCCCCACTCTTCACATCTGGAAAAAGCCCGCACACAGCAATGAAGACCCAGTGCAATCAAATATTAAATAAATAATTTAAAAAATTTTTTAAACTCTGGACCTAAACTTCACTGTTGTTCTTGTTCAGCCTCTCAGTTGTGGCCAACTCTTTGTGACCCCATGGACTGCAGCACACCAGGCTTCCCTGTCCTTCATCGTCAAAAATTACCTCAAAATGAACCACAGATCTAAATGGAAAACTGTAAAACTTTACAAGAAAGCATCAAAGAAGTTTTGCAACCTGGTGCTGGGCAAAGTTCTTAGAGATGACATCAAAACATGATCCATACGAGAAAACTCCGGTAAACTGAATTTCATCAAAATGTAAACCCTTTTTTTCTGAAAGACTGTTGAAAAATGATGAGATATGCCACAGACTAGGAGAATATACTGTCAGCCTTCAGTATCCAGATTCCACACCTGCAGATTCAATCAACAGAGCATTATGTCAGAAGTCCTACTGTTGCCAGTCAGCGTCCTTGGACTCTTTAATCAACAGAAATAGGTAAGAAGCCAGACAAGGAATTTTGGGTAAAGCTTTATGGGGACTCGGGCCACAGCACAAGGGACTGACAAGTGACTGATGCTCTTGCTCGTCCCCCCTCCCCAAGGGAGAATTGTGAGGTGGCTCCTTAAATGGCGCAAAGATAGAGGGGGGTGGTTAAGGGATTCTGCCCACACCCTTGGAGGTACTGTGTGCAGGGATCACGCATGGTACCCTGCTTTCATTCCCCACACCACAGAAGTGGCAGTTGTCTTTAGCTGCCAAGTTGTATCTGACTCTTAGCAACCCCATGCACAATAGCCCGCCAGGCTCCTCTGGCCATGGGATTTTCCAGTTAAGAATAAAGAAACGGGTTCTGTTTTGGTCTTTTTGTATCTTACGTTCATGTTTTGCCCCAGCTGCACACGCATGCAGTTATTGTTAGTTGGTTGTAATTTCTTTTCATATTGCCCATGGGGTTCTCTAGGCAGGAATACTTGAGTGGGTTGCCGTTTCCTCCTCCAGTGGAGCACCTTTTCTCAACTTTTCACTATGCCCCGTCCATCTTAGGTGGCCCTGCACGGCATAACTCACAGCTTCACTGAGTTGCCCAGTCCCCTTCGCTACGACAAGGCTGTGACCCATGAAAGGGAAAAGATATGACATTGGAAGATGAGCCCTCCCAGATCGGAAGGTGTTCAATATGCTATTGGGGAAGAGCAGAGGCAAATATTAGTAGCTCTAGAAAGAATACAACGGCTCGGCCAAAGTGGAAATGATGCTCAATTGTCGATGTGTCTGGCTTTCCTGGTGGCTAAGACAGTGAAGAATCTGCCTGCAATGCAGGAGACCCAGGTTCAATCCCTGGGTCAGGAAGAGCCACTGAGAAGGCAATCCACTCCAGTATTCTTGCCGGGAGAATACCATAGACAGAGGAGTCTGGCAGGCTACAGTCCATAGGATCACAAAGAGAAGGACACGACTAAACGACTAACACTTCTACTTTCTGGTGGTGAAAGTAAAATCTGATGCTGTAAAGAACAATATTGCATAGGAACCTGCAATGTTAGGTCCATGAATCAAGGTAAAGTGGATGTGGTCAAACAGGAGATGGCAAGAGTGAACAGTGACATCTTAGAAATCAGTGAACTAATATGGACAAGAATGTTTAAATTTAATTCAGATGACCATTATATCTACTACTGTGGGCAAGAATCCCTTAAAGAAATGGAGTAGCCCTCACAGTCAACAAGAGAGTCTGAAAGGCAGTATTTGGGTGCAATTTCAAAAATGACAGAATGATCTCAGCTCATTTACAAGGCAAACCATTCAATGTCACAGTAAACAAAGTCTATGCCCCAAACACTGATGCCAAAGAAGCTGAAGTCAAATGGTTCTGTGAAGATCTATAAGGCCTTCTAGAACTAACACCAAAAGAAAGATGTCCTTTTCACTATAGGGGATTGGAATGCAAAGTAAAAAGTCAAGAGATACCTAGAGTAACAGGCAAGTTTGGCCTTGGAGTACAACATGAAGCATGACAAAGGCTAACAGAGAGTTTTGTCAAGAGAACACACTGGTCATAGCAAACACCCTCTTCCAACAAAACAAGAGATGACTCTACACATGGACATCACCAGATGGTCAATACTAAAATCAGACTGATTATATTCTTTGCAGCCAAAGATGAAGAAGCTCTATAAGGTCAGTAAAAATAAGACCTAGAGCTGACTGTAGCTCAGATCATGAGTTCCTTATTGCAAAATTTAGGCTTAAATTGAAGAAAGTAGAGAAAACCACTAGGCTGTTCAGGTATGACCTAAATCTAATCCTTTAACATTATATAGTGGGGAGGTGACAAATAGATTCAAGAGATTAGATATGGTAGACAGAGTGCCTGAAGAACCATGGAAAGAGGTTTGTAATACTGTACCGGAGGCAGTGGCCAAAACCATCCCAAATAAAAAGAAATGCAAGAAAACAAAGTGATTGTCTGAGGAGACTTTACAAATAGCTGAAGAAAGAAGAGAAACAAAAGGCAAGGGAGAAAGGTAAAAATATATCCAACTGAATGCAGAGTTCCAGAGATTAGCAAGAAGAGGTAAGAAAGCCTTCTTAAGTGAACAATGCAAAGAATTACAAGAAGACAACAGAATGGGTAAGACTAGATAGATATCTCTTCAAGAAAATTGGAGATATCAAGGGAACATTCCATGAAAGGATGTGTAAGGTAAAGGACAAAAATAGTAAGGATCTAACAGAAGCAGAAAAAGAGATTAAGAAGAGGTGGCAAGAATACACAGAAGAACTATACAAAAAAGTCTTAATGACCTAGATAACCAACATGGGGAAACAATGGAAACAGTGAGACTATTTTTCTGGGCTCCAAAATCACTGCAGACGGTAACTGCAGCCATGAAATTAAAAGATGCTTGCTCCTTGGAAGAAAAGCTATGACCAACCTAGACAGCATATTAAAAAGCAGAGACATTACTTCGCCAACAAAGGTCCGTCTAGTCAAAGCTGTGGTTTTTCCAGTAGTCATGTATGGATGTGACAGTTGGACTATAAAGAAGGCTGAAGGCCAAAGAATTGATGCTTTTGAACTGTGGTGTTGAAGAAGACTTTTGAGAGTCCCTTGGACTGCAAGGAGATCCAACCAGTCTATCCTAAAGGAAACCAGTCCTGAATATTCATTGGAAGGACTGATGCTGAAACTCCAATACTCTGGCCACCTGATGCGAAGAACTGACTCACCAGAAAAGACCCTGATACTGGGAAAAATTGAAGACAGGAGGAGAAGGGGATGACAGAGGATGAGATGGCTGGATGGCATCACTGACTCAATGGACATGAGTTTGAGTAAGCTTCGGGAGTTGGTGATGGACAGGGAAGCCTGGAGTGCTGCAGTCCATGGGGTCGCAGAGAGTCAGACACGACTAAGCGACTGAACTGAACTGAACTGACTGAACCACGATGATGTTGTCACTCACCTAGACCCAGACATCCTGGAATGTGAAGTCAAGTGGACCTTAGGAAGCATGAACAAAGCTAGTGGAGATGATGGAATTCCAACTGAGCTATTTAAAATCCTAAAAGATGATGCAGTTAAAGTGCTACCCTCAATATGTCAGCAAATTTGGAAAACTTATCAGTGGCCACAGGACCAGAAAAGGTCAGTTTTCATTCCAATCCCAAATAAAAGCAATGCCAAAAAATGTTCAAACTAGTGCACAACTGCACTCATTTCACATGGTAGCAAGGTAATACTCAAAATCCTCCAAGCTAGGCTTCAGTAGAACATCAGCGAAGAACTTCCAAATGTACAAGCTGGGTTTTGAAGAGGCAAAGGAAACAGAGATCAAATTGCCAACATTCACTGGATCATGGAAAAGGCAAGGGAGTTCCAAAAAAACATCTACTTCTGCTTCACTGACTAAAGTCTTTGACTGTGGGAATCACAACAAACTGAAAAATTCTTAGAGATATGAGTACCAGACCACCTTTCCTGCTTCTTGAGAAACTTGTATGTGGGTCAAGAAGCAACAGTTTGAACTGAACTGGAAAGGTTCAAAATTAGGAAAGGAGTACGTCAAGGCTGTACATTGTCACCCTGCTTATTCAATTTATATGCAGGATATATCGTGTGAGATGCTGGATTTTAAAAGGTGTTCAGTATCATTAAATACTAGGGAAATGCAAATTAAATTCACAAGGGCCACCATTACACATTGATTAGAATGCCTAAATAAAAATTATTAATAATATCAGGTGCTGGGAAGGATCCCAGAGCAACTGTATTTCTCATACATTGCTGGAGGAAACCTAAAATGGTACAGCCACTCTGGGAAAAGTTTGACAATTTTTTAAAAGTTAAACATACACTTAACAGGCAATCATACTGCTGGATACCCAAAGAAATGAAAATTTAAGTTCACATAAAAACCTGTAAACCAATGTTCACAGCAGCTATACTGGAAATAACTAAAAATGAACACAACTCAGAAGTCCTTCAGTGGACGAATGGATAAACCAACAAAGCCATACAGCTACTCAGCAATAAAAAAGAATGAAATGTTGATACACAGAATTACTTGAATGGGTCCCCAGGGCATTAGGGTGAGTAAGTATAGTCAGTCTCAAAGAATTACATATTGCATGATTCCATGTAAAAAACATTCCTGAAATAACAACTAAAGTGGTTAAGAAGAGAACAGTGGAGTTAGGGGTGGGAGAAGGTGTCTACCTGCGTCTGCAGAGGGAGTTTCTCTACAGTGATGAAACGATTCTGTACTTTGATTGTGCTGGTGGCTACATAAATTTGTACAGATGATGAAGTTTTGTAGTACTATTCACACACACGCACACACGTAAGAATGCATATAAAAACAGGTGAAAGCAGAATAGAGTGTCTACCTAACTAGTATCGTACCAATGTTAGTGTCTAGCTAACTAGTATTATACCAACATTAGTTCGTGTCTAGCTAACTAGTATTGTACCAATGTTAATTCTGGGTTTCAACAACAAGCTATAGTACATAAAATATTTTTGTTGTTGTTCAGTTGCTAAGTCATGTCCAGCTTTTTTGTGACCCCCATGGACTGTAGCCAGTCAGGGTCCTTTGTCCATGGCATTTCCCGGGCAAGACTGGAGTTGGTTGCTCGGTGGCTCAGCAGTGAAGAAACTGCCTGCAAAGCAGGAGATTTAGGTTCAGTCCCTGGGTCAGGAAGATCCCCTAAAGAAGGAAATGCAACCCACTCCAGTATTCTTGCCTGGGAAATCCCATGGACCGATGAGCCTGGTAGGACTACAGTCCACGGAGTCACAAAAAAGTCAGACATGAGTTAGTGACAGAACAATAACAACAAACAATATAAAATATTACCACTGAGCTGGAAGGAAGATACAGGAAAACTCTTGTACACTCTTCGTATTTTTATACTTCTTGTGGGTCTTAAGATCTCCCAAAAGAAAAAGTTATGAGAATAAAAAGAGGAGTAAAGCATTAAGATTTAACATGAATGAATCAATTTCAGTAACATTTGCTAAGCTAAAGAAGCCAAACACAAGAGCACAAGGTATATAACAAATATAATTATATATATAAACAAATATAACTCCATTTGTTTCAAGTTCTAAAACAGGCCAATGGAAATCACATCAGTGGTTGCCTGTTGAATTGAGTGGAGAATTACTTAGAAGGAGACATGAGAGAACTTCTGAGGTGGTAGAAATGTGCATTTTAATGTGTTTAAGTTATAGCTAAAAAGCTGGAGTGAAAAATCTTTAATAAACCCTGATTGCAATGACCAAAATAATAATAATAATTGTGGAACCCTGTGGAGATTGAAACTTTGGATGAAGGACTTTCTGATGAGTGACAGCCCAAAGATACTGGAGGACAAATGTTCCTGGAACTTTGGAAAGATTTAATTGCAAGAGTGAAGTGGTTAGCCAACTTACACTTTCCAGTCCTTTTCTGTAAAATTCAGTGAGCCTATGAATGTAGATTCTCTTT
The DNA here is from genome assembly GCF_027580195.1 of Bos mutus. Taxonomy (NCBI): domain Eukaryota; kingdom Metazoa; phylum Chordata; class Mammalia; order Artiodactyla; family Bovidae; genus Bos; species Bos mutus. The sequence continues at coordinate 43,189,369 of NC_091638.1, forward strand.
AAAAAGATTATGGATTTATACTTTACCACTTCCAACTTTTGTGCTTTTCACTCCAAAACATAAAATTGTGCTGGGTTTTCCCAAACTGGCCATTTATAGAGTTTGAAAGGAATGTATATATACAGATAAAGATATTCAATGTGTCTGAACTGTTTGCAGTCTTATTTTAAAGGAAATTCTCACCTGAGGCCAGCTGAGTCCTCTGGAGTTGCTACTGCCGTTCTGACTCAAGTGGCCAGGCTGGCTACACAGTCTCAGGATTCCTGGCTTTTTAGGATCTCTGTGTGAATAAAGTCCAGGAATACTGTCCTCCGTCTACATCACAGTCCATATTTTTGGTTTCTCTTTAGGCCTTTCTTCCTTTACCTTAATACCTCCTTTTGCTTTGTAATTTTACTTCTGAAATCTTTTAGTGCTGGACGGTGGGAGAGGTGAGACAGGCAAGAGCACTGACTTACATTTTTGTTCTAAGCAGAACCCAGGAACCAGTGAGGGGTGATATCTCAAATTTGAGGCTATTCCCGAGGATGCTGTGTGGCTGCCAGAGAAGTACTAGTTTCCTGTCAAGGACTTGACAAGTAAAAACCGTTGCTTGCCATTTTGCTCTACAACAGTTGAGTTATTAGCCACTGCCACTGCTGACCATCAACATACCCTGAAAGAATTGAGGACAAAGACTGAAAATGAGGCACTCCAAGGTCTGAGAAAACCTGGTAAAACAGGCCTTCAGATAATTTCAGGAGACAAGCTTATGAACCCCATTTCTTGCATCTCACCATACTTGGAAAAGCACTAAAAATCATTAACTAAAATATCTACTCATGACTAGCAGTAATCTTCTACCCAGATGTGTGCCAGACTGCATACCCTTCTCCAAATCACTATGCACTATCTGAGAGCAGTCTGCTGGGGTATAGTCCTCATTAAGTCCCCAAATAAAACGAATCTCACAGCTCTCACGTTGTATGTTTTTATTTCAGTCCACAGACTGAAGGGACTAGGCAATGATGTCAGGTGAGGAATACAGAACGTCTTGACTTCACATCTTAGAGACAAATTTTCCATTTTAAAGATGATGAAGCGAAAGCCCAGAGACTAAAAGCCATGCCCAAGCAGCTGTGTCCAAATTTCTCTCTCTAGCACTACCTAGCCTCTAGCTCTAGGCTCCAAACATTCAACCTGAGTATGATCCAGTTGTCTAAATACAGCTTATTCAGAATAGTCTTACCTCTCACCTACATCTAGGCGCCTCCCTTCCCCGACCCATCCAACAACAAAAACAAAGAAGACTCAAATCTTCCTCAACTCTTCCCCTTCCCTCATGGCAACCCTATTGATTCCAGTCCCAAACAGATCTTAAACCTGTCACCTCCTCTCCATGCTGAAGCTGTCCTCTATTCCAGTTCTCTCTACCAAAGACTCCCTGGGGTCTCCCTGCCTCTGCCCTCACCCCTCTCCTCTCACTCTCACTTAGCAACCAGATTCCTGTGACCTAGTCTCTCCCTGCGGCACTGGCTTCTCGGGGCCCTTACAGTACACCCAGATTCTCAGGCTGCAGACCAGCAGCAGCTCGCAGCCCTCATAGACATTTCTGAAATGTCCTGGATAACAGTGAGGGCTGGGGGAGTCCCCAGAGGTCCTACCTGACCCGTTCCCCTCACCACCAAGTCGAAATGAGACCAATGAGATAAAGCTTCCAGAGGCTTCCCTAGACAGGTTATGTTCAGTCACTAGGCGTGTCCGACTCTTTGTGACCCCACGGACTGCAGCACGGCAAGCCTCCCTGTCCCTTACCATCTCTCAAAACTTTGCCCAAGCTCATGTCCATTGTATGGGTGATGCCATCCAGCCATCTCATTCTCTGACGCCCTCTTCTCAGGTGATAGGCCCTCTCGAAATGCAGGTTGTTGTAACTCCCTCCCAGGTAGGGACCCCAAATTCCGCTTTACGAAGCAGTGGGGAAAGACTACCTTTTACAGTCAGGAGTCGTAAAGTCAAATTCTGGCTCCTTTAACCAATCCCTTTCATTCACTCTATCCATCTGAGAAATAGAGCTAATAATACTAACACTAATTACCTGAAAGGGCTCCTATGAGAATAAAGTGAGCCATAAAGCACTTAACATAATGCCTGGCACACATGAAAGCTAGCTCCAGTTCACATTCTAAGGAACCAAAAGACAGTGTTTCCAGGGTAACTTGTCAGACTGTAAATACCCAGTCACCAGATTATGTATAAAGTGCTGCTTCGTACCAAAGCGTTTCTGTGCCTGCAGTTTTCACGGCCTCGAGTTACGCTCCTCAGCGTCTGACTTTCGGTCCCCGCGTCCAAAATACCAACACGGACGGACGCGCTCCGGGCGTGCAGCCCTAGCGCCAGGAACCGCCGGCGCTCCCTAGCTGTTTTCCGGCCGCCGCAGACTGGGACCACCCACACGCCCCCTCGGCCCGCCCCCTCGGCCCATGACGCGCTGCGGGAGGCGGGGCACGCAGGCGTCGTGCCCTGCCATTGGCCCGCGCCGGCGGGGGAGCGGGGTCCGACTGGTCCGCGGCCCTGCCGTGCTGTCATTTGGCAGCGGCTAGAGGACACGGCCAAGATGGCGGTGGCTGCTGTGTTGGTGCGGAAACCCCTTGAGCAGGTAGGCAACGGCTCCCTTGCTATGACCCTGCGCGACCCCTGCCCACTCTGTTGCCCTCTGAGCGTCTTCTCTCTCTCCCTGCCAGGTCTCCGGGCTGCTGAGGAGGCGGTTCCACCGGACCGCGCCGGCTGCACTGCAGGTAACTGGCCCGGACTCTAGTCGGGCCGGGAGGGGCCCCTGGTTCCAGGGCAGAGGCTGGGGTCGCATGTCACCCATGCGAGGCTTAATGGAATCAGCTGGCTGATCTGAGGGAACAAGACGTGACACTTCTTCCCTCACCTCCCCTTAAAATTTTTTATTGTGGTAAAATATACATAACAAAATTTACTATTTTAAACTGTATATTCAGTGGCGCTAAGTGCATTTAGCACGTCGTCCATTCACCACCAGAACTTTATCATCGTCCCAAACAGAAACTGTACTTATTGAACAGTAACTCTCCCTTAGCCCCTGGTGACCTCTAACCTCTCGGCACTTTCTGTGATGATGAATTCATGTATTCTAGGGATGGCCTATTGGAGAAGGAAATGGCCACCCACTCCAGTATTCTTGCCTGGAGAATCCCAGGGACAGAGGAGCCTGATGGGCTGCTGTCTGTGGGGTCGCACAGGGTCGGACACGACTGAAGCGACTTAGCAGCAGCAGGGATGGCCTATAAATGGAATCATTTAATATTTTTCCTTATAGGTCTGACTTCTTTCACTTACCAAGTTTTCAAGGTTCATCCATGTCGGAGCATGTGTCAGAATTTCATTCGTTTTTAAGGCTGAATAGTATTCCGTTGTAGGCATATACCACCTTTTCTTACCCACTCACCATTGATGGACACCTGAGTTGTTTCCACCTGTTGGATTTTGAATAATGGTGCTGTGAACATTGATGTGCAATTATCTGAGTCCCCGCTTTCAGTTCTTTGGGGTATAAAATCTAGAAGTTAGAATTGTTGGATTATATGGTAATTCTGTGTTCAAGTTTATGAGGAATTTCCCTCTTTTCTCATTTTTGTTACTGGAGGATTCTACCAACCTTTATAGTTGAGAAATTCCTAGATCCTGAAGGCAAAGTGTTTGGCAGTGTCTGGCACTTAGTTAGTGCTCAGTATGTAGTATTACTTAGGCTTCCTTGACTGTTCTCTGCCCCACAGTATACCAAATGTGGAAATAAAATTATCCAGTGTACTCTCTACTTAGGAAAGCACCTGTGAACTGGTCTGGCCAGCAAGCAGATTTTTCAAGATTAGGTAGTCATTAAGAAAAAGGGGACTTCCCTGCTGGTCCAGTGGTTAAGAATCCACCCTGCAATGCAGGGGACGTGGGTTCAATCCCTGTTGAGGGAACCAAAATCCCATATGGGAAACTGAGCCTGTGCACCACTACTACTGAGCTTGTATGGCAATTGCTGTGTCGGTGAGCCACAATGAAAGATCCTGCGTGACACAACCGGAAGATCCCGTATGTGCAACTAAAACCCAGTGCAGCCAGTAAATATTAAAAAGGGAAGTGTTCAGTATATTTTTCATTCATAGATCTAATCATAGACTGGCAATGAGCAATAGAAATGTTACTTTTTAAATTCTTTGAACTTTTAAAGAGAAGCCTGTTCTACTGATGGTTTTTGTATCGTGTGCTGTGGGCAGCATAGGTCAAGAGAGAATCTCAGTAGTATCCTAAGTAATCCTGTAGTTTATTGACTGCTTTCCCATGCCTGTGACAGGTGACAGTTCGTGAGGCTATAAATCAAGGCATGGATGAGGAGCTGGAAAGAGATGAGAAGGTATTTCTCCTTGGGGAAGAAGTTGCCCAGTACGATGGGGCATATAAGGTAAGTAAGGAAAAAAAAAAACAACCACTATACAGAATTGAGGTGGTCATTTGCCCCCAGTACAATTAGAAGTAATGGGTCATTGCTTAATTATAGGTTAGTCGAGGCCTGTGGAAGAAATATGGAGATAAGAGGATCATAGATACTCCCATATCTGAGGTAAGCTTTCCATCAGGAAGCAGACCTTGGAGGGGCATGTCTGTTAAAGGATACTACTCTAATTTTTGTGGGTTTTTACTTATATTTGCATTTTACTTTCTAGATGGGCTTTGCTGGAATTGCTGTAGGTGCCGCTATGGTATGTAGTCTTCTTTGTGAATCTCACCCAAAGGGTTTCTTTTAACAAGACCTTTTAAAATCATTGCTTGAGTGTTGGGGGGGGGGGCAAAGTAGTTATTTGCCACTCTAAACTGATGTTTTCCAGTCTTTTCAACGTCTTTTCAACATTTTTGATTTGACAGGCTGGGTTACGGCCCATTTGTGAATTCATGACCTTCAATTTCTCTATGCAAGCCATCGACCAGGTCATAAACTCAGCTGCCAAGACGTACTACATGTCAGGGGGCCTTCAGTCTGTGCCCATAGTCTTCAGGGGGCCCAATGGCGCCTCAGCAGGTGTAGCTGCCCAGCACTCACAGTGTTTTGCTGCCTGGTATGGGCATTGCCCAGGCTTAAAGGTGGTCAGCCCCTGGAGTTCAGAGGATGCAAAAGGGCTTATTAAATCAGCCATTCGGGATAACAACCCAGGTCAGTAGAGGGGTGTGTCGTGCATCTCTTTTGAACATTAAAGTACTAAAATGAAATATCTGCATGGAAGGAACCATTGAAGACCATTAAGTTAGGCATAGACATATGTTAGAGATCTCAGATGTCGTAAACATAGGGGAAAAATAGTGTTTTTCTTATCTATGACTATATGGGGGCCAATTAGGTATGAGAGAAATTTACTACACACCTATAACACTGATTTAACCCCAGAGGTAAAATCAGGATTGACCAGACTACAGACGTTTGTATCTAAGCCATCCATAAGGCTACGGGACACTATGATGCTTCCTAATCAGCACAGTGAAACGTCTCACAGAATGAATAGATTGTGTTTATAGATATTCTTAGTCATGTGGTTACGCTGGTTTAAATATTTATATATTGTAGTGGTGGTGCTGGAGAATGAATTGATGTACGGAGTACCTTTTGAACTTCCTTCAGAAGCTCAGTCAAAAGATTTTCTGATCCCTATTGGAAAAGCCAAAATAGAAAGGCAAGGTAAGTGAAATCAGTATATACTTCAACAGTATTAGCACTCTGCTCCTTCTGTTTATGTTGATCAGACTCGATCTAGAAGTTACTGGCCTTAACTTTGACTAGAAAATTACAGGATGAGTTTAAAGTGTGTTATGCCCTGACTGCACCGCGTATTTGTGCTTTTCTAAATCCGAGCCTAGTGGATTTGTACTTCATTTCCAGGAAGGCTATCACGTTCCTCATCTCACTGGAATGAAGTTGAGTTTAAGATTTTACAAATGAACAAGAACCACAGCTGGCTACAGAGAAGGACAGTGTGTTTGGTTTCAACCTGACCTCTGATCTGTGACAACTTTGTTTCAGGAACACACGTAACTATAGTTGCTCATTCAAGACCTGTGGGCCACTGCTTAGAAGCTGCAACAGTACTGTCTAAAGAGGGAATTGAATGTGAGGTAAGTGGACATACACATGTTCTTAAAGAATCAGAAAGATCCCTTTAAATTTAAAGAGACCCAGAAAGATGAGTTTGAATTCTGTTAACAGGTTAATTAGATATAAAATCTTGCTTTGTCATTTAGTTCTGTCTCAGCTTAACAGTGGGAACCTACTTGGTTTTTAAACACCTAGCTTTTTACCACACTAGTGTCTGGATCTTTTTAGTATCTGTATTATCAAGTTAAGATCCAAACTTAGAGCTGGAGGTTGGGAGAATGGAAAACTTAGAAGTCATTGAGTCTAACCCTTTGATATCCAGGAGATACCACTTGCTGGTTATGCTTGAGCAAGTTATTATGTACTTTAATAAATCTCAGTGTCATCAGCCATAAAATGAGGATAATATTTACTGTCCCATCAGGGTGGTTGTGGAATTATACTTATTGTAGTGTCTGGTACTTGGTAAGCAGTCACGTGTTAGTTACTATTTTGATGAGGAGGAAGTTAAAGCCAAGGGAGGACAAGTGAGTTCTGTAAGTGAACAGAGCTGCTTGTAGTAGAGATAAAGTTTTAATTAGTTCCCCTTTTGACATAGTCAGATTTCCCTAGACTCAAAGATTGATGGGAAATGCAGGTTTCATTCCTGGGTCAGGAAGATCCTCTGGAGTAGCAAATGGCAACCCACTCCAGTATTCTTGCCTGGGAAATCCCACAGACAGAGGAGCCTGGCAGGCTACAGTACATGGGGTTGTCAAGACTCAGACACAACTGTGCGACTGAGAACGCACACATAAGGGAAGTGGCTTTATGGGGATAAAATGTATTTGTGAGGCAGTGGCTCTATAAAGCTATTTACTGTATTTTCTGTCTAGGTGATAAATTTGCGAACCATCAGGCCAATGGACATTGAAACAATAGAAGGCAGTGTCATGAAGACCAATCACCTTGTAACCGTGGAAGGAGGCTGGCCACAGTTCGGAGTAGGAGCTGAAATCTGTGCCAGGATCATGGAAGGTATTTCAGAGACACTGATTCCAGAAGAGTTAAGCTGAAATAAACACTGTTTATTATAGGACAAAACAAGCAAAAGCTAGGGATGATCAAATGACTTGAAATTTTCAACTTGTCAGCTTGCTATTTTTCCTTTGGGTAATTAAAAAAAGCAAAACCATAAACAATTCTTTGTAATTAGCATAGATTTCAGACTTCCCTTCTCGGGGCAGCCATACCTGCTGTGCTGAGGTGGTGGTGCTCAGCTGGTTTTCCTTGCCTCTCTGACTTGCACCTCCTTCCCTCTTAGGCCCCGCGTTCAATTTCCTGGATGCTCCTGCAGTTCGCGTCACTGGTGCCGATGTGCCTATGCCTTATGCAAAGATTCTAGAAGACAACTCTGTACCTCAGGTTAAGGACATCATATTTGCAATAAAGAAAACACTGAATATCTAGTTTGGACTTGAAGTTCAGGTCATTGGAATTTACTTAAAATACTTGCTGACTCTTCATCTGGATTATCCCATAAGACCTTTTAATTCATAAAGTTATCTCTGAAGCAACAACAGATTTTTTTTACTGGGAAGAAGTTTAAATGTGTTTGTGGTAAAACTTTCCACTCTCCTAAGTTACATATTTTTTTGGTCTGTTACAGTACCATGTTCTTTGAATAAGATTCATGTGCAATTTTACCCTCTCACTGGAAGAACATGGTGTAAATGTGGCAGAGTCCTGATGAAAGATATATCCAAAAAAGGATAACTTATATGTAAAAAATAAAAGCATTTAATCTACATTTACTGTTAAGATTGTTTTGATAAGGAATAAAGGAATTCCTAACTATGACTAATGGTATTTTTATATTCTTGAGATAATTAATGTGGCATAGAAGTCCTAAAATTCTGTTAAGAAATTAGTGCCATCAGGAACTAAACGCTAATCTCCTAAACTGCATCACTTACTTACAACAGGAACTTGCCCACCGATTCTTCAGATGCCTAATTCCAGTAGGTTCTCTTCAAAGTTAAACCAAGATCCATGTCAGGTATTTTTCCCACTGCCAAAAAACATAATATTCTGCCATACACTGCTCTCCTCAGAAGTTGAGATGGAAAAGATAGATGTAAGTTAGTTACAGAAGCACGTAAGTGGTACAAAAACTTCGCATTAAAATATCTAGCCAAGCTAAAACAACACATTTTCTTGACACAGTTTATTTTAATAAAAAATACAGCTGAACATTTATCACAGATTACATGAAACTATACACAATGACATTCTCTCTGCATAGTAACCAACACTGATGGGTATAACTTGATTTTTTTAGATGGATTACTTATAATCCTTTAAAGTGCAATTTATTTAAGGGTTTAAGCAAATCATAGGATAAAGGATCTTTCTAATAAATGAGTAATGTTAAAAAGATGATATATTTGGATAAATCTTTAAAAATCAGAACTGATTTCTATAGATGCCAAATTTACTTGTAATAATGACCCCCCCACAAACCCCAAACTTGACTTAAATGCTAAGGATTAAGAAGATCCTTGAATTGGCAAGAGCTTTTCCTGATGTTAACATTTTTTTGTCTGTTCAACACGTACTAACTAAAAGGAATGAAGAGCCTAGAGTAGTTCCTATAGCAGCCCTGAGTTCTGTAACCACAATGGAGTTCCTGATTGAACTTGAGAGAATGTTGCGAACTTTCACCTTATACTTGAGGGGGAAATGAAGAACTCGGTTGCTTCTCTGACTCTCAGCGACATCACTATGCTTTGGGCTATGGTGTTAATGTCTAAGATGTAATTAAAGGTAGCAAAAAACAGTTTTATCTAAGAAATAACCAGAAAATGCTTTAGAATAGAGAAATTATGAGAGGAACAGTTCTAGGAGCTGTCTAGTGGGATGGGAGGGATTGTAACACCAAGGCCATTCACCTCGGTGACTGAATATTGTCATCGTTTTTGTTTTTTTGTCCATTTCCTTCAGTTGGTGGAAATAATTGATTCTGATATGCTGCTGCCCACCAAAAGAGGGTGAACCAGATTCCGATAGTAACCAAGGAGCAAAATATTTCTTAAGGCAGCAATGCCAGCCTGACTTCATTCTACTTGAAGACTGTGTTTCTCTCTTGAAAAGCCCCTTATGTGAGCATCTGCAAAGTCGTATGTGGCTGTACTGGCTCAGCAATTATTTATCCAGAAGGAGGATACTTCAGGGGGTGGAGGTGAAAGGAAAAAAAAAAAAAAGAACTTTTCCCTCCGAGTGTAAACACGAAGCTTTAGCCAATCTTAGGAGCACTATGATCACAGGTTTCGGCTTTCCTCAAAGTTCCTTTTTGGAAATTCTGGATGGAGCTGAGTAAGGCCCCTCGGCTCACGCCATTCACAGCCTGGGGTGGAAACTGTGAGGGCGCCTCTGTGCTCGAAGGAGGTGAGGGAGCTGCTGCTGGTGGAGGTGGAGGTGGAGGAGGTGGAGGTAACGCGGACATCCCTGTGGAGGAGAAGGGACAGTCAGTATTTCTGCACGCACCCTGCACACGTGCTACTGCTCAGTCCTTGGCAGAAAGGACTTGGGGAAGACTGCAAACATTTTCCCTCAGAGGGGCCGAGATACTTTGTAACTGTGTGATTTTTTTTTTGAAGTTGCCATTTCTCCCAAGTTAACACTCATGTGAGAAAAGACTAAACAAATATCACAGATTACATAAAATTACACAGTAACATTCTCTGCATAGATGAATTTCCAGATTTTAAAAATGATCCCAAAAGAAAGGTTCCCTTCCCTACTTTTTCCAGGTTCCATACAGCTCCACCTACTCCTGAGCTAGCAATGAAAGACAGACATCTGTATGCACAGCTGGGCTACCTAAAATATCGATTACTAGAAAGGGATGAACAGTTCTTTAGCTGCTGCAAAGCACACTGTATTTGAAGGATGTGATTTAACATGAAATGACAAAGGATTCTCAGCAAGGAACCACTGTCTGCTGGGTTATGGGCTCCTCAGGGTCTTTTTATTTTTTTCCATCTGTCTTGAATATACTAGGTTGCCTGAAAGAAATATAAAATGCTGATAATTGTCAGCAATGCTCAGCAAGGGACAGAGGACTTTCTCCCACAATGGCACTCTCAAGGAGGCGTCTTCCTCAAACACCCTTGTATCCACTGGGAGCCAACCCTACAAGACAGAAATGCACTAACCCTACATCTTTGCTGAAGTGTTGGGGGAGACTGGAATGGCGGGCTCTACCCTGGTGGGCAAGGAGAAGGAAACTGAACAGGTATCTGAAACTTCTCTTGTCTTCCTTCCAGGCACACAGACATTGTGCACTTGAATTGTATACTTTTAAATCAACAAATGAATTTCATCCTCTTCGAACAAAATAAACACTCGGTTCAGAAAAGGCCTTGCTTCAAAGAACTTGCCTGTGCTACAGGGAGCTGCCCCATTCCCTGTGGCCCGGGCAGCTCCCTGTGGCCCCACCTCTGTTCCAGCCTCACCCTCTGCCCTATCCTAGGGCCACCCCAGCAAGACAGTCTGCTGGGTGGCTCCCCCACCGCCTCCCCAGCTGTGGTGGCAACAGGAGGACATACCCGCCACAACTTGACTTTATATGGATGGGTGTTCAGGACCATCAATAACATACTTCAGCAAGAGCAACCTTTGTTTACCAACTGTGAGAAGCCATGGTTAAAGTATTTCATAGAAAACCACTTACCTTCCTTTACATCTTTTACCCAAACCTAAAGGCAGCTGAAATTAAAGAATCACACAGATACACACACTCATGCTCTGGAGTTCTTGAAATTCTCAAATAATAATATGACAATACAAATAAAGAGTGAACACAGACAGATGAACAAAACGTCATTTTCACTGGTTCTATACAATGACAACTAATGAAGTTCTATTATGTTGTATGCCAGGGTGGATTATGGGAAGATGCTCCCAGCCTGGTGTTACAGGGTTACAGAGATAAAAAAGGACTTGCAACCTGACATGACTGTGGAGATGAGAAGAACAGGGAAAACCGGTGTGTCATATAAGCGTTCCTCTGAAGGGTGTTCTTGGAAAGTGACCATTGAAATACCAGGAGGGGAGATGGCCTCTGAAGCCTCTTGGAACTCAAGTGCAGAGCCCAGAGGACTGAGTGGATGCCAATACCCTCCCAGCGCCCCTCCCCAGCACTCTCAGCCAATGGCCAAAAAAGGGCAGCAGAATTGGACTTGACCTGGAGGGCCCAACATGTACCTGAATGAGCGCCAGCATTTCTGCCTCCCAGCTCTGGGCTTTGACGCCGGCAGAAGCGTCAGGGTGGGTTACAGACCAGAAGACAGGGCTGAAACAACACTTTGTCCCACTAAAGGCATGGGACTGACTATCCAGAGACCAGCCACCCTTCTAGCCCAGGACTCTGGGAGGCTAGAGATGGGCCTCAGGGACTAGACTTGGTACAGGCTGCCATCTTGGCACAGAACTAACCTGCTCGGCTCTCACGCAGAACCAACCCTCGACTGTGGCCTCAATACTACCTGGCACTCAAGATTAGAAGTGCACATTCACTACCACAGTTTGGGGACGGGGTGGTGCTCAGGAAACGGACCCTCATTGTCCAAGTAAAGGCTGCTGCTGCTAAGTCACTTCAGTCGTGTCCGACTCTGTGCGACCCCATAGACGGCAGCCCACCAGGCTCCCCCGTCCCTGGGATTCTCCAGGCAAGAATACTGGAGTGGGTTGCCATTCCCTTCTCCAGCGCATGAAAGTGAAAAGTGAAAGTGAAGTTGCTCAGTCGTGTCCGACTCTCAGCGACCCCATGGACTGCAGCCCACCAGGCTCCTCCGCCCATGGGATTTTCCAGGCAAGAGTACTGGAATGGGTTGCCATTGCCTTCTCCCAAGTAAAGGCTAAGACTGTCTAAATGAGTTGCTTTGAATATGTAGGTAGCATAAATAAATCCACTGTCCAAAGTGCCACAGGGTAACCTGTGCTGCTGGGGGCTGTGCAAGGAGAGTCTGCTCATCCAAAGGGAAAAAACTAAGGTCACCAGAGGTGCTCTCACAAAGGGCCAGACCAATCGTAAAGGGCCCCATGTCCCATGAGGTCCGCCTCTCCTCACTGGGCCTGCAACAACCAGGGCAGATCTCTATACATAGGATCAGGCCCAGGAGCAGCTCAGAAGCCTCAGGAAGGTTGGGGGCGGGCAGGGAGGTCCAGGTCAACACTTGACCTTGGAGGAGGCAAAAACACACACCCTAGGGACTCTCAGTCTAATTACAGGTCCCATTGATTTTTTTTGTCCTTTTTTAGTTTTTCTTTTTTTGCCTTTTCTATGGTCCACAAAATTCCTTTAAAGGTTCACTGGAACTTAAGCTGTAACACATGGCCAATAATGTCAGAGCGGGGGGGCGGGGGGGGGGGTTGGAAATGTTACCAGCGTCCAAATTCAGAGTTGTCTCTTGGGCCTGTGATGAATCTGGGACAACTGCCTGATGCCTGAGCTCCCCTACTCCCCAGATGTGAGTGAGTGCCCCTCCAGAGGCTTCCTAAAGCCCCATCCCGAGGTAGTGGACACCACCAAATTCCAAAGCAGAATGACTGCCAACTGGATCTAGCTTTCAAAAATGTTGGCCTCCAACACTCAAGGTGGAGGAACGCTCAAAAACAGCTTATCTACAGTGATAACCAGGTCAGTCATGATCTGTCCAATCTCACCTCTCTTAGACAAAAACCCCTAGAGTTAACTGTTCCACCCTCCGCAGTACCCCAGTGGGAGGCTAGCAGCCCAGCAGTGGCCCTGAAACAGGCCACAGACTGTTGCAGCAAGATCATAGGTTAGATCCAGGTAGAAACACCTTCCCCAGCCGTGTCAAAAGGAGTTCTGAGAGTCCCTTTCCCTGGGCCAACTTTGACAGTGGGCAGTCAACTCCCGCCTGCGGATCTGGGTTCCTTCGTGGTCCCCACACTCGGGAGGGGAGACCACCTGGCCTTCAGACCAACCAGCGACCCTCAGAGGGAATTGGAGGCCAGCGACCCCCAAAGCAGGCAGCCCCCAGCTGTTTGAAACTGCCTTTGCTTTTACCTCAGAAAGATGGGGAGGCTGTATTCATGTCACAATTATTATTAAGGATGCTTTAAAAAGAACTGTTTTCCCTAATATCAGTTATAAAGCCAGTAAGTGGTTTCCCTGTGACCAGGAATGCAACTGCCCAACGTCCTTTCCCTTTCGTCAGAGTAACAAGGAACCAGCACGTTTGCAACAACAGGACTGTGAGATGCTGGCTTCCAAAATTAAAATACCAAAATGCCCATGCAGTTGATGTGTAGGTTTTAGGGCTGTATTTTAAAACTAAAATCAGAGTGGAAAATGAAAATTTTGAAGGTCATGATGAAAATGAAATGAATGTAAATGAAGTCATTGGGGCGCCTTTTAAAGATGCTGTATTTCATTTAAATATCCAGGCAAGGAAATCATCTCCAATCAGCTTTCCTGTTTGTTCACCACTTCAGTGATCTAGACACACTGTCCCATTTTACAGACAGAAACAGAGCATCTTTAAAGTTAGAAAAATCAGTATAGCTTACTTTACCGAAAATTCACGTTCAAAATGGTGCATGCTCTACTGAAAATAGCAAAGAGAGAGAGAGGGGGGACACAAGTCATTATTCAGTGTCATTATTTAGTGACATTATTTAGTGTCATTTAATCAAATAGAGACAATAAAATATTAGTCTGAATCACATGCTGATTATTCTCATTGCAAACTAGGGTATATTTAAGTGAATCACAAGAAGCACGGTTTGTAAATACGACAGTGATCCTCTTAAGAACATGGCAAACATATTAATACTAACAGAGTAACTGATGAGTCACTTTTCTCTTCATTCTTTTTCTTTCTTCTGAACCAGTTAGGTGCTATTCAGAAGACCCACATGGTTTTATCTCCCCTGAAAAGTGGAATGGGTCCTGGGAGTGTACCTAGTTCTATTACTTAAATAAGACCAGTTTATGAAGAAGGGAGAACAATGAGAACTGATCACTTTTCCACACAAGTCTTCTACAGTCTAAAATAGGGATGTGTCTTTTTAAAGCTGGAAAGAGCAAAAGCATGGGGAAGTCTAACCTGGGCAGGAACATGGGGCCCCTTCCCTGAAGGTGCTTAGATCCAGAGGCTAAACAGGAGAGTGAGCAGAAGTAGCTTACTTAAGACTTGCTTGTGGTTCAGTTACTAAGTCATGTTCGACTCTTTGTGACCCCATGGACTGCAGCACACCAGGCTTTCCTGTCCTTCACCATCCTCTTGAGTTTGCTCAAATTCATGTCCACTGAGTCAGTGATGTTATCTAACCATCTTATCCTCTGCCGCCCCCTTCTCCTCTTGCCCTCAGTCTTCCCCAGCATCAGGGTCTTTTCCAGTAAGTCAGTTCTTTGCATCAGGTGGCCGGAGTTTTACCTTGGCATCAGCATCTACTTAAGACTAGAAAACTATTTTTAAAAAGGGCGAGGGGAAAGAATTCCCTGGCAGTCCAGGGATTAAGACTTGACACTTTCACTGCCAGGGGACCAAAGATTATGCCGAAAAAAAAAAAAAAAAAAAACAGGACACATTTTTTTTCTTGTCTCCTTTTAACTGACTAGATTCCAGGTTAATTGTGAAAGATAACCTTTTCCCTGACAGTGAATCCCTGACTTCTGAATGAACCAACCTGCTCCCTCGCCTAAAGGAGAGTCCCTTCCTCTGAGAAGGGGCCGGTCAGAGGCCCATGTGGGGTGCAGCAGGCTGACCACTGACCTGGGGCAGCTCAGGAGGATGCTAGGGCCACTGCCTGCCCACCACACTCCAGCAACTGAGGACCCAGGAAAGGAGCTCATACACTGGGCTTGGAGGCAGGGAGGAGGGCTGCAGGCAGGCAGCAGAGCAGAACCAACACATTGTGCAAAGAAGCACCACAGACAGACCTGGTCATCCCCCACATGGAAACTGCTTTCTGTGGTTTTGAGAAAAAGGCAATTTTTAGGGCCACATATGTCTATTTTGAGCCTAGAGTGGGTTTCAGACTTTGATGTGGCTAGATAAATCCTGGGAGCTGCAACATTCTAAAAGAATCTCTCCCTTTTCTTGTACCTTATTTGTTTTACTGAAGTATAGTTGATGTACAATATTATATAAGTTACAGGAGTACAATATAGTGATTCAGAATTTTTAAAGGCTATACTCCACTTACAGCTATTATAAAATTTTGGCTTTATGCCCTGTGTTGTACAGTATATCCTGGTAGCTTATTTTACACATCATAGCTTGTGTCTTACTTGTCCTAAATCTTCCTTCTTGTTACTCAAGTTCTCAGTCTTTCTGTGCCCACAAGGCCCCGCTTTGCCTCTTCCTCCAGTCCTGCACTCATGAAACTTCCCTCTTTTTAGTCACTCTCACAGACCAGCCTTCTACAAACTGCCAGCTCTCCCTCTTCAAAATTATTGCTTAAAAATGATAAACTGCAAGCAAGAAGGGCTAAATTCTCTTGCAAGGTATTCACAGCTTAACTTCACAGTACTTTCTTGCTTATTAAGCCCTGTGTACATTATCTACCTCATAAAGACCAGGAATTCTCTTAAAAGACAGCTTCAAAGAATGGAAATTACTTGTGCAAGGTCACCCAGCAAGTGGTGGAGCTACGTCCCAAGCCTGGGGCTACTTTCAGGGCTCTTACCAAACCAGCCAAGCACAGCTTTTAGCAGCACAGGCCCTGCAGTGCACCAAGAGAGCAGGTGCTCAGGAGAAACCAGGGAGATGAACAGGGGCAGAAACCAAGACTGAGTCCTGGCTCCAGTATCTCCCACTGTGTGACCTTAGTCAAGGTCCACTAGAGCCTCAATGTCTTTGTCTGTGAAATGGAGCTATAAGTACAATCCCTGCTCCTTGGATAGGAAGGTATTCATGAGGATTAAATAAAACAGTAACTATAAATCTCCTAGAACAGTGCCTATCACAAAATAAGCACTCAAAACATGTGAAATATGATTATTAACAACAACAATAATTTGGGTTTCCTGCTTACCTAAGATTTCCCCAAATACTCTTTATACTCTATTGCAAATCTTTTGGGGTTTTTTTGCAAATCTTTTTAAAAACACACACACACAATAGCAAGACAGCACGCCTGTCTCCTCCCAAAGGGAGAGTAGGAGCAAATATCTGCATGTAAATCAGGACCTTCTAAACCACTCAGCTCCATGAACACAGAGTGTAAACACTAGCTGGTGACACTGACCCAGAAACCAGTCAGAATAAAGTATCTCAAAGTTCTTGAAAGAATGGCCTTCTAGAGGCAGGAAACCTATCCTTTAGAAAAAAGAAAGTGCTAGGAATGTTCTCACTGGGGAAAAAAAAAAAAAAGGCTTTAGAGAATTCCACCCTACCCAATAGAACTACCAACAAACTTAAGGAAATCTTTCTACTCTTTCTCCCATCAATCTGGTAAGGATTTCAAGAAAAGGCCCAGGGCAGGGAGGTTCAGAGAGAAACAGGAGAGGCCCCAGTCCTTACACAAATGCTGGAAAGGACTCAGGAGAGTAAGACTCCTTTGCTTAGAAACACCTGTCTCTTCTGCCCTGTCCTGAAAGTAACTGAGCTTAAAACCACCCTTAGGTACCACAAATGCTTTTAAAACTGATGATTTCAGGAAGAAAGTCAATGCTGTCAAACTGATCTTGCCTCAACTGATCTATTGCTGAGCAAACTGCCAGGGGTGGGTCCACAGTGAGTTTATGTAGGTGTGTGTATGCTCAGCTGTGTCTTTATGACCCCACGGACTGTAGCCTGCCAGGCGCCTCTGTGCATGGAATTCCCCAGGCAAGAATACTGGACTGGGTTGCCATTTCCGTCTTCAGGGGACCTTCCTGACCCAGGGATCCAACCCATGTCTCCTGTACCTCCTTCATTACAGGAGGATTGTTTACCTGCTGAGCCACTGGTATAAATGATGTTATTTTCCAGCAAACAGTGGGTTTAGAGGATACTTGATTAGAAAGAACTGAGATGGGCTCCTCTAACCCTCTCCCTTTTGCCTTTTTAACCCAAAAGAATCCTCCTGTCAAGGAGACTAGGGTTCAATCCCTGGGTCAGGAAGATTCCCTGGAGAAGGAAATGGCTACCCACTCCATTATTTTTGCCTGATAAATCCCCCGCACAGAGAAGCCTGGTGGGCTGCAGTCCATGGTGTCAAAAAAGAGTCAGACGTGCCTGAGCAAATAAACAACAACAACCCAAACCCAGAAATCGACTTATTCAAGGCCTCCCAGTAACGCACAGTGCCCTGAGGACGGACTGTGTATCAGGTGCTGTTCTAGCCTCTTAGGCCTGGGACTCTCTGGATCCTCAGAGTAAATCCACTAGACAGGCATTGTTGCTATCTTTGTTTACAATCGGAAAGCTGATGTGAAAGCTCTGCCTCTCTGTACGCCCAAGCTAAATCAAACTAAATCAAACCTCTCTGGGTGAAAGCAGAAAAGGACAGCCTTATTAGTTTGCCAGGCACAGGTAACACAGAGGGCTCCTGCCTTGAAAAGCTATGTATCTCTACCCCCAGGGGATTTGGTAAGGGGTTTTGTAACAAGAGTCTAAGGGTGGGGTCCCTGACAAGATTTAGGTGTGTGCAGGGCTTAATCTCGTCTCAGCAGGTTTCTGGATGCTCCTCCCTTGATTAGCAACTCTACCCTTTGAAACTCCGGGAAGGTCATGCAGGCTGGTGTCCTGCCTACAAGAAACAAGGGACAACAGGGGCTCCATGCCCAGGAGCCCTATGGGGCCTCACTTGATTTTGAAATCTGAAGCCCAGGGAGGTCAAGTGTCTTCTCCAAGGTTCTATCTAGAACTACAGAGTGGTGACCCTCAAGTTTACGTTCTGCAGGCCAAGATGTAGATCTCAAGGGCTCCCAGATGGAGCTGTGTTTGAGATGCTACCTTCAGCAGGAATTCCTTTTCAAAGTTAGCCCTTGAAAATGAAGACTTTTCCTTCATTTCTTGAGAAAATGGCATATTATAAAGCCAGAAGATATTAATACTATGCTTGACTTAGTTTCCAGATACAGCATAAATGTGGCCTAGAAGTAAAGACATAAATTGGAATAAATTGTGATTCCAGCAATAAGACAGGTAGAGTGCAGAGAGGCGGCAAGAGAGATGAGCCCAGTGAGAAGCCTGGCCGCCTGTCCTGAAAGGGAAAGGACCAGTCTAAGTAAGGGCTGCCCAGGCAGCGAGCAGGCTGAAAGCCTTGCCCTCACCCAGTCCAGTTCAGTTCACTCGCTCAGTCATGTATGCCTCTCTGTGACCCATGGACTGCAGCACGCCAGGCTTCCCTGTCCATCACCAACTCCCAGAGCTCGCTCAAACGCATGTCCATCGGGTCGGTGATGCCATCCAACCATCTCATCTTCTGTTGTCCCCTTCTCCTCCCACCTTCAATCTTGCCCAGCATCAGGGTCTTTCCAATGAGTCAGTTCTTTGCATCAGGTGGCCAAAGTATTGGAGCTTCAGCTTCAGCCCTTCCAATGAATATTCAGGACTGATTTCCTTTAGGATGGACAGGTTAAATCTCCTTGCAAAGGACTCTCAAGAGTCTTCTCCAACACCACAGTTCAAAAGCATCAATTCTTCGATGATCAGCTTTTTTATGGTCCAACTCTCACATCCATACATGACCACTGGAAAAACCATAGCTTTGACTAGACAGACCTTTGTCAGCAAAGTAACAAAGTGCCTGCTTTTTAATACGCTGTCTAGGTTGGTCATAGCTTTTCTTCCAAGGAGCAAGCGTCTTTTAATTTCATGGCTGCAATCACCATCTGCAGTGATTTTGGAGCCCAAGAAAATAAAGTCTGTTCACTGTTTCCACTGTTTCCCCATCTATTTGTCATGAAGTGATGGGACCAGATGCCATGATTTTAGTTTTTTAAATGTTGAGTTTTAACCCAGCTTTTTCACTCTCCTCTTTCACTTTCATCAAGAGGCTCTTTAGTTCCTCTTCACTTTCTGCCATAAGGGTGGTATCATCTGCGTATCTGAGGTTATTGATATTTCTCCCAGCAATCTTGATCCCAGCGCGTTTCATCCAGCCCAGCATTTCGCATGATGTACTCTGCGTATAAGTTAAATAAGCAGGGTAACAATATACAGCCCATCTTTGCCTGAAATGTTCCCTTGGTATCTCTAATTTTCTTCAAGAGATCTCTGGTCTTTCCCATTCTATTGTTTTCCTCTATTTTTTGCATTGATCACTTAGGAAGGCTTATCTTTTTCTGCTACTCTTTGGAAGTCTGCATTCAGATGGATGTATCTTTCCCTTTTCTCCTTTGCCTTTAGCTTTTCTCCTTTTCTCAGCTATTTGTAAGGCCTCCTCAGACAACCATTTTGCCTTTTTGCATTTCTTTTTGTTGGGGATGGTCTTGATCATTGCCGCCTGTATAATGTCACGAACCTCCGTCCATAGTTTTTCAGGCACCCTGTCTATCAGATCCAATCCCTTGCATCTATTTCTCACTTCCACTGTAAAATTGTAAAGGACTTGATTTAGGTCTAGTTTCTCTACTTTCTTCAATTTGTCTGAATTTCGCAGTAAGGAGTTCACGATGTGAGCCACAATCAGCTCCCAGTCTTGTTTTTGCGTATAGAGTTTCTCCATCTTCCCCAGCATTGGTGGAGCACTTCCCATGGGAACGGTAGCATGACGGTACCACCTGTGCGGCCCTGTACAGTACAGAAGTTCGAGATGCTGCTTTGTTGGTAGTTTTTTTCAGGAGGAGATTCTCTATTTAAGAAGAACTATTGGGGGAGGAAGTTACCGTGGACGGGACCTGAGGAAAGCATTTGCCTGATCAGTATCTATCATTTTGGAGCTCCTGAGAGGTGCTGGCAAAGCCAGGCCACTCAGTTGGGCCTTGTCTGCGTGCTCATCTCTGTGACCCAGGACTTATTAGCACAGTGCCAAGCATACTTCAGGCTCTGGATAAATACATCGAAAGTAGCTGAATGAATAAACTCCCTGTGGGTGGCTTGCTTGGGGCCTTAAATGCTAGGTTGATAGGCAAATGCCAGTTATTATTTTTATGAGTCGCATTAATGATAAATGCCCAGCAGAGGTCAGAGTATAGTCTCTGGGGCTGAGTCAATCATTTCATCAATAAAACATTAAAGAACATAGAGGAAAAGAGACAGCCAACACCTGCTGGGCACCTCTCATCTCTGCCAGGCATTGTGCTTGGGGCCTCACATGTGTTTCCCTCTGAATACTTGTGACTACCCTTCAGGACATGGAACTATATTCCCAACTGTTCCCTCTCACCTCAGATGAAGTTTATTCCAACACTGATTCTAATTACAAAAGACTCCTCTTTTTCTTCTCATTCTAAAAGTTGCCTCATTTCATGCAAACCAGCTACTGTATCAGAACTGAGAACTCAACTGAGAACTCAGATTAGAGGATTCATCGAAAATAATCCAAATGGACTGAATTCTCCAAGGTATTTAAAAATGAGAACTGGCAGGTAACTGCCCACCTCGAATGCACACAGCAAGGTGGTCTGCACTTCTAAGCAGACACCTCACTACTCAAAGGAGGCTTCATGGATTCTCACTACTAGTTCTCTCCTATTTCCTTAATATGTCTAAGCAGTGTGAAATCAATATCCATCCTCTCATCTAGAAAATGGTTCAACATGATCGTGGGCAGTGGCTCTCCAAAAATTTCTGATCAGCCTATAGAGGTCACCTCTACAAAAGACAGAGAAGAAGTCTACTTTCTATATGGATCAATATGTGGGGGCCTTCTTGTAAAATCTGCTGACAAAGTCAGATAGGAAATAGGATATTACGTCTCCATGAGACAAGCACTTTTATTAAAATAAACCCTAGCCCCAGAACACTCCACAACAAACCACCAGTAACCAGCCTCCATGATCAAGACACCCGACAGCCAGATGTAAGCCCTTCAAACCAGTCCCCTTACATTTGATGGTCATCTTTTTATTTTTTTCTTTTTGGAAGGTCTGTTAGAAGCATTTGAGAGGGGTTGGGTAATGCTCTTGGTAGCTGCTAGGCACCACTTTAAGCTTTAATGAGTATGGTATTGTCAACTCATAAATCAACCCCAGCCCACTCTCCCTTCCAATGGCTGCAGAGACTCCTCCAAACACAGCCAGCAAGCTCTGAGTGGTAGAACCAGTTCCTCTGACATCTAGAACATCTGGTTCAGTTAAGGAGTTGAAAGGAGATTCTGGTACCCCAAAGCATTTTTATGGGGCTTGCAAAGTAGTTAGGAGAGAGATATTAGTTCCAAAAAAAAGAAAAAAGATAGCGTTATGAGGCCACTGCACACATTTAGAGGTTATTCCCTGGGGTTGGGGGGGGGGTACTCTTTACATTTTTTCAAAAGACTCCAAGAAACCTGATTTAAGTCAGAAAAGTGAAACAAAGGTTGGCTAGCCACAGAAAAGTAGTCAGATGATGAAATGCAGAGCAGAACAGAGCACAGATGGTTATCAGGAAATCAGAAGCTCCGTGGGTATTTCACTCCTAGGCGGGCATTTCACCAGTTGCGCTCTGTGACAAAGCCAGCAGTGTGGCTGGGCTCCCTGAGGAGAGAGTCCTGGCAGGATAGGGCCTCTGGGCAGCAGCACAGTTGTTTTGTTCAGCCTGAGCCTATACCAAGACAGGGTCTGATCTAAGGAGCCTGCATGAGGCTTTACAGCAAAGAGAGCGAGCTGGAGGTAGGGGGTAGGTGAGTGGCCCTAAAACCAACTATTTCGTTCCCCTTGAAATCTGAGTTTGGAAATCGAGACCCTCATTTCTCCCAAGTGACACTGCTGATCTGCACCCCGACTGGTTTCTCTGGAGGAGGATGGTCCCTTCTAACACCTCAAATGTCTGAGCCAAGGTACAAAGAGCAAGAGCCCCACACTTCTCCCCACTGGTGCAGAAGGGGAGGCAAGCAGGTCACTCTGCCTTGTCACTGACCTGCTGTGGAGGGTGGAGTCGGTGAGGACGGGGATGTGAGAGGTGAGCTGGCCCCAGATCCTGCTAAGAGAGAAAACAGAGAAAACCCTCATGGGGACCAAAGAAAGACATCTGGAATGTGGCCTGAGCTGGGACCCACCACTGTCTGAACCTCTGCACTTGGCTCACGTGTGGACCTGGTGGGAAAAGGCAGGCGGGACAGAGTGCAGGGACTGGACCCATGACTGCAGGCGTCCACCGCAGTGCAGGGCACGTCTCCTTCCCCAGGCCTCGCTGCCTCCCACTGCTCCCCACAGCCTGCCTGGTTTGAAATCAGCTTTGTGCCATCCAACAGTTTATGCAATTAGCTATAGCCTCTCTTGTGGACCCAACCCCTATCCCGGGGTAATGAACGACAAATGAGAGAGCCACAGCAGAACAGGTGACAGAGGGGCGCAGGGCACTCTGGTGGAGGCCTCCTCAAAGGAAGCGAGAGTTCTCCAGCGCATCCACCCGGCAATGCTCCCTGTGGAGTGCCGTTTTACCAGCAGGCACACCAAACTGGATAGGATCAGCCTCCTCAGTGTGTGGATTTCCCAGGCTTTTTCTTACCTGAAGTTCAGCAAATACCCTTATTTACAAAATAAGGTGCATATTCCCATAAGTTGTATGCTTTTCCTGGACCTAGTAACATTGTTATATTTCAAATATTCCCAAATTCCCCAGCATCACTTCCACTGCTCAGAAATCCCCAGAATACACCCTCCTGACTTAAACCTGGAAGTAGCCCAGTGAACAAATAGAATAGCCCACACAAGCCCCTTCCCTCACATGGATGTCCTAGCGAAGGACTACCAGAGCTCCCTGCAGGTAACTGAGACCTCGCCCCTTGAGGCCACCACCTGCCCTGGGGGCGCCTCCTGCCACCAGCTCTCCCATCATCCACATCACAGACACTGAGCACAAGGAGAAATGTCCTAATTAAACCATCCCTCCCCCCGGCTGAATCCCTTTCCACTATTTGCAATATTCTCTCATCTTCTATAAAACATGGGAGGTGTTTTACTGAAAAAGATGGCAAAATCCAGCCCACTGTGATAGGACACTGCTTATAGTGCTAACATGGGTTTTAAAGGGGAGAAGGTTTGCATTTGTGACTCAGTGGGATCTGGAGATGATCTATACATTTCTATCAACAGCTTCCTGGCTTTCCTAAATTCCTTGAGGTGGTGTCTTGGAGTCCTTAGCCTCCCACCTGGCTGCATCTGGCATAAGTGAAGTGAAGTGAAAGTTGACTCTTTGCAACCCCAAGGACTATACAGCCCATGGGATTCCCCAGGCCAGAATACTGGACTGGGGAGCCTTTCCCTTTTCTAGGGGATCCTCCCAACCCAGGGATCGCACCCAGGTCTCCCACATTGCAGGCAGATTCTTTACCAGCTGAGCCACAAGGGAAGCCCAAGAATACTGGAGTGGGTATCCTAGCCCTTCTCCAGCAGATCTTCCTGACCCAGGAATTGAACCGGGGTCTCCTGCATTGCAGGTGGATTCTTTACCAACTGAGCTATGAGGGAAGCCCCTATGTATCTGGCATAGAGCCCTGCAAGCAGGCAGGTGGAGACACTGAGCCAGGCTTTCTCCACTTTATAAAGAAGCAGACATCAGACAGAGTGTCTGCCAGTGTGACAGGCTGACTGAAGACTCGAGTCTCAGGCTAATGATGAAAATGACTGGCCCATGTCCATTCCATCAACCATGAGAAAACAGACCTCCAACTCTGAAATTATGCACCAGCCACAATAGCCTCCAGCCCCTTCCTCCTCTCCCAGCCTCCATCCCCAGGGAGCCAGCCCTGGTCCTCACACGGACCTCCAGGGGCTCCTTCTCCTCCCTGCTAGCTCCCCCTGAGCCCTTCTCTGGCTTGACTCTCCAAGCAGTGGTGCTAGCATAGTTTCCACCCTCCCGGAGTCTAGAATCTTCTCCCACCCCAACTCTTCTAGCTCCAGCTCTACCTACACAGCCTGCATCCTCTGGTGGCGGCCAGCCCAGCCTTTAGGTCTAGCACACCCCTCACTTCTTCTCTTGCCCCTGGCAGATGTCTTCCTCACTGACTTCCCTGAAAAGGTCTGAGAAGGCATGGTCTGTGAACACCCTTAATTTCCTCTCTCCCTTCTACTTCAAATGCCTCTGCCTCTTCACCTACTCCACTTGCTCCTGACACCAGGAAAGGATGCATGGGTTTTCTCCAAGGCTGAGACTGACAGCTGGGCTCTTGATCCTAACTCCGTGGCCTTCCAGCACCCTCTCACCTTGCCTCCCTCAACAATCACTCTCTCTTTTGCATCTTCAGGTTCTCTGTCTCTACTGGGTCCTTATCCTGACTGGAAGTATGTGCAACTATCCCTCAACCTAAAAAAACAAAAAAAAATCCCCTTCCTTTGGCCTCCAGGGCTGAGCCAAAGCTGCACCTATGAGGATGAAACCTTCCCTTCTCCATGTGGAACTCCACTTCACAGACTCAAAAGGCAGAACAACTGCAAGGTCCCAGGGGGTCCCTTGATCTGATCTCCAGAGATGGGGACATGAAGGCCCAAAGCCAGCTGGGTGGGGCAGGGACAGTGCTCTCTGTGCCTTGCTCGCCCTTCTGGAATGTTCCTTTTTCGATCCCCGCACACTGGGAAGACCTCTCCTTAATGGAGGAGGGCGTGCCCTTCTGCCACGTGGGGAAAGAGCGGAGGGCAGGCTTTAGGGCCATTTCAGTTAGTGTAGCCTCTCCTGATAAGCAGGAGGCCTTGCACTGCATTACTGGGTGGGGTTTTATTCCAGGGCTGATGCTCATCTTTGACAGATCGAGTCCTGTGATCGGTGAAGAGGCTCGTTGCCCGTTAAGCTCTGAAGTCCCTTCTAGTACATGAGTCCTGTGAGACTTTCAATGCTATGGCAACTCCTCCCTGGGAACAGAGTTCTTTTGTTTTCTGTAATTGTCACCACACCACCTAGTAGAACCCAGGAACTCTTTTTTTTTTTTTTTACTTATTTTATATTGGGGAATAGCCAAATTAACAATGTTATAAAAGCTTCAGGTGGACAGCAAAGGGACTCAGCCATACATACGCCATTCTCCCCCAATCTCCCCTCCCACCCAGGCTGCTACAAAGCACTCAGCACAGTTCCCTGTGCTATATACAGTAGAAGAACCCAAGAACCTAGACTCCTGGTACTAATCTTTGGGACCCAGGCCCCACTATAACCTATAATCAGTTACCTGAATTATTGGAGTTGCTGTATTTTGCTGAATGTTCTTCATTATTTTCAACAGCAGATCGTTTTGACTTCTTTAAAAAAAAAAGAAAGGGGGGAGGAAGCAAAGAATGAACATACCGGAATAAAAACATTTTATAGGCACAGAGTTATAAAC
This sequence comes from Bos mutus, assembly GCF_027580195.1. Taxonomy (NCBI): domain Eukaryota; kingdom Metazoa; phylum Chordata; class Mammalia; order Artiodactyla; family Bovidae; genus Bos; species Bos mutus. The sequence continues at coordinate 43,214,906 of NC_091638.1, forward strand.
TAGCTACACACAAGGTCATATTGGGCCTCATAACAGTGAAGAAGCCACAAGCCAAAACTAAAGGGAGAAATAAAAACCAAGAATGCTGAGTTTACAATCTCAGGCCAACCCTTCCCCACAATTACAGTAAGGCCATCATCAGGCCAGCAAGCCAGGAAATTCTATGGTCCGTTTCTCTGCTGACACTATTATATGGTTTTTGTTGAGAAGCAGCTAACCAGCCATCTGTAAAGTTTAAGCTTTCAGAAAGATATAGCACAGAGATCTGTCATGAACTAAATGCACGTCATTGACCTAGAACTTTCTTCACGTGGAGTCAAGCATTCACAAGAAAGAATTCACAGAGACATCAGGCTTACCTTTCGAGCTAAAATCTTCCTCCTTTTCCTTTCTTCTTCAGATCCATGGTGAGACTGAGCTCTCGTCAGTCTTCGATGCTGGTGGATCTTTAAGAGACCACAGTTCACCACAAATGTAAGCATATCCTACGCTAATGAAAATTTCTACCATGTTTCACCAAATCAAATTATCTGGATGAAAACGCTTTCCGTGCTCAGCCTGTCTGCCTCCACACTGGGTCTGGATGTCGGGGAGAAGAGTATGCCAGCAGATGAAGACTGTTCCCTCTGCACCCCCAGGTCCTTACATGCCTTTCCCTCTCAGAGAAAATGAGTGTGGCCCCCAGAACCATCAGAGTATGAAACATGTATGACCCCCCAACCACCCAGTCTGCCCAGTCATAAAGAGTGACCATCCTTTGTGAACACGTTTGTTTCTGCCACAGGCTGAGCTCTCTGCAGGTAGGACTGTGAAGTGTTCAGTTGTCTCACAGCACTGAACACAGAGCCCGGTCCAGAGCAAGTATGCAAGACATGTTTATGGAATGAACGATCTGTTAAAAGTAAATCACTGTGATCACCACAGCAGAGGATGGGGATGCTAAAACACCAAAAGACAAAGAGGAACTATTAGCGGTTTACCTGTTTCTGTTCTTCAATCAGTCTCTTTTCTATACATTCTTTGGCAATTCTCAATGCCTCTTTTAACTTTGTGGGGATCTGAAAAAAGAGAAAGTACATAATCTACAGAGGAAACTGGCTGGAGGTTCTCTCAAGTCATGGTTTGAATGAAGAAATGGCTGCTCATCAAGGAGGATTCCTGGAAGGAAATCACTTACAAGCCGTCCACTTCACTCCTATCCTGCCCACTCTTGCTATCCCAACCCACTCACCTCATTAGCATTTTTCAGCAAGAAGTATATTACTAAATGAACACATAAACATGATGGATAATTTCAAGTGTGTCAATTCTCAAGGGATCCCAAATTACCTAAACGATCTTGAAGGTTGGAACCTAAGGCCTCACACTCCCTGATTTCAAAAATCTATTGCAAATAAATAAATTTATATCAAAAACCTATTGTAAAGCTACAGAAAAGAGTGTGATACTGGCATAAAGACGGACCTATGGAACAAAGAGACAACCTAGAAGGTGATGCTTGAAAGTGCTGCACTCAATATGCAAGCAAATTTGGAAAACTCAGCGTTGGCTACAGGACTGGAAAAGGTCAGTTTTCATTCCAATCCCAAAGGAGGGCAATGCCCAAGAATGTTCAAAGTACTGCACAACTGTGCTCATTTCACATGCCAGTAAGGTTATTCTCAAAATCCTTCAAGCTAGGTGTTAGCAGTACATGAACCGAGAACTTCCAGATGTACAAGCTGGGTTTAGAAAAGGCAAGGGAACCAGAGATCAAATTGCCAACATTTGTTGGATTATAGAAAAAGCAAGGGAATGCCAGAAAAACATCTGCTTCTGCTTCATTGACTACACTAAAGCCTTTGACTGTGTGAATCACAACAAATGTGGAAAATTCTTAAAGAGATGAGAATACCAGTCCATCTTACCTGAATCCTGACAAACCTATATGGGGGTCAAGGAGCAAGAGTTAGAACAAGACACAAAACAATGGACTGGTTCAAAATTGGGAAAGGAGTACAACAAAGCTGTACAGTGTTACCCTGCTTATTTTAACTTACATGCAGAGTACATCATGTGAAATGCCAGGCTGGATGAAACACAAGCTGGAATCAAGACTGCCAAAAGAAATATCAACAATCTCAGATATGTGGATACCACTCCAATGGCAAAAATGAAGAGGAACTAAAGAGCCTCTTGATGAGAGTGAAAAAGGATAATGAAAAAGCTGGCTTAAAATTCAACATTCAAAAACTAAGATCATGGCATCCTGTCCCATCACTTTATGGTAAATACAAGAGGAAAAGTTTAAAGCAGTGGCAGATTTTTTTTTATTGGGCTCCGAAGCACTGTGGATGGTGACTGCAGCCAGGAAATTAAAAGACACCTGCTCTTTGGAAGGAAAGCTATGACAAACCTAGACAGTATATTAAAAAGCAGAGACATCACTTTGCCAACAAAGGTCTATATAGTCAAAGCCATGGTTTTTCCAGTAGTCATGTACGGATATGAGAGTTGGACAATAAAGACGGCTGAGTGCCAGAGAACTGATGCTTTCAAATTGCAGTGCTGAAGACCTTGAGAGTCGTTTGGACTGCAAGATCAAACCAGTCAATCCTAAAAGAAGTCAAACCTGAATATTCATTGGAAGGACTGATGTTGAAGCTGAAGCTCCCAATACTTTGGCCACCTGATGCAAAGAGGTGATTTACTGGAAAAGACCCTGATGCTGGGAAAGATTGAGGTCAGGAAGAAAAGTGGGCAACAGAGGATAAGATGGTTGGTTGGTACCACCAACTCAGTGAACATGAATTTGAGTAAACTCCTGGAGATAGTGAAGGACAGAGGAACCCGGCATACTGCAGTCCATGGGGTTGCAAGAGTCAGACATGACTTAGCTACTGAACAAGAACAACAAATTCTTCAAAAAATTTAACTTTAAAAAAGCTTTGAGTAGGTACTATGCAGTGATATGGTTCAAAACTCAGTAGGCATAAAAAGGGTATATCCACAGAAAAAAGCATCCCACCTAGTCCCCCTCCATGGAGACAACCAACATCACCAGTCTCTTGTATATATTTCCAGAAAGAAAACAGACACACAAGAGATTAACATGGTTTTTAAGATCACAGTATCTTTGCCACAGACTCTCTAGCTTGGGGGAAGAACAAGGGCTAATGATAACCCCTGGGCTGGACTACTAGACTTGAGGAGAGTATATTTACAAGGCTGAATGCATTTCCGGAAGAGCTTCAGTAAAAAAGACATGAATTCCAAAGTTTTTCCTTCGCTCCAACTTCAGATCCAAAGAAGCTATTCTTTCTGCTGTGTGCTATTCGTAGTCACTCAGTCATGTCTGACTATTTGCAATCCCACGGACTAGCCCACCAGGCTCCTCTGTCTATGGGGATTTTTCAGGCAAGAATACTAGAGTGGGTAGCCATGCCCTCCTTCAGGGGATCTTCCCAACTCAGGGATCAAATCCAGGTCTCCTGCACTATAGGTGGATTCTTTACCATCTGAGCCACCAGGGAAGCCCCTTCTAACTGGCAAAATAGGACAGCAGAAAGCCTCTCCCTTGCCTATAAAGTCTTCAGACACCACCTTGTTTGGTGTTTTCTTTCTTTTTTCCCAGTAAATTTAATTTCATTGTAAGATTATGGGTTTGGGGGGACTGTAGAAAGGAGAAAGAGAATTACCCTTCATTCTACCACCCAAAGGTTTTCCTTTGGCTCAGTGGTAAAGAATCTGCCTGCAATGCAAGAGACGCAGCCTCAATTCCTGGGTCAGGAAGATCCCCTGGAGAAGGAAGAGGCAACCCACTCCAGTATTCTTGCCTTGGAAATCCCATGGACAGAGGGGTCTAGAGAGCTCCAGTCCAAATGGCTACAAAGAGTCGGACATGACTGAGCATACTCGCAACACCCTACTATCCAAAACAATGCTAAAAGTGAGCGCTGAGGGGGGCCCAGCCCTGTACTAGGTATTCTGGATCACCTCAGTTGTCCACTGACAGCTGTCAGGTTTTACTCACCAACTCTACACGAGTAAACATAGACCCACAGAACAGGTCTTTGCCCATACATCAGCGGCTTTCAAATGGGGGTGATCTTGCCCTCCTCCCCTCTATAGGGGACAGCTGGTAACATCTGGAGGCAGTTTTGATTGCCACACAATGTGGAGGTGGAAAAGGAGTACCACTCCCCTCTAGTGGGGTCAGAGGCCAGGGTGCTGCTCAACATCCCACAATGCACAGCGCAGCCCCAGCAGTAAAAACCGACCTGGTCCAAAGAGTCAAATGTCATGGAACCTTTGGGAGGTGATTAGAGGCTATCACCAAAGCAAATAAGGCATCAACTTGGTTTTGGGGAGCTCTAAATCTCCTGCTGTTTCCACAACACTGCATAGCATGGCTACTTCCCAGGATACTTGCTTCCAGTCCTTATTCTAGACAGAAGTATTTTTTCACACTATTTTTGTTTTGGCCATACCACACAGCATGTGGGATCTTAATTTCCTAGCCAGGGATCGAACCTGTGCCCCTGCATTGGAAGTGCAGACCCATAACCGATGGACTGTCAGGGAAGTCCCTACACACTGTATTTTATATTCTGCTTTCCTCCCTTAGCCCAAATAATAATCACTTTCCATGCTACTAGAATGTCTTCGTAAATTTCACTTTCATTAGATAAAACACACTCAATCCATGTACTGTAAATTATTAAACTACTTCAAGATTGTAAAACATTTAGATTCTTTTCAATTTTTCTTTATGTAAAATGAAAAATGTTGCTGGCCATTCCTCTTCCTCAAGGATTAAGCTGCAACCCACTGCAACTGCCCACCCCTGGGGGTTGGGGGGTATAAGAACTCAGGGTGGAGAAAAACAGGAAAGCAGACCCTAGAGAGTTAAGATGCACACCTAAGGAAAATTTTCAATGACCCCAGATTCCTGCATCTTTCATACCAAAAAAAGCGATTAAAATCATTAACTAGAGATGTTTGTCTTTTGTGATTAGCAGCAATCTTTTTATGCTTGACTACAAGTGGTTTTTCCAGCAAAAAGTTCATACATATTCTGGCTGCTCCCCTGCCTCTTCACAGTTGTTCCTTAGAGCTGTGAGAGAGGCTGTTCCCCAGCTATTGTCCTCACTTAGGTCCCCCAAAATCAATAAAAACACTCTTAAGTATGTGTTTTCCCACTCCACATCTATTATAAATATTGTATCTTCTCTTTATTGAATAAAAAACTAACTTTCTAAGAAAACATTCATGACACAAACCAAGAAATGATATAATTTGTTTTACCTTAAACTGTGGCTTTTCGGAAGTTGTAAGCAGAACATCACTGAATAATCTGTAAAGAAAAGAAACAGAAATATCTTTCTTAAGCAAGGTGTACTTTCAGAACAGAACCAGAGCAGAATGAGACAACATTTTTAGCCCATCAAGTCCCCCACCCCCACATTGCCCCCAGCCCCGGTCCAACCTACCACCTCAGGTTTATCAATAAACTCAAAGGAGTTTCCAGGCCACCCACAGTGACCTCCAGAAACCCCAACTCCCCATTATTTCCGAGCTCAGCAGGAGGGCTGGGTCAGCTTTGTAGGGAAGGTGACTTCCCCACTGAGTGGCAACAGTCTTCTCATGTAAATTAATTCACATTTTGAAAAGAAATTTGCAAGTTACTTATTATGGTTATGAAAAGTCAAAGTGTTAGTCACTCAGACTTGTCCCAGCTCTGTGGCCTCATGGACTGCAGCCCAGCAGGCTCCTCAGTCCATGAGATTTCCCAGGCAAAAATACTGGAGTGGGTTGCCATTTCCTTCCAAACCTGGGGCCCCAGGACTGCAGGCAGATTCTTTACCCCTCAGCCACCCACCACAGAACCCATTATTTATATTATACTGCAATTAATATATGCAGCAGATATTTCTAAACAGAATGATTGATTTTCCTTTTTTTTTTGGTCCCAGAGGAGGATAAAATTTATTCTAGAGCTCAATATAATAAAAATGTGTGAGTAAGTAAAAAGGAATTGTTTTGATTGGAATCCAACAAGATAAAATAATCTTCTTTTAAGGATAAGTAGTGCTTCTCATGCTCTCTTAAGAAGAAATAGCAGCTTTTGGAGAATATCAATTCTCTCCTTGAAAGTATGCTATTAAAAAGAATAGTGTGAGGAATTCTGAACTGTTCTGACTAAATGGTTGTTTGGGCACTGCCCAAATGGTTCGGCGTAAGTCTCTCCTTACGCCGCTTTTGAAAAAGGGTAACTACATCTCAAGTAGAAGAGACAGGGTTAGCGTTTCCCCACAGCGCTCCCTGGGCGGCCTAGAGGTAGAAACAAAACTCTCCCCTTCGAGGCCAAGGGGTCCACTTACTTCCCAGACAACACGTTTTTAACTGAGCAGAATTCACACCTCGCCAAATGCTATCCCAGGCTGAAGCCCACAGGGTAGAAAGACTTAAGTGAAGGAAAAAAAAAATTGGATTCGCTTTAGAACTGGAAGGCTGGGAGGAAAACGTAAGCGCTTTGGAGCAGGGGGTGCAAATACAAACCCAAGTAAACTGACGTGGATAGAGGCCGTTTCCTAACTACAAAGGCATGTGTTCTACAAGTGAATGGTGAAAATGACTAGAATAATTTTCCCACGTTTGCACTGTTGCTGACTGTGCCTGGTTCACAGAGGCATGCCCCAATGTCAGTGAAACACTGAAAAGTCACATTCACGGGGCAGGGGCTCGGGCTGCTCTGTACAGCGCATCCTCCCCAGGGCCTCGGACTGGAACAGACCCACTGGGACACAGGAATCTGAAGTATCACCGCCTCCCCTGAACTCGGGTTTTATGTACTTTTTTTGTCCTGCCTCATTTCCTCATGTAATTGTTTCCCGAATACCTCTGCTGACAGAGCACTGGGTACATCTCAGAGCACAAAATAGACTCTGCCTAACTATCCTTTAATAAGCACTTCTTAAGTAACTGGGCCTGTACGAGGAATCATCCCAATAAATCCTCCCACCAGCATTCTGAGGTGGAGACTATTATTATCCCCATTTATAGATGAGGAAACTCAGCTTCCAGAGGTTAGGAAACCTGCCCAAGGTCACCTGGGGAAAGCGCTAAAGCTGTGCCCACACCCAGGTCTGTCTAAACTCAGACACATGTTTCTGAACCATCCTGCTGCCTTTCCATGAAGGAGCGGAACATGCACCTTAAAAAAGACCCCAAAGCACTATCTGACCCGCCTCAGTTGACCATTCATCTCTAAGCCCCAGCACAGGGCCTGGCACATGTCAGACATATGCTACCCAGTGAAGAAATGAATAAACACATGCAGGTGAGGCCGAAGCCAGGCAGCCCCCCTCCTGGAGGCCAGACCCTGCCCGACCAGCGCCGAGTGAAGCAGCCACCGCTGTGGGCCGCGCGATGAATGGAAACAGGGCTGCCCCTCTTCAGTACTTCCCAAGTGTGGGGCTGCCATGTGTCCACACACACAATGCCTGCGTGGACAGGGAGAGACACACATGAAGACACACGTGAAGACGACACGGGTGTGAAGACAGAGCAGTCAGACTATGGTGCGCAGGGGCCACGAGGGAAGGTCAGGATGTCATGTAGCAAGTGACCACCGGCAAGCAGGCCACCCAGGCTCTGCGGGGACTGCAGATGAGTCTCTACTGGGCCTGGACACTTGGGCCAGTGGTCCGGGGCTCGACACGGTTAGGAAGGTTACAGCCAAGGCGTGGGATTGACTTACGGCATCTGCAAGAGCCGGGAGACGGTGGGCATGCCATTTTTACAGGCTTCACAAGACAGCGTGGACTCCAACACGGCCACTTAAAATGAACAGACACACGTTTTAGTTCCACAGAACATGCTGGCAAACCCACTTGGTGATGAAAAGTTTGACACCACTTCTCAACAACTGTCTGTGGGCTCATCAGGACAGTGTCAAAACTCTTCACGCACAGACAGATGGCATACGTGGTGGCAGGGGGCGGAGGGGGAAGGGGGGCTGCTGGCAATGCTGACAACTCCCAATGACTCAAAAAAAAAAAGATTTAGGAACCACATGCTGACAGAAAGCTAAGTATATTGCACAGATAATTGGAGGAAGGACTCAAGATATCATTCATAAATGTGTTTGCTCTCATAAAAGAGAAGTAAACACCACACATGAGTAAAATTCTGAACTTGAAAGACATGTCTCTGCTTGCCTGCTTTTAGTCAAAACCAACATACGAAGTGCCAACTGTTGGTATCTCACCATCCAACACCTTGGACAGTGTAAACAGAAGCAGCCAGATTTTTTTTTCCATTCATAATTTGACCACTCAGAAATAACTATTATTAACATTATGCTTTTTACCCACACAAATACACACATTTAATTCTTCACATATCCAAATGAATTCTTACTTTATGTAAAGAGATACATTCAAGGAAACTGGGGCAAACTTCTAAACTTAATATAATACTTGGTTATACCAGGAAAAAAAAAATTATCACAAATGAAAAAGACATTTCATACAGAGCAAGTTTTCACAACTATCGTTTATTACATACAGTCATCCCTCAGTCTCCCTGGGACACTGGTTCAGGAACCTCTCCATCCCTAAATATACTCAAATCTGCAGATGCTCAAGTCTCTTATACAAATTGGTATATAATATTTGCATACAAACTATATACATCCTCCCATATACTTTATTTACAAAAACAGCCAGATTTTTTTTTTTTTTTTTTTGCAGGTCACTTGTTCCATTTCAGCTGTTCAAACTCAACCCAAAGTAGTCTCGGGGCCTGTTCTCGGAACCATCTCACGACACAAAAAAGACGCTGGTGGAGGTTGACCCGAATGCGTGGAAGGTGTGATGTTCCAAGAGCTGCCTTGCCCCCTGCCACCCCCGCCCCAAGGGGTTGTAAGCTGGCTGTTGGGGGGAGGAAAGGGTCCCTGGGTGACTCTGCATCAGCCCTGACATCCCTCCTTCCTACAGGAGCCCCTCAGTGATGCTGGGAGAACTCCTGGATCCAGGGTTTCCTGCCCGCCTTTCCTAATCTGGGCCTGGTGGGCTGTCCTCTGCTGGGTGTCCAGTCTGTGGTTGTCCTCGCAGGTCACCCTCCAGCCTTGGGATACCTCCCGACTCTGCCTGAGTCCACAAGACTGGATGCAAGTTGTCTGCTCCTAGCTTCTGCTTCGACCTCTCACTAGCCATACTTCACATCCTCTTGCTTCCAAAATTCTGATGCATGTTACAGAAGGACTCCTGAGATTTCAGACAGCCTGACAAACAGATGAGCGATCTGAATTTTCAGTGAAATACATTTAAGAAGTTACTTCCGTAACTTCTACTTCCTGGTAAGACTTCCTGGCTATGGAGCACAGTAACTTCCTCTGGACCTTCCCTGGACTCTGGAAAAGGGGATGAGAAGCTCCGAGCATGACCAGGGCCCAGAGACCCTTACAAACCCCATACTGACCCACAGCCATGGATGGTGCAGGAGGGAAGGAGTCTACAGGCACTGAGTCGGGCGGTCGTCCGTAAGTCATTTCATATAGTAAGTGGCCGAAGCAGTGGACGTCCACACTCTCCAATGTCTGCAGAAGAAAAGACAGCAGAAGGCTTTGGCTTTGTGAATCCCTAGCCCTGGGCTTCCACTAAGAAACATGGCCCAGGGGCAACCCCACCCACAACTGGTAGTGACCACTTGAGGCCTTTTGTAAAAGCTCACAAAGCATCGTTTTGAGCAAAAGTCTTGGTCCTACCTTCACGATGATGCACTCAGAGGTTCTACCCTTCCTTGGCCCTGCCCAACCAGCCTCTCAGATATAGCAGTGCCGTGGGAGAGACAGGGCCAACAGGCCTGCCTGCCTCAACCATACCCAACCCTGCTTAGCACACATTTCTTACAGGGACAGATCATGCATCCTGCCGCAGGGATAATTTACACCTAAAAATAAGCCTGCTGTTTCACCACTTTCATCAACTTACATTGATCTTCCTGAACTGTGAGAAATACGATCGGTAGAAGGAAGGAAGGCCCAACAAGGAATTCTCCAGGTCCAGCAGCCGGCAGGTATCCCCATCCAGCATCACGTTGGAAGCGTGAAGATGCCCATAAGGAAATCCCTTGTCATGTAAAAACTTTAGGACCTATGGAAAAGTATGTAGTGGTTACACTCCCCTCCAACTCATTCGACACAAGACAAACTTAAACTTTGCCTTTTCAGTCAATATATTTTGAAACAAGACCAAACCGGTCACCGGGGAGATTCCTAAAGAAAGAGTACATGTCTGTGCATTTCTTTGGAAAAGAGACGGACGCTGAGTGCTTTCCAGCTGTGGACACGCCAAGCCAATCCAAGCCAAGCTCCCTCATTTCCAAAGAACAGAGAAGCAGCCTGTATCTGCTCGGGTTAACAGCTCTGAAGCCAAAAGCCTCTACTGTAAGCACTTTCTCTACCTAAGCACCACATCCCAGCTCTCTTCAGGGCAAAGATCCTCCCGCACAGATGAATAAAGATATCCTGCCAGGGCTTCTGCCAATTATTCAGGAAGAAGGGTTGAGCTGAAAACATCTCTAGTCCTGTCTCACCTCAGAATATATTTGGCTGTTTATTAATAGAAACACATGACAGCCTCCCACAAAAAGAAGCAAACTTTTCAGTTGCCATTTCATAAACAGTGGTTCAGCCAGTGACAGAGACACCTGGATGCAGCCCTGCAAAAGACCTGGGAACCACAGCAGTGCCCTGCGGAAGCAGGTGCCCAGGACGATCCGTTGAGAACCGGAAGAAAAGTATTACAGCTTTTCTGGTTTTTGTTTTTCATTTATTTATTTTTTAACTTTTTGGCCATGCCGTGTGGCATGTGGGATCTTAGTTCCCGGACCAGAGATGGAACCTGCCACCCCTTGAGTTGGAAGTACAGTCTTAACCACTGAATCACCTAAGAAGTCCCCTGTCTGTTTTGATTTTAATCTCATTCTTTCTTAACTTATACTGGACAAAATACATTACTAATAGAATATATATAATATATATGTATATAAATTAAACATATATAACATGGGAGTGTTTATGCTTAAATTGTTTTCACTGATAGGGTTGCATAATCCAAGAAGTTTGGTGAATGCTGCTCTAGAGAGTGATGTGGGAAAGGCTTTTTCACGTTAGCTTTACTTCTGTAAGGGGGCCAGTGGTTACGTATAGGATATAACAAAAGCAAGAATCTTGGCACAAAGATAAATCAACCAGAAATAACACAAAACTTGGTATTCACACAATAAAGTTCTTAAAAATCACACAGTAATTTAGGAATTTCCAATAGCTAAGATTTTGGAACTGTGTTGGTCTAGATTACTGCTTTAGTCTCAAATATTTGCTTTTGGGGGTAAAATATGACAATGCCACCAGTTTGTATGTGACCAGATAATTTCAACTATTTTAGATATTGCCTGAAAACTTTCCCAAAAGAATACTGGGATGCTCGGTGAAATTCCAGTGCAACTTAAACAAAAGTCAGATACCTCTTACCTCTAATACTTGCCGCCCATATGTTTTTATTTGCTGGAGTTCAAGGCCTTGAACCTTCTTAGGGTTGCAGTACTTCTTCAGGAATGGGTCTTTTGGTTTTGCCTTTGGAAAGGAACAAAGAGCACATAAGAAGGCAGTATAGACGTTGAACTCTACACGCACATGGCCTCCTTGAACAGACAGGACACACTAAGGGGCTGGGGGCATCAGATGAGTCCAGCTGGCAGGACGTGGACTGTTAAATACAGCAGCCTGCACAGTTAATAGAAAGAGGCTGACCAGGGTTCCAGCCTTTTTCTAGTCCAGTGAAAATGTGCCTGGTCTTCACTTTAGCAGACCCCAAAGTCTTGTATACTGTTAGAATTCTTCAGTATTGCTTTTTTTTAAAAAAAAAAACCACATAGCAGTGTTAATTATGGGTTTCCCAGGTGGAACTAGTGGTAAAGAACCCGCCTGCCATTGCAGGAGACATAAGAAACATGGGTTTGATCCCTGGGTTGGAAAGATCCCCTGGAGGAAGGCATGGCAACCCACTCCAGTATTCCTGCCTAGAGAATCTCATGAACAAAAGAGCCTGGTGGGCTACAGTCCACAAGGTAGCACAGAAACAGACACAACTGAAGTGACTTAGCAAGCGTGCAGTGTTAATGATATTTATTATGTTGTGTTTTACACCTCTAGTATTTACCCATCTTACTCTTTTAACTGTCTTCATCTAATTTCCCTTAAATATCCTCTCCTACCTCTATTAACCACAAATCTGATCTCTTTTTCTACGAGTTTGTAAAGCTTCTCAGTATTCCTTTAAAAAAAAATTTAAACTTTAAAACTGACCTAAGAGCAGCCTACAATCTAATGAATATAATCGTGAAATGCTCAACCTTTCCTCGTGTGCGTAAAGGAATGCTCTTTAGCCAAACTGGGTAGTTTCTATTGCTAAAATAAATTCAAATTCCAAATAAAATTAAAATTAAATCCTCAGGGCCTAGCTTCTAGAAGCTTAGGGTTCAAGTATCAATCACAGGCTCTTAAGGGATTTGAGAACTTCTTGATGACCAGGAACTTGCACCAGCAGTACCTTGTAGATCAGGTCCTTCAAGGTTCCTTTCTCATTAAACATTCTAATTAGCAATGCTGAGGATTCGTTAGCTGTGGCAAAGGTAACACGATAGATGTAAGGGTGCTGCGAAAACAAAAAAAAAAGGAAATTCACATTTAATCTGCATCAGCATCTAGGTTCCTTTTAGATCCAGGATCTGGTTATACAGAATCAATTGCCAGCTTGGTAGTTTAATTGCACGTAAACGCAGAATGTTCCCTGAACACATGATACTTTCAAGTTATCAGATGATCAATTACTAAATCATTTTTTAGATGAGAGAAGTAAGGTAAACTACAGTGATTAAGCAAAGTGGCTAGAAGTTAAGCTCTCCAAGGGAAGGTATCTGCTTTAACGTGGTCTCACAGTTCAGGTGACAGGAAAGGTGGTTTTAATATTCTCCCTCTGTAAATTGGTAAAAAAAATAAATAAATAAAAAGAAAAACAGCCAAATTCTAGAGCAGCCAAGTGGGAACCAGGACACATGTGTCTCCCCTCACAGTGCTGCCTAACACTCCACACTGCTGTCTGGGGATAAGCCAGGGAGCACGACAGCCAGAAAACAAGCAATGGCAGCATCTTTCAGCACCGTGGCCTTTTCCAGGGCAGTGAGCATGCGTCTTCCTGTCCCCCCTGGAGTGTGCAGTCTGAGTGACACTGCCCTCCTGAGAGGCGGACATGGGTGTCAACAAAGCAGGGTGGGGAGTAAGGCAAATTATTTAATGATTAAAAGAAAAGTCCTCATGTGACCTGGAATTGTGGATACATGGACCAACTGACTTCAAGTATTACAATGGCCTTGAGCTCAAAGGAGTACCAGGAAGATTTAAACCCTTGGGAGCTGGATTGTGTGAGGATTGGATGGGAATGGGATGGAAGGGGGTGCCCAGGGAAATACAGAAAATTGATCATGAAGTTCCTCCTGATCATCACAACAAAGCAATTGTTGTGGATATTTTCATGGCTTTACTGAAATACAATTCACATCCCAATATAATTCACCTGTTTAAAGTATACAACTCAATGGTTTTCAATATATTCAGAGCTGTGTGACTATCACACAGTCTAATTTTAGAACATTTTCATCAACGCAAAATGAAACCCAATGAATAAAATAAAAATCCTTGGAATTCATACTGATATAAATAAAGAAAAGAGAACATGAAGCTCTTCCTTATAGTAGAATGACAACCAGTAAATATAAGAGAAATGATGGAGTCAGAAAATCTAAAAAAAAAAATAAAAGAAAATCTCTATGAATGCTACAGCTAGTGGGTTTGATAAAGACGGAGAAGGCAATGGCACCCCACTCCAGCACTCTTGCCTGGAAAATCCCATGGACGGAAGAGCCTGGTGGGCTGCAGTCCATGGGGTCGCTAGGAGTAGGACACAACTGAGCAACTTCTTTCACTTTTCACTTTCATGCATTGGAGAAGGAAATGGCAACCCACTCCAGTGTTCTTGCCTGGAGAATCCCAGGGATGGGGGAGCCTGGTGGGCTGCCGTCTATGGGGTCGCACAGAGTTGGACACGACTGAAGCGACTTAGCAGCAGCAGCAGCAGCATGCTACTTATATAGTCTCAAAAAAAAAAAAAAAACTCCCTACAATTGCTTATTAATTAGTTCTAGTTATCTTATAAAAATAACTAAGGATGGGTACAAATGTTCAGCTAAAATTGTTCACCATGGCGTTTTTTAAAAAAATAAGAGCAAAAAACTAGAAGTGATCCACATGTCTAGTGGATTAGCTGAGTGAATGAGGTATGGCCAATGATAATTTTATGCAGTCAGTAATAATGATGTATTATACTGAATTTATTAACAACAAAAGATGTTCATGGGTATACCACTAACAACAACAAAAATCAAGCTTTAGAACAGTATCTATTTTTTCAAAAATAATCATGTAAGAGAGTTCCTTGGTGGGCCTAGTCATTAGGATTCTGGGCTTTCATTACTGTGGCCTTGATTCAATTCCTGTTTGGGGAACTAAGAGCCCACAAGACACAAGGCACAGCCAAAAATAAAATAAAATTCTAGAGAAGTAACAATTGAACATGACACTTTGGCCCATACTTCAGGTTACTTGGAATTATGGGCAAATTTTATTTTATTTTTCCCTATCTGTGCTTTCTGACTTTCTGCTATTAATATGCACCACTAGCCTTGCATTATCTTCTTTTTTAAAAAAGCATATCCAAGAAAAGAAATTTAGGATTGAGTGCTCACAGCCTGTGTGACACAACCTATCACACTCAAAGACCACAGTATTTTTCTCTGCCAGGTATCACACCTCATGAAACACATGGTCTTGCTAGCTTGACAAGACATTCTCTTCAAAAACACTAACTCAATTTTCTCTGGCCAGGTTAGTCTTTTCCTTAAGAATATCTGCATATCTTTTGAAAGACATTCATGAGGTTCTTACCACTGAAAGCCTTGGATTAGAATCCCTTTTCCAGTTAATCCAAATCTGCATCAGTTCTGCTTTCTCAGGCTGGAAACAGATCTCTCAACTCACTGATAATAAACATCCTCACCAGGAACAAGAGGCTCAGAGAAGTGGGTGCTTTCCTACTCTGATATTTGCTTAAAACACAAAAATACTATTTTGGGATTCCCTGACAATCCAGTGGTTAAGACTCTGTGTTTCTACTGCAAGGGGTGCGAATTAGATCCCTGGTAGGGATCCTGCATACCACTTGGTGTGGCCAAATGAATAAAAAAATTAAATAAATTACCACATTTTGTGGGTGGTCTGGAAGTCATGAATGTCATTTAAATGGCCAATGGTCTGTGGGAGTAGCCCTGAGCACTTCTAGTCTGAAGAGAAATCCACTCTACCTCTCCATTCTCAAGCCTGTAGAGTGTTTCCAGCTCCACCCACCCACAATAAAACATTGTGAATCTGTCATCGGCATCAAGAATAACAGAAGGACTTGTACTCACCAAACAGGAAGGCAGAAGTTTGATTAGACACTGAAAATCTTTATCTGACAGATACTTGTCTGGACCAAGGTCAGCCTGCAAACACGGGAGGAAATATCAGGGTGCTGTTTTGGTCATCAAAAGAAAAATTCCTTACAAGCCTTTCCTTAAAAAAAAAAAATCTGTCCAAATACATGACTATAAACCGAAGATGAAAACCACAGTAATCCGTGTTGCCTCATGGCCTTTCTGGAGTACATAAACATACAAATACTAGCACCTAACTGTAATGTTACCTAATTTTATTAACCAAGTGTATCACTAGAGCTCTCAAAGTGATAGATAAAACAAAAATAATGCTCAAGCATTAAAAAAAAAAAACCGCCAAAGTGTCAGTCCTAAAGAGGTTCAAAAAAACTATTTTAAGCTGTTCGTATTTCTTTCCAAACGTTTACTAGCTGATGAAATGTAGTCACACTGGTATTACCAAATGCATAAACAAAGTGACTGAAAATGACTCTTCGATGTATGACTAAGGGGCCACTCCAGTGTTCTTGCCTGGAGAATCCCAGGGACGGAGGAGCCTGGTAGGCTGCCCGTCTATGGGGTTGCACAGAGTTGGACACGACTGAAGCGACTTAGCAGCAGCAGCAGCAGCAAGGGGCCCTTTACATCTCTCGGCAGCACAGTACAATTTTGTCTTGTCAGTTCTCTTGCTTTTTCATAAACCCACCTGAAGTCCCTGAAATTAGTCTAAAGCAAAACAAAACAAAATTAGCTTACCCAGCTTAACACTAGCCGTTCCTTTGGCTGGTTTTTAATCTTCATCAAGAAATATTTCTTCCTTATCCTCCAACCTGTCATAAAAGGAGATGTGTTTATAGCTACATGATCTAACACCAACTGATTCTGTTTTACTGACCAAATAATTAATAAAAGTTAAGTTCAGAAATATGATTCATAGATATATAGGAACCTGTAAGCAACCATTTGGCAATACTGAAATAGTAAAAGCTGCACTAAAATAAATAAAAAAATAAAAGAAATTACTCATGGAAAAAGGAAAACAGCACTTCAGTTTAGATTTAATGGAAAAGATAAGAGGAATGAATGATGGTTCTGAAACTTAGTTACCACCATCCAAATCCCCAGATGCGTCTGTAACCAAGATTCATTCACCAATAAAAGTTAAGGACTGAATCCTCAAATAGTATGGAAACACAAAAAAAAGACATCACCTGCATTCCTTATACATTTTACCTGCATAAAAGCTTTTCTGGGATACTTATAAGAAAGCATGACAAAGAACCCAGTTCTGTCTGTGATCCTTTTTTAACACAATGGGCACACCAGTTTCTCACCTATGTCTTTCAATGGTTCTACCACCTCCCACTTTGGCTCTGATCGGAAGAACATGGAAACATGTTGTAAGGCAATCTCTGCAAAGATATTTTGGAAACGTATTTATTAGACAAACATATCAGGAAAGTGCCATACGCTTAAGATGTTATTCTTGCAAGTGAAATTCTTATGGTCTATGACCTTCTTTAAAAATTTAATTATAAAAAAATGAACACAGAGTAAATAAAACATGGGACTCTAGATTGGATCCTGGAACAGAATAACAACATTAATGAAACATCTAATCAAATCTGAATAAAACTATAATTAATAGTAATGTGTGAATGCTAATTTCTTAGTTTTTATATAAATGTATCATGCTTATATAAAATGTTAACATTAGG
Source organism: Bos mutus (assembly GCF_027580195.1). Lineage (NCBI taxonomy): Eukaryota > Metazoa > Chordata > Mammalia > Artiodactyla > Bovidae > Bos > Bos mutus. The sequence goes on from NC_091638.1 coordinate 43,232,200, forward strand.
GGAAATTGGGTGAGGGCATATACGGAAATTCTATACTATCACTGCTGTTATTTTTTCTGTAAATCTAAAATTATTCTAAAATCAAAAGTTTATTAAAGAAAGTAATTAGTAACAGAATAATTAAACTGGAAGATCTAAAATATGCAAACTAGTTGTCTTAAGCCAAGAATTCAATATATGTACCAGACAACAACTGGAGCACAAAACTCAAAATGTGTCCTAAGGTCACCCTGGAATAGCATTAAACATTGTTTCAAGTGGTATTTATCCCATCTTCATTCTTCATGAAATTATAGCTTTCACCAACAAAGAAGCGATTAGCCTTAAATATATATATTGGGAATAAAAGCCAGTGTTTTAGAAAAACACCGATGCACAGCAACAACATGGCTCTGCTGTGGGAAACCACTGGACATCTGCTTACTGGAAAAAAAAAATCCGTCCTTCTCTTTGTGTTTATCATGAGAACGTTTCCCCCTTCTACGAAGACAATGAAAAGAGGAAGTTCTTTAAAGTTCACAGTATAAAAAATCATCAGAATAACTGTGCTTTTACATTTCCTGCGCAAAGCAACATCTGTAATTTGCTGTTTTCCCCCTCAGTGTAGTGAGTGAATGAAAGCCACACTGGATCCCTGAAAGCAAACAGCAATCCTGCACATCCACTGTGGAACTGCACTGCTGCCAAAGCATCAGTTACATCCCAGGCACCAGGGATTCCGCAGAAACGCTTTCCATGTGTTGAAATGACCTAGTCTGGAACTACTATGCCTAGAGCTTGGCAGACAATATTATTTTGATATATTTTAGAGTACATTATCAATTAAGAGATTTGGGGAAGAAAACAATCTTATTGACTCAATATGTAAAGTGTCAGTGCTGTCTGCACCTAAATTTTGAACATGAGATGACAGACACAGAACAGACTTCATTTACATTTGCTTTAACTACTCCATTGTGACAACCACTTGGAGAGGTCGGGTGTGGCGGCAGCAGATGAATTTTCATAACCAACACTGGAAGCTCTGAACTTTTTCTGTAAGTAATGCTGATATAAAAGGCTTTCAGAATTTCCAAAATAACCTGAATGTAAGCTACTTCAAAAGATATTCTTTTACGTGAAAATCACAACATTGAGAAGGATTATGAAAAATAATCTTCTAAATGCGATACACTGTCATTCTCAGAGACTTTAAAGGACAGTTGCTTCAGAACTAACAGTGACTCATAATCCCCTACAATCTCATTATTCCACCACGTTTACTGTCTGCTACTGCGCATTGTTCATTGTTTTTGGAGTGGGGGAAGTAGCTGTGAGCAAATGGAACATGTTTAGATCTGTTACTGACAAATTAAGGATTAGAAAATAGCTTTTTTTTTTCCTTCTTTTTTATCTTTGGGATCAGGAAATTATAGACAGGATATTTTCTCTCCTCTGAAGTATGATTTATTCTCAAGTAAGCCACACGACCACCATGCTCCCAATATTAATCCCTTCCCTCCCCAGATTCAGGTAACACATTTCAATCCTAAACGTCTTCTGCTTAGAAGTCTTTGTTGGCGCCCCATGTCCTTACCAATTAGGACCAAGCTTCTAAACCTCACACCTTCTGTCTTTAGCCCCCCTACCCCCACCGACCAATAATGTGTGAGCCTCACACTCCTGTCACTGAGAGTGTACCTACCATGGCCCCTGAAGACTGGCCTACCCTAATCCTCAGCATTCTCTATTCCTGCCCATCCAACCTTTGAGGCTCAACCCAAACTTGCTGCTCCCCTAGCCAGGGCTTCCTCCTTCCCTCCTCTGTACTCTCCAGTGCTCCACATGGCCCTCTCCTATGGCATTCTGTCCTACTAGTCTTCCACGAGACTGTGATCGTTGGCTTTAGAAGGAAATATCTTAGACATGGCAGAGCCCACAGCCATACAGAAATATTTACTTCTTTCTCTCCTGGAGTACTGGCCCTTGCCTCTTGGCCTAGCTAATTTCTACTCACCTCAGGGCTCCATGCAGGTGTCAACTCATCTGGGAAGCCTTCCTCCACCTTCAGAGCTGGGTCATCCCCACCTGGACCCCCACCCTCGAGGTGCTATCACGTCTTTAAGCTAGCACAGCCTTTACCTGTCAATCTCCCTACAGAAGTGCCCTGGGGCAGGAGTTGGGTTAGGAGACTATGCCCTGTTTGGTGCTGCAGTCACAGTACCTGTCACACAGCAGGTGCTCAATAAATATCTGATGAAGTAAGAACTAACCAAGGGTTCAATGGGCTTCCTAAGTAGCTTAGTAGTAAACAATCTGCCTGTCAACCAGGAGACGTGGGTTTGATCCTGGGTTGAGAAGATTCCCCTGGGAAAGGAAATGGCAACCCACTCTAGTATTCTTGCCTGGGAAATCCCATAGACAGAGGAGCCTGGAGGGCTACAGTCCATGGGGTCGCAAAGAGTCAGACATGACTAAGCGACTACACCACAGTAGCAAGGGTTGAATTCATGCGCATGGGTGTGCACACTCACTCATGAGCACAGGAAATCCATGAAAAGGAAGGCGTCTGCCCTCCATTTCATTAGCACTGACTGACCCAGGGGAAAACTGCACGCTCTCTGCTGCTGCTGCTAAGTCACTTCAGTCGTGTCCGACTGTGCGACCCCATGGATGGCAGCCCACCAGGCTCCCCCGTCCCTGGGATTCTCCAGGCAAGAACACTGGAGTGGGTTGCCATTTCCTTCTCCAACGCATGAAAGTGAAAAGTGAAAGTGAAGTCGCTCAGTCATGTCTGACTCTTAGCGACCCCAAGGACTGCAGCCTACCAGACTCCTCCATCCATGGGATTTTCCAGGCAAGAGTACTGAAGTGGGGTGCCATTGCTCATGCCCTCTAGACGCTGACAAACAAGCCCCAGACAGGAAACGCAGAGTGACGCCTTCAAGTCTACCTTATGCTCCCCACAGACCTCAGGCTTCTCAGCTCAGAAAGTACCAGCTGCCCCCACTGTGTGCAGCCTTTGACCCCCTGGATCTCAGCCCCGTGAAGTGACTGCAGGCAATACAGACCAGCTGGTATGCTACAGCAAACTGCAGCCTTTCTGAAGCACCTTGCTCTTGTTCTGAATATAATCTCACCTTCCCTCCCACCCTTCCCTCCTGCCCAAACCCTCCCTCTCTCTTCCACTCCATCCTGGAGCCCACTACTATCTGACCTGTTCACAGGACTCTTGGGATTTTAGAGCTAGAAGAGAGCTTTGGATGCTATGTGGTCCACTCTCCCCACCTCCATCTCTTATGTTATCAGTCAGGACCCGAGGCCTACAGAGTGGAGATGCTGCTGCTAATAAGAAAGCTGGGGCCAGGATGCAGGCCTCTTGATTTCTGGTCCAAGTGACTTCTGCATGGACATTAAAAAGCTTATTTACAGAGTGGTTTAAGGTGGGAAGATGGTTACAGTGCAGTGATGGCTATACTTTGCTAACAAGATGAATAAAGCGATGTGTGTGTATGTGTTTCTCAACATAAACCCTGCTTGACTGGCCAAGAGACAACTGATTTCCCTATACAATAGCTGGCCCTCAATTAGACTTTTTAATTCAAATGAACAACCCCAAACCAACCCTCAACAAAGCACCAAGGACCCATATTTCCTTTCAGTGAATTTGGTAGTAAAAAGAGATTAGAATACCAGATCATCTTATCTGCCTCCTCAGAAACCTGTACGCAGGTCAAGAAGCAACAGTCAGAACCAGACCTGGAACAACAGACTGGTTCAAAATTGGGAAAGGAGTACATCAAGGCTGTAGATTGTCACTGTTTATTAAACTTCTATGCAGAGTACATCATGCGAAATGCCAGGCTGGATGAATCACAAGGTGGAATCAAGATTGCTGGGAGAAGTATCAACCTCAGATATACCAACTGCAGATGATACCACCCTAACGGCAGAAAGTGAAGAGGAGCTGAAAAGCCTCTTGATAATGGTGAAAGACGAGAATGAAAAAGCTGGCTGAAAACTCAACATTCAAAAAATGAAGATCATGACATCCAGACCCATCACTTCATGACAAATACATGGGGAAAACATGGCAACAGTGACAGATTTTATTTTCTTGGGCTCCAAAATCACTGCAGATGGTGACTGCAGCCATGAAGTTAAAAGATGATTGCGCCTTGGAAGGAAAGCTATGACCAACCCAAAGAGCATATTAAAAAGCAAAGATACCACTTTGCCCACAAAGGTTCATACAGTCAAAGCCATGGTTTTTCCAGCAGTCACATACAGATGTGAGAGTTGGACCATAAAGAAGGCTGAGAGCCAAAGAACTGATGCTTTCAAAACGTAGTGCTGGAGAAGACTCTTGAGAGTGCCTTGGACAGCAAGGAGATCAATCCAGTCAATCCTAAATTAAATCAATCCTGAATATCCATTAGAAGGACTGATGCTGAAGCTTGAGCTCCAATACTTTGGCCACCTGATGAGAAGAGTTGACTCACTGGAAAAGACCCTGATGCTGGGAAAGACTGAGGGCAGGAGGAGAAGGGGATGACAGAGGATGAGATGGTTGGATGGCATCATGGATTCAATAGACATGAGTCTGAGCAAACTCCAGGAGATAATGAAGGACAGGGAAGCCTGGCATACTGCAGTTCATGGGATCACAAAGAGTCGGACACAACTGAACGACTGAACAACAACAAAAACAGAAGGAAAGGAAGAAAAGGACCAGCAATCCCAGGCTGGGGTCCCAGAGAGGAGAGCAGGGAGCTGCTGATGTCCTGAGAGCTGCTGGTGAGAGGTTGTTGTTGAATCACGCGAATACACCGGGATTCTTGGCCCCCGGAGGAGAAGAATTCAATCCGGGGCCAGAGACGAGGCTTGATCGCTCAGAGCTTTTGTGTAATAAAGTTTTATTAAAGTATAAAGGAGATAGAGAAAGCTTCTGACATAGGCATCAGAAGGGGGCAGAAAGAGTACCCGCTTGCTAGTGTTAACAATGAAGTTATATACTCTCCAATGAATCCAAAGAATATCTGGAGGTTGTAAAGACCTCATCAGACCTACTCCCATAATTTACATTTTAAGATGACAGAATTAGCCAGAAGGTTTAATCCAAAGACTGTCCTTAGGCAGGATACATTATTGTTATATAATCCTAAGGAATGTGGAGAAAGAAAAAACGTTTGTCCTTTCTTCCTCCTTAAGAATTCCAGAGCCCTCTCTCCTTGGGGACCCCTAGACTCCCTATCAACCTGCCTAGGAACTGACTCTCTCACTGGTCACCCACCCCCTGGGGAATGGGTGGCGTCAACGAGTCTCCTCTGATGAAACACCCACAGGCTCAGTCAGAGCAACAGGCAGGAAACGTGGCCTCGGTGGTTTCAGCCACACCTGAACACAGAACTCAGATCCTGCTGAAGGGAAGCTGGACAGTGACCACAGAAACTAAGGAGAGGTGCAGACAATATCCACATTACAGGGGAAATGCCGGGAGCTGGAGGTGCAGAGGGTGCCCTTGGGGGCCATGGGCCACACTGTAAGTTTTGGGAAACCTAGACAAGACTGCCCTGCTCTTTGGGGAACAGCTCAGTTAAGCTGATGTGGAGGAGATGGCCTGGGTTTCCCTTTCCTGAGACACTTGGTGAGTCAGCACAGAGAAAAGACAAAGTTCTAAATTTCATGCAAAGGGGGAAATTAATCAGCACTTCTCTGAAAACAGCACCCAACCCTTATTGTTTCATCAGGACTGTGCCCTCTAAATAGTGGCAGCTACTTAAGTGTTTGGGTTCTGGCAGGAGTCTCTGACAGTTTTCTCACACTCCCATGCTCATCTCCTTTGGATTCCTGATTGTCTGGCATCCTGGGAGAGAGGGGAAAGATCAGGACAAGAGCAGCATGTAGAGAGGCACATGAGGAGGAGATATAGGGATCAGACAATGTTCCAGGGGCTGAGCAGCATTTTAATTGGGAAACATTCAGACACTAGACACTTGTACAATCATACAAATGTGCAACCCTAGGTAAGGCCCTTCTTGGGAGACTGCTCATGTATAAAATGAGAGGGTTCTCCTGGAACTCAATGAGTTTGGCACAGTTGCAGGATACAAAATTAATATGCAGAAACTGGTTACATTTCTGTATACTAATAAGAAACTATGAGAAAGAAATGAAAGTAAGAAAACAATTCCATTTACAATCATATCAAGAAGAATAAATCCAACTAAACAGGTAAAAGATCTGTACTCTAAAAACTCCAAGACACTAATGAAAGAAATTGAAGAAGACACAAACAGATGGAAATATATACTGTGTTCATGGACTGGAAGAATTAATATGGCTAAAATGACTGTACAGCCCAAGGCAATCTACAGATTCAGTGCAATCCCTATCACTAGCTTTTTTCACAGAGCTAGAACAAATAATTCTAAATTTTTATGGAAACAGAAAAGATCTTGAATAGTCAAAACAATCTTGAAAAAGAAAAGCTGGAAGTATCATGCTTCTGATTTCAAAGCACACTACAAAGGTACAATAATCGAAACAGCATGGTACTAGGACGTGCACAAGCACACACACAGAGCGTGAAGAAACGGAATAGAGCTCCCGGAAATGAGCCCACACTTCTATCAGCAATTAATCTATCAATACGACAAAGGAGGCAAGAATATACAATGGAGAAAAGACAACCTCTTCAATAAATTCCAGAAAATTAGACAGCTAAACGCAATAGAACCAAACTGGACTACTCTCTCACATCATATACAAAAATAAACTAAAAATGGATTAAAGACATAAATGGAAGACCTAAAACCATAAAATTCCTAGAAGAAAACACAGGTGGCAAACTCTTTGACATTGGTCTTACCAATGTTTTTTTGGATATGTCCCCTTGGGAAACACAAGAAGCAAAAACCAACCAATGGAACCTAATCAAACTTAAAAGCTTTTGCACAGCAAAGAAAACCATCAACAAAACGAAAAGACCACCTACTGAATCGGAGAACAGATTTGCAAACATTGTATCTGACAAGTGGTTAATATCCAAAATATACAAAGAACTCATACAACTAAATATCAAAAAACAAAAAACACTATTAAAAAATGGGCAGAATACTTGAATAGACATTTTTCCAAAGAAGACAGATCGCCAACAGGTACATGAAAAGATGCTCAACATCAGTACTCATCAGGGAAATGCAAATCAAAACCACAGTGAAGTATCACCTCACACCCATCAGGATGGCTATCATCAAAAAGACCACAAATAAATAACAAGTTTTGGTGAAGATGCGGAGAAAAAGAACCCCTGTGCATTACTGATGAGAAGGTGACTTGAAACAGCCACTACAGCAAACCATACGGAGAGCCCTCAAAAACTTTATAAGCAGAAATACCACACGGTTATTCAATTTCACTCCTCGGTATTTACCAGAAGGAAAGGAAAACACTACCTAGAAAAAAACATACGCACCACCGTGTTCACTGTGGCATTATTTACAGAAGCTGAGATGTGGAAGCAACCTAAGTATCACAGTGGCATATTAATCAGTCACAAAAAAGAATGAAAGCTTGCCATTTGCAACAACATGGAGGGATACAGTTGATAACTATGTAATATCTTTTTATGGTGACATATGTAAGTAGACTCATCATGATGACTATTTTGACAGGTATAGAAACATCAAATCATAATGTTGTGTAACAGGAACTAGCACAGTAGTGCAGGTCAATTATTCTTCAAAAACGCACAGAAAAAGAGATCAGATTTGTGGTTACCAGTGGTAGGGCTGGAGGTAGGAGGATGGGGAATTGAATGAAGGTGGCCAAAAGGTATAAACTTCAGCTATAAGATAAATAAGTACTAGGAATGCAATACACAGCACGATAAATGTAACTAACTCTGTTGTACCTTATGCATGAAAGTTACTAAGAGAGTAAACTCTAAGAGTTCTTATCACACAGAAGCAATTTTTCTCTCCTACTTTAATCTGCATCTCTATGAGATGACGGATGGTCACTAAACTTACTGTGATCCTCATGTCACAATGTATGTAAGTCAAATCACTATGCTGTACACCTAAACATACCCAGTGCTGTATGTTAATTATATCTCAATAAAACTGGAAGGAAAACAACAAAAAACTTACATTAAAAAATAAATAAAACAAGAGGGTTAGTCTAGATGCATCTGCTCAAGGTCCCTGCTAGCTCTGATCCCCTGGCAACTCAAGGTATTTCTAGTACAAGCTCCCTGAGAACAAGGAGCACATTTTCCTCACACCTGTACCCCAACTCCCAGCCCCGCACCTAGCACATGGATGGCAGAGCAGAGAGTCAAGCGTACAGAATGGACAGCATCATCACATGTACAGTACACCGTGACGCTTGACCTCAGGAGGACACTAGCAGACACTGTCAGGAAACGACGTGGACAAACAAACCAGTGAACAGGCCTGAGCTGCAAGGGACTCGATAAAAGTCAACCCAGAGTCCATGGTGTGACAGTCCTGGAACAAGTGAGGTGAAGTAAGGTGAAATGAAAGCCAAGGGAGACCTGCTCTGCAAGAACACGAGTTGTCCTGGGAGCTCCAGGCCGGTGATGCTTTTTTTCCAATGAGCTCCAAGAAACAAGTGGGGTAAAAATGCAAGCCTTGTTCAGTTTCATAACTTACAGCAAATATGAGTTTGAAATAAACTTCCCCTTAGTGGGTTGCTTTCTATAAAGGCACTTTCTTACTCCTGCAGGTACTTTCACTAGAAGATGACAGGCATGTTCTCGTGCAAGGCTTCTCAAACTTTAATATGCATGCACACAACCTGGGGACCTTGTTAAAAACCACATCCTGATTCTAGGTTTGGGGTGGGGCATGAATGCTACATCCCTAACAAGCTCCCGATGGTGCCAGTGCGGCTGGTCAGAGGACCCATGAAGTGAGTAGCAATTTCCAACTGTGGTGTTCAAACTCAGCTGCATATTAGAATCTCTGGGGAGGGCGGGCTTACAAACTATGAACCCCATCCACAGAGATTCTGATTTGACTGGCATGAATGCAGTCTGGGCATTGGCATTTTTTTTTAAGCTCCCCAGGTGATTCCATTATGCAGAGAAGTTTCAGGCTTCCCTGGTAGACCGCAGTAGACACCGGTTCGATCCCTGATCCGGGAAGATTGCACAGGCCTAGGAGCAACAAAGTCCATGCACCGTAACTACTGAGCCTGTGCTCCAGAGCCTGGGAGCTGCAATTACTGAGTCCATGTACTACAACGACTGAGGCCCTCACGCCCTAGAGCCCGTGCCCGGAAACAAGACATGTTACCACAGTGAGAAGCCCGCACATCACAACCGAACAACGAAGACCCAGCATGGCCAACATTAATTAATTAATTAATTAAAAATAAGATAAAGAAAAGTTTCGTGCCTGATAAGTAGTCCTCTGTTTCCCTCTATCTGACACAAGAATAAAAGTGTCTCCTTCTAATTACTTCAAAAGGAGTGTTCTAAGGACCCAAAATGTAGTCTCTAAACAGTCTATTCTCTTAGCAAGGAAATCAGCTTATTAATGATACCCAGTGTTCCACTTAGACTCTCAGCATGGTTTAGCTTTAACAAATTGGCTGAATTCTAGTCACTGGTTTGGTTTTACAACAGCTTCTATTGGCCTGTTCAAGACCATGCCAGAGTGTATTAAACATTTAATCACTCATTCTGCTGACAATGGGCTTACAGAACTGCTGCTGGCCGTGTGTGTGACTGGCACCCTTTCCCACTCAGGCCTCTGGCTGCTGTTCTGTCCAGGGAAGGTTTGGAAAGGAACCACCTGCTCCCTAGGCTTTGCTCACAGCAGGTTTCAGCAAGCAACTGGGAAGACACAGAAAGGCCCCTTCTGAATCACTATTGTGTTTAAAGTAATTCCCAGAAGAGCCAGGCATAATATATATTGTAAACACAAAAACAGGCAAATATAAATCAAACTGACATTACTGTACAGATCATTGTGGACTATTTACTCTCAGTTTTGTCAGGGAAGATAATGATGACAAGACTTTGTACACAGACAAGTTCCCTTCTGTATTTTTCTAAACAGGCATTAAAAACATTTTAGAATAATTTTTGTTTTATAGAGACATGGATGGACATAGAGTGTTGTCATACCAAGTGAAGTAAGTCAGAAAGAGAAAAATAAATATCGTATGTTAACACATATAAGTGTGTCTAGAAAAATGGTACGGATGAACCTATTTCCAAGGCAGGAACAGAGATGTAGACAAAGAGAATGGATATGTGGACACAGTGGGGGAAGGAGAAGGTGGGATGAGTTGGGAGATTAGGACTGACATATATGCACTACCATAAGGAAAACAGAGAGGTAGTAGGAAACTGCAATAAAATACAGCAGGCTCAGCTCAGCGCTCCGTGGTGACTTAGAGGGTGGGTTGGGGGTGGCGGTCAGCAGCTAAGGAGGGAGGGGATATACGTATACATAAAGCTGATTCACTTTATGGTACAGCAGAAATTAACACAACATTGTAAAGCAATTATCTTCCAGTTTAAAAATATGTTCTTCTTAGATATCTACAGTAAATTACAATCAGGTAAGTATTAGCAGATGAATAATGTCCTAGAACACATCTCCCCATCTGGAAGGAGAGCTTGTCCCACATATATTATCTCCGGCAAAAAAAAGTGCCTCTTTTGTCCCAGGAATGTAGCTGATAAGATCCTTCTACTTACCAGTGTAGTTGGCAGAATAGTTGTTTGGATCTAGAAACTTCTTAACCAGCTCACAGTTAGACAAGATATGATTTGTGGTGATAACGTTGAGATAGTTCTGAAGACCTTTCTGCCTCTCAGCTATGAATTCACGATCCATGTTACCAATCAATTTTTTGGGAGGAAGAGGTAGACTTAGGCCTGCAATCTTTAATTAAAAAGAAAAAAGAAAAGTATTATACTCACGTCATCCCCAAATAAGACCGAACAGCAGAATCCCTGTGCCAACAGGTTTCGTTAGGTCTACAACATTTCAGGATACATCCTAATCAGTTGTATTGTAAAAATGTGAAAACCTGTGCATCTTAGAACTGATAAAATACTAAGTGTAGCACTTTAAGACTTAATTTTTTTAATGAAATTTACACATGAACATATTTTCCGAGAGTCAAATACTTTTGTTTATTACTGCTGGCAGTCCCATGATGCTCGCCCCCAACCACCCCAGCCGAAAGGTGACATATCCATTCCCCACTCCCCAAAGGTGGCCACATCTAACTCTTTCAGCTGATCTTTTGGAAGAAGTGACGGTTTACATTGTTATGCCTCGATTTTTCACTTTTAGGCATTATCTGCAAGTTTCTCATTATAGGAGATGAGGGTTAAGTTCTCTTTCACAACCTGATCTCATCCACACACATTCTAGACCTAATTCTTCCACCATCATGATGCTATCATTTAAATAAGTGCAGCATGCACTTACATTAGGTAAATGATACAACTGAGCCAAAGAGCATGCTTACTACTCCTTTCTGTCAACTTCTTTTTTCCTAGTTTTCTCTTCAACTCCAAACTCTCCATCTAAGCCTTTCTTCAACACACTGAGATACAAAGATGAATCAATGTCATCTTCTTGAAGAGCACTTTCCAGAACCCAGCAACCTGTTCCACGCAGGACAGGTGGTCCCTAGACCTGCGTCAAGACTGGCATCCCAGGACCTTCCTTCACCACCATGCTAGAGAAGCCTCTGTCCTTTCTCCTGCTAAACCCCATTTCCATATCCATGCCTGCCTTTATCTTAGGTAATCCCCTCACTTTTGGTGGAGATACCCTCTGTCAGCTTCCTAGAAAGGGAGAATTGTTTGAAACCTTGCACGTTAATAAAAAATGTCTTTATTTGGACAGGTCTCCTCTTTATTATGTAAATATTTCCAACTGTGCCTGCATTCTCCAGCCCAAAGAATGTTCAACCCTCTGCAGAGGGAAAAAACCCAGTTTCTCCACTGGAGAAGAGCAGGCATAAGTTGCTCAGATGGGGAGCTGTGGGGATCCAACTGTTTAAACATACTTTCAACTCCTGATTTTAGCTTGACCTCACCCCACGTTGGAGGTAGCACTTGGTGCTGTCAACCTTTTGGAGGTTCTGTGGTGAAAACTGGGACCCAGTGGGTTTATCCACCCTTACTGCCATCTCGTAATTCTGCCTTCCCATATCTGCTTAATTAGTTAGCTCTCATCCACTGGATTTTTAGTTTTTAATGTTTTTGTTATAATTTTCTCCTCTCCTATTTGTCCTTGAAGGGGTGTGTGTGTGTGTGTACATACACAAGATCAAATTTACTGTTGTTTTAGAGTGGCTTGGGGAGAAAAGAAAAAGAAATGCAGGTGTGCAATCTACTATCATTTTCCAGATCATTTAAAACTTTAAGTCTATTTTTTAAACGTAAAAACAAAATATCCGATTGGTATCATAATTTAATGAGCAAAAAACTGCTTTCAAGGAGGGAGGAGGGAGGAGGGTTCGGGATGGGGAACACATGTATACCTGTGGCGGATTCATTTTGATATTTGCAAAACTAATACAATTATGTAAAGTTTAAAAATAAAATAAAATTGGAGAAAAAAAAAAAAAAAAAACTGCTTTCAAAGAGCGGTACTAGTCTACCCTTGTGCTGAGAGTGGTCCAAGTGGCATGTGTACGGATCGAGGGAAAGGTCTAAAACAGAAAGGCATCTTGAATTCAGACAAGCACGTCATCTAAATCATCCATGTGAGCAAACCTAACTGAGCCTGCTTCACTCCATTTTTTCAAACAATGAAGATCTTGAACTTGGCAATTAGGCAAGTTTGAACCTTGAACTTGAATTAGGCCTTGAACTTGAATTAGGCAAGATGAAAAGGTTGGCTGATAATTCTGAACTGCCTGTTTCTACAACATACTTATGAAAATATGTCAGAACACACTTAGAGTGAATTTTCAACCATGGCCAAATTCACTGCCAGATAAGACACTCAATTTCAGGCTGTTTTCCTCTCTCATACAATTACGTTTTATGGAATAGCAGTTTCTTTATTAACTAAATAGAAAAGCAAAGTTATGAAGAAAGCACATCACTCCTCTGGTACACATCCAGGTCAATTGTTTTATTATTATTTTTGTTCAGGAGCACTGCGTAATATAAGGGAATCAATGCTAATGTGTTATAATTGATTTATTTCTTTTAAAAACTCTTTTAATAAGTTGCAGGATATAATCTCATTTGCGTGTCTGTGTGCACTTATGTGTAAGCCCAGGCATACAGTTACATATACACGAAAAATGTCTAAAAGCACTTGCTCTACCTGCTTTAGAGCAGCTACCTCTGGGAGTGGGTACCATCAGCCAATATCAGCACATCTGCCTGCGTTACTCACTCAAGAGCAGACTCAGCTGAAGCCCAGGTTACTCAGAATGGAAAGTCACATCTGACAAGATCAGATTTAAACCCCAAAAGGGCTATTTTTTTCACTCACAGTGGGGATGTCAGAATGAATTAGACAAGCTATCTGTTTCAAACTTTGTGGCCTTTTTTACAAGCTTAAAAAAAATTATTATTATTTTTTAAGTCAAGCATCATTTCTTTTTAGGTAAACTAGACAGCATATTAAAAAGCAGAGACATTACTCTGCCAACAAAGGTCCATCTAGTCAAAGCTATGGTTTTTCCAGTAGTCATGTATGGACGTGACTATGGACTATAAAGAAAGCTGAGTGCCAAAGAATTGATGCTTTTGAACTGTGGTGTTGGAGAAGACTCTTGAGAGTCCCTTGAACTGCAAGGAGATCCAACCAGTCCATCCTAAAGGAGATCAGTCCTGGGTGTTCATTGGAAGGATTGATGCTGAAGTTGAAGCTCCAATACTCTGGCCACCTGATGTGAAGAACTGACTCACTGGAAAAGACCCTGATGCTGGGAAAGACTGAAGGCAGGAGGAGAAGGGGACGACAGAGAATGAGATAGTTGGATGGCACACCGACTCGATGGATATGAGTTTGAGCAAGCTCCAGGAGTTGGTGATGGACAGGGAAGCCTGGCATGCTGCAGTCCATGGGGTCACAAAGAATCAGACATGACTGAGTGACTGAACTGAACTGAACTGAAATGTACTGTTCTGCCCAGATACCTCATCAGCTCTTCCAAATCAGCAGGTGAAACAAAGACTTCTTCGCCAATAGCTGTGAGTAGAGTGTCTCTGCCATGTCAGTCTGCTAGGCACATGGCAGGTGTTTTTCTGCCCTGGTTTGGGTTCTCACAAGAAATTTTTATCCAAGTGTTGAAACCTTGCAATCTGAGTGTGATTTTAAAGTCTTGCCTTTGACAGGAGGCTAGCATTCAAGAGAAGTTAACTTTCTCTTTCAGCTTCTCCCAGAATTTCTCAAATGCTTACCCATCACAGAATATAAAGTTTAGAACTCCTGTGACTTGTTAGAAAGGAGGGTGAGAGAATACTAGCACACATATGATGAAGCCCCTCAGCCACTGACTTCCTAGACACCTCCACAGGGACGGCTTCAAGCAAAGGCACCTCATCATGACATTTTTTAAAAAAACTGTTCCCTTTTTAAAGTGCCCTTTGGATTCCATTCTTGAGTTCCCTGTATAAAGGAAAGAGAACAGTAAAGCCAGCAGAGAATCCCCAGAGTTCCTCTACTCGCAACACCTGCAGAGTGACAAAGCAAAGTGGTATTGACAGGCAAAGTGGGGTCTTGAGCCCGTAACCTGACTCTTGCTAGCCTAGCCAAAACTTCTAAACTCCATGGCAAACTCTATCAGTTTCAAGAAAACTAGCTTTTTTGTCTGGAGGAAAAAATCTTCTACCTCTTAATCAGCTAATGTCTTACTTCCGTTAATGATCTGCAAATTGCCTTGAACTCCATTCCAGCAAGTATTCCAAGGAGTGCTAAGTGCTCATCAGACCCTAATTTGTCCCCATTTCCCTCCAGTGTTCAGTAGAGCCTCTCCCATGTGAAAAATGGGCAGTGAAACCAAATCACAAAACATTTGTGCTATAAGAGACCTGAAAAGTCATCTGGTTCAGCCTCTTAGCTTCATAGGGAGACAGTAAGGACAGAGAGGAAGTACCAGAGCCCAGGCAGAGGCTGGGTCCCCGTCTCAAGCCTGAGGGTCCCCTACAGTTCTCATCACTGTAGCTCCTGCTGCTGTCTTTTCCCGTGTCTCATTCTATCTCCCTGTATGGTCATTGATTTGATGGTACCTTTAAAATAAGGTAGTGGTTTCTCTTCACTGTTATCACAAGATATATTTGCTATAAAAAATTGGGAAAATACAGCTCTTCTTCTGTTTTTCCACTTATATAACTTGCCTGTGCTTATTTGTACTGAACCTGGAAAGTACAGAATGGTACAAAGGACCAGGGGAAAAAAAAAACAACAGAACCCATAATCCTGCCACCTGGAGGTCCCCATTGTTAACATTCTGGCATACTTCCTCCCAACCACTTTTCCTAAACATTTCATGTAATTATTATATTGCATGTATACTTTTACACAGTGCTTTATTTCACTTAGATATGTTTTCTATTGGGTTCAAACAACCCTGCATATGTGTATTATATTTCTCTTCCTTCAGCAGGAACTCATTTATCTGTCAGAAGGGTAATCAGAAACTGAAATTCATAGTCACAGTTTTATTTTGTGGTTTTGGAGTCTTTTGGGTCTGTTTTATGGAGGTTGTTTTGAAATTATTTTGCTGCCAAAAAGTTGTATGTACTTTCTTCTGTCTGTTTACTTGGATCCAGGAAAACCTCCCACTGAAGTGCTGTCTGGCCATATCCTGCCCAACACAAGCCAGCATCAATACATGTGGATATTTGCATTTGAAATAAGATGCACATTGAAAGTGCCCATTTTATAAGGGAAAATTACACTGATATAAAAATAAATTTCTATTATATTAAATAAGGCTGTAACTGAATAGTCATGGAGATTCAACTTTATATGTCCAAAGTAAGAACAAACAGGAGATAAGACTTTCCTTCCCACCCCATATTCGTGGGGTCTAGGCCCAGGCAGTTTCCATTTCAGAAGGATCTCTCTCAGGATTCTTACTCCGCCCTGGCTGAATAGCACTGCATAAAATCACGACCGTTTCTTTTAAAACCAGGCAAGGCTTCACTTGTGCATAAAGGTGAAAGCACATAGTAGGCCAAACATTAGCTCCCAGATGTTCATGCCACTTTGAGCACATGGAAATGTCTGGAGAGCCTTGTGGGGAAGATCCACTGCTGGAATAAACAGCATGTCAGTCAGTGGCTTACCTACAATAGTCATCAGAAGCCCAGTTTTTGTCTGAGTGGAAAGACTAGGCTCTTAAAATCCACAAGTGAAACCAATTAAAGCCATCTCTGAGAATCTGACCTCTGCCGATATTCTATCTGAATATTTAAACTGGTCACACTACAATTAAAATGGAGACAGACAACATGTGTGAAGAAGACCATACGTCAATGACATAAGGGTCTGCAGACACTCAGGCCAGTTCTACTGGATGGAGAACATGGCATTCAGCAGTGTTGTAAATAACGTGAAAGTCTGGACTCTACAAATGCTCTTTTTCCAAAGGCTGGTCAGTAAAAAACGGCCTTTTGATGGAAAGGCAGCATGTCACTCCCTCCCAGCCCTCCATCCTCCTGCCCTCTGTGGACAGGATCAGAGATCACTCAGAATCAGTGATGAGACAGTGCACCTCCCGGGTGAGCTAGTCATGAGCTAGCAAGCCGGTTCAAGGGTTTATGCCACCATTCAAAGTTGAGATACAATAAAGGCCCGATGAAAGTGACAGTGGAACTGTTAGTCCCTCAGTCCTGTCTGACTCTTTGCGACCCCATGGACTGTGGCCCACCAGGCTCCTCTGTCGATGGAATTCTCCAGGCAAGAATACTGGAGTGAGTTGCCACTTCCTTCTCCAGGGGAACTTCCCGACCCAGGCATGGAACCCGGGTCTCCTGCATTACAGGCAGATCTTTCTTGAATCACGGCCTTAGGGAAGCCCCAGTGGGCTTCAATAATCCTGGCACTTGAAGACCCGTCTGCCAGGTGAAGGTGTGGTAGTGCTGCCAGCACTGCCCCGGGGCCACACTTCTCTAGGACCCTGCGACACTAGCAGTGCGAGATGTGTTTCCAGCTCACCCCTCTTTCCATTATGGCCACCAAGTTACAAACATTTAACCAAAGAGATCTAGAAATACATACTTAAGGGAAAAAAGTTAATGCCAAAAAAGGCTGCATCTCTAGTTACTGCTGAGTGCTGATCTGTACTGCTGACTATGTGGCCGAGTTTAAGAGAGTCTGAGAGTCCCCGCTCTCAGTGAACAATTCTATTATCCATCTAGGCATTTCTAACCTGTGAAAAGGAGATAACACACAGCATCCCATGATTGCAGTTAAGGACGCAGTCTGGCACAAAGGTAGCCGGCTGTACGGTGACTATTATAAATGACATTTATTCCCCAAGTTTATTTTTAGAGTCACACATCATCTGTCTGAAGTATGAGCTTATCTCCTTTGCTAGGGAAATCTAATAACTTCTTGTTCCTGACATTGCCATTTCCAACCCATTTCTAAGATACCCCAAACAATAAATGTGTGTCATTGGTGTTTTAGAATAATTACCTGCAAGCTGTTGTTCAGCAAATCAAAGTCACTGTATCTCCTAACAATCTGTAAGAAAGAAAACAGTGGTGTTTTGATTCAGCACAACCCATCAATTTTCATTTCCTTATTTAATACTTATTGGCATTCTAGAGTCAAGGCACTTGCATCAAGGGAGTCAAGGCACTTGCATTAAGGGTTGCAGGGCTTATACCTGGAGCCTAACTTGTTTCACTTGGCAGCCCCAGAAAACAGACCGAGCAGTGTCCCAGAGTTGGCTGGGCTGTGGGAAACTGGTTAATGACAGCCAAACTCGCAAGATGCCAACAGGTAAGAGAGAAGGATGATGTTTTGAGGGTGAATAGCCCTTTAATTTTTTTTTTCAATTACCTAGGCACCTAGTTAACTAGAAAGATGAGTTAATAATTTACCAAAAAAAAAAAAAAAAAGTTTAACTGAACATGAAAACAAAGTAAATGGATGTAGACAGTTGTGAACCTATTCCATTTTTGCCCTGAATAAAACTGCCCTCTTTGAGACCACACCAGTTTAGAGACTGGATGCACCTGCTGGCACCACCCTTCACTAGTTCCCCTCCTGGCTAACGGTCCATACCCACTGTCCACACATTTTCTCTTAGTTATCTTGATGCCACTGATTATGCCACCGCAAATTACACTAGCTCTTCAGTCAGAGGGGAAGGAAGCTATTTGGCTTTCAAATAGTTTTTCTAATGTTTACTGATGATTTTCAAATATTAGTGTGCAGAAGAATTACTTGGAGATCATCGAGGACCCTACCCACCCAAAGGGAAACAAATTCAGGAGGTTAAGTATCTACATTTTTATTAAGTATTCCCCAGGCCTCTAAAGTACTGGATTTACAAGACTACATATAAGGTTGATTTTTCTCGTAGGACACTGTCCTTGGGCCTGCTTGGCATACATATATATCAAAAAGTTAAACATGGGGTCATACCTAATAAGTGCAAGGGAGCAAAAGGTGGCACAGAGAATACTTGAATTCTAACCCTGTTCCATCATAGACTTCAGTGTGATCTTGGACTAGTTACTTGCCTTTTGAATGCAAAATGGGGCTAATGTGATGGCACAGAACTGGCTTTAACGGGCTAAGTGAATTAATGTGCTTGAGCCAGTGCCTAACAATAAATGCTCAGTTCACTTCAGTCGCTCAGTTGTGTCTGACTCTTTGTGACCCCATGGACTGCAACACACCAGGTTTCCCTGTCCATCACCAACTCCAGGAGCTTGTTCAAACTCATGTCCATCAAGTCTGTGATGTTATAATTATTCCAACTAAAAGTAGTTAGAATTTTCAGGCCAATACAAGACTAAGTACCGGCCTTTGAGGTCAAAGACTTCTTAAGGTGAGAGGTAAGGTTCAAGCCGGGCTGTGAAGGACAAGGTAAGATTTTTGGAAAACGGAATACAAAGGTCATTATAATTACTACAACAGGAAAGAAATGGCTCCTGTATAGAATTCAGCCACTCTCTGCAAGTCAACTGGGTTAGAAAGGACCTCTAGATCTATATAGCAAGTTCTCTTTCTCTGAGGCAATCCATCAGGAAAGCAGGCCTTGGAGCTGTGAACAGACATCACCTGTGGTCAGTGAGGGACCTAGCACTAGAAACTGCCTATGACTAGATTTAAGAGTCCATGAAATGCAGCTTCCGAACTGCACAATGACTAGGGCACTATCTCATCTTTCAAACTGGTGGACTGACTACTAACCTGCCCTACCCACACCATGGCTTCAGGGGAGGAGGCCTGAATTATTCAACACGAGGAACAAAACAAGTCAGTTGCCTACTCTGCTTACTCTGTGTCCAACTGGGGAACACATTCCTACTCTCTGTGGTAACATCTTACATGAATTAAACCAAACAACTGAGAACAGAAAAGCCTTTTGTAAGAGATGTCTTAGATCTAAAGTTTATAAAAGAAATATGATGTATATTTTTGTGTGTTTTAGTTTTTGCAGATTTTTAGATGATTCCAGGCCAGAATTTTGTTTAAATATTTTTCCTATGACCAAAAAAAAAAAAAAAAACCTTACCTGCCAGCTATTTTCTATGGAAATTCCTCTTTGTACCCGAATGATATATTCCTAAAAAAGAAGGACAAAAATGTCTCTATTATAAAACCCAAATTAGGGGATCAAAAATATGATATGAAAGCATCAGAGTAAACTTTAGAAAAGATTACTAGAGACAGAGAGGGGCATAAAGATAAAAGGGTAATGTCATAGCAGGACACAGCAGTCTTGTGGCATGTGGGATCCCAGTTCCCCAGCCAGGGATGAACCCGTGCCCCCTGCATTAAAAGCATGGAGTCTTAACCACTGGACCACCAGGGAAGTCCCCAAGACACAGCAATCTTGAATGTGTATGCACATTCACACACCAGAGCTGTAAAACACGTGAAACAAAAACTGACAAGGACTGCAAGAAGAAACAGACGAATACACCATTAGAGTCGGAGATTTCAACACCCCTTGCGCAGCAACTGATAGAACAACAGAAACCCATAAGGGTAGAGAAGAATTCAACAAAACCACTGCTGATGAAAAATTAATCAACAGTTGACCTAAGCAAACAATGAACATTTTTATTGAAGACCTGGGGACTATAACCCAGGAGACATTCTTTCAGAAAGCTCTTGAGGACTGTTGGGCCTGTTAGAGGTCAAGGCACAGTTCCACAAGTTTTACGGACAGTTATTCACCAAATGACATATCAACTGTTTACACAACCCAGATCTGCAGGTAAGAAACAAGTCACACAAAGCAAGTCGTGATTATGGTGACTTCTTACTAGAAGAAGAAGGAATGTTGTTCCCTAAACAGGTCTAGTTAATGCAGAAGCAGAATACATACTATAGGGGAGTGCTCTGGGAGGCCCAAATGGGCAAAAAAAATTTTACATCTCATTTTTTTCTTGTCCTGTCATAAAATATGAACTTCATGTCATCATCAACCAACAAATATAATCAGCATTTATAGAACACGCCATTCGACAACAGCAGAATACACATTCCTTTCAAGAGGACATACAGAAGGCAAATAAGCACAGAAAAAGATATTCAACATTACCAGTCATCAATCAAATGCAAAGTAAGACTACAATGAGATATCACTGTATTTCCATCAGAATAGCTCAAACAAAAAAATAATGATAACACCAAATGTTGGCTAGGGAAACAGCCAAATAGGGAAACTGGATCACATAAATTAATGGTGGGAATTTTAAATGGCACTGAAACTCTATAATATCGTTTGGCAACTTTTTTTTTTTTTTAATTAAAACATGCAGCCATTATTATGACCCAGCAACTACACCCCTGGACATTCATTCCAGAGAAACAAAAACTTATGTCTATACAGTAACTTTTACATGAATGTTCACAGCTATTTTATTGGTAATACCCCTAAAGTAGAAAAGCCAGATGTCTTTCAACAGGTGTATGTTTAAACTTTGCTACTTCCATACCAGGGAATACTACTCAGCAATGAAAATGAATAAACTATTGATACATGCAACAAACTAGATGAATCTCTGGAGGATCCTGTGTGTGAGTGCTTAGTCGCTCAGTCATGTCAGACTCTTTTCGACCCCATGGACTGTAGCCCACCAGACTCCTCTGTCCATGTGGATTATACAGGCAAGCATACTGGAATAGGTTACCATGCCCTCCTCCAGGGGATCTTCCCAAGCCAGGGATCAAACTCAGGTCTCCCCCATTGCAGGCAAATTCTTTACCATCGGAGCCACCAGGGAAGCCCCTCTGGAGGATTACACAGAGTGAAAAAGACAATCCCCAAAGATTATAAACTACATGTCTCCATTTATACAATATTTATGAAATGACAGAATCACAGATATGGAGAACAGTCTGTTGGTTGTCAACAGTTACAGCTGGGGTAGCAGGGTGTGTGTGGAAGGGAATCAGGTGTGACTACAGAAGGACAAGGTGATGTGCTATGGTTTGAATGTCTCAGTCCCCACAAGGTTCACATACTGAAATACTAACTCCCAAAAATGATGGTATTAGAAAGTGGGAGGACCTTTGGGAGTTACTTAGGTCATGAGAGCAAAGCCCTCAAGAATGGGATCAGCACCCTTACAAGAGAGGCTCCAGAGGGGTCCCTCACTCCTTCCGCCACATGGGATCATTTGAGAAGGTGCTAGCTCTGAACCAGGAAGAGGACCATCAGAAGGCAGCCATGCTCACACCTCAGTCTTGGACTTTCAGCCTCCTGAACTGTGAGAAACAAATCCATTGTGGATAGGCCACTCAGTTTTTGGTATTTTGTTAGAGCAGTCTGAATGGACTAAGACATGAGCATGTCTGGGCCGACGGAAAGGTGCTGTATCTTGACTGGTCAATGTTAATATTTTGGTTGTGATAGCATATCAAGTTTAGCAAGACACTACCAATGACAGAAACTGGATAACAGAGATATGGGATCTCTTCAATGTTTCTTACAACTGTATGTGAATCTGCAATTATCTCAAATTTAAAAATTAACCTTAGCATTCAAAATTAGTTTAGTAGAGTCAGAGGACTAAGATCAATGATTTTTCCTGCTCAAAGTTTGCATATAAGCTTTTCGGTTAGAAAAGGCTATGGTTAAGAAAATAGGTAAAAAGGTAGTAATAGGTATGCAGTTATAGCATTTTCCAAAGAAACCAAATTCAGTGACACCTCCCCCTCCTCCCAAGCTGCCTCATCATTGGAAGCTGCCTGATCCTGGGGAGCCAGGAGAAGCGAGAGAGTTAAAAATACCATTCCCAAGACTTGCTAAATCAGAATCTACAAGATAGAAATTAGGAATCAGAAGTTTTCAGAGCTTCCCCAGGTAATCAAATAAGCAGGAAACAAGAGACCTTGCTCAGCCTTCTGCTTACACACACAGGGATGAAGCACAGAAAAAAACAGAAACGTTTTTTTCCTCAAATGCTCAGAATTGTTTTAACATTTTGGGATGGTAATGATTCAGGTATTACTCACAGTAACTACTCAACAAATGCTTAATCAACACAGAATTCAACAAATCCTTTCTACTGAATTAATTCTGAATTAAATAGGTTATGGAGAAAATAAAGCCAAATAAGCATTGTTAACTTGGCAGCTGAATTTTAAAATAGATCTTATTACACTATCATTCATTTCCACTCTGTTTAGTTTGCAAAGGTTGATAAAGTTCACATAAGCAGAAATTTCTGCCTACTCTCGACTATGTTAAGAATGATACATTCAACAATATCCACTCAATTACGAGTGAATCAACTACGTGGCTGGCATCCTGCTTAGCTGGTTTCATGTCAGGTTATAATATGAATATTTCAAAACTGGCTTGTGTAGTATGGCAAATCCCTTAAGCAATATGCCAATGCAATTATTTCTGAATACATAAAGATAAAATGCTAAAAATACCTGGCTTTCTTGTATTTGGAGATCAGTCTGTTAGCTCTGACATTTTCTTTTTTCTCAGGGTTCTCTTACTGGCAGATTGTCTGGGCTTTTATAGTCTTATAGTAAAGCTAAAATCAGCACATATAATTGAGTACTTCCAAACAACTACACACAAACAAGTTTTGATGTTCAAATTGGGGGGAATTGTTATTTCTCAAAAATCACTTCAAGCATCCATTGCTTCACTATGATCTGTCAGAGGAATAATACTAACTTTCAAAATTCTGGTTCAAGGGCTTCCCTGGTGGCTCAGTGGTAAAAAATTCGCCTGCCAATGCAGGAGACACAGGTTCTATCCCTGATCGGGGAAGGTTCCACATGCTACAGAACAACTAAGCCCACGCACCACAAGTGTTCAGCCTGCGTGCTGGAGCCCAGGAGCCGCAACTGCTGAGCCCACGTGCCTCGACTACTGGTTCCCGCCCCAGAGCCCATGCTCTGCCACAAGAGCAATGCTCTGCAATGACAAGCCCGTGCATCGCGACCACAGAGCAGCCCACTCTCCACAACTAGAGCAAAGCCCTGCAGCAGCGAAGACCCAGCACAGTCAAAAGTAAATAAATAAAGTGCAGTTCAACGCTGAGCACTTGGTAGATGCAAAACAAACACTGCTGTCCTGCTTGATATACTTTGAGTTTAAACTTTAGACCTGTGTTGTACAAAGATGTTGCTGCAAATGATAAACATCAATTAAACAGTTATCACGTCCCAATTCCTGCACTTTTGTTCATACTAGGGGTATAACTCCCACAGTTTGACTCCAATCTTCCCTCTGTAGATATACAGTTTAGGGGGGTTTTGTTTTGTAATTTGGCTATAAAATGGCATGCAATAATGTTGAGGGAAGCATTTAGCAAAAGGAAAGTCAATAACTACAAGATGGGGCTGGGATCCTGAGGTCAGAGGGGTCTCCCTGGTAGCTCAGTTGGTAAAAAAAATCCACCTGTAACGCAGGAGACCCCAGTTCGATTTCTGGATCAGGAAGATCCCCTAGAGAAGAGATAGGCTACCCACTCCAGTATTCTTGGGCTTCCCTGGTGGCTCAGCTGGTAAAGAATCTGCCTGCAATGCAGGAGACCTGGGTTCGATCCCTGGATTGGGAAGACCCCCTGGAGAGGGGAATGGCTACTCACACCAGGACTCTGGCCTGGAGAAATCCATGGACCATATAGTCCATGGGGTCACAAATAGTCAGACTGGGATGTCCCCAAAGGACATCCTAACTAATGTTTCTGCCAAGACACTCTTTATGTTGACATCAGTGTTTTTTCCCAAAGAAGGTGGATCTGCCCCAGAGATCTGGCAATGCCTGAAGACATGTCTGGTTGTCACAGGATGAAGAAATGCTATGGGAACCTGAAAGCTAGAGGCCAGAGATGCTGCTAAACATGTACAAGGCACACGGGACAGCCTCACAACAAAAGACACCCTGGCCCTACACGTCGACAGTGCTGACAGAGAACCCCAGGTCCAGAGTCATCGAGTGAAACAGGTCAGTCCAGTCCATGAAGGCTGGGGACGCAGCGGGTGGAAGAGTCATCACCTGTCCTCTCCCGCAGCCTGCTCCACACCAACACCGTGGTGATACGTGCACACCCACCAGAGGGCTCACTTAATCACTGGTGGCCTCAGAAACCTCACCGTGCTTCCCCTGTAAAGACACATGAAGACACCTTAAGGCCCCAGTGTTGCCCTCAGGTCCCATCTGCCGTGTGGTTACAGATATAGAAAGACAGTGGAATACTGTAGGGTGATTTTGCTCAGAAATATGTTCATTCCACTGGAAAGGAGCAAGTTCACCCCTAAATATTAAAAAAAAAAAAATTTTTTTTTCAGAGTGCCTGAATGTCACCACCAAGCCTTACTAAAAGGAAATACCTTCACCTCAAATCCCTGATTTGTAGAGCAAACAGAACACAGCTGTTCTATTGCTGCTACCAGGCTGAAGCTCTGATGAAAACCGAGAGAAGAGAGCCCTGGAGACCAGCAGAAACCCAACATTTGAAGGCAGGCTTCCACCTCCAGAGCCACAGTTAGCAGCCCAGAATCTCTCAGTGTATCACCTCCATCTCTGCCACCCTCTCTGATGTGGAACAGAACCTGCAGGCTCTATAAGAGATGACAGAGCACTGGCACAGAAGGGAGAGCTAAGGGCCCCACAGGGCGGCTCTGCATCACAGATCTATGCCGGCTGCCCGGGCTGCCATCTGCGGCCACTTCCCCAAAGGACCTCCTTCCTGCTCCTCTTCAGGACACCACATCCCTTTACTTGGCCGGGGGTGGGGCGGCTGCCCTGCAGAGAGCCCTAGCATGTGGGCATCGCAGCAAGTCAGTGTGGTGGGGGCTGAAGTTTTTCAATCTGGAAAGGCACTGGGACCACATGACTTCTGACTTAAGCCAGGGGACAGAAGATGGAATTGCCACAGATAAGCACTGATCTTGTGGCAAGAGCTCTGATAAAACAGGATGGGCAAAATTAAGTGAGCTGTCCAGGGTTGCACAGCCAGGAAGCAGCTGATTGGGAGCTGGAACCCACATCGATTCCTTGGACTTTCCAACCTACCACGCATGGCTGGCAACCCCCAGGGCCCTGGGGATGCCCTGAGCCTGGCTCTTTTGCAGTCCTGAATGATGGGGGTCCTCACCAGTCTAGGGAACTCAGATGGACTCACTCTGAAGGGGCAGGGGTAGAAGCTGTCATTTCCACAAGAGTTGATCAATGCCCTCAGTGTAGGCATTTCCCCAATAAGCATTCTGACTGACATTTTGTATTTCCTGAGTTTCCGAAAAGATACTCAAGATTTTACTGCACTGTAGCTGCTATTCAAAGTTGCATCGGTGTGATGAGATTTCAGGAAAAACTAGGGAGGAAAACTTACTTTGGCCCCAAATTACTTTAGTGAGGCTACAAACAGACCACTTTGAAAGAAGCGTGTAAAAGAAGCTAAAGTCAAAACTTAAAGCCAAATTTCAAATCCACTGAATCGACAGCATTCTTCTCTTCCCCTTAGGCCCAACAATCATATTCACTGAGACTCAGAGCACAGAGAGAACAGGAAGCTGTTTGGAGGTATTCCACTTGTCGGTGTTCCTACTTCTCTACATCTATGCAAAGGGTCCCAACCCTGCTACATTCTAGAATCACCCAGAGAACTTTAAAAAAAAAAAGATACCCATGCTTTGACCCTACCTCCCAGAGATTCTGATTTAACTTGTTTGGGCCAAAGCACAGGCATTCACTTCAGTCAGTTCAGCTGCTCAGTTGTGTCTGATTCTTTGCAACCCCATGAACCGCAGCATGCCAGGCCTCCCTGTCCATCACCAACTCCCAGAGTCCACCCAAACCCATGTCTATCGAGTCAGTGATACCATCCAACCATCTCATCCTCTGTCGTCCCCTTCTCTTCCTGCCCTCAATCTTTCCCAGCATCAGGGTCTTTTCAAATGAGTCAGCTGTTTACATCAGGTAGCCAAAGTATTGGAGTTTCAGCTTCAACATCAGTCTTTCCAATGAACACCCAGGACTGATCTCCTTTAGGATGGACTGGCTGGATCTCCTTGCAGTACAAGGGACTCTCAAGAGTCTTCTCCAACACCACAGTTCAAAAGCATCAGTTCTTCGGCACTCAGCTTTCTTTATAGTCCAACTCTCATATCCATACATGACCACCTAAAAACCATAGCCTTGACTAGACGAAGCTTTGTTGGCAAAGTAATGTCTCTGCTTTTTAATATGCTGTCTAGGTTGGTCCTAACTTTCCAAGGAGTAAGCGTCTTTTAATTTCATGGCTGCAATCACCATTTGCAGTGATTTTGGAGCCCCCCAAAATAAAGTCTGACACTGTTTCCACTGTTTCCCCATCTACTTGCCATGAACTGATGGGACCGGATGCCATGATCTTAGTTTTCTGAATGCTGAGCTTTAAGCCCACTTTTTCACTCTCCTCTTTCACTTTCATCAAGAGGCTTTTGAGTTCCTCTTCACTTTCTGCCATAAGGGTGGTGTCATCTGCATATCTGAGATTATTGCTATTTCTCCTGGCAATCTTGATTCCAGCTTGTGCTTCTTCCAGCCCAGTGTTTCTCATGATGTACTCTGCATAGAAGTTAAATAAGCAGAGTGACAATATACAGCCTTGACGTACTCCTTTTCCTATTTGGAACCAGTCTGTTGTTCCATGTCCAGTTCTAACTGCTGCTTCCTGACCTGCATATAGGTTTCTCAAGAGGCAGATCAGGTGGTCTGGTATTCCCATCTCTTTCAGAATTTTCCACAGTTTATTGTGATCCACACAGTCAAAGGCTTTGGCATAGTCAATAAAGCAGAAATAGATGTTTTTCTGGAACTCTCTTGCCTTTTCCATGATCCAGCGGATGTTGGCAATTTGATCTCTGGTTCCTCTACCTTTTCTAAAACCAGCTTGAACATCAGGAAGTTCACGGTTCACATATTGCTGAAGCCTGGCTTGGAGAATTTTGAGCATTACTTTACTAGCGTGTGAGATGAGTGCAATTGTGCGGTAGTCTGAGCATTCTTTGGCATTGCCTTTCTTTGGGATTGGAATGAAAACTGACCTTTTCCAGTTCTGTGGCCACTGCTGAGTTTTCCACATTTGCTGGCATATTGAGTGCAGCACTTTCACAGCGTCATCTTTCAGGATTTGAAATAGCTCAACTGGAATTCCACCACCTCCACTAGCTTTGTTCATAGTGATGCTTTCTAAGGCCCACTTGACTTCACATTCCAGGATGTCTGGCTCTAGATGAGTGATCACACCATCATGATTATCTTGGTCGTGAAGATCTTTTTTGTACAGTTCTTCTGTGTATTCTTGCCACCTCTTCTTAATATCTTCTGCTTCTGTTAGGTCCATACCATTTCTGTCCTTTATCAAGCCCATCTTTGCATGAAATGTTCCCTTGGAATCTCTGATTTTCTTGAAGAGCTCTCTAGTCTTTCCCATTCTGTTGTTTTCCTCTGTTTCTTTGCATTGATCGCTGAGGAAGGCTTTCTTCTCTCTCCTTGCTATTCTTTTGAACTCTGCATTCAAATGGGTATATCTTTCCTTTTCTTCTTTGCTTTTCACTTCTCTTCTTTTCACAGCTATTTGTAAGGCCTCCCCAGACAGCCATTTTGCTTTTTTGAATTTCTTTTTCTTGGGGATGGTCTTGATTCCTGTCTCCTGTACAATGTCACAAACCTCCATCTATAGTTCATCAGGCACTCTGTCTATTAGATGTAGTCCCTTAAATCTATTTGTCACTTCCACTGTATAGTCTTAAGGGATTTGATTTAGGTCATACCCAAATGGTCTAGTGGTTTTCTCCACTTTCTTCAATTTCAGTCTGTATTTGGCAATAAGAAGTTCATGATCCGAGCCACAGTCAGCTCCCAGTCTTGTTTTTGCTGACTGTATAGAGCCTCTCCATCTTTGGCTACAAAGAATATAATCAATCTGATTTCGGTGTCGACCATCTGGTGATGTTCATGTGTAGAGTCTTCTCTTGTGTCGTTGGAAGAGGGTGTCTGCTATGACCAGTACGTTCTCTTGGCAGAACTCTATTAGACTTTGCCCTGCTTCATTCCGTGCTCCAAGGCCAAATTTGCCTGTTACTCCAGGTGTTTCTTGACTTCCTACTTGGGCGGCTGCGACGGTGCTCGGGCAGGGTGGCTGCGATGAGGGCAGGGGCGGCAGCCAAGAGGAGCTACCCCACATCCTGAGGTAAGGAGCAGCTGCTGTGCTTTGCTGGAGCAGCCTTGAAGAGAGACCCCTACGTCCAAGGTAAGAGAAACCCAAGTAAGATGGTAGGCGCTGAGAGAGGGGATCAGAGGGCAGACAGACTGAAACTACAATCACAGACAACTAGCCAATCTGATCACACAGACCACAGCCTTGTCTAACTCAATGAAACTAAGCCATGCCATGTGGGGCCACCCAAGATGGGCGGGTCATGGTGGAGAGGTCTGACAGAATGTGGTCTACTGGAAAAGGGAATGGCAAACCACTTCAGTATTCTTGCCTTGAGAACTCCATGAACAGTATGAAAAGGCAAAATGATAGGACACTGAAAGATGAACTCCCCAGGTCGGTAGGTGCCCAATATGCTACTAGAGATCAGCGGAGAAATAACTCCAGAAAGAATGAAGGGATGGAGCCAAAGCAAAAACAACACCCAGTTGTGAATGGGACTGGTGATGGAAGCAGGGTTCGATGCTGTAAAGAGCAATGTTGCATAGGAACATGGAATGTTAGGTCCATGAATCAAGGCAAATTGGAAGTGGTCAAACAGGAATATTGACATTCTAGGAATCAGTGAACTAAGATGGACTAGAATGGGTGAATTTAACTCAGATGACCATTATATCTATTACTGTGGGCAGGAATCCCTTACAAGAAATGGAGTAGCCATCATAGTCAACATAAGAGTCCGAAATGCAGTACTTGGATGCAGTCTCAAAAATGACAGAATGATCTCTGTTCATTTCCAAGGCAAACCATTCAATATCACAGTAATCCAAGTCTATGCCCCGACCAGTAACTCTAAAGAAGCTGAAGTTGAACAGTTCAATGAAGATCTATCTACAAGACCTTCTAGAACTAACACCCAAAAAAAGATGCCCTTTCATTACAGAAGCACAGGCATTAGTAAGTCTTAAAAGTTCCCCAGTGATTCCAATGTGCTGCCAGAGGCAAGAATCACTGTTCTAAACCTTGTAGATAGGAAGCAGCTTCACACTACAAAAATAAAAACCCTCTCCTGAGAGGAAGGGAACCAGTGAACCAAGCACCGGCCACAATCCACAGTGCCCTCTGCCCCCTATCCCCAGCCCTCCCCGCCTCTTCGCAGGAACTCTCCTTTCTTCTTGGGTATGCTGCTGCTGCTGCGTCGCTTCAGTCGTGTCCGACTCTGTGCGACCCCAGAGACGGCAGCCCACCAGGCTCCCCTGTCCCTGGGATTCTCCAGGCAAGAATACTGGAGTGGCTTGCCATTTCCTTCTCCAATGCATGAAAGTGAAAAGTGAAAGTGAAGTCAGTCAGGTTGTCTACTTGAAAGTTATACAGTCATGTCTGACTCCTAGCGACCCCATGGACTGCAGTCTACCAGGCTCCCCCGTCCATGGGATTTTCCAGGCAAGGGTACTAGAGTGGGGTGCCATCGCCTTCTCCGCTTCTTGGGTATGGGAGGTGCCTAACCTGAGCCCTCTAGCACTCCCCGCACAGTCCCTCGGTGGTGGCCCCACTCACAGGATTCATCAGTGTCCCTTCAGGAGAGCAAGGAAGAACCAGGAAGCTTCATTTACAGCCAGGGGCAGAGTCTCCGAAATGATCAATACCTTGACTAGAAAACAGGAGATTTGGGGTAGGAGGCCAGGTCTGGGTCTCCAGCAACCAGGCACCACAGCACTCCCAGTTCACTGCCAGACCCCCCAGGGAATGCTGAGCACAAGTGACCCTGCTGGACAGCCAACACTGTGCTACTTCCCTGGGCAGGAGCCTGCAGGGGCTCCCACTGGCCACGGGATAAAACCCAAACTCCGCAGCCTGGCGTCCATGCTCTTCTATCGCCTGCCCGAACTGTCCTAACCCTTTCTTTGTATTTGATCCCTCCTCCACCTAATCAGACGCCGCACAGCCTGAACACCCATTATTTATTTCTCTCCCTTCACTGTTCTGCCTCGCCAAAACTTGGGACGTCCAGCATTTTAACTATATCAGGGTTATCTTTGTTCCACGTCTGTCTACGTTTGGGGAGGGAGTCTCTCTCCAACTGGACTGAGCTCTTCAAAGGCTAAAATCACACATTTCTCTGTATTCCAAACAGCACTCGACACAAGGTCAGGCCAAGGGGCAGGAGCCCAGTGAATGCTCGGTAAAGGGTGTCTGTTAACTGATCACATGCCCCTTCGGGGAACAGGTGGCATATTGCCACCCTCATGTGCACCCGCATCCAGGTAAAGTCTAAACGTGCTCTCCAGAAAATCCCCACAATCTCCCAGGCCCTCAGACTTCACGGAAATCAATACACAGACCTGTGCCATCACACAGTTATAGCAGGGCAGTGGGTGGCACAACCCTGCAGGACAGCAAGCTTCCTGAAGAAACTCTCACGGTTGCAGGACTTCTGCTCAGTGTGCAGGCCACCTGCTTACAATCCTTAACATTTCACTGAGAACAAATGATTACTCCTTGCTCTACTAAATAATCATTATCATCATTTCACTTGCAGATTTCAGAGCTAGAATGTGCCTGTGCTTTAACTGCTGTGCAAGCCAATAATGTACAAAACCTGCCCCCAAACAAATGAAAGCATTACGGTTTTAATAAGGCATCTGTTGTCTATGTCTGCATCCCGACTGCTGCCCTGCAGATCGGCTCATCAGTACCATCTTCCTATATTCCATATACACGCATTAGTATACGATACTTGTTTTTCTGACTTACTTCACTCTGTATAACAGGCTCTAGGTTCATCCACCTCATTAGGACTGACTGTGCGTTCTTCTTTACGACTAATATTCCATGGTATTTGTGTACCACAGCTTTTTTGTCCATTCATCCGTCAGTGGGCATGTAGGATACTTCCGTGTCCTAGCTGTTGTCAATAGTGCATACGTATGGGATCCAGAAAAACAGTACTGATGAACCTATCTGCAGGGCAGCAGTGAAGATGCAGACGTAGTGAACAGACTTGTGGACACAGTGTAGGAAGGAGAGAGCAGCGTGGAAACATACAGATTACCATATGTAAAACAGATAGCCAGTAGGAATTTGCTCTATATGGCAGGGAGCTCAACCCAGTGCTCAAGACAACCTAGAGGGGTGAGGTGGGGTGGGAGATGGGAGGGAGGTTCAAAACAGGGGGGACATATGTATACCTGTGGCTGATTCATATTGATACGGCAGAAACCAATCCAATATTGTAAAGCAATTATTCTCCAATTAAAGAAACAAACATAGTAAAATAAATAAAGGCCAAAAAAAAAAAAAGCCATCTGAAGAATCACTGCTATGTTCACCTAGGTTTTGGCAACTGAGTGAAGTCAAGTGTATCTCCTTTTCAACCACATGAAATAAATTTCATTTAAAACCTAACTGGAAAAAAAAAAAAAAAACACCTAACTGACTGAATCATAGAACCTTGTGCTTTAACTTTATGCAAAACAAAGTCTCCAGTTTCCACTCAGCGGTCACAGAAGGGACAAGGACCACGTCACAAACATGCTTTGATCCCGGAATTGAGTCAGCGTCCTTAAAAGAACGACTGCGCATGCATCCTTCTCTTAGGCCTTTTGAAGCCCATGCTCTCCCCTTCCAGATGGTCTGCTGCTCTGCAGGGGGAGCTGGTCTCCACGCCGACTTCAAAGACAGCCCACGTTCCAGCCAGGAGAGATACTGCAAAGCAGCGTTCAAAAATGCTTTTGACCTCAGACATGACTACAGGATGGATGCAGTGTTTTAATCAGCAGTTCCTGTAGCTGCTCTCTAGTACAGAGACCCCTAAATGACACCAAAACCATTACATAATTTGCTAGGATGGAAACTCATGAATTCCATCTTACATCAGAGCAAAGAAAATAAACCCTAGAAAATCTGGAGACTCAATTAAATAGTAATTAAAAATGAAATATGACCTTTGCTTGTTCAGTAGCCCTCACATCTCTTAGGCCAATGCCCTGAAAGGGTAGAAACAGATGCAGACAACATGAACTCAGAATCACACACACCATATGTAATTGGCTAGAAAACACAAACACACAAATTCTGATCTGGCTGGCGATCGTGACTTTTATGTGGGTTCTGGTGCCTCAGATGGCCAACTTCTCACCCCTCGCACTCTCAGCTGCTACCAACCTAAGTACCAGGGCAGAAGCACTCATCTCCCTCGGGCTGCTTCTCGCTCTATCCTCGTTTGCCACTGCCTGGAAGCCAGGCCACCCCAAGTCCTTCTAGCTGGTCACTGTGTGGTGATCAGCCACGACCACAGGGCCTCAGGGGAAGGCACAGCGGCTCTCTGCCACTTACCAGTTTTGTGACCCAACTCCTCTGAGCCTCGGTTTCCTCATCTGCAAGATCATACCTTTCCAAAAGGGCTGTGGCAAATATTCAGTGACATCGCATACTTAAAGCAGCCAGCACAAAGGCCAGCTTTGTAACTTCGTTTTCTTTCCTGCTAAAAAAATAGCGAAGGACTTCCCTGGGTGGCTCAGTGGCTGAGGCTCCTGATGCAGGGGGCACCGGTTCAATCCCGAGTGAGGCAACTAGATCCCACATGACACAACCAAGAGTTTACATCTCACAACTAAGACCCGGTGTGCGCGCGGGCTCAGTTCCTCAGTCGTGTCCAACTCTTGGCAACCCCCTGGACTGTAGCTGGCCGGGATCCTCTGCCCATGGGATTCTCCGGGCAAGAATATTGGAATGGGTTGCCATTTCCTACTCCAAGGGATCTTCCCGACCCAGGGATTGAACCTGAGTCTCCTGCTTGGTAGGCAGATTGTTTAGCACTGAGCCACCTGGGAAGCTCTGCAAAATAAATATTAAAAGAAAAAATAGCAAAGGCAAGGTGTTCAAGGGGGAATCTGTCACAGCTTTAACCTGCAAGTACAGGAGTCAGCAGCAGCACCAAGAACACCGAGGGAAGAAGGAACAGCCATTCCCTAGGAACATGGAAAACAATTTTCATCAGTCTCCGACTGCTAACAAGGAATAGCATTCCCCTGGCCTCAATCGTCCCTGCTTCTACACCCAATTTTAAAGCAGGCTAATTAAAAAGCCTCCTGCCTAAGATAACCTGAAAGTGAAAGTCACTCAGTCGTGTCTGACTCTCTGCAACATCATGGACCATACAGTCCATGGAATTCTCAAGGCCAGGATACTGGAGTGGGCAGCCTTTCCCTTCTCCAGGGGATCTTCCCAACCCAGGGATTGAACCCGGGTCTCCGGCATTGCAGGTGGATTCTTTACCAGCTAAGCCACAAGGGCAGCCCAGGATAACCTGGATATCAGAAATAAGAGAATGGGCAAGTTATTTATGGTTTATGTACATAGTGGAAGAACGTGCAAGACTTTAAAAGGACGTACTGAAATGATTTTCATTACCTGGGAAAAGGTATGTGCTCTGATGTTAATTATTAAAAAAAAGGACAAAAAATTCTGGGATGACATAGAAAGAGGGAACTACACCAAACGTTAACATCTGTTGTCTCCGGAGGTGAAATTATCTGTGATTAAAATTCTCATAGCTATTTTCTGTTTTTTGTTTTTCACTTTATCCTCAATGAGCATATATTACATTTCAAATCAGGAAAAACCATTTTTTTAAGTTCCTTGGTTTGTCATATATATCATTTAAAACATGGTACTGTAAAGAATCTCAAGTAGTAAGATAAGGATCAAAATTATCCAAGCTTGGATAAGAGTATAGTATGTTATCAATGATAAAAGCAAAGTAGCATCTTTTTTCCTTTGGCAAGGGAACTTTTGGTCAATTTACAATTCATCAGCACTTTTACTATGCTGGGAAGACTGGAAAACCAGAAGATGAAAGTCAAACAAATGAACTCTTCTCCTTGTATCAGGGGCAGTAAAACATTTGGTGGGAGGGAAAAAAAAAAGCTTGAAAGTAGAAGTCAATCTAGGGGAGTCCCTCCTGCTTTCAATAATTTGCAGTAGGACTGGTCACCATCATTAAGGATAACAGAGAGCTGACTACACAGAAATTCGTTCTGCCTGGCCTAAAAATGTCACCGTGTTATCCTGAGACACTACTTCCAATTCAAACCAACCACATATGTGACTATGCACACCATGCTGCCACTTCTGTCTTCAGAGCTGAAGGTAATAACTGCTGTTCATGGAGCGCTTACTCTACGCCTTTTGTTCCTCAGCTTAGTCCATCTCCCAGCAATGCATGGAGACAGATGTCACTCTTTTACAACAATCCCGGGGCTCAGAGAGGGTAGATGCCCTAAACAAGGGCATTCAGCTAGTAAGTGCTGAGAACGGCCTCTACCCCAGGCCTGTCTGACCCACGGGCACAGGAGTTCCCCGGTTCTATGGCCTTGGGCAGAATGCTTTCATACCATCTACCCCTCATTCTGAGGTTGGCTGAACGAGCAGAACCAGTCCGTCAAGTTGGGAAGAGGTTGGGACAGAGTGAGGGCCAAACGAGGAGGGTACTTGGGGCCTGAGGGATCTGAGTTAACGCAGCTGTGGAGCTCTCACAACACCCCCCAGACACTAATACCCCGCACTTTGCAACCCACTTCCTGCTACATGTACACAAACTGTTGTCTATGCGCTTCCAGAATGGATGTCATCTGGGCACTGCATAGAAAGTGTGTATAAATAAGAAAATGATTTTAAACAAGCCCCACCATGAATACTAGGCATGTTCTTAAGCAGAAAGGAACACTTTTACATGAACGTGCCTGAAGTGGATGCTCTGAATACTCGGCAATCTGAATGGCAGTTGCACCAAAGCAGAACAGGGTCTTTGATTGGACTGCCGTGTTTCCACACGCTGCTCCCATTAAACGCTAACAGCGGCTGCAGGATAAGTGAACCTCTTCCTTGTGTTTCACTGTTAAAGCCCGTGGAGGCTCTGGATCTCAAAGGTCACCACGCCCTGCTGGAGGCAGGGCTGGCAGACCCTACTGTCTCACTCAGTCTTGCTCAGTCGGGTTGGCAGACTGAAGAGAGTAGTGACCCAAGGATGTGAGGCTGAATGTGGCGGCCACCAGGCACACGTGCCCCATGTTTGACTTAAGGACAGAATTTTAACTTTTATTTAACTTTATTAAATTTAAGTAGTCCAGGGCTTCCCTGGTGGCTCAGTGGTAAAGAATCCACCTGCTGATGCAGGAGGCACGTGTTAGCCCTGATCCGAGATCCCACGTGCAACTAAGCCCGCGCACCACAACTTCTGAGCCTGTGCTCTAGAGCCCGGGACCACAACTACTGTGGCCCACGCACCGAGAGCCTGTGCCCCACAGCAAGGGAGGCCACCGCACTGAGAAGCCGTGCATCGCATCTAGAGAGCAGCTTCCGCTCGCCACGATTAGAGAAAACCCCGAGCAACAACGAAGACGGAGCACAGCCAAAAATAAAGAAAAACTATTTTTTAAAAAATTAAGTAGTCCAGTGGCTACAGTACTGGCCAATATGGTTATAGATGACATATTTGCAGATGTAAACATGTATTTATAAAAATATAAGCATACTAAATACAGTGTTACGACTTGCTTTTTTTCACTTAATATAACATGAATTTTTTTCCATTTCAGTAACTGTACCTCTGGATATTATTTTTAATATCTATATTTGTGCTGTCCTGTACAGTAGCCGCAAAAAATGTGTGGCTGTTGAACACCTGAAATGAGGCTAGTCCTAACTGAGATATGTTGTAACTGGGAAATACACACCAGATTTCAAAAGCTTCATATGACAAGCAATGTAAAATACATTAACAACCTTTACATTGGTTGCATATAACCAATGACAGTATTTCAGAGAGAGTGGGTTAGGCAGAACGTACTATTTAATTTCACCTGTTTCTTTATACTTCCATTCCTAGCAACTCGAATAGAGGAACTGAGAAAATGGTCACTCAAGCTAGTGTCTGGTTCTGTAGATTAGGGAAGGCCCACTGATTTGTCCTTGGCTAGGCCTAGGCGTAGGGGAGCCGCCAAACAGGTGTGGCCCTAACAACAGATCAGGCTGGGAATGGCTCCCAACATCGCCCAAAGGCATCAGACAAACCTTCATTCTGCTGCCCCGCAGCCTTACGGCCTGGAGCAAATTATGTACTTTACTTTCCTCCAATTTTCCTGCACTTGACTTTTTTCCAACTGAAAAAACGGTGATGATAACAGACACAATTCAGAGGGATTATGAGGATCAGATGAGAATCTAGAAAAGTCTGGCAATTTTTTATAAAGTTAAATATTCACTTAGCACGTGACTAAGCAATTCCATCCCTAGGTACTTACCCAGGAGAAATGGAAACGCATCTACAAAAGACTGGTATGTTCACAGCATCTCTATTCGTGATTAGCCCCAGCCTGGAAACAACCCAGAGTCTACCAACTGGTCAACAGATAACAAGTTATGGAACCTTCAAACAGTGGAACATTACTCAGTAATGAAAAACACACAACAACAACAAAACAGGCAACAGAAGAGCCGCATTCTACCTATGGAGTATCTTTCTTAATAAACCTGCTTCCCCTTAAAAACAACAACAAGCATGCAACAGTATGGAGGACGCGCAAAGCTCTAAACTAAGTGAAAGAAGCCAGACACCAAAGACTATATCCTACAAAATTCCATTTATCTGTGACATCCCAGAAAAGGTGAAACAGTAACCAGGAAGCACATCAGCAGTTGCCAGGTACTGACTGCAAAGAGGACCAAGAAAGTATTTCAAGTAATGAAAACGTTACACAGTGGTTACA
Organism: Bos mutus; assembly: GCF_027580195.1. Classification (NCBI taxonomy): domain Eukaryota; kingdom Metazoa; phylum Chordata; class Mammalia; order Artiodactyla; family Bovidae; genus Bos; species Bos mutus. The sequence goes on from NC_091638.1 coordinate 43,269,781, forward strand.
TTTACATGTGTCAGTTCAGTTCAGCTGCTCAGTCGTGTCTGACTCTTGGCGACCCCATGAATTGCATGGGTTAAAACTTATCAAACTAGCACAGGGCATATAAAAAGTGCTTTAACAATGCTAACTGTTCTCATGACAAGTATTGTCTAAAACCAAACTCAGATTCACCATCCTTCTGGGAAGACCAGCTACCCACTGCTTACCTTATACTCTTTTTGTAATCATTTCTAGTGTCCCTGTTTCCCTCCTGCCACCGACTTGAGATGTGGCTTTTCTGACTTCACCGCTTCATGATCACTCTGGACTCTTCTCTTCCTTCCACCTTTCTTACTGAGCCTTGCACACTGCCAACAAATGAAGTTCCTAAAATACCACCTTCTGCCACATGTGTGCTTTGAGCCCTTCCCTGCTATTCAGATCCTTTAGTGTGGCATCCGAAGGACCCCACAATTGGCTCTAGTCTCATTTTCCATCTTTTCATTGACACCAGAATCCTCTACAATAAATCTTTGTGTGATGAATGAACCAATGAAGGCAGGGACTGAGTCTGCCTTGCTTAGACCCACATCCCAAGTGCCTAGGATGGTGCCAGGAACACAGGGGTATACTCAGCAGCATCTGATGAATGAACTAAAGACCTTCTGCACCCTGAAAATGCATCCTGACCTCAGAGAACACAGCTGCTCATTCTCTCATTCTTTTTTTTTAACTGAGATCCTTTTGGTGGGTTAGTAATAGTTTGGAACAAGATAAACAACTAGGGGTTCTGGAAAGTGTTTCAAAATTTATGTGTTGAAGCTTATAAGGCTTCTATTTCTACTTAAAAAAATCTGTCAATAAATATTGAAGTATTTTTTTCCCTTTAACTCAAAACAAAAGGTCTCCAAGTGCTCATAGTTCCAGTTGGTTTAAGATGGTTTTGACCATTATGTAGCTTTTAAAATTATTTTCTTCTTAGTCATATAGGGTTTCATTTACACCCATAATGGACTGTGACTAAAGGCAGATTTAAGGAAAAGCCAATGGCAAAATATGAGTTAGTAAGACAAGAAATGGGAATCATTGTAAAAATGGTTATTCTGAAAACTGTCTGAAGCAGCAGGTGTATTTACCTTATCACATTTCTTACTGTAAGATTTCAGAAGCCAGTATAATTCAGATCCCAAAGATAAAATACTATAATTTTTAAAAACGTGCTAATCTGAATAGAATATTGTTTAAATTTAAAAATCACTTCCAGAGGTGGTTTTTACAGTTCAGTATTATTATGAAAAGAGTCTGCAAGGGGAAAAAAAGGCCCGTGGAATGCTGATTTACAACAAGCTCTCTGGAAGGCTCTGTTAAGCTTTTCCTAGTTCCCCCAGGAGAAGTGGGTGGGGCCATACCCACCTGCCCTCCCTGCTCCCAGGCAGACTGGCACTTTCCATACCTACTTCTCCTTTGGCTTATGGGTCTACCACATCTACCAGGGTTGTAAGCTCACTATTTCATTCATCTTTTTAGCTGAATACTCAACACAGTGGTTGGCACACAGAAAACTAAGTGCTTGCTAATGTTCCCAACGTCTTCGAGGCTTTCTGACAGGGCAGAAACTGTGCACTTCATCGAGCAGGCTGCGTCCAAGCCTGGGACACGAGCCCACAGCCTGACTGTGCTCGTCTTAGGGGAAAGGAAGGCAGTCAGGCCACAGGATATTCACACGTTTCTCAGGAGGCAGCATTCAGAAGATGTCAGCTCCCTGTTCCCCCTTCACCCCTACGAATGGCGATGAGCATGGTCACTTGTCAGAGAAAGTGGCAGGAAAAAGAACAAAGCAGAGGGCTTTCTATTTTATTTTTTCACCCTGCTACCAGAGATCAAGTGTGTGTGACCTGATGTTGGGATTCCTTTGATGATGAACAAAAGCTGGGATGCAAGGAGCTGAAGTGGGCATTGGCCAAGGACCTCCCTGTGGGCCTGGCCTCCGGGAACTCCTCTGCTGGTCTGGTGGCTGAGCCTGTGGCCTGCCCACTTGCCTCTTCCACCTCCCCTGCCGTCTCTGAACAACAACAGCCAGCTCTGCTGCCAGGCCGGCCTGGTAAGGAGACCCTGTGCTCTATCTCTGAGCCTGGCTGCCAGAACGTGTCCCTCCAGGGTAAAAGGGAAAAACAAGGAGTCGGGGAAGGGGGTGGGGCTGAGGGGGTCTTTGAAATGTCACTGGTCTTTTTTGCTATTTTCTAGCAGTCACAGGTGACAGTGAGACGAACTTTTAAAGAAATAATTTTCCTTTTTCCATTCAGTGCCTAAAAAAGTACAAATACCTAAAAAGTTACTAGGCGCTAACAAATACAGAGGGTAAACTACAACCAAGACAGTGACATCTATGTGCTGAGTTCTGTTCAGAATGACCCATGTGTCTGAGTTCAGTTAATCGTCAGAGCCCGAGCATCTTCGTACTAACCCCACCTCACAGATGAAGAAACTGAGGCTGGGACTTCCCTGGTGATCCAGTGGTTAAGAATCCACCCTGTATGCTGGGGACATGGATTCAATCCCTGGTTGGGGAACTAAGATCCCACATGCCAAGGGGTAACTAAGCCCTTGCGGCCCTACTACTGAGCCCACGAGCACGACTAGAGAACCCCTGTATCATGCTGCAACTAAGACCTCGCATGCTGCAACTAAGACCCAATGCAGCCAAATAAATTTAAAAGAAGAAACTGAGGCTGGAGAGATTAAGCAAGATCACTAAGGCACTGCCCCGCTCCTCCAGCTATTTACAGTTTCCCCTGTGTTGGAGAGAGAGGCCATAAACAGAGAACAGGGAATAAGAAATAATCTGTGTGTAAAATGCTTGTGACTTTCACACAAATAAAACCAAGTGGGAATGACAGAGGAAGGAAATGACATGTAGTTTGGTAGGTAAGACAGTAGGTAGCCGTCTACAGGCAGGGCTTCCTGAGCTGAGCCCTGAAGAAATGCATTCATTCAACAAACTCATGGGTTCAGCAATACTTACTGAATGCTTCCTGTCTGTGGCAGAGACTGTGCTAGTTTGAATCAAAATAGTAATACATAGACAGACATGAAAGGCTAGATTTCAAGTTAAAAAAAAAAAAGGAAAGAAAAGCACCCACAGTGGCTGAACAGCGGCCCATGTGGCCCTCTCCATTTAGGGAGTGGGAAGGGGAAGAGGCGAGCTGTCTAAGCATAGCCCCACTTCTCCCCGGCCCCCTGAAAAAGCCTCAGCTGAAAAATGAGGAGAAATGGCCTCTTTCTGATGAGCCATGTCAAAGAAATGTGGGCAGCCTTGTTTGAATATCATAAACAGAGGTGCTGTGGTAAAAGGCGGGTCTGAGGCCAGGGCTTTTTGGCCCAGAGCCCTTTGCCCTTCCCCTGTGTACTCTGATCACTAAGTCACCTGGCACTCACACCTACATGCACTAGGCAGGCTGCGACCCAGAGCAATTCTTCACACTCACAGGACATAATTCATCTACTGTTTTCAACACAGCTGTCTCTTGAACAGCATGGGTTTGAACTGTGTGGGTCCACTTACACGAGAATTTTTTTTTCCCCCAATAAATATGTACTGTGGTACTACACCACGTGAGATTGGTTGAGTCCACCAATACAAAGGGCAGGCTATAAGGTCACATGCAGATTTCCCAGTGTAAGAAGGGTCAGTGCCCAAACCCCTGTGTTGGTCAAAAGTCATTTTTAGAGGATTTTCTTTAAGTGGTAATATATGTGACAGTGCAGTGCATTTTTAAAATGCACATCTCTCACCAATTAAAATAAGTAACTCTCCAAGTTAACAGTTTTCAAAATTCTTCCAGTGATTCCAGCCTGAAGACCCAGAGCCCATGAGCAGGTTTCAGGTCAGTGAGGTGCTAAGAGGTCATATATACACATTTACACATTTACACGTGTTTACAGAGAATCTGTCCCTCTGATGAATCAGATACCTGGAAGGAGCTGGACCCAAAGAGATAAAAGACTCAGAATATATCCTGGGGTTAGCATCCAGCAATGTCATAAAACTTTCCAGGGTGAGGGCTAAGGGGTCAGGGGCTTATTTTCAAGATAATAAAAAGTGTTCTAAAATTGAGTATGGCAACAGATATATGATTCTGTGACTATACCCAAAAGCCATAGACTATACACCTTAAATGGGTAAACTGTATGGTATGTGAACTACATAAAGCTGTGACACAAGCAAACAGCTTCCGGGGAAGACGCCTGTTACTCTGCAGTGAGTTTCCCAAGCTAACATTATGTTAATGAATACTCTGTTAGCCACTAAAAAAATAACTACTGGATTATTTGAAGACAATAATGACAATGGAATTCTTTTTTGCTTTCAACTGTCCTCTTTTGGGGGAAATGCATGATGTCGTGATCCTGAGCTAGAAATGGCCAGATTTACCTCAAATTTGGTGGTCAGAAAGTCAGCCGTAGATTAAGTGGCCAACCTGCAGGGACTCAGGTCCCAGTACTTATCCAAGGTCAAGTAATTGTTTCTTAGCCCTTCGTTAAAAGTTTCAAGCTGAAAACACAGGGCCCCCCTCATCACCTCTGAAGAGGAGCTGTCTTAATTTCCCCAAACCGTGGGCACGTTATCCATGAAAGAAGTCACTGACAAGGACAAATGCCAGTTTAAGGGGAAAAACAATAGGAAAAGCCTACTGCTCTTCCTGCCACAACACCCCCCCCTACACTTAATCAATTACGAGTTCTGAAACAATGCCTGTGTGTCTAGCTTGCCCATTTTCAGGATGGAACAGAAAGGAGCTTCATTTCATAGGAAGCTGCCTGGAAACCGCTCACACCACCTGCTTGCCGTGGAGAACAGAGGGTTTGTTTAACTTGCCCCAGATGCACCCACTGAGGCGCTCAATCAACAACCTGTATTTTGAACAATCTCAAGATCACAGTACACATGGAAGCTATGTACACGTGGGTGGCTGTCTTCATTATTCCCCCAGGGGAGCAAAGCAGGTAAGTATCTTTTCACTTAAAATAAACCTCAGCCCCAGAATCCTTGTTTCCTCCCAGTAACTCCAGCCAGGTTATTATCTGTATTCCTATGGCAAGAAAGCTTTCTAGTGGGATAATCCTCAAAAGAGGTGATGTATGAGAATTATGAGTCCTCAGCCCCTACATCAAGGTACAAAACAACTGATTCTTTAGTAGAAAGAGACTGAAGAAGAGACTGAATCTATGAATTAACTAATTACACGTCTCTAAGCATCCAGCTCAGTTTTCTGACTGCATCCATCAGGAGTTTCAAGGACAATCACAGAAAAATATATAACCAAGTCGAAGATGAGTGATTCAGTTCCCAGAAAATCACTATTATTATCTTATTATAATGTGTGCGAGTGCTGCCAGGTAATGATCATTCTGCTTCCACTTGTCTATGCAAACACCCTGGAAAAAATTTTAATATTCAATATAATTTGGTAATCAAAATAAGTTTCCAAATAACATCTCCAAAGGAAGCCCAGATGGATTCTGATATTGAGCACTGGACTATTTAAACTGCCAAGGCCTTCAAGCAACCATGTCTCCGGTTTTGGCATCACATTTGAAAAGGTATTCTGGTGATATGGGAATAGAGTTTAAAAGACTATTTAAAAAACAAAAGGTGAGAAGAGCTTGAAGCTCAATAAACCAAGCCACAAAAGGAACTTCAAAACTCTTTGTTATGACAGGTAAAGATTCAGGTCGACTTGCAAACACCCTGGAAAACAGAAGACCTCAGAATCTGACAGAACAAAGTTCCATGTGAACAGGAGCTGTGAAGTTCACCTCCAGCAGGTGTCTGGCACATGCTAGGTGCTCAGCACATCTCTGTTAAGGGAACGTGTATTGTTGAATAAACAAGCTGTGCAGGAATGCACTTTCCAAAATCAAAGTTCAAGGTAAGATCCATTTTCAGTAAAGATTTTAACATGAAATATTATCTTTTCCACCGACTTGTAAAATACTCTGTTACGCCTCAAATACCACTAAATCATCTTTTGTTTCTCAAGAACAAAATGCACCAAATGCAGAGTCAATGGACCCTAATTCTGATGAACCTCAAGGAAGAACAGTTAAAAAGGGAGGAAATGGAGATTAAGACCCATCAAACTACAGCATAGTGACCAGCAAAAATTGGATACAGACATTTGACAACAACCTTCTCCAAAACTGGAGGTTCTCCTCTGGTTTCTATTTCAGCTAGGTAAGCATTTTTCTTCAGTCTATTGACTTCCAAAGTTTTCCCTTTCATGTAGTCGAGAACTTACATATCTCATTCATAATGCTCCCAAAGTTTCCCACAATTTACCTGGGTGGCTTCTTTTACCATAATCTCTTTTGTCTGGAAAATTCTTCCCTTTCCACTCCCCTACTCCCCTTGCTGAAAGCATCTCTAACTATTGTCCTTTCTGATTTTATGGAAGTTTCATTTCCTTGCAGCAGAAGCCTGCTCTATTTCCTGAAGCTAAATTCATCGTGCTCCATAAATGTGAAAATAAAATCATTCAAACCACATTCAGGCACAGAACCACCTACCAACCTGCACCTTCTGCCGGTTTTTCATCCCAACATGCCTTTCTGGTGGTGACCTTGTGTTCCCTTCATCCTTCTGGCATCTCTATTTTCCAATCCACACAATTTTCCCTTCCCAAGTCCATAAATTCTAAATCATATGGAACAAAACATTTTCTGCTATAAAACCTTGATAAAAAAAAAAAGGCAACCATGGACAGAAATTAGCTTACTTGCAATCAAAACATGTTAATGTATTTAACCCTTTGCATATATGTGGCCATACAATGAATAGATGGAAGGAGGAAGGAATGTACTTTACAAATACTTCGTAAGGACTTTTTCATCTGATCTTCTTAACAACCTTGGGAAGCAGGCAGGGCAGGCATTTTATTACTCCATTTACAGGTGACAAAACTAAACATCAAAAAGCTTAAGTGGAAAAAAAAAAAAAAAAGGCTTAAGTGCCTTGCCCAACCAATGTCATCACATGACATGTCACCCCAAACCCATATTAGGGCCCTGCCTCGTCCAACCCAAAGGATGTCTACCATGTACCCTCTCCATAGCTTTCTGTCCTACATACAGTCAAGGAGTAACTTCACAGAGATTTGGCATTTGAAAGGGAGGATGATCCTCTGACTTTGGGGATACCGTCTCCCTTCAGTTAACAAGCCAGAAAACCATCTTCCAACTTCCCAACAGAAAACAATGCCTTTTTCTTCTGTATACCACTTTTAACAACTACTGCTTTTCAAAACAATTTCCAACAGTTCCTGTTTTAAAGAGACTTACCCTTAAGAGTCTACTAGTCCAAAAAGTTTGCATCAGCATAGGATTTTCTCAATAAAGTTCGGGGCTGATGCAATAATTTTCAGTCTCATATTTTACAGCTAAAATGACAAGAACACTGAACAGTAAAAAATTACGCAAGACAACGCTGCAATTTTTTTACTCCGCCACATCTGCCTCTATGTGTCTCCTGTGAGTCACTGTCTTTGGTGTTCAGTCATCATTATAGGAACTCCCATTCTCTACCCTAAATTATTTTATTTCTTAAAGAAAACCTCTGCAAAAACAGAATCCTATAACATCTTTCACCACTTTGCTGAAGCACTGACCCCTCAATGTAGAGCCTCAGATGTCATGCTGTTTCAATTTTTTATCACTACAGTTTAACACAAACAGAAAAGAAGACGAAGGACGGTTACAATTCATTCATTTAGTCATTCAACAGACACATGAAATCCTATCAGATGCCTGGAACTGGGGCCCAAAAATGAACAATAATCATCCCTCCTCTCACAGCCCGGTAGAGTGGAAAACTAAAGGAGTAAATACAGAATAAACTGATCAAGGTTAAGGTGGAGGTGAACACAGGGCGTGGGGCAATGGCCATCCATCATGAAATGCTTTCTGGAAGAAGTAGTCTGTGAGCATTTATAACCAACTCTCTCTGGACTTTCAGTACAAAATAAGACTAAGACCCAACCCCACTCCCTGAAAGGTTATAAGATGTACTGGTCAACAGCTAAGTTAAAATAATAATCTAATTTAAAAAGCAGAATTTATTCTTGATTCCCAGCACTAAATTTCAACTCCTAACCCCTATTCCCTTAGCACAAATTACAGAGGGGTTAACAAATTCTGTCCCACACAGTGCCTTCTCACAAGTCTGTAGAACAGAATTAAAGACATGCACAGTGAAATAAAATGCACTTTAAAAAATACATGATCATTTTCCTAAACTGGAAGTGAACACTCTGAACGATCCAAACCCTACAAAGCATGACTGTTGGAAGAGGAAACTGAGGTTCAAAAAAGTCCCACTTTAATACAACAGAATAAAAGATATCTTTGAAGTCGCCAGAACAGCTTGAGCAAGAAGAGAAACAGAAGGCTATTGTGGGGCTTTAGGCTCCAGATGATGAACCCCAAACACCCTGCAATGGTAAACAAACAAGCCTCTTAGCCGGAATCTGATTTGGTGACCCAACAAAACATTACAATCCAAGGAATCTCTCTCTCCCCATTCATTATTTCCCAAACAAAGTCCCACTGGCTAGCAGCTCCTGGTTTTTTGGGGTTTTTTTTTTTACTGGTTTATTGCTGGTAAATTATAATGCACAGTGTGCTTTTCAAGAAAAAAAAAAAAAAGGTACAGGCACATGAAAACAACCACGGTTTTAAAGACCCATAAAAAACACTATGTAACAGAAATGAACTGTCTGTGTTTACTATGAGGACCTATTACTCCTTTATGCTACTCCAGTGGGTTTTAAACTAAATTGAATGCTACCACTGCCTGCTAAAGAACAAGTTAGAGGAGGGAAGGAGCAATTTCAAACACCTGCCTCAGCAGGAGCCCAAACTGCCTCCCTCACCATCTCCCCGTGCCTCAGGCAAGCAGCTGACCTGGAAAGGGAGCTTCAGACACCGGCCACTCTGCCATCCCAACAAGTAGGCTCTATAAAGTCATCCTTCCATTTGACCCGGCACACCCTCATTTCCACCACTCGGATGCCCAGCTGAAAGGAGGGAAACTCAGCCGCCCCAAAGAGGAGAAATGGAGAGGGTCCTGAGTGGTCCCTTTCCTCAGTCGGCCCGAGGTGGGCCCGGGGGTCCCTCACCTCCCCCGACTCGGGATCCCTTCCCAGGGCACCGCCGAGCCCCTCCCACTCCCTTGGCCCAAGGGGCTGCGGTTACCACCCTCGTCCCCTCAGGACTTCGGCTGCCGCCTGGGCCCCGGGGACCCTGGCCCAGAAGCGACGCCACGCCCAAGCCCTCTCGGCCCGGACCGCCGACCCCTGCCCCGGGCCCCTCCCGGGCGACCCTGCCCGGCCGCCCGCAGCCCTCTCAAGGCCCGGGGCCGCCTCGCGCCGCCCGCCCCGACCGGCGGGCCGCGCACCGTGTGAGACTGCAGGCTCTGGCTCGCCTCGATGGCCGCTGTCAGCGGCACCGTGTCGTCCAGCAGCACCTTGCCGGCCGGCAGCTTCTCCATGAAGGCCATCCCGGGACTCGGGTCCGCCACCGCCTCGGGACCTGGGGCAGGAACCGGGGGCGCCGACTCCTGCCGCCCGCCGGGCTCTGCTGCCGCCGCCGCTGTCAACACGCGCCGCCCCACGCGCCGCCGCCGCCGCCCGCCGCGCCCGCGGGGTCCTAGCGCCGACCCGCCCCCTCCGCCTTGGCTGTCGGCACAGGCAACCCTTTCGCGCTGCCACCTCCCGCGGGGTCCTAGGGCCAAACCGTCGCTGTCACAGCTGTCCTGGATCTGCGCCTCCAAGCTCCACGTAGCCGCACTGCGAGCTCAGTACCCTCAGCACCGGCCTCAGATCTCGGGACAGTTCACCCTAAGCCATCACCCCCAGAGGTCCTCAGAGCCTAAGAGACGGCGTCTTGGGCTCAAGGCTCAAGGCTCCCGGAACGCTCAGGCCCAAACAATCCCAAACATTTCCTTGATGGATTTCTCATATTAGGCCCTCAAAACTGTACACCCTGATTTACAACTGACCCTTTCCAGGCCTCCCAGGCCAAAGAACCCTAAGACCCAGAAAAATGGACCTTCAGAATGGGAATCTCATGCTGTGCCTTGCAGACCCACAAACTTTCTACAAGCCCCTCAGATTCAGATTTTGTGGGGAATTCTCGAACGTGGCTCTTCAGACTCAAAAACCTAAGAGCTGGGCCCTCAGAATTGAAGCCCTAAGACTCCAGTACACTCAGACCCAAAGCTCTTTGAACTGGAGCCCCTAAAACCTGGGCATTGGTCCAGAACTCCCAGTCTCTACCCTCTGGCCCAATTCTAAGCTCAGCACACAAGGCCTTCAAACTTTCAACCTCAGACTTGGGGTGCTCCATCCCACAGTACTGGCTCCAACTTCAAAACCCAGAGCCAGAGAACTTCGATCAACTCAGACCCAAATCTGCCCCAATCTGCCTGAACCCAAGGCCATGATTCTGACCCACCCACAGTGCTGTTTCCCAAGGCAGCATCCCAGGACAAAAGAGAGAGCTGGAATTAACAGCTGTGTGACCTTGAATTAGTTACCCAACCCCTCTGAGCCCCAGCTCCCCATCTGTAACACCCAGATAATAAAGCAGCAGCCTATTAAAACTATGTATCACTTAGGGAGGGTTCACTTTTTACTTCTGTTTAAGGCAAATGCATTATTTCATTAACAGATTCACAGAAACCAAAATTTGGCTTTAATCATTATTCGTATCATGTGGGCTGACCGGAGACAAGGCTCTTCTTGCATACTGCTGGGGGAATATAAATTGGGGCATTTATGCACTCAACAATTATTTACTGAGTACTTAACCATGTAAGAGGTCTGGCACTAGCAGCTGGGATTTGACCACACACATCAAAATGTCCTCACCCAGTAATCCTGCCTGTAGATTATCCTAAGGAGATATTCAGAGATCAGTACAAATACATAGCACTCAAAGGTATATATCTAACACAGAAGACTGGACAGATCGTGATACAATCATAAGTATTTTACAAAGGTTGAAAATTAGATTATCAAAGGATATTTAATGATGTTGGGGAAAGCCCTAGATACAACAGTAAGTAGGAAAAAAACCCAATATATGCATTTTATGATTTCAAGATTTTAAAATGTTCATAGGAAAAACATCAGAAGGAAGCCCACCAAAATATTAGCTGAGGGTCTTTAGTAAACAGAATCATGATGCTATTTTGTTTTTCTGCACTTTTCAAAATGTCTCTAAAAATATTTTACTTGTATGTTTAGGAAAAAACATAACAATATACAACTGAGTTGCAAAGGTCATCAAATGACAGCCTGTCCTCTTCCTTACTAAGGAAATGAAACTGAAAGTCAGAAATCAGGTATTTGATGGAATGAAGCCAGGGACTAACAACTCTAAATCTAGGCTTTCCTGTTCTCGAGGAATTCTTGCCTGAAGCCTCTGAGAATAAAATACTATAGCAGCCTTATAATCTCATCTACCCAAATCAGTGCCCTAAAGAGCCTAGACTTAACTGGATCCCTGGATCCTCTGGAGACTAGGCTATGATAGTCTGAAAAGCCATTTGGCTTTTGAAGTGGCTCACAGTGAATGTGGCGAAACTCCCTAGTCCAGAGCTGATGTGAATCAAATCTACTTTGCTTCCAGTCTCATACTGGGTAAAGCAAATGAGATATGCAGTACTTCTGTTGCTATATACATAACTACTCAGGACTGCAAGGGAAAATAAAGAAAGATTTATATTCTTGTATGCTGCCAAATGTTTAGATAGTCCACAGGTTGTTAAAGAGCTTGACATTTGGCCAGACTGACTGAAAATAATGATTTTTAGTGAAGACGCTTCTGGACCTGGCAACTGTTCTACAAATCCTCATAGAACCTAGTGAAAAACTCAGTGGTTCCTAAGCAGCATCGCCTCCCCATTCAGAATTATTTTTTCTTTAAATATTCATGATCTGGATTAAAAAAAAAAAAATTCAAGTCACTTGTGATCATTCTTACTTCCCTTACATACTGGAATTTTTCATCATATCGCAGAGGAATTTTGCTCATGGTTTATAAGGTCATGTGAACTGTGGCCTCACTAAGAGCTACCCAAGAAATTGACTGTGGCCTAGAAATCGACTGTTTGTAGAGCCTTCTATTAATTCTTTTCTATCTATGTAGTGTCCACATTCGTCTTGGGTTTTCTTATGATTTTTCTGCAAACCAAAATTTCTCTGAAGATGTTGAGAATTCTGGTCTCTGTGTGTAATCCATAGGAAGAAAATCCAAGGACAAAGGGAGTGAAACATCCGGGACCCTGGAGATACTCAAATGCAGCCCCAGAGTAATTTCACGGCACTTGCATACAGTCAGTTAATAAATTATGCCAGCACATGACGCATTCAGAGTGGCACAGCTGCTCAGTGACTGTCAACCTTTGGTAGAGTATGTTTTAATATAAAAACTTAATAGATGTAATTTAGTAGCAATTTTCTTTGGGAGTAAATTGGTCTCTTAATCATGCTCTAAGAATGTAAAAAGAAAAATGTCTAATAATTCAGCACAAAATGAAAACCTGTGGTTACCTAAGAGGTACCAGTGGGCCTTTAGCAGTTCTATTTTTCTAGCTGAATACGCAAGATGAATGGTGGCTGTGGGGAGGCTTTCTCCCTGTTGCTACTTAAGATTCACTGCTCAGAAAAAGAAATGAGTGGCGTTTCACCAATATGGAAATGTTTCTAATCAAAAACAAAAATCTGTTAAGCAATTTTCCAGTCCATTAGGCTGCAATTGCTTACGATGGGTGTATTTCTGTGGTGATCAAACATCCTATAAACTGCAGTCTTATAACGCCCCTACATGGCAAGCACTGGGACAATGTGCCCTGGTCTTTCAGGTGGTACTTGGGTACTCACTTCTCTTGGTGACCCTGGACAGTCAAGGCCACTCTCAATTACTTGGAAGAGGATTTCCTATATGAGAGTCACTCGTGCTTTCATTAGAAGAGTCACTCTTTCTGGCAACTTGTAGAGAGCTCAAAATGAAAAAGCCAGCCAGCTAGTTTGTGTTATAGTCAGCTTCAACAAAGCGTAAGTGGTCTGAGAATCTTGGCTCAGCGTTAAAAATAACAAGTCATCATTTACAGAGTCTCCCTAAATCCTTGCCTACTTCTCTGTTCCATCTTTTTTCGGTTTATAAAGATCAAAGACCATGACATCTATGGAGAATTAAAAAAAAAAAGAAACATTCCTACTGAGAAGCTACTTTAAGTTACACACTATTAATCAGCTATCCATCAGATCTCGTGTACACAGTCCCCACCATGCCTGACTTGTACACAGTTTCATCCTTGAATAACTCTTTCAGTAATTCTGCTCTGAAGACACGCACTGAACATCAACTTAGAAGAAGTGCAGGCGATACGTATTGGTAGAAGCCATCAAGTAACAGCGAGGAAAACATTAAAACTGTAACAGGGAATAAGATCTAGAATATTCTAAATAGAAAAAAAATTATGTACGATGGTAGTTCCAAATACAAATGCAACATAATATACTATTATAGAAACTGATAGTGTTCCAGTATGGGAACATTTTAAGACCCACAGGGTAATGGAAAAAAGAAATGCTCTGGAGCCAGGCATGCCCGTGTGAATCCCAGCTCCACTGCATACTAGCTGACAACCCTGGGCAAGTCATAGAGCCCATAAAATGGAACAGTAAATTCATAAAACTGTTTAAAGGATTAGAATTACTGTAGAAACCTGGCTTATCATTGAAAGAATGGTAACTTATAGTATCAATGATCACACCACACTCCACTTGCAGACCCATCCTTCAAGATTCCCATTAAGTCCCAGAGAATGAGTTCTGCAGGAACAGATGGTCTCAGCATCAAGTGTTTGGGACTCAAGTTCTCCGTTTTGTTTTCCAGTGTCACATCCAATTATCTGCATGTATCGTGTTTCACCTACACATACACCTTCTTTAGGTGAACCTGAAGCCGTATAAGCTTTCCCTTCTGAAACTCATGATAACGGTATCCTTGCTCTGCACCCTGATTTTGGTATTTTCCACATTACCAACACAAACTGGACTATGGTACAATATTAAACTACTCATTTATACACAACACTGCCCTCTGGTGATGAGAACAATTCTTTCTAGTAGTCTGTTTTAAGGATCCCCTTGATGCAAACAACAAAAAAAATCTAGTTAACCCATCCAGCAGCAGGAAAATTTTTTTCCAGGAAATGTGGGTGGATGCAACCAATTAATTTGATCTTATCTTCCTGATCAAAGCAACCAGCTGTGGTCTGAGCCACCATCTAAAGCCACAGAGCACAGATGGACTACTTGTATGTTCTACCATAGATTGTCTTAATAGTGCTGGCTGTGTACAGGATGACCAATAATAACAAATTAGGCACGTTTCCTCTCTAACACCCCTCAATGCTTAAGAACTTGGCCACCACAGTGTTCCTTCAATTTTTTTAATCTTATAATTATTTTAATAAAAGCATGTATTATTTATATAATGGGTGGGGACCCCCAAAATATTTTCAAGGGAGAGAGAAAATCACCTGGATTGCTAAAATAGAAACTCTGCACTCAAGATCTATTCCAGGTTTAGAAAACCAATGGAGACTGGCTGACATCCTGAAAGATTCATCTGTTCTTTAATTTTTGGCCAGATAGCTCCAAACTCAGGAAACCTGTAGCCTTGCTCACAGATGAGAATGCCAACAGCAGTAGCTGCTGTTCAGAGGCTGGGCCTTGTGCTTACCTATTTTTATCTGTCATCTCCAGCACTCCTGTATGGAGTCGTTATCACTGCTTTATAGATGAAACCAAGAGAGCTTGCAGAACCGAGTCCAAAGATGCACACAAGCCCTCCCCCAGTGACAGGAAAACAATCTGAAGGGCAGGTGACACTGAAGAGTCAATAAATCACCATGTTGGTGTAAACAGTAACAAATTATAATAAACTCTGATTCAGAAACTGCTGAAGAACAAGATCTAACAATATTTACTGTTAAAAGATAGGTGTTCAAAGATGACCTATCTTCCATCATTGCCTTTAATAATTAAATGCTTGCTATTTATAAACTCAGTGACTTTAGTAAATTCTTATTCTACACGGATATAGGTAGGTTTGTGTTATCTGAATGCAAATCTAATTAGGTTTGAAATCCTAAAAGTAGAACATTAAGCTAAACGATAACTTTCCTAACACTTTTTTCAGTTTTTTCTTTTTTCTTTTTTAATGGCACCTTATGGGAGCCTGGTTAACAGTGTGCAACCTTAGAATCACCTCTGATCTCCTCTGTTCACTTGTGTGTGTGTGTCTGTGTGCACACGGGCGTGCTGTGCCACATGGCTTGTGGGATCCTACTTTCCTGACTAGGGATTGGATCCATACCCCTGGCAGTGAAAGCCTAGAGTCCTAACCACTGGACCACCAGGGAATTGCCTATTTTTTTCAGTGCTGAAAACCTAGATAGATGATGAATATACTTAAGCAGGAGTGAAGCCTAAGTGGACACTGGAACATCTCTCTACCTGCTCCCTTCCCCCAGTACAGGTTTATGAGCCTGCACTTGACGAACAGCAATCCCTGTTTTCCCCAGAGGCTTTCAATAACAACACTGATGCCTGAACTTGTACCTCTAAAGACGTATTTCAGGATTTGGGAGCTTCTGGGACCATAACTTTAACCCAGCCTTCCATAACGGTCTTTTTACTTTCTAGTACAGAACATGATACTGCAATAATGGCAATGAACCGCTTCAGCTTTTTCACTTCTGCAGAAGCTAAAACAACTTCCCCAACATATAAAGGGGCTGGAAAGTTAATTTCCTGGGAAAGAAACACACAGCCTGGCCCTGGCATTTTAGTACCGAGGAGAGCTGAAATAAGTCCATTGATCAAAACTCCATGGACAATTGTCTTTCCAAATCTGGTGTGTTTTGCAAAATCTTCGTCTAAGTGCAAAGGATTGACATCCCCTGTTAATTCTGAGAAGGTGGCCACGTCCCTCTGTGTGAAGGCCCTCCTGAGTTCAGCCCGGTCTCCAACTCTGAGGTGCATGTGCCCTAAGGGCTGCCTGTTCAGCACTGTTTGGCTCAGGCAGATTCTCCTGTGAAGCCTACCCCACCAAAGGCGATGGCTGGACATTACTGGGAACATCTTCAGCACTCTCAAATCTCATCGACAGGAGCTTTTGGGCTGCTTCGGTCTCCAAACATTATGCTGGCACCAAAAAGTACTTTTGAGAGTGAGGAATATTTTCTCAAATTGAAGACTACTCAATTCAATACTAGTTCCCTACTATTGCCAGATAATGCAAGGAGAAATGGAGAAACCTGTAAGAGAGGAAAAGAAATTTTAAGGCAGTATCAGGAGAAAATTGCCTGGAAATCCAGGACAGTGTAGAAATATGCCCTGTTTTATAGGATAAGCCAAATCGATGCAGTAGCATTTTAAAGAGCATCTTGAGAGCTAGCCTGAGATAAATAAATGGGCATGACAAGCTCAGAGAGAACATTTCAATACATTAGGCACGAGGCATTAAGCAATAAAAGACTTTTCCACAGGTGTTCCAAGTTTTATCCCCAAACCTCTCCCATACACCTAAAGCCTAAGCATTCTGTCTCACGTTTTCATAACTACTGACACCCTGGGTTTCCCCCTCCCAGCTGGATGGCATTAGCCACACTAGATTTATGCAAGCCGAAATGGGACATGTATTAATAAGCAATTTGGTCTACTACTCAGCTTCAACTGGAGTATGTGAAGGTGTTTTTACCTGAATCACTCTGAAAGCACAGTTCTTGCCTTTATAGGATCCTAACAGGGTCAGAGAGCTCCACAATTTGACAAGACCACTATGGAAAGATCAAGAAAGCGTCAGTAAAGATTTGTTCCTGCAGCATCTCACTCATACTTTTTTCTGTGATGGTCCAGAAAGTAGTTTCTACCAGAAACCTGATTTAAATAAGAAAACTTTACAAATAAAAGCATACCATGTCAAGGCAGAGGACAGAATGAACCTCAATCAGGCATGTTTGTAAAATTCCCACTTCTGATTCTGCAACCATGACTATCAACTGGGAAACACTACAACAGTAAGTAAATCCCAAGTCTGGCTCTTTGGACTGTAAGTTCCTGGTGGGTAACTGTTCACATTCTCCCCCATTTAAACTTTCAAAAGCTGCTTGGAGTTCACAGGCACAAAACTCTCCTCATTTTCAGAAGGGAGCACTTCTGTTTTTTACCATCCGTCTCTGCTGTTACACTAGAAGGGCTCCACCGTCAGTCATACCTGCTGCATATCCTCAGGATAGCTGACAGGGTCTTCTCTTCATAGGTCAGAACGTCCAGAGGTAAGGCAGCATCGACCTAAGTAGAGAATGATGCCGTTAGCAGATGAGTATCATCCTTACTCTTGAACTCTAGTTGCTTTTCTCCTCCAAAAAATCTGTATTTTATTTAATGGTGCTAGAGCACGAGGCCCGCTTTTTTACAGCTCCCTCTGCCTGGATCATTCTTCCTATACCTTTCCATGTTGCTAAGACCTCTCTACTTTTCTCAAGTCTTTGTTTACATTGTCCCTTCCCTGATGCCCAAGATTAAGTTCAGT
The DNA here is from genome assembly GCF_027580195.1 of Bos mutus. Lineage (NCBI taxonomy): Eukaryota > Metazoa > Chordata > Mammalia > Artiodactyla > Bovidae > Bos > Bos mutus. Next base: position 43,287,424 of record NC_091638.1, read on the forward strand.
AGCTTGCTATGCTCTTTCACATACAGGACCCACCACTCCTTTCATAATACTCACCATTCTTGCCATTAATTGTTCACCATGGTTTCCTACTAACATAACCAACACCGACAGCCCGTGAGGCACAAGCTATGTCTGTTTGTTTACAGCTACATCCCCAGGAATCAGCTTTCATACTTGACATATAGAAGGTGCATGGATTTTTTTTTTTCCCTCACACTTTTTACTTTGAAAAACTAAAGTCATATTACATTGCAAAGAAATGTACAGGAAGGTTCCATGCACCTTTCACTCAGCCTCCCACACTGTCAGCATCTTGCATAACTACAGTATAACATCAACACCGGAAAACCAAAATTAATAAATCAGAGCTTATTCTGACTTTGCCAGTGATACATGCACTCATTTGTTTACATGTGCATATGTGTAGTTCTGTGCAACACTGTCATATAGATTGTTTAAGGGAACCATTACCATAATCAAGATAAAGAGCTATACCATCACAAGGTTCTCTTTCAACTTGTCCTCAGCCCTCACATGCAAACACTCCTCTGTCTCCAGACTATATAGTTATGTATGATAATTACAGTATTTGGGGAGCATTATATAAATGGAATCACTCAACATAGCAAGCCACTTTTGGGGACTGGCTTTTGTATTCTGGCTGCACCAAGCCACGTGGCATGTGGGATGGTTCCCCAGAGAGCAAATCCTAGCCTCTGCAGTCAAAGTCTCAATCCTAACCACTAGGCCTCCAGGAAATGCCCACTTCTGCCAATTTTCTCATCAGACTGTTTGTGTTTCTCTTGAGTTTTAAGAGATCTTTATATATTCTAGATATCAGTCCTTATGTGGTTTGCAAATATATTCCCCTCAGTCTGTAATTTGTTTTTTCAGCCTCTGAACCAAGGCTGTTGCAAAGTAAAAGGTTTTCATTTTGATGAGTGCTTGACAGATCTTAATTTAATAAAACACATGTACCAGGAAATAATTTCCTGAGAATCATCTGTCTTTGTTTTCTCTTCAAAACTCTACTTGTTTTCAAGTGAATGCTAAAACAGCGCTACTCACAAGCGCTGGTCTGTGATAAGGAGCCACACCAGAGTGGAAATTGACAATATCAGTGGACATACTGTTTAGCTCAGGTCACATTTTCTCACTGAAGACTCTCAGTAAAGGAAATGGTGTGCTGCCTGACATTCTGGTACAAGCCACTAATCCTCACAGTGGGCAAGAAAAAGAAAAAGAAAACAGTTTGTAGGTTGCCAGTCTGCACCACAGTTTGAGTAGCACTACACTAAATCGTCTGCTTCACAAGTTTCTTGTCAACTAAAAGCCATATTAGAAAAAGCCTACTCAAAACTCATCACTTCTAAAACTCTGCTTCTGCAGTTTCAAATGTGGTTTTAAACTAATTTTTGGAAAAATGTCCTTCCTTCCAGTATGTCTTACAAAATCTTCAGGCTAAATCGCTACAGTCAGGTCTGATTCTGTGCGACCCTATAGACTGCAGCCTGCCAGGCTCCTCTGTCCATGGGATTCTCCAGGCAAGAAGACTGGAGTGGGTTGCCACGCCCTACTCCAGGGAACCTTCCCAACCTAGGGATCAAACCCGAGTCTCTTATGTCTCCTGCATTGGCAGGCGGGTTCTTTACCACTAGTGTCACCTGGGAAGTCCCTACAAAATCTCAGTGGTGTTCAAACTACCAAGTGACTTCATACCTCACCAAACAGGTCCTTTAGGGCTGAAATAAGCAGCTGTTTGAACTGTGCAGCAGTCAGTCCAACACCACCATCTTGAAATTCTCTGTAAGAAAAAAATTTTAAATGCACTGTGTTAAATTTCATACTACTCAGATTCATAAAAAAGTAATCAAAATAAAACTTAAGTAAATCAACTAAACTTCAATTAAAAAAATAAGAAACTTAAGGGACGGAACTTACAGGTGGACTTTCATGTAGTGGTACTCAGAGGGATTTTTGTAAACAATTCTTTCATATGAGGTAGCTGGGGCTGGCATCTTTTTCCAGTGCTGATCACATCTACCTTGAGTCAAGAAGGCTAAAAATTACAAAGATATAAGCCATTTTTCACTTTTTTTTTAAAAGATAATTTGAGCTATCTGATTTTTTAAAAGAACTCCTAGTACAATACCTCATCTAATTCTGGTCAAGCTGATGTTACCTGTATAGACACAAAGGAAATTTCTATATTTTACATATGCCAGACACTGTATTCTTATTTAAATCCCAGCAAACATTTTCCCTTACTGAGTACCCAGCTCTGTGCTAAATACTTCACATACTTTAGGTCACATCTTCAAAATGATCCCAGCAGGTAAATGCTATTAGTAACCCCATTTTTGAGATGAGAACATTGAGCGCTGGCAAAGATGGCTACTACCTGCCCAAAGGCACAAAGAGATTCTAACTGCTACTGAGTCCCCTCAAGACCACCCAGGCATGATGCCTCTTAATGCAAATAATAAAAATAAAAGCATCCAGGAGTACAATCTGGGACCTCTTCTTCTTTACTCTCAGTCAACATAGAACACGAAGAGGAGAATGAGGGGTGGCACCTCTGCTGGACTCCCCCAGCGCTGAACCTGCCTGTTCTCTGTCTGGAGGCCAGGCCTGCACAGGGTTATTTGGCAGCCTCCTGAAAGACTGAGCTTCAACAGCAAAGGTCTGCAGAGGAATGTCTGGAATGGATACTCAAGCCATTTCTAACAGATATGGGACTTTCAAGAACTCAGAACACACTGGTCCCCCTGTACAGAATCCTGTCCTTGGCTCCACTCCCACCTCACTCTCACTCTGGACCTCTCCTACTCAGCCTTCACTTTTTAACTTAAAGTTCACCTCTTCCAGGAATATCATCTCTTCAAGGAGGTCTCCTCTGACACCCTGTTTTAAGTTCTCTTGTTATGGAGTCTTTTAATATTGCCTATTTATTTAATATCTGCTCCCCCCACTAAAGGGACCAGGAAACTGAGGCCCAACCATGGAAAGGGACTTTTTCAAAGTCACATAACTATAAACCAGCATTTACAAACACATCTCTGGGCCCAGTTCCAATCACTCCCAGATGATGACTGCAAGAGAAAAGGAGAAGTCAGGGTCAAGCAGCTACATCCAACCATCCATTCAACAATCATGAATATTAACTGAGTCTGGCACAGAATATTCAACCAACACTTACTAAAATACCCGACTGACCAATTGGTAGTAGTGTGAGCCCTGTATATTCAAGAGTATCTCTGATTTCAGACTACCTACTGCTTCTTTCCCCACCACCAGAGTCTTCCCTAACTAAAAGGGCAAGGAGAACAGGACTCTCAGTCATTCCACTTATTGCCCAGCACACAACAGCTATTTTTGAAGTGTTACTGAGTACTTTAGAAGAGTTGGCTGCCTGAGGCAGATGAGTGAGATTGGGGCTTAGGATGCCAATAACAACAAAGGCTCACACAGTATTCTGGAAATGGATAATGGTGATAGCTGTACAACAATATAAATGTACTTAATGCCAACAAACTGTACATTTTAAAATGTAAAATTTTATGTTACGTTTATTTTACAAAAAAAAAACAAACAAAACCACAAAACACTTAAGGAGCAGATGTTTATTGAGCAGTCACTTCTGACTGGCCTCTGATAGGCCTGAGCCACAGCGTCATTGACAGCACTGCCCTCTGCAGGTTGTCCTGAGAGTAAAGGAGAAGACGGCTGGGAAGCTCTCCCTTGCAGCCTGGCTCAGTCACCAGGCTCATCGGGAAAATGTGAGCACTTCCACGGTGGCTGTCATCACCATCTCTCAAGTCAGCCTTTTTGGTAGCTGCAGGGATACTCATAACCTGACTTATTAGTAACAAGTGTCCCTGCTTCCCTCCCCAGTCTCGTCTCTACAGCAGCCTGGGTGACCCTGTTAAAAACTAAACAGGCCACATCATTCTTCTGCTCGAAGCCTTGCAAAGGTTCCCCTTTCAGAGTAAAGCCAAAGTCTTTACAGCCCTGTAACGTCCAACCTGATCGATACCCGGTACTTCCAACGCCTTGACCTCGTGTCTTACCACTCTCCCCTGCTCAGCTCCTTCCACCACGCCGGCCTCCCCAGCTCCAGCTTTTTCCTTCCGGTCTCTGGACGTATCTCCTAGCTTTTCCACATGCTAGAAATAATCTTCCTCCAGATAGCCACGTGGCTCACTCCCTTGCCTCTTTCATGACTTTGTTCAATTTCAGCCCCCGATCTGTTCCAGTGGCATTTTTCTCTTATGTCACCGCCCCGTGCCCCTGCTCTACTTTTTCCTCAAGGCATTCACCACCCTCCAATATTAACTGTCAAGTTCATTTGTTCTTTATTTCAATTTCCCTCCCCAGCCCTACTAGAATATACACTCCAAAAGAAACGGGGTTTTCTGTCGTGTTCTGTTGTTTCCCAAAAACCTAAAGCAATACATCGCATAAGGCAAGCATTCAATATATGATTTTGAGACGAAATCAATGATTAAAAAAAAAAAGCTCTCGATTCCCTACTGTTGGGCAGGTGAAGACGTTTTCAACTTTTTCTAACTTCCGCCACTGATTTCGCGCCCGCCTGAGACCAGGCGCATGCGCTCTGCACACGTGGTCTCGCTCAGTCCTCTCAGCCGTCCGGTGCGGCTGAGACCGTGTTGCAGAGAAGCCCGGGATGGTCCGCGACCCAGCCTCGCCTTAGCCCGTGGCGTCCGCGGCCGGAGCGGGAGATACCCGAGGCCGCTCCTCGCTGCCCGCCGTCCCTCCGCCTTACGCACGCTCCCGTGGCGCGCACGTCCATACGTCACCAGGGCGGCCAACTGAGCCCACTCCCGGAAAACAGTCGCCCCGCTGTGGGCTTCCGCCTACCGGCTCTCCGTCGGACTAGTCTGACGCCTCCCGGACTCTTACTCACTGCAAGAATCCACCAAGACGTGGAGCTACCGCGCAGCTTGCGGCCTGGGGAAACTCCGGGGTGTTTACGTTTGGCTCCTCTGCCCCGCCCCCGGAAGCGTGACATGGAGAGCGGATGTGACGCCACCGCGCGGAGTTCTCCTAAGGACCCAGGAGTAACTCTGAATCTGAGACTCGCCATGCTTAGTGCCCTCTAGTGCCCACTCTTGGAGAAGGAAATGGCAACCCACTCCAGTGTTCTTGCCTGGAGAATCCCATGGATGGAGGAGCCTGGTAGGCTGCAGTCCATGGGGTCGCACAGAGTCGGACACGACTGAAGTGACTTAGCAGCAGCAGCAGCAGTGCCCACTCTGCAGAAAGCCGTGTGTGCAGATGTCTGCGCGGGGTAAGGGACTCTGCCCAGGAGCATTCACTCACTCATGCCTTCATTCATTCAAAAAAATTTGTATCTGGCGTCTCTTCTGGTGAGCATCTCCTATGTAAAGCACTCACCAAGGGCAAGACCCTTTCTCGGTGTCTCTTGTGGCTCCCAGCGCATAGTAGGTATTCTGTCTGGGTTAACATAAAAAGCCCAGATGGTTCTGTTTCCAAATGTAAACCAAGTATCATCTATTCGTTAACTGAATAAGTACTTGCTGAGCCCCTATTACGTGGTAAGTACTGGGAACAAGATGATATGGCCCCTGTACTCATGAAACATACCATGTGTATTCAATAATTATAGCTAATATTAATCAAGTGCTTACTTTGTGGCCAGGCACTATGCAAAAAACTACATTATCTCATTGAACTCTCACACAATCCTAAGGACACTATTATTATGATCCATTTTACAGAGATGGAAACTGAGGCACAACAGGCTAAGATCAAGAGCACACAGTTATAAGTACATCTGACTCTAGACAGTTCTCTCCACACTACACCATATTACCACCACTTACGTGATATGTCAGGGGTATTTATAGGACAGGGCCTGGGACTGCCAAAACTTGAATGTAAAGCCCGTGAGGTTGGGGCCTTGTCAGTGTTGGCTCCACCACTGCCATCCGGTGCCCAGCTCTCAACTCCTACCAAGGACCCCTAAAATGAGTTCCCTTGACAAGTTTATGATGAGTCTCTCGATCCAAAACTTTATTCCCTTTCTTGTCCTGCCCGTGTTCCCCTCAGGATTGAAAAGCAGCAAAAAAAAAAAAAAAGGGAAGAGGGAAACCAAGCAGGAGCCTGTGAGCCCTTCTTGGGTACAGAAGTCCTTCCATGTGTAAGTAGAAGAGAATTCATCTCGCTCACTTGAGAATTCCAGGGGCTGGCCTTAAGGAGATGGAAACAGCCCACCCTTGGAGTAGAGTTACTGACTGATTACACATAAAACCTTCAAGATGATGCTGACCACACCGCTGCACAATCAGTCTGGAGATAATTACTGGAACTGACTGTGCTGTTCTGCATGTAGCCCCTTGCTTGTGCACTCCTGAAACTCCCCTTTAAAACCTTTTTCCTCTAACCCACAACTAGGAGATGGTCTCAGACATAGTCCATCATAGCTAATATTAATCAAGGGCTTACTTCGTGCCAGGCGCCATGCAATAGTGCCTGAATAAAGCAACTTTTTTTCACCAACACTCATCTCTGAGTATTGACTTTTCGAGCAGCAAGCAACCAAACTTGGGTTCCTACTGGCCTCAGCATCTAGTGTACACATGGATACATATATACATAAGTGTGATGTCTAGAAGGGTTCCAAGTGGACTGATGGAAGAAGGGTGGGGCCGTGTAGAAGGTGGAGGAGATGCTCACAATGTTTTAGCATCCAGTTTGTTTATTTTAAACTGAGGAGGCATCGTTTTTATCACACTGTTAAAACCTGTTAAATAAAACTCAGGACTTGCCCCTTACAGTCACCAGAGGGAGCCTTGGACCATAGCCATCTGCATGCCCCTCTTTCCAACTTGGAAGAACAGATTTTCCTCAAGATGTCACCTCCCATCCCGACTCCCCACAGCAGGAGAGAGGGGACCACCCTGGAATCCAAGAAAAATCTGGAAACCAAATCTTTCTTCATTTGGCATAATGCTTAATCTGAACTGAGATGAAGCTTTTTATAGCTTTTGTCCCGTTTGCTGCGGATATGCACAGAGCATACAGCAGAACTACGAATGCGTTAGACCACAGAAGGCAGCCCCGGACCTCACTGGGCGTGCTGCACAATGTGTGGTGCACATGCAGTCATACCTTTGTACAATCTGAAAATTTCTGTATTCAGTACCACGTCTGGTTCTGTGAGGTGTGGTGGGGGACTGTAGTCTGACACTCAGAGTTGCCCTCTAGCCAGTTAATTAATCCCAGTCAGCTCTGACTTGGGTCACTGGGATTGTCATCTTTGTGCCCCCCCCCCTTTTTTTTCTTTTTTGCCCGCATCACTTGGCATGTGGGGTCTTAGTCCCCAACCAGGGATCAATCTCTCACCCCCTGCAGTGGAGTCTTAACCACTGGACTGCCACAGAAGTCCCTCCTGCCACTTTCTGCCGCTAAGAATCTCTTCTCTTCTCGTCCTTACTGGAGCTCGGGAGATGTCTAGGTGTGCCCTGAGGTTCCTGGTCGTTGTCTTGAGGGCTTACAGACCAAAGATCCAGAAATGAGGAAAAGGAAGATTCCTCCAGGAGTCAACAGACAGGGCTGTCCTGTTGCTCAAAGGACATCCTTCCCTCCCCCCACCCCCCGCATAAGGTCCCACGAGACCCTCAGCCTATCACAGGCACTAGCAACCCCAGGCCCACAGCCTGATGATGATTTCTAGCCCAGACAGCAGCAACGCTGGGTCCCGGGGAAGCTGGCAACACCAGGACCACAGCCCCAGCAGGGCTGCCCTCTGGCCCAGACCAGGGCAGGTAATTTGAGGACTTTCCCACTGCCCCATCTGTGACCACCCCCTCTGCTCTTTTTTAACCTCCTTTCAGGAAATGGTGCCGGGGTCCAGCCCCAGTGGATCCAGGGAATTCGAAGCGGGGACAGCGTCGGCGAGGATCAGGAAACAACTGCTTAATTAAACGTTAATTAAGGATATAAAGAGTAATAGAATGAGGATAGCTCAGTGAGGAAATTCAGTGAAGAAAAGAGGCTGAAATAAGGATAGCTCAGTGAGGAAATTCAGTGGAGAAAAGAGGCTGAATAATTCAGCCAGAAGGTGAGAGAAAGAACGACATGGGGAGACCAAGTTTCGGTGAACAAGGCCCGCACTTTATTTTCCAAAGCAGTTTTTATACCTTAAGTTATGCATAGAGGATAATGGGGGAAGGGGTAGAGTCAGGCAGCAAGCCAGGCTTTCTTCCTGCAAACTTATCATATGCAAAAGCTTAGGTGATTTGCATCATCTTCTGGCCCGGAGCCCTGTTAACATTTTAAGACCCTTACTTCAGAAAACTTATTTTTCTCTAAAGGTGATTGGTCAGGTAGCCACCCTCCAAAAGCATTAGATAAAGTTGCATTCCTATAGAGCAAAGGTGTGGTGGGCTGTAACAAGAAAAAGAATTAACTCAAGGGTCCCAGGTTACAAACATTAAAGCTACTACTTACACCAATTATATTAATCAAGACACTGCCAGGGACACAGCAGGTAAGGGATATGGAAAACTTAGCAGCAAACATTGGCCCAACAAGTGAAAATCCCTTCATCAATACAATTTCTAATCAATCTTTCTACTCAAAAGAATCTGTGTTTAGACAGTTTAGAACATCTCCTGCCTCTCACAGTTGGGAGGCTCTGAACAATCACATGTGGCCAGAAAAACCTATTCAGGCAGGCTAGAGGATTTCCAAAGGAGTTTGTAGGTTGAAACACTGTCACACCCAGGAATTATTAACTGGAGCTGTAAGCTAACTCTTTTTTCAGAGAGGTAGTGGGGGACAGCCCCCCGTAAAGTCAGAGGTGTAGGTGAAGGCACAAAGCAGAAAGTAGGCAGACTCTGGTTTTGGGTGTAAATGCTGGAGAATTTCCAGGGGGACTCCTGAGGCTCGATCCCGCCTTTGCGTATGCCGTATGCCGAGCCTCCTTCCTCATGACCTTTGTCATGGGTGGAGCTCCTCATGCCGGCTCCTGGCAGTGACAGAATTCCAGTTGAGCTATTCCAGATCTTGAAAGATGATGCTGTGGAAAGTGCTGTACTCAATATGCAATATACCGGCTCCCGGCAGAATGGAGAGGCTATATGAACATCATCCAATTTGGGAGGGATGAGAGTGGGGGAGGGAGAAGTGGCTGATGGGAAAGTCCTAGTCTCTATGGTTCAAGGAGTGACCTTGGAAGATTGGAAAGATGAATCAGAAGAGTCAGATTTCCAACTGTTAAGAGAGTGTTTGTGTGGGTGATGGAGCAGACAGATATGAGATAAACAATGAAAAAGAGATGGAACAAGGGGTGGGGAAGAGAGAGAGACAGAAAAACTTGGGAAACAGACAGAGTCCAAGAGACCCTTTAAAAATGGTCCCAAACCTGGCCAAAGAGTATTTTAGCAAACGTTTCTGAAACAGACCCAATAAACGACTGCTTTTAATAAAAGACTTGGTTTACTACTGTCGTCAACCCTAGTTGGTGTGCCTGAGGCACAGTGAAGCCACACCCACTGAAAGGTCAGAGTGTGGAACAGAGAAGGGTTTACGGAAAGGCCAAGCAAGGAGGAGGGTGCTCATGCTCAGAAAACCCAAACTCTCCCATGGCTCCCAGGGAAGTTTTTAAAGGCAACACTTGGGGTGGAGGCTACAGGGTGGGTGATTTTCTGATTGTGTGGTGGTGAGGGGACAGGTGATGTTTCAGGAACCTGAGTAACCAGCCTTCCAGTTCCAACCAGTGTGGGGTCTAGTCCCTCGGCTCCTCAGATGATCACCAGTCAAGAGCAGCGGCCTGACTTCTGAGGCAACCAGAAACATCCCTCCCCCACCCCAGAAATCTGCTTTGGACAAACAATCCTGATTATCTCCAGAGTGTGGAGGAGGGATGAGGGTACCAGCAAGGTAAATGAGCCTTGCAGAGACCGAATAACACAAGTTCCAGTTATTAAGAGGCTAGAATGAGGAGGGCAGGCACCTTGACGTGCCCTTTAGCAACATGATCCTGGAATCCAGGTGAGCTGGTTTCCAGCCTCACAGGCAGCTCAGCAATGGCAGATCCCGAACTTATCTGAATAAACAGGCAGGTCACCTTCCTCGGCAGGGGCCCAAGGTGTGGCCTCAGCAATCTGCGGCTGAAGCAGCCACACAATGGCCTGGTCCAGGTGAGCCAACAGGGCTCCAGGCTCCCATGGAAATCAAGCAATAGCGCTCCTGTCTGAACCGGTGAAAGCACTGCTTTTGCAAGTCACCTTCAGTCACAAACCAAGAGGCTTCCCTTTACTTGTTATCTGTGTGACCTTGGGCAAGGCACTTTACCCTTCCAAGCCTTGGTCTCCTTGGCTGTAAAATGAGCACAGTGTCCCCTTGTCTCTTATAGGGCTACGTGAGAGTCTGACAAGGTGATGCATGGAAAACACAGAGTAGCAGCTGGCACGCTCACCTGATTCAGTCGTGTAATTTACAAGATTCAGCCTAGCCTGACACACATTACGATCTCCCAGTAATTTCCAGGGACTTGCTTTGGACAAAGCAACAAGTAAGCTTCCCTGGGAAGGAGGAGGATCTCAGGGGCTCAAATAGAAGATAAGACTGACACTGGCAGGCAGCCCATCCAGTGTCTTGCACCAGTCACTTCTGGTGTCACTTCTGCCCAAACAAGGAGCCCAGACTAATGGCGGATTGAGTTCTAAACATTGCTGGTCCCTCAGCCTCTTCAATGTCTGCCCGGAGGGCCCATCCTCAGCAGTATTAACAACCCAGCTCCAGGCAGTGAGGCAAGAGCCCACGTGTGATGCCTGGGGCTTTCCACTGTTATTTCAGAAGCTTCCAGAAGTCTTTCAGGCAGGGCTGTGATAAGTGACCCCTTCCTTCTTTCTAAGACTGTCATTAAAGACGCTCCACCGGACCCATCAATAAAGACACTCCACAGGAACCTGCAGGCTCTTCCTAATCACAAAGGCAGGAAATGGGGCTCAAGAGGGAGACAGGCTTTCCTGCTTTTGCATTTTCCTAGCACCATAGGACCACAATTACAGGGTCAAGAGAAAAGCTTGAAAATCCACTTTGCAGGTCTATCAAAAGCAGCTCTCATGGGACTTCCCTAGTGGTCAAGTGGTTAAGAATCTGCCTGCCACTGCAGGGGACATGGGTTCAATCCCTGGTCCAGGAAGATTCCTCATGCTGTGGGGCACCGAAACTGATGTGCCACAACCACCGAGCCTGTGCTTTAGAGCCTGTGCTCTGCAACAAGAGAAGCTCACCGCAAGAAGCCCACGCACCGCAACTAGAGAGTAGCCCCCACTGACCGCAACTAGAGAAAACCCGCTCACAGCAACGAAGACCCAGCACAGCCAAAAATAATTCAATAAACAAGCAAACAAAAGAACTCTCCAGGGACTACTGGTGGTCCAGTAGTCAGGACTCTGCGCTTCTACTGCAGGGGGAGTAAGTTCCAGTGACGGTTTCTAGTGACAGGAGGAGGCGGGAGCCGTGTCCTGAAGATCTTGCCCACTCTCCTTCCAGGGTGATGGCCAGCACGTGCCCCTTTCTGGATGGCTCCACTGAGGGTGCAGCGCAGTGGCTTCTGGACGTGATGCTTAGTTCAACCCATCTAATAGGGCTAATAATCTGGGATCCTTATCCCAGGAGGAAACTGTCTGTCCTCACCCGGGGCTAATAATCTGGGAACCTTATCCCAGGTCTGGGGCTTCTTCATCTGTCCCCAGTCATATCTGTCGTGATTGTCGTGACTGACTCCTCTGGGAACCTCATTAAGCTCAGAGCTCTTGGTGAATATGAGAGACTGGAACAAGCAACATGACAAATATATACTTTCTTTTCTGCTTCATTGATTTCTGCTCTCACTATTCTGTTTCCTTCTATTTTCTCCCCACTGGGTTTGATTTACTTTTTTTCTAGCTTCTTAAGATAGAAGTTTAAATTATTTAATGTTTAGCCTTTCTTCTTTTCTAGTATTTGTATTTCAGCCTATAAATTTCCTTGTGAGCACTGCTTTAGCTGCATCCTGCAAGTCTGATGTCACATTTTCACATCTCTTATTTTTAAGACCTATATTCTGCTCTTCCTTGATATATTAAAAATAATCAGACCAAGCCCTGAATTTCAATTTAAACCACAATGTTCACCACAGAAAGTTCTCACTCTATTTCCAGAACTACTGGGTTTCAGACTCTGTAAAAAGATTTGAAAGAGTGAATATTCTGAGGAGTTTAGGTTTCCAAATGCCATAGAAGAGTCAAAAGAACAGTTTGATGACCCTTACCTTTTATTTTGTATGTATAATTTCAACTGAATAAAAACTGCAAGCATGGGACTTCCCTGCTGGTCAAGTGGCTAAGACTCCGCACTCCAACTGTACGGGGCCTATGTTGGCTCCCTGGTCAGGGAACTAGATGCCATAGGCCGCAACTAAGAGTTTGTAAGCAGCAACTAAGAGTTTGCACGCCGCAACTAAAGATTCGACATGCCACAACTGAGACCTGGCATAGCCAAACACATAAATATTAAAATAAAAAACCTGCAAACATGATTTCTGGAAATGAAACCAGTAACTCATGCAAGTAAGGTCTTCCAATGCCTGTAGAACAGCCTTACTTTAAAAAACCCATTTTGGGGATTCCCCCGGTGGTCCAGTGGCTAAGCCTCCTGGATTCCAACGCAGGGGCCTGTGTTCTGTTCCTGGTCAGGGAACTAGCCCCACATGCTGCAACCAGGAGCTCACATGCCACAACCAAAAAGATTCTGCGTGCTGAAACTAAGACCTGAAGCAGCTAAACAAAAAGTAAAAACACTTCGGAAATAGATAAATAAATAATTTTAAGAAAGCAAACAAGAAACACATTTTAAAGTTTACAGAAAATCTGCCAACACTACACTTCATTAAGAGCTTAGAAACAGAAACCACTTGCATGTTGCTGATCTAGACTTATTATATTTATTTCATGTCATTGTGGTCACTTTTACAGCAGTTTAGATTTTCAATTACATTATTGTTCACAGAATTCACAGAATTCATTAACAAACATCCAAAGGAAGGTTTTTCAGTAGCACAGCAAGATAGAAAAGAGGTGCTTTGGAGTGGAACCCGAGTCTGATTATTTAGATAGATGTCTAGAATATTATTGCTTTATTAGTCTTTTTTTTTTTTTTAATAATAAATTATTCCCAGGAAACCCACCCTGCCAGGGTTCTTTGTACCGCACCACCCAGGATCACGGGGGACATCACGTGACACAGGGTGCCGGTCAGATCAGCCCCCTGTGCTCCTGCTGCTCTGCAAGCTGGCTGAGGCACACCGTGTCTTCTGCGCGTGTACTTCCTCCAGCCTGACGCGCTCCTCCACGGTCCTGCAGCTGACGGGGGCAGTCACACATGGGACGCAAAACTTCAATCAGACATAAACAAGGGCTTGGTGAAGGGGGGCTAGTGCCCCTAAAACAGCCACTAACTACGCCCGGGAGAATGTCGGAAGCAACAGAAACACCTGGAATCTCAGTCTGTGAGGAACATCTTAAAGGAGATGTCCTCAGTGGTCCAATGTGGCCGCTCTGCAGCAGGAACGTGAGGACTTCTGAGGAGATTTCATGGATGGGTTTTCTTTTGTTGTTCCATGTGAATTTGCATTTTGTGAAAAAACATCTTGGAGATTTCTTCATAGCCCCTGAGGCTCTGTGGATCTATAGAGACCAGGGCTGGAGTGGGGGCTGGCTTCCTCAGGGACTGGGGTGCTCCCTCTGCATTTAGGGCAGGGTCCCTGAGAAGTGGTGGCCGCATCAGGTTCTAGAGACAGGAGTGGAGGCTGGGTGTGGAGCTCAGGCTGCGGCCGGGGCCTCAGTCCAGCTTCTTGCTGTTGTCTGTGCTGTGTACAGAAGCCAAGAAGTCAACAAGGAGCTTGGCTGTCTTCCTGGGCCTCTCCATCACCACTGAGTGCCCACAGTTTTCCAGGAGCTCCACCTGGGAGTTGGCGATTGACTTGGCCAACATGTCTGCCCCGGACACATCGAGCACCTGCAGGACAAGAGAGGAAACTAGATGGAAAGGGTTCAGGTGCCCGAACGCACTCCGTGGACAGAACTCCCATCCAGGCCTGGCAGGGGTGATTTTTAGAACCAAGTCACTCCGGTGTTGGGGCCTGTAGCTGTCTGATGGAAGTAACCACGTGCCTCACGTTTTACTCTGCAGCTCAGTGGCAGAAGGTGTGCTGCTGCAGGGTTACTGTGCTGGAAACACAGGCCCTGCCCTGAGGATGCCCTGGTGTGGTGGGGAAGCCAGACTGGAAAGCAGACAAGAGCAGCGCGAGGTGGTGAAGACTCTGATGGGGGAGGATCCTGGGAGCTGAGAAGCCACAAGGGAGGGGGATCGTGGAAGAGGGACCCACACAAGGGTGGGAGGATGGTGCGTGCAAGGGACAGCCGTGTGAGCGGGGAGTACATCTGGCCGTGCTGGGAGTCGGGTCTCAGTCTGAGGGCGGTGGGGAGCCTTGGGGCTGTATTAAGGACAGGGACGTGATCGGGCTGGGCCAGGAGAATGCACCCTGCAGCTGGTCCAGGGAAGGCCAAGCTGTGAGGAGGCCACACAGGAGAGATGCAAGAGGCAGACACGAATTATCACAAGCCAGAGGACTAGGTCCTGAAGGCCCTCAGGGGATCCCCGAGCTGTGTGACCTCAGACCCTGAAGTGTGTGAATTAACAGCCAGTGCTTTTCCCAAGTGAAGCCCACCACTTTCCAGGTTTTCAAACTCCCTTTCATTTCCACTTGGGTTACACCTTGCTATTACCAACTCAGTTAACTGACTTTCTTCTCCTTCAGGGTCAGATTTATATTCACCCCCTTCGCTTCACCGCTTTCACCTTCACCTCACCACCCCCCAGACCAGAGAAGGCGGCCCCTCCGCTCTGGCCTTAACGCCAAAAGCAAAATCCCAACAAATTCGAGCACTGTCTGCTTTTGAGCTTTATTCTCCCCAACCCAGACTGATAATACCAAGATTTGCTGCCCACCAGGAAGTGGGGTGAGCAGAGCGCAGGGCGCCCCGGGCTGAGAAAACACAGGAAGGAACAGCTGACGGGGAGCATGACGCGATCTCGCCTCTCCCTGCTGGTCCCTGAGAGCCCAGGTCACCTTGGGGATCTGAGATGAAGCAAGGCCGTCACTGTCCCAGCTCTGGTTTCTGACTGACTAACCGCCTCCTGGCCCCACCTGAGTCCCGCGTCTCCGCTCAGGCGTCCACAGAGTCCCTTGGCTGCTGTGAAGGGGGCAGATGAGTCCTCCCTGCTCCTGACGCCCTGGTTCCCGCGCTGGGCATTCTCGGGCGCCTGGCTGATGTTGAGATGGCTGCACACCGGTGCCTCTGCCCCTCCTGCCCCCTGCGCCGGGGCACACCTGGCTTCTCCCCAGTCTCCTCTCCTGGGCCTCCCACAGTCAAGGACAGTTGAGGTGCAGCCTGACTTCCTGCCTCTGCTCACACCACACATGCGATGGGCATGTGCAGTCTGCCCAGGGCTCACAGTGGTGGCTTTCACCTCAGCGTCCACAGGGGCGCTCTCTCAACAGGGACAGCTTTGCTCCCATTTCCCTTCTCACGATGGTCAACAGCGTGAGACGACCAGATACCCTTTGACAGACGGTGTAATTCTGTCTGCCTGCAGGCCTTATAAAGGCTCCATTTCCCACCACCACCTCTTGTTTTAAACTTTTCAAGAACATTCAGTAAGATATGATTTCTAAAGAACGGCTGCAGACAAAAAGGGAGTTTCTTAAGTATAAATCAGTATTTCATTGGCAGGTTTATTATGGATGGATTGTGCCCCCTCCCCAAATTCATATGTTCAAGTTCTAACAAAATGTGACTTTACTGGGAAACAGGGTCATCGTGGATGTAATTAGTTAGGATGACATCATTCTGGAGCAGGCTGAACTCCTAATCTAGCATGTGGACCCCTAATCTATCATAACTGGCGTCTTACAAAAATGAGAGGTTTCAACACAGAGATGCACAGGCACCAGGACGACATCATGCGAAGATGGAGGCAGAGGCCAGGGTGAGGCGTCTACAAGGCACGGGACACCAAAGTTCACCAGCAAACCCCCAGGCGCTCAGGCAAAGCCAGGGAACAGGCTCTGCTTCCCAGCTCCCACAAGGAACCAGTCTGCTGAGGCCTGGGTCTTGGATCATAGTCTCCAGAACCGGTGTCACAGTGTTAGTCGCTCAGTCATGTCCAACTCTTTGTGACCCCACGGACTGTAGCCCACCAGGCTCCTCTGTCCCTGGAGTTCTCCAGGCAAGAATACTGGAGTGGGTTGCTGTTTCCTTCCCAGGGGATCTACCCGACCCAGGGGTTGAACCCAGCTCTCCTGCATTGCAGGCAGATTCTATGCCATCTGAGCCACCAGGAAAGCCCCCAGTGTATCTGCATGCCAGAACTGGGAGCCAACGTAACTGTGTTGTTTAAGCCTCCCAATTTGTGGTACTTGGTTCCAGCAGGCCTAGCAAACTAACAGAGCCATCTGACAAAGCCTGTCAAAGAGCCTGTCAGCATTTTAAAATGCACAAAGCTTAGATCAAGCTATTCCACATCCAAGAACTGACCCTCAGATACGCTCTCACACTGCAAACACACATGTATAATGGTGCACATCAAGGTGTGGTTTAACAGCAAAAAACTGAAAATGACCTAAGTGACCATCAACAGGGCACTAATGCAGCAGGTAATGGAGTACTATGCAGCTCCCAAAAAGAACATACAATTTTGTTTTGGGCAACAACCATTCACAGATGGTAAATCTAGAGGGAAATGTTTGATGAGGACCAGGATACCCACATGGTCTCAAAGTGCCTCCCTGCAGACTGCTTATTAGTTGCAAGCGGAGAAATAATGTCTATAATGAAGAAATCAGATGTCACAATCAATCAAAATTCCCATCACTGGGATGTCCCAGGCAGGCCAGAGGTTAAGAGGCTTCCACTGCCTAGGGCACCGTTTCAATCCCTGGTTGAGGAACTAAGATCTCACATGCCATACAGTGCAGCCCCCAAAATAAATAAAAGTTTTAAAAATTCCCACCACTGAAGGAAAGACATTCTCCTTCTGAGGATGTGAAGTCTTGCTACCCATGAGATATTCTGGCCAGGGATATGTATCCCGAATTTAATCATGAGGAAATAGCCAACCAACTCAAACCGAGGAACATTTTGTAAAATAACTGGCCCACACTCTTCAAATATCTCAGTGTCATGAAGGATAAAGGCAGAAAGTGGGCATCATTTTATATAAAAGGAAACTAGAAAGACAAAATATGCAGCATGTGATCCTGGCTACAGGGGCAGGAGGAGGAGCACTCTATGAAGGACGTCACTGGAACAAGGAATCCGTTTGAAATATGGACTGTACGTTAGTTAAAAGCTATGTCATCAATGTTACATGTCCCAGGTGTGACAATGTCCTGCGATCATGTGAGATAATATTCTGGGTGCAGTAAATACCCCCTGAAGCACTGGAGGTAAAGGGACATGACGTAAGCAGCTCACTCCAAATGGCTCCAAAACACGTATTTCTAGACCTGCCTAGATGAGGCGGTAAATGTTAAAAAGTTGGTAATAAGTAAGATGTGGCACATACGTATCATGGAATGACACTCAGCAATAGAAAGGAACAAACTGTTGGCATAGGCGACGATATGGATGAACCTCAGAAACATCACGCTTGAGTGGAAGAAGCCAGATGCAAAAGACCACCCCTGTAAAATATCATTTTATGAAAATTTTAGATAACTAAATTCTAGACAAGACTTCAGAAACAGAAAGCAGGTCAGTGGTTGAACAGTGCTGGGGCAGGAATGGAGATGAACTGCAAGTGGGCAAGAGAGAACCTACAGGATGACAGAAGCGTTCTGCACCAGGGCCGCATGGGGTGGGCAACAAGGTAAATTGTATAGCACGTGAGCTTTTGAACAAGCAGTTAAAACTGATGAAACTGGGTAAAGGCAGATACAGGAGTACTCTGTACTACTTTTACAATTATCCTGTAAATTTGAGATTCTTTCAAAATAAAATATTTAAAGCACTAGAATGTGTGGATCTCTTCAAGCTGATATTAAATGATTTCCCAGGTACATATTTCTCATATATATGAAGCAATTAAGGTGCGAAACTGTATATACTGCATGTTTGAAAATCTTATACACAACACTTCTTTATGCACACTGACAGATGCTTAGAATAGAAACAGGCAAACAACAGCCCCTGCCAGCTTTGTGACTGCAGGCTCCCGGGAGCTCTGCCTGCCATTTGCTCTGCATGTCACCATCACAACAGAAGAGCTGAATAGATGAACAGGAACTTATCACCTGCAAAGCTGCAAATATTTACTATCTGGCCCTTTTAGAGAAAGCGTGTGCCAACCGCTGCCTTGGAAAATTTAAAAGAAACACACACAAACTGTTAAGTGCTGCCTTGAAGAAATGGGAACTGGGATCTAGGATGTCAAAGAGACCGAGTGTACTCTTATCCATCTTTCTGTACTCTTTCAAGGTTTCTGTACCATGTGACTATCTGGCTTTGAGAAAGATAATTTACGAAAATGCTTTCAAATTGTCTTACATTTTAAGAGGTCAGCGTCACTGCCCTCAACTCCCTGTGAACGCCGGCACTTGGCACCAGGTGTGCGCCACCTCTCCCTGGTATCAGAGAGCAGCCAGGCTCCCTTCATAAAGGACCACGAGTTTGTCCTTTGGAGGCTAGTGTAACTGGCACAGGCAGCCCCAGGGACACGCCACATACCTGGTCTTGTTTCCCCCAGATGATCTGCGTGGGGACCTTAATCTTGTCCATGTTCTGATGGAGGGAGTATCTCGACTTCTCACTGACGATTTCCAAAAACACTTTGTAAGGAAGGAAAATAAAGTGAGTGTGGGCTGTGCTGTGGACACCACCAAGTACAGGAAATAGATAGTGTGTATGTATATATATAGGGCTTCCCTGGTGGGTCCCTATGTATATATAGGATATATACAGGGTATATAGTCTTTGAGTCTAAGGCACTGCGTCTTTCTTGAGGGGTCCCAGAAAACTCTCAGTCTCAGAAATGTAAGGAAGACGAGCAGGCCACCCATAAGATGTGTCACAGGCTCAGAGGTCAACACAGGGCTACTTACGCTTTCGGTAGAAGGTGTTGTGAGGGATGCGGACATCAACAAGGCCCTGCAGGATCTAGGGATAAATAACCCAAAGTCAGAAGGCGAGGGAGGATTCGTATTCTCAGGCCTCAGAAGGGTCTGGGACAAAGAGGGGAAATCAAAGGCCAGCAGTTTCGGGCATTGTCAAGGTTTGTAAGGCCTGGTCTCCAAATTCCCTTGATGGCCATGCAGTGTAATGGGGACTTAGGTTCATAAGAGGCTTTTTCTTTCTCATAAGGAAGGAACTCTGAGAATAACTGTGAAGCCAAAGGACCCTGGTGGCATGTAAGCTGCTTCACCTATGAGGAATTCTCTGCTTATCCTGAGACATAATCAGAATGAAAATAATATCAAGTAATTACTCAGTGATACCCAATATAAAACAAGGTCTATTAAAAAAAAATTAACTATCGGGGATGATGGGCCTCTTAAGCAGTGAAACCAACCACTGGGGAAGTTCTGGGAAGGCTTTCGGTGTCCTGAGCTCACTGCGTGACAGGCGGGCTGTGGCGCTGCAGCACATGCCGACGGCCAGGGCTCCTGGACCTGGGAGACCGCCCGGAGAGGTGCTGGGGCCAGGGAACGCGGCCTGCCTCTTCCCCACCTCAGGGTGCTTGAGGCAGGGTCCCAGGGCCACATTAGCAGCCGTCACTCCTCTCATTTCCCTAGGAATGGACTGAACCCCTTCAATACACTCTCAGGAGTCCTGCACACTGACTGAAGTGGGAAGACCCAGTCATAATTGCTCTGGATGAAACCCACCCGCTGGAGCATCTGATTATTCTGGAAGTGGAAGCCCAGAGGTGAGACCAATGGCAAACTGTCCAAACATGGTGCTCAGCATCAGATATTTCCTTTGTTCTACTGTCCATCCTGTACCCACGCATCTCTCCATCTTGCATTCACCCATCCACCCTCCACCTCTGCTCCGCACCCCTGCCTACCATCCATCCTGCATCTCTGATTCAGACATGCACATGTCCATCCGTGTGTCCACTTAGCCTGCAGCTACCCATCCATCCTCCATCCCTGCTTCATGCAGACCTCCACCTATCCATCACCCACCCACGCAGCACCTCTGAATCACATATGCATACATCTACACATGTATCCATCTGTCCTCCATCCACCAACCCATCATCCTCCGTCTCTGCCATTTCTAGACACCCTCCCATCCATCCATGCACTCGGCCATCCATCTCTCTAAACCCCTAAATCAGTGATGTATGCACACACATCCGTTCATGCACCCCTGTACCCTGCATCTCCCCATACATCCATTCTCCATCTCTGCATTGTTCAGGCTTCCTCCCGTCCACTGATCCATCCCCTCTATACCTAGGACCTATTTCATGCAAGCACTTTGCTGCAGGCTGGGAACAGAACAACCAAAGACACAGTCCTTGCTCTTACTGAGGTAGGAACGGAAGACGCAAGGCAGCCAACACAGTCATTACACAACGTGACACAGTAGGCTGAGTGCCTAGGGGCTCCTCCCTGACTACAAGGGCAAGATTTTGGGATCTGCATTACTTTTTTCCCAGTGTCTTCACTTCTCTGACAACTCAAAACGTGGAATTTTCTAAAACCCTACTTGGTTACTCTATTCTGGAAAGAGATCAGTGCTGAGAGAGGACCAGTGTAAAGTCATGACTGAAAAGAGAACTTCATGGACAGAACATGCCACAGAATCTGATTCTGTGATGCTTCCTCAGAGATGGGCCACATCCATTAATGAGTCATGTTCACGACCTCTGCACAGAGCCCATTCTCTCAGCTCCCAGGAGGACCCATCCCACCCCAGGCAGCATCCAGCTCCTGAGACAGAGTGAGAGAATGTGCTGTTGTGAGGTCTCACTCATGGACTCTCGGTTCCCCACACTATCTCCTGCACAACCTCATTTAGACCCATGACTTTTAATACCATCCTTGGCTGATGGCTCTCATTTTACAGCGCAGGCCAGACTTCCCTCAGCTCCACTCATATTTCTAACTGTCTACACGACCCCTGCACGTGATGGTGTCTCAGGGAACTTGAACTTAACACATCCAAAATGGAGCTCTTAGCAGATGCCCCAATCCCACCCTCCCTCCCCTTCCCCTACTCAGAAAACACTACCTTGGGACTTCCCTAGCAGTCCAGTGGTTAAGACTCCATGTCTCCACTGCATGGAACACAAGTTTGATCCCTAGCTGGGGAACAAGAATCCCGCGTGCCACGTGGCATGGCCAGAAAATAATAAAAAAATTTTTAAAAGGAGGAAGAAAACACTACCTTTATCCAACTAAAGTATCAGAAGTCACCTGTGACTCACATTCTCTCATCCTCCACTTCCCACTGGCCAGTAAGTCCTACCTCCTTCCTTCCAAAGCTTCTCGGATCTCATTCTCCACTACTACTACGCCGTCTACACCCTCATCCTGGAGTAACACAGCACACTAACGGGCTTCTCCGTTTCTGTCTGTGTTCCCCTACAACTCTTAAGTGTTTCTCCTACTGTATTTAGAAGAACTCCAGTCTCCTTCCCATAATCTCTTAAAAGTTCTACATGATCCAGCCTAGTGGTTCTCAAAGCGGTTCTTGGGATTATAAGACATCACACAATTTTCATAATAACACTAAATGTCGCTTGCCTTTTTCACTTTGATTCTCTCAAAAGCATGCTGATTTTCAGAGTCTACAGAATGATGGATAATGTCACCATTCTGACAGCTAATGAAATGAGTACTTGTGTATTCTTGTATTTTAAGTTCTCCTGGGGTTTAATTTCTAATGTGGTACACATCAATAGTTACAGCTTTCATAAAAAGAAGCTCGTTGGGGTTGTCAATAATTCTTAAGGGTGTTAAAAGGGCCCTGAAACTTTTTTTTTTTAATGAGAATCTTTGATTCAGCCCTTGTGTACTATTCCAACCTCACCTCAACCCATTCTTTCCCTCACACTCTGGGCTCCAGTCACCCTGGCCTCTCCTTCCAGCATCTTGGACTTGACTGTTTTATGCATCCCTGCTCAGGCTGTTTTCTTACAGAGGCTTATCAAAGTTTCTCCTGCCTCTCTGTTTTCAAGCACAGCACTATCTTCATTTCCTCTAGAAAACTTACTACAGTGTGAAATTATCTGTCTTGTTAATTGACTGCTTCTCCCCCTGGCCTTCTGTCTCATTTCTTCCCCAGGGTGCCCAAGCACAGTGTTGGATACATCGCAGACATGGCACTTGCTGAATGAATGGAAGCTGAGGACAAGGAGGGAACGTTGGGGGATGCTGGCCCTGGCCACCTGAGCACTGGGCAGAGGCAGGCACACTGCCGTGGAGGCCACGGTACCTGCTGGGGCACCTTGAAGCGTACGTAGGAGCAGAGCTGCAGCATCTCACTCATCTCCTTCGGGGTGGTCGGGATCAAGGGAATCTTCTCTACGGCGGCCGACTCCTGCAGTTCTTTGAGCCGTTGCACAAATTTGTTATCAGTTGAGTACTGCAGACCTGGGGGATTCAAACCAAAAAAGCTTGGCAATATATCTACCTTCTTACCAAACCCCATTGTATATAGAGAACTTCCAAAATCAGCCCAGACCTAATGTATCTTAGGTGCTTTCCACTGGTAGATTTCTTTTTAATTGGTACTGGCATCCTTGCTCAAAGTCAAAACCACAATTTGAGAAACATAGGAAAAAAATTTTCTTCTTCAGAACATCTTAAGGGCTGGCTACGCAAACTGGGAGCCCATAAGCACCTCAGCCCCTCCCCTAAGTCTCTTTCATCAGAATCTGCACTTAAGTTGCCACGGGATTCACCCGTAGGACCAAAACTAAGAAGAGTTTGAGAGTCTAGAAGACAACTTGCCTGAGCCCCTCTCACACATCTGTAAGGGTTGAGAGGAGACCTGGTGAAACGCATGACTAGAGTGGACTGACTGAGTACTCCTTCCTTCAGCCTGGACCCACTTAATAATCTCTTATTTGGGGTCAGCACATAAAATGCAGTGAAAGTTGAGTCCCCTTTGGAGCTGTCCCACACGTTGGGGCAGGAGGGCAGGAGTGCCCTCTACACAGTCCCTCTTCCTCCAGGGGACCATTAGGCAATCCTGAGCCAGAAGAGCCTTGAGACTGACCATTATTTTCTATCACCTGACACAGGACACGAGAGTTCACACAAGCTGGTCTATGAAGGGGCGTAAAATTAATTTCATTTCAAACACTCAACAAGTTTCTAGGTGTTTAACTTAGCTGAAGAGCTAGAGCTTAGAGAGAGAGGCAGTGGAAGCCACACTGTGCTAGAGAAACCTACATTTCATAAATCTCCTATATTCAGCAACTCCTCTAAATCTAATGTGCATATCGTGCAGCTCTCATGATGCCATGGGCAGATTACATGATCTATTTCTTTTTGCTTTAAAAATAATCCTAAACTAAATGTCATGTGGTATATCCTGAATAGGATCCTGGAAAAGAAAAGGACAATTGTAGAAAAACTAATGAAATCTAAATAAAGCCTGTATTAATAGTAATACACCCATGTTGGTTTCCCGGTTGTGACAAATTTGCTGTGCTATGTAAGCTGTTAAAGGAGAGAACTGGATGAAGGGTACTATCTTTGCAACATTTCTATAAATTTAAAATTATTTCAAAGTAAAAAAAAAGTGTATCTTTTCATTTTTACATACAAACAAATTCAATTCTAACTTTCTAATGGAAACTCAGATATAAAACTCTTCTCTGGGCAAATCAATATACACTCAAAAAAGTCAGTTAGTCAGTTAGACCTGACCTTCCACAAGTGATTTAAAATCTAGTAACATTCCAGAGGGCTCCAATTCTTCATTTTTTCTTGCCTGAGTTGTGCAACATACAGGATCTTAGTTTCCCAACCAGGGATTGAACCCACGCCCTCTGCTTTGGAAGCACAGAGTCTGAACCACTGGACCACCTGGTAAGTCCCCTCCAATTCTCAGACTGTATCATTATAAGATCAAACGACTTCAGACACAGTGCTTGGGAAAAGGAAAACCCTTTGGGAACTTGCCTTCAATTTCAACGAGCTTGCTGCTGCTGCTGCTAAGTCGCTTCAGTCGTGTCCGACTCTGTGCGACCCCATAGACAGCAGCTCACCAGGCTCCCCCGTCCCTGGGATTCTCCAGGCAAGAACACTGGAGTGGCTTGCCATTTCCTTCTCCAATGCATGAAAGTGAGAGGTGAAAGTGAAGTCGCTCAGTCGTGTCCGACTCTTGGCGACCCCATGGACTGCAGCCTACCAGGCTCCTCTGTCCATGGGATTTTCCAGGCAAGAGTACTGGAGTGGGGTGCCATTGCCTTAGACCTGAAAACTTAACTTTCTGAATGAGTTGAAAGGTTTCAAAGATAAATTTAGTTATGTTTCAGTAGAAGGTGCACAAGTTCAGTTCATGGTTGGGTTCTGGTGGGTAAAGAAGGTAATGGATATGAGTCATATAAAAGAGGTAGTGAATATGAAAGGACTTCTCCAAAACCCACAGCTTGAGTTCTGGAGTCAGATAGCTTAGGGCCAGTTCCTATCCTGGCTCCAGCACTAACATAATGTGCGCCTATAAAATGGGCATACTATCCTTATCTGGACAATAATTACATAGGTAAAAAGCCACTGAGATAGGTACTGAAAATCTGGACAATTTACTATGTGTAAACCATACTCCAGTAAATTACCAGCGATGAAGAGGGAAGCAAGAGAAGGAAAAAGAGAGAAACATTTTTCTTACTAACATACTATAAATTCAAGTATGAAGATTTATATACATATATATGTATATAAATTTTAAATCCAATTTTAGTGTTCATCTCAGTAGCATATACGCTAAAACTGGAACAATACAGATTCAGATCAGCATAGCTCTTGTGCAAGGATGACATGCAAACTCATGAAGTGTTCCATATTTTAAAAATTAAAAAAAAAAAATCCAACTTCAGATCATAATTTCTGAGGACATGTTATAGCTCAAGCAGACATGAACACATTTAAGATCAGACACCAAAGTTTGTTGATTTAAAAAAAAAGCTTGCAATGACAAAAGATCTCTGAGTTTTCAGCCAAAAAAGAAAGACACATAATAACAGTACTTTCACCTCACAAGGTTATGGCAAGGATTAAATCCACATAAAGAGTTTAGCTCATAAAAATTCAATAAAATGTTAGATGTTAATATTATCATTATACTTCAAAGTATTTACATGCTGTGAAGTTTTATACACTTTTAAAATAACCAGCTCCGATTCTTTGTGGGACAAAGCTGGCTCTGTATTTTAAAGCTCAATATAGTTACAATTATGGTTATGCAACTATTGCTTGATTGTACCACTAAGGCAAACTTTTTTAGTATCTCTACAATATTGTCAAAAATATGATTCTAAAAAGACAGTCACAGCAGAAACCACCATTAACTTCTTCAGAGATTCAGCTCCCGCTGCGTCCACGTCACTCACAGGGTGATCTGAGTCTTACAACTCACCCGCAGGACACACAAGGGACAGGCTGCAGACGTCTGATGGGTAGTGAGCAGCATACACCCCAGCCACGTGGCCGCCCATGGAGGTGCCTACCAGGTGGAAGGGCTTTTTGTTCAGCTTGAGGCATTCTACAAACTAGGAAGGGAAGTGAGAAAGGGGCTTGGTTACACAACTGTGGACAATGACAATGGGGATTCCAGAGCTGAAAACTTTTGTACTTCCCATGGGGACAAGCAGAAAAGGGCTATTGATGAAAGGGGATCTGAAATCTACTAGATTATCCAGATGAGCCCTGTTACATGCATGTACTCTTCTTTACCTGACATGGGTTATTGAGGGGTCATTTGTAAGTGTAAAATCAACAAAGATCCCTCAAATTCATGAGCCAGCAAATTTTAAAAATAAAGATCCCAAGAGTAAATATTTTCTGCTCTGGGTGCCTATTATCTCTGCTGCAACTATTCAACTCTTCTGCTGTAGCACAAAAGCAGCTAAAGACAACATGTAAATGGGTGAATGTGGCTGTCTTCCAAAGGCAACATGTAAACGGGTGACTGCAGCTGTCTTCCAATAAACAGCTTACAAAACTCAGTGGCAGATCAAATGAAGCCCACAGGCCATAGTCTGCTGACTGGCTATAATTTACAGCACTTTTCATCCATCTAAACATCCATTAATGTAACTACCTACCCATCTGTCTACCCAACCATTCACCCATCCAGTCATACAGCTATCCACCCATCCATCTATTCAACCATCCAAATATCCATTCATATAACTATCTATCCATTCATCTATTCAACCATTCGACCATTCATCCAACCATCCATCCAACTTTCCCTCTATCCAATCATTCAACCAACTATCCCCTACATCTACCCATTCATCCAAAAAATATTTATTGGATATCTATTACATACAAGCAACCACGGTCAGCTGCTCAGGATACAGCGAAAGTCAAAGAAACAAGGTTCCTTGCTTCCAAGTAATACACAGTTTAAAGAGAGGAGAGGGGCAGACATTAAATAAACATCCTTGAATGGAGAAAATATTTAATGTCAACCTGAAGACTATGAACCATTAAATTTTGAAATGGTTCATGAGCCCCATGACTTTGAAAGCTCAGTCAGACAGGGCTGAAGAAAGATACTAAATCAGAACAAAATGAAAAGATCACCCTCCCCATCCTCCACAACTAGGCAGACATGCTGTTACCATCATCAAGCAGCTGGTAACCAAAAAAATACACTCTAAAAAAATAAACGGTCTTGAGGAATTCTAAACTCCCTTTTTGAAGAGTTGAGAAAATGAGACTGTATTTCTCCAGAAACAGTTATAATAGGTTGAAAGAAGTCAGCAATAAGCCCTGGCCCTCTATGGCTGACCGGGGATACCCTGGGCTGCTGCCATTTTGTTTGCAATTATGAGTCAAAACGGAACCCACGATGACTGTTCTTCAGACTTGGGGATGCAACGGTGGCCAAGACCCACCTGGGCAGTTTTTTGGTGGAGCCTCTCTGCTTACCTGGTGTATCCTCTTGACTTGCCCATCTATGGACAGGTCATCCAGTGAGGACCGGGTGGTGCCCTCATGCCCTGGCATGTCCACGCAGACCAGGTGCAGGTTCTTCGGGAGGAACTGGGGACACACATGACCAAAGAGTCAGAATGTGGTGTGCGGAGCATGTCTGCCCATGTTTCTGGGGAGGCTCCCCCCACTTACCAAGTGACCTGGACAGCCTCCCCGCTGGGGAGGGAGGAACCTAAACCGCCCCGTGTCTTCCCCTAGTAACATCTGACATGAATAAACACTGCCAGGAGCCTTACAGAGAGCAGAAGCCCCCACAGTCTAATACACAATGGGAGAGGCCTCGGGATGACTGGAAAGGGGAGAGCAGAGGTCGGGGAGCAGCTTGTGTCCTTTGCTCTTTCCTGACACCAGCTGGCAGGCCCTGCCTCCTTCTCCTTTCCCTCATCCTCTCTATGCTTATCCCAGTCTTGCAGCCACCAACTTGCCACTATTAATACACTGGGTGATTCTGTTCTCCCAGAGCCCCAGCCAGTTCCAGAGCCCACAGGAGCAACACTTCTCCTAAGAACCATGTCTGATCGCCCTAGTTCTGGTCTCAACTCTTTTTTTTTTGTTTTTTTTTTTTACATTACGATCTAATTCCCTAGGTATTTTTATCCTAAACACCTTCTTCCATTTAAATATATGCCACATTTAACCAGGAATTTGAGATAGATCAGCTATCAATAAACAACTAACCAGTTATATGAAAGATGAAGAGGAAGTCAGAGGTTCATTAAAGCACGATGACTGTCCTGATACTGAACTTTGGAAATAAGAAACTAGGGGATGTGTGAGCCTTTTCGTCCTAATGGAGAGCATGCTTGGGATTAGTCAGGTACTGCTTGAGGTGGGAGCCTGGGGTCCTTCTCTGCCAGACTTCTCCCAGCCCCCATCTTCACCAGCTGTTCACTTTTACCAACTAAAGCAAACTGACACAACCAAATAAACCAGGAGAGAAATGAGTGATTTGAGAAACCATCCCAGAAAGCTGTCAGATCAAGACTGCTTCTCTAAAGGGCTAAGGAAAAGAGAAAGCAGAAATGGAAGGAAGAGAGGAGGAGGAGACAGGGAGAGAGAAGGAGAAGCAGAGAAGGGAAGAAGAGGGGAATCTTGGAATATACAGAAATGACTTTTCAAAACCTGGCCTTTGATAGTCATGACAGTCCAAATATGAAGCAGAGTATCAGAAACTTTCCAAAGAAATAGTCATAAGGTGAAATCATTGGTGAGGCACTGATTTTATAAACAACATTCAGCTCAGTAAGTTCTGTCTGAAAAAGGATCTGAATAATATGCTACACTAGTTTAGGGTGCTTTGAGCCATTATACCGGGTTCCCTCTGCTCTCTACCACTGCTGATGACATATTTAAGTAGAACCCCCTCTCTTCTTTTTTTTTGCTGAGTGACACCCTCTGAGGAGGGAAGGCTCTGGCACCCCACCTTGACCATGCTGAGCCACATGTCCTTGTGGGCAGAGAACCCGTGGAGCATGAGGATGGAAGGTTTGTGGCCAGGCCTGCCACGGAAGGAGTAGCAGAACTGATAGTCTTCATGGCGCACATAGCGGACCTGCATGCCCAGCGTCCTCCGCCAGTACCTGGGGACGGAAATACAGGCAAAATCAAAGTCAGCGAGCGCCAGAGAAGCAGCTTCGGGAGGCGGACTCTGTACAGCTTTACTTCGAATTAAGAGCAATGATTCTCCCAGCCCTCGTCCTCTACACAGTCACCCTCGAGGACCACTAAGTCAGGCCATTCCAGAAAGTACCTTACATGAATATTCTGGTATAAATATTCCTAAGCACACTATCAGGAAGGGAAAAGGGGGCGTTTTCTTAAGAAGCATGACACATGGAGAAGGAAATGGCAACCCACTCCAGTATTCTTGCCTGGAAAAGTCCATGGACAGAGGAGCCTGGCAGGCTGCAGTCCATGGGATTACATGACTGAGCATGTGTGCATGAGGGTGGAGGGTGACGGGTTGGTAGCAATAAACTGGTAGAACTAAAAAAAAAAAAAAAGCATGATACACAATAATCCTCTGTTAATACATATTTCTAGTAGTTTGAATCGCAGGGCAAAGAAGGCTGTGGGACCTCACGGGTATGTGCCTTGCTCAGCTGAGTTTCAGAAGAATTCAAAACGGCTGGTGGTAAGCCTGGGGAGGACTCTGGAGAGGCCAAGACAAGGGTGGCCTCCCCTTCAGAGAGCTGGCTGGCAGCTCCTGGTGGGCCATGTTCACTGAAGCCTAAAATCTGGGCCGAGCAGCCGTGGACTCGCGGGCCTGAGTGCCACAGGGCGCAGTGCAGCTGACCTGGAAGACCTTACCACAGAGGCACTTTAACTGGCAGGAAATGCATCGAAAGACTTAAAGATAAAGTGTGTTCCCTCCTATCACCTGCAACTCGCTGTTTATTTGTGGAGATGAGGAATCAGACTCTGTCGTCAAGGCTGCCATTGCTGGTGGAGAGGTTACTCCACACCCACACATCCCTGCATGGGAAGAGAGGACAACCGGAGACTGACCGGCGATGTCTGAATTCCTTGTTGTCTCAGGACTCCACACACCTCACAGCTGTTGTCTTGAATGATTCCAGTGACTGCCTCTCTGTGAGAAACACATTTGCCTGTTTGTGATTCTATCTGAGCAAGCTGGTTTCAACCAACAAAATCTCTGCATTTGAGTCTTAGCCTTATTTATTTATCTATTCTTGGAAGTTTGTTTTCACTGGGACACAGGGGATGGGTTGTGAGACATCTCCACGGGCCTGATCTGTCAGTGAAACATCCATTCTAGTCTTCCTGGGACAGCTTTTAGGAACTTTCTCATCCCTTGGAACTGATGCTCTTGCTGGCAGCAACCTCTTCAGGTCCACTGGTTACAGTTCCTCCCTGGGGGAGAATCTCCCCCTTTTTCTTGGGGACACTCTTGTTTCCTGACTCTTCACGGTCACTAACTGGTTCCTCTATTGGGAAAGATATCTTCCTCTGGGAAGACTTCCACCACCAGCTGTCTCTTTAAGATGACTACTAACCAGCTCCTCCTTGGAAGAGGATTTCTTTTTCTTGGGTTTGGAGAAAGATACAGATGACTCTTCCATTCTATCCTCCCGATGGGCCTCCTGAGGCTTCCACTTTCTTCTTTTCAGTCTTGCACTCGTCTCCTGGCACTCCTCCTGAGCGCTGCTGTAGTTTTCCAAAGGTGTGAAGGGAACTGCAACCAGCCTTTCTTTTTCTTCTTCAAGCATTTCTTCTCCTGTTTCTCCAGCTTCCTAGTAATCTCAGCATCGGCTTCCTCTGCCTGAACAATTATCTCTATCACAACATCCAGATTCCTGCAGGGCACCTCTTCAGTCTCAGAGAAGGACAGCTGTTCCTCAGCTTGCTCTTCAAGTTTCTCCACAAATACAGCTGAGGGCACCTCAGAGAAGCAATCAGTTTATAAGGTGATACAGTATTTGTTTGCCAGGAATTGGGAGATGTGGCCTTTGCTTTTGATGGTTGCCTGGCCAATGAACATGGAGTGGAAATGAGGCCATATTTTGGGGTGTTATCCCTTGTCTTCAGGGCTCTGCAAACCTGGTCCCTTTCCTGGGTCCGGGGAATCACTTACAGACCAGGGCTGGCCAAACAGAACCTTTCTCATACTTAGTGATACTGTGGTTTCAAAGAAGCTGATTGTTCTCAAGAATTGGATTTTAATTGACAAAAAATTAAACCACAAAATAGTGTGGATTTTAATTGTGATGCAGAATTTATGGTAATACACATTTGATTTTGCAGAGACATTATTTCCACTATGGTACAGAAGCTCAATGTAAGTCATATGCCCTCCTCTGCCATCCACTCCAAATACATTTTTCCTACAGACTTTGGGAGTAAGAACTTGTTTCTTAAGAATTATCTCATCTGTTCTCTGGTTTTACTCCTTACAACATATGGCAGTTGGTTGAAAGCTCAGCTTCTGTTGGTTACATAAGACTTGGCAGTGCTGGAGTTTGGCCTGAAAATGATTTCAATATGAAATTACCATCTAAACAAATTGAACACTCTGCATGAAGAATCCCTCCAAGATGGAAGACAATTAATTCAATCAGAGATTGACTTTGTGGTACACTTTGTACCAAAGAGGTAGCCAAGACATGCAATAGCAAATAGCCTAAGTGGATCAACTTTATCCCCTTTGTATAAAAAAAAAGGGGAGAGGGAGAGGAAGATAAATATTTATATTTACTTGTACTTCCATACAAAAAGCATGGGATCATATACAAGATGCTATTAATATGAGTATCTGGAGCGGAGGTACGAAGTACTTTTGAGAAGAAGGTAGATGGAGAAGGAACAATGGTGGGAGGGCGACTTATCATGTTCTTTCTAGTACTTTTTCAATGAATATATTCCCTATTCAAAACATTAAAGATACAATAAAATTGGCTAGCTTAACAGCTCTATTTATGACAAAATATGCATATTTCAAAGTTCTAAGTCATGACATGGTAACATGAATTTGTTTACTCATTTATATCCCAGTTCATTCATTTTTTGGCTATATGATCATGAAACTCAATTTCCTCATCTACAATATGGAAAACTATTGCATTCTACTGAGGATATAGTTAAGACTAAAAGAGATAATCCAAAAAAAAATTTTTTTTTAATGAGATAAGCCATTACAGTTTTGTTCAACACACAGCCCAACACACAGGAAGTAGCCAATAAATGGCAGTTTCAGTATTATATAAAAAAGATTCTGTCCTTCAAATATATCATTTGCCAAAATTCAAGGGAGAAACGTGGAAAATTTTGTAACACATATGACAGCCATATAAGTGGAATCATACAGTATCTGTTCTTTGGTGATTGGATTATTCCACTTAGCATAATGCTTTCAAAGTTCATCCATTTTCTACACTACATCAGAATTTTTTTCCTTTGTAAGGTTGAATAATATCCCACTGTATGTATATACCACATTTTGTTTATCATTCATGGGTTGATGGACATTTGAATTATTTCCATTCTGTTGGCAATTATGAATAACACTGCTATGTACATTGGTAAATAAGGATCTGTTTGAGTCCTTGCTTTCAATACTTTGATGTATATACCCAGAAGTAGAAGAGTTGGATCATATAGTAATCCTAATGGTGCTCCCCCAGTGGCTCAGCGGTGTCAGAGAATCTGCCTGCAAGCCAGGAGATGCAGGTTCGATCCCTGGGTTGGGAACATCTCCTAGAGGAGGAAATGGCAACCCTGTCCAGTATTCTTGCCTGGGAAATCCCAAGGACAGAGGAGCCTGGCGGGCTGCAGTCCATGAGGTCGCAAACAATTGGACATGACTGAGTGCACACACGCGCACACACGCACACAGAGTAATTCTGTGTTAAACTTTCTGAGGAACACCTAAACTTCTGCATGGTAGTTATACCACTTTACATTTCTACCAGCAAAGTGCAAAGGTTCCAACTTCTCTACATACTCACCAAAACTTGCTATTTTTCATTTTTTTAAAAACTAACATCTATCCTAATGTGTGTATAGTATATCATGAGGTTTTGATTTGCATGTTCCCTAATAATAAGGATGTTGAATATTCATTTCTTTTTATAGAAATGCAGTTTATATACCCTAAAATTCACCCTTTTAAATAGTACAACTGATGAGTTTTTAGTGTTCATAAAGTTATACAACCATCACCATTAATCCTGGAACATTTCCATCAAAAAGAAACTCAACTACCCACTTAAAAAACAGTTAAAAAGGTAAATTTTGTATTGTGTATATTTTACCACAATAAAAAAGAGAAAGAAATCCATACCCATTATCACTCACTTCCCATCTCCCTCCCCTTGCACCTCCTGGCATCCACTAGTTCACTTCAAGTCTCTATGGATTCTACACATTTTCTATAAGTGGGTCTATTCAATATGTGGCCTTTTGTGTCTGATACATTTTACTTAACATGTTTTCAAGTTCATTCATTACAGAATGTATCAGTACTTCATTCCTTTTTTCTTTTTTTTGGATTTTAAAAAATGATTACAGGATTTTCTATTAAATGGTAGTAAGTGATACAGAATTCTATCATTTTCGGTTGACCCATCATGATACAATAGGATTAAGCAAATAACAGTTATATATCCACAATAGTAAAAGATGCTCAGTTTTCACAGTCAATAGCCAGACAAAAAATAAAAGATAATTACAGTTGCAAGCCATAATGGAAACATGGTTAACCTAACTATATAAAATACATACATACAATTTGGGGGGTTAAGTAGAGTGATGTGTTAAGTAGAAGTGCATATGTACACAGGTTTTCACCTGCCCAGCCAGTCCACATCTTTTACTTGGTACATTTAATGTGTTTACATATAAGCTTACTCCTTGGAAGGAAAGTTATGACCAACCTACACAGCATATTCAAAAGCAGAGACATTACTCTGCCAACAAAGGTCCATCTAGTCAAGGCCATGGTTTTCCCAGGAGTCATGTATGGATGTGAGAGTTGGACTATAAAGAAAGCTGAGCACCAAAAAATTGATGCTTTTGAACTGTGGTGTTGGAGACGACTCTTGAGAGTCCCTTGGATTGCAAGGAGATCCAACCAGTCCATCCTAAAGGAGATCAGTCCTGGGTGTTCACTGGAAGGACTGATGCGGAAGCTGAACCACCAATACTTTGGCCACCTGATGCAAAGAGCTGATTCATTTGAAAAGACCCTGATGCTGGGAAAGATTGAGGGCAGGAGGAGAAGGGGACGACAGAGGATGAGATGGTTGGATGGCATCACCGACTCAAAGGACATGAGTTTGGGTAGGCTCCAGGAGTTGGTGATGGACAGGGAGGCCTGGCACGCTGTGGTTCATGGAGTCGCAAAGAGTCAGACACGACTGAACAACTGAACTAAACTGAACCGATAAGGTAATTATCAATGCATATGATCCTATTACCATTTTCTTAATTGTTCTGGGTTTATTTTGTGTAGGTCTTTTCCTTCTCTTATGTTTCCTGCCTAGAGAAGTTCCTTTAGCATTTTTAATAAAGCTGGTTTGGTGGCGCTGAATTCTCTTAACTATTGCTTTTCTGGAAAGTTTTTCATTTCTCAACAGAAACTCTACAAGCCAGAAGGGAATCGTGTGATATATTTAAAATGATCAAAGGGAAGAACATACAACCACGAATACTCTACCCACCAAGACTCTCATTCATATTTGATGGAGAAATCAAAAGTATTTCATTCCTTTCTCAGGCTAAATAATATTCCATTGTATGGATAGGTCACATTTGTTTATCCACTTATCTGTTGATGGACATTTGAGTTGTTTCCACCTCTCTGCTCGTAGGGATAATGGCACTATGAACATACATATACCAGTCTTCCTGTGGATATATGTTTTCTGTTCTCTTGAGTGTTCTCATTTCACCTAAGAGTAGAATTTCTGGGTCATATAGCAGCTTTTTTTTTTTTTTAACCTTTTTTAACCTTTTGAGGAATTCCCAGATTGTATTCCAAAATGTCTGCATCATTTCACATTCCCACTAGCAAAATACGAGGGACCCAACTGCTCTACATCCTTCACTTTTGTTTTTTAGAGTAACTTTCCACGGAAGTATAAAGAATATAGAAAGGCACACATATTATAAGTGTACAGCCCGATGAATCTGCACAGAGGGAATGAGCCCACCACCTGCCACCCAGATCAGGGTCTAGACTACGAGTAGCATCACAGATGCTTTACCTCCTAAAGGTGACCACTGGCTCCCCTTCAAACAAGAGGGTTTTACATGTGTAGGACTTTATCATACAGTAAGTTCTTATTTGTATTTGACTACTTCCACTTGATATTATGTTTGTAAGGATCATTCATGTTGTAAAAGATAGCACTATTTCTTACCTTATGGTAAATGGTATCAGTAAAAGACTTTAAATGTTCTTTTTGTTTGTTGCTATAAAATAAGAATAAAACTGATTTTTTTTTTAATACATTGCCATGTTGACTAATGCAAGGTTTCGGACTTTCTTTATCTCAAGCCAACATTCCTGAACTATCTTTATTTATTTATTCATTTTTAAATTTATTTATTTTTAATTCCACTGTGTAGCATGTGGAATTTTAGTTCCCAGACCATGAACCCATGTCCTCTGCAGTGGAAGCACAGAGTCTTAACCACTGGACTGCCAGGGAAGTCCCTGCTAACTTATCTTGTATTTAGCAATCTTGCCAAATTCACTTTTTAATTCTAATAAATAATCGACAGATATCATTATTATTCCAGACTTTCTATGTACACAATCAAACCATCTGAAACATCAGTTTATTTATTTTTTTCTAATTCTTATCTGCTTCTTTCTTACTTATATGATTTCTTGATTGCACAACTGAGTTTCTTTGGGAAAACAAAAATCTTTTAAAATGTCAGTTTTTTTCATCCTGCGAACAGTACTGACAGCTTATACAATGAAAACCAGAGTGGCCCCTGATGTCACCCACAGTGGCAATGGCATCCTCAGCATGGCTCTCTGTGGACTCTCTTGGCCAAGCACATGGTGCCTCCTGCAGGAGCAACCACAGTCCCCACCACTGTGGGACTGTGCCGGCCACACTCCAGGGACACTTAGACCCAGAGAGGGCTGTTGCCAAGACTGGCTGTGGCCCACTGGGGACACTGCTGCTGAGCCCTGAGGAGCTCAGGAGACCCACAGGGAAGTCCAGGGACAGAGGGAACCTGAGAGGCCCTCCTCACACCTGCGTGCTCACTCAGTAGGGAGGCTCGGCGTCTCTGGGATGCCCAGCTACCTCTGTGGGCTCCTCTGGTGGCTCAGCGGTAAAGAGTCCACCTGCAATGAAGGAGCCACAGGAGACGTGTGTTCGATCCACGGGTGGGGAAGATTCCCTGGAGGAGGGCATGGCAACCCACTGCAGTATTCTTGCCTGGAGAATCACACGCACAGAGGAGCCTGGCGGGCTACAGTCCAGGGGGTCACAAAGACTTGGACACAACTGAGTGACTAAGCAGCGGCAACAGCAGTTACCCGTGCTGCCTGCTGTTCCTGTTCATGTTGCGATCCTGAAAATTAACTAAACTAAGCCAAGTCTGCAGGGGGAACCTACAGGCGGTGGTCACGGGCAGCTGAGTGACTGAAGGCCTTTGGAGGAGTAGCTGTGGTTAAGGGACATGGGGACTGACATAAAGCTGCTCATCCTATGACAACCACTGTGTCAGCGTCACTCACGGTGAGGTGATTTGAAGGAAACAGGCTGTGCGTCTCGGTGGGGTGGGGGGAGCCGCTCACAGGACTTTGGGCAGCTCTCTGCAGTGGTATTACGGGTTCTAATACTATAATCACAGCCCCCATGCCACAACACTACCCGGCATAATCCGCAAGGATTTCCATCCAACAGCCAACTGGGGTTGCTTCTTGGCCTGTGTGGCCGAGTTCATGAAATAAAGAGCATTGTGTTCATCCTCCAGCTACAGCTCTGAGCAGAGTGACAGGCCGGGGCAGGATTTACAGTCACATGCGTCTGTGGGGTGAAATAAAGGGCTGAGTGTTCTCTGTGGGGCCTCTCTGAATTTTGCTGGTATTACTTGTTAATAGAATCTGCCTGCAATGCAGGAGACCTGGGTTTGATCCCTGGGTTGGGGAGATCCCCTGGAGAAGGGAAAGGCTACCCACTCCAGTATTCTGGCCTGGAGAGTTCCATGGACTGTATAGTCCATGGGGTCACAAAGAGTCAGACACGACTGAGTGACTTCCACTTCACTGAACTTCACTTGTTAATAAAAGTGAATTCTATGCGATGAGGCATTCTTCATAATAGCCAAAAAGTGGAACCAACACAAATGTCCATTTGAATGAATCACATGTGGTATAAACCATACCATGGACCACTATTCAGTCATCACAATGAATGAAGTACAGATACATGCTGCAGCACAGGTGAGCCTTGAAAAGTGCAAGAAGCCAGACACAAAAATGTCACCAACAGGAAAATCCAAAGAGACAGATTACTAGTTGCTCGGGGATGAAGAGAGAAAACAGGGAGTACCTGTTAACAGGTATGGGGGTTCTTTTGAGGGGAGATGAGAATATTCTCAATTAGATGGTGGTAATTCACAATACTGTGAATATGTTAAAACCAATTAAATGTATGCTTTAAAATGTGAAGTCTAAACCACATTAGTTTTAACTCAAAAAAGTCAATTATTTGCAATGACATTAATTTTCTCTTGAAAAATCAAGCATCAAAATTATTCTAACAGTCCTAAAGCTTTCTCCATGATGGCCTGAGGAACTTGGGGGTGGGGGACTGTGCAGCACAGAGGCTGGTTTCCACACGTGGTTGGTAGAAACAGCCTTTGGGTGGAACAATCACACCTCTGTTTGCAGCCACATCCAAGGTTATGGGACACATCGTGGAGCTGCACCCTCTGCTTCACTTTGACTTAAGAAACATGGAATTTGTGTGTGCAGGTCCACAGTGCCCCTGCAGGACTGAGTGGGGCACACCACTCTGGTCTCTCCCCGTCAGGGGTCCCATAGGCGTCTTGACCCCACAGCACTCCTGCTGTGCTGGAGTGCTGCAAGGCAATGGCCTCTAAGCAGCCAGAGTCTTAGCTTCATCAACACAGAGGTGGGTGTTGGGTGACCCACTAAAGGGGTCATCACCTCCCCACAAGAGAGAGTGAAAGATGAAAGCTCCCTTCTGTTCAATTAGCTTCTTTTCAAGGATCAGAGCCTGGCTGGCAGGCGGAAAATTCCACACTCTAATGAAACAAAAGGGAGCCAGAAGGGAGGGTGGATAAAGGGCACAAGCACAGTTTCCCTGCATTCTTCCTTGTGGGGCTCAGAAGGTAGTCCTATGTTCCAGAAGTCCTGGTTAAATCTCAATGTGCTTCCCTATGGCACAGAGACGAACCAGGTTGATTTCAGTACTTCCGCCTTCATGGGATAAATTCATGGGCGTGTGAGGGGTGATTTTCTCTGGTAAATGGACTGCGGTATGAAAAGTTACTGAAGTACATCATGAGAAATCCTCTCTCTTTTCAACCATAAACCTGCTTTCATCAAAGGAGAAAAGCTCTGCAACTCTCACACCTCTCAGCTTTTGTAACAAAGAGAAAGGAGTCAATCCTTGGCAAGCAATGGTATCTAGGCTAGAATTCATGAACAGAGTGTAAAGCATTGTGCTCATTTTTACTTTTTATATTAATTTATTGTTTGTGGCAAGGATGGCAAGCTTTCCACTAAAGGTAGTGATATTTATGTCACTCAGAAATTAATGTAAGATTTTGTTTTAAAGTCATTTACTCTAAAGAAAACACAAAAGAAAACTAGAGGTGGTGTGCTAACAAGGAAAGAAGCATGAGAATGATTTAAGAATGACAGAAGTTTTGGAAACTTTTTTTCCTGTCACTTTACTAATGAACACTTTTAGACAAATCAAAAAACATTCTGTCCTATCCATGCCATGTCCATGATTCTGGTGTTTCTAACTCATTTTTCAGTGATTATCACCATACCTGTCAAAACATCACTGGATCAGAATCCAATGACCAAGAAAAACCAAATGCCTTCCTACAAATGCACGCAGAATCAGTGATTTTGGGAGAGAGAGTGGTCTCCTGAGCAAAGACACCATTGGAAACCTGGAAGAATTTACCTGGGGAGAAGCTACCAGTACCAATTCTTCAGGAACATTCCCAACATTCCCAAGGACAAAAAGGACACCTTTCAACTTTTCTGTAAGTCTGAAATGAGTGCTCAGTCACTCGGTCATCTCTGACTCTGCGACCCCATAGATTGTAGCCCGTCAGGCTCCTCTGTCTATGGGATTTTCCAGGCAAGAATACTGGAGTAGGTTGCCATTTTCTCCTCCAGGGGATCTTTCCAACCCAGGAGTCAAACCCATGTCTCTTATGTCTCCTGCACTGGCAGGGAGGGTCCTTACCACTAGCGCCACCTGGGAAGCCCCCACGTCTGGAATATTTCATGATAAATGTCGAACAGCCACAACCACAAAGCAAAGAAAGCGGTATGATCATGATGCCCTTGAAAATTCTGAACTGTAAAATGAACTTACCAGTAATAGATTCTTATCAGGGCTGAAGGCCACAGGAGAAAAGAGGCTACGAATGCCAGGATCGGCAGGGCCAGCGTCCCACCCGCGATCACAAACATGTTAACCACGTCAAGATCCATCCTGCTCTTTAGGTCTGGCTTATACCTAGAGGGGCTGAAAAAACAGACAGCACTGAAACTCTGTCTCAAGAGACAAGGTGAAGAAGCAAAGTGGAAGTGAGAAGTGAACAACCCAGAATGAAGAGAAGGATCAGGAGGAAAAAAGTGTAGGTAATGAGGAATCCTTGAGATGATATTTTTTTTAAGCTATAAAGGAAATTTTAAGAACAATTGGGGAAATTTGAGTAAGAACTGGTTATTAGACAATATTATTAGATCAGTGACTGCAGTGATGAAGTAGTGGTTATGTTTATATGTAAGAAAACATCCTTGTTCATAGCATTTGCTGAAGTAAATATTAAGGGCTAAAATATAGTAATATCTGCTACTCACTTTTAAAAGTTGAGGAAGAAAAAATGTATATATGTGTTTGTGCGTATGTGTGTGTGTACAGAAGGGAGAAATAAAGTAAAGGTGGTGAAACGTACTGGTGAACCCAGCTGTAACCTTCAACTTTCCTATTAGGTTTGCAATTTTTAAAAAATAAAAATTAGAGGATAGAAGACCTGAAAGACAGAGAAAGAGAGAAAGAAAGAACACGTGCATATAAATGCCTATCTATATACAGAATATCACTGGAAGGTATACATGAAACCAGTAATAGCAGTTGCATCTGAAGTGGGCAATCAGGTAGCTGGGAGTCAGGGACAGAGGGAAACTTGCTTTTCACAGTCTACCTTTTAAAATCTTTTGGTTATTTATCATGTACATGCATGAAATGAAGTGTTAGTTGCTCAGTTGTGTCTGACTCTTTGTGACCCCATGGACTGTGCCTGCCAAGCTCCTCTGCCCATGGGATTCTTCAGGCAAGATTACTGGAGTGGGGTGCCAATACTTTCTCCAGGGGATCTTCCCAAAACCCATGGATCAAACCTCAGTCTCCTGCATTGCATGCAGATTTTTTACTGTCTGAGCCACCAGGGAAGCCCTATTCATATATGGGTTATTCAAAAATAAGTAACACAATAAAAATTTAGGAGGGAACACGTCAACATCCGAGCTTCCAATGCACTTTCTGATGTCCTCCCAAAGACTTGGAGGACACATGTGCAGGCTAGAATGGGAGCCCCAGGAGGGCAGGGACTGTATCCCCAGCACCCAGACTGGGGCCTGACCCATTTCCAAGGGCTCTGGAAGTCACCTCTCAATTAGAGGCCCCCACCCAGTTCTGTCTCATGAACAACACGGTTTATTTC
Organism: Bos mutus; assembly: GCF_027580195.1. Lineage (NCBI taxonomy): Eukaryota > Metazoa > Chordata > Mammalia > Artiodactyla > Bovidae > Bos > Bos mutus. The sequence goes on from NC_091638.1 coordinate 43,328,138, forward strand.
CCATAGAATTTAAAAAGTATTTCAAGTTCCATCATCCTCCCCAGTAGAGAAGACAACGCCTGCTAGGATCTGTTGGTCAGGTGTGGCCCTTTGTCACCTGAGGACTCCGTCACTTGTGTTAAGTGTGCGTCTCACTAACATAAAAAGGACTCTTCTTCAAGAAAAAGCACACATCTAGCAAATCATGGTCTTCTTTATATTTCCTGTGAAACAGAGAGCTCTGCCCCATACACCTCTATCAACTGATGTGTACTTCAACTATATAATGATTTCATGATGGCACAGTATGACCTCAAGCCCACTGAGTGTGGGGGTCAGCCCACTTCCTCTGCAAAGGGCAGATGATACATAGTTCAGCATTGTGGGTCATAGGTCTCTGTCATAACTACTCAAGCTGCCTTTGCAGTGAGACAGCAGCCGTACAACATGAAATGAATGGGTGTGACCATATCCCAGTAAGACTTTACTGTAAAAAACAGGCTTCGGGTTGTAATTTGCTAAACCTTGACACAGTATACCAACCTCATCAAACAGGCATGGTGAGAGCTTTATCCACTGCAGATGGTGACTGCAGCCATGAAATTAAAAGATGTTTACTCCTTGGAAGGAAAGTTATGACCAACCTAGACAGCATATTAAAAAGCAGAGACATTACTTTGCCAACCAAGGTCCATCTAGTCAAGGCTATGGTTTTCCAGTGGTCATGTATGGATGTGAGAGTTGGACTGTGAAGAAGGCTGAGCGCCGAAGAATTGATGCTTTTGAACTCTGATGTTCCAGAAGACTCTTGAGAGTCCCTTGGACTGCAAGGAGATCCAACCAGTCCATCCTAAGGGAAATTGGTCCTGGGTGTTCACTGGAAGGACTGATGTTGAAGCTGAAACTCCAATACTTTGGCCACCTCACGCGAAGAGTTGACTCATTGAAAAAGACCCTGATGCCCCCCTGATTGGGGGCAGGAGGAGAAGGGGACGACAGAGGATGAGATGGCTGGATGGCATCACCGACTCGATGGACATGAGTTTGGGTAAACTCCGGGAGTTGGTGATAGACATAGAGGCCTGGCGTGCTGCGATTCATGGGGTCGCAAAGAGCCAGACACGACTGAGTGACTGACCTGAACTGAACTGAATAGGCTGAAGCAACAAAGGCACAGAGAGGCTGAGTAACAGATTACTGACTTGGACCCACTCTCTTTGCTCCTAACTCCACATCCTCTGACCTTTTTTTTTTTCAAATGGCCTTTCCTCAGATTTTATAACATCTTTGCTGTTAAATAACCACATTCATCACCCCAAATTTCTTCACGAAGATGTGATGTCTCCATTTAGATGTTTGGTCTCTTGTGAGAGGCTTGGTGAAACAAGCTCCTTAGTCCAGAGGGGGAGGCAGAGGCATCTGTAGATGGTCCTTTCAGTTCCATACACACTCTACCTGGGGACAGCCCTGAGTCTACAGCAATGAAAGCTGCTGCCTTCTCAGTGGCACGAGCACTGCCTGTGCTTCTGACTCAACTCTTCCCTCCGTTTCTCAGTCACTGTAAACAGCTTTTTTCCAGCCCACTTATATCACTCACTGGCCTCTTTCTCTTCCTAGAACCAGAGCTCCTTGAGGATAGGAATAATGCTACATGGGTGTTCTCAGTGCCTAGAATAGCACAGGACACAAATAAGGTACAAACAAATTAATAACAAAGTTACAACGTGGGTTCAATCCTGTTTGTTTTAGGGACAGCCATCCCCAATGATGTTGACTATTTTCTCTTTCAATAATTACAAAACTCCCAAGAGGAGTCACCTATTTAATGCTGGGTACAATTTATGATGCTAAAAAGGCCTCACCGTCAAGGGGTAAGCAAATTCATGGCAGAGTGAAGGGAATTTTACAGATCTGTTTGAAGACTGTGGGTCACAAAACAGTTGATGAAGATGGGGGCTGTCAGATTCAAGAGGACTTTTCTTCATCACATAAAGAGTGCTGAGGGTCACCATGAATTCTGATTCCTGAGCCGCAGGAAGTTAATTACATGATGTTATTTTAGACTAGGAATTAGAACATTTTATGCCCAAAGCCATATTACGTCACTGACTCTGACACTGGCGATGGGAACTCCAACTTGAAGGCATGATCATCAAAAAGAAACCTCATTAAAAAAAAAAAAAAAAACTTCATGGCTTCATCAGTGCCTGCTACGGACGTCACAGTCAGTTTGGGGGAAGGTTCGATCTGGCTCCATTCTGCATTCAATGATAGAATAAAGTCTTTGCTAAGGACATTTTGCAGAGCAGCATCAATTTAGCAAGTCTTGGACTTGTTACAGAGACTCCTGCGTACTTTCCCTGATGAGGTCAAATACAGCCAGGCCCTGAGTGAAGCCACTAATGTTTTCTGAGGTGTCTATATACAGGTCTGGCCATTATTCCTACCTCTATGACATCCTTCTTCTGACAAAGGACTTGTATTTAAAAAGGCAGCTGCCTAGAAAAAAAAATTAACAAAAAAAAAGGCAGCTGCCTACCCTGCTGGGGTTTGTTCACAGGAAGCTCTATGTGCCCAAGGGGGAAGCTGGGCACAGAAAAACTGAAGCCTTATGAGCCTGGAATCACCAATGACTGAACATCAACTAAGGGGTAGAACACGGGGCGCCCCTAAGCACAGGCCCACACAGCAGGCATCTGCAAGATGACTTCAGGCAGCAGAACACTCAGGCTATCTGACACCAGGTGACAGTCCCACACAACCTGAGAAAGTCATCTTTTTTTTTTCAGTTCTTTTCCTGTCTTGCTTAGGTCAAAGAGAAACTATGAGGGTGGTTATTAAATAGCTATCTAACCCCTGAGCCTCCTGCAGGGAACAGTACCTAGCTATTTAATAGCACTGTTTCTTTGTGTTGATTTTTATGGATATTTTCAATTTATGGTAGTGATGCAAATTAATTTAAAAGGAGGAACTAATTTAAAGAAAATGCTAACTAGGTGATACATGGATCTGGTGAACATCTTGGTGGTGACATGAATGGCTGCCAGGGTAGATGTGAGTGATGGACAGGCCCCAGGTTGGGGGCGGGGCGCTCAGGCTGGCCCTTTCACATTTTGACTGTGAGACCTTGGTTTCCTCATTTAATAATGAGAACATTCATCCATAGTAATGAGAACATTCATCCAAAACACCTTTTCTGTCTTTTCCTACTCTGGTGGCTTAAAACACTTCTGAAATTATGCCAGATAACTGAAGACTAGGATCTGGCTTGCCCAGCAGGAGAATCTTCCTGCCTGTTACATTTTCCCTGGAACCTAAAACAGTATCTAGGAAATATTAATACTTGGTGCTTGGTAATGTTTGAGTGTTTGATAATGTTTGAATAGATTGAAAAAGAAAAATGCACCCGTTTTACATATCTGGTGCATCAGGTGAGGCTCCCAACACGTAAAGACAGTGACTTTAGCAGCTCTGCAGCACAGTCTGAAATGAGGGACATCAGCAAGGAGAGGCCGCCTTTATGGCACGAGGGAGGGTAACACACTCTCACCCAGAGACCCGGACCTGCCACATGGCCTTTCCCGGGTATCATTTAAGCTGTGCATTTGGGGCCTTTATCTCTGAATGCAGGGACAAAGATTAATCAGACTCCAATAAACATCTGGACTCAAGTTCCCAAGTTTAGTCTGGGGTGAGAGGTTAGGTGTAATGCGTCACAGTTGTCTTTTAACATACTCTCTGACCTTTAAAACCCGTCCTTCTGAGTACTGACACGTTAAATCTTAAGATATAAAGCAAAATTCCAAACAGAACATAAAACACTTTCATGGAATCTTGGCTTCCCCTAGACATCTACTCATAGGCCATCAGACTTGACACACTAACGTCCTGGTCTCTTCAAAAAGAGGAATATTTTTTTAAAAACTATAGCAAAAATACTTTAGCCACCAGATGCGAAGCACTGACTCTTTGGAAAAGACCCTGATGCTGGGAAAGATTGAAGGCAGGAAGAGAAGTCCCCTGAAACAGGATGACATGGTTGGATGGCATCACTGACTCACTGGACATGAGTTTCAGCAAGCTCCGGGAGTTGGTGATGGACAGGGAAGCCTGGCGTGCTGCAGTCCATGGGGTCCCAAAGAGCTGGAACATGACTGAGTGATTGAACAACAACAAAATA